>NC_090440.1:1535987062-1537237062 GCF_031143425.1 Pleurodeles waltl | reverse complement strand
GTTGATGCCTTTCCTTGGCTGAATCTAAATGTATCTCATTTCGTTTGTGCAGTTATTCTTGCTATTTATTTTTACTGTAACCTTAGAATGCGTAGTAGCTCAAGCCTTGATTAGATTGTGATTCTTTCTTCGCTTTGGACAGCCAGTATTGTTTCTGTATGTTTAGCATTTGATTTTGAGATTAAGTTATGTAACATTAGCATTGTTAATATAGGGAAATAAACATTCTAACTTTTACAATAAAGGTGTGGTTATTCGTTACTGCAAGGTCATGGTGTGTGACATATACTGACTCCTATAGATCACTAATGGTATTAATTGTTATTGATTATTGATCTGTGCATGTTTGGGATATATGGTGGGGAAACCTCGAAGCGAGTGAAAAGGTTCATCGACCTATTTGCGTCTCCTTGTATGTTTACTTATTAAGGTCCAATGCGCTAACAGTTCCGGAAACCCCAACAATGCATGAAATTACATCCTTTTATCTAGGACACCACAGACACCACCAAATTGCAGTAAGCAGTTTATTCACCCAATATTTCCACACCAACGCGTTTCGGCCGTAGCCTTGATCACGGTAGGTGAAGGAGGAACTGACATGGTCCTTACATAAAGACTTTCAGTGCTATCAAAGATGGACAACAAACAGTGACTTTGACATGAATTTACTGTTACAACAAAAGCAGACGCCATCTTATCAAAAATAACGTTGCCTTTTTCAAGATATACCAGGTGCTTTATTCAAAAACTTGCAGTGGGTTATTTCCAGTCCTGTCGCGTTTTAGCTCTAAATGAGCCTTGATTGCAGGTAAGCCATTGGTAAAACATTCCTCCAATTTCAAAATAACCACTTATTATTTTAGGCCATTTTCAAACTGCCTAGTTGTGATGTAGTCTCAAGGATGTATCCTTCTTAAAGTCGTCATAAAAGATATATGAACAGCATTCCGTTTTATAACTGAAGTATAAATATTGTTTGTTTCCAAGGACACTGCAGACGTTCATTAATGTTCATACACTTTCACAGTGCTACATATGCTTTCCTCAAGTTTGGTGCCCTGGAAATATGCAAGCAGCATTCTGTTTCATCAACTGCAGTGTGATATTTCTTATCCATTTCGAAACACTGTAGTAAAACAAAAAATAACCAACAATTCTAAGACCTTCATATAACAGAGATGACAGCGTATGTGTGCACGCATGATTTTCCCAGGTAAATCATTTTGTAATCAAAGGCTTATGGTCTGTACGTAATACAAATTTTGAGCCCCGCAAGTAAGATCTAACGCACTCTGCTCCCCCGCTGTTGCAAGGGCTTCCCGCTCAGTTAGCAAATAGTTCCTCTCAGACGTAGTCAAGGTTCTAGATGCAAATGCTAGTGTTTTCTCCTGTCCCTTGTGTACCTGTGCAAGCACAGCTCCTAACCCTGTTGCTTTGAAGGGCACAGATGGTGCACTCATTGCATAATCCAGTATACACCAGTTCAGTGACCACCAGACCCTGCTCTGACGTGAAACTGGACAGAGGAAACGGGAGTGACCACTTCCCTGTCCATCACAACACCAGGGGTGGTGCTCAGAGCTCCTCCAGATGGTCCCTGGGTGCCAGCAGGTGACATCAAAGCCCTCCCCTGATATGTGCTTATTTGTGTAGATAACCAACCCCCCCTTTCAGGGCTATGTAGGGTCTCTCTCCTGGGTGGTTCTTCAGATTCGGATTGCAAAACTCCAGCAGGAATTCTCTGCATCCTTTACTTCATCTTCTACCAACAAAACTGCATCTGGATCCTCCAGGAACTCTACTAACTGCAGCAAAGAAGGAAAGATGACTTCTGCAACATTGTATCTTCAGCTCCTTCCAACAACTGCAACTGTTTTGAGGTCGCGCATCCTCCGAGGACTGCCTGTCTTCAGCTTGCACCAAAAGAACGAAGGAATCTCCCTTGAAGTGAAGGGAGTCACTTCCCTGCTTCAGCAGGCACTCCTTTGCAGCGATGACCGGTGGCTTGGGTCCCCTCTCCTGAAGAAGTGCGTGGATCCAGCAATACGGGTGGTAGACTGAAGTGGTCCCGCTGGTCCTGAAGTCCGACTGTCCAACTTTGGTTGAGGTAAGAGCTTGCCTTCCCATGCAAGACAATACCCCATGCACCGCATGTTTTGCAGTTGCCAAGGCTTGTTGGCATCCTTCCATGAAGTTCTTTGTGCACTGTGCAGCTCTGGCCCCCAGCACTCCTTCCTGCGACGCACAGCCTCCTGAGTGGTTCTCTGGCGATGTGATTCCTTTGTGTAGCACTGCATGGACTTTGTTTTGCACCTTCTTTGCCCCCATGCTGTGGGACTCCTGTGCGTGCTGCCTTGTCGTCTGAGGGCTCT
Organism: Pleurodeles waltl; assembly: GCF_031143425.1. Classification (NCBI taxonomy): domain Eukaryota; kingdom Metazoa; phylum Chordata; class Amphibia; order Caudata; family Salamandridae; genus Pleurodeles; species Pleurodeles waltl. The sequence continues at coordinate 1,537,234,687 of NC_090440.1, read as the reverse complement.
CTGAGTTGCTGAGAGCCCCCTCTGTCTCCCCTCCTGGGTAGAGGCCTCCAGTTCTCTCCGGGTCCCGGGCAGTGCCATTTTCCACTAACCACAAGCTTTGCGTGTGCCAAGGCTTGTTGGCGGAATCCAGCAATGCAAACCAGACTGCAATAATCCATCTGGTGTGGGGCCAGCCAGGAACATGCATCAGTCTTCTTGGGTGCAGTACTGACTGTTCTTCTTCACAAGTGGTTCTGCTTTTGCACCTTCATCCAGGTTAGCAGGGGCTCCCGTTCTCCCTGGACTCTTCAGTGCTTCTTGGATGTGGTCCTCTTCTTCCACAGGTCTTCAGGTCCATGGATCCATCATTGGTGTCTTGCAATCTCTTCTGGTTCTTGCACAATCTTCTATCACGTGTTCTTGTGTGTTCTAGGAAACTTACTGTGATTTAGTCCTGCTTTCCTGGGCTCCGGGGTGGGTTCTATAACTTACCTTTGGTGTTTTCTTACACTCCCAGCACCCCTCTACACCCTACACTTGCCTAGGTGGAAAACCAACTTTCACATTCAACTATTTTAGTATGTGGTTTGTGTTTCCCCAGGCCCATTTCTAAATATTGTGATTTTCACTATTTGCACTGTTTTCTACAGCTATTGCTGCATTCTAGTGTATATACTGTGTATATTACCTTCCTTATAAGGGAGTATAGTCTGTAAGGTATTTTTGGCATTTGTGTCACCAAAATAAAGTACCTTTATTTTTGTAACACTGAGTATTTTCTTTCACGCGTGTGAGTACTGTGTGACTACAGTGGTATTCATGAGTTTTGCATGTCTCCTAGTTAGGCCTTGGCTGCTTATCCGCACTACCCCTAGAGAGTCTGGCTTCTAGGCACTGACTACATTTCACTTATAAGGGCTAACTGGACTTGGTATAAGGTGTAAGTACATTAGGTACACACTACAAACCAGGCCAGCCTCCTACATCTATGAATTCAGATTGCTTTTGTGGGCAAGTGTAACATTTGTAGCGATTCAATACTGTGTTGATTTCGTTTGCAAATCTTAGTTCCAGACGTGTCTTGGCTTCTTCGTAGACATCTTCTATTGGATCACCTTTGGGTAAAGTGGTAGTGGTAAGTGCTTAAAAATGCGTTGCCCTTCCTTACCTAGATTATTCAACAACAATGCTTTGTTCCGTGTTGCACTAAACGTTGTACCGTCCATAGCTTCAATAAATATTTCAAACATGCTTGCCCAGCCCTCCCACTCCATGGATGGGGGCCCTGCTTCTGGCAAGAAAAATGGTTGTGATATGATGGCACTTTGGGATTGCATACTGGCTGTGAACAATTGTTCACCAATAACAATAAATATACAATATATAGGTTTTGAATATTGTTCAGACATAAGAGTATTGAGTCCCTCATCACAACCCTGGCGGTCGGTGATAAAGCGGCGGTAACACCACCAACAGGCCGGCAGTAAAAAAAATGGAATCATGACCACAGCCGAAACCGCCAACACATACAGCCATTTTAACACACTGACCGCCACGGTGGTAGCAACAAACACCGCAGCAGTAACCGCCAACAGCCAGACAGAAGACAATGTACTGCCCACAGCATTACAACAGGCCTATCCGCCAGCTTTTCCGGGGTGGTACCAACGCCATCAAAAGTACGGCAGAAACAGAACACTGAAGGGAAACGACTAACCTCTCGACACTCAAGGAAGAACCACGATGCAATGGAGCCCGAGCTGCACTTTTTTCCAATGCTGGTGTACCTTCTCATACACCAGGAACACGAACGCTGGCGAAGACGACCACTGTGAGTACTGCACCTAGCACACAAGGGAGGGGGGGGAGGAAAAAGAGAGTGACACACACACGCAACACGCAACACTTACACTCTCACCCACAACACCATACACACAAACAGATGCAACAACATTACATATACACCCCGTAACCCTCAGGAATAACGCAAGGACAAAAGGAATGGAGTAAAATGAGTGTAATAGTACAGTTTTAGATATATATGTCCTTAAACAATAAACAGTTTGTACAATATATACAAAAGGAGGGACAATGCCCACTCCAAAATGTCCGTGGCCCACTGGGCCATAACACATAGGCCAAAGCCACATTTGACTCCTGCCTCAATGCGGAGAGAACACTGCTGGGGCATCAGGTCAAAAAAACACAGGCACCCGTGGGGGGGCACCTCAGCCGGAAGATGGTACAATGCCACTGGCTTGGAGGGGGCTCCATGCCCACTGCTTGGTCTCTCAAGTGGGTGGTTTGCCCACTGCTTGGTCCTGGGGAGTGCAAAGCCACAGTCTCTCAAGTGGGTGATTTGCCCACTGCTTGGTCCTGGGGAGTGCAAAGCCACAGTCTCTCAAGTGGATGCCTTCTTCCACTGGTTCTGGAGGGGGCCTTGTGCCCAGTGTGCTTCATCCTGGCAAGGAGGGGTAAGTGGATGCCTTCTTCCACTGGTGCTGGAGGGGGCCTTGTGCCCAGTGTGCTTCATCCTGGCAAGCAGGGGCTGAGTGGATGCCTTCTTCCGCCGGTGCTGGAGGGGGCCTTGTGCCCAGTGTTCTTCATCCTGGTACGGAGGGGCTGGGTGGATGCCTTCTTCCACTGGTGCTGGAGGGGGCCTTGTGCCCTGTGTGCTTCATCCTGGATGGGGCAAGGTCACAGTCTCTCACCTGGGTGTCACACCGACAGGTGTTGCAGGAGCCAGGATGCACTGCAGCTCATGTAGTCACCGATACACAGTGCTCGCCGGCGGTGACGTCTGCTCAGTGGATGCCAGTTGTGCTGCAGGTGGAGGTGCTGTCAGTGGTGGTGGTAGCCTCCAGGCCTTCACCTGCAGCCACGGACGGCTGCGCACTGGGGCTGATGCTGCTGGCAGTGGTGCTGCTGGTGGCGGTGCTGGCCGAAGTACAGGTGGCGGTGCTGGCCACAGTGGTGGTAGCCACCAGGCCTTCACCTGCAGCCTTGGATGGCAGCTCCCTGGGGCTGCTGCCGGTGGCAGTGATGGGGCAGGTGGCGGTGCTGACCGCGGTGCAGGTGGCGGTGCTGGCCACGGTGGTGGTAGCCTCCAGGCCTTCACCTGCAGCCTCGGACGGCTGCCCACTGGGGCTGCTGCTGCTGGCAGTGGTGCTGCTGGTGGCGGGGCAGGTGGCGGTGCTGGCCACGGTGCAGGTGGCGGTGCTGGCCTCGGTGCAGGTGGCGGTGCTGGGCAGGGTGGTGGTACCCTCCAGGCCTTCACCTGCAGCCTCAGATGGCTGAAGTGCCATGGCTGGTGTTGTGTGCCCCTTCCTGCCCTTGGCAGATGGTGGTGCCTCCTTGCTTCTGCCAGCTGGTGTCTTTTTATTGCCCTTGCTGGCTGCTGATGCATCCTTCCCCTTGCTGGCTGGTGGTGCCTCCTTCCCCTTGCTGGCTGGTGGTGCCTCCTTCCCCTTGCTGGCTGGTGTCCCCTTCTTGCCCTTGCTAGGTGGTGGACCCTTCTTGGCCTTGCAGGTGGTGCTGGCACACTGTTTGGGCTGAAGGGTTCCTCCTTGGAGCCTCTCACACCTGCAGTAGCTGCAGAAACCATAGTGGCCGTGGACTGAGTGGCTGAGCTGCTGGGCTGGGTTCTGGCCACCCTGGCCCGAAGTGAAGGAGGGGAGGGAAAGGGGAGGGAATAGGTCAATGTTGGCGAGGAAAAGCTTCTTAGGGACACTGGGGCGTGAAGAGGGTGACTAAAGCTCCCTTCAAGACAGGATGATTTTGAAGGTAAGGTACTTGTAATTTATTTGCGTTCCTCCTCCATGACAATACAGTTGTTCCTCCACCAGTCAGGCTGCAACTGACAATCCTGGAACACCATCTACAACTAAGTTCTAGAACTTGGAACCAACACCTCACTAAGCTCTACACCCGTATTGCAACAGAATACTCCGTCACAAACTTGACGGATATCCCAGCTCCCATATTACGATCTACAGAGGATTAAATGGAATCGCAATACGGTGGAAGGATATCCATCAAGTTTGTAATAGAGTATTTCCCTCTGCCAAGATCTAAATCAGGCCCATAGTTTTTGATACGGGACAATTGGTTTTGTTGTCTTTTTTGTGAATCATCGCATTGACTCACTGGTATAAAGTATATTTTGCCTGATCACACAATGTGATGTAGGAACCTCCTTTTGTGATATGAAAGGTGAACGCAATGTTCCACCATGTTTTATGTCACACCACCCCTCTTCGGTTTGTCCTTCTTTCACCTAATTCAAATTTTTGTCTCTATGTCCTACCACTGTTTTTGAACTTGCTGTGTAGAAAGCAAATGTAGTGGGCTGATGCATCTTCTCAGTCGTTCTACACAGGAGTCATTTGACTCAGGATGGTCTGTACCTGCTTTCCTAGTGAAGGACCCCAGCCCCACTGCTCTGAGAGATTCCCACCTGCCTTGGGATCACTTTGTCGAATGTGTATCAGCAAGTGAGATGCAAGCCCTTTTGTCAAACCAGGATGCAGGGTTGTTGTACCTCGCTCAGCACTTTGTTCCTGTTTCAGAAACAACCCCCATGGCACTCAAAGAGTTTTTCCCTGTCCAGGAGCTATTATTGATTTCCCTGAATTCATCAAGCCTCCTACGAAGGAAAATCTTTATAGGAAAAAATACCTTCAATAGAGCAGATCTCACAAGGCAATATGGGTGCTGGACTTGTTGTTGGCGTGCGACCTCCAAAAACTGTCAGCTTTGAAGGCTTTGCCATAGAACCATCAGCAATCATTAACTGGTAAATGTGTTGGCGTTCTAAAGAAGAGAAAGACTCTCGGCTCCGCATGAAATGCTAATGTAAATCCATACAAAGAGTGCACAGGTGTAAATAAGCAAATTTATCAAACAAAATTTCTTCTGCTTAGCTGTACCTAACAGTGACATAGTGCAACAGAAATCCTGACAAATAAACAAAAAAGTCCTTTATAATCTATCTGAAGTCATGCTGAAAAAGATCACGTTGGGGTGGAAACATTTTCAAATGTTGGACCTGTGTATGTTTTGCATATTGACGTGGTGACATACCATGGAAGGCAAATTCTCACGCTTAAAAGAAAGCAGCATAACGCAGGAACTCCATAAAAGGGACTTAGGGTAGATAAGATAAAGGGGTAAATGTATGAGAAAGTACCATCAAAGCTGAAATGAGTAACAAATTCTGAATTTTCATTGCTTTTATTAGATGATTCTGCACCTTTTTCTTCTTCCTTCTTTATTTATTTCCTCTCATTCGCCTTTTCTTTCTGTTTCTTCACATTCTCTTATTTCTCTATGGAATTTTGAATTGGGAGAGTTTTTTGTGTTTCAAGTGCACATTAAAGTGTAGTGCGCTCGCTAGATATTATTCTTTCATTGTTTATGCATTTAATCAATAAAACGCTTTACAATAGACAATAGTACGACATTATACAGCTCCTTTGACTGCTCCTATAGCTATTTATTGCTTGCCGCTAAACCAGGTGCGGGTAAAATCGTTATTATGCAAGCATAATCTTGTGTAATTGCCTGGCTCTTAGTTACGTGCATTTTCTGTAATTTTTCTCCTCAGCGGTTTCGCTTTGTTGTGTAATTTTCATCCACAGGAGACTGATTCGAGAAGAAAGTGTCTGGTAAGAGCAGTGTTGTGTCACAGCTGAGATACAAGTTCTGCTCCATTCAGTGTTTTTACCTCGTGTGACTTTTGTATGCTAATTTTCATGCAGACAATCGGTGGATACTTTGGGAAAATGATAATAGTTTTCAACAATTACAACTTTCAATATCAGTCACCCATATCCTAAAATGTTATTCCGGTAATTTGAAAGTATAAAGGAACTATACCTATGGTTTTTTCAGTTTGCCCAACTCCAGCTGTGCAGTGTAGAAGGAGTTTAAAGTTACACCATCACCAATAGGAGAACCTACCGACTATGTGATTAAATGCCGGACACAGCAACCGTTCACTGTAAGAAGCTACCATTTCAGCTACTGGGCAGAGTAAACACAAAAAATACACTTGAAAGAACAAACATCCACCAAAAACATTGTGAGAGGACTTCCTAGATCCAAACCACAGATTCCTCCAATTTTTCTTGACTCACACTTTATTAGCATGAGACTATGCTCCAGATATACTTAGATGATTGTGATGGGTAGGTGCAAAATCCCACAAGTAGGCAATATAATAAATACAATAAGGATCAGAAGGTCTGAAACCAGATCATAAATAATAAAAACATGTATTAGCTAGCACAAAAAAATTGGAGAATATAGATAAAGTTCCTCCTCATGTCTAATCCATTTCTTCCACACGAAATTCCAGAAAGCACAATTTGGTCATTCATCCAAATTGTCTAAATTACAAGAAGGCTATACTTTTACTATTGAAAAGATATTTTAGTAAATATTTGCATCTTCACCACTAGCCCTGACTATTTGGAAGAATCTAAACAGTATCATGTGGTAGGGCAGCTTGTATAAATTAAACTGAAGGGGGTGGTAGCCACTGTGCAGAAAAAGCTCGAATTCCTTGTAGATTGTGTATTTAATGAATATGTCCTAAGGCAGGAACTGGTTGGCAAGGGAAGATGCTCAGCGAGTGCAGAGGTGTAATAATTGAGTCTCGCCATAGTCACTGAATGTCCGCACTGCCTACTGAAAGGCTTTCTGTCTCTTGAGAACACAGTGCATGAAGCGTCTGGCAAGGAAACTTAAATTCAAAGGAATCTTTGTACAATCACATTGTTTGTAGATGTTGGCGGCCTTCCTGGATAAATGTGTATAATATTCCTTATGTTTCACTGCATCCTTGGTAGCCAATTGTGCTACAGGGTTGCTGCAGCCCGTATCTTGAGGCTGGATTTGTGTTTTTTTTCATTTGGAAAACCTTTTGCTATAAGAGACTGCTAGAGGATAATTATATTCCAGAGACATATTCAGAAAACAAGTCATGTTGGGAGAAAGCAATTTTTCAACTTCTTTAAACATTTTAGTATTTGTGCAAACTTCAGAGAGATTGTTTCCATGAACTCTGAGATTCTTCCCATGATTATATTTCAAAGAAATATTCAGAAACCAAATGATGTTGAGAGAAACCAAACTTTGAACTTTTTAAACATGTATTACTTATGCAAACGTTAGAAAGATTGTTTCCATGAACTCTTACATTCTTCCTGTGAAGGGTATATATGATTATGTGACATGTATAATAAATTTGAGGTGAATATTAGATGTATATTGCTGATGCTAGGTACCACAAAATATTGATGATTTAAATTGCCTTACAGCTGCATATCAAGACTATTTAGAAGCACACTTCAAGATGCTAGAAAATGCTCATCCTTGAAGTAGAAGGAAGTTACTTAGAATGTAAAAGAGGGCAGTTTTACATTCCGACCATTTTTATGTTTCACTTTCAAAAATATCAGCTTCACTTCAAGAGTACAGAGAGTGGGCTACACAGAGATACTCAAAAGGTATCATGACTATTGCTAAGTTAGACATTACTCTTTACACAACTGATGTTTATTTGGTATTGATCTATATCATGACCAGAAGACGTCAGTGCTCAGAAGAGTGATGAATCAAAGTGGTCATATCCAGTGTCTCTACTTCTAATCTTAGCCCATTCCACTATCCCTGATTTCATGAACTTCCCACATATTCCTAATGTGTATGCTGCGGATTGTGGATGAGGTACGAGGCAGAAGAATGTATGGCTGCCATTAGATGTTATTACAAAACACGGAGGCTCCTATTATGCTATCTTCTCTTGCTTTCATTCAAACAGCAGCCAAGAAAAAACTACAACTCCCAGCATTCCTAGCTGGGAAGACTACAGAATATATGTCACAAAGAAGTATCCAATCAGGATAACAGGTAGGTTAGCAACAAGTCCTCTTTTCTGGCTGCTCGCAGTCAAGAGAAGTACTAGGTTCATTATTCCTGCTTTCATACCTATTTGACACGTTATTGTATCTTATTTTAGTGTTAATTATCGTTAATTATATGTTTGCATAGTTATTTTCGCTCTCTGACTTTCGCTGTATTTCCCTTTCCTTAGCGTCTCAACGTTCTATCCAGAGCACCTTCAGCGCGCGCTGTGTAACGGTCTTTCTTTGACCGTAACGTTCTCACCGGCATTTCCCCGGCTCAGCGCTTCGTTCAGTCAGCTGTTCATCGGCTTCACTCTCTTGGGAATTCCCCTTTCTGCTCCCGCTTCGTTCAGTCAGCTGTTTATCAGCTTCGCTTTCTGGGGAATCCCCCTTTCTGCTCCTGCTGTGCTTTTTCAACGCTCTGTGGCACCGGAGTGCCAAACCACGCCTCCTACTCCTCTCAGCTATTTTTCCTTTACAGGCCTTTACTTCCTGGTTCTGCCCCTTCAGGTTTTAACCCTTTCCTACCTTTTTTACTTGTTCTGTCCTTGTTTTCTCTGTAATTGGCTAATTTTTTAACCAAAATTACTAGTTTTTTTCTGCACATTTCATATATATAATACCCTATAATGGAAAACTTTTCAGAAGATTAAGAGGCTAAAAAATTTTTTAAAGACAATTTGGACTCTTTTATTAAGGACTCAGTCCAGAAAGCTGTCTTAAGCTCTATATGTGATTTTTCTAAGTCCTTTCAAAGCCTCGGTCAAGAAACTATTGACCTTTGATGTTTCTTCTTCTGGTTCCAAGAAGCCCAAAAAACGAAGGGAAGATAATGTGGCCACTAATTCGGTCTCTCCTTCAAAAAATTCCCAAAATTGGCAGGTGTTGACAACAGATCCGTGGGTACTGTAAACTGTTTCAGGTTATTGCACAGAGCTCTATTCCACTCGGGTCCAACATTGTCGTCCAAAACCTTTGGTTTTTTCCAAGGAGCAAGAGGAACTGCTCTCCCAGGAGATCCACTCCCTCACTCTCAAACATGCTATAGAAGTCTGTTCCCCTCATCCTTCAGATTTTGTCAGCACTCTATTTCTGGTTCAAAAAAGAACAAAAAATATCATCCGGTCACAAACTTAAAGTTTTTCAACAAGTTTGTAGTGTACCATCACTTCAAGATGGAAACTATTCTCCATCTTCGGGACTCGTTATTAGAAAACGATTGGATGGTTCGTTTAGACCTCCAAGATGCATATCTCTCCATCCCAATTCATCAATCCTTCAAGAAATTTCTTCAATTTCAATGGAAGGACCAATTCTTCCAGTTCGAATGCCTCCCCTTCGGTCTTTCTTAAGCTCCATGGTGTTTTACCAAGGAGCTGAAACCAGTGGTGACACACATGGGAGCTCAAGATGTCAGGATCATGGTTTATTTAGTCTATTTTCTCATTTTACCCCAGGACAGATCCATGCTAACAGAGCAATTAGAGAAATGTGTTTCTCTCCTCCAAAGCCTAGGTTTTCTCATCAAAAGAGAAAAGTCCAATCTTATTCCGTCTCGTCAGATGGAGTTTCTAGGGTTCCTCACTGATTCCGTCAAGGCCACACTTCATCTTCCAACCCAAAAGATCTCACATATAAAGAAAGAAATCCTATCGGTTTTGAATAAGTCACAGCTTACAATCAAATGCCTAGCTCGTATAATCAGTCTTCTATCCTCGTCTATCCAGGCTATTTTTCCAGGTCCCTTTCATTATCGGGCGCTCCAGAGACTGAAAATTTGACATCTTCGCTGAGGTTTGGGGTACGAGGACTGGGTCTCGCTGGACCACGATTCTCGTGTCGAGCTCCAATGGTGGCTCGATCATCTAGACGCCTGGAATGGGCAAGCAATTTTCTCTATAGCACCAGATCTTGTCTTAGAATCCGATGCAAGTCAGACTGGTTGGGGCGCAAGATGTGGTCAGTTCTCGACCGGAGGTCTATGGTCAAAAGAGGAGTTGTTGTTGCACATAAACTGTTTAGAGATTCCTGCAGGTTCCTTTGCAATCCAAAAATTTGCCAAAGGCAAGGTAAGTTTGTGAGAAAACAGGGCTGATTGCAGAGGCCCCCTAACTTTTTGCCCCCATTTTCCACTTTATGCTGGTGTTTTCCTGACTCTGATGGTGCCCTGGGTACTGCTAACCAGTCCCAGGGCCTGTGCTCTGTGTAAAATGGATATGCAAATTAGGCTAATTATAATTGGCTATGTTAACCTACCTATAAGTCCCTAGTATATGGTAGGGCATGTAGGTTTAGGGACCACAGCATAGGTAGTTCACCCATAGGTGCTCTGCTGAGGTGCCCAGTGTCATTTTAAAGGCAGGCCTGCCTTGCTGGCTGCTTTTAAATTAAAGTTATATGCAAATTCGACTTTGGAATTAAAAGTAGTTCCAAAGTCTTAAACTACCTTATTTTTACATATAAGTCACCCCTAAGGTGTGCCCTATGTGCCCCTAGGGCTGGGTGCCATGTAACTATAAGCAGGGACTTTATAAAAATAGATTTATAAACCCTGGTGAGGTAAAAACAGACAAATTTGTTTTTCCCTCATTGAAGTAAATGGCCTTCATAGGCTAGAATGGGGAGACTTTATTTTAAATTTTAAAGTCTCCTTAAATGTTGCATACCAAGAATTTGGTAGCAAATTAATTGTTGTAATAAATCCCACAACTTCCAGTTGTGGGATTTAATATAACTTGTTCAGGTAAAAAGTTTTAGACTTTACCTAAAAAGTTGCCAATTTCAGCCCTGCATTGTTTTTGCTGCTGTGCTCTGATTGGCCAGCCTGCAGCAGCTTAGCCAAGCTGCCTTGATGAGGTGTGAAGGGGCCTGGCTTCACACAAAGGAATGTGCTTGTGGGAGTGAATCTCCCCTCAGCAGATGGTGAGGCAGGAAGGGGGAGGACTGCCAAACTGGTCTTCGAAGGCAGAGAAGGACATCTGGAGCAACCAGCAACACCCCCACATCCTGCAACCCCAGACAACTAGGTGCCCCCTTGATTAGATTAGGAGAGGGCAGGAGAGGGGTGTGTTTATGATTTTTAGCCACACCAGTGGGTGGGCTCAGCCAGATGTAACCTCCAAAAATCAGATTCAGCCATGTTGGATTTTTAGAGAATGTTGCCTTCTGGGATGGATTTTTGCCACACTTCCCAGGAAGTGGTCATCACAGGGGGACGACCCTGGACCTGATTGGAGAACCAGGACCCCCCTGTTTTTCACCCAGGAGCAAGGATAAAACTGGCAGACCTGCACCCACACCTCAGATCCCCACCAGATTTCAACAAGAAAAGAACTAAAGGAGAAGAAGGACTGCCCTGCTGGACCCCTGGCCTGCACCTGGAACCTGCACTCAGAAGGACTGCACCAGCTGCACACTTGGGCTTCACCACAAGAAGGACTTTGCCTGGCTTCAACTGGTTCAAGGAGGGACTCCCTGTTTGCTACAGGTGAAAAATTGCTAACCAGAGTCCCCTGCACCAACTCCTGAAGAAAGTGACCAGCTGACCACTGTCCAGTGGCCAAAAAGGAGTTTGCGCCAGGTGCATTCTGGGAGTGGTAGTCCGCACCCCCCAAGGACCATCTCAGAACTTCTGGACCCTTGGGGAGAGCTGTGGACCCCAAAAGAACCTTAAAAGAACATCTGGGCGAAGCCCCAGAAGTTTGGAGAAGATTTGAGAATTTTTGTAAAAAAGCTCCATAGAGGGACCGACCCGCCGCGGAAATTCTGGCCGGCTTGCCTCAACCGCGACCCGGCCTGATTTGGTGGTCGTCCCGGTAAAGAAAAATCTCCGAAAACAAGACTAAGTCCGAAGGTAAAAAGTTGACCGCGACCTCCCAGCCATCGTATCCGAGAAGGGCTCCATGGACGTCGGATCAAGATCCAGGTTTACCCCGGTCGAAGGATTTTCACCTCGAAAAAACGACTAAGTCCGAAGGTAAAAATCTCCACCGAGGAATCCAGCATCGCGTATCCGGAGAAGGGCTCCAGGAGGTCGGATAGGACTGGCAGGTTTGTCCCGCTGAAGAAAATCTTCAAAATAAAGACTAAGTCAGAAGGTAACTTTTTAACCGAGGCCTCCCGCGACCTGTAGCCGAGCAGGGCTCCATCGCGGTCGGCCTGAAACTTTGACTTTGCCCCGGTCGAGGTGCAACCAGATGACCCGATTGGCGCTTTTTGTTTCTAAGCGCTAGAAAATTAATAATTCTTTAAAAATTCATGTCTCCGGTTCCCCTTATCCGATTTTATTCGTTTTTGTGTCATTTTAAAGATAAAAATATAAACTATTTTTATAAATTGGTTTTGGATTTTTAAACTGTTTCCTGTGTTTTATTTAATTACTGTTTTGTGATATTTGAATGCTTTACACACTGTCTCCTAAGTTAAGCCTTGACGCTCGTTGCCAAGCTACCAAGGGTTGAGCTGGGGTTAATTTACTGAGACCTAACTGGACCTAAGTGGAGGTTAGTGGCTTGTTGCTAGGTGTAGGTACCTACCTGCCCTTATCAATAACCCAATTTTCCAACCTTTTTGGTGGCAGCGGTGGGATTCTGTACTTGTGTTCAGTATCACGTTACAGTTTTAAGTAAAACAAATTAAAAATCCTTTAAATTGTCTTAGTGCAAAAAAAAAAAAAAAAAATTAATTTGGATTAATTTCTATTATTGAATTTTTGTAATTTTTCTAAATTATTGTTTCCAATTTTTGCAAAAAGTTTTTGTTGACACAAAACTAGGGAACCATGGAGCTTGATCTGGCTAGCCTACTCACACTGACAGTAGTCCAACTTAGGGGGTTGTGTACTGAAAGAGGCTTGCCTGCAACCACTGACCTCAGGAAGCAAGTCCTGATCAAATCCCTGACAGCATGGGCTGAGGCTCATGAGGTAGACCTAGGGGAAGCTCCAGAGGAGGAAGAAACAGGGGAGGGTGCTAGCTCTAACCACTCAGGGGAGGGAGGGCATCTGAGCCTAAGTGAGGATGAGGAAGATCGGTCCTCAGTACATACAGTCACTAGGGGCAGACCCAAAGCTAGTGGTGGGAAGGGGGTCCTTTCAGGAGGAGAGAACCCATCCATCAGGGAAAGAGAGCTGGAGGCCCAGCTAGCATATATAGCTTTGGAAGCAGACAAGCTGGCCCTAGAAAAGAAAAAGTGGGCAAACAAGGAGAAAAGAGATGGTGGCAGCGATAAAGAAGCTGAGGTGTCCATGGGTGGGGGAGTTTGCCCCAGATTACCCAAGGGGGTGGTTCCTGCTTATGTAGAGGGGGATGATATAGACAAGTGGTTGGAGGCCTTTGAGAGGGCACTCCAAATGAGAAGGGTTAGGCCTCAATACTGGGGTTCCCTTTTGTGGGAGTTGGTCCCCAACTCAGGGAGGGATAGGCTTCTGACCTTAAGGGGGGAGGAGGCAGATTCATACCCTAGTATGAAGAGGTGCTTAGCCAAGAAGTTTGGTCTGACCCCAGAGCAGTATAGGCTCAAGTTTAGGGACACCCAGAAGGTCAGTACCCAGTCTTGGGTTGACTTTGTAGACACCTCACTAAAGGCACTAGAGGGCTGGATTATTGGTAACAAAGTAAATACTTATGAGGGGTTATACAGTCTGATCATGGGAGAGCACATCTTGACCAATTGTACCCAAGAAAGGTTACGCCAGCATCTAGTGGACTCTAAGCAGACCAACCCTAGAGAGCTAGGGGAGGCAGCTGATGAGTGGTTGAGAACCAGGGTGGTTGTCAAGTCCCAGGTGGGAGACTCCAAGAAGGGGGGGTCAGGTCCCCAAAAACCTAAGGAGGGAGGTGGTAAGCCCACCACAGAGACTCCCTCTGTACCCCAGAACCCTAAGAAGGAGGAGAGTAAATCCCACTCCCACTCTGACAAGCAGAGACAGGGAGACCCAGGGTTAAAAAAGCTCTTGGACAGTAGGGCTTGCTTTGACTGTCAGCAGACAGGTCACTTCAGAGGGGATGCAGCCTGTCCAAAGAAGGTGGTTAGCACTGGGCTGTCCAGTGTAGCCATGGAGGAGGACTCCTCAGATGATGAAGTCCTCCTAGCATTGAGCTGGGAGACAGGACCAGATGGTAAGCTGGTGATCCCTGAGGGTGGAAGTAGGCACTTCCACCCCATTCAGGTGAATGGGATCCCTACCACGGGCCTGAGAGACACCTGTGCCAGTCACACTACAGTGAGTCACCGGTTAGTGACCCCAGACATGTATGTCCCAGGAGAGACAAGGAAAGTCAGGATAGCCACAGGGGAGGTCACCACCAAACCTGTAGCCATAGTGCCCCTAGAGAGGGAGGGTATCCTTGACTGGTTTAGGGTGGTAGTCAGTGCTGACCTCCCCCTAGATTGTATCCTGGGCAATGACCTCCCAGAGGTGGGTCTGGTCCCAGATGGGGCGGTCGCCCAGGGCGCACCCCCAAACCAAAGTCCTGGGGAGTCAGTCCCTACAGTTAGGAGACAGGGGTCCCCAAGAAAAGGAAAGAAGAAAAGGAAGGGTAGGCCATTCCTAAAGAGAGTTCCAGGGAGCTAAAGGCCTTCTGCCCCAGTAGGGGGGGAGCCCAGAGTTGGCACTGGTGAGTCCTCCCCTGACCCCAAGGAAGTCCTGATTAGTCAGGCAGCTGTCCAGATGCAGGGTGTTGCCCCTGCACTGACAGAAGGGAGAGTGGAAGGAGGGTGTCTGCCACAGGAGGTGGTAGCCCCCCACTCTAGACAGCAAGAGGGGTGCCAGGACCCCAAAGTTGCCCCTAAAGCAGCTCAGCCACCTGTCAGTGGAGAGCTTAGGGTGTGGTTCTGGGTACTGACAGCTGCCAGTAGCCTCTGCTGGGTGCTAGCCTTCCTGGCAGCACTGTACTTGGCCTGGGAGGCAGACCCCAGGGCCAATAGCAAAGTAGGCCCCCTGACCCTGTTGGTTATGGTGGGGTTGCTCAAGTGTTGGGTGACCTCTTTGGGTAAGCTAGGTGTTGCCCTAGCAAAGTTAGGAGTAGGGGAGGTGGGCACCTCACTACCCAAGTTGGCAGAGAGAGAGGAGGAAGACCCCCCTAGAGGGAAGTTTCAGTTTGATATGGGTCCTTTCACTGTTGGGATGGCTTCACTACCCAGAGGGAGTGACCATGACAGGAGGATGTAAGGCAGAGTAGGCCCTGCAAAGGGACAGCCAGTTTTCTTCACTGTCTTCCTCGCCTAACAAGCCAGGAAGACTCTCCCAGGGTTGGGCTGAGTCTCCTGGGCGTGTGGGCTGGGGGGGGCTTGTGTGAGAAAACAGAGCTGATTGCAGAGGCCCCCTAACTTTTTGCCCCCATTTTCCACTTTATGCTGGTGTTTTCCTGACTCTGATGGTGCCCTGGGTACTGCTAACCAGTCCCAGGGCCTGTGCTCTGTGTAAAATGGATATGCAAATTAGGCTAATTATAATTGGCTAAGTTAACCTACCTATAAGTCCCTAGTATATGGTAGGGCATGTAGGTTTAGGGACCACAGCATAGGTAGTGCACCTATAGCTGCTCTGCTGAGGTGCCCAGTGTCATTTTTAAGGCAGGCCTGCCTTGCTGGCTGCTTTTAAATTAAAGTTATATGCAAATTCGACTTTGGAATTAAAAGTAGTTCCAAAGTCTTAAACTACCTTATTTTTACATATAAGTCACCCCTAAGGTGTGCCCTATGTGCCCCTAGGGCTGGGTGCCATGTAACTGTAAGCAGGGACTTTATAAAAATAGATTTATAAACCCTGGTGAGGTAAAAACAGCCAAATTCGTTTTTCCCTCATTGAAGTAAATGGCCTTCATAGGCTAGAATGGGGAGACTTTATTTTAAATTTTAAAGTCTCCTTAAATGTTGCATACCAAGAATTTGGTAGCAAATTAATTGTTGTAATAAATCCCACAACTTCCAGTTGTTGGATTTAATATAACTTGTTCAGGTAAAAAGTTTAAGACTTTACCTAAAAAGTTGCCAATTTCAGCCCTGCATTGTTTTTGCTGCTGTGCTCTGATTGGCCAGCCTGCAGCAGCTTAGCCAAGCTGCCTTGATGAGGTGTGAAGTGGCCTGGCTTCACACAAAGGAATGTGCTTGTGGGAGAGAATCTCCCCTCAGCAGATGGTGAGGCAGGAAGGGGGAGGGCTGCCAAACTGGTCTTCAAAGGCAGAGAAGGACATTTGGAGCAACCAGCAACACCCCCACATCCTGCAACCCCAGACAACTAGGTGCCCCCTTGATTAGATTAGGAGAGGACAGGAGAGGGGTGTGTTTATGATTTTTAGCCACACCAGTGGGTGGGCTCAGCCAGATGTAACCTCCAAAAATCAGATTCAGCCATGTTGGATTTTTAGAGAATGTTGCCTTCTGGGATGGATTTTTGCCACACTTCCCAGGAAGTGGTCATCACAGGGGGACGGCCCTGTACCTGATTGGAGAACCAGGACCCCCCTGCTTTTCACCCAGGAGCAAGGATAAAACTGGCAGACCTGCACCCACACCTCAGATCCCCACCAGATTTCAACAAGAAAAGAACTAAAGGAGAAGAAGGACTGCCCTGCTGGACCCCTGGCCTGCACCTGGAACCTGCACTCAGAAGGACTGCACCAGCTGCACACTTGGGCTTCACCACAAGAAGGACTTTGCCTGGCTTCAACTGGTTCAAGGAGGGACTCCCTGTTTGCTACAGGTGAAAAATTGCTAACCAGAGTCCCCTGCACCAACTCCTGAAGAAAGTGACCAGCTGACCACTGTCCAGTGGCCAAAAAGGAGTTTGCGCCAGGTGCATTCTGGGAGTGGTAGTCCGCACCCCCCAAGGACCATCTCAGAACTTCTGGACCCTTGGGGAGAGCTGTGGACCCCAAAAGAACCTTAAAAGAACATCTGGGTGAAGCCCCAGAAGTTTGGAGAAGATTTGAGAATTTTTGTAAAAAAGCTCCATAGAGGGACCGACCCGCCGCGGAAATTCTGGCCGGCTTGCCTCAAACGCGACCCGGCCTGATTTGGTGGTTCGTCCCGGTAAAGAAAAATCTCAGAAAAAGAGACTAAGTCCGAAATTAAAAAGTTGACCGGGACCTCCCAGCCATCGTATCCGAGAAGGGCTCCATGGACGTCGGATCAAGATCCAGGTTTACCCCGGTCGAAGGATTTTCACCTCGAAAAAACGACTAAGTCCGAAGGTAAAAATCTCCACCGAGGAATCGAGCATCGCGTATCCGGAGAAGGGCTCCAGGAGGTCAGATAGGACTGGCAGGTTCGTCCCGCTGAAGAAAATCTTAAAAATAAAGACTAAGTCAGAAGGTAACTTTTTAACCGAGGCCTCCCGCGACCTGTAGCCGAGCAGGGCTCCATCGCGGTCGGCCTGAAACTTTGACTTTGCCCCGGTCGAGGTTCAACCAGATGACCCGATTGGCGCTTTTTGTTTCTAAGCGCTAGAAAATTAATAATTCTTTAAAAATTCATATCTCCGGTTCCCCTTAACCGATTATATTCGTTTTTGTGTCATTTTAAAGATAAAAATATAAACTATTTTTATAAATTGGTTTTGGATTTTTAAACTGTTTCCTGTGTTTTATTTAATTACTGTTTTGTGATATTTGAATGCTTTTCACACTGTCTCCTAAGTTAAGCCTTGACGCTCGTTGCCAAGCTACCAAGGGTTGAGCTGGGGTTAATTTACTGAGACCTAACTGGACCTAAGTGGAGGTTAGTGGCTTGTTGCTAGGTGTAGGTACCTACCTGCCCTTACCAATAACCCATTTTCCAACAAAGTTGTTCTATTCTCCTCCAGATGGACAATCTCTCTGCAGTCCGATATATAAATCATCTAGGAGGTACACAGTCAAAACGTCTGGCCGAGTTAGCAAAGAGTCTGTGGGAATTTTGTCTCCAAAATCAGATTTCCCTGCAAGCAGAATACCTTCTGGGAAACATGAATACGATCGCAGATTGGTGTTCCAGATATCTTCAGGACTCCAGCGACTGGCATCTTCACCCTTCGGTTTTCAAAAATCTTTTTTCCAGATTTGGTCCTTTCTCTGTCTACCTCTTTTTTCCTCTCGTTTGAATTCCCAGCTCCCTCTCTTCTACAGTTGTCGACCGGATCCCCAGGCGTTAGCTACCAACACTTTTCAACAGGACTGGTCTAATCAAACAAATTATGCCTTTCCTCCTTTCATTATGATCTCCAGAGTCTTGGCGCACATTCGTCGCCAATCCACCAGGATCTTGTTAATCATGTCTTTTTGGCAAGGCAAACCATGATTCCCCTCAACTCAGGAATCGTTAATAGTCTTCCCAGTCCTCCTTCCTCTCTTTCTCTCTCTTCTGTTGAACCCAATGGGACAACCTCACGAGCTAATAATCAATCATTCCCTTCAACTGGTGGCATGGATGGTTTCGGTTCTTCCGGGAGAACAGCAGGAATTTCAGCAGATGTAGTTCTGATTTTTAATTTCTTAGCCTCTCTGGCAGCTCGGGGTAGAGCATATAGGACTGTCAATATGTACAGGTCTGCAATTTCCGTTGAACATGTTCGAGTTAACAATAAACCAGTCGAGAACATCCTCTAATATGCTGCCTTCTAAAGGGAGTATGTTTTGCCAGGCCTCCTTTACCTAAGTACAATGCTATGTGGGATGTTAATGTCATTTTGCAATTTTTAGTATCTCAACAACCTAACTCTCTCCTATCCCTCACTTTCTGCTAAACTTACCATCATCGGCGTTGCCCTTTTGCCGCAGAGAGCGGAGGCAGATCGGCGGCGCGAGAGGGGAAGCCGGTCCCCTTGTGGCGCGGCGTGGTCTCAGCCGCCGCGCCGGACGCAGAGCTGCATCACGCGGACCCCGGGGAGTCCTGGAGGGCTCCTGGGGCTGCGCCAATTGAGACGCGTCGGAGGGCCTTTCGGCGGTGGTGTCGTGCCGCGGCCCCCCCCATCTACACCTGGGGATTGCTTTGTCGGCCGCGGCCGGGATCGCGGCTGGGCCGCGGGGAAGGTTACCGTGCGACCTGAAGGCTGTCGGCCGCACGGACCGCTCGGAGCATTCGGAGGCCGCCTATTGCTGGAGGACGACCCTGGGCAGTGAGGGAGACTTCCGTTGGGTCATATGTTGGTGCCTGGGGTTTTTGGGAGGCCACTCTGTGGTCGGGTCGGACCACGGCCTTCCCCCCCCTTCACTCTCCCTCCTGGCTGGAGTGGGATGGTCCCGCGGCCGGCCGTGAATAGCTGGCCAGAAGTTGCCTTGCCTGGCGTGGAGGGCAACGTGGAGGAGCAGTACGGCGTGAATTGGCCCCTGTGTCCTGGGCCCGTCTTATAGAGGTCAGTGGAGCTGCGGTGCCCTTTGGAACACATACTGTGCGAACTGTTGGTGTGACGGAGCTGAGTGTGCGACCTGGAGGACCGGGGTCAGACAGGACTGACTGGAAGCAGCCTAGCAGACTTGGTGCGGGGGACCTGTGCGCCTGGCTCCCTTTCTTGAACTTCCACGGAGGTTGGCGATATATATCTGGAGACGTTCTGCTGATTGAGTGATGGGGAAAGCGGAGCAGAGGCAAGCTAAACTCTCATTTGAGGGGGGCCGACGGAGGGGAGGGGGCCCTGCTGGCCAGCTGGAGGAGTCTGCGACGGAGGGGTTGCCATCGGATGGATCGGTCAAGGCTATATTTCTGGACTTAAAAACCAGCCTGGCTGGCATAGATGG
Organism: Pleurodeles waltl; assembly: GCF_031143425.1. Taxonomy (NCBI): domain Eukaryota; kingdom Metazoa; phylum Chordata; class Amphibia; order Caudata; family Salamandridae; genus Pleurodeles; species Pleurodeles waltl. The sequence goes on along the minus strand of NC_090440.1, from coordinate 1,537,215,084 downwards.
GAAGCTAGACCACGTGACAGAGCAACTTGATCGCATTAAGACTCGGGTGGACGAACCTGACTCCCGTCTCGATCAGCTGGAGGCGTGTACTTCCGGGCTGGAAGATACGCAGCGAGGGGAGAGTGAGCAGCTGCTGCGCATGGAGAGGGTGCTGGAGGTCATCCGGGCTAAAAATGAAGATTTGGAGGCCCGGTTGCGCCGGAATAACCTCAGGCTGATAGGACTTCCCAAATCCACAGACATGGGCAGAATGGAGGATTTTGTTGAGGCAATGCTGTCCGACCTCTTCCCCGGTCAGTTGTCCCGCTTGCTGGTGGTGGAGAGGGCGCACAGATCGCTGGGCCCGCGGCCCCCACCTGGGACCCCCCGCACCCTATCATCATCTGACTACTAAATTATCGGGACCGAGACACGATTCTGAGACTGGCCAGGGAGTGCCGCCCGGTGGTTCATAAAAACACTGAACTGAACTTCTTTCCGGACTTCACCCCTAGCGTGCAGGCGGCACGAAGGGCGTTTTTGCCGGTAAAGCGCTCTCTGGCCCAAACGGCTGTTAGATTTTCGCTCATATACCTGGCGAAGCTAAAGGTGCAACATGGTGGGTCCCTCCAATTCTTTACGGACCCGAAGCAGGCGGCGAGATATGCAAAGTCTCTCCCTCGGAGGTCTGAGACGGTGCCTGTGGAGGACCGTGCCGCTGAGCGGGAGTCGCTGAGTGACAATGATTGATCGACGCGGATGCCTTCTAGCTGAAAATGAGCCGCTGTATTACTGTGGAATAATTTTGTGCCGCTCGTCCTGAGGACACTCCTATTGCGTTGGGCCCCCTGCCGGCCCTCCCTGCCGTTAGTAGGCGGGTTGGGCGGTTAGCTTCCGCCCTCTGGATGAGTCCCCACTATTTACATGTTTGAGTAACTGTGGTTTCTGTGGGGAGGGATAGGCAATTGACCCGTTTGGGGGGTCGGTGTGGGTGGGGGGTGGCGGGGTTCCTGGGTCTGTTGAACTACGTGATTCTCTGTTTCTCTTTTTGCTTTCTGTGGATGAGAGAGTCTGCCCGAGATGGAGGAGCGATAGAATTCTGCTGTATGTCTGCTGGAGAGTGGGGATGACACCGATGAGAGCGTCTTTGATTCGTTGTTTAACATGGAACGTGCGTGGCTTGAATGACAGAGGAAAGCTGCGCCTTATGTCGGCCTACGTTAAGAGGCAGAATATAGATATATGCATGTTACAGGAGACGCACCTGGTGGAGAATACCTTGCATTACTTAAAGGCGGGATGGATTGGGGAGTGCCATGGCTCTGTGTACTCTCGTTATGCTAGAGGTGTAGAGATTTTGATACGGATAGGGGTACAGTGGCGCACTCGTAAGGTGATCGTTGACCCAATGGGACGGTATGTACTGCTTAGCGGGGTGCTGATGAATAAGTCGTGCCGCCTTGCGTCGGTGTATGGACCCAATACAGATGACCCTGAGTTCTTCAGTGAGGTCTGGTGATTGATTGAGTCTCTGGGAGGAGGAGCTGTGATATGGGGAGGAGACTTCAATGTGACCCTTGATCCTATCCTTGATATAGAAAGTGCGGCTCGGGTGCAGCGTTCTGCTGCTGCTCGCGTCTTGTCCGCAGTTATGGAGGATGCGTTGTTAGTGGATTTGTGGCGCATGCGACACCCTGCGGTCCGGGAGGGCACTTGTGTAAATTATGTGAATAATAGTTGGTCGTGCCTTGATCGCTGGATAGGCTTGCGCGATGTTGCTTTATGGACCCGCTCAGTTGACCATTTGGCTTGCACACTGTCGGACCACTCCCTGGTTTGGGTGGAGCTGGAGATACCTGGTGGGCCCGCTCAGACTTATGTTTGGAGACTGCCACTAGAGGCGCTTAGAGATGAGGTGTTCCGTGAGGAGCTGCGCCGAGATATTAACCTTTATTTCGAACAGAATGCGGGTTCAGTGAAATCTGCTGGCACGTTGTGGGAAGCCTTTAGGGTGGTCGTGCGCGGGACATGTATTTCAAAGCAACAAGGTGTATTACGCGTGCTGGGGCGGGAGCTGGCTGACTTGGAGGGCCAGATTGCAGATCTGGAGGCCCGGCTGGTGTCGGACTGGTCGGGAGTTACATTGGCGGCCTTGCGGACTGCGATCTCGGCATACGAGGAGGCCTCTCTGAGAGAATTACACTTCTTAGGGAAATTTGCACGGGCCAGGCGTTATGGAGAGGGTGACAGAGCTGGGCGCACCTTGGCGAGTTTACTCCGCAGGCCATGGGCTAGCAGCTACGTGGCTGAGATGGATGATCCGAGTGGAGAACGAGTGATGGGTACGTCTGAGGTTTTGAAGGCCTTCACTGCATTTTTTCAGGATCTGTATTCTGCCCCCTCTGCGATTCCCGTGGAGGTGATTCAAAGATACTTCTCAGACATTAGTCTTCTCTGGTTTGACAGGGTGCATAGGGAATATTTCGATGTCCCCTTCACTATAGAAAGGTAAAGGCTGCGATTCGGAGCCTTCCCGGAGACAAGACCCCTGGGTTGGATGGGTTGACACCGGCGTTTTTACACAGAATATGCTGATATCTTGGTGCCCTATCTGCTTGAGATGTATGATGAGGCCCTACAGAAGGGAGCCCTCCCGGCCTCTCTGCGCGAGGCGCTTATTGTCACGATCCTTAAGCCTGGTAAGACTGCAGCTAGCTGTGATTCGTATCGACCGCTATCGATGATTAATATTGATAACAAGATATTGGCTAAAATGATAGGGGCTCGGCAGCCTCTTATGACGAGACTGGTGCTGCCGGATCAGTCAGGGTTCATTCCAGGGCGATCCACCGCGCACAACCTACAAACATTCTTTGCCAATGCTGGTTCAATTTCTGCCGATGATGTGGCTGCGGCGGTGTTTCTAGATGCTACCAAGGCGTTCGACTCATTGCTGTGGCAATATCTGTTTGCACTTCTGGAAAGGGTGGGAATGAGCGGACGTTTTGTGAACTAGATACGTTTGCTATATTCGCAGCCAGTGGCCCGCTTGCGGGTAAACGGCTGTGTGTCGGAGCCCTTTGCGGTGGCGCGTGGAACTAGGCAGGGATGCCCCCTGTCACCATTGCTTTTTGCAATCGCAATGGAGCCTCTGGCGGCCTTTTAGAGACAACACCACAGTGAGAGGGGGCTGCCGTTCAGACAGAGAGTGATTCTGATTTCCATGTATGCCGACGATGTGGCACTGTATGTGCGCGACCCTGCACGCAACTTAGATGTGCTGTTAGATGAGATTGTCAGGTTTGGAGGTATTTCTGGAGTGGTGATAAATTGGACCAAGTCAGGTGTTTCGATCCCGTTATCCTATTGTGTGGGCGGACGGGCCTGTAAAATATTTAGGCCTTTGGCTGAGGTGTGATGTTGAGACGCTCTGGCTGGCCAATTATGGTAAAGCCATGGCTTGGCTAGAAGACAGAATTACAGCATGGCGTTCATTACCATTACCTCTGACCGGGCGAATTGCGATGGCAAAGATGTTTGTATTGACAAAATTTTTGTATCTGTTCATTAACCTTCCGCTGGTGCTTACAGTTGGTTTCCTGCAGCGCCTTCGCTCCGCGTTGATTCGACTGGTATGGGCGGGGGGTCAACCTTGCATAGCCTGGAAAACACTAGTGCTGCCATTCGAGATGGGCGGACTCGCGGCCCCGGATATGGAGCTATATTATTATTGCGCGCAGGCCCTGTTTGCGTACTATTGGATCAAGCCGATCCGTTATTTGCCACACCTAGCTCCTGAAAGCAATGCGGTGTGGCCTGACGGACTTGAACGAGTGTTGGGTTGTCTGCACAGAGCTCGGCCTCGAGGCATAGATACAGTGGCTTCTACGGTCCGGGCCTGGTCGAACATACTGAAATGTTCTGGAATGAATGTACCGTTTGCGCCGTCTATGCATGTGGCTGCTGCGGGGGATGAGGTGATGTTTCGAGACTCCCAGCTCCGGAGTTTCCTACAGGCTTTTGATTTGACAACTTTGGATGATTGGTTTATCGAAAATAGACTGATGTCCCCCGAGGAAGTCCTAGGCGATAGACCTTCCACTGCGCTTTATCGCTTCTACGTTTTACGGATATGTGCCATGCTGCGCGCCCGCTTCCCTGGCTCCCCTGCGACCCCCGCGCCCTGCCGCGCGCTGGAGGCACTGTGGAGTGCGCGGTCTCCTAGGAGGCTTATCACAAAGTTGTATGGCTGTGTACAGGAGCAGGGGGAGGGGGCGGGGCTGTCGGCGAGGGTGAGGTGGGCGGAGGATGTAGGGGAGATCTTTACAGAGGATGCCTGGAGAGCGTGTTGTGCGCATATGAAGGAGCTGTCACCCAACTACAGGCTACGCCTTATACATTTTAAGTTTTTGCACCGTCTATATTACACCCCTCGAAGTTTATGTGCTATGGGGCTGCGGACGGATGATATCTGTACGAGATGCCGGGCCCCTGACGCTGATTTTCTACACTTGGCGTGGGCTTGTCCGGAAGTGTATGCTTACTGGAGGACGGTTTTCTGTGCGGTCTCTGGGATAATTGGCCAGGAGATTTCTCCGTCTCCATTGATGGCGCTGCTGGGTGAGATGAGTGGAGTGCAGACTGCGATGAGACGCCTGGCTGGCATGATGTTGCTGCTGGCTAAGCGCAGGGTGGCAATTTGTTGGGGCCGGGCTCGCTCTCCGCGGGCCTCGGACTGGCTGCGAGATGCTGTGTTCTGCCAGCAGCAATTATCAAACTACTGGGAGCTGATGCCGGCTGGCTCTAGGCCGCGGGATATCTGGGCACCTCTGCGATTATACCTTGAATCTGAGTCTGTCTGAGGGGTCTGCTGTGGACGGGAATCTTGAGGTGTCGAGGGCTGTCCCCGTTTCTACAGGCTGCAGTCGGATGGAACGGCTGTTGAGAGAACTACTTGCTCCCCCTGGCTCTCTCTCCCTGTCCCTTTCTTTACTTTGTTGAGATTTTTGTTTCTCTCTCTCTGCCTATATGTTTAGAGCCCGGCTCTTGGGCTTGCCGACCTGCTGAATTCTCTTGGCAGGGGACTGCTTCATACATATATTGGACACTTCTATTGGAGCTAACTCAGCTTGAACATTAAGAATTCTTGAGATTCGAGTCATGAAGAATACTTGAAGTGCTGAGAATCCACTATTGTTTAACTGTTTTTGAGATACAATTGTAAGGGCAGAGGGAAGAACTCTATATTTTTTTTGTTGTATGTTGTTTATATAAAATTATAAATCAATATTTTTTTTTAAAAAACTAATGTCAGTGTTTTATCCGTATTTTCCTGATCATTCTAATTTATGTGTGGGAAGTTGTCTGAGAGAGTATATATCACGAACCAACGATTTGAGAAGGCCTTATGAAACTCAACTCCTCGTCTCTTTTAGGTCCTCTCACAATCCCGTCTCTTCCACTACTCTAGCCTGTTGGGTAAAATGGATTATGAACTTAGCAGGCATTGACATTCCTGTCTTTGGGGCTCATTCCACCAGAGGAGCTAGGGCATCCAAGGCCTTTTGGGCAGAATTGAGTTTAGTCGACATTCTCAAATCGGCAGATTGGTCAAATGTTTCAACTTTCAGAACGTTTTATTGTAAACCGGTCTCTCATGTGGCCAGTTCATTAATTTCTATGTTTTGAACTAGCATAATAGGAGCTTCCGTGTTTTGTAATAAAATGGAGATTTTCTTAGCTTTAGTGAAAGAAAGTCTTGATTTCATTAAAGTCACGGATGCGAGTATTATCCCTCCAAATCTTTAACCCTCCCTTTGTTTTTGGTCAGGTTCAACTGCTCTGCTAACCAGACGTTCTAAAAGGCTTCTTCATCTACAGTGCAACGCTCCTCCTGGTCTAGCAACAAAGGTGCACAAGTGGTCCTTCTTTCAAGGTTTCCAGCAATCCATGCTGCATCTGGACCTCAATGAAAAGACTTTCAGTGTCTTCTATCGTTTTGAAGCTTTTTTCCTCCTTTTTATTGTCCTGTATTATTTTGATTTTCATTTTTTCACTATTCAGAGTTGATTAACTGCTCTGCAAGAAAAGAGGACTTGGTGCTCTCAGTCAAGACGTTTATACCTACCTGTTATCCTGATTGGTTACTTCTTTGTGACATATATTCTGTAGTCTTCCCAGCTAGGAATGCTGGGAGTTGTATTTTTTTCACTAAAGCTAAGAAAATCTCCATTGTGAGTACAAGGTTGTGCTTTCTGACAGGAGCTCTCCAGGTTATGTGTTAAATGCATATGCTGCTGTGAGGTGAACATTTTAGAAGGGTAATACTCCACATTTTGCCTACATTGCAAAAATACAGAGTTGGTTTCCTAAACCAAACTCTAAACAGATATAGAACAATTGCTGGAATTGATAGCACATGATTGCAGATTGTTCCTGGTTAGCATATTTCTGAGCTAAAATACCAATACTTTTCTAACCGGAAATGAGTGGCAGGTCTCAATTGTGGCCCACACTCTGACTGGCTGCAATCACAGAGATAGTGATTTGAAACTGACAGCTGACTACCATCCCCATCATTGTTTTCCAAAACAGAATATTTTGTAATGCAGTCCAGTTTCCTTAAAGAAAAGTCTTTATAAATATATATTATTCTCTCTGTTGTTGAACATGATTGTTTTAATGCATGTGAAAATCAAATACTCCATTTAAATTAAATATAGATATCACTAATTAATGCATGGACTTTAGGTAGAATCTATAATTTGCTCAAAGGAATTTGCCTTTGGAGTCATGGTAATGTAGCACAAATCCAGAATGTCTTACATACTTTGCATTAACATTCATAATAAATATACAGAATGCATACACCCAAAAACTGTATTGAGAAATGTCACTAATGCTAATTGAATAATCCAAAGACTTTTTTTCTTCAAGCTAGGTATAAAGGGATAGGGAATGCTCTACAATATTCGACTGGTGAATCATATTAGAGGTTTTGACAGTGAATGTTTTGGCAGATTTCTCTTGCTAATTACTATTGACCGCTATGAGAGATAAGTTTCAGTACTGTATTTGCCTCTCAACAGCATATACATTGAGGAAGGCACAATAGTGCGTACAACCTGACATTATGTAGGACACAAGGCATATAATTATGTACTGCCAAGGTGGGCACTGCCAAAATGTGTTACATGTGGGTCCCGCACACTATGCAGTTCTCTTAAAGCAAAAGGCATTGCAACACCTGGACACAGCCAGCCCTGGGTAGTGGTCATAGGTGGCCATCACTATCAGGAGTTTCTACTCTAGAGAGAAAAGCTCTTTTCAGCTTCTTGATCTAGAGTCAGAGCACAATGGCCACCTTTTGCATGGCTGTCCTCGCATTTTTGCCTTGAACAGTTTTGCTGACTGCAAAGTGCCTGTGGTACTCCATACAACATGATTAAATTGGCATACTCTCAATTGGTATCCTTAATTTACCTATAAGTCCCTAGTGTATGGTACAAAATGCACCAAAGGCGAATAAGGAAAATGTTGCGAGTAGACTGCAGCACCTATTGTGCCATTCACTATAGTGATGATATTAATCATGGCTTCAGGCCTAGCATTCTAGCCTGACTCTGGCAGTTGAAACACTGTCATTCGACCTGTCAAAACAAAACCTTTTGCCTCATCAAATCCTCCCTTCTAAATATTATTAAGCCACCTCTATCTAGGCCTTGTAGTCAATAAGGTAGGATGCATGATATTTAAAATTCGGACATGTAGAAGTTTAATATTAACTTACCTGTTAGACCTGTGAGCTCTTGGTATGGTTTCCCCCGTCTTTTTGGCTTCTGACCACCTGTTTTTTTTTAATCCTGTGCTGAATTTTATTTTTGCTGGCTTTTGGACTCTGGGCACTTTACCACTGCTGCCCAGTGCTAAAGTGCAAGTGTTCTGTGTCTAAATTGGGTTGGTGATTGTCTTTTACATGATTGGCATATCTGATTTATTAGTAAGTCCCTGGTAAAATGCAGTAGGTGTGCCCAGGGCCTGTAAATCAAATACTACTAGTGAGCCTGCAGCACTGATTGTGCCACCCACATGAGTTACCGTGTGAACATGTCTCAGACCTGCCACTGCAGTGTCTGTGTTTGCGGTTTTAGACCACCAGTTCAACCCGGTAAGTGCACCCACTTGCCAGGCCAAATCTTCCCTTTTACTACATGTAAGTCACCCCTAACGTAGACCCAAGGCAGCCCCATGGGCAGGGTGCAGTGTATTTAAAAGGTAGGACATGTAATAGTGTATTTTACATGTCCTGATAGTGAAATACTGCTAAATTTGTTTTTCATTATTAAAAGGCCTATCTCTCCCGTAGGGTTACACGGGGTTGCTTTGAAATATCTTTTAAGTGCAATTTTCTATTTGGAGCAGATTGAGATGTGGATTTTGGGGTCTCAGAACTCACAATTTAAAAATACATCTTTTGGGGAAGTTGGTTTTTAGATTGTAAGTTTGAAAATGTCACTTGTAGAAAGTGGGCATTTTCTTGCTTAACTATTCTATGCCTCTGCATGGCTGTGTAATACACATCGACGTCAGACTGACAATTGGTCTGTTTGTGAATTCACTCTAGACAGTCACACAAGGGAGCTGAGGTGTGTCCTGCATATCCTGATGGGTCTCCCTGGGTTAGAGTGAACGGAGGAGCTGACACTTGTACCTGAATAGGACTATGCCTGTCCTTACACAAAGCAGTCTCCAACCCCATAGAGTGTGTCAGGGGCAGGACAGGGATAGGGAGAGTCTTGTGCACTACAAAAACTTTCCTTTGAGGTTTGCCTACTTCAATGGCAGAAATGAGTATAAGTATTGGACAGCAACACTCATTGCACACGTCTTCCACGCAAAGTGCTGCCTGCGAAGAAGCCGTATTTACAAGTGATGCTCCGGTGGTGCTAGGGGCTCTTAAATATGCCACTGTGTGTTATAACTAGATTTTAGTCTTAGATGTGGGAAGACACTTGGACTGCCTTAGTACACTGGTCACATACATCCCCAGACTTCAGAGCCCAAATTATGCATGGCTGAAGATTTCTGATTCTTGGAAATTCACAAAGTGAGCAAGATTGGGACCAGGACCTTTTACCCTATTGGTTAGAGTGTGTCAAGAAGTCATTCCTACCCTCAAGCTTGTTGAAGGCAAAAATGTGACATCTCAGGCACCAACTTCAGAACACTCCTTTGTACCTGAGGAAAATCAGAAGTAGTTCCGAACCTGATGGCTGCTACATGGGAGGAATCCTGGAGGACTGGACCTGGTCTCTCTTGTCCTTTGCCTGACACCCAGTGAGTCTCTGAGGGGCATTAGAAGTGTAATCCTGTTGTGGATTGGGATATAAAAGACTAAAGTCAGATGGTAAAATCTTTGACTAAGATGAACCTGGTTGGTGTTTCCAATTCACACTCCATTGCAGTCGGTGTCAAATTGCACCTATGCCCCAGACTACCGTAACCATTTACTATCATTGGCAAATTATGTTTCTTGACGCTATTCCTATTAAAACTTTAAAAATGTACATTTTCAGTTCCCCTTATTGAATTTCTGTAATTTTGTAAATTACATTTTGCAAATTTTTCTCTAATTTTGGGGGGATTTTTTGCCCTTTTGCATTTAAACTTTATTACTGTTTTAGTACTAGATAAATATTTCACACATATTCTCTAAGTAAAGTTGGTCGGCTCTGTGCAATAGCTACGAGGAGGTTTGAGTTCAGGTTTATTTAGTGACTTTAGTGGTTCACCCTGAAAAGGATTGTGATTATTACTTGAGGTAAGCACTTTACTTAAACCAATAACCCAACTTCTTACAGTTTGGGATTCTATTCTTGAGCCAAATGCAATGCAAGGTCTTTAGTTCCAGTTTACCAGTGTTAAAAGGGGTTCACGTCAATCTTTCTATAGCTCATATAATGCTCTCTAATCACCTGCAGCACCCAGCTCACTCAGCAACTGCTGCAAAGAAATATTGGCTCAAAACAAAGGACACTTGTCGTCTCTCGCTCTATGCTTTTCTCAAACACACAAACCCTCTGAACTAACTTCAAACCCAGGCTCCCATGCTCTTTTTCTAGGACACAGTTTATCATTAATTTGATTGATACATATGTTACCCAAGATATATATTTCTTGAGAGGTTGCGAAAGTGAAAAATGCTTCTCTTGTCAAGTAGCAGGGATTAGATGCTCGTACCTCCTTTCTAATACATTATTCACTTCTGTAAGAACAATTTTACATACATAAGAATAACGCCCACTCTATTCCCATCATTCATATGTTATTGTTTCAAATACAAGCAGTTGTTATTTTCTAAATACTCATCAACGCATACGAATGCAGTTTAGTAGGTGGGTAAAGGTGTAAGTAATACTGTTTTAAGAAAAGTTGTACTTCACACAAGTCAAGAAGAGGTTGTAGAAGAAACATTTAAATAGAAATGTGTGCCACCTAGCAAGTTCTGCAAATCATGCAGCATGGGTTACATAAAGTTCAGAGCATACTTTTAAATGTTTAAGCAACAACAGGTTTTGGGCCTACACAACATTATCATGTTAGTGATTAGTATTATGATTTTTAATTTTCCACTGGGGGCCTTATCAAACCTCCCTCTTCCCCATAATGGTATGAAACCATCATAAACACTCTTCAGTAATGAATTTTCAATTATTTCAGATTATTGTTTTTTTCATTTTAGTTTTTCATTTTCTTTCATTCTCTTATATTCTTCACTTACTCTTTCACTCTTTTTAATATATCCCTTTTCATTCTTCTTTTTAATTTATTTTCCCTATGTTTCTTCATTAGTAACCTTATTATTGCACGGAAGCAGTACAGAAAGATGATGCATATTATCACTACTAAAATAAAAATTAGTAGAGAACTAAGGATTCCACCTCTCAGATCCTTTTACCATGTTTATAGTTTAGTAAACCCTTTAGAGATACTTTCAGCTATAGTTGGATTCTACAAAGGTTCTAAATCTGGTTTCAAATCAGTCATGTTATTTGCATATGCTTCTATCTTTTTACTTTCATCTGGGATGTAACTGCAGCAGTTTTCATTTCTTAACATTTTACACACTCCGCCCCTCTCAGCGAAAAGAATGTCTAAAGCATATCAAGTTTGTAAAACCACTGATCGAACTGCAATAAGCTCACTGTTTTATAGTAATATAGCTCTAGATGTACTTGTAGCATATCTATACACTGCTGTGGATAGTTTTTTTTTATCTTTCATCATTCAGTACTACTCCCACAGCTTGAATGATTGTTCCATTTATGTCTCCCATCATATGGCTCTTCCTTCACACTTCTTGTGTATCTCTTAATTACAGGTATCTTTAATAGTGCATCTAAAGAATCTACATTTTACATTTTGAGAAAGACCAGTCCTAAATAACATGATCCTTTCCAAAATGCAGGTAATTTGAAATAAGGATTCATTCCACAAATAAAATAGACTCCTGGTGTAGTTGGATCATCTTCTTGCAAAATTTGCCATTCACCTATCGATAGTTCAAAAGTCTGTTTACAGCTGCTATTCCCCACTAATATTTTGTTTCCTTTGTATCAGTGGTTTAAACACACATATCTTTTCAATCAATCTTTCTTCTAACCTTAGTTTAGGTACAGTTATCTTTTTCCTAAATTCGTATTCTTCCTTTTTCCACACATTTTTTTTATTCTCAGCTTTTGTAAGTTTTTCATTTCTTTCACTAACATTTGTATAAAACCTTTCTCTTGCTTACTCATTTTACATGTTGAATTTCTCTCATGTGCCATGACCGTATTTATAGGGAAATAAGGTCTAAAATAGTGCCAGGATGTCTCAATTTCCTTAGCTTTTAAATGTAAGTTTATGTCTTTCATTGATGGTACTCTGGAAAGCACCATGTCATGATTTGAAAAATAGTATTTGAAAATTTGGCAACCTTTATACTAAGCTAAGTAATATGCTATAATAAGTGACATAAGTCAATGGTATGTGATGTTTTGAAACTTGTTCATGTGCTGAAGAAGTCATGTGTGCACAATCAAAACAATCCTTGACATCTACAACCCTATTGTAGTCTTGCATTAATCTAGAATAAACATGTGTCATGTAATCATCTTTCATACACTCTACAAAAGAGATCTTCAGTGTGTCTTTGTCTATTGTGAAATTATGTCTTGCGTTCTTTGATAAGGATACCATCTTCTCAGTTTCAGGTGTGAAATAAATCACCAGAGAAATTGCTAAATCTATTAATACTGTTCATATAAGGAGAGCCCCTAAAATGCCTAGCTACAGTACACATTTTCCCTAAGTCAGATTTATTACCAAAGTAATCTGTTAATAGAAACAATAATGAAGAATATATACCTATATATTTTCTTGCTTCTGTTAGTCAGTCAGTAAAGTTTCTCTTTTATTTCTTTGTTAGGACATTCTTCGTTAGACAATCTCTAAACCTATCCTGTGTTCTTCTCAAAGGTTATCCCTAAATGTATTCTTCTTAATCTTGGCTCTAGGTGAGTTTCTTCTTGTTATTTCTATTTGAATTTATTCTGTTCATTCAATGTCTTTTGCAATGTCAAGTTTCTTGTTTTCCCTTCAGAGTATCTTTCTTTTGTTTCAGGGATGATCAGGCTGATCTTTGCTGCATTCAAGTATGTCATAGATGGGTATGTTCAGTATTTGTCCCAGATAGTATGTCCATTCAGGTGGTGAATATCTTCAATAAGGTACTCACTCTCTTTTTGACCTTCTGAGTGTGTTTGATGATTCTTCTGTTTCACTAGTACCACTTGATTCTTCCTTCTTTTTCACTGTTTCCAGTGGTGGTAGATTATTGCTCACACCCAATCTTTGTTTCTTTTTGGCATTCCTCTGTAAGATCACAGTTACTGTTGTTTCTTTGTTGTGGCTGGTACCGGAACTTGTACCTTCTCCTTCTCCTGGGTCCTCAAGTTCCCTTGGTGCTTGTGCATTTACTTCCAAAGCTTGGTCTCCATTGAGAACAGTTTGCACCTCATAATTGTCTCCTCTCTGTGAGATGTCTGGCAATTAGACAACTCCACCTGTTAGTAACCCTAATTCCCCAATTTTCTCTTGCCTTCCAGCACACTTCATTACAGTTTTTGTGGTTAGAGTTACATGAAAGGGACCATCCCAACTGGGCTCTAAATAGGTCTTTCTCACATGCTTCTTAATGTAAATCCTGTCTCCTGGATTTAGATTGTGGCATCTGTTACATTCATAAGCACATTTGCTGAGAATGGCTCTCCTCATCAACACTTCATGGGGAGACAACCCAGTTTTTCGATCTGCTATATTTCACAAACCCATCAGGACTAAGGATAAAGTATCTGGCCTTTTTATTGATGTTGATGCACAGACTTTGGCGAATCTTGATTTAATAATATCATTCATTTGCTCAACAATTCCAGAAGCTTCTGGACAGTAACTGCAATAATGTTTCCGATCTCAGTGGTGCACAGAACATTTTTATAATCTCATTATTAAAGTGAGTACCTTGATCTTATTCCAGAGAAACAGGCATACTATACCTTGGTATCAGTTCTCTTAGTATTAATTTAGTCACTGTTAAACTGTCATTTCTTCTTGTTGTATATGCATCTACCCACCAGGAAAAGACACAGACAATCACCAAGATGTACCTTAGCCCACTGCAAGATGGCTTTAAAAAAAAAAACATCTTCATCCTGTTGAAGGGTCCTCTTTATTTGCCTACATGACTGAGTGTAACATGTGTCCTTTTTCCCACACATTTGCTGACATTCAACACCTCTGTTGCAAACCTCTTCTGCTTGTGCCCTAAACCTTGGATTGTACCAATACTGCTTGAATGCTCAAATCATGGCATTCGTACCCAAATGTGCCTGTCCAAATAGATGTTGTGTCATTGGGATAAGTAAGCTGTCGGGTAATATTGGTTGCCCTTCCATTGAAACCCAAACGTTATTGTTATCAATTCCACATTCTGCCTTGATCCATCCTTGCTTTTCCTCAATCGGTGCAGTCTCTTGCATTCTTCTGAATTCCATCCATTTGTCTGCAGTTCTCAGAATCATTGAAAGAAGGGTTCCCTTCCTGACTTCCAGTCATGTATGATCCATTGTGAGTGCACGACAAAGTCACACAGTAACATGCCACTTCATCAGCACACCTGTTACCGATTGTGTCATAGCCACAGTCACTCCTATGTGCCTCACATTTTACACTGGTTATTTTAATGAGTTCTTCTAAAGCCTCCAATAGATCTTTCACTTGTTGCCCATTTCTAATAGGCATTCCAAGAGAGGTCGCAGAGATCATAAAACCTTGCTGTGTTGCAATTGACCATAGTCATCGATAGCACCAAACCCGTATTGACTGCCTGTGAAAATTGTCACGCTTGCTCCGTTCGTTCGTTTGCAGGCTCTAATAAGAGCAATCAATTCTGTAAAAATTCTGACGTAATTCCTTGCAACCATGATGCTTCAAATAATTCTTGTATAGTGCAGACCACATATATTAATGGTCTTCAGCATCCCTCGTTTGTTCTTAAACATGAGCCATCCACAAAGAGCACATAATCTGGATTAATTAAGGGCTCATCTCTTATGTCTGGTCTGGGTTTGGTCCACAAATCCGTGTCATCCAGGCAATCATGTTTATAGCGATCAGATTCACTGGCAACAGACTGCTGGGATTTAAAACATAACATTTGTTTAGTATCACGTTGTTTCCTGTAAATATGTGTTGCTCATATTTAGTAAATTGCCAATTTGTGAATTTTAATTTTGGTTAGTAACACCTCAACTGAATGCGGGACCATAACAGTCAAGGGTAAAGTTTTCACACTTTTTGAGACTCACACTCACTGTGGCTACCACTTTCAAACATCCTGCCAAAGCGGCAACTACAAGATCAAGAGTCACAAAGAAGTATGCAATTGATATTTTGTAACTTCTGTGAATCTGGATTAGTACTGAGAGAACATGCCCTTCTCCCTCACTTCAGAACAGAATACATTTGTTTGTATAATCTGGCGTTTCCAAAGTTGGTGCATGGCAGAGACTTACTCTCAACCCCAGGAGTGCTTTCATGCATTCATTGTCCCATGGAAACAGATCAGTAATATGCTTATGAGTAATTTTCAATAAACGTTTTGCCACCAGGGAAAAGTTAGGTATCCGTTGCCTACAGTAGCCAACGATTTCAAGAAGCATTCTGATCTCTTTTTATGTTCTTGGGGTATTCATTTTTAAAATCATTTCAATCCTGTCTTTGGCCACCTTCCTTGTCCCTTTCTCACTTATGTGTCCCAAGTATTGTACTTCGTTTTGGCAACATTGCAGTTTCTGTGGTGACATCGTATGCCCATTCTCAGCTAGATGGTTTACCAATGCTATGGAATCTTCCTGACATTTTTTTATCAGTACTGGATGCAATCAATAGATATTCAAAGTACTAAATCAGAACTGATTCTCTTGGCAATTTCAAAGGTTCTAAAGTTTTCTTTAAAACCTAGTTATAAAGTGATGAGGTCTCGGTATACCCATGTGAGACACAACGCCACATGATTACTTTCACCTGGAACACGAAGGAAAATAAGAATTGACTGTCTTTATGTGAAGGTATTGAGAAGAATGCATGACAGAGGTCAATCACCATGAACCATTCTGCTGTGCAAAGTCTCTGATAAAATATGGTAGCTGGCTTTGGTACCACGGAACAACATGGGATTACGATTTCATTGATTTTTCTCTAATCCTGCACTATTCTGTATATTCCATTTGGTTTATGTAATCCCATGATTGTCGATTTGCATGGACTCCGAATCAGTTCTTTCAATATTCCTTTTTCCAACATTTCATTTATCGGGGGTGTAATTCTTGTTATTGTTTCTGGTGTCATTGGATAAGAGGGTGTTCTAGGGAAAATTTCATCTGGTTTGACTTTTATTCGCACTGGATCAACTCTTTTTATTAATCCAATGTCTGTTCTAGTAACATCTAGATATGATTTAATAACAACATCGGGAAACATTCCGCAGTTTCTCTCAAACATGGTCTGGTTCCCAAATCTTCATCATTGTGGAGTTTGAAAATAACTCCGTCCTGAGTACACCTATTGGTGCATTTAACTTGTACAATAAATCCCTTTCGAACAGGTTAACCAGACTTGAATAGAAAACCAGAAACTGATGTTTCTCTCTGAAAGATCCAATCCTTACCGGAACCACCTCTGAAATTAGATTAGTAACCAGTTTATTTGCAAAACCTTCTACTTGTATTATTTTTCCAGAGAGGGGTAGGTCTGGCACTTCCGCTGTTCTCACAGTGGAACGGGTAGCCCCAATGTCTATTAAAAACGCTACTGATTGGCCATTTGAAATTACATCTAAATTTGGTCCACTCTGACCTACCGCTAAGATTGCACCAAGCATGCAATCTCCCTCCCCCTCAGACAGCTTCATTGCGACGTGCCAAAATTAAATACCTCATTCTCAACAAACATTAGGAATTGTGATATTAATTTGAATTCTTGAGTCACATTCCGGGTCATTCAGGGCAACTGGTTTTGATTAAATTGGCCTCCATTCACATTAGCGTGAATTACAGGGGGTCGTGGCATGGTTATAATTTGATTCTGATTCTGTATAGAGGCTTGAATCTGTGTCATAGGAACATTTGATAATTTAACCTGATTCACACCTTGCAAATGATTACCTTGATTCTTATCAGGATTAAGTCTACATGCCCACTTCCAATGCCTCATCGTATTGCACACATGACAAGCAGTTGTTTTCTTTAGCATAGCAATATCAACTCATGTACTTGAATCAATAGGAACTCCCCTTCCCCTTCATGATAAAGTCTGAATTCCTGTCCGCATGACTGTTAGACCTGACAGCCTTAGGGTGGTCACCCCTAACTTTTTGCCTGCCTCCCTCCACTTTTTGGATACTGTTTTTTCTGGTTTTAAGACCCTGCTCACTTTACCACTGCTAACCAGTGCTAAAGTGCAGATGTGCTCTCCCTTTAAAAATGGTAACATTGGATCATACCCAATTGGAATATTTAATTTACTTATAAGTCCCTAGTAGAGAGCACTATATGTGCCCAGGGCCTGTAGATTAAATGCTACTAGTGGGCCTGCAGCACTGATTGTGCCACCCACTTAAGTAGCCCCTTAACCTTGTCTCAGGCCTGCCATTGCAAGGCCTGTGTGTGCAGTTTCACTGCCAATTCGACTTGGCATTTAAAAGTACTTGCCAAGCCTAAAACTCCCCTTTTTCTACATATAAGACACCCCTAAGGTATGCCCTAGGTAACCCATAAGGCAGGGTGCTGTGAAGGCAAAAGGCAGGACATGTACCTATGTAGTTTACATGTCCTGGTAGTGTAAAACTCCTAAATTAGTTTTTTACACTTCTATGAGGCCTGCTCCCTTCATAGGCTAACATTGGGTCTGCCCTCATACATTGTTTGAGTGGTAGCTGCTGATCTGAAAGGAGTAGGAAGGTCATATTTAGTATGGCCAGAATGGTGATACAAACTCCTGCTGACTGGTGAAGTTGGATTTAATATTACTATTTTAGAAATGCCATTTTTAGAAGTGAGCATTTCTCTGCGCATAAATCTTTCTGTGCCTTACAATCCACGTCTGGCTGGGTTTACTTGACAGCTCCTTGTGCATTCACTCAGACACACCCCAAACACAG
The DNA here is from genome assembly GCF_031143425.1 of Pleurodeles waltl. Classification (NCBI taxonomy): domain Eukaryota; kingdom Metazoa; phylum Chordata; class Amphibia; order Caudata; family Salamandridae; genus Pleurodeles; species Pleurodeles waltl. Next base: position 1,537,197,347 of record NC_090440.1, on the reverse strand, counting down.
AGTACTCAGCCTCACCTGCATACATCTGCATTTTGAATGGGTCTTTCTGGGCTGGGAAGGTGAAGGGCCTGCCCTCACACAAAGTACTGCCACACCCCCTACTGGGACCCTGGCAGACAGGATTGAACTGAAAGGGGACCTGGTGTACTTCTAAACCACTCTTTGAAGTCTCCCCCACTTCAAAGGAACATTTGGGTATATAAACAGGGCCTCTGCCCTACCAACTCAGACAGTTCCCGAAGGAGAAACTTGAACCAGAATCTGCATTCTGCCAAGAAGAACTGCCTGGCTGCCCAAAGGACTCACGTGTCTGCTTTCTGTGAAGGACTGCTGCCTTGCTGTTGCCCTGCTGCCTTGCTGCTCTCTGGCTGTGGTGAAGAAGTGCTCTCCAAGGGCTTGGATAGAGCTTGCCTCCTGTTCCCTGAAGTCTCAGGACCAAAAAGACTTAGGGGATCATTTCAACCCTGGCGGTACAGGACCGCCAGGGCTGAAATGACGGAAGCACCGCCAACAGGCTGGCGGTGCTTCCAGGGACATTACGACCGCCGGGGTCGGCGGTTTCCCGCCACAATGGCCCCGGCGGTAGTATTCCGCCACAGCAGCGCTGCCCAGCGGATTACGAGTCCCCCTGGTTTGGTTTCGTTTGAACCGCCAGGAAAAGGCTGACGGTACGGGGAGTCGCGGGGGACTCATAGGGCCCCATGCGGCTTTTCTGCACCCGTCGCACGGCCGCAACACCGCCGGCTCCATTTGGAGCCGGCTCCCATGTTGCGGCCCAAATCCCCACTGGGCCGGCAGGCGGAAACTCTGTTTCTGCCCACCGGCCCAGCGGGGATGTCACAATGGGCACCGCGGGAGTGTGGCCGCATTGGCGGCCGCACGGCGGTTACAACTTGGCGGGAGGCGGTTGCCGCCTGCCATTGTTGTAATGAGGCCCTCAATCTCTCCAAGAAGGACTCCTTGTGCGGTGAAATTTGACGCACAGCCTACCTGAAACGATGCACAACCTGCACAGCGGTGAACATTTCACCGAACGACGCAGCCTGGCTTCGCAATGAGAAGATCGACGCAGCGCCAGCGTAGTGACTGGAAATTCGACGCGTGGCCACTGGATCAACGCACAGCTGAGCCAGAACGATGCAACCCGACTTCCAGAGAGGAATTGATGCAGCAACTGCCGTGCGGTAGAAAATTAGATGCAATGCCTACCAAATCGACGCAGTTCCTGTGACTTCATCCTGCCAGCACAGGAAAGCCACGCATCCTCCCCGGGGTGTCTGAAAATCCCGCAACCCGAAGAGGATCCACGACTGAGCACCGGAAATCAACGCACAGCCGTCTCTGAGTGAAAACTAAATGGCGAATTTGTGCGGCCCGAGAAATCGACGCACACCCCTTTGTTTCCACGCTTCTCCTCCTCTGCGTTTTTTTGCGGAGATTTTTCATGCGAACCAGGTACTTCGTGCTTGAAAGAGACTTTGTTTGCTTCTAAAAGACTTAAGACACTTTGGGGGTTATTCTAACTTTGGAGGAGGTGTTAATCCGTCCCAAAAGTGACGGAAAAGTGACGGATTTACCACCAGCCGTATTACGAGTCCATTATATCCTATGGAACTCGTAATACGGCTGGTGGTATATCCGTCACTTTACCGTCACTTTTGGGACGGATTAACACTCCTCCAAAGTTAGAATAACCCCCTTTATATCACTTTTCAATGATATCTCAACATTTACTTATTGCATCTTAAATCATTTTGACCTGCATTTATCCAGATAAATATTATATATTTTTCTAAACATTGTGTGGTGTATTTTTGTGGTGCAATATGGTTTTATTGTATGATTTATTGCACAAATACTTTACACATTGCCTTCTAAGTTAAGCCTGACTGCTCAGTGCCAAGCTACCAGAGGGTGGGTACAGGATAATTTGGATTGTGCGTGACTTACCCTGACTAGAGTGAGGGTCCTTGCTTGTACAGGGAGCAACCTGACTGCCAACCAAAGAACCCATTTCTAACAATGACTCTCTCATCCTCTGAATAGCTGCCACATTGTCAACACCTGTAGGGTTTTGAAAACCTTGCTTTACCAACTTTGTCTGGGTTAGCATGAATTTCTCCTTAATCTTTTGATGTTTCATTTCTTGTTTATCAATACAATACTGTGCATACTTCAAAATCTCCTCTAAGGACTTTACCTGCCAACAAATGACATTCTATTGTATATGCTGACAACCTTTAGGACACAATCCAAGCACAAAAGTCATAATCAAGAAACCCATACCTCCTGGATCTAAATGCTTATGTCCTGTGTGCTGCTGCAAGGCCTTCATCGATTGCTCAGAAAACGCATGCACAGTCTCCTTAACCTCTTGCTGCAACCTGTGTAACTTTAAATAATTCAGATGTTTGGGAGAAATCCTCCTCTTTAAAAACTCAATTGCTTCATTGTGTTTAGTCATCACAACAAGACATAACATCTGTGCCAACTTCCCTTTGAGGCTCTGAGGTTGGCCAATGAACCGCTATCTTACATTCAGCCCACAAATCACTTGGCACCACAATGTCAAACTCAACCCACAAAACTTTTGACACTTTCCCAAACCTTTCAACCTGGGAATACCATTGCACTGGACTATCTCTGAATTTGGGGAAATTGTTAGTAAATGATAAAAGATTCCCTCTGATCCATGGCACACGAATGTATGTCCTGCTTGGTACGTTTCTCAAGGGATATGCAGTAGTGGTTTCCTTCTTTTCAGACTGCTCTTTATTTTTATTTTTCTCTTCAGCTTCCTCAGCTAGTTTTTGTTTTCCTTTCCTTTTGTGCCCACTTAGTTCTGTACATTACCATCTCACTCCATTTGTGCACACATTTCGCTGATTCAGTAAGGTGCATTCGCAAACCTGGTGTGCTCATGTTTTGAATGGATTTTTCATTTAGCTGCACCCTGAAGATTCACTGAAGAGACATAGGCCCTCACTCCAACCCTGGCAGTCTCTGACCGCCAGGGCGGAGGGCAGCGGAAGCACCGCCAACAGGCTGGCGGTGCTTCCAGGGCTATTCTGACCGCTGCGGTAAAGCCGCGGTCAGAAAAGGGGAACCGGCGGTTTCCCGCCGGTTTTCCCCTGGCCCAGGGAATCCTCCATGGCGGGATTCCGACCCCCTTCCCGCCAGCCTGTTTCTGGCGGTTTTCACCGCCAGAACCAGGATGGCGGGAACGGGTGTCGTGGGGCCCCTAGGGGCCCCTGCACTGCCCATGCCACTGGCATGGGCAGTGCAGGGGCCCCCTAACAGGGCCCCATACAGATTTTCACTGTCTGCTTTGCAGACAGTGAAAATCGCGACGGGTGCCACTGCACCCGTCGCACCCCTGCAACTCCGCCGGCTCCCTCGTTGCAGGGGCTTTCCCGCTGGGCCGGCGGGCGGCCTTTTGGCGGTTGCCCGCCGGCCCAGCAGGAAAGCCAGAATGGCCGCCGCGGTCTCCTGACCGCGGAGCGGTCATTCGGCGGTAACCGCATGGCGGGCGGCGACCGCCGCCCGCCGCGGTCAGAATGACCGCCATATTCTTTTAAATGTCTGTATTGTACTTATTTGCGGGTTCTGGTATCTGATCATGGACTATTGCTGCTCTTCTGGTAATTACCTTTCATAAATAGGTCAATTCTTTTTCTTGGTAATGTTCAATATGTTTAATATTTAAACACCCTCTCAAGATTTACTCCACTTCTGCTTTCAATTGTGGAATATTTATTAGTCTTTCAATTTGAGCTTCTGGATTTCTCTCAGCACTAACTACACTAGTGCTAGTGCTCGGTTTCTCTGCCTCTTCTGTCTTTCCATAACTTTTAATGACTTCCTGTATCCATTTTGAAACCCATCCTTCTCTTAATACATTCTCTGTCTGAGTAGGTTGTGTTGTAAAGACAAACCGGGTTCCCTCTCCCAAAGCCATAACATTTTGTGGTGATGTCCAGACCACAATTTGTGAATTCTGTGAAGTCGGAACAAACCGGTTCACTAGAGTGTTCCCTGGAACTTACTGAGTCGCTACAGTTGCTGTGACATGTGTAGCTCATGTTTGCTGTGTCACTAGTCCAGTAGTCTGAATAACCATACCCTGTCCAACTGCCACCTAAGTTGGAGGTATCAATTGGGAAGTCCTAATTTGAGCAGGAGTACTAACAATCGCTTGCTGTGTCAAGTGTGGCATGACAACAGGCTGTGGAACAATCGGTTGAGCTATTATAACTTGTGACAGCATTTACTGTTTCATTACAGATGATATATACAGTCATCAGTGTTTGCATTTAGCTAGTAAGCTATGAGTCTGCATGATCTATAGGAGCAGTGGCATTTGTCAGACTATTTCCAGCTTTCTCTACAGAGGATACGGCATAAGATGGAGGACATGTTGATTACATTTCCTCCAGTTTATCTTCCACTGAATCAGAGTCAGTATGTCTTTTGTTCTTCCTATAACTTGCTTTCTCTCTTAAGCTTCTTTGAGGCAGTCTTTTCTGTTTTTTCTTTATACGCATAGGGTATAGTCTTGTTCCTTCAGCTATGGACTTTCTTCACATTTGTGGCTTTTAATCCCAAATCACATCTGAATAATTTTTTACTGCTTTTTTAGTTCATCTGAAATATCTCTCCCTTTCATGCTTTAAACCCATTCTCTCCCATTCACATAATCCTTCAAACTGAATAGGTCTAGCGGGTGGCCTTAAGTTACACAGAATACCCACTAATTGTCTGATTATTGCCAAATTAAATGTTCCCCATCTGGGAAAACTCAAAACACCCTCCTTTTCTGTAATTCTACTCCATTCTCAGAGACAGAAACATATATGAAATCCTCTCTCCACCATTATATGGTAAGCTGGTGCTCCTTCTAGAGGAGTCTCTTCTCCCTCTTTAACTGGAATCACCACATCCCCTCTTACTAATCTTCTTATTGCTTTTGAAATCTTCATTGCTGTTAAAACGCAGGTTAATTACAATGCTCAGAAACGGAATGTCTCCTTCGGTGAACTTCTACCAATCGCAGCACTGACTTTCACCAACCGACCAATAACAGTGTGGCACCCTACTACACCCAAGTTACTATCTGCAGCAGCTCTCACTCCCTTACAATTCTCTTTGTCCTTAGCAGAAAACCACAAATGAAATGCAATTTTATCAAACCTTTGCCTTCTTCTTCGACATAAATAAAAAATTAGGGCCTCATTATGAATTTGGCGGATGGCATAACCCGTCCGCAGAACTCCCAACAGGGAACTTGCCACCTTACTGACTACCTCCATGCTAGGCCCATTACAACTTTCCCGCTGGGCTGATGGGCGGAAATCCATCGGCCCAGTGTGAAAGTGGTGGCAGCATTGTCGATCCGGTGGACAGCACAGCACATAGTGAGCATTGCGAGGGTGCTGGGCAGGAGGACCCCTGCACTGCCCATGCCAAGTGCATAGTCAGTGCAAGAGCCCCCTTGGCCCCTTGCACCTGGTCTTCCTTAACCTTTTCATGGCTGTGAAATCGCCATGAAAAGGCTGGTGGAGAAGCAGGTCATAATCAACAGGATGGCACTGCTTGCAGCGCAGCCATGGCTGATTGCCACCTACACTCGCCATCAACCCGTCGGAATCACCAATCCCAGCGGAGACAGCAGTACCCTGGAGGTCTGACCTCCAGGCTCGGAATTAGGGCCAAGTCTCTTAACCTATCAGAGTAAGATCTATTTAAAAGAATCTACCAGTTTTTAATGGTTGTAATTACAGCAATCATACTATTCTGAAACAATTTATCAACTCTCTCTAAGACATAATACAATCTCTGCAGCAGAATGAATAGTTCTTTTGTATCTAATAGCTCTTTTGCTGGACAGTTCTCATGAAGTTCTTAACACTCAAATCTATTTCCTCAAACTAATTCAATCAACTCAGTATGTTCTTTCTAAAATATCGCCTCTGTCGTTCTATAGCTGATATAATGTTCTCATCTGTAGCACTCAGATCCAACAGCAGCGGCAAAGAAATAGTGATTCACGGCAAAGGACACAGTGGTCATCTCTTGTTCTCTGCTCTTCTCAAACACACGAACCCTACGAATTAACTCTGAACCCGAACTTCCACTGCTCTTTCCCTAAGACACCTTTTATAATTAACTTGATTGATACATTTGTCAATAAAGTTCTTGAGATGTTCTAAAAGTGAACAATGCTTCTCTTGTCAAATAGCAGGAATGGGATGCTAGTACTTCATTTCTCATACATTCTCCACATCTGTAAAAAACAATTTTAGATACATAAGTATAACACCCACTCGATTCATATCATTCATATAATGTTAATGTTTCAAATACAAGCAGTTGTTCTTTTCTAAACACACGTCAACACATAACAAAGCAGTTTAGTAGGTGGGTAAGGTAATAAGTAATACTGGTTCCATTGTTTTAAGAAAAGTTGTATTATCTCACAGGTCAATAAGAAACCTTTAAATAGAAATATATGGCAGCCTGGCAAGTTTTGCAAATCATGCGTGTTACAAATGAGGTCTCTGGTTAGCAGTCAGTTTGCAGTCTGTCCAAGCAGGGACCCTCACTCTATTCAGGGCAATAGAGAAACACACACAGATAACCCCTGCTCACCCCCTCTGTAGCTTGGCACAAGCAGTCATGCTTATCTCAGAAGCAATGTGTAAAGTATTTGTACCAACACACACAGTAATACAGTGAAAACAATACAAAATGGACACCACACCAGTTTAGAAAAATAGGTAATATTCAATATAATATAATCAAACAAGACCAAAACGTCAAAAATCCAAAATGTACAAATCAAAATATGAATTTTCAAAAGAATAAGAGTCTTACTCCATGGAAAACAACGGAAACGTTGATTTTACACAGAGCACCTTGTTTGGTTAAAAATAAAGCCGCACGGTGAGCATGCGTCAGAAAAGTCAGCGATGCATTGCTTCCTTACTTGCAAGTGAGGCTGTGCATCGTTCCTTCTCTCGTCCAGTAGGCAATGCACCATTTGTGTTCCTCGCAAGAGAGCGATGTGTCGATTTACAGTCAGGGCACCTCGGGTCTGTGCCGATTCACGATTACTTTGACGCCTAGGGACAATACGAGTGAAATGCGGTTGCATGGTGTTAGAAAACCGCTCTGCGTGGGGTTTGCATCGTTATCAGCAGCCGCAAGTGGGTGTTGCGTTGTTTCTCCAGTGGCGATGCATCGATCTTCTAGGTGGGATGCAGGTGGAGCATCGATTCTTGCTGCGAAGCGGGTGGCGCGTCGTTTATCAGCTGACTTGCAGATGGTGCACCGAAAAGTTCCCTGCACGGCGTTCTGTGCATGGATTTCAGCTCTTGTTCTGCCAACTTCACCTTTCAAGGCCCACGGACTGGATAGGGCACCACTTGGCAGGGCAGGAGTCTCAGCAGAGAGGCCAGGTACTGACAGAGGAAGTCTTTGATGGCCCGAGACTTCAAAACAGGAGGCAAGCTCAATTCAAGCCCTTGGAGATTCTTCTCAAGTAGGAATGCACAATAGAGTCCAGTCTTTGTTCCCTTTCACAAGCAGAAGCAGCAACTGCAGGATTGCCCAACAAAGCACAGTCACAGGCAGGGGCAGCACTTCTCCTCAGCTCTTCAGCTCTTCTCCTTGGCAGAGGTTCCTCTTGGTTCCAGAAGTGATTCAAGTCTGGGGTTTTGGGTCCACTACTTATACCCCTTTCTGCCTTTGAAGTAGGCAAACTTCAAAGGAAAGTCTCTGTTGTTCACAAAATCCTGCCTTGCCTAGGCCAGGCCCCAGACACACACCAGGGGGTTGGAGACTGCATTGTGTGAGGGCAGGCAAAGCCCATTCAGGTGTAAGTAACCACTTCTCCCTCCACTCTATCTCAGATGGCTCATCAGGATATGCAGGCTTCTCCCCAGCTCCCTTTGTGTCACTGTCTAGAGGAGATTTACAAAGAGCCCAACTGTCAGTCTGACCTAGACAGGGAATCCACAAACAGGCAGAGTCACAGAATGGTTTAAGCAAGAAAATGACTACTTTCTGAAAGTGGCATTTTCAAACTAATAATCTAAAAAACAACTTCACTAAAAGATGCATTTTTAAATTGTGAGTTCAGAGACGCCAAACTCCAAATTTCTATCTGCTCTCAAAGGAAATCTGCACTTTAAAATTAAAACTATTTAAAGGCAGCCCCCATTTTAAACTATGAGAGAGATAGGCATTGCAACAGAGAAACCCGAATTTGGCAGTATTTCACTGTTAGGACATGTGAAACATATCAGTACACGTTCCACAGGGGGGACCACACCAAGAATGACAGGTCAACAGTGCAGCATAGGATACATAAAGTTCAGAGCATGCTTTTAAACATATAAGCAACAACAGTTTTTGGGCCTAGCAATACTGTTCATGTTAGTGATTAGTATTATGATTTTTAATTTTCTATTGGGGCCTTATCACTCCTGTCAGTAAAATTTTACGAAAACCTATTTTGTTCGGTATAAGAGCTCTTCCTCTTGTGCCCTCTATTGTCTTCTCTTTAAAAGTGGAGGTTACTGATGCTTAGGAGAGATAAGGGGTAGCCCCATTATCAGCCTTGAATAGAATAGCTCCTTCAGCTCCCTGTCACACAATAGCCTGACCCACCAAATTAATGAGCATGCAGAGTATTCTGGGATGGGACATTCAGTAAATTAATCTACTTTTTGTTACTGCTGTTTGAGATAGAACCAGGATATAAGCATTATGCTGATCAATCTGAAGTCTAGTTTCAGAGTAATGAAGTTTATAGCATACCCATAGTGTCATATGCACAGAAACACTTTCTGAGGTGCACCAGTCACGAAAAGCATTCATTGTTTCTATGTACTGGAATCGATTCCTGGCTAATAGCTGGTAAACCATTTTAATATTGTTTGTGCAACATACAATTTTGTTTCATTCCAGTTTATGTTTTTTTGTATATTCTGCTCGGTTGTTTGTAACTGAACTGTCTTGTACCGTATTCTGGCATCTATTTGCTGCCCTAACTGCAATAACGTGAGGGCCTAGGCATAAAGACAGGCCCCAACCCTTTGCTGTAGTCAAACTGAGGTGTAGCAAAAGAGAAATAGGAGTTCACAAAGCTCACCAAAGGACATAAAAGTTCCTTTCAAACACATTCTGTTGTGCCCGAGGACCAAGATCAGCAGGAAGGATTGCTCATTAGTTTCGAACGGTTTCTACAAAAAAAATACAGTATCCTTTAAAGTCAGGTGTTTGTATTCTCGCAAAGCAGACTCAGCCTTACACCCTTCTGAGTAATAGCATCTTTTAGTTGTAGTGCTTAAAAAACGTATTTAGCAGCATATGGAAAATGCTATTTTCCATATTCATATATAACTGCATCAAGAATACAAAATCCTTTCATTGCTGGTGCACATTATTTATGTGAGATTCTCACTGGTTTGCAATTTGAACAAAATGTCTGTTATAGTGTGATTTCCAGTGCATGCCTTTTAAGTTCGCTACTAACAATGCAAACCTTATCTTCTGACTATGTCTCAGAATACTCTTTTATGAGGGTACAGCTTACTTCTTCTAATGCAGGCTGCTCAGCACCGGGCCATACTACCAACATCCGTATTATTGTAGAGGAAAATGTTGCTTCATTGTGGGATTTTTGATTGTCGGATAGCTTGCGCCCCTAGCACCAGCAGTCTAACTATGAGTAAACACCTTCCCCCTAACAAAAAGCCAGTTTTGTTGACTATGCTTATGCTCCATTTATGCTGTACAATTATGTTTAAGCTGGAACCAAGGAAGCTCATAGATTGACTTGTAATGCATGTCTGCTCTCATTTAAACTCATTTAATATTTTTATGCGTGCTCAGTGATGCGTCTACGGCAAAATATACTTTTGATATAATGGAATGTTTTAAAATATGTGATAATATTGTGCGGTTAATTTTAATTTTTTCGTGTTTCTGTTTTTTTACTTTTTCATGGTTTATTGAAATGTGACAACAAATAATATTTGGACAATGCCATCCTATGTTTTTTAGAATACTGATTTCTAGTTAAAAAATGCAACCTCTTATTGTAAATGATTAACTATTAAGTTCATTCATATTGTTTTCGTAGAGTTGGAGGGCTATGTTATACACAGCAGTGAAAGCAAACACTGAAATTCTGCTCGGGATTTTATACTGCCATTCTTCATTTGAAAAATATGATTTTTCAGTGAAGGTAGTATTGGGTTAAAAAAAGGAAGTGGGACATCACCCAAATTTTCTAAGACATTTGAGAGGCAGGATCTGTTATCAAGCCCAGGACTTTGGGATGTAATTTGTCTACACCAATAGCTCCAGAGAATCAGACTTCTCTTTCTCTTTCTATCATGTCTTTTTTGACCTTCAACCCAAATCCTTCTGTGTGAATTTACTAAATGGCGAGGTCTTCGAAGTGTCAAATCTACTTATTGGTCTGCCATCTTACTGCTTCCTCCCTTCAATGTCTCTGAAAGCATTATTTGTTGCAGCTGAGTTTTAGGTATACCTTTCACTTTTTCATTCATGAGTTACGTTATAAATTAATTAAATTCAAGCATCAGCAGCCAACGTCTCTGTCGACTTCCACTAGATCACATTTGAGATAATGGACACTAAAAAATATTTTTATGAATCCGGTAAAGGATGCATTCTCTCAAGAAGTTTCCGATTGAGACATATTCCTGCTATACATGTGAATCTGGGGCCTTATGCCCTGTTCTGTGCTTTGCCTCTGACATTGAATCAACCGACACCGTGACTGTCTTTTCATGGCAATACATAGAACTGCCACTTCGAAGTGGTCAATTACCCACATAAAGGCTCTGTAGCTAAAGCTCTTCGGGGACCTGTAAAGGATTATAACTCTTTATTGATTCTGCAGGTTTCTATTACGCCCCATAAACGTTTTGTAGTATTCCATGAGATTTTATGCCTCTGAAGGGGTCCTAAAACAGTTTATGGTGCTCTTTGTTCTGCAATATTCCGTGGATCCTGCTAGAATCAGCGCTGCTCCTTCACTGTGGTTATGTAGTGTGGTTGGCCGGTTTTACTCTTCTCATTCTACTTTTTCCTCCCAGGACGTTTGACAACTTTACACTATCATCTAACACCACAGCACTTTAAGGTCATGATCCTCTCTTTCTGTGACAATCAATGTTTCACATCACTGTGCTATGGTTTGTGGTTTTATTTCCAACACTTCCACAAAATGACACTGAAAACCAAAGGTAAGATGTTGCTGTCTATAGATATCAACGACACAAGGCTGCTTGTCAAAATCTGCAGCAAAAGTGCAGATCTCTGCACACCAGGGGCCTAAATCACAAAGGTAAACTTACACTTTTGTGTAAGTTTACTCATGTTTGCTCTTGACAAAGGGATTTACGACTAGCATCTTTAACAGTGTGGAGTCTCCTCACACAAAAAGATAGGATCCTCCGTAGGTACTTGAATGAGGGGAAGCCCAAGACACAAAAGCAAATGAGGCAAGCAGCCTGAGGCCTATAACTTGTTTCTAGAGATACTCTCAAAGATCTACAGACCTTGCTGTCAGTCTAAGATCTAATATGGGAAGGTGGCTCAAGTCCTTGTGGCACGCACCCTACTCCACAGGCATACTATCCCTATTTTTTAATAGCAAATATAACTGCAGCCTCACCGGATGCAAGCCTAAGCCTCACCACACATAAGAAGGCAAGCTCCGGATCCCGACATGAGGCTACCATAAATCTTCCAGTCTAATACACATTCACATATAGGGACACATATGGCAAGACTGCATACTAAAAAGTTTGAGGTGATGGAAACACTTCTGATAGCCTGTAAACCTGAAACACGTACACAAAATAACACAACGGCTACTCCAGCTGTTTCATACCATCCACAGTTCTGGTTGAGAAACTTTGCTGCAAACCAGACACCACATAGCTGATCGAAATCAAGTGATCACAGTACCGACATTTTGTGCCGTGTAGGTGATCACTGACGTACTTAAAACTCCGTGTCCATATTTTGCAGGCAGACAAAACCTAATCATCCTCGTTTTTCCCTGACTAAGCACGATTGCTACTTTTAGTGCTTCGAAGCTACCATAAATTCATGTTCAGAGGTTTGGGATCCTCTCTACTTTCTGGACACTCTCCATTTGCCACCTTTTCTTAGAATTTCCAGTGCCTTGGGAGACGTGCAGTGTGCATGCAACCGCATGACTTATGTACTTTAGGCCCCTGGTTCCCTGGTTTATCAACAACACATTTATGACGGGTCAGTTTTAGCAGTTACAGTACTCGCTGTGAGACTTGAAAAGAAAGCACACACAGCATTCAAAGTGTAGTTGGAAGTGAGACCTTGTAATTTATGCCTTTAGGCTGAATTGTGCTACCGCACACTGCTTTGATTTCAACCTTCTCTTCCCTCTTTAAAGACAGTACCGTTTGTGTTGGTGTAAATCTGTCACCTGCAGAATTAAATGTAGAATACTTCCTGACTGGTTATTTCTACACTTTTACTAATCAATGTGAGATATATTGCATGACGATATTTTTATCAAACTGCCACATGTCTTTTACTATTTGAACTTTAAATTTCAAGCATTTGCTTGCTCAATCTTTTCTGACATTTCCAAGCTGGTGGTTGCTACTACATTTTTTAAAAATTGTCACTTTCTTAATTGATATCAAGCATGCCACATCTAATATGAGGAAACAAGTGGTGTCACAGCATCTGATCAAATCTAAACTGGTGAAACCACATGAGGCTTCTTTGGGTAAAATTCTAGATGAAATACTTGCAATTCCTTCAAGTACATATAGGAGCATATTTATCATGACTTTGCGTAACCATTGTGCCATGCAAGGGGGGGCCAGGGCAACGAAAAACCTAGAATGACATTTTGCGGGCATGTTAAGTGTGGAGTAATGCAGGGCTGTGCAAGTGTTCCATGGGTGGAGTATGGGTAATCCCGCACATCCTCCCATGGATTGGCACATTCCAAGTCTTGTCATTAGTGGCAGACTTCGGAATGCATCAGAATGTTACACCTACCCAGGGGAAGCATAACGAGGAGATGTTACTTTTTTCTGCAACACAAATAGAAAGAGGAAAAGCCTCAGAGGATTGTTTGGGTGCAGGCAGGTGTTCTTCCTGCACAGAAACAATTATACCATAGTGCAAGTTTGTCTGCGTTATCGCTAGGCAGCACAGTGTGCACCAGTGCCGGCAGAGAGAAGGAATGCACTGTCTAATGTTAAATACATTTCTCCCTTTCATGCAGCACAGCAAGGTGGGTGAATATTTGATAAATATGCCCCATAATGCCAATGCAGACATCAAGATAATTCAAAGAGATGTGGCTGGTTTGTCAATGAGAATGTCTGGAAAGGAAATCAAAAATAGGATAATAAGTCAGTAATCAAATCAATCCAATTGTCCCATGTTGCTCCACCGAAAAGTCTCTTCTGGGCCTAGAAAACAGAAACAGACAATCTAACCTTAATCTTTTCTACTTTCTAGAAAAAGTAGAAGGTCAAAACTGCAGGATATATAGCGCAAGAACTTACTCTCTAAAGTGTTGAACATAACATTTTTAATTTGATGAAGCTCATCCCATAACATCTCACCATGCAGCTAATCAGTCTAAACCTATGCAAGTGATCTTTAAGGTTTAATGTCATCTTCATTTAGTGATGATCAGAAAAGATTGAAAGAATTATAATGTTGATGGTAGAAGTAAATTACATTTACATCCCTCAAAATGTCACCTAGGAAACTGTTGCAATTCACAATTATTTTTTTGCTGTGAGACTTTGGTTAAAAGAAGCTGGTTACAAATATGGTATCTTACCCCCAGCTTTCCTCTATAGCTGGTTAAATATTTTGATCAATATGACCTTCTCCTGATTGAATCACAACATACTGAAAACCTATGAATATAAGCATTGCTGGGATTTAAAGTTTACTTTTTATTATTAAACTACCCCTTCATTGACTATTTAATAAAAAATGCGGAATCCTTTTAAAAGTGGCTCTTCTGGCGCACTCCTCTGCATCTTGTGTCTTTTTTCTTGTTTGTCTAGTTTCTATTATGGATCTTGCTTTGTGTTATTTGTCCTTGTTGGTCTTTTATAGGAGATAATTTCACTTTCAGTCCCTAGGTATCAGTTGGATGGAGTAGGAATTCTGCTTTGCCTGATTATGGATAGTCTGATGATCTTTCACCAGGTTTCCCAAGTGTGGAAGCACCGGACCCAATTAAACAACCAGAATTTTCAGCTGATAAAATTGCTTGAGCTTGGCTCCAATAGCAATCTGGCTTCTGAACTTATCCTTGCTCAACCTTTTCCCTGGCAGGGAGAAGCGTGCAATTGTACCCCAGCCCAAACAATTCTTCTTCATTCCCTCACTATCCTCCCACCAGCCTTGCTCCACAAAGGAGAAGCTACAGACACTAACCAGCTGCCTTATAGCAGGTGGTATATGCTTGTGCTAAATGATTCAGAATATGCAATACCAGGAGAACTGCTAATGATGTTAAAGCGTTATGGCATCTTGGTAAAAGAAGGAAATTTATAGACTGCTTAACTAGGCATAAATTAGATGTATATTTTTGGAAGAAACCCACAGTAAAGCTAAAATACTATCTACTATGGTCGCAGATTGGATGGAGAGGTTTGTTTTGTCACAGGCAAAATGAAGGATAAACAGAGATTGCTAATCTTTCTTCTAAAACCTTCCATGACCAACTATTGAAAAAGCATAGTGATTCTTACTGCACATATGTTTACGTTAAAGTTAAATTTCACGTATTCCAAAGTTAATTCATATGCATATTGTTCCTCCTGTATTTGGAGGTGGTTTGTGGCTTATTAGTGATTCATTGTAAGATAGGTTTTCTTCGGTTAGATTCAGACCTTCAAAATCTTTTGCACTACTTCAAGCTTTTAAAAAAAAACCAAATATGAAATGTATTACCCAGTGGTGCCTTAACTACGCAACTTGTAAGGAACTTAGATATTTTTTTGTATCTCACACCTTTCTCATTTATAGAATTGAATAGTTACTTCTTCACAGAACTTGTCATTAAGTTTTACATCCTAAAATTCAGAAAATAGATATCTCTAACCATCTTCTCTGCTTATCTCAATATATATCTAAAACTGGTGGAGTTCATCATGTCTATTTCAAGATGGGATCCATTTAAATCACATATTAGGGGTACATTAGTTTGGATGATGCCACTAGAAAATACTTTTTTTTCCAACATCTTAGAACTCGAAAAGCAATGTAAATATTTTTTTTTATCACATCTAATGATAAAAAGTTATACTCTCATACTGCAAAAGTATGTTCTAAGTTAAAGACTTTGAAAAAAAAAATAAAGAAGACAAAAGAACCTTTGAAATATTTTCTTTGGACTGATTTTCTTTTGGGTGCAGCTCCATGTTCGCCACTTTATGCTGATCTGATTTGCAGTAATATGAGTTAGCAGCTGATACTAAATAGTGTTTGCTAAATTTACTGTTGGGGTATGGTGCGGGGTGCGATTTGGATTGCCTGGCCACATTTCAGAAGTGTTTGCAATGTGCTGACAGAGGGTTTGCCTGCCTTTTAGGAAGCATGACAAAAATCAAGAATTGTGAAATATATCTTAATCCTTTGTCCCTCAAAAACATAATAATTACTAATTTACTTATTATATTTTATGGAATGAGGACCTTTCTTTATCCCTTCCCCTTGACCAATGAACAAAAAATAGTGCTCTTGCCTTTTAGGTTGGTTAGATGTAGGTTGGTAACAAACCAATTTATCTGTGCTATTTAATGGCTCTGGACACCCTACAGATTATTTACGGCTCACCTTGTTGACAGCTCAATGGGCTGGTGTTACAAGTCTGAAAATGGTATTTCAAAGCATATGTTATATGTTTGATGACTTATTTTTTAATCTTGGACTAAAGTTTTGGAAATAATAATTCTTGATTTCACAGATACTATCTCTAATGTAGCAATTGTTTGCAAATTATATGCATTGTCAACTCTATTACCCTTAGCACAGATGCAAGCGTTCAATTTCCTTGCTTTTTCTGCAATCACATGAATTGTCAGTAATTGGAAAGATGCCACATTATTTCCTGTTCATTCTTGGTGGGTTTGGATTAATTTTGCTCGTAAAAACATTGTCCTTTTTTACATATGCTTTATAACTCTTCATCAGCTTATTAATTATTGTGGATACCTTTGGATACCCAGAATGCCAACATTTATTTCAATAATATCTAGAGTATACTCTTGTTTTCTGCACAGTACTAAATGTTTAACTAACGTAATACACTCTAAATTTAGTACCTCAGTTTAATTTTTCTTTTCCTTGAGGTCTCATGGAACAAGATTGCACTTCTTATATTTAAACAATTTTTTCAAGATAGAACTATGATTGTGGTAATCTGTTTATTCTACTATTGCTTGTTATTGTAACTGGATGTTTTTAAAAATCAATTAAACACTTTTAACACAATAATCAGTGCCTTGAACAGATACTCCCAGTATCTGCCCACCAACAATCTCCTCAAACCTGTCCAGTCATTGATTGGCTGGCTCAAGTCTACTGAGAGGATTTCACTTGTGGCAAATTTTCTGTCCTTCATACACCACAAACATGAGTCTGCCAATCTCATCTACCATGATTTGTGTTGGAAATGGCCTTTCTGCAGGGTCTCCCCCAAACTTGTTGCCTTCCTCCTTCTCTTTTTCTGACCTCATTTTTGCTGGCTTTAGGACTCTGTGCACTTTACCACTGCTAATCAGTGCTAAAGTGCATATGATCTCTCCTTAAAATATGGTGACATTGGCTCATACCCAATTGGCATATTTAATTTACTTGTAAGTCCCTAACAAAGTGCACTACATGTGCCCAGGACCTGTAAATTAAATAATAGTAGTGGGCCGGCAGCACTGGTTGTGCCAACCACATAAGTAGCCCTTAACCATGTCTCAGACCTGCCACTGCAAGGCCTGTGTTTGCAGTTTTACTGCCACTTCAACTTGGCATTTAAAAGTAATTGCCGAGCCTCAAAGCCCCCTTTTCCTACATATGTCACCCCTAAGGTAGGCCTTAGGTAGCCCACAGGGCAGGGTGCTATGTACGTAAAAGGCAGGACATGAACATGCGTGTTCTATATGTCCTGGTAGTGTAAAACTCCTAAATTCTTTTTACACTGCTGTGAGGCTTGATCCTTTCAGAGGATAGCATTAGGGATACTCTCATAAACTGAGTGGTAGATTCTGATTTTAAAGGAGTAACCAGGTCATATTTAGTATGGCCAGAATGGTAATAGAAAACCCTGCTTAATGGTGAAGTTGGATTTATCATTACAATTATAGAAATGCCCCTTTTAGAAAGTGAGCATTTCTCTACACTTAAATCCCCCTACAATTAAATTCACACCTGGCTAGGTTAGATGACAGCTCCCTTATGCATTTCACTCAGACAACCCCAAACACAGGATGCTCAGTCACACCTGCACACATCTGCATACTGAATGGGTCTTCCTGGTCTGGGAGGGTAGAGGGACCTACTCTTACATGTCAAAGGACAGTGGTCTGCCCTCACACAATGGTCTGCCAAACCCCCTACTGGGACCTCAGGAGACAGGATGGAACTAAAAGGGGACCTTGTGCACTTCTAAGCCACTCTTTGAAGTCTCCCCCACTTCAAAGGCACATTCGGGTATTTAAACAGGGCCTCTGACCCTACCAACTCAGGCACTTCTGGACACTTCGAGATACTCCTTGGGACAGACCCTCTGCCCCAGAACCTGCAATCTGCCAAGAGGAACTGCCTGGCTGCCTAAAAGACTCACCTGGACTGCTTTTCTCTGAAGGGCTGCTGCCTTGCTGGTGCCCTGCTGCCTTGCAGCCCTCTGGCTCTGCTGAGAAGTGCTCTCCAAGGGCTTGGATTGAGCTTGCCTCCTGTTTTCTGAAGTCTCAGAGCCAAAAAGACTTAGGCCCTCATTCTGACCCTGGCGGTCGGTGATAAAGCGGCGGCCAACCCGCCAACAGGCCGGCGGTCCAAAATATGCAATTCTGACCCTGGCGGGAACCGCCAACACAGCCCGCCGCATTAACACTCCGCCCGCCACGGCGGAACAAACAAACAGCGCGGCGGTCCCCGCCAACAGCCAGGCGGCAGACAATGTACCGCCCACCCTATCACGACCCACCAATCCGCCACCTTTTCCGGGGCGGGAGCACCGCCGATAAAAACACGGCGGAAACAGACTACGAACGGGAAAACGCTCACCTCCACATACTCCACGCGAGATTCCGGCAGTATGGAACCCGAGTTGCAGGTCATCCCCGCACTCCTATACCTGCTCCTGTACCAGGAGCACGCCCGGCGGCACGGAAGACATCGGTGAGTACTGCACCTACGACACAGGGGAGGGAAAAGATTACGGCACACACCCACCCACCCACACCCACTACAACACACACATCAATGCATTCCCACAGATCACTGTCACAACCCACAAACCCCCCCCCTCCGAAATAATGCAAAGACCAAAAGAAGAGATCTTAAACGGGCAGATATATTGAAAAATGGACAGCAGTAATCCAAATAAATAAATAAACTATGTACAAAATATATACATCTACTAAATGTAGTCCAACCACTGTCCGTGGACCACAGGGGTCCTGAGCAAAGGGGCAAGGCCCAGTCCCACGACAAGAACTCCACGGAGAGAACACTGCAGGGGCATCAGAAAGAAAAAAGGACAGGCACCTCAGGGGGAAGGGAAGGGGGGGCACCTCAGCCACTTGAGTACACGATGCCAGATCCACGAGGGGACTCCATGACCACTAGGCCATCCTGGGGAGAGCAAAGCCACAGTCCAAACAGTCCATACAGTGGGTGGCCTGCCCACTGGGCCATCCTGGGGAGAGCAAAGCCACAGTCCATACAGTCCATACAGTGGGTGGCCTGCCCACTGGGCCATCCTGGGGAGAGCAAAGCCACAGTCCAAACAGTCCATACAGTGGGTGGCCTGCCCACTGGGCCATCCTGGGGAGTGCAAAGCCACAGTCCATACAGTCCATACAGTGGGTGGCCTGCCCACTGGGCCATCCTGGGGAGAGCAAAGCCACAGTCCAAACAGTCCATACAGTGGGTGGCCTGCCCACTGGGCCATCCTGGGGAGTGCAAAGCCACAGTCCATACAGTCCATACAGTGGGTGGCCTGCCCACTGGGCCATCCTGGGGAGTGCAAAGCCACAGTCCAAACAGTCCATAACATACTCCACTGCCACTGGAGGAGGCATGTTGGCCAGAGGACATCCTGCAGCCCTGCCCGAGACAGGTCCTGCCCTGCCACGTCTGCCAAAGGGCCAGCGGTTCCTGCCTGGAAGGGCCCAGTTCAGCGGTTCTTGCCTTGAAGGGCCCAGTTCAGCGGTTCTTGCCTTGAAGGGCCCAGTTCAGCGGTCCTTGCCTTGAAGGGCCCAGTTCAGCGGTTCTTGCCTTGAAGGGCCCAGTTCAGCGGTTCTTGAGACGGCGGTCCCCAGCGGAGCGGTGCTGGAGACGGCGGGGCCCAGTTCAGCGGTTCTTGCCTTGAAGGGCCCAGTTCAGTGGTTCTTGAGACGGCGGTCCCCAGCGGAGCGGTGCTGGAGACGGCGGGGCCCAGTTCAGCGGTTCTTGCCTTGAAGGGCCCAGTTCAGCGGTCCTTGCCTTGAAGGGCCCAGTTCAGCGGTCCTTGCCTTGAAGGGCCCAGTTCAGCGGTTCTTGAGACGGCGGTCCCCAGCGGAGCGGTGCTGGAGACGGCGGGGCCCAGTTCAGCGGTCCTTGCCTTGAAGGGCCCAGTTCAGCGGTTCTTGAGACGGCGGTCCCCAGCGGAGCGGTGCTGGAGACGGCGGGGCCCAGTTCAGCGGTCCTTGCCTTGAAGGGCCCAGTTCAGCGGTTCTTGAGACGGCGGTCCCCAGCGGAGCGGTGCTGGAGACGGCGGGGCCCAGTTCAGCGGTTCTTGCCTTGAAGGGCCCAGTTCAGCGGTCCTTGCCTTGAAGGGCCCAGTTCAGCGGTCTTTGCCTTGAAGGGCCCAGTTCAGCTGTTCTTGAGACGGCGGTCCCCAGCGGAGCGGTGCTGGAGACGGCGGGGCCCAGTTCAGCGGTTCTTGCCTTGAAGGGCCCAGTTCAGCGGTTCTTGCCTTGAAGGGCCTAGTTCAGCGGTCCTTGCCTTGAAGGGCCCAGTTCAGCGGTCCTTGCCTTGAAGGACCGAGTTCAGCGGTTCTTGAGACGGCGGTCCCCAGCGGAGCGGTGCTGGAGACGGCGGGGCCCAGTTCAGCGGTTCTTGCCTTGAAGGGCCCAGTTCAGCGGTCCTTGCCTTGAAGGGCCCAGTTCAGCGGTCCTTGCCTTGAAGGGCCCAGTTCAGCGGTTCTTGAGACGGCGGTCCCCAGCGGAGCGGTGCTGGAGACGGCGGGGCCCAGTTCAGCGGTCCTTGCCTTGAAGGGCCCAGTTCAGCGGTTCTTGAGACGGCGGTCCCCAGCGGAGCGGTGCTGGAGACGGCGGGGCCCAGTTCAGCGGTCCTTGCCTTGAAGGGCCCAGTTCAGCGGTTCTTGAGACGGCGGTCCCCAGCGGAGCGGTGCTGGAGACGGCGGGGCCCAGTTCAGCGGTTCTTGCCTTGAAGGGCCCAGTTCAGCGGTCCTTGCCTTGAAGGGCCCAGTTCAGCGGTCCTTGCCTTGAAGGGCCCAGTTCAGCGGTTCTTGAGACGGCGGTCCCCAGCGGAGCGGTGCTGGAGACGGCGGGGCCCAGTTCAGCGGTTCTTGCCTTGAAGGGCCCAGTTCAGCGGTCCTTGCCTTGAAGGGCCCAGTTCAGCGGTTCTTGAGACGGCGGTCCCCAGCGGAGCGGTGCTGGAGACGGCGGGGCCCAGTTCAGCGGTTCTTGCCTTGAAGGGCCCAGTTCAGCGGTTCTTGAGACGGCGGTCCCCAGCGGAGCGGTGCTGGAGACGGCGGCCATTCTATGGCCAACTGCTCATTGCCTGGTGGTGCCCTCCTGGGCAGCGGGGATGGTGCTCCTTCAATGCCCACCTGGGCTGTGGGTGGTGGGGCCCTCCTGGGCAGCTGGGCTGGGTCCTCCCTGGGCAGGGGCTATGGGGGTGGTGGGCTCTCCCGGGGCAGCTGTGCCGGTTCCTCCCTGGGCAGCGGCAATGGGGGTTGCGGGCTCCTCCTGGGCAGCTGTGACGGGTCCTCCATGGGCAGCAGGCCTGCTGCCTGACTTCTCCGCCTTGCTGCCCTTGCCCTCCTTAGTCGGGAGTCTGTGGCCCTTTCCTCCCTTTGGAGCTGTGGCTGTTGACAGTGGCTGGCTAGTGTCCTGGGGGGATATAGAACCCGGGCTCCGGCGGCGGCCCTTCCGCCTTCTGCTCCTCTTCCCAGGGGGTGGGCTGGCTGTCCCCTTGCTGCTGGGCGAAGATCCAGACCTGCGGGCTGGTGGGCTCCAATACCCCTGCACCCTTGTCAAGGGGGCTGCAGGGCTGGTGGTGGCTGAGGTGCTCTTCTTACCCCGACGAGAAGGAGGGGGGGGGGCTCAGGGTCAGGAAAGAAGGTAGCAGTAGAGAGATAGATTTTCCTGGGACAATGGATAGTGGTAGGTACAGTGGGTATGGGAGTGGAGGGAGAGGATGTGGTTGTAGGCGAGACAAGTTTGCTGTCTTTGGGTGCAGGTGCAGGAGCGGGAGGCTGTCGTGAGGTGGATGGCTGTTGGGTGGGTGGGTGGCTGCGTTTGTGTGGTGTGGAAGAGGGGGTGACAGACACAGTGGGAGAGGACACAGGGGACGTGTAAATGGCAGTGGGGGTGGTGACTGCACGTGTGCGGACTGTACTGGAGGGTGTGCTGGTGATGGAAACACTGGCTGATGGTGAGGTGAATGAAGGTGTGAGTGTAGACGTCACAGGGAGGGAGGAGGGAGACGAGGAGGTGGGGGTCACAGAGGTGGTAGTGACTGTTGGCATGTCTGCATCGGAATGTTGCTTGTGTGAATGTCTGCGTGATCTGTGGTGCTTATGTTTGGATGAGCTGCTCTTGGGTGTTGAGGTGTGTGCAGGCTGGTCTGATGGTGTGGGTGGGACAGGCAGAGGAACATGAGACTGGGAGGAGGGAGTTAGTAGAGGGAGGCAGGAGACAGGGACAATGGCTGCCGTCAGTGCTGAGGCCAGAGCCTGGAACGATCGCTGATGGGCAGCCTGACCCGAATGAATGCCCTCCAGGTACGCATTGCTGCGATGAACCTCCCTCTCCACCCCCTGGATGGCATTCAAAAGGGTAGTCTGCCCAACAATGAGCGTTCGGAGAAGGTCAATGACCTCCTCACTGAGGGCAGCAGGGGTAACAGGGGCAGGGCCTGAGGTGCCTGGGGCGAAGGAGATGCCCGGCTTCCTGGCAGAGCGGGCACGGGGCGAACGCTGAGAGGCTGCTGGGAGGGCGGAGATGGTGCGCTGGGTGGCGGCTGTACCTGTAATGGCGGGGGGCACGGATGGTGCCACCCCCGCAAGGGAGCTCCCTTCCGAGGACGTGTCCGTGTCGCTGCAGGGTCCAGTCGTCCCCGTTGTGGAGCTCCCCTCGCCCTCCGTCTCACTGGTCCAGTCAGACTCTGTGGCATGGCCCTCCTGGGCCATGTGAGATGCAGCTCCCTCCTGCCCCGATGCCACTTCTCCTCCGCCTGATGATGCTGATGCACACAAGCACAGAAAGACAAACAAAAAGGGGGGGGGAGAGAGAAATAAAGAGATTTTGAGTACATGGATCACCGGTACAGTTAGCGGACATGACAGACACAGATGCCCCCTGCACTAAGTTGCGCACTTGGGGTCCCCTACGCATTCCGTGGAACATGCCCTACACGCCTAGAGTTGACAACTGCACCCATGAATGACACGGCCCAGGGATGGCTGTACTGGCACACTACTGAGGGTGGTGGCTGGGGACACAGGGGCTTACGGGGGTGCCCAGCCTACAGATATCGCCCTGGCCTAGGGGGACCCACAACCCTCCTCCCCCACCCAGACACCTCCACTGCGCGACAACAGAGTAGATTATGCTTGTACTCACCCCCTTGTGTCTGCTGTGCTGCCCTCACGCGCCCATCCAAATCAGGGTAGGCCACCGCCAGGATCCGGAACATCAGGGGGGTCAGTTGACGGCAGGCACCCCGCCTACGTTGGGAGGCCATCCCCAGCAGAGACTCGGCGGTCTTCTTGGTCCCGCGGCGGATGTCCTCCCACCTCTTGCGGCAGTGGGTGCCCCGTCGATGGTGGACCCCCAGGGTCCGGACTTCCTTGGCGATGGCACGCCAAATCCCGATCTTCTCATGGGCGCGGACCTATGTGACACGTATAGGGAGGGAGAAATACCACGTTCAAGTTTGTCTGCATTTTCGTTGCCAGTGGCCCAACGCCCCCCATCCCCGCCAGGCCCCCCGCCAGGCCCCCCGCCAGGCCCCCCCGCCAGGCCCAACATGCCCCCCATCCCCGCCAGGCCCCCCGCCAGGCCCTCCGCCAGGCCCAACATGCCCCCCATCCCCTCCAGGCCCCCCGCCATGCCCCCCGCCAGGCCCAACATGCCCCCCATCCCCGCCAGGCCCCCCGCCATGCCCCCCGCCAGGCCCAACATGCCCCCATCCCCGCCAGGCCCCCCGCCATGCCCCCGCCAGGCCCAACATGCCCCCCATCCCCGCCAGGCCCCCCGCCATGCCCCCCGCCATGCCCCCCGCCAGGCCCAACATGCCCCCCATCCCTGCCAGGCCCCCCGCCAGGCCCCCCGCCAGGCCCAACATGCCCCCCATCCCCGCCAGGCCCCCCGCCAGGCCCCCCGCCAGGCCCAACATGCCCCCCATCCCCGCCAGGCCCCCCGCCAGGCCCCCAAGCCAGCCAGTGGCCCCAAATCCATATTGAATTAAACTCACTTGTTGGTCTGGAGGACCGTAGAGTAGCGCATACTGGGGGAGGACCCCATCCACAAGTTTCTCCAACTCTTCTCCAGTGAAGGCAGGGGCCCTTTCCCCAGGCGCAGCAGCCATTGTCCCTTCCAGACCGAGGTCACAGCAACACTTGCAGTATAGGTCCTCTCCTGTGAAAGTTCAAGTCGCAAGTGAATAAGTAGATAGAAAATGGCGGTCACGTCCGCGGCGGTGCGTACCGCGGCGGTGCGTACCGCCACCGCCGGCGCCCTTCGCCATTGGCTCCTGAAACCCATAGGCTTCAATGTTAACCAATGCGGCTTCGCGCCGCGGTCTTCGACCGCCGACCGCCGCTGTGTGCCACGCCAGCGCATTGACCTCACATCCCATTGTCACACTTCACAGGTCAGGCAGCCGCCATTTCGAGGGTCCACATGGCTCAATTTCAACTGCGTCACACAGGCCTAGGCCTTGCATAGCCACTCAGACACGCCATTCACTGCATAGAGAATCGTTTACTGTGCAAGCTGTGAGTACGTACCTGTGGGTTGCTTGACTGTGTGCTCCATGTTGTCCTTCCTAGGCACCGTCCGCTGGGTTTGGCGAGGAGACGGATGAATCCTCCCGTGTACAGGCCGCTGGTGGACCTGTCGACAATGGAAGCACGCCACAGTATCCTGACCTACCGGCTTGACCGTGCCACTATACATGAACTGTGTGCCCAGCTGGAGCCCGACCTGATGTCCCCCATCCGCCAACCCACAGGGATTCCCCCTCTGGTGCAGGTCCTGTCAGTACTCCACTTCTTGGCAAGTGGGTCATTTCAGACAACAGTGGGAATTGCTTCTGGGATGTCTCAGCCCATGTTTTCGAAGGTGTTATCCAGAGTGTTGTCTGCCCTGATGAATTACATGAGGAGCTACATCCTTTTCCCTGAGGTGGGCGAATTGGCTGCAGTGAAGGGTGATTTCTATGCCCTTGGACATATTCCCAACGTCATTGGTGCCATTGATGGGACCCATGTGGCTTTGGTTCCCCCAAGAGACAGGGAGCAGGTGTACAGGAACAGAAAAAGTTACCATTCCATGAACATCCAGGTGGTGTGTTTGGCTGACCAGTACATCTCGCATGTAAATGCCAAATTCCCAGGGTCAGTGCATGACGCCTACATCCTAAGGAATAGCAGCATCCCTTACGTGATGGAACAGCTAGAGAGACACCGTGTATGGCTATTGGGGGACTCTGGGTACCCCAACCTGTCGTGGCTACTGACCCCAGTAAGGAATCCCCGGACCAGGGCAGAGGAACGGTACAATGAGGCCCATGGGCGTACTAGGAGGGTGATCGAACGCACCTTCGGCCTCCTAAAGGCCAGGTTTCGGTGCCTGCATATGACAGGTGGATCCCTAATGTACTCACCTAAGAAGGTGTGTCACATCATCGTGGCCTGCTGCATGCTTCACAACCTGGCTTTGCGCCGCCAAGTGCCTTTCCTGCAGGAGGATGGTCCAGATGGTGGTGTTGTGGCAGCTGTGGAACCTGTGGAGAGTGAAGAGGAGGAAGACGACGGGGCTGAAACAGACAACAGGGACAGAATCATTGCACAGTACTTCCAATAGGACACAGGTAACAATTCAAACATAATTTAGTTAATGTAAACTACTCTCCAGCATCTCTGCTGCCTGTCTATTTGCCCCAGTGTATGATGAATGAGTTGTGGCTTTTCCCTCCCTATTTCAGATCTGGGTTCCCCACTACGAGTCCTGTGCTTTGTTTCCCCATGGACTACAGCTTTGTGGCAGCTGTTTGTTGACTTCACTATGTACAAGGACATATTTGCACTGTCATGTCAATTACAATATTTTGAAATCACAGCCAGACTCCAGATAGTTTTGTGCAAAATAGGTGTTTATTTCAGTGCTCAAAATGGGATGGGTGGTTTCAAGTGGGTGGGGGCTATGGTGAAGGAATGTCCATGGCAGAGTCCAGAGTAACAGTCACACAGGTGCATTGTCCATAGGCCTGTGGAGAGATGGAGCATGGGCAGTTCAAGGATGGACAGGGTGACAATGTGGGACAGTGGGATGACATCAGGTGGTATCTTTTGCTGGCGGGGGTCTTGACATCCTACTCTGTCTTCTTGCGAGATCTCAGGGCCCTCTTGCGGGGTGGTTCTTCTCCTGCAGGAGGTGGGCGTCTGGTGGGCTGCTGTTGTGCGGGGGCCTCCTGTCCACTAGCGCCGGCGGAGGTGGTTGGCTGTTCTTGGTCCAGGCTAGTGGCAGGGGCCCTTTGTTGTTGTTGAGTGTCCGTCCTGGTGTTGATGAGTTCCTGCAGCAGCCCTACCATGGTAACCAGGGTGGAGGTGAGGGCTCTGATGTCCTCCCTGTACCCCCGATAGTGTTCCTCCTGCAGTACCTGGATCTCCTGGAACCGGGCCAGTACCGTCGCCATCGTCTCCTGGGAGCGGTTGTATGCTCCCATGATGGTGGTGAGGGCCTCGTGGAGAGTGGGTTCCCTGGGCCCGTCCCCCCCCTGTCGCACAGCTGCCCTCCGAGTTGCCCTGTTTCCCTGGGCCTCTGCCCCCTGGCCGGTGTGCCCACTACCACTGCCCCCAGGTCCCTGTTGTTGTTGGGGTGGTGGGTTATCCTGGGTGCCCTGTAGTGGTAGACACACCGCAGATTGATGCGCCCTGGAGACAGAGGCATGGGCCCGCTGGGTGGGAGCTGTGCTGGTGTTCCCAGAGGGGTTTGGGTCTGTAGTGGCCTGTGCCTGTGTGAGGGGAACCGACTGTCCAGAGGTCCCCGATGGTCCGGGCTGGTCATCAGTGTCCAGGTCGACAGAGCTGCTGTCATCGCTGACGGCCTCTTGGGTGGGGGGTGTGGAGAATTCTGGGCCCTCCGTGGCGGTGTGTTGGCGGTCGGGTCCTGCAGGGGTATAGAGGTATGGTTATAGTTTCAATGTGTGGCATATGGGTGTATCTGTGGGTTCCCGTGTCCCCAAGTGCTGGCATTCGTGTGTGGGGGCTTTGGTGAGGGTGGCTTGTGGGGGGGATGTGTATATGCATTGGGCATGCTTTGGTGATGGGTGTCCATGCTTAGTGGACGCATGCAGGCCTAGGTTTTGGGATGTGTGGGTTGTGATGGTGAGACATTGGCAGGGAATAGGTGTGCTGGGGGTGGGGGTGAGGATGGTGGTGGGGGTGAGGATGGTGGTGGGGGTGAGGGTGGGGTGAGGATGGGGGTGGGGGTGAGGGTGAGGGTGGGGTTCGAGGATGGGGGTGAGGGTTGGGGTATGATTTGGCATGCAGGTGGGGGGGAAGCAGTATTGAAGCTTCAACTTACCAGAATCCATTCCTCCGCCGACTCCTGCGAGGCCGTCAGGATGCAGGATGTTCAAGACTTCCTCCTCCCATGTTGTAAATTGTGGGGGTTGAGGTGGGGGTCCTCCGCCAGTCTTCTGCACGGCGATGTTGTGCCTGGATTCCATGGAACGCACCTTCCCCCGTAGGTCGTTCCATCGCTTCCTGATGTCTTCCCGATTTCTGGGGTGCTGTCCCACAGCGTTGACCCTGTCGACAATCCTCTGCCATAGCTCCGTCCTCCGGGCAATGCTGGTGTATTGGATCTGTGTGCCGAAGAGCTGGGGCTGTACCCGAACGATTTCCTCCACCATGACCCTGAGTTCTTCGTCTGAGAAGCGGGGGTGTCTTTGGGGTGCCATGGAGTGGTGTGTATGATGGGTGGGGTGGAGTATGTGTAGTTAAGTGTGTTGAGTGTGGTGGTGTGTGTTGTTTTGTGTGTGGATATTGTGTGGGTGATGGTGTAGTGTGCCTCTGTGTGATGGTGTTCTGTGATCGCTGATGTGTCTCTCAGTGCTTCTTTTAGGATTTTGGTCGAAGGGGTTTGTGGGTGATGTGGGTGTGTGTTTTATATTGTATTGTGTGTGTGGGAGTGGTGTGTGTATGTGTATCAGGTGTGTGGAATTCAAATCGTCCAATGTGGCTGAGTTTTGTTCGTTTGTGTGTATTCTGACCGCGGCGGTGTGTACCGCCAATGGAAAACCGCGTTTGAAAGACCGCCGCGTGGATTCGTGGGTCGTAATGGCATGGGCGTATTTCTGTTGGCGTGATGGTGGAGGTTTGGTCACCTCCACTTTTCCGCCGACCGCTGGTCTGGCGGTCTGTTGTGGCTGTCGGATTTTCGGAGGTTTGGCTGCTGTGGGTCAGAATGACCGTGGCGGGTTACCGCGACCGCGGCAGAATTATGGAGGATTTCTGACCGGCGGTAGGCGCCTTTTACCGCCGAGGTCAGAATGACCACCTTAATCTCTGCAAATAACTTCTTGTGCAGTGAAAAATCGACGCACAGCCTGCACCGAAGAGATAAAATTCACTGCACGCTGAACCGGAATGACACAGCCCAGCTCCCTTAGTGGAGATCGATGCAGCACCAGAGGTGTGACCAGAACTTCGACGCACGGCCCACTGGATCAACGCATTGCCTAGCTGGAAAAACGCAGCCACACTTCCTGTGAAGAGGAATCGACGCAGTGCCTGCCATATGACAGAAATTCCCCAGGATTTCTCCACATTGTCCCAGGGGCATCCAAATACCCCGCAACCAGAAGACGATCCAAGTCTGTGGGCTGGAAATCGATGCAAGGCCCTTGCTGCGTGGAAAATATTGACGCATCGTCTGTGTGCACCCAGAGAAACTGACGCACACCTCCCAATTTTCCATGCGCCTCCTCCTCTGCGGTACCTGGCGGATAATTTAGACACAAATGAGGTACTTTGTGCTTGCAAGAGACACGTATTGCTTTTAAGAACTTAAGACTTTTTATCATTTTCTATAGTGATATTTCAACGTGTACTTCTTGATAGTTTTGACCTGCATTTAATCAGATAACTATTCTATATTTTTCTAAACATGTGTGGTGTATTTTTGTGGTTTTATTGCATGATTTATTGCACAAATACTTTACACATTGCCTTCTAAGTTACACCTGACTGCTCAGTGCCAAGCTACCATAGGGTGGGCACAGGATGATTTGGATTGTGTTTAACTTACCCTGACTAGAGTGAGGGCCCTTGCTTGGACAGGGGGAACCTGACTGCCAACCAAAAACCCAATTTCTAACAATTTGGCTATCCCAGTTTACAGTCAGCCAGTGCAACCTCTATTTATGTAGTAACTTGCATGGACAAAGTGTGTCTCCCAAATATGATTATCATCATATCTGCTTTATTTAGACATCAACGTTTTGGCAGACTCCATGCCCACCTTACTACATGTCAGTGTCCCTCAAGGATCATTTCAGGTGTCCGTTTTCTTCTTGCTCTAAACTCCCTCCCCTGTGGACATTACCTTTGCCAATAAGACCGATATTTAAAAGAAAATGATGGAGTGCTACGCTGTGCCAAAATCAGTAGTGCCACACTCCATCATTGTCATAACACAGGGATGCGCTGTACTCAATTGAATACAGCACACCCCTGTGTTGTCCCCTGTGCTGGCGCTAAATTGAGCTCCCAAGCGCCAATGCAGGCATCCTTGCACCATCTCGCAAGGATGTCTCAGTTGAGGAGTTTGATTGTTAATGTGTGAGAAAGTGTCCCTTCCTGCACCTTAACAATCATTAATGGCGATTTGGCAGAAATCAGCACACACAGAAGTGCCAAAAGCATCCTTTTAAAATGATTCTTTATGTGCAGGAAAGGAGACGTTCCCGCACATAAACAATCATGGCTGGCGCTTTGCTCCTTCTATGCGTGCTGCAAAATGCAGCACATATAGAACAAGCTAAAAACAATGTGCAATTAAAGTATTCCTCCTCATTGCGCTTTCCTGATGCTACCACTGGGGTGGCGTTAGATTTTGGCACTGTCTCAGGCTTATGAAATCTCCTAAATCTGAGGCAGCGTCAAAATGCAGCAACACCCGTTGCACACCCCTTCCACACAAAGTGCTGTGTGTGAAGGGCCATGTTTACAAGGTGATATTAATCCACAAAATGTGGCTTAACGCCACCCTGTAAATAAAGCGCAGGGCATAGCACCAACGGACCATCACTAAAAGTGATGCTCTGGTGGCGCTAGGAGCTCTTAAATATGCCCCAAAATTCTAATAGTACAATTTTTGATGACATGTAAAATATCTTTCTAAAGCGCATTTGTCACTCTATGAGCCACCAGGCCTAAATTCTAAGGCCCAGATTTATGAAAAGTAGCACTACAATATATGCAGCGCCACTTTTCTTGTGGCCCCTTGCGCTCCCTACCGTCACCACATGTGTGCCGTATTTAAAATATGGCACTCCATGGCGCCGGGGAGGGGGCAATAGTGTCAGATTTTCTGATGCTGTTGATGTACTGTTCAGGGTTAGTGCCAAATTGTTGGTGCTAACCCTGAACAGTACATAGGGGCCCATTGGCAACAATGGCATGACCCCTTTTTAATGCCTTCTCTGAGCATCTGTTAAAAGTGCTGAAAAAAATGGCGTAAAGAAATCTCTTAGATTTTTTCGCACCGTTTTTTCGGCCCCCTTACAGGGGAACACCCCCTTTGCATACATTATGCATGGTGCATGCATAATGTAGCACAAAGGGTTGCAAAGTGGTGCAATGCATGCATTGTGTCGTTTTGTAAATCTGGCTCAGGGAAAAGGCTACCTTAGTTCTGCCTTAGCATACATATAATTATGCTAAGGTGGCCTTAAAGTGGTTCTTGCCCTGTCTTAAATCTGAGCCTAAATCTTTAGTAACAGGACTAATTTTGAACTATCATAGACCACTCTCTCAATGCTATCAAAGCCTTTGTCCTATAGTTTAAATCCTCTGTTACGCAATGGTCTAGGGCATCAATTTGTAGCTCTCTCTTCTTTTGAAAATGCTACAATTGAACATTTCCACCCATTGAAAAGAGCTATCATGCGTTTTGGTGATGGTAAGTTGGAATACTCTAACATGATCCACACTGCACTCCCAAAGAAATCCATTACCAGTCTGAAAATCTCCAAAATCAGGCAGACAGGCTATTCCCAAACTCATGGAACTTTTAGCATGTCAAACTAGCCTTGAAAGTGCTTCACTGGCTTTCAGTGGATGCATGCTTCAAGTTCAAAATCCTCCATATCATCCATAATGCTTCTGAGGCAGTGGACAAAGATACTTCCATGTTCTAGAAAGACTTTGCACCCACAACAGAAACATGCACCCACAAATAGCAAATCTCATCACTAAACAATTGCAAAAATGATGAACCATGGAGGGATGGTGCTGGGCCCCAAGCAATTAAGTGTACTGAACCCAAGCTTGAAGGAAGAGCCAAACTACATTATACATACAAGCCATAAAGGGTTTGAAAATGTGAAATGTAATCACACACCACATTTTCCTGAACTCATCTCAAATTGAGAAAAGCAACTGAAAAATACAAGCCTATGCCTCTACCTATGCTGAATAGATTCCATCTCCTCTCAACAACACAGTACCCGGACTCTTCTAAACTTCCAGTGCTCTGGAGAAAGGCTGCATGCAACACTTTATAAAACTGCAAAGATAAATAGTCAACCACAACTGTCTTCCCTATTGCTTTGACAGCTGAATGATTCAGAAAACTATTACTTACTCGAACATCACACCCAGGTATTAACTATAACAAGATTCACCCATTTTTACATTTCATTTCTCAATATACACATTCTGAACAAAACTGATTACTGAAATAGCTCTCTGATTGGTCTCTTTAAGTATTCCTTCCCCAAGATTGAGAAGGCCCTGAACTTCTCTGCACTCATCAACCTCCTCAGAACTATCCCAACTCAATTATTTGTCTAAATAGTGGGCCCATAACATGCAGAACATTTTTCAGATTCCTTTGCCTTGTCTTCAGATCCATCCATGGCTTGCCTCTGTCCTTGCCAAACCATCTACCTTTGAACCCTACTAGATTCCCAATCCTATCTCAGCACCAATTCAACCCCAAGCCACCTGTAGGGCCTCAAGTTCCTCACAATTTCATCATGTCACAAAGCACTAGAACACACTTTTTAAAACTGTGTTCATTATCACATCCCAGCTTCAAAAGGGCTGTCAGTGGGTAAATCTGTCCCTTATCATGCCCAAGCTCGCAACTAGCTAGCACCGGCAGTGGTGTATTCCATTAAGGGACTTTGGTGCTCCCCACTGAACTTGTCACTGATACATTTGAGATCAAGTTCAATATTCAATTAAATATTCTTAGTAAGAATGACCGACAAAGGCTAAGGTTTGAAAATTTGTAAGGGATTACTAGGCAAAATAAATAAAATATGTCATCAATAAGTTTAGTAGCAAGGCGTACAATTGATAAGTACAAAGAAGCCATTAGTATTCTGTATGAAATCCGGCATAGTTTTGCTTTCTAAAGGTGGGGATTAGGGGGTTACGGGATAAAGAGAAAAGCATATCCTTTTATAGGACTTTAAACAAATACTTTCATACATTTCTACACAAGTACGTTTCTGAGGATATTCACCCATGAGGATCAAGCTAGAGAAAACATTTTACTACATAACATATTCAACGATTCTCTGATAGTAGTATAGAATCTGGTTTAGTTGTTCTCACAGTTTATTCAAGCATGCTAGTGATACATTGTACATCAATAGCCTGGGACAGTTTGAACACCCTTGGTTATTCATGGTGCTGGGAGAAGTCGCTGGGAATGCTCGTTGTTTATTAGGGTAACATGCAATTCTTTCTAACAAAAAAAAAAAGTGCTAGCACACGGGGGAGGAAAAACACGCAACACCCCCACCCCCAACACCATACACACAAACAGATGCAACAACATTTCACATACAGCCCATAACCCACAGGAATAACGCACGGACAAAATGAATGGAGTAAAATGAGTGTAATATTACAGTTTTAGATATATACGTCCTTAAACAATAAACAGTATGTACAATATATACAAAAGGAGGGACAATGCCCACTCCAAAATGTCCGTGGCCCACTGGGACACAAAACATAGGCCAAGGCCACACTTGACTCCTGCCTCAATACGGCGAGAACACTGCAGGGGCATCAGGTCAAAAAAACACAGGCACCTCAGGGGGACAGGGGATGGGGGGCACCTCAGCCAGAAGATGGTACAATGACACTGGCCTGGAGGGGGCTCCATGCCCACTGCTCGGTCCTGGGAGCGCAAAGCCGCAGTCTCTCTAGTGGGCATGTTGCCCACTGATTGGTCCTGGGGAGTGCAAAGCCACAGACTCTCAAGTGGATGCCTTCTTCCACTGGTTCTGGAGGGGGCCTTGTGCCCCGTGTGCTTCATCCTGGATGGGGAAAGGTCACAGTCTCTCACCTGTGTGTCACACCGACAGATGTTGCTGGGGCCAGGACGCACTGCAGCCCATGTAGTCACCACTACACACTGCTCGCCTGTGGTGACGGCTGCTCAGTGGATGCCAGTCGCGCTGCAGGTGGCGGTGCTGTCAGTGGTGGTGGTAGCCTCCAGGCCTTCACCTGCAGCCTTGGAAGGCTGCCCACTGGGGCTGCTACTGCTGACAGTGGTGCTGCTGGGGGCGGTGCAGGTGGCGGTGCTGGCCACGGTGCAGGTGGTGCTGGCTGCGATACAGGTGGCGGTGCTGTCAGTGGTGGTGGTCGCCTCCAGGCCTTCATCTGCAGCCTCGGACAGCTGAAGTGCCATGGCTGGTGTTGTGTGCCCCTTCGTGCCCTGGCAGATGGTGGTGCCTCCTTGATTCTGCCAGCTGATGTCTTTTTCTTGCCCTTGCTGGCTGGTGGTGGATCCTTCCCCTTGCTGGCAGGTGTCCCCTTCTTGCCCTTGCTAGGTGGCGGACCCTTCTTGGCCTTGGCAGGTGGTGCTGGCACACTGGCTGGACTGACGGGTGCCTCCTTGGAGCCTCTCACACCTGCAGTTGCTGCAGAAACCACAGTGGCTGTGGACTGGGTGGCTGAGGTGCTGGGCTGGGTTCTGGCCACCCTGGCATGAGGTGAAGAATGGGGGGAGTGGTAGGAAATAGGTCAATGTTGGCGATGAAAAGCTTCTTAGAGACACTGGGGCGGGAAGAGGGTGAAGGTTTGGGTGTGGAAGAAGAGGGAGTGGTTGTAGGAGGTGTCAGTTTGCTGTGTTTGGGTGCATGGGCTTGATGCTGTTGTGAGGTGGATTGCTGTTGGGTGTCTGAGTGCTTGCGTTTTTTGTACTTTGGGAGTAGGGGTCACAGACACAGTGGGAGAGGACACAGGGGACGTGTGCATGGATGTCGGGGTGGTGACTGCCAGTAAGGGGCGTGTAGTGATAGGCGTGCTGGTGATGGAGGTAATGGATGAGGTCGTAGTGCATGCAGGTGTGAGTGTAGACGCTATTGGGAGGAAGGTGGACGAGGAGGGGTATACAGTGGAGGCAGTGGATGTTGGTGTGTCTGCATGTGGATGTTGCTTGTGTGAGTGCCTGTGAGATGAAGTGTGGTGCTTGTGTTTGCCTGAGCCACTTCTGTGTGTTGATTTGGGTGATTGCTGGTCTGAAGGTGTGCTTGGAATAGGCTGGGGTTGAGGGGATTGGGACTGGGTAGAGGAAGTTGGAGGGGGAGGCTGGAGACAGGGACAATGGCTGCCATCAGTGAGTTGACCTAGACCTGGAATGCTCTCTGGTGGGCTGCCACGCCAGAGTGAATGCCCTCCAGGTATGCATTTGTTTGTTGCAAATGCCCTGCAAAACCCTGGATGGCATTCAATATGGTTGACTGCCCAACAGAGAGGGATCTCAGGAGGTCAATAGTCTCCTCACTAAGGGCAGCAGGGCTGACTGGGGCAGGGCCTGAGGTGCCTGGGGCGAAGGAGATGCCCACCCTCCTGGGTGAGCTTGCACGGGAAACACGCTGAGGGGGTTCTGGGAGAGCGGTGCTGGTACGGGGGTGGCGGCTGTACCTGTAGTTGGGGTGGGCACAGAGGTGTCCGCCACCACCAGGGAGCTTCCATCGGAGGAGGTGTCGCTGTCGGTACTGTCCCCTCCTGTCTCCATTGTGGTGCTCTCCTCACCCTCCGTCCCACTGGTGACTTCACCATCGATGGATTCGGCCTCCAGCCCCAGGTGGGATGCAGCTCCCTCCGTCACTGGTGCCTCTGCTCCTCCGCCAGATGATGCTAATGCACACAAGGACAGGGTGACAAAACAAAAAGGGGGGGAAAAGACAGAGGATACATTTGGTCAATGCCAGCAACAACACAACCGTTGGCGTACACAACTCACAGGGAACAGCCTCATGCACTAGGCCATGCACTACCAGTTACAATGCTAGTCCCCAGCCCATGGGGTACAATACCTAATGCCATTAGATGCATACCTGAAACCCACATGACCCTGTCCAGTAGTAGATGCCCACTAACATTATTGGGGTTGGAGTGCATCTGAGCTTGCCCATCATTGAACATACCCTGCCATGTTCGCCCTGGCCTAGTGGCACCCACAGCCCACATCCCCCACCCAGGTCATACCTTAACGTGCGCAAAGTCATGATTCAGAATCTGTACTCACCCCCTTCAAGCCTTCAAGTGCCCATCCAACTCCGGATAGGCCACAGCCATGATGCGTAACATCAGGGGGATCAGGGTGCGACGGGCACCCTTTCCTCGTTGGGAGGCCAGCCCCAGCTGGGCATCCGTCATCTTCCTTGCCCAGCGGCGCAGGTCCTCCCACCGTTTGCCGCAGTGGGTGCTCCACCTGTCAAAGACCCCCAGGGTCTGCACCTCCTTGGCGATGGCATGCCAAATACACTTTTTCTGATGGGCACTGACCAGCAGAAAAAAACAGCAGAAAAGGTATTAGTCATACCTTCCAGACTGTTATACTCATGGCCCACCATATCCCCTCCATCCCCTTATACATTGACCACCATACATGCAGCACTCTGCCCAGGACCCCTGAGACCCCTCCCTACACGAGACTTACACACACAGCAATCCATGCATTCATGCCCCACGCATCATGCTCACAGTGTTCTCACCTGTTTGTCTGGAGGACCATAGAGTAAAGGGTACAGGGGTAGGACCCCATCCACCAGTCTCTCCAACTCCTCAAAGTGAAGGCAGGGGCCCTTACCACAGACACTCGAGACATTGTCGCTTCCAGACATAGGTCACAGCAGCACTTGCAGTGTAGGTCCTCTCCTGTTGAAAGTCAGGTAGCAAGTGAATGAACAGATAGAAAATGGCGGTCACGGCCCCGGCGGTGCGTACAGTCACCGCCCGCGTACATCGCCATTGGCTCCTGGAACCCAGAAGCCCCAATGATAACCAATGCGGTGTTGCACTGCAATGGCGCACAACGCTAGCGGAATTACCTCATTTCCACTTGTCCCTCCTCACGGGTCAGGCAGCCGCCATTTCAGGTGGGCACAGGCCATGGCACCTAACTGCATCACAGCAGACATTGGCACATCAACTGACTCACGAGTTCACATACTGTTTTTGTAAAGCAAAAATTACATATTAATATGGAAATAAGTCTGAATTTGACCTTCTGCTCACCGTTTTTCACCCTAGAGTTCAACCAATGAGGATGAATAGGAGATGGAGATATCCCCCGTGTACAGTCCCCTGGTGTACCTTGCGACAATGGAGGACAGGCACCTTATCCTGACCTACAGACTTGATAGGGCCACAATCCAAGAACTGTGTGCCCAATTGGAGCCAGACCTGATATCAGCTATCCGCCACCCCACAGGTATCCCCCCTCTAGTGCAGGTCCTGTCAGTGCTCCATTTCCTGGCAAGTTGTTCCTTCCAGGCGACAGTGGCCATGGCATCAGGGATGTCACAGCCTATGTTCTCAAACGTGCTGACCAGAGTGTTGTCTGCCCTGCTGAAACACATGCGCAGCTACATTGTATTCCCCCAGGTGGAGGATTTGGCCACAGTGAAGGCTGACTTCTGTGCACTGGGACATATCCCCAACATCAATGGTGCCATTGAAGGTACACATATTGCATTTGTTCCCCCCCAGAGAAATGAACCAAGTGTTCAGAAATCGAAAAAGATTTCACTCTCCAAATGTGCAGATGGTGTGTTTGGCGGACCAGTACATCTCCCCTGTCCATGCAAAGTATTCTGGCTCCGTGCATGATGCCTTTATCTTGAGGAATAGCAGCATCCTATATGTGATGTCTCAACTCCAGAGGCACAAGGGGGCATATTTATACTCTGTTTGCGCCGGAATTGCGTAGTTTTTTTTTATGCAATTCCGACGCAAAACTAACTCCATATTTATACTTTGGCGTTAGACGCGTCTAGCGCCAAAGTCCATGGAGTTTGCGTCATATTTTAGCGTGGACACCTACTTTGCATTAATGATATGCAAGGTAGGCGTTCCCGTCTAAAAAATTGACTCAGAGGCATGTGCGCCGTATTTACACTCCCGGGCAAAATTCACGCCCGGGAGTGGGCGGGTCAAATTTTTTTACGTCCAGCCGCTTTTGCGCCGTTTTTTAGCGCCTGGTCAGGGCAGGCGTTAAGGGACCTGTGGGCTCGGAAGGAGCCCAGAGGTGCCCTCCCATGCCCCCAGGGACCCCCCCTGTCACCCTTGCCCACCCCAGGAAGACACCCAAGGCTGGAGGGACCCATCCCAGGGACATTAAGGTAAGTTCAGGTAAGTATTTTTTTTTAAAGAAATTTGTGGCATAGGGGGGCCTGATTTGTGCCCCCCTACATGCCACTGTGCTCAATGACCATGCCCAGGGGACTGAAGTCCCCTGGGCATGGCCATTGGGCAAGGGGGCATGACTCCTGTCTTTGCTAAGACAGGAGTCATTTCAATGGGGGTTGGGAGTCGAAACAAATGGCGCAAATAGGGTTGAGGCGAAAAATTTGCCTCAGCCTGACTTGCCCCATTTTTTGGCGCCCAAGCTCCATATCCCCCTACGCCGGCGCTGCCTGGTGTACGTCATTTTTTTTCACGCACACCAGGCAGCGCCGGCGGCTAGCGACGGCTAACGTCATTGAATAAATACGGCGCACGCATGGCGCTTCAGAATGGCGTTAGCCGGCGCTAATTTTTTTGACGCAAAACTGCATTAGCGTAGTTTTGCGTCAAAAAGTATAAATATGGCCCAAGGTGTGGCTAATAGGTGAGCCCATAGTCCCCACCTAGTTGATGTAGGTACATGGGTGTGGGTTTGGCCCTAAGGGTGAGTGTGTGGCTAACAGGTATCCATCGATATTTGCAGGTGACTCTGGTTACCCCAACCTCTCATGGCTACTGACCCCAGTGAGGAATGCCAGGACAAGGGCAGAGGAATGTTACAATGAGGCACATGGACGAACAAGGAGGATCATTGAGCGAACCATTGGCCTCCTGAAGGCCAGATTCAAGTGCCTCCATCTGACAGGTGCATCCCTGTACTACTCACCCAAGAAGGTGTGCCAGATCATCGTTGGATGTTGCACAACCTGGCCTTGAGACGTTAGGTGCCTTTTGTGCAGGACGATGAGCCTGGGGATGGTCGTGTGGCAGCGGTGGAGCCTGTGGACAGTGACGAAGAGGAGGCAGAGGAAGACGATGTGGACAACAGAACTACACTAATTCAACAGTACTTCCAGTGACACATAGTAAGACAATGTAACTTCACCTTGAATTGCAGTTTTGTGTTGGACATTGAACATGGCAGCCTGATTTCCCTATTTCTATGGCCACTTACTGTACCCTTTGGCATCTCTATTTTCAGACCTCTGTGCCCCACTCTGGCTCCTGGTGTGTTTACTGCTGCCCACTACAGGTCATACCTATGTAAATATTACAGTACTATTGAATTGCAATGTTTACAGTTTGTTAAACTAATACATATGTCAAACAATTGACAGACTCCATACTTGAATTTGTTCCAAGGATGTTTATTTAGGTGCTAATAAGTGGAGGGGGTATTGCAATGGGCTAGGTTGCTGATGGAGGAAAGTCCAGGGTAGAGTCCAGTCTATTTGTATCACAGGTGCATTGTCCAAGGGGCATAGGAAATGGGTAATGGTAGTTAAAGGTGGACAGGGTGACAGAGTGGGGCACAAGGGTGACAATCAGGAGAGTCTTATTTCCTGGCGTGGGTCTTGGCAATGTTCTCTGGCTTCTGCCTGGATCGCAGGAACCGTTTGCGGGGTGGTTCTCCTTCTGCAGGGGGTGGGGTGCTGGTGGTCTGTTGTTCCTGTGGCGGGGCCTCCTATCCACTAACGTCGGCAGAGGTGGAGGGCTGTTCATCAGTGTGGCTAGTGTCAGGGGCCCGTTGGTGTGCCACTGCCTCCCTCATGGTGTTGGCCATGTCTGCCAGCACCCCTGCAATGGTGACCAGGGTGGTGTGGATGTCCCTCAGGTCCTCCCTGTTCCCCAGGTACTGTCACTCCTGCAGCCACTGGGTCTCCTGCAACGTGGCCAGTATCTGGCCCCTGATCTCTTGGGAATGTTGGTATGCTCCCAGGATGTTGGTGAGTGCCTCGTGGAGAGTCGTTCCCTGGGCCTGTCCTCCCCCTGTCGCACAGCAGTCCTCCCAGCTTCCCTGTTGTCCAGTGACTCTGTCCCCTGAACCGTGTGCTCACTGCCACTGACCCCAGGTCCCTGATCATCCTGTGTTTGTGGGGTTGCCATGGTTACCTGTAGTGGTGGACACACTGCTGATTGACGTGTCCTGGGGATAGAAGGATGGGCCCACTGGGTGGGTGCTATGTTGGTGTTTCCTGAGGGGGAGGCTCTGTGGTGGGTTGGGACTGTGGCAGAGGAACCGACTGTCCAGAGGTCCCTGATGGGCCAGGTTGGTCATCATGATCCAGGCATGCAGAGCTGCTGTCATCACTGTGGGGGGGGGGACTGGGTGTGGCTGGCACCTCCTCTCCGGTGACGTTGAGTGGGGGTCCTGTGGGGATGTAAATGCAGTGTTATTGTTTCTGTGTGTGTCATCTTGTGCATGGGTATGTTTCGCTCTATGGTTGTTATTAGCAAAGCAGCTTTGGCATGTGTAAGTTGTGATTTGTTTGGCTAAGTGATTGTCACTAGTGTGCATGCTGTGGCGATGGGTGTCCATGCAGGTCTCTGATGGGGATCCATGCATTGGTGTTGCATGCAGGGCTTGGTATTGGGATGGGTGGGTTGTGATGGTGGGGTATATGTGAGGTGGTGGGGTGATGGGGGTGAGGGTGAGGTAGGGTGGTGGATAAAGTAGTAAAGATTTGACTTACCAGAGTCCAGTCCTCCTGCTACTCCTGCCAAGCCCTCAGGATGCAAGATCGCCAAGACTTGCTCCTCCCATGTTGTTAGTTGTGGGGGAGGGGTTGGGGGTCCACCGCCAGTCCTCTGTACAGCTATCTGGTGTCTTGCAACCATGTAACATACATTCCCCGTAGGTTGTTCCACCTCTTCCTGATGTCATCCCTTGTTCTTGGGTGCCGTCCCACGGCATTGACCCGTCCACGATTCTCTGCCATAGCTCCATCTTCCTTGCAAAAGATGTCTGCTGCACCTGTGATCCGAATAGCTGTGGCTCTACCCTGATGATTTCCTCCACCATGACCCTTAGCTCCTCCTCTGAGAACCTGGGGTGTCTTTGTTGTGCCACAGGTGTAGTGTGAGTGGTGTGTGTGAGGGTGTGTGGGGTGATGTGTTGAGGTGTGTGCTGTGAGGTGTGTGAATGGTATATGGGTGATGGTGTTTTGTGGCTCAGATTCAGCGGGTACTCCTGGCTTGTCTCTCTCTCACTTGCCAAAATCTTTGGGTCGTAAAGGGTTGTGGGAAGTGTGGGTGTGTGTTTTATATTGGTGTGGGTGTGTTGGTGTGGTGTGTGTATGTGTGTCAGGTGTGTGTAGTTTGGATTGTCCAATGTGGTGTAGTTTTGTATGTGTGTGTGTATTTTGAGCGTGGCAGTCTGTACCACCAATGGTTTATCGTGGGTAATGATGCTGTGGGCGTATTTCTGTTGGCGTAACGGTGTGGGTTTTGGTACTACCAGTTTATCACTGACCTTTGGGCTGTCGGACTTGTGTGTGTGTCTGTATAGTGGTGGATTTCTATGTGTGGGTCATAATATGGATAGCGGTATACCGTCGCGGTATGTTGCCGGCAGTCAGCATGGCGGTAAGCGGCACCTACTGCCAGGGTTGTAATGAGGGCCTAAGTCATCACTTTATCTCTTTATTACAACACATCATTCATTAGCTTCAGGTTCCTCTACTTGGATTCTCCCAAGTCCTTTAAGCTGTGGTAGACAATTATTTTGCATGTCTTTAACCCTTTATATTAAGGGCCTCATTATGACACTGACGGTCACCAGACCGCCAGGTTCACAGTCGCGGTCAGGCCGTCACTTTTCGGCCATGGGGATTATGACCTCGCTGTCCCCCAGTGTTTACATGGCAGTTTCACTGCCATGTAAATGCTGGCGGAGATGGGGTGCCGGGGGCCCCAGGAGGCACCCTGCACTGCCCATGCACCCTTAGCCAGCCCCGTCGCGCTAATCACTGTCTGATTTGAACAACGGGTGCTGGTGCACATGAAGCACAAAAGCATTGCTGCCGGCTGTATTACAAGCCAGCACCAATGTTGTTGTGTATTTACTGCTAGGCCAGTGGGAGGAAACTGTTTTCCACCCGCTGGCCTAACGGGAAACTCGTAATAGGGCCAACGGAAAGGAGGACGCACTGGCGGTCTCCTGACCTGCAGGAGTTTGGTGGGCGGCGTTTTCCACCTGCCCAAACTCCTAATGAGGGCCTAAGTCTCCTACTTTTCCTTCCTCTAATTACTGACAGCTTCCTATACCCACAGTCCATGCAATTGCTTGATGAAATTCTCTTTCAAATGTTCAGGAAAACAAGCACACATGCAATGCCGATTATTATAACCGAAGGAGGAGTTAAAAACTATTTTAGCATTCCTTCTCCTAGGTTTCCTAACCTCTCCCCTGTCTCAGCAAAACCTCTCCTGATAGATCCACATATAGAACCTAACTCTTCCCAGGCACCTGAATCTTCTAGTTTGGTTAGTTCATGTGTTATGTTCTTAATGTTAGTAATGTAGGTATCAAGCTGATTATCTACGTGCACGATATAAGTGCGCATTCAACAGCGTGAATCCTTTCCAAATTCTGCCCTCTTTTGGGAGGAGCAAAACCAGGATGATTTTTCATAATTGTAGGTGTCATAGCAAGCAATTCTTTATTTATCACAGTCATCGCTCCTGTGGTGTTCGTAGCTAGCCGACCTACTAAAGTGGACAGCTTTCCAATCTTAACATTGTTGAATGTCACTCCTGTAGAAGGCATAAGTGCTCCAAAAAGTTTATTAAGGAGCTGTTTAAACTACTTTTACTCAACCTTAATGTATCACTCATAAGGAAAATCTAGCTCATTAGTTTGATAGGTCATAGGGAATGCTAGAGCTGCATAGCAACTACCTACCCAGTTGTCTGGCAAAAGAAAATGAACTGATTTACTGCACACTTAATAGATGCCCTTGATAACTCTAACTCAGAAAATGTTCTTCCTTTAACTAAATAGTTATGCTCACATTTGCTCCATCCCAAATTCTCAACAGTCTCATTTCCTTTCTACTTCCTTATCACACATAGCCCTTCTTGGTAATATCAATGCTCAGTTTTGGAGATGGTTCCTTCAAAATCTTTTTGCCATTCCCATAATATGTTCTGCACTCATTTTTTTTCCTTTCTCCTCATCTATTAATATCCTTTTATTCAGTTCATCTACAAATACCCTTTCGTCTTTACTAATTCTACAGGTTACTTCATGCGTGCTTTGATTAGTAGCACTCATGTTAGTTACAGGTGCAAAGAATTTCATAGTAAACTAACACTGATCCCTCGAATTAAGAACCTTGTGGGAACAATAAACCTATTTGGTAGCCTAAAAATATATTACCATCATTCACATTCATAATCAGTATGGAACAACTTAATAGAGTTCTGTTGATAAAAGAGATTTAAGGAAACAGAAAAAGAAAACGAGTAAGGGTAAGTGAAAATATGCTGCCCCTTCAGACGCAGAGGCCAGATGGTAAGAACACACATAGCAGTTTGGTACCTCCATATCTTTCACATATTCGTCTAACATTTGAAAATACACATTATCCCTTTATACATTCTCATGATGTGGAATGTGTAAAACCTTACTCCATTTTCTGATTGACAACAACCTTAATTGTTGAGTTTACTGAGGCATGTGGGATATCACCATCCAACAGATCAACACCCAACAGACATTCAATTATAGTGCCTGATAGAACAAATGCCAAAACTACAAGCAACAATTTGCAGTGTTGTTGCACCATGTTAGCTTAAATCAGATCAAGGAAATCTCAGAATTTCAGATAGTGGAGGTTAGCCCCTTTACATTCTGCCCTAACTTCACTAACCTATTTCTAAAGAAACAGTAATTTTGATTTTGCGTCAGCTGGAGGCCTAAGGAGCTACTATCCTCTTGATCATTACCCTAACTCTCTGGACATCCTTTTCACTATTTGTTAGTGATCTACATTACTGAGCTCTTTTTGTGACTTACCTTGATCTCAGGAAGGTTTGTCAGTGTCGGTCAGGCAATCATCAGATTCAAAATTGATTTTGGCAAGGAATGTCCAAAATGGGCTTGTTTACTTTTGGTTGACCTTTCTCTCTCTTTTGGGTTGTTTGAAAATAGTCAAGTCTAGGCTTTCATCCAATACGGCAGGTTAATCAATTTGCTCTGGTTCTTGCACGCTACCCTCTGATTCTTGCAATCTTGAGTTTGGCAGGATTGTTTTAGCTTTGAATGAGTTGTCACTGTTTCAGTGAGTATGATTTTACAATCCAGTCATTGGTGGTTGGCATCACAGCAGTTGCTGGAGTGCCAATACCACCTGATTCCTGCTTCGGATGGATCTCTACTGATAGAGACTGTAGGCCCTCTGACTCTTATTCTTCCTCTTCAGAAGCCTCAAAAAGTTCAAAGTAATGGTGACTTGAGAAGTTAGTGGATGTTGGCAGTATTATGTGGGATGTAGTATGACTGGGGAGTCTTACCATGTAATACTAGCACATTACTCAGTGGTGGACCTTAGGTTTGCACTACTAAACCTTAGCTCAGTCCTGGTAGTGTGGCAAAAAGCAGTCAGGCTACTTAGAGAAACATGTGTAAACCATTTCACAATACCAACATAGACGATAAGTAAATTACATGATTCGATAGAAATCTAAAAATAATTTAGAGAACTAAAGCTTATTGTTATATAAACTGAAAATGAACGTTTTAAGTTACACACAACCGGAGTTATGAATTTTAGAAGCATTAGAAGATATGGTATTTTCTCAGTTTAAATGCCTCCCATTGAAGTAAGTGGAGGAAATTGACATGTGCACTTGGGCACTAGCAGAGAGTTTGGGGGAGCCCACCTGGACTTAAGGTTCTGTGGGGCCCTAGACCAAGAGTCAACAGTCAGTTACCTGTTACCTTGCCCAAGGAGTCTGGGTGCAGAGTGGCTTTGGCTGTCCCTAGTGCTGACGGGTCCCTGGCGGCTGGTGTATTTGCATCACTTGGCAACCGGGTACATGGGGTGGGCACACACTCTACCCTTTGGGTGTAGAGGTCTTTGGGGAGCCAGGACCAGGTATCAGCAGTTGGAACTTCGCCACCACATGCGGTGGCTCCGGGTACAGCGATGGCTTCTAGCTGTCAATCACAGGAGTTGGTCGTGCCAAAGATGCTTTGCTGCTCCTCTCGAGGTCACTCTTTTCAGGATGCAGAACCACAGGAGAGGGGTGGTTACCAATGTTGGTCTCTATGCTGGGTGTCTGCTCTGGAGTCGGTGATGTCCGTGTAGCTGTTGGTTTCCGGACTGGCGACAGACAAGCCTTGGAAACTGTAAAGGTGATCCGCTGTTACTTCGATGGCTGGAGGTTGTCTGGTGGAGAG
The DNA here is from genome assembly GCF_031143425.1 of Pleurodeles waltl. Lineage (NCBI taxonomy): Eukaryota > Metazoa > Chordata > Amphibia > Caudata > Salamandridae > Pleurodeles > Pleurodeles waltl. The sequence goes on along the minus strand of NC_090440.1, from coordinate 1,537,152,432 downwards.
TAGTGGCTTGAAACTTGGCAGAGACCTCTCTCCCACTCTTTGGATGCTAGACACTGAGTTTCTTTCAGCTCACTCACACCGAGCTGTCAGATTGCAGTTCTTTGACTTCAAGATGGAGTTTACTCCTGCAGTTTACAGGGGACTGGTACCCTCAGTTAGTGGATTCTTTCTTGGCCTCTTAGTGTACATTGGGGTACCTCTTGCTGGGACCAACAACCTTTCACCTCAGGCACATGTCAGTCACTTAGTTCCAGTGGTGGAGTCAAGGTCCTGTTGTCGGTGCTGATGTCGTCTTTGTGCCTCTTCTTCTTTGCAAGTTACCTTGCTGGTGCCAGAGGAGCCCCTTAAAATGTGGTATTAGGGGGTGTTAAGTGTGAGGGGGAATATGGTCAATAGGCTACTGGTGCACGTCGGTAGACCTGCCCCTGTAATGACCACTTCCGGTGGGAGTGGGTCACTTTCTTACCCAGAATCCACTAAACCGAAGGGTTGCCAAGATAGCAGAACCCTTTCTTGGCTGTACAGACTCTCAAACTCAACCTAAAGTTTTGGTTAGCCTTTTGGTGGTGTACTCCTTCTGCTTAGCTAAGTTTCTTACCTGTAAGGCTGGACTTGGCCGGAAGGGTTTTGTCCTCCACTGGGGGACAACTAATTACACATCGAAAGGGCGGGTGAAGCCTTGAGGCTCACCGCCTTGACTAACTTTACACACTAGCCAGCCAGGGAGGAGATGTGACTTCTGGGCTGCCCAGGCCCATTGTCTCCATCCTCTGAAAGTGTTGGGACAACCAGCAGGAGGACAGACTCGTGTCTGTGGTGGCAGAGGCTCAAGAGAGCCCACCAAAATAACAAAGAGCTTAGTAACTCGGTGGGCACCCTCTAGGGGTGCCACCTGGGCACATGCTAGCTAATCCTGAGCATGGGCATCATGCTCAGGATCAAAAAGCAAGATGTTTGATACCAAACATGGGGCAATCGGCCAGGTCATCATGGAGCTGGACATCTGGGGACTGCCCAGATGCCAGTCCCTGTGATCTTGTGGACCGCCTGTCACTCGTAGTAGTATTTAGTTTTAAATGCTATCACAGGTTCATATAGGCTCATGTATATTAGTCCTCACACATAGTACAGTGCACCCTGTCTTCTTGGCTATAGCAGGCCTGCCTTGGGGGTGACTGACCTGTACTATTGGCAGTAAAGAAACTCTGCCTAAACCTGATGTGGGCAGAGTGGCACTTAAGCAGCAGGCTGCTTGTGCAGGCTGACATGGCAGCTCTGCAGTCTCACTTTTACTCAGGTCACAGAGGGTGGCACAATCAGTGCTGCAGCCCTGGCGACCCCTCTACCACCCCTGCCCTGGGTACCACTGGTAACAATTACTAGTGACTTACAAGGGTGTTAAATTCCTTGCCAATTGGCATTACAGTTGGAGGGAACTAGTATAAGTACTGAGGTTAGCAGGTCTCAGTACACTAACATGTCAGAAACAACAGTACCAAGCAGCAAAAAGTGGGTGGTTGACCATCCAAAAAGGGCACTTTACAATACCCTCTTGGTGTGGAAGGTATACATCCAGTTTGGCAGACCAGAACACTTAACTGCAGTGTTGGTGACCAGGAATACCTGATAGGCCCCTCTACAGCGCTCTTTCAGACAGGACTTGCATTTGTGTTTCTTTATGTGAACCCAATTGCCGGGGTTCAAATCATGTCCTGGGGATTCTTTGGTGGCTGGAGTAGCAGCATCAACTTGATGAGAGATAGAACGCACCACATCAAACAAGCCTTTGCAATACTCGACAACCAGGTCATCTGTGATATTCACAAGAGCATCTGCAGGAACAGAAGGAATCTGCATGGCTCTCCCCATCAATATCTTGTGAGGAGGCAATCCTCTTTATTTACAGATGGAACTTCAGACACTCTTCAGCACCAAGGGGAGAGCATCAGACCACCTTAGTGATGTGAAGGGATAGGACTTGGCCGATAGGACTTGGCCATCTGAGCTTTGATAGTTCCATTAAATCTTCCTACGATACCCAAAGCCTCGGGTCTATAGCTACAATAGAATTTCTGATGAATTCCTAATGCTGTGCACAAGAAATGAATCATCTCTCTTTTGAAGTGAGTTCCTTCACCCTTTTCAAGATGAACTGGCATCCCAAATCACAATATTAACTCCTGCAGTAATAATTTAGCCACTGTTAGACTGTAACATCTCCTGGTGGGATATGCCTTAACCCATCGTGAAATTAAACATACAAGGCACTCAATGGCTTCTAGGCATATCCACAAATTCAATTTAGAGGTGGTTGAATGGACCATCAAACTTTCCAGTGTGACTCATGTTCACTGCAACTTTTTTTGCCCAAATTTTGCTTTTGACAAGTGGCACAACATTGACACAGATTCTCTGCCATTGATGTAAAATACCAGTAGACACCATTTCATCTCTACCCACATTTATGATGCCATGTATGTGCCATACCATAGCAGGCAGCATGGAATTGGGCAGAACATATTTCCCATCAATAGACACCCACATGTCACTGGCATCCTTCACACCTCCTATCTTTTACCATTTGGCCTTCCTCATTTTTGAGGCAGTATGTTGCAATTCTCCCAATTCATTAAAGTTATGACAGTATTTAGCAGCACATTGGAGACAGTATTTCATTCTGCAATGCATGGTTCATCCATGTAAAAGGAGCTGGACTCAAAAGCACAGTATCTGTAATTTAAAATGCATAAAGGTTGTCTCTGGTGCCACTTTTGAGAGCAGCAAAGTTCACCACAGCAATTTCCTTGGGCAATTGCAAGGCTTTCAACAAATGTGAAATATACAGACCATTGCAAATAGCAGATCCTGCAGATGTCACGAAGCCTCCCTTCAACTATAACTGCACAACTACGAACCCATACTGGCTGTCTGTGTAAATGATAACTTGCAAGCCTTCTGAAGTACAAAAGGCACTGGTGTCGTGTGGGCTCTCATTATCCTAAATGAGACTACTGGATTTCTAGGCTGCAGGATCGTTAGCGGTGTGGGGGACTGAGTCTGACCCACGTGTAAGGAACTCTGTCACCCTAAATCCGGTGTTTGCTCCGGCTAACTAGCAGTGCCTCATTTCTCCCACGGGGAAGAGATGATTGGGCAGCCGAGCGCATGACATCTTTGGAACTTCTCAGGGAAGTCGTGGTCACTCAGATCCAAACCAACTCTCTCATTTACAATATGATCTCATATACAAATGACAAAGACAGTATAAGTTTTATATAATGATTTAATAAAACGACTGTATTTTAGATAATAAGGCATGAGCCACAATAACCAGAACCATACAACACAGCAGGATTGAAATAGTTACCAGGAGAGTAAAAAATAAGAACAAAGCGATCATCGTGTATAATAGTTTCTACTCTTCCTCTGCTTGTTCTATTTCGAGCACAGCATGTTAAGCTTCTAGCTTGCCTGTCTGTATCACTGGGGAGACATGAGCCCTCACACCTGAGCAAAGGCCTGTGATCTTGGTTCAGCATCTGCAACGAGGCAGTCAGCATCTAGTTGTGGTTCCCTGGTCGGAATCTCCCTCTTGCGTGTATTGGGACAAGGAAGTGATTTTATAACTAACATGTCATCGTGATCACAAAATGTCCCTACGCAGGAATGCCAAGTCTAAACTCCTACCACGTCTATCGGCAATGTACCAGACTGTATCCTTGACTGAAGCACAGAGTGAATATGTTATGAAGAACTCCAGTGCTGAAGTAGGCAAAACAGTGTGATATGAATAAAAAACAACACCGTAGAAATGGCTATTTGAAAAATAACAGTATGAAGCCTAATAAAAAGCATTTAGAGCAAAGTGCACAGGGGCTCTAAGCTGCCAGCAAATGAATAAAATACATCCAGGGCAAAGTGCACAAAGGCCTAAGGCCTAAAGCTAACGCGCAAAGGATATGTAAAACCAACCACACTATACTGGTAAGGGTGATCAATTTGGCTACTTGTATAGATGTTACATGGCACAGGTAGGACGCTTCTACAACCCCAGTTAAAGCGCATACAGCATAAGCAGTTCTTAAAATTCCCCATCAATGTCTCAACCAAGGCCCATCAACAAAATGAGTATGATCAGATGCAGGAAGGGGTACATCCAGTATGCCGGGTCTCAGTTTTGTGCATAAATCAGTAAAATTAGCATATTTGTGGTCAAAATCACACTCCTCATCTCCCTCTGGAAATAGCAACAGAGAAACAGTAGTTTGTGCATGTGTTGCATCTCCTGGTGAAAACATTTTAAGCTGCCAAAATGATTCGTTCATTGTGGGTTAAGCAGCTACTTTTCAAATGTTGCATGCAGGTATGGGTCATGAGAATTTCAGTGGAACGAGGGACCATTCCAATTGGGGGTGATTCATCACTATCCCCTTGGTTTGATGAATGCCATGCTCACTGCTGCATCGGCTGCAACTGCTTTGATACAAAGGCAGTGCTGCTGCCACTGGATCAAGAGTCATGGGGTGCTTGTTTTCCCCATCGGCTTGTGTGAGTACAGACAATGCAAAACCATATCTTTCATGGCAAAAGAGGAAAAATTCTTCAATATAGTCTGGCGTTCCAAGAGTGGGTGCTTTACAAAGTAAGTTTTTCATCTCCTGGAAGGCCTCTCTGCTTCATTCTGTGGTACTAGGTCATTGACTTTAGTGGTCATCAGCCTCAGTAAAGCCTTCACCAGAAAGGAAAGGTTTGGAATCCATTGTCGGCAGTTACCAACAATGTCCAAAAACATTCGCACTTCTGTCTGTGTGGTTGGAAATGTCATTTTAGGAACTGTCTCCATGAGTTCATGGGGCATTCCTTTCACTCCTTTTTTAAACTGATGTCCCAGATAATGACTCCCTTCTAGGGAGAAATGTTATCCCCATTCTCAGCCAAGTGGTGGAGCACAGTAATTGTGTCTTGCTTACAACCTTCCTGTGTCATTGATGCAATTAAAAGCTCAGCAACATACTGAATTAAGGCTGAACTTCAGGGTAGCTGCAAATACTCTAGATTATTTTCAAGCATCTGATTTTTGATTGAAATAGGATGGTTTTCCAGTATAACCTTGAGGGGTACAACTTCATAGGGGGGTCTTCTCTTGGAGCCAAAATGCGAAGAGAAATTGGAACTAACAAGAAGGCTTGGCCGAGGTAAATGACCGTAAATCTCCTGGCCTCTAGGGTAAGCTGAAACAAAATCACAGCATGGTCTTGTACCTCAGGATAGCATGGAACAACACTTTGGTAAATTTTTTGGAGATCCTGAAATATCCGCCACTTCTTGTTTGTTTTTGCATTATTTTGGTAAGGCGATGATTGGTGAATTACAAGGACTCTTGATAACTTCTTTTAAAATGTTCTATTCCATCATGTTCTTGTTGACAGCATTAACTTCTTCAATTGCTTCTGGGGTCATTTTGTAATGACAGGTCTGAGGAAAAACAACATTAGGTCAGAGGGTGATATTTAGGGGTTTAGAACTTTGGATCAACCCAACTTCTCTCTGAGTGAAATCTCAGACATCCTCTACAACTGTTTCCCTCAAATCAATTGGTAAATCCTCCTTAGTAATGAATGGATACAGTCCCACAACAGACTCTATCATCTGTAATGTAAACTCTGGATCAGCTTCCTGTGTCTTAATTCCAACCACACCCTGTGTACAGTAAATGACACAGTTGAATTTACAAAGGAGATCCCTTCCTAGCAAGGTTACAGGACTAGAATCACAAACATCAAACTGATGTTGCTCTCTGATGTTTCCCAGAACAGGGGCAGTAATTTGGTTGGTAGGCTGATTGGTAATGCCTGATTGGTGATCCCACAAATTGGACTTCTTTTCGAGAGAGGGACCTCAACTGCTCTAATGTTTGAGCAACTGACTCCGGTGTCTATTAGAAAAGATGTGGGATGACCATTAACCTCTCTGTCCACATAAGGTCCACTCTGGTCCTCTCCCAGGTCTGCATTAATTATGCTCTTCTTCTACCCTCAAAAGCACTGTCATTGACCCTGTTCAAAATCTGCAAAAATCTCAAACATCATAGGGACTAGTCTGTTTTAGGACATCATCAGGTGGTGAGGTATTCGGTTATTCAGTAGGAAATGTAGAGTCCCTTTTTGGGGCTGACATTGGACGTCTAGATATTGGAGGAAACATTCCCTGTCCCACAAGATTTGCAGCTTGGGCATCGATCTTGACTCATTTGGGGTTATAGCAACACTCCTGCTTCCAATTCCACATCTTCTTGCAAATGTGGCAAGGGGTAACCTTCTTTAAGGCACTTATGCTGGTTCCTGACATATTACCTCGACCTCTTGCCATCCAAGGGGCATTCCTATCATATGTCATGGAAACTTCCTGCATTGTTATCCCATAATTGGGACCTACTTTAGGACCTGGAGGTGGAGCTTTAAATCCCTTTGTCCCTCCACTCTATGCTAACTGGGTTTGGGCTATCAGATACTATACCTTAAACACCTTTTGCTTTGCATATCAGTAAAATATTTAGAGTACTTCAGGATCTCGTCAACTGATTTGCTCTGCCAGCATAGGACACCTTGTATTATCTGGTTGCTGATCTCGGGTCTTAGTCCCTGCACAAAAGAGAAACCTTCCATGTTATCGTTAAGCAGATCATTCATCCTGCTGTGCTCCCTGTGCACCTGCATTAGCCTCTCAAAGTAGTCATGCATAGACTCTTTCAGCTCCTGAAAGGTTCAGAAAATCTAAGGCCAATTCCTTTCTTTCTGGGCAACCTTTGTTTTCAAATATTTTATGACTTTGTCATATTTAGTTTTGACTATGAGTAAAGATGCATTTGTCCCTGACACCTTAGTGGGTTCTTGTGTTGGCCAATCAACTGCCCTCTTACATTCTGCCTATAAGCCCTTTGGTACTGCCACCTCAAATAACACATCCAAATCTTCCCACAAGACCTTTGAAATGGTCACAATCTGTTCTATCTGTGTATACCACTTATCAGGATTCTCTCTGATTTTTGGAAATGCGTTTGTAAAGTTGAAAAGATCTGATTGTGACCACGAGACATATATATGTTCCTGCCTGTACCCCTCCCAAAGGATACTCCTTCACCACCCCACCTGTAGCTTTTTCCTCACCTTCCTTCACACTTCTTATGTTCCACCTTGACCTTCTCCTTCCTGGACCACAGCTCCCTGAATTTCTTAGTCTTACTCCATTTTCTAATGTTCTCAATCAATTTCCTTGCAAGAGTTCATAATGCTCTCAACTTCAACAATTTTAACTCATTCTCACCCATCTTCATCATAACATTCTTCTGCCACTTCTTTCACTGAGTTATGTCAATTCTGCAATCATATGCCACTTTTCCAATCCTCACTTGCACCTCTCTTGCTGTTTTCTTGCTGTTTTCTTCCTCATGTAGAAAATTTCACTTTCATTGTAATGCCCTCCCTAAGCAGTTTCTTTGAATTCTGTTTTCAGCTGACTGACATTAAGTCACTGTTAGACTTTTCATCCTTGGTGTGGTCTCCCTTAACTTTTTGCCTCTGTTCCCCAGGTTGCTGATTTGTGCTGGACTCTGATTTTACTGTTTTTGTTACTCTGGGCACTTTACCACTGCTAACCAGTGCTACAGTGCAAGTGCTCCTTGACAAAATGTGTATGTAATTGGCTTATCCATGATTGGCATATTTGATTTACTAGTAAGTCCCTAGTAAAGTGCACTGAAGGTGCAGTGGGCCTGTAAATCAAATGCTACTAGTGGGCCTGCAGCACTGGTTGTGCCACCCACGTAAGTAGCTCTGTAATCATGTCTCAGACCTGCCGCTGCAGTGTCTGTGTGTGCAGTTTTAACTGTAAATTCGACTTGGCAAGTGTACCCACTTTCCAGGCCTAAACCTTCCCTTTTCTTACATGCCAGACACCCCCAAGGTAGGCCTTAGGTACCCCCAAGGGCAGGGTGCAGCGTATGGTTAAGGTAGGACATATAGTAATGTGTTTTATATGTCCTGACAGTGGAAAATGGCTAAATTCGTTTTTCACTGTTGTCTCATAGGTTAACATGTGGGTTACCTTTAAATCTGATTAAAGTGTAGATTCCCTTTTGGAGCGGATGGACATGTGGAGTTTGGGGTCTCTGAGCTCACAATTTAAAAATACATCTTTTAGTAAAGTTGATTTTAAGATTGTGTGTTTGAAAATGCCACTTTTAGAAAGTGGGCATTTTCTTGCGTATACCATTTCTGTGACTCTGCCTGTTTGTGGATTCCCTGTCTGGGTCAGTTTGACAGTTAGGCTGGTTGCACCTCACACTAGACAGTGACACAAAGGGAGCTGGGGTGTAGCCTGCATATCCTGATGAGCCATCTGTGCTAGGAGGGAGAGGAGGAGTGGTCACTCACACCTGAAAGGGCTGTGCCTGCCCTCACACAATGCAGTCTCTAGCCCCCTGGTGAGTGTCTGGGGCCTGGCCGGGGAAAGGCAGGATTTCACCTTTAAAAGAGACTTTGCTTTGAAGTAGGCCTACTTCAAAGGAGAAATTGGGTATAAGAAGGGCACCCAAAACCACAGATTTTAGAAACACAAGGAACCTCTGCCTGGAGAAGAGCTGAAGAGCTGCCCTGCCTGTGACTATGCTTTGTGGAGCTATCCTGCAGTTGCTTTGGACTTTGTGTGCCTTCCATCTTGAGAAGAAATCTCCAAGGGCTTGATTTAGAGCATGCCTCCTGTTGTTGGAAGTATCAGGGACAGCAAAGACTTCTCTCTGCCAGCACCTGGCATCTCTGGAGAAACTCCTACTCTGCCCTGTGGTGCCCATCCAGTTCCTGGGACCCTGAAAGGAGAAACTGACAGCCTAAAGAAAAGACCATCAACGCACAGAGCGCTTTGCGGGGAAAAGTTTGACGCAACTCCGATCTGCGGCTGAAGAAACGACGCGCCGCCGGCTCCGCAGCTGAAAATCGATGCTGGCCGGAAATGCAACAAAAGAGTCAATGCACGGAGCAGGAGAAATGACGCGCAGCATCGCTGATGGAGGCTGGGAGATCGCAACCTGCGCTGCGTGGTTTTCGGATCATCGTGCTGCTGGATTTCCAACTCAAGTACCGCTGGGCATGTAAAAACAACGGAAGGCCTGCCCGGACCCGAGAGTGTTGACTGGATTGACGCATCGCTCTCCTGCAGAGAGAAGAAGCGACGCGCCAAACCCGACAAAAGGAGAAACGACTCAAGGTCCCGCTCCTTAGTGGAAACAACGCATCGCAAGCCCTTTTTGACTCCCACTTGCCCGTGCGGGGTTATTTTTGACGCACCTAAGGTACTTTTTCACGCTAACAGCGTTAGTGTGTGTTTGAAACCACTTAAAGACTCTTTGATTTTTAATTGATAACTTGACTTGTGTATTGTGGATTTTTGTTGTTTTGGTCTTGTTTTGTTTAGATAAATATTTCCTATTGTTCTAAACTAGTGTTGTGTCATTTGGTAGTGTTTTCAATAAGTTACTGTGTGTGTTGGTACAAATACTTTACACCTAGCACTCTGACATTTAGCCTACTGCTCTGCCAAGCTACCAAGGAGGTAAGCAGGGGTTAGCTGAGGGTGATTTTCTTTTACCCTGACTAGAGTGAGGGTCCTTGCTTGAACATGGGGTAACCTGACTGTCAACCAAATACCCCATTTCTAACAGTCACTGTGGAGTTGTTCCTGTGCTTGGTGAATTAACTGGTAAGGGTGCAGTGGTAGTCTGACTTCCTTTCATAGTGCTAGTCAAATTCTCTCTTTGCAGCAGTCCTGATACCATTACGTAAGGTCTCGGTGCCTGGGGTACGCTTGGGGTAGGTTGACTCAGTAGGGTACTAACACGTGCCTGTACCTGGACCGATTGCAGTACTAGACAAGGCCAATGTACTTCCAGCTATGGCTGAACAGGAGATGAGATCATGGTCTCTGTATAGCTTGGAGGTGTGCGGGAGTCTATTGTGGGTTCTAAGACTTTCACAATCTCAGTTACTACCGGGGCTGTAGCACTCAGTGCAGTGGCTGCTGCATTATACATGGGTGATCTTATGCAGAGGAACTTTTCATAAAGGAGTACTCATCCTTATTCCCTGTTTCTGTCTCCTTTTTAGGTTTCTCCTTCCCCATTTCTTTGCTTTCTATCAAGAAATAGGTTCAAATAGTGTTAATTACTTCTTCCTTCCACTTTCTCTTGCTTTTTTCATCCTACGTGCTTCTCCGTGAATGATTCCACCTGCAGATTTTTAAATTATTTTTCTTTTCACTTGCCTTCTGCTCCAAAGGATTCAGGGCTTCAAATTGGGTGGGACTAGGCTGAGGTTTCAAATCATGCATTCTTCTCCTCAAGTTCTCTAATCTGGTGCCCGGAAAAGACACACTAAATGGCAATCATAATTTCCCATCTTTAGATGTGTTTTGGGTCATTAGCTAAGCCACATGCACATATGCAACTCTTTCTTGGCCTCCATTTTCCTAGCTGGTGTGTGTTCTGGGGAAACGTCTCCTCCCTATTTCTGTCTTTCTCCTACTTTTATAAAGGATTTCCCATACTGACAAGCTCTTAGTCTGTTCCAATAACTCACTCTCTCCACTTCACTTAGTACAGGATCAGCCCGTCAATACCAGTGATTCTCTGTCAAAGATCACCCAATCATAGTGATGCTACGGCATCCACCAGCTAATCCCTGCATCTTTGATGATGCAACGTCTGAATCCTGGCACAATTTTCTGAACCACTTGTCACAAAACATTTCATTTGCCTGCTTCAACTAAACAGAAATCTCAGCAAAACCAAGAATACTACCTCCTTTCACCCAAGAGTAGACCCTTGACCTGCGAAAGTTACTGTACTCAATGTGTTCACACCTGTGTACTGAGGAACAAATCACTGAGTTCAATTGGTACAGTCATGCGTGAGAAGGTTATATCCTTACCTTGGTGGACTGATAGTGTCTCACAGTAAACCTGTCCTTTGCAGACGAGATCAACAATTCAGTACTCTAACTTGAGATACCTCTCATCAGTTTTACGTGTAAAAACCTATATAGTCAACCTAAAAAATCAAGGAATATCATCATGAACAAAATGACTACCATTACCACCAATCCAAAAGCTAAAGACACATAATAATTGCTCTCCGTATCCGCCCACTGCATTCTACCTCAAAACACAGTTCATACTGCTGTATTTTTAATGCGTTTAAAGTGAGAAAAAGGAAAACAGGTCTCGCTGTTCCTTGTCTGCCATAAATATCCTTAACTTGTGAATTCAAAACAATGATCAGCAATTGATGCCAACCGGCAGTGCCACAAAAAAAAAGAAACATAGGGCCTCATTATGGCCCTGCCGGCCGGCGGTACAACTGAGGTAACACCGCCAACAGGCTGGCGGTGTACCAGCAGTGGATTATGACCGTCGCGCATTAGCCACGGCCATACCGCCGGCCCCTCCAACTGACCGTCAGGCTTCTGCCAGGCGGTCATAATCCCCAGGGCAGAGGGGCAAGCACTGCTGCCCTGGGGATTACGAGTCCCCATCCGCCAGCCTGTCCATGGCGGTAAACACCTCCATGGAAAGGCTGTTGGTAAGGGGGACTCGGGGTACCCCTGGGATCCCTGCACTGCCCATGCACTTGGTATGGGCAGTGCAGGAGCCCCCAGGCACAGCCCCATCGTGCATTTCACTGCCCGAATTTCGGGCAGTGAAATGCGCAACGGGGGCTGCTGCACCCACTGCACATCAACATTGCCGCCGGCTCTATTATGAGTCGGTGGGAATGTTGATGTGACTTTTCTGCTGGGCCAGCGGAAAAGTCATAATAGGGAGCCACAAATACCACCAGCAGTATGGTGGTATAGTGGGGCCCGCAGCTTCGGCAGTCTTCTTGTAATTCATTAATTGCTGTCACCCCGAGGAGTGTAAATATGACTGCGGATCCACTCAGTCCCCACAGATGCCCTGGATATCAGTACAAACATATCTGCTCTTGTAGTGTGGTTAGTTGTAGTGTGGTTAGTTTTACGTATTCATTGCGCTATAGCTTCAGGCTTTAGGCCTTTGTGCACTTTGCCCTGAATATATTTTATTCATTAGCTGACAGCTTAGAGCCTCTGTGCACTTTGCTCTATATGCTTTTTATTAGGCTTCGTACTGTTATTTTTCAAATAACCAGTTCTACGGTGTTGTTTTTTATTCATATCACACTGTTTTGCCTACTTCAGCACTGGAGTTCTCCATAACATATTTACTCTGTGCCTCAGTCAAGGATACAGTCTGGTACATTGCCGATAGACGTGGTAGGAGTTTAGACTTGGCATTCCTGCGTAGGGACATTTTGTGATCACGATGACATGTTAGTTATACAATCACTTCCTTGTCCCAATACACGCAAGAGGGAGATTCCGACCAGGGAACCATAACTAGATGCTGACTGCCTCGTTGCAGATGCTGAACCAAGATCACAGGTCTTTACTCAGGTATGAGGGCTGATGTCTCCACAGTGATTCTAATAGGCAAGCTAGAAGCTTAACATGCTGTGCTCTAGAAAGAACAAGCAGAGGGAGAGTAGAAACTGTTTGACAATATGATAGCTTTGTTCTTATGTTTTACTCTCCTGGTAACTATTACAATCCTACTGTGTTGTATCGTTCTGGTTATTGCGGCTCACGCCTTAATATATAAAATACAGTCGTTTTATTAAAAAACATTATATAAAACTTATACTGTCTTTGTCATTTGTATATGAGATCATATTGGAAATAAGAGAGTTGGTTTGGATCTGAGTAACCACGACTTCCCTGAGAAGTTCCAAAGATGTCATGCGCTCGGCTGCCGAATCATTCCTTCCACATGGGAGAAATGAGGCACTGCTAGTTAGCCGGAGCAAAAAACGGATTTAGGGTGACAGAGTTCTTTACACATGGGTCAGACTCAGTCCCCCACACCGTTATAGATCCTGCTACCTAGAAATCCAGTAGTCTCATTTAGAATAATGAGAGCCCACGCGACATGGCGCCGCCAACGTTTGGTCTGGCTCTAATGTTTAGGTCCGACTGGCTCTCTTGGTCTCTTATATATTTTGAGTCCTCGGTTCCGTATACGGAGACGTCCGTGGGGCCGAGGGTTTCCGCCGCCACGGCATAGGTGTTTCCTATTGCTTAGTGGTTGGTTGTTCAAGCTTGAACTTTGAAAGGAAATACCCCGATATTGGTGTGCCTTCTCTGACCTGAAGCTAATTTTTATAAAATGGCGAATCCTAATGTGTTGAATATAGCAATTAATATGCGTCATCCGCTCACGGGACATCTGTTGACACATGGACTGACAGTCCAGGGGGGTCCAGTCACTTTTGTGGTGGACGCCCATGCAGCCTATAGAACGGAACTTTTTTATTCTTGGGTCGGATTTCCAGCTGTGGATGGGGGAACAAATACTTTTCACAAATACACTGTTGCGAATGTCCCTGGACAATACAGGGCTTACGCTCATTTAGAAATACCTCTATCTTATCAAGAACACCATAATTGGCTTGATGGCGCCCTCCCACACTCAGTAGCACAAGCTAGGTTAGGTCCACTGAGTAATGATGGTCCTACCTGGCCTTTATTGGCTACATATACACCTCATCCTGCGGTTGCTCAATAGGCAGTGGTTGAAGTTCGTCGTTTATATACAGAATTAACGGCTACATATAGACGATTAGTTCAGTTTGTAATGCAGACACTAAATACGAATGCAGCGCGTGCTGCTCCAGCGCACCCACAGGCTGTGGTACTGGGTATTAATCCGGCCACTGTGCACTCAGTTATGGGTAAAGTACCGGCTAAACGAGAGGAGACTCCATTTTGGCTGGCGCAAAAAATTAATACGCTGGAAGCAGTATTTCCCCATACGGGACCTCAGGATAAACATAGAATTTTGACGATGTGTTTGCTGTATGGGATGGTTCCTCCGGTGGACCTTTGTAATACCTGGGGCACGGTGTTTGCCGCGCTCTACACTATGGCACACAGTACACCGACATTAGCTAATTTACCGGACGTGCTTAAACAGATTCAAGATGAATATGGGGCTGCCCCTGCCTTAGATTTGGGCATGCAGTTGCTGGGCAATTTTGCCACAGTTTCTTCTATTATTTTGAGTAATCTCAAAGGAGAGGCAGTAGCACTAGCAGTGCGAATGCATCTTCGGGATGTTCCGCTGCTTAATCAGGAGCGGGAGCTTCCGAGAATAAGTGCGGAAACATATTCTAGTATTGGTCGTGATAGCCTGGGGGCTAGACCACAAAAACCCCAGTTACAGGGTAAAAATAATAAAGACAATGCTAAACAGCAACAACCTGAGGGTTCGAAAAAGCGCTGGGAAAAGAAACAGCAAACACCTCAGAAAGATGGTGGGCAGTCTCCGCAACCGGAGACCCCACAGAATAAGTATAATCTCAGGAATAGGGATACTTTGAAGACGCCTGATAGATATCAATATACTGATACACGCCAATCTCGTTCCTTTCAGGACTCCTCGGAAAAGAGAAGTGAGAGAGGTGGGCGGTCAGAGCGGAGGACGGAGTACGTGAAACCGAGATAGGATTCACAACGTTCAGCGGAGGTTTCTATTAAACAAGAAGAGAAACCGCTGCCACAAAAACAGCAATTTAAAAAGAAGAAAGTGGCAGCTGTCTCAGTGAGACATGCCGCTCACGAAGAGAGTTCTCTTGACGAACAAGACATGGGCGTTAGCACTGTTAGACAGCGCGGCAGAGGTCACAATAGTTCGCCGGAGTCTTCTAGAGCATCTGGAGGTGAAAGCAACTGATGACTTCATACAAGTCGAGACGGCGGATATGCGAGTCTCTGATCCTGATAGAGTATATGAAGTGACTCTGCGATTGGAAGGGGACATTGACCGTATTATAAACGCCATTTTTTGGGACCATGTGGTAAAATCATATGATGTTCTGCTGGCCGAACAAGATTGGCCTCCTGACTTTGTTCGCGACTGTCCGGTTGGGGAGGAGGTCATTGTTCCTTCCTTCTCACCACTTGTTCCGAGAGAACTAGCGGAGTCCTATAGTAAATCATGGGCTCTAGCACAGGCTCCCGCCTTGTATTGAAATAACGTTGGGTGGGACAGACATTCACCTTATCATGTAATTCCAATAAAGGGCGAACCTCAGCCACAACCGCAGTATCCTATCAAATTTGAAGCAAGGGCATCGGTTAGACAAATTCTTACACAATTGGAGTATCAGGGTGTGATTGAGCCCTGTGTCTCGCCGATGAATAATCCCTTGTTTCCGGTTGCTAAACCGGACCATTCATATAGGATAGTGGTGGATTACCGACATTTGAATAGTCATACACGCACATATGCAATACAGAATTCACACAGCGCAACGCTTATGAATAATATAGTGCGTAAAAAATACAAGACAACATTAGATATCTCGAATGGATTTTTCTGCCAGAATATAGCGCCCGAGAGTCGGGACTATACCTGTTTCAGTGCGTTTGGCTCTCAGAAAATTTTTTGTCGTTTGCCTCAGGGGTATAAGAATAGCCCAGGACTGTTTTTGGCTCGTGTTACTGAAATGCTGCATGAGTTCGACCCTGAAGCATTATCATATGTTGATGACATATATCTGACAGATGATGAGATTCTGCAACATCTAAGGCGTGTATCGCGCATTGTTGTGGGGTTTGCTGATATTGGCTATAAGTTTAATTTTAAGAAATCAAAGATTGCCTTCCTCAGCGTCATTTTCCTGGGATATGAGTTGTCGAGTGAGGGCAAGAGCCTAGCGCCACATTTTTTGGAGAAATGTGCTTTATTGCAGCCTCCTAATACGGTTCGGAAGCTCCAGTCATTGTTGGGGTTTCTGAATTTTGGCAGAACTTACATTCCTGAATATGCGACGCGTATAAAACCCTTATTCGAGTTGATTCGCCTGAATTTTTCGAGTAGATTTTGGACGATTGAACATACACACATACTGCGAGAGTTACAGAGTGATCTCTTAGCAGTTAAACACTTACACACACGGGACAATAAGACACATTTAGTCATCAGGGTGATACCTGGGGCTGTTGGGTTTACTTATGTCACCTTTAATGAAGGGGAGATAGTCTCGATTGCATACAAGTCTCACTTGTATTCTGCTGCAGAGCAACGTTTTGCACAAACTGAGAAAATTCTCACTGCAGTACAGATGGCTGTTATTAAAGAAAGACCGCTGGCCCAGGGTCAACGCATTGTTGTCGTTTCCCCAGTTCCGGCTTTAGAGGCCGTTACAAAAGCGAGTGTTCCTAATTCGAAAGCTTTACACCCGCGATGGATACAATGGGCTACGTCTTTGACAGCCACTGATGTAGATTATGTATTTGACCATAAACTGCAGACTCAAGAATTTCTTCAATACGAAATAGAATACCCTGTTCCTGCTGGTACGTTGCCTATTGACCAATATCAAGTGGTCATGTATACCGGTGGCTCTGCGCAACCAGCGGTTGGTACTAAACAACAGTATTCTGCTGCATGTGCGGTGGTGAGCGGCACTATGGAGGGGGAAGTGTTCTGCCCCCAACATACTTATACTAAAACCTTGGGAGATTGCACGGCACAGCTGGCTGAGCTCAAAGATCTATTGTTAGCATTGGAGCACGCGGATCCTGCACTTTTAACCTTGCTGGTCTGTGACTCCTACTACTGTGTGCAGTCTTTCAACGAATATTTACACTATTGGAAGATGAATGGGTTCAGAGATTCTAAAGGCAACACCATTAAACATAAAATGTTGTGGGGTAAGGTTGCGGATCTGAAGGAAACGCTTCCTAATGTCCATGTTGTGCATACACTTGGACACCAGCGCGTTGGAATACACGTTGCTGGGAATACTTTGGCTGATGAAGCCGCGAAATCGGCAGTGGCTGTCGCCACTGTGGCCGCAGTGACTCGTTCGAGTTCCAAACCAGACACGGAAATTTCGGCTGCCATAAAGGCTACGGCTGCTGGCACGCCCTTTCCTAAAGGATTTCCTTCAAAATATAGTTACTGCTTAAATGGTGCGCTGAATGCTACTGTTACAATTCCAGGCATTTGTGTACGTGAAATTCCCAATAAACTTGAGATGCCTCGATTAATTTCTGCAGCACATGAGAGGGTGGCTTCTGCACATGCTGTTGTGGCTGCCACGATTTCACTTTTACAGGCTCGTTACTGGTGGCCTGGTCTCTATAAAGAGACGAAGCAATATGTCCTTTGTTGTGACGTTTGTCAACAGATTAAAGCATAGTCGGCTAGACGCCCGCAGCAGACGCCCCTTCTGATTTCAAATAAACCATTGCAGTGTGTGTACTTGGATCATTGTGGTCCGCTGACACCAGATAGTGCATACAAGTATATATATTGGTGGCTGTAGATTCGTGATCCAGATTTGTATGGGTATGGCCACAACGCTCGGCTGACGCTCGCACTGTTATTAAAGATTTGCGCATCTTTGTCGATATATTTGCAGTTGCGGCTTTTCATTCGGACCAGGGCCCTGCTTTTGCCTCTAAGGCATTCACGGACACCATGGCTTCGTTGGTGGTCCAACTCCAATTCTCGTCTCCATTTCATCCGGAGGGAAATTCTGTTGTGGAGCGTTTAAAGCGTGATTTAAAGCAGTCCTTAACGGCCAGAGTTATAGGTACGGGTCGTGGTTAGCTAGCCCACCTATATGGAGTACAGAGAGCACTTAATAACTTGCCTAGAAGGTCACTGGGGGGTCGTACTTCATATGAGTGCCTGTTTGGAACACGAATGTATGTTCCTGATCTAGATGGTCCTGGTGTGGAGGCGGCAGATACGCCCTTTGACATAAATGATCGTGTCACTGTTTTGCAGGATTTACAACAATTCCGTGAAGATAACTCTTCTGCCAGTGCTGCCTCCTCAGGAATTAAGGATGGACCAGTAACACCTACTGGTTGGATACCCAGGATTGCGGATCTAGTGCGTGAAAAGGTCGCAGTTAAAAAAGAATTTGGTCCTTCTTATCGAGAACCTGTCCCTGTGTTAGGGGTGAGCTGCACGAGAACTGTGATTTTACCGCTGGTGCGAGGGGTCAAAGGAAATCGCTCTGTTTCCATTGATAATGTCAAGTTACAACATGTGGCCGATTCTGCACAGCAGACCAAGAGGAACACCCAGTAGTTCCGGAATCCCTCTCACTACTGGGGAAGAAGTCCCGCTGCAGGTGATTTTCACCGACCGTGTTTCCTCTCCGAGCTTGGGGAGGGTGGATGATGATCTTGCGATTGTTCCACCGACGGCGATTAATATGGAATCTTTTGATCAAATTGCTGTACTTTCTACTGACGTTTCTGAACATGTGGTTTATAGCATGCCACGGCGAGAGTCTCCATCTGCTTCTTCGTTCACAGTTGCACCTTTTGCTAGAACTGCTTCTGGCTGCTTCAACGATGCTGATAATGATGAGTCCGGCTCCTCGTCCTCGATGTCTTCTGTCCACGGTCCACGACGGCTGCTGGGATGGCTTAAACGAACATATTTTGTTTTTCCTTGGAACTATTTTTGGCTGTTTTTGGCCGTGATGACTATTTTATTATGGTTGGGATTTGTGGTTACTTTTTTTCTGATAATACATGGTCATTTTCTTCCTGATCGATCTGACATTGAGCACGTAGAGACTGTGTTAAAACCGCATTTTTCGTCTCATATGGTTCGAAGAGACTTGTCCACAGTGAACATTTCTGCTATACCAGTTCCGGATGGAATTGTGTGGGATAAAGTAATGTTTGATATATATGGTCCCACTGAATTGATTCAAATACCGTATGTCCTCAAATTATCAATGAATAATATTGTTATACCTGGAATTGTTTCTGATGATTGGGATGTGAAGACAGTAGATTCTATGCTAACGGATTTGCAATATTATACTGTCTATGACGATGAAGATGCTTACCAGTTTAGAGATAATCATGGTGACATGTTTTGTTACAACTATTATGGACACCACTTTATTCATAAAGCTAGTAGCCCTAAGCCCATGTTTAATTATGTGCAATGGGAACATTGCTCGACTCCTCCACAAGGAAGTTCGAAAACGTATTATGATAAATTTGCATATTTTTCTGGGCATGATCAACGTAATGCTAAGTCCTACTATTTTAAAGTTGCACCGTATTCTAATAAGCAAATGTTATTGACCGATACTAAATTACTGTATTCCAATTTGTTTGTATCTAAACTTTCGGTCGAGGGATATGAATACTGGTTTAAAACTGTTGACTTGAAAAGTGTTTGGGGTTCGAAAAATTGGCATATGCGGGGCAGTGACACGTTATTTAGACCATGTATTATCCCGGTCCAAATGATTTTCCTCAATGACACAGTACAACAGACTAGCTGTTTGGGCTTAGCTACAATTAGGGAGTTGACTTTGCCTAGTATACCTGTCCCTTCTAAATTAACAAATTGGCAGCACTATGTGAATGCTACTTTTAGTGACTTTACACATTGGGTCCAAAATGGTACGCTTAACACTTCATCGTTACATCCAGGCGGGTGGTTATTATGGCCTGTAGACACTAATGTGTGTCATCAACGTTTTGTCACCTCTTCAGGGGGGTTCAGGACTAGTAGGGCAGACCCTCGTTACGTATCACCAGAACATGCTGATATTATAACTACATACAGTGTGGGGAAGCTTTGTCAGCAATGGTTGAAGTCATCCACGCTGGATGCAGTTAAGTCACATCTCACGTTACTGTCTAATGATACTGATTTACAAGATTTTTTGTCAGGTCCCAAAGTACCACGGAAGAAAAGATTCTTATACGAGGTTTATAATGAGATTTGGAAGCTTTCACAACAAGAGGCATGGGCAGAGTCAGACGCGGTCCATCATGCAGCTGGGTTGGACTCTTCAGACCTTGAAGGCGGGTCGCGTTCCATGGCAGCACGTTCGTGCCAGAGAGATCTTTATCTCTTTTAATTTGACTCGTCAACAACAACTGATGGCTAAAAAGGAAGCGACATATGTTATGTTAAATATTGAGAAATTAGAGAAACTGCCTTTCACGGTAGCTGAGATTCCATCAGCTGAATGGTTGATTCATGGGGTTATTAATTTGCCTATCTCTACTTTGCAATTTACTTCGTGTTTGAAGCACATTCCGGTGGGTAGATATGAACTATTGGGAGACAGTTACATACACGAGGTGTGGGACCTTCCCTTTCAGTACAGATGTGTTAATGGTTTGAAGGAGGTTTTTCTTAGCAGCAGCGAATGCGAAGCTTCTGTCAGCCATTCAATGGTTTGTAAACAGCTGTCCTTGCACGGGGCGTGTAACGCTTCGATTGCTAACTTAGCTTGTTATCTGAAGGGAGTTCCAGTCCCGGTTATTAAAAACACTTTCCAGGTGCTTTCTAACGGCAGTTACATTGTTCTTAACAGCGAACGCTGCTGTGGCATGCGTGCCGGAATAGTTTACATCATCGTTGTCAACAAGGCCGTTACGTGCTGCGGGAATGTGTTGTTTCCCCCCACTCAATTTAGGGAGGTAGCGGACATCTGGCCTCATATTGCTACTTCCAAGGTTGATTTCGACAAGTTGAGTCGGCTAAAAGCTTTATTGTTTCAAAAGCATGTGACCCTTACATCTGCTAGCGAGACCTACGCACTTCAGGTGGCAAGGTCATTGGCGGAGATACAGTCCCTTTTGAATACTAACTTTCCGAATCACTTCGGTGAACTTGTGGGACGTATATTTAATGCATCCAGCACTGCTGGTATTGCACATTTTTTCAAAGTCGTTGGTGTTGGTTTTGCTCATACCTTCTCTTCCATATTCGGTTTGATACCTTCGGCTATACATTCTATTTTCGGAAGCATTTTTGGGGGTTTCCCGATTACTTTGGCTTTATTGGCTGGAGTCTTGCTGTTGTTGCTATTTTTTCGCAATGGCTGTCCCATCACGTCGAGATCCTGTATTGCTGCTCCCGTCAGCGCAGCTGTGTCGTGAACGCATGATGCAGCATTTTGGAGCAACACTCCTGGGACATTTGGAGTGTGACTGGTCTCTGTCATTCAGACCGGTTTTGGATTGTGTGCAACCCGTGTTTCGATGCCTTTGGTGCTCGTTTGAACATGCACTGGCTCTCTGTCTCTCATTGCAGCGCCCTCCAATGGTCGATACTGATCTGTTGATGTTCCCGATTAGGGCTCATTCCCAGACTTGTGCACTACGGATGCGCTTGCTTCGTGAGGCAGTTTATGAGATTCCCTTCCTGGAGGAAGATGGTATTGTCTCTTTCATAGGCCCTGCACGGGGTGCCGCCCTGAATGGTTTTGGGGCTTTGGATCACACCTGCTCCATGGTACTTCGTGGCGTGGATCTTCCGATATTGACATATATCGAGGTTGAGGAACTCCTGCGTTCTATTGCTTCTATCTGACGATTGGCTTTTTACGAAATTGACACTATATTGAATTTGGCTTTATGATCACATGTTACCTAAATTTATGACTTTGTTGTCTTCTCACCTTGTCGAAATAATTGTTTTAGGTATTGTTTATATTTAGGGCATCCTTTTATATTATTGGAACCACTTGCTACCGACAAGGGGAGGGTGTAGTGTGGTTAGTTTTACGTATTCATTGCGCTTTAGCTTCAGGCTTTAGGCCTTTGTGCACTTTGCCCTGAATATATTTTATTCATTAGCTGACAGCTTAGAGCCTCTGTGCACTTTGCTCTATATGCTTTTTATTAGGCTTCGTACTGTTATTTTTCAAATAACCAGTTCTACGGTGTTGTTTTTTATTCATATCACACTGTTTTGCCTACTTCAGCACTGGAGTTCTCCATAACATATTTACTCTGTGCCTCAGTCAAGGATACAGTCTGGTACATTGCCGATAGACGTGGTAGGAGTTTAGACTTGGCATTCCTGCGTAGGGACATTTTATGATCACGATGACATGTTAGTTATAAAATCACTTCCTTGTCCCAATACACACAAGAGGGAGATTCCGACCAGGGAACCACAACTAGACGCTGACTGCCTCGTTGCAGATGCTGAACCAAGATCACAGGTCTTTACTCAGGTAAGAGGGCTGATGTCTCCACAGTGATTCTAATAGGCAAGCTAGAAGCTTAACATGCTGTGCTCTAGATAGAACAAGCAGAGGGAGAGTAGAAACTGTTTGACAATATGATAGCTTTGTTCTTATGTTTTACTCTCCTGGTAACTATTACAATCCTACTGTGTTGTATCGTTCTGGTTATTGTGGCTCACGCCTTAATATCTAAAATACAGTCGTTTTATTAAAAAACATTATATAAAACTTATACTGTCTTTGTCATTTGTATATGAGATCATATTGGAAATAAGAGAGTTGGTTTGGATCTGAGTAACCACGACTTCCCTGAGAAGTTCCAAAGATGTCATGCGCTCGGCTGCCGAATCATTCCTTTCACATGGGAGAAATGAGGCACTGCTAGTTAGCCGGAGCAAAAACCGGATTTAGGGTGACAGAGTTCTTTACACGTGGGTCAGACTCAGTCCCCCACACCGTTATAGATCCTGCTACCTAGAAATCCAGTAGTCTCATTTAGAATAATGAGAGCCCACGCGACACTCTGGTGTGCAATGATTGTTAAGTCTCTCCCTTGCTGCCTTGCTACAATGTAAATGAAAACAAGAGCATCCCTTTGAATCCTCCCATGACCAGTGTTTTTGCTTCTGTGTCTTCTGTGTCTTCTTCAGTTTCCTCAATCCCATCCTGATGATCCACTGTGCCACACACATTTCCAACAGTGTGTAATAATGTTATGTGCTGCTTCTGCACTTGACACAGATTACTAGCTAACTCCTATTGGTAGAAATACAATGACTTCAAGAGCCCTCTTTCATTGTCAGAATTACTGTTCCCTATAATCCAATGTGCTGATGTATGAAGCCCCTCATATGATATCCTAAATTCTCCCCCCCAGTCTTTTTCTGCCTCAAACCACTATGACACAATACAAAAAATGCTTATCTCCCTTCTGGTGAAATCTACACATGACCTGAAATGCACAAGTGCTCCCATGACCCCTACCAAGTTATCCTCATAGCCAGTATGCACACTTTAAAGAACAAGTACCTTCTCGTTTCTGTATGAAACTGCATGCTGGTTACATCTATCTCACTAGAGGGATCTAATGTAGTAGTTGCACCCTCTATGTGGGACATTCATGTTGTTTTTTTGTGACACATTTCAAGCACTGGTAGAAGCAGAAGTAATAGCTGTAATGGGTGTGCATTCAAATCCATTATGGTAATTCCATTTTGGTTCCAAAGGACATCTGTACCCAATATCACCAAAAAACTCATATTTCTTTAGTAAAGTGCCTATTTTTGCATGGACATTCCTTGGGCTGATGCTGCTGTTTCTTTGACTCTCCTAACCAGGTAGAATTGGTAAGCTGCTAACTAGAATATTTTGTAACCTATAAGTCCCTATTATATGGTACAAAGGGCACCCAGGGTCGGTTAGGCAAAAACCACTAGTGGATGCTGCACCTGTTGTGCCACCACTAAAGTGTCTATGTGAAACATGACTCCAGGCCAACCACCATAGCCTGGCTGAGGCAGTTTAAAACTGCAATTCAACCTGTCAAAATAAACCATTTTGCCAAGTCAAAATCATCCTTTTAAATATTAATAGGTCACCCCTATGTGAGCATTATATGCTGTAGTGCGTTGTTCAATGGACCTATACAGAGGGCATGAAGAAAGATAATAATACAGTTGCCCTTACAGCTCTAAAACACCCAAAAACTATTTTCACTGTAGCAAGGCTGGCTGTTGCATAGGAAATGTCACAGTGCCCTTACCTTGGGATCTGCACGCAGCTGAACAAAAGGCCCACCTCCTGGCGTCACCAACTCAGAAGTCTATTATACCACAGAGTTATGATGAAGCCAGGCAGGGGGAAGGGAATTAGGCTGGGGAACTGGAGGGAGAGAGATCTGAAAAAAAATGGTTAGAACAAATATGCATACATTCATTCATAACAGTATAACTCACCAATAGACTCTTGAATAAAGGCGTCTACGTGATATCAGATTGAGACCCTTTGTGAATTGGGCGTAGCCCCTTCTTTGAATCATGAAACAAGAACAAACTGCAATCCTCTAAACCTAGAGATGGCAAGAGCTTTGGACTATGGTCATACTCTAAATATCAATCATGTAACAATTAGGCATTCATAAGATAAATGTTTGATCTCAGCCTAGAAATTCTCAAAGACTTAAATATGTATCTCACATATTATGCTTCCAAAAAAACAATGAAACTATAATTTGCTCATCTCTGAAACGTTTTCACATTTGCTACCGAGGCCTGAAAGTTTACTCATTGAACTTGAAGCATTTTGTTCATTGGGCAGAAGCGCCTTGCTTGTTGTTCATGAAGCGCTTTAATCATCATACATGAAGCGCTTTGTTCATTATGCCAGAGAGCGCTTTCACTTGCTTTGTCTGAAGCGCTACGCTCGTTATGCCAAGGGGCACTTTACTCATGTTGCCTGAAGCGTTTTGATACTCGTGCCTGAAATGCTTTGATTGTCGTACCAAGGGCGCTTTACTCTTGTGCCTTGAAGCACTTTGCTCGTTGTGCTAAGGGGGCGCTTTTACTCATGTGGACTGAAACGCTTTCATTGGCCTGCCAAGACCGCTTTACTCATGTGGCCCGAAATGCTTTGATTGTCGTGCCAAAGGCGCTTTACTCATGGGGACTGAAACGCTTTGATTGTCGTGCTAAGGGCGCTTTACTCATGTGGACTGAAACACTTTGATTGTCGTGCCAAGGGCGCTTTACTCATGTGGACTGAAACGGTTTGATTTTTGTGCCAAAGGTGCTTTACTCATGGGGACTGAAACGCTTTGATTGTCGTGCCAAGGGCGCTTTACTCATGTGGACTGAAACACTTTGATTATCGTGCCAAGGGCGCTTTACACGTGTGGCCTGAAGCGCTTTGCTCGTTGTGCTAAGGGGCGCTTTACTCCTGTGATCTGAAGCGCTTTCATCATCACGGCAAGGCCACTTTACTCTTAGAACTGGAAACACTTTGCTCGTTGTTCTAAGTGGCGCTGTACTTTTGGAAGTAACAACTTCCTTCAAGATTGGGCTCATCAAGACTTTACTGATACGAGTACGACCTACTTGTATCTGAATTCACCATGGAAACAAGGATACTCCGACTTGCTGTCAATCTGCCATGCAGGAAATCTGCTCTTCTTCAGAAGAACCCCCACAAGGTCTGACTGTATCGAGGTCTTCAAAATAGTGAGCAATGTGCTTGGGTGTTGCTGGGCTTTATAGGCTTGCCACACCCCAAGATGGCCGCTGCCTCTAAAAACCTGGGAATTGTAGTCCCTTCATAGAATAGCACTGATAAGTGCATCTTGTCCACCAATGTCCTGACCCTGCAGCTACATGAGCTTTACCACAGGGCAGGCGATGCTGATGACCACTTCTAGAACAGGAAGGGAGGACAAGTGGTGTGCATGAAGCGCCGCAAATACGTGCAGCAGAATTTCGGGCGGGACCTGGACTGTGCACAGCCTTATTCCTGACAGGAAAGCACTGGATTACAATGACTAATTTGGGTTATGAAATCGCTATTAATATAAATAAAAGACTGTTTTCAAAAGTATTTTTAAATTCAGTTTAATGGTAATATTAAATTTGAAATAACTGTTAAGGGAAAATGCACTTTTAGAAAGTTGCCTTCTTCCTGCCTAAAGCCTCTGGAGGGCCATTTACATGAGTCCATCTGTTACCCAGGAGCTGAAAAGTCCTGTTGATAAGGTAGGAACTTACTCCCAGAGCTGAGATCAAGGCCTTGGGTGTGGTGTGGTGTTGTTGTTTCCTTGATAGGGTAGCCTGAGATGGGCATCTTAAATGAACTTCAAAGAGGCCTCCCCTGTCACAGGAAGATATTGCTAACACATGGGCAACCCTTACTTTATCCACTTAGTCAGGCAATCACCAATCCCAGTGGGAAGGGATCTGCCCTCAGAAATGGTTAGAGTGACCAAGGAGGAAGGGTCTTCCCATTATCGTGACCATACCTATGGGGTGGTACTTGGAGTCTCAACTGGGGAAAAGGGGTTCTCACTTGTTTAATTTAGGTACAGTGATGCAGTGTTGGATTGCTGACTGTAATACTATCAGGAACTGCTGCCAATGTGGAAGTGTTACCCCTGGGAACATTTTCTCTATTGCTCAAGGAGGGGAAAGGAGTATCCCCCTCCCGCAAGTGAGTTCCAGATATAGATGTGACACACCTGGGTACCTTCTTCAGAACATTCTGAAACTGTGGTGGACAGAAGAAGGACTGCACCTACTGTTGACAGTGTGAAAAGACCAGAAAATCCTGGACCTGCTCCTACTTGTACCCAGGACAAAGAAGTGAACTTCAATTGCCAGTTGGCTGATGTCTTGGTCAGGGGCACAGCAAGCTGCGAGATCCCCCTTTCCTGAAGAGTCGACCTGACATGTTCAAACCGGAACAGTCCTGGACAGTGCTGGTGGCTTCTCCCTAACATCCTGAGAAATCTGGGACTTAAAATCTTTTTGCCTCCAAAATCCTCAATAGGACCAGGACAATCCTGCCAACTTGATCCTACCAAGGTGCACTGCCACTGGACTGAACATTCAAGTTTCTACCATTCTGAGCCTTTCCGCAGTAGTAAATACATTTCAGTGGGACCTCAGAGAGAAGGTATCCAGCCTACGGAACCCTCTCCAGCTACATCCTACAGCCGTGCGTGCTGGGGGAATCTGAGCTCCAAAAAAGTGTCTAATTCAGAACGTAGAAAACTTGACACGGCTATCATGCCAGAAGTATCTTGACAGAGAGGATCTCCCAGGGCACGAATGTTTAACTTTCATGCTTGGAGCTTTTCCAGCCAATAGAAATGGTTCCACTGAGACCTAGCCCAATGCACATCCAATGTTGTGCAAGCCTCCTCGAATACTTGCCCCTCCCCTTGTCCCACTGAAGGACTTTGACTTCCAGAAAAAAGACAAACAGCCTCATTGAAATCTTGGCAGCCCTTCCCATGCCATGGTGATGGAGTAAACAAATCGGTCGCTCTGATGGAGGTGCTCCCTGCTAGAATTGGAAAGTTTCTCTAGTCAAGCAGGCATTTTTGTATGTTGATAAAAACCACCATCATGGCAGTCCCTGACAATTTATTATAAGTTTGATGGCTAGCTTTGTCAACATGACAGAGCAGTACCTCAAACATATACCTTTTTTCAGAAACAAATTCCCAAAGCAGGATTTTCTTTTTGAAAGTAGAAATAAACAATGCTCCAGTCGCCATGGAAGTTGGCTTACATGGTGAGGGAGGCACTGATCAAGATATCTAGTACAGTCAATCAATAATAGAAATAGCCCTGTTGAAGATATCTTTATTTTAGTGAACAGGCTTACAAAACTAGTGCTATCAGCAAACCCAATTGAAGCCTCCAGTGTACACTGCAATAAGCTATCCAGCTATTTTATCGGTAAGATAGAGCATGTTCACTTGCACTTTCCCTCTGATGCTCTCAATAGGAGGTCTAACGATGTAAGGTACAGTCAGCTGACAGCAATCCTGTGGCCCTGCACATCTCGCTGCCTCACCTTTGTCTGCCTGCAATGCAAATCCTCTTTCACCAAGTCAAATCTGGCTCATTTGATTATCCATATAAACCTGATCTCTTCATCAAGCTATGGGACTTTCTCCTGCCTCCCTTTTTAGAATTAGTCAATCTCTCTCTGTCATCAGCCTCTATGCCCCACCCATGGAAGCATGCTAAAGTCATCTCCCTTCTGAAGAAACCACCTCTAGGCATGTCCAAGCCTGAACATTTCACCCCATCTCCCCTCAACCTTTTCTTGCTAAAATAGCAGAGAGACACATCAATGGCATCCTTACCATATTCCTGGAAGACAGTCATATCTGGGACACTTCCCAAAATGGTTTCAGCCCTGCACACAGCCTAGCATAGGCACTCCTGGCGGTTACTGAGCAACTTCGCAGTGTCCTGGATGAAGGCAAATCAGCAAACCTGATTGAACTTGACTTAAGGGCCACATTCGATGTGATGCCTTATAAAATCTTACTCCAGCACTTACAGTGCATTGGCATAGGTAGGTCTGCACTGCCTTAGTTCACCTCTGTCTTATCTGAGCATGCTTTCCAGTTCATCTCTCCTCCTCTAAGTACCCAACCCCTCGCTGTACACTATGGCGACCCCCAGGACTCTTCATTGAGTCCTACCCTGTTCAATATACATAGTTAACCTTTGGCACAGGTTATTAAATTCTCCGGACCTGTGCTGGTATTGTATGTTGACTATTCCCAGGTCCTTCTTTCACTCATAGAAAATCCAACGCAATACATGGCCAACTTCCACAAGGGAATGCTTGTTGTTGCAGAGTGGATGAACAACAACTGCCTATGCCTGAAGGAAAATAAAACAGAAAAACTTCTGTTTCGCAAAAATACCCACTCCCGGGGTAACCTTTGGTGACCCTCTTCCCTTAAGCCTTCTCTAGGCTCAAGACCTCCATCAAAAACTTAGGAGTCTGGATGAATAATACCATCATCTTTGAGGCTCAAGCCAAATCGGTAGCTGTCACTTTTTCCAGGCTCTTGAGATGTCTCAAACCCATCCTGGGCCTTTTTGACCCACACACCTAACAAACGTTCATTCAGGTGATAATTTCATCCCAGTTAGATTAATGTAACATCCTGTACCTTGGAGCCAACAAGTCAGTCACTGTAAGACTCCAGGTGGCCCAAAACGCCACAGTTAGACTGCTATTTTCCATCACCAAATATGTTGCTCCACCTACGGTCTTCTTCGCAAATTGCACTGGCTCCTTGTGGACAAGGGTATTCACTTTAAGTCCTTGTGTACCACTCACAAGACCCTTTATTCCCAGGAGGCCCCCCATACTGTCCAACCTCATATCACCATATCAGTCCTCACGTCCCTTGCACTTTGCCAACAATATTTTGGCCATTGTTTCCTGAATCAGGAGAGCAAGAGCGGGTGGCCTCTCTTTCCGTGCTATTGCTCCATCTCTCTGGAACTCACTTCCTCTCTCCATCAGGAACACCCAGAGCCACTTGCTTTTCAGGAAATCCCTGAAGACATTGGTTTTCTCCACCTAGAGTCCCCCTCCCTTTGGTAGGCTGGCAGTTGCAGTTCATTTATCCCCTGGGAAGTCTCATTGTTGGGGCAGCTACACGCTTTACAAACCTGACAACATACCTCTGTGCACTTTTCAAATCCCTTTAAGGCCAGGTTTTTCCTGGCAGCGACGGCCATTAAAAAACAACTGTATGTCTGCCCATCTCAATTAAGTGGGTGGACATATAGACAATCCTCCAACTGCCCTTACTCCATCAGGCCATCTGAGGAGATTGACCATGGCAGAGACAGAGTAGTCTCTGCTGTTGTCGGACTATGGTCTGCCCAAATTTAACTTAGGAAGTAGGAAACGCCGTCACCATTGTGACAGAGTTCCTTCTCTGCTAAGAATTAAATGAGGCCACAAGTCCCCAGATGAACACTCTGACAGGATTGTAACTGGTTGGTGTATGCAAATTGGCTCCATTGCAGTCAGTCTCATATCGCACTTAGGTCCCAGTCTACCACAACCAGTTGTCCGTGATTGACGCTTAAAGCCTTTCGGTGCTATTTTGCATTTAAAAATTAATGTCTCCAGTTTACCGTTTGGATTTTTGTTGTTTTGGTGTCATTTTGTTTTTTAATTTATTCTGTATTGTTATAAAGTGGAGTCAGACTTTTTATTGTACTTATGACTTTTTGACTCTTTTGGTGCTTCTAACTGCTTTGCTCATTTTTCTTAAATTACGCCTGTCTGCTTTGTGCCATAGCTACCAAAGGTTAAGTTCAGGTTTAAATTACTGAAACCTTTACTGGACCTGGTAAGACATTATTACTTGTTCTGAATTCACCCCCAGCCAATAATCCACTTTCTGACATTTTCTATGGCTTCTTCCCTGTTACTGATGCTGCTTGCAGTAACCTGAAAAAGCAAGGTGTAAATATGGAAAGAAGTAGCATGGAATTCTGTGAATTCATCTGTATTTTGAACTTGGCATGTCTAATGTGGAGATAAGCAGCTTTACTTTGAACCTCTCTCACTCCCCAGACGGATGGTCATACACATGCTTGCTTTGTAATGATACGTGTTGGGAATATGGTTGTTCCACATTCTGAGACATCTGAACCACACTGTTTATTTATTGAAGCTGTTTTCAAAAGAGAGAACAAGCCTACAAGGTACTAGTAAATATACACAGAGTAGAACATTTCAATACAGGAGAGACATTGAATACACAATATTCAATGTCTGTACAATAGTGGGCATTATTTATAAGGCCTCAGTGAGGTGGTGCAGTAGCTGTAGTTATTTGATGATTCCTTGATGATGTATGGCTGGTTATTGCTTGGAAGGGAGGAGAAATGGTTCTTGGCAGATATGTTGTTTGGTGTTCTAATTCCTGGGTGTGTAGTACAAGATGTCCTTTCTGCTCCTCTCCCTCTTGCACTTCCTGGTATGATGATTGTTGATTTTCTTGCATTGGCCTCTGACCTGCCTACTAGAGATCTTGATCCTTTCTGCCACATCAGTAAGCATATTGGAGTTTCTTGCCTTCCTATTGGGAACAATGATGAGGCAGTGAAGTGCTTTTTATATGGTAATTGAGGACCCTCATACATGCTACTGCTGGGATAAAATTTTCATCTACACTGCAACAGAGCAAATGTTTGTCTTTCAGAGAGGGGAATGGGGAGAGGACATAAGGGATCAGGAGTGGAAGAGGACCAGAATTAACCTGGTAATGATCATAACTAATATACAAAGAGTTTGGAGGTACACCCTATGTACATGTTTCCTTCAACTGTTTTATTATTTACAAGTTTTGTATGTAGCATTTACTCCCTTTAAGGTTTTTGGGTTGAGTTTGAAATTGGCTGAGCCCCCAATTGCCTCCTTGTCTGAGGAATGTAGAGAAACATTCATTTTCACTATTTGTGAGTCCCTTTGAGAACTTGTTTAATCAGATGAAAGTAGTTAGCGAGATCAGCTCCAACTGACACACAGTAAAACACATAAGAGAACATTCCATTACAGAACATTAGCTCAACCAATGAGACCATCACTAAGAAATACAAACTTTAAGAGAGAAATATAAAAGGAAAATATTAAATGCCACATCCCTCTCTCTTTTGAAAAGATAAAAAATACAACAAATAAGAACATTGAAACACTAGAAATATGATAATAAAACATGCAAAATAACTAAAAATATATTAACAGTAAAACAACATTCTCTCTATACAGTTATAAGTAAAGATCACAAATAATAATAGTTAATCACAAACTTTCCTGTGTATTTTTAACTGGATTGCTTCACTGCAGCACACTTTCATGTCAATTTTGAGAGCCTGAAACTGGATCACTCTTCCTTCATTCCTCACTCCGCCTATTGTCCACATTCAATATATACTCAAAGTCACCCATTTTCAATTTGGCTATCTGAGACATATTTCACCATTGGTCATTAGGCAAACTTTCCTTATCACCTCTCACTTCAGTTATATGAATCGGATTTCTGAAATTTAAAGTACTATTCTTTAACCACAAAGGATTCTTGATAGAAATCCAATCAGCCACTTTAAATTTACATTCCTGAACCTCTTCTTGTTTCACCCCATAGTCTTTTCATAACTTCCAACACTCTAACCATCACTTGCTGATTTGGCCACAAATGACAGAAAGAAAATACTACCTTTCAACCTATCATAAGCTCAAATGGCAGACAGTGCGCATTCTGAGTGTGCTGACACGGGGGCCTATGCACTGCCCACAACATTGGAATGGGCAGTGCAGGGGCCCCACTGTGGCCCCATCTCTGCGGTTCTGCCAGCCTTGTCATGGCAGTGTACCCGCCATGAAAAGCCCAGCGTATGGGCAAGTTGTGATCAGCATGGAAGTGCAGACATCAGCACCACCGGGCTGGACCACGGCTTTCTGCACCGCTGTAACCACGGGATCTCAGATCCTGGTGGTTGCAGCGGTCTTATGGTGGTCCAACCGCAGGCAACCAAATCTGGCGGTCGGATTACCAAGGATGCAGCAGTCTGACTGCCACCGTGGTTATGGCAGTCCTATGGACCGCCGAACTCGAAATCAAGCCCTAAGTCTTTTATAGTAATTTCAATTCTACTCTAAATCCGATGGCACTTTTAGTACATTCCACCAAGAATCTGCTGAACCTTTCAACTTTCCCATTTGTCTGAGGATGATGCAGTGGAGTGCGCAAACATGTTTAATCACACATTTTTTCAAAAAATAGGTTCTAACGGAAGAGGAAATCTTTACTCCATTATCTGTTAGAAGTGATTGGGAGCTCCTGCTTTAGCAAACACTTCTTGAAAAAAACAAATGACTGCTTTTATATTTGGTTTAGACACACCTCTCACCTCAACCCATCTTGAAAAATTATCCAATAACATAATTAAATATCTCATATTGTAAGGTAGCCCATGAAACGATCCCAAGAAATCAGACACTACATTTCCCACAAATCACAGGAGGAGGTACAGAAGTAACCAAATGTTTGTCACAAAACACTGCACTCGCTCTCATGCTAACCTTTCCACTGCTCCATTAACTCGTGGTCACCAAAAATCATGTCTTGCTCTGTGTTTAATGGCACTCATGAACAAATGACCTGCATGAGAACTTCCAAAAATCTCTGACTGAAACATGCCGGAGGTATCAATTAGCCGCCTCTAATCAATCATCTATCTTCTACATGTAGTTTATCTGCAACCTCACAATAAAATTGTAGAGCTGTGTCAATTGAATTTTCATTTGGCAAACCTAACTTTACAAAACTCATGACTTACTGCAGAACAACAGTCTCTTTTAAGCTAATGTGGCATACTTTCATGTCAGACCAAACCACAGAATCTTCAAGTTCTATCGCCTCATCCAAATTTTCACTCCAGGAAGCATGATCTACAGACAGCCTGGACAAAAAATCTGCTCTTACATTCTTTCCACTCTGCGATGTATGCAACTTTGAAATCATACTCAAGCAACTTGGTTGTCAACCTCATTAATCTAGCTATTGCCTTTTAATTTTGTTACCCACCAAAACATCTGCTGACATTCTGATGTTAGTTTTTAAACAAGACTTCCTTCCCATACATAAGATTCAAACTTCCCATGGCCCACACAAAAGCAGCATCTCTTTATCAGAGTACTGTTTCCACCTCTTTCATTCTTCCAGAAGCAAATTCAGTTGTGACTTCTTTGCCATAATTTAACTGTGATAAAACAACTTCCATGCCTCAAACACAAGCATCAACCATCTCTCATACTATTCCACATGTGGCTGAAGAGTAGAAGCAGAGACAATACTTTGCTTTATTAAATGAAAATAGTCATGGCATACGAATGACCATGCAAACTCAGTTCCTTTCCTCAACAATCCTGTTAGAAAGTCATCCTTTTAGCCCTGTTCATCCCAATTATTTCTAACTGATACTGGTGGTAACTGACTTTGACTGTGCCCTGGGCTCTGGTAACCAGGCCAGGGCCAGTGCTCTGATGAAAAATGTATAAGGTATAATTACAATTGGTGGTGACAAACCCCTGTAAGTCCCTACTATATAATAAGGCTAGTGGGATTCAAACTACCTTTAAGTCCCTAGGATATAATAAGGCCAGGAGGTTTAGAGGCCTATTCGATTTCCTACATTGTAATGTGCATTGCTGTGTTTCCTGCTGTTACTTTTAAAGGCAGCCTGCTGTGCAAACTGTCATTAAAAGTAACACATAAGCAAATTTGACTTTGGAATTAAAGGTGCTTCCAAAATAATAATCTACCTTATTTTTGCATATGTCGACCCTAATGTCGCCCCTAGTGCGCCAGGGATGAGATGCCATGCAACTATAAGCAGGGACATTATAAAATATGTTTTATATTCCCTTGTGAGTGGAAAAACTGCCCATTTTGGTTTCCCTTTTTGTAGACACCTAGCTCCATATGCTAACATTGGGATATTTGTATTTAAGTATAAATATTGCTAGGAGGGAGTAAGACATGTCAAGGACTCAAGAAATTGGTAATGATAAATTCAACAATTTCCCCACTGTTAAATGTATCTATTATGTAACTATTACAGATAATAAGCTATATGACTTTCTTTTCTGTGAGCCAAAGTTCCGCCTTCTAGCAGCCTCTCCTGATTGATCAGCCTTAACAGGATTAGCCAGGCTGCTTTGATAAGGTGATAAGTGGCCTGCATACAGAAGAGATGATATAGTAGAGGGAGCTCTGTAGCTGCAGACCACAGGCCAGAAAGGGGGCTGGATAAATAAAACTTGGCTTCAAAGAGAACTGGCAGAAATGAATGCGTGGGGGGTGGGAGTGTTAATAATAAATGAGCCACCCAGTAGGTTGGTTTATCTAGGTCTTGCTCCTCTGGATAGGAATCTTCCATCGTGGATGTTTAAAGTGCAGTGCTTTGTGGTACAAGAATATGTCACACTTTAGAGGAAGCTGTCATGCTTTTGGGTGGCACCCTGCTGCATTTCACTTGACAGGGGTGTCCCCTCTGCTTGTCCCCCCAGGCCTTTGAATAAATATGTGAGAGCTGCATAGCGACCCAATTCTGCTGCCTGAAACTACAAGGAGAAGAAGGACTGCCCTACTGGAACCCTGGTTTTCACCCCACAGGACTGCTCTCTGAAGCACTGCTCCTGCTGCTCATTGTAACTACAGCCCTGAGGACTTTGCCTTGCTTCCAAAAGGATTAAGGAGTGGACTCCCTCAAAGCAACAAGTTAACAGAGATTCCCTGCATCATTTTCAAGAAGAAGTCCACAGCCTGGGGTGTGCCCCGGGACTTTTAAAGCATTGTGGGTATTGTAGTCCAAATTTCCAAGGACAATCTCAGTGCTTCTAGACCTTTGGTTTTGTGTTTTGGACAATTTGAACCCTCAAAGGGAACTTCAGGAGGAAGTTCCAGACATTTGGAGAAGTTTGGAGCAACTTTTAGAAGAAGCTCCATAAAGTGTCCGACCCGTCAACAAGTCAAGCCGCAGCCGCCGTACCTCGACCCGACCTGGATTTAAGGTTTGTCCCACTGATGCTCCCGAGCTTTTTCCTTTTGACAAAACTTCCAGGATTTGACCGGTGTCCAGTGGAAAAGCAAGCCAATAACATTGCATCAGATCTAGGCCTGACGAGGAGCCTCACCTGACGACAAGAGAAAATCCTCCAGAAACACGACTAAGTCCTAAGGTAAAATTTTGACCAAGGCCTCGCAGTCAGTGATTACGAGCAGGGCTCCATTGTGGCCTCAAACAGTGACTTGGTCCCGGTCTAACATGACCAGATGTCCCGGGTTTGCATTATTGGCTTTTAGGCACTAGAAAGCTATTTTTTTGATTTAATATTTAAAAATTCATATCTCTGGTTCACTATATTGGATTTTTGTTGTTTTGGTGTAATTTTAAAAATAAAAATATTTCATATTTTTATTAATTGGTGTGGGGTTTTTATTGTGTGTTGTGCCTTGTTTATTTACTGTATTGGTGAATTTCTTGATTTACATACCTGTCTCCTAAGTTAGGCCTGCCTGGCTGCTCGCACAACCACATGTCCCCGGTTGGCACCATTGGCTTTAAAGCACTAGAAAGCACACTTTTTGATTTAAACTTTAAAAATTCTTATCTCTGGTTTACTATATTGAATTTTTGTTATTTTGGTGTCTTTGAAAGATAAAAATATTTCCTGTTGTCATAAATTGGTGTGGGATTTTTATTGTGTTTTGTGTATTACTTGTTTACTGTATTGGTGTATTTATATTTTACATACCTGTCTCCTAAGTTAGGCCTGTCTGCTCACAACCAGCTACCAAAGGTTGAGCCAAAGTCTGATGTATAATGACCTTTACTGAACCTTATGTTGGGAGGGTGGCCTTATTGCTAGTGGTAGGTGCAAATGTATCCCTACTAATAACCCATTCTCCAACAAATTATCTGAATCACTCAGTTAGATTAGATTTTCTTTTTTTTTTTAATTTGGAGTAAAATTCACAGGCCAGAAAAGTGAGGGCAGATGATATTTATCAAGTGGATGTGGTGCATTAACAATACCATCTAAAATGCCAGTATGGGTTTAATAGCCTCACTTGAAAGTACATGACCAATTATTCTGTCTCTTTCATACACAAAATATACATGGCACCCCTGATTGTGACTCAATTTTCTTTCAGCATGCCCATCACTTTCTCAACAGTATTGTCATGCAACTTTGTAGATCCAGCAAAGAACAAAATGTCACCACATTAGAAGCATCTCAAAAAATGTCACCTCAGTAGAAACATTCTCAATCATCTTTGTCATGCCCTTTTGAAATACAGATGCAGCTGAGGCCAGTCAAAATGCATGAAAGAGAATTGAAATGTAACATCCAGTGTAACAAATGCCATCAGATGACAAGACTTATAATTTAATACAACCTGATGGTAGAGTACACGAAGATATAACTTTGAAAACCATTTGTACTTACCTACAGTCATGATTAAGGACCTAATTACGAATTTGGCAGTCCTACCACAGGACTGCCAGAGCTGGTGGTGATGACCCCCCTGAGGATATGCAAAGACAGTGCGCATTCCAATGGTGCTGGGCAGAGGACACCCCCCTGTAGACCTCACACTTGGTTTCCACCAGCCTTTACATGGCAGGGTGCCAGCCATGGAAATGCTGGCAGAAAGGGGGCGTTGTAATCAGCTGGCAACACTGAGTTCAGTCCAGCCATGGCTGGTTACAACTCCATGTTCTGGACGGGGACTGCAGTCCCCTAGTGGGTGTTCCCACCAGGGTTGCAATGAGGCGGTCAGACTGCCACAGTTGTGGCGGTTCGACCGTCACAGCGAGCTGGCGGTCCTGGGACTACCAGCCTCGTAATGAGGCCCTAAGTCATCAGTACGTGGAAGACTTTAAACCCAAATAGCATTGTTAAGACACCTAAAAGCAATACATAAACACAACTCACAAGATTTGTTTTTAGCTAACACCACAGGTGAAATCCATAACATGGCATCAAGCGGTTCAATAATACAATCATCTTGCATCTTTTTCATTATATGTGTTAATTCACTTCTAACACTGAGAGGAACATTGCAAAGTTTATGTTTAATAGGAATAAATCCTTTTTTGATGATAATGGTGTGAACAAAACATTTGATTCACCCCACTTTATTTTGAAACACCATATTCAATCTTTCTTTCCAATTACGATCTATAACAGCACTGACCAATGAAACAGGACACTTTTGACCTGGTCTAATAACCATTTGAAAATCTTGTTTGGTGTCACAATTCCAGTACATTAATTCTTTTAAGAGCAACATAAACCTTTCATTTGATGGTTTTGTTCTCAAACCCAATATCTGGCCACAACATCCAACCAAGTCAATTCTGCTTCTTTCAAAAGCTGTTGTAATTCAAACGGGGAGTATCAACCCTTTTTCAGACCACCATTCTTTGTATTTTTTGCTAGAGATAATATTTACCATAGCAACCGAATATAGGTATAAAGAAAAGGAAATACCATGAATCGTTATGGGTGCATGTAGATCATTGTATTTTTTTCTCATTGTGCACACTTCATCAACTTTCATGCTAATATCATACATCGTTTCATTCATGTACTGATCTTGAAAACTCCTTATACCTACACATTTCCTACTTCTACAAACTTTCCCAAAAGGTCCCATTCGTCACATTTCCAACATGTTTGTGTGATAGCCAGGTGATTCTTGAAACTGGACAAATAAGAAGTCGAGCCACATCTAAAAAACATTTTTTTAATCAAAGGACTTACAAAGAGTTGTCCTCTATTATAACTTGTGTTTTGCAAGGGATGCTGTGAAGTAATCTGAGAGGACAATAAATTGCTACGAGTGTTGATTTTTGCTACAAGTATGTCTGAACACGTTGCTTCTAGCCGCTTTGCATCCTCTTGGGAACATTCTATATTCTTTGCAATGTCCATTGCTTCATCCAGAGATGGATCTTTGCAAGCTAAAAGCCTTTGTTGTATCTTTTTAGAATAGCACCTGGACACTACTTTATCACATATTAATTGAGGAGTTGGACCTTCAAACTCACAATACTCTGCAGACATCTTTAGAGCTTGAACACGTGAATTAATTGACTCTTTAGGAGCTTGTACTCGTGTAAAATGTTTGTGGCGGTGAACAACTAGGTACACTTTTCTTTCAAAATACATCTCAGCCTATTTAACCACTGTTTGATACTCAACTCATTTATCATCTTGATCACCTACATACCCAGGTAAGTGATCAAACAGATTTTGGCTTTCCACACCTAAGCAGTTGTATAGGAAATTAATTTTCCTATCTGGTTTAAACTTCAAACCATCAATGGCACTTAAATACGCATTGAATGACTAGACCTGTAGACAACATTTTAAGAAGAAATAGATTCAGAGGAGTTACAGCCTGCATGATGGAACAGCACAAGATAGAAACTTACACCACAAAAATATTGTTGTTAAGAAAAAAACACCTTTGGCAAAGAGAAATTACTAATTAAATAATAACAAAATTGAAATATGAAAACCACCAAAATGATAGAAGCTGAAAGCTATTGCTATTGCTATTGCTTAAAACTGGTCAATAGTTGTAAGCAAGATCTTAAATTCCTTTTTTTTCTTTGAAAGGTATGTCAATCACTGTTGACATGAACTTAATAAAGTATTTAAGTGTACCAAATGCTGCTGACATGTTCTTTCTACAAGTTTGTCAATTGCTGTTGACATGTTCTCCCTGCAGGCACGTCAATTGGTGTTAACAGATTCATTTTAGAACTTTGCAATCTCTTGTGGCAGAAACAGGAGGCTAAAACTAATGGATGGTGCTGTTCCCCAACAACAAAGACTCCAGCATGTGAAACTGTAGCCACTGTAATGCTGACAGGAAATTCTTATTGACAGGGCACAGAATTGAGCCCTAAGAGTAGCAGTGGATGTGCTCCGATGTGTGCAAAATTCAGACAGTATCTGTGACAATCCTTCAATGTTCAAGATCATCAAAGACACAAGGACATCTCACACGATCCTCACCACTGCCTTGTGGGTGAGTACTACTGCGCACAAGTGAAACTGAAAGATGATGCATGCTCTGAGTTGCCTTGAGCACCGGTGAAACTGAAAGACTCTGCCTTGCATGCCAGCTTGTTGAATTTGATGAATAGATTAAAACAAAGAGTGATTCAAAATGAATCCCACTTCTAACACAATTCACTCAGTAAATTAATGCC
This sequence comes from Pleurodeles waltl, assembly GCF_031143425.1. Taxonomy (NCBI): domain Eukaryota; kingdom Metazoa; phylum Chordata; class Amphibia; order Caudata; family Salamandridae; genus Pleurodeles; species Pleurodeles waltl. The sequence goes on along the minus strand of NC_090440.1, from coordinate 1,537,112,931 downwards.
AGAGTACTATATAAAATTTGAGTTGAAGTTGCAGCGAAAGCCACAATAATCTCTGGGCCAGTAAATGCCTCAAACACAGCAGAAAAGTGCTACAGTACCTGATGCAGACAAAGGTCCAGTAAAGATAATAATGATCCGCTTATCAACAAATTCTAGTATCGAAACCACATTCACAACCAGTTTGTTGTGTTGAGTGAGCTATTCATTAAGATGCAGCACGACAGAGTAGTAGGTACAATGGCCTAGGAGATCAGCCCCAACTGACACACAGTAGAATCAACATAAGAGGACATTCTAGTGTAAAGTATTAGATCAATCAATGAAAACATCACTAAGAAATGCAAACTTTAAGTTTGGAATAGAAAAGGGAAATCTTCAGATGCAACATATATCCATTCAGCAGGTTCTCATATCATCAACTCAATCTTCCCTGTATGTCATTGAATGATACTCTTTTAGCTATCTGTTCTGTTTAAAAAAATTCTACCTCTATTTGCCTCTTGCATCTTTATTGAGGTGGCACTCCTAGTTCCATTAACATCTTGAATTTGAGAGCCTCACTCTTGCCGTATTCAGCTGTGCACATTGGCCTTCAGGAGCCTGGGTCAGTAGTGTTGTGTATTACATTGTAGTACGTGGATATGCCAGTAGAGTGGTTCTGCCTTTTCGGTTGTTACCAGTATACCAGCAATGGTGAGGGCAAATCTTGGTGGTGCTTGTCTGGGCATTGTAGCTGACCTCCAACCTAATATGCATCCCAAAGTGTATTTTGGTGGCATTAGTCCTATGCTTTGTTTGTCTAATCTTGATTATTTACAATTTCGTCATTCATATGGGAATCTGCAGTGCAGACAATACTGTTAAATGTCTGCTCAACTTTGCAACACAATCGCACATATTAGTTTATTGATTTATTCTGTGAGTTAGAAAGGTGAAAAGGAAAGAAGTCAAGCACCATTGACTGTGTGCTGCTCTTTGTAGGAAGGCTCTGATGTAACTGTCTTCCAGTGTATTTGTGTCACTAGAGGAATAGTGGCTCATTTGTTCTGCTATTATTGTACCATACATTCCCTAGGGTATGTGACCCGAGATGCTACCCTTGGTTACCCACTGTTCCGTGTAAAGTAGATATCACAAGTGCTACATCCAGTGCAGAGGTTGCAACCAGATCAGCCATGCCAATTTCTGGGCATGTCTTGTGCTAGGGTATTAATTTGTAGGAATCGGGTAGGCTTCAAGTTCTGTCCTTGAACACTCACTTTGCATGTCACTGTGCATAGTGTTAGAACAATTGCCAGTGCCATGTTGGTTTGTGGCAGTTGTGACACTGGTTATATTTTGCACAATAGTTATGAGTATTAGGACCTCTAAAGTTGTTCAATTCTCATTCATTGGTTAGGTCTGACAGAATAGTGTAGGTGCCAGACTGTTCCTACTGGTTTGCTCACATGGGTCAGGTACTACTGACTTCAAGGTTACCTGCAAACTTTATGCTGGATGTAATTTCATTTCACAGTGAGTTCTTATTTTGCTGCAAGGACAGTGGTCAATATGTAAAAAAGTAAGATAATCATGGGTACAAAGTTTTCTAAGTAAGCCACTGCAGGTGCTGCCAAATGCCGGCATTGTTTAGCTACTTAGTTTTTATTCCACTTCATACCGTTTTCTTTCATTACGCTACACTTCCAGTCTCTTTAGTTGACTCATTCAGGTTCTTGCCATCCCTGTTTTCTCCCCTTATCACTGGTTTACTATGTTTCTTTCTAGTTTCTCTTTTTCATGATCTTGCTCAGACTTAAAATCTAATAATGAAAAATAGGTCTTGATCCCCACAAATATCAGACCCAACACTTCGAACCAACTGTACAAATAAAGCACTGCGCTAGGAGCTGTGTGGGGCATTATCATAGGCATTTAGTTGCCACAATCATGCGGTGCCAATGTATACCTGCTCATGCCACTGTGCTCTGCCTTCTGCACCTTCGCACACACTCCATGCATCCGCAAAAGATACAGTGGAGGACGCTTCTCCTACTATGCCACCAAGTCCTAGAACAACCTTCCTCTCCACCTTTGAACATCATCCTCTCTCCCAGAATTCAGAAAGGGTCTCAAGAGCTGGCTTTTCAACCAATCCCAGCAATAACCTAGCACCTAGATATGCTTGCAGGTGAATAGCTGTGCTCTACAAATTATGATTGATTGATTGAGATTTAGGTAGGTCCAAAGGGGTTTTCTCGTCCTCTAGCCATTCGCAGGGTGAGTTGGGAGGCAGTGCGTTTCACCCAGTCTGCTGTGTAAGTGCTCCAAAAGGCAGCTTCTCTTGTTTGCTCTATTTAAGTTTTCAGGACACTGGTGTTTCTTTACAGGTGATTTAAAAGTTTATTTCTTAGCTCAGCTGACTTTATTTCAGTAGCAGAAACATATTGGCAACATGCTTTGAAAACGGATTTGTAAAACAAATGGATGTTACGTTCAAGTGGAATCCTGCTAGGTTACCAAACATAGGGCTTCATTTACGAGGCCCTTGTGCCACAGGAGTGTCACTTTTAGCGACTCTCTGGTAGTGCAATGCCTTGCGGCATATTTACAAGGTGGCATTAAGCCACTTTTTGTGGCTTAACTTTGCCATGTAAATACGGTGGCTTCACATGCATCACTTACCATGGAAGGGACGTGCAATGGGTGTTGCTGTGGGCGTTCACTGCATTTTAACGCTGCCCCAGATTAATGAGGAATCGTAAACCTGAGGCAGCACCAAAAACTAACGCCACCCCAGGGGTGATGTTAACATGGTGCATCAAAGAGAAATGCTTTTATCGTTTTTGCTTTTTCTTTGTGTGCTTCATTCTGCAGCACACTTAGAAAGAGCAAAACACCATGAATGATTGTTTATGCGGGAAGGTGCCCCTTCCTGCAGATAAACAATCATTAAATGATGACATTTGCTACTTCTATGTGTGCTGCATTATGCAGCACACATAAAGCTAGCAACTCGCCATTAATGATTGTTTCCATGCTGCTCACTTCCTCGTAAATGAGGCCCATAGTATCAAAAACTCCATACGCATCTGTACGCTCCAGTTGGGTGCAAAATAAGAGCATGTCAAATTCTTTTTAATTTCCACATTTAGTATCCATGTAAATATTTTAACATCCATGCTACCTTTGTATCTCTGTTTGCAGTCGTGGCTCGTGGGGGTTACAAGGGGCAGTGTGGCGCGCGGCAGGGGGTTTGGGTGGAAATTTGAATAATAAAAAAAAAAATACCAGCGCGCAGCCATCCTCAGTCCTCTTAGCAGGCACATACTCCCAGCCTGCCCTGCGGCCAGTCCTGACGCTGCTCAGAACAGTGTCAGGATTGTCTGGGAGCACCCAACCAGGGTGCTCTCAGGCAGACTGGGAGCCTGTGCCTGCCCTCTCCTGCCCAGCAACACAGTGCTGGCCTGGAGAGAGCACAGTGCGCATGTGCATTTGGCCGGCCTGGGAAAGCCTGCCAAAGTCACATGCGCACTGACGGGATTGCGCAGTGCACTCCACTCATCGCCATCATCCCACATGCCCCTGCCCCTTTCACAACAAAAGGATAATAAACATAGGGCCTGATTTATACTTTTTTAGCGCCGCATGTGCGTCATTTTTTTACGCAAAAGCGGCGCAAACTTACAAATTTCAATTATATTTTGTACGTTTGAGCCGCTTTTGCCTCAAAAAATGACACAAATGTGGTGCTAAAAAAGTATAAATCAGGCCCATAGTTCAATATTCTTTCCTTGTAAAATGTTTGCAGCTTCTGCTGCTGGCAGGGGAGGTGGGGGGCGACGCTCCTCTGCCATAGCGAAGAAGCTGCTGCTGTCTGTTTGGTTCAACTTTCCTAAAAAGTTTTGCAGCTACTGTCAATCGAAAAAAATCCTATCAGAATTGTGCGTGAACCTTTTTTTGCATGCTGTGTATTGTCCAAGAAATGAAATGATAAAAGGCAATAAAATGGAAAAGCCAATAAGAAAATCACAAGTGGTTTAGTATTTCGCAGTGCCTGTGCCTTTTTCCTTAACAGCTTCGGTTTGATGCATCTTCGCAGTATCAGTTTCTGAAATCCTGACGGTTTGTGCGTTAAGCAGAAGAGGTGGGGAAGGCTGCTGTTGAAGCAAGAGGGGCGGAAGCCCTCGGTTAATGAGCAGTCCGGTCAAGATGAAGAATCCTGGCAGTCGGAGGGTCCCGCAGAGAAACGATAAAGTGGCCAGTTGACTAGAGCGGCTGACAAGGCCATGAACCGAGGCCTGCGGTACCCCACTGTGCCAAACGCTTACTTAAATTCAGGCCTCAGAGAGCTCTTCTGCGCAGTTTTTGTCATCTCAAAAAAATGAATGGCAGTGGGGAAGAGAAAGGAGACAAAGAGAAAGTGAGAAAAAAACAGACCACCTCAGATTGAAATCTTTCTGGACTTTTCTCTCACTGTTAGGGAGGATTGCAGCAAGCTAATCTCAGCTGGACGCAAAGGAAGATGGCAGACAAGTTGCCCAGAGTCAGGCCTTAACGATAGAAATGACATCTGTGAACGTTTTCTAGAATGCATCAACGAGACAAGGTTTTCCTTTGAACACCGAGCAAGACGACTTTGGGACCAGAATACATCAGTCGATGCATTTATTAGAGTATTGCAAGATTATAGGAGGCAATGGAGTAGTAGGGATTCTAAGTATACCTAATCGAGTAGTTGATTTCCTTATATTAACAGCCTCATTCTGAGCGATGTGCTGGGATCGAGGTCAAAAACTTGAATGGAAATATCCTCAGCGTAGGTATCCCATTGATTTTGCGTCTGCTTTCAAGTTTTTCACAGTGCATTGTTGAAACCTGTAGTTGATATGGCTAAATAACTTATCATCTGCCAGATGTTAATAAAATGAGGACATTGCGTTCTGTAATAATAGTAACTGAATTAAAAACACGGTCTTTCCAGTTCTGTACTGAAATATCTACCTGTAGATGCAGGAATGGGTAAACAATATCGAAACATGTTTTACTTTACCATTTGCAGAAAACTTAGGACTTTAGATTTCTAGAACATGCTAAAATAAATCCAATTACATTATATAATATCAGGAGTTAAAAGCAACAACGCTTGTAAAGACTAGAACTTTGAAAGACCCGTTTAGGTGGTTGTTCTTTGTTAAGCAGGTGCATAGGCCAAGCCCTGCGTCTTACCTATGCCCAGTCTTCCGTCTTCCGATCCTGTCAACGGACTTGCGGACCAGGCTCCACCACTTCGAGGCACCGTCTCGCCTCTCTCCCTCTTCCTCACTCTCACATTGATGTCTCCCTTTCTGCAACTTTTGTGTCACTTCTCACACTCTTTCTGCCCTTTCCCTCATTCTTACTCTGACATTTAGGACTTTTTTAGTTCCGCTTTTTGCCTTTTCTCTCACTCTTTGTGCCTTCTCTGTGCCTTTACTCTCACTCTTACTGTGACTTTTCTGTGTCATTTCTCTCAATTGTTTTTAGACTCTGTGACTTTTCTGTGCCATTTCTCACACTCGTTTTGGTTCTTTGTGCCATTCTCTCACTCCCTCTGTGACTTTTCTGTACCATTTTTCTTGCTTTGTTGCCTTTTGTGCCATTACTGTGCCTTTTTTTGTTGAATTATTATCACTCTTTTTGGCTGTCTGTGCTGCTTTGTGCCATTTCTCACCTTGAAACCTGAACTCCTCACCGCCCTACACAAAACGGAAGAAGCCTTCACCCTCTCCCTCTGCCCTTCACCTGCACCAGCAAGCCAGTAATATCAACCAAGAACACATCCTCCACACCCATCCCCAGCACACTCTAGCACCTATCAACAAACACACCTGCACCTCTCACACCCAATAGCATACACACTCCTCAAAGTCCAGTCACTTAGCAAGCAAGCCACAGAGATCTGGAAGGCCTCCCTGGACCTCCGTCTCCTCATGGAAGCATGGATGGCCATAGCTTCAATGCTGGACATCGCCACGACCATCCAGGCAAGACTGCCAAAACAGGTCCAGAGGAACCACCATTGTCTACAAAGGCACCTTCATCTGCACCACCTCAATCAGAACACACACACACACACCCACACACAGACCTATCACCCCACTCCACTTAAAGCACTGGTGCAATGGAAAATATCTTCAGGAAAATGGCTTTGTGCTCATATTTTCTCCACAGTGTTCCCATTGCTGCATTGGCTTGCCCACAAAATGAGTGTACAAAAACTGTGACTACAGAGTGTCAACATGATTTGCACTCGATTTTACAATTTCTTTAGTAATCATAACAAAGCAATCAACATTGTAATTTTAATAAGAGGTGTGTAGGTTTTTTCTATATTGATTTTAGTATTTGCAAAACACAATTTCCAAAAGTGCCTTTCACCAATTTGCAGCCAAGCAGAAATCCAAATTTGTTTGAAATTGTTTTTTTATATACTCGAAAGCAACAATTGGTCTTAATGTGGCTGTAGAGTTTGTGTAATGTGCCTGTGCTGACTTACCTCACCTTAGGTTAAAACACGAGGGCCAGTTTATAATCCATGTGCTAACTTATGGTATCATCATTAGTGAAAGCAGAGTAAGTAGAGATCGTCGTCATTAATGTGTTGTGGCTTAGCTTCCACAACACCCTTAAGTAACAGCCTTTGGTCTCCAAGAGTCATAATTACACCCGGAGAACCAGAATTACACCAGGGGGCAGATGACAGTAATTGCCCCAGGGTTACAACAGATGTGGGGTACTCTTCTTGCACCTTTGGGGCACCCTGGTATTATAGAAGGTCCCCCAGATGCTATTGTGTATCCTTCTAGGATACAGATTACGTTGGTGCATATTTTACACTTGAGTTATCAGGAAAAGTTGTTCCATTATTTGTTTAGAAGCAAAGCCCAATGCAAATGAGAAAATACTTTGCCTCTGCCCTGTGCATATTACAGGTGGGGGAGCAGAGGCAATGAAGTTTTCGGGAGATATAGTGATAGTGCGTCCCACAGACACAGTGACAGTGTGCCCTAGAGATAATGTGAGGCCTCTTGGTCCTTGAGGCCCCAGCTCTGATCCTCTAGGAACAACTTTATGCATTTCTTCCAAAAATATAGCTATTTGTAGATGAAAGTAGGGCAAAGGCTCGTCCTTCTATCCTTTGTTTTCCGTTTAGGTAGAGTGAGCTAAAATCAAGTTGTAATTTCGGGTAGTTCCTGGAGATTCAGTAATCCATGATCACAATAGTCTAGAGATAAACAATTTAATCTCCGAACCAAGACTGATACAAAAATTGTGTTAAGTAGATATTGCTGGCGCAGGTGCTTTAAAATTATTAATGAGTGTTCATGTATTCTGTCTAATATATTTGTATAGAAGATATAATAACTTAGAAAAATAATGCACACATTTGAGAATGTGATTGCAATGAGTGGCCGTCAATGTTCACGAAGTGTACTTATTAATTTTGTAATACTGTGAAATGTTGAATATATGTTTGACTAATGTAGTAATATCTAGTAGCTATAAGAACATTCTGCCACTCGGGGCAGAATGTTCTAGTAAATAAAACAAATTCCTCACGAAGCCCGAGGGGATTAAAATCTCCTCGGGCTACATAAGGCTTTGTTCACAGCTGTTGCTGTGAACAAATAGAACATTGGAATGTTGGCTCCGGGCTTTCTTACCAGCGAGTAAAACCCCGGAGCACTCCATTTTCTGCAATGGAGATCCGAACATTCCAATGTTCTAATATGTATTAGGTTTATTAGTTGTAGGCCTTAACTTAGCAAAGGTCTTGGCCTATTTGCCAGGCCTCGTGTAAGAGCTGTATTTTTTTAACATTTAATAAATGGCTGTCCTAGAGAGTTAAACTGTGATTTTCTACTTGCATTGTTTGAATGTGCTCATATCTGAGATCTTTTCTCATGAGAACCGACTGCCAGAAGATGCTGTTCTTGCTAATGTAACATTTTAGGTGTAATGTGTGTGAGACTGACTTTCTCAGGAGGAGAACAATGTAGATACTGACTGGAGTAGAAGCTGCAGCAATATTGTTACCTGCTAGCCGGATGATGAGGACATTGCAGGACAACCAATCAACAACATGTGAATGGAGTAATAGTAAAATTCATAGATTTTAAGTTTTAGTTTTATTGGACAAAGTGTGAACATGCGATTAATTGACCAATAGGGATTTGAGATATAATTTTACTAGTTTTGATATAAGGAGACTGCACAGAGAGAAGAGACCCCATTGTCCATTTTCTTGCTGACCGGAAGGCCAAAAGTTTCTTGTGCGTCTTGACAATAGACGTGCTTAACTTTAATGCTTAAAGACTTTGCGTTTTCTGCACTTTGATGCTGAATCCTGATGCCTTTCTGATCGACTGATGTCCTGAGGGTGAAGACTGACTCTGCTTGCTGATCCACACTGAGGATAGGTATTATGAATTAGAATATTGATTATCATGCATATGTGTTCTTTCTTTCTAGGTGCCAACTGCACTGTTTTGATAGAGCTATAGTTAGATGTTTTTCCAAATTGGTGTTACTAAATTGTTTTGCTTGAAGCCAAACATGCTGATGCTAATCTGATGTTAGTTAAGGATCCTTACTAATGAAATTGTGCTAATAGGAAATAATGCTTGATGAATTTCCCTGCTGAATTCGAATGTATCTAATCACTCCAAAGCAGCTGACTTTGTTATTAATTTGCACCATAACCTTAGAATGTGTTGTAGTTCAAGCTTTGATTAGATTACGTTTCTTACACCACTATGGACAGCCAGTATTGTTTCTGTATGTGTTTCATTTGTTTCTGAGATTAATCTACATGACCTACACATTGTTAATATAGGAAAATAAATATTCTAACTTTTACCAAAAGGTGTGGTTATTCATGGCTGAAAGATCATACTGTGTGACAATTACTGACTCTATTGATTATTGATGTTAATGATTATTGTTGATTGTTAATATTGTGTATTGGTTATTGAATATTGATTTGCATGTACTGGAGCTAAGGTAAGAACATCTTACTTATGAGTCAAAAGGTGCATCAACCTATTCACGTCCCCTTGTAAGTTTACTTATTAAGGTCAGATTTGCTAACAACATCACAAAAGGTTTGAGGGAGAAACTAGTATTACTCGGTGTGATAAAAGGTTGATTTCGTAAAGGTTTAACCTGTTGAAACTTAGCAGGGAAAAATGTCTAGTAATTATCTGAACATGCACAATTTGGAGCTGTAAATGCCAAGCTCCCTGTTTATTCACCACTATCTGGGTAAAACTAATGATAGGTGCTATTCATTACACCTGATACATTCTAACACTGGTGGTGTCAGATTTTATTGGTGTGATAAAAATCACACTTTCGTCCTGGCCACTGATAACAAAGGCCTCAAAATGTTATCTAATTGTTCTTATAGGCTTTTCTTGCTAAAGAGGGAAAGCGGGTCTGCTCTGAAGGTAGTGTTTTATAGTCAAGTGGAAATAGTTAATTTTATTTAGAAGATTTCTTGGACTTGAAGGTGATCAAGCAACAGCTAGTCACAGGGGGTGTTTGAAGTGAGATCCATGGCAGTAATGGAGCATCCATCAAAAGTATACGAAATATCCTTTGACGGCCATCTTTTCCGTACCAGTGCCCGATTTAGGGGATGTGAGTAAGCAGACATGCCACAATTGGAAAAGCCATTGAAGGCCTGCTTATTTTAGGACAGCTAGCCTGACATCACCTCCACCAATGTACTTTGCACCCCAAGCTATAACTGAAACCACAACAGTTCAGAACAGAAAATGTTTTTGTCTCCTGCGAACTGTAATCTCAGCGTATCATGGACATTTGTTATATGAGGCCTGCAGATATACTCTTACTTTGAGAGTATGGGCCTGATTATGACCTTGATGGTCGGACCACCAGACCATCATGGTGGCGGTCCCAAAAAGATTGCTGTGCTGGCAATCCCCAGACTGACGTATTACGATGCAAACAGGAAGGACCGCCAGCGGTGCGGCGGCTTGTATCTAGGCGGTCTGATCTCCAGCGCCCTCAGTGCTGCGGCCACCCACCGAGCATATTACATACAGTCACCGTAGTGGCCTCCTCACTGCAGTTAGCCAATGGCAGTCGACTACTATAGTACTCATCCAGCAAAGTAACAAACAAGTGCACATTGGATGAATTAAAAAAACAATACAGCTAACATACATTGGTCTAGTGGACACACCTGCAAATCACACTATAAAACACACCACACCACAAAGAAGCCCGGCCACTATTTAATAAATTTTTCATAGATTAGGCACCCCTTTTTCCACCATCACACAGAACACCCTGCAAACTCTTTTGACCATTCCCTCCCTATTGCTAAGTAAGTCCCTTTCAACCATGTTCTTTGCCCACCATGTCACATTCAAAAATCCCTGTTTTTCAGAAGATGAGTTGAGAGTCATGGTGGATGAAATCATAAGAGTAGAACCACAGTTGTTTGGAGTCCAAGTCCAGCACATTCCTCTCAGCAGGAAAATGGAAATGTGGGACAGGATAGTCGACAGAATGAATGCTCTAGGCACCACCCTGCACACAAAGGTGGATATTAGGATGAGGTGGAATGACTCCAGGGGCAAAGTCCGTTCCCTGGACTCTAGGCAGCAGCGGAGGCCAAGAAAATTGGCAGTGTCCCCCCGAGTGTCCCATTAAGACTCTTTCCCTGGGAGGGGAAGATCTTGGCCATCCTTCATTCTGTGGGCTTAACAGGAATACCTGCAAGAGTAAAGTCTGGTAAGTTACAACACAAACACTGTCACAAAACTGCAATGTCATGCATGTCACAGTTTAGCTTTTACTACTGTCTTGTTAATATACCTCATCAACATTCAACATTCAGAGTGTCTTAGTTTTAACACTACCAATGTGTATAATTGGACCCAACATCACAGCTACCAAGGCCCATCATATGCCATATGTCCAAACGGTGCCTGCAAATCTCACAGTAACAAAAAACAATCCAGGATTCATGATATGTCCCAAAATGTAAATGTATGCTCAAACCTAAATGGGGAGTAGAGGGAGTGACCTAACTGCAAACCCCAATAGGCCATGTTTCTGGAAATCCAACCACCAGCTCATTGTTCACTTGCCCAATTACCCCTGTGTCTTAACTCTCAATTGAAGTGCACTCACCTAGGAGGTTACCATTTGCATAGTGTGTGTACTAGAGAGAGTGACCTGACTGTAACTCTAAGGAGGACCTGTTCCTAGAACTCCAACCACCAGGCCAGTGTGCACTTGTCCGAATACCCTTATTTGGTAACTCTCAAATGCAGTTTACTCACCTCTGATTGACCAAGATACAGCTCATGCTCAACACAGGCATGTGTCTGTCTACCTAGCTCCATTTTGACCTGCTAACCCTAGATGAAACTATTGAGGACAGGAATGACACCTTACACAGTGTGTACAACAAGTATTCCTAAGGCCTCAAACTGCATCCACAGATTGCTATTGGCAGTAGACACATTCAGACTGCACTAGGCACATGATAACTCCAGTCACATATATAACAAAGTCCTATGTTTTCCTGCGTTCCCCTCAACTAGGCCTCTAAATGGTCAAAGCTATATGTTGCCTTTCCACTGTGTCGGCTTCACTGGTGGTAAGATGTCGTTTTCAGACCATCTTCCGAAGTGCAACTGATCTGCACATCTCATAAGCTACTTTAGTCAACTAGGTTTGGCTTGGTTCACACATGCCATGTCAAATAACCCAATACCATGGTATCTTGGCACAATACGATTACCTACAACTTAACTATGTCCAATGTCTCTTCTTATTGTAATACAAAACCTAGGTGTCACAATTCAACCAGTAACAATGTGTGTTCTTCATCAACAGGTCGAGCTGCCAGTGGGCATATGGAAGCCACTGAACAGACTACCACTACCTCCCTGGATGAAGCCCTCAGTGACGACAACACTCCTGGACTCGTGGACATGAAGGAAGGTCGTGGCCCATCTTTACAACCTGGTCAGACGGCAACAGTGGGTCTCACTGTGGCCCCTATGTCACCTCCCTGTTGCTTCAATATCCCAGTCAACGATGCAACCCCAACATGTGTACCTAGCACAGTTTCCACCATCTTGTGCCCCTCAGTCCTGGATCCTGAGTGGCAACTCAACACTCCGGACACTGAGGGTCCAGGACTGAGTTGGACAGTGCACCCTGTGCCAAGCGCACAGACTCATGGGGGTATGGTAAAAGGGAGGGATGCTGTGGGCTAGCGGAGTGAGGCCACTGGGGCTGCTGTCAGCCTGGACACCATCAGCCACAATACGATTACCTACAACTTAACTATGTCCAATGTCTCTTCTTACTGTAATACAAAACCTAGGTGCCACAATTCAACCAGTAACAATGTGTGTTCTTCATCAACAGGTCGAGCTGCCAGTGGGCATATGGAAGCCACTGAACAGACTACCACTACCTCCCTGGATGAAGCCCTCAGTGACGACAACACTCCTAGACTCGTGGACATGAAGGAAGGTCGTGGCCCATCTTGACAACCTGGTAAGACGGCAACAGTGGGTCTCGCTGTGGCCACTATGTCACCTCCCTGTTGCTTCAATATCCCAGTCAACGATGCAACCCCAACATGTGTACCTAGGACAGTTTCCACCATCTTGTGCCCCTCAGTCCTTGATTCTGAGGTGCAACTCAACACTCTGGACACTGAGGGTCCAGGACTGAGTTGGACAGTGCACCCTGTGCCAAGCGCACAGGCTCATGGGGGTTGGGTAAAAGGGAGGGATGCTGTGGGCTAGCGGAGTGAGGCCACTGGGGCTGCTGTCAGACTGGACATCATCAGCCACGTCTTGGGGGTCTAGCAAGAGTCCCAAGGCATAATGCGCCAGGTGTTGACTGAATTCCGGGACATTAAGCAGCTGCAAAGTGTCATGATTGAAAAAATGGATGCCCATAATACTGAAATGGGCACCCTAACAGGGGTGCTGTGGAAAATTAACACTATACTGATCAGGGCTTTATTCCCAACATTTACCCCTTCCTGTGTGGCAAGTACATGATGCCAAATACATCTGTGACAGACACAGGAAGGGAGGCCCTGACAGAGGTACAAACAGATGCAGTCAGCTGACCCCCCGCCCCACTCACAAGCAGGGACGTTCAGCAAAAGAATCCAGGAGGTGCGGCAGGCAAGACACCCCACACTGCCAGTAATAATCCTCTCCCTTAAGGTCCTCCTTTGTGTGTCACACATTCACTCTGTTCGACTGATCCTGAACCAACTTCCATTTCCAATTGGAGGAGTGCTCTGGACTTTGGGCTTCCAGTGGTGTGGTACCTACTCCAATGATTTAATTCACCATGTCTGACCCCTTCACATTGTTTTTTTGTTGAGTCATGTCTCATATATTTTCTGTTAGTCGGAACTTCTCAATTAAATCACCTGTCACTGACTCATTGTTTGCTGTTTTTAATTTCACGTTTAGCCATGTAGATATGTCAGACCATGAGAAACATGCAATGATGATCCAAGGTACTTTTTCAAGATGGGATATGTTGTATGTACACAGTGTCTAGCTCAGGATTACAACCATCCCACAGAAACACATACATACAAGTGTCTGATCAAAGAAGACATGTAATTACAATGTTCAGCACATAGGATTCTTATTATGTCTGACATTTTGCAAATCATACATGATTGAATTATACTGAGTAAATGAACATATTTACAGGTACTGACCTCCAGACCATGGAAGGAAGGGATTTGCCAGACATTGTCCTGTAGTATAGACAAACGTTGAAGTGGTTGATGTCATCAGCTGGAGCCTTATCACATACCACAACAAAGTTTTGTAACATCACATAATCCAAGACTTAGACAGATGGCAGTGCAACCGTTTCTGATCACAGGGTCATTATAATCCAGTGCACATGCATCTGGTGGTATGACACTAACATATGTCAGTGATTTGGCTCAGGCAAAGTGGCCTACAATGATGAAATACATCAACAGCTACATACAGGTCATACAAAAAGAGTGTTTAGCCAGTATGAAGTGTAACCAACATGATTGTGGCCTAAGACTACATATTTTCTGACCGCATTATGATACATTTGATGCATCAGGGCCACCACAGGACACAAAACAAGTCCAATAGACTCTTATAAACTTCCATCCTAAAACTGTGCAAGCGGTCTTGGCACAGGACTCCTACACCCAAATTCTGTGACCTACCTTACCTGGAACAATCCATGTCCACTTCGTCTGTGAGAACAGCATCACATACCTCTCAATGTTACAACTTTGAAATGCTCATGGTGAAGGTACATGTACAAACAACACAACAACCGTGAGTACAACCGTGAAACCATAGATATGACACAAGTCACATAGCAAGCATCTGGATAACAAAGTACATTACTGTTAGAAATGGGGTCTTTGGTTGGCAGTCAGTTTGTACTCAGTCCACCCAGAGACCCTCACTCTAGTCAAGGCGATGGAGATACACACTTAGATAACCCCTACTCACCCCCCTTGGTAGCTTGGCACAAGCAGTCAGGCTTATCTCAAAGGCAATGTGTAAAGTATTTGTACCAACACACAGTAATACAGTGAAAACACTCAAAATGGACACCATACAAGTTTAGAAAAATAGGAAATATTTATCTAAATTCAAAAAGACCAAAACTACAAAGATCCAACATACACAGAGTCTTACTCCATAGAAAGCAATGGAAGCAGCTTTGTTGTTACACAAAGTGCCTGGTTTGTGTCAAAAATAAAGGTGCCTGGGCGAGTGTGCATTGGAAAAGTCAGCAATGCGTCTATTCCTTACTCGCAAGTGAGGCGACGATTTGTTTTTTCTCCGCCAGGTAGGCGATGCGTCGTTTTTCTCTCCTGCAAGATAGCGATGCTTTGATTTCCAGACAGGAGACCTTGGATCTGCGCAGGTTCACAATGATTTTGACACCCAGCGATGATGTGTGAGAAATCCAGTTGCGTGGTGGTGGAAAACCGCGCTACGCGCGGTTAGCGTTGTTTTCAGCAGCCGCAAGCAGGTGTTACATCGTTTCTCCAGCCGCGATGCAGATGATTCGTCGATTTCCCAGCCGTGATGCAGGTGGAGCGCTGATTTCAGCCACGACATGGGTGGCACGTCATTTTTACAGCCGTGTTGCAGGTGGTGCGTCAAAAGTTTCCCTGCATGGCTCCCTGTGTGTGGAATTCAGACCTTATTCAACCAGTTTCACATTTCAAGGGCAAAGGGGCTGGATAGGGTACCACTTGGCAGGGCAGGAATCTCAGCAGAGAGTCCAGATGCTGGCAGAGGAAGTCTTTGATGGCCCTGAGACTTAAAAGCAGGAGGCAAACTCAGTCCAAGCCCTTGGAGATTTTTCAAAAGCAGGAATATTCCACAAAGTCCAGTCTTTGTCGTCTTTCAACTGCAGGCCAACCCAGCAAAGCACAGGCAACAGGGCAGTACTCCTCCTCCAGCTGTTCAGCTCTTCTCCTTGGCAGAGGTTTCTCTTGGTTCCAGAAGTAATCTGAAAATCTGGTGTTTTGGTTCCACTACTTATAACCCTTTATGCCTTTAAAGTAGGCAAACTTCAAAGGACAGTCTCTGTTGTTCACAAGATCATGCCGGAAAAGACCATTCAGATGTTAGTGACCACTCCTCCCTCCACTACAGCCCAGATGGCCGATCAGGATCCGCAGGCTACACCCCAGCTCTCTTTGTGTCACTGTCTTGTGGAGATTCACAAACAGCCAAACTGTCAATCTGACCCAGACAGGGAATACACAAGCAGGTAGAGTCACAGAATAGTTTAAGCAAGAACATGCACACTTTCTAAAAGAGCCATTTTCAAACTGACAATCTAAAAACCAACTTTACCAAAAGTTGTATTTTTAAATTGTGAGTTCCAAGACACCAAACTCCATATCTCTACCTGCTCCCAAAGGAAAACTGCACTTAAAAGATATTTAAAGGCAACCCCCATGTTATCCTATAAGAGAGATAGGCCTTGCAACAATGAAAATGGAATGTGGCAGTATTTCACTGTTAGGAGATGTAAAAAAAAACCAGCCCTGTCCTATCTTTACCATACACTACACCCTGCCCATGGGGCTCCCTAGGACCTACCTTAGGGGTGCCTTACATGTTTAATAAGGGAAGGTTTGGGTCTGGCAAGTGGGTACGCTTGCCAGGTTGAATTGGCAGTTCAAGACTACACACACAGACACGGCAATGGAAGGTCTGAAACATGTTTACAGGGCTACTCATGTCGGTGGCAAAACCAGTGTTGCAGGTCCACTAGTAGCATTTGATTTAGAGGACCTGGGCACCTCTACTGCACTTTACTAGGGACTTACTAGCAAATCAAATATGCTAATCATGGAAAAACAAATCACCAAAACAATTTATACAGAGAGCATATGCACTTTAACACTGGTTAGCAGTGGTAAAGTACCCAGAGTTCTAAAGCCAACAAAAAGTAGTCAGAATAAATAGGAAGAAGGAGGCAAAAAGTGTGGGGATGATCCTGGAAAAAGGGCCAGGTCCAACAATCACAATACATCTCACACAAACAAAGCGACATTATCAAGGTGGAGATGTGTCAAAAGCTATTTTCATCAAGCAGCCTATGGCTGATTTTAGCTGAGTATCAGCTTCCTAACTTTAAAAAAAAACAACTCCACACATTCTCACACATACAGTACATTGTAAGTCACAGTCATGACATCACATGGCATACACTCATGAGAAGAAGCTGTGGATGAGATCTTGTCTCAAGATATCTCGTTCCTCTTCACTACTGTAATCTTCATTTGTCATTTCAGGATTCTCATGCGGGGGCACTGCAAGCTACCCTTTCTCTGGGATGTATGGTATATTCCCGTGCAGGGCGATGTTGTGGAGCATGCAGCATGCCACAGCGATCTGACACACGTTCCCGGGTGAGTAGAGGAAGCCTTCACCAATACTGCCCAGACAGCAAAATCTGGCTCTCAGGAGCCCAAAAGCCTGATCCATGGGTCTCATTGAAGCAGACTTCTCCTGGTGTAGTTGGATTTCTCAGCAGTGTCAATAACCAAGGACGGTTTAAATATGCTGAGTCTCTTGTTAAGGAATGGAGCATAAGTGTAATAATGAGTTACTGACTTCATGATTGTAGCTCCTGACGTTGCTCATACACAATCACTACAGATGTGACTTACCAACCGCAGGGCACTCTCTGTTTGCTGCTGTGGCATCAGCTGGGGTATGGTGTTGTTCCGCATTATAAAGGAATCATGGGCTGATTCAGGGAACCTGGCACAGACGTTTGAGATGTAGAAATCAATGGAACAAACAACTGGCACGTTGATGGAATGGAAGATTTTTCTCTTGCAATAGACTAGTTCAGTGACCTGTGTGGCACCAAGGCAACATGTGTGCCATCAATGGCTCCCATCACATGTGGGATGCGGGCAAAACCATAGAAGTCAGCGTTCACATTGGCTACAAGCTCTTGTCAGGGGAACCAGATATAGCTTTAAATGTGTTTCAACATTGCTGAGAGAAAATCTTTCAACACCAGACTGAACATAGGTTGGGACATCCCACCAGCTAGGGCCACTGTATGTAGGAAGGACCCTGTGGCCAGGAAGGGCAGTACTGCCATGACTTGAACAATGGGTGATATGTAGTATAGATTACTGTTTGGTGGCATCAGATCTGCCTCCAATTAAAAGCATAAATCCATTATTGTTTACCTATTCAGATGATACAACTGGATAATGTGGTGTTCCTCCATGGTTTGAAGGTCTGGCAATGGACGGTAGACAGGTGGTTGTCGCATCCTCCCTCTCCCAGGGAATCTGTGTGTGGCAATGCATGAGTTGGCGCATACGTCACTGTGTTCACACCAACATACATGATGCATACAAAACAAAAGAACGTGACAAAAAATTTCAGACTGGAAATACATTACACCCAGTACACATCAAAGCTCTCAACTACACAATGGTCAATGGTTGTGAACACATGTGTCCACAACATGGATTCGGCTGACACCTAACTATCTGCTACTCAATTTCCCCTCGAAATGTGACAGTCTTTTACAACAGTAAAAAATACCGTCAGCGGTAGTGGACAGTGCATCACCGTCATATGCCATCTGTGCCCTGCAACACACTACACTGGTGATTGTGTAGTAGGACCTACACAATAAGACTGATTTAGGATGCTTGTTATGAACCCAGACATATATTGTTGTTGTGACGCATTTAACAGGGCTATTTACCATCTTTCAAACCGCCAAAATGGCAGATTCCTGACCTACTCCACTAGACATCAGGAACCACCCGCAGCCGCTGGCAGAAGTCATCCACATGGTGGGTTGTACCAACTGTGGCAGACACAGCCAACAGCTAACATTGTTGCCTATGGTGGTCACAGGCCAATGGCTGTGGCCATTGGTGGTGATGACCGCGTACGTGTAATCCACATTTTGCAGAATCAGTCACTTGACACTGCTGCCATCAACACCTCCACCACTTCAGATGCGGTGTGCCACCTCTGGGAGCAATCATGCCACAGCCAGCAGGTGAAAGGGCCCCTGCTTTCTCTCCAGAGGAGCTGGAGAAGCATGTGGATGAGGTCCTTTCCCTATATGGTCAACTCTATGGCTCACCACAAGAGCAAGTAAGAGTCTCATAAGCACAATTGTCTCTGTTATACACCGTCCTTTCCCTCCTCACAGGCTACAATGTGCCCCTGTGTGCCAGCTAGACTTCTTGTGTGCCTGTTGTCGCAGTTTCTGTGGCATCAATGGGATGTACATGGTGCAGGTATTGGAGAGAAGTACTAAGGCCCAGATTTATGTGAAAGTGGCACAGAGCGGTGCAGCGCTAAAAACAGCAGCACCGCACCACTTTTGAAATGTAGGGGTGTGCCATATTTAGAGAAATACGGCACACCTCTACATTTTCCCCTGCGCTGACGTGGAATTAAGCTGCCTAGCGCCAATGCAGGCATCCTTGCACCATAGTACAGTAGTGTCTGCGTTGAAGGGATAGATTGTTTATGTGCAGGAAGGTGGCCTTTCCTGCACATAAACAATCTATAATTGCCATTTGGCACTTCTATGTGTTCTGCAAAATGCAGCACACATATAAGTACCAAAGCGTCACTTTGAATGATTGTTTATGGACCGGAAGGGACAGAATGCAGCACACATAGAAAAAGCAAGCAACGAGGAGGAATAAAAGCATTCCTCCTTGTTTTGGCATGCTGACGCCAACCCTGGGGTGGCATTAGGTTTTGGCGCTGCCTCAGGTTTACGACAACTCGTAAATCTGAGGAAGTGTCAAAAATAATGGGTGTTGTGGTGGAACAGCAACACCCATTTCATGGCCCTCTGACGCAGAAAACTGCATTGGAGGAGCCCACATTTACAAGGAGGTGTAACGCCACAATAAAGTGGTGTTGCACCTCCTTGTAAATATGGAGCAGTGCTTAGCGCCACTGGAGTGTCACGAAAAGTGACACTCCAGTGGTGCTAGGGGCAATTAAATATGCCCCTAAATGTTTTGGACATTCACATTGTATTGTATGATGTGATTTGAAGCCTAGATCCTCCTTTTGTTGAATGCATACATCTAGGCAAGAAGACTTAACTGCCATACAATGACATCTCTTTGGTTATGATATTATAAAATGTCAGACAACATGCATGTGCATGACAGAATGAGCTGTATACGCATCTTGTTTAAGTCATTTGAGGATGTTGTAAGCAATGTGTATTGTGCCACAGATCTTTCAACCAACATCTGGCCTTGCCAAACTATTGTTTGGTAAGCATATCATGACTCACTGTGCTCTTCAGGTTGCCACACAAACCACAAGCCTCATTGATGATGGCCACATGATGTAATGTCGTGCATGGAAATGTGAGTGTTATGTAGGTTCTGTATGGTTAGCCTGCAGAGAACAGGGCCTGTAAAATGTATCTCCTAGTATGGGATATACTCCAGGCTGTAGGATGAGTCATTGTTGCTATGCAATTGTGGCACTGTACCCACTCTCTGTAGACCTGTGGCCAATATGAGGCTATAATGGCAAAACTTGCCTTGAATGCCTCAGTACATTATCTATATTAGGCATGGGTACTGAGGTAAATCCCTGAAATAGTCCATATGTGCATTTTGCACCATTGTCAATGTGTGTCTTTGACTCATAACAGGTCCATTACTCACACAGCTCTGTTGTCACCTTTACACAAGTCATGTTTGCCCAGTACAAGAGTATTGCACAACTGACAAACCTATAGTGCAGATAATGTGTAGATTGCAGGGAGACCATGACACGTAACTCAGTAGCTCGGTTGCATAGCACCTATTGAACCGAACATACCTTTGAATGTTGGATACCATCTCTGTAGGTTTGCCCCATATGTTCAAATGTGTTTTCTGTGGTACAGGTGCATACCAAAGAAACCAACCCTGAAATGGCATGAGTTAGCATTTGGTAGGCCACATGTCCACACATGTACAGGGTGGAGACTTTCCATGCCCACCTTGCCTGCCCTTTCTTTGTCACTCCAGTGTAAGAGTGAAGCCTGTACTATGGTAGTTACCTGTAGGAACTGTATGCATAGAGTTAATATTCCAGAGTGTAAATGTGTTGGTCCAGTCAGGCCTAAGGAGTTTACCCTTCAGAAGCTACAATGGTGTGTAGTGTTTCACAGTGGCTTGCATCACACTACATGTTGCTTAAGCCTGGGCTAAGTGATATCAGTAGGCTTGCTTAGTCATCGTAGGCCATGAGCAGGGTAGTGGGTTAGTCTGCAGACAACTTTAAAAGTGTGTAGTCTTGTCCCTGTACCTAGCAGCATGTGTGCTTTACAGTTGTGGTGTATTGACAAGTAGCACATTTTGTGCTTGGTGTTTTGTGACACGGAGCACAAGTCGGAGCCTGATTCCCCCAAATAACCTGCATTCTGGCAGTGGCCTACCTACAGAATGATGGGCGTTTGACGGGAGCACAGCAGCCACAAGGTGGTGAGTCCAAAGCATATTCCTGTCTGTCACATTGCCAAGTTAATGTGTAAGATTCAGCAATCTTCCCCTGAAGATTTAGGATGGGCCTTATGTGACACACAGGATGAGTAACTGTTGGTGTAAATATGGAAGTTGGTGCATTCTAATGTGCCCTGCCTATTAGCCCAGGGACCTAGGACACAACAGAGTAGAGTCCAAAAAACAATTTGCTCTCACAGGCCAACACATGGCTGTGTACAGTGATCAATCAAGCTTCAGTGTGACAGCCCAAACAAAATGAAGTGATGGATCACTGTCCTCAGCCACATGTCTGCTCAAGTGAGTATATTGGCATTTGTCCCCCAGAGTCCACTTGTTTTCAGTGTGTCATGAGTTCTGGTGCCTCAGTACTGTCTGTTATGTGAAGGTGGCCAACGTACATGTGACAGAGCATGCATCATTCTTTGGGCGCAGCTACAGACCAATACTTTCCTTTTGTAAGTGGGGAATATCCATTGACATGATTTGTGTGACATCACTGTTGCCAACATTTCTTGTGCCTACATGTTAGCATGTGTTTCTTTCAATTTTGAGAAATACGTTTCACTACTGTTTCATGCACGGTCTACCTGTCTCCATGGGATGATTTCTGTAGTCCCTCATATTTGTGTGCATGCCAACATGTGTTTGGAATTGGACATATGTCATGGGGCTACATTTCATGTGGTACCACAGTCAGGAATGTGTCACCATTGATTGTTGGCTCACACATATCCTCACCTATCACTGCATGTCATTTGGTATGTACCACTGTAGTAGCGATGAAGGACATGACCTATAGGACTACAGTTTTTAGCCATCATGTAGCAAAATGCTCTGCACATGTGAAATGGGAAAGGTTCATTACCTGACTGTTGGCATGCTTTATGGAGTGACATGCAGTTATGTGAGAATCATATGTGGTTATGTACCATTCAACCACTGAAATCAGGGTTTGTAGGACTAAAATGGATACTGTGATATAGCTTCCCATTGGCCAACTTGCTGAGGGCCTTCTGCAAGTACTCGATAATCCCTGGGTCTCTCCAACATTCAAAGGACTATTTGCTTCTACTGATGCAATAAGAGTATGTCATTGTCAGGGGTGCTATTCAAGAGAGGTGATTTCCCTGGAGCTAGCTAATTCACTGTGTTGTGGTTTTACAGACATATCTCTCTGAACTTTTGCACAATTTGTCTATAGTGTACATTTCATCGCTACATGTGTAGTATATCTGAGCAACATTAGTACAACCTCCATGACTCCATTAGGACAATTTATACATGGTGAAGTGAGCATTGTTGATTTATTTGCAGTGTGACATGGGTATTTCCATGTCACCTTCTTCAGGCTACTGTACTTCTGTCAGCACCATGCCAGGATTTTGGACCATCAATTCTTATTATTGTGGGATTTTGTATGTGACAAATAGATGTATACATACCCCTGTGTGGGAACTGTGGGAATGAACTTGGCACTGCCCTACTACTGCATGACAATAGGTAATTGAGTTATGCTACATGAGGCAAACCATTGAAGGTGATGAGGTCTCCCACTGGTTAAATGGTTACTGTATTGCATCACTTCACCCATACAATTGGAGTTGTCTGAGATTCTGATTTTCCTGTGGGCCACTGTTGACAGTTTATGCGGCATGCATGCATATGGTGTGTACCTAGTCCTTTTGCCACAATCCCTGTAGCTCCCCACCTATTCGGTCACCCAAGAGGATGGGCATCTCCTTCACCCCTGGCGCCTCACCCCGGCTGCTGTTACCCCTGCTGCCCTCAGATAGGAGGCTATTGACAACCTGAGGAGTATCTCTGTAGGGCAGACTGTCGCTGTGAATGCCGTTCAGGGTTTGGCCAGCCAACTTCAGGAGACAAATGCATACCTGGAAGGCATTCTTAGTGACATGTCTCACCTCCTGAAATCTTTTCAAGATCTGACCTCCTCAACAATGGCAGCCATCCACCCCCCGCAATCCTCCCCCCACCATCTCCTTCTTCCCAATCAAAATTCCTTATTCCCCTGCCTGTCCCATACATACAGACACATCCGCACATAGCCACCTCAACACAAACAAGCAGCACACTTAGACACAGGCACCACAAGACACACCGGCATGCATGCACTCAACAGTCACCCACAGACTCCACAACATCCACCATTCCCACTGACACCACTACTGACCCATGCACAACAATCACCATACCCAAAGATACCACCACTTCAGCCAGTGGGATATCCACCACAGCCACCATACACCCAGATAACACCTCACAACCAACAGACACCCACACATCTCAGACACCATGCCCCCAGATACCATCAGAACATCCACAGACACATCCCCCACACTCCAGACACCAGCCCAACACACACAGACATAGCCACCAAACCCACAGACACCACCCCAGCACACACAGACATATACATCATATCTACATACCCACAGATACGAACCCAACACATGCAGACACATCTTTCACATCCACCATACTCCTGGACACCACCCCAACAGTTGTATAAAGGAACCACGGATGCCAGAACAACGCATGCCTTAACAATGCAGTCAGAACCACAACCACATTGTTTCCACGCATGCCTTTTCCAAGCATGCCTTTACATGTTGTAAATATAATATGAACCACAGAGGGTAACCCTGCAAAACTCAAGAGGGTCTGGGTAGAAAATATTGACAACAAACTACATTGCCCACTCTTGGACCAACTCTAACATAGAAAACACTAAAATATACATACAGCATCACAAGACAATATTGAAATAAACTTATTTACATATAAAATTAATTAGCATATTTACATCAAAATACCCCATCAGAAAAATAAGAAGGACAGAACAAGTGTCAAAAGAAACAGTGATCATGTTTAAGAAGAATGTTTGATTTGTTCTGCATTCCATCCATCTTCTGTTGTTTTTGCATTTGTCGCCCCAAGTCGGAAGGATATGCCCAGACGTGGGTCCTGTGCTTGTCATGCCACCAGATTCAAGCTAGCCTGGCTGATGAAGGGTGATACCCTGAAACCGGTCCCAGGATGCTTGTTTCTGGTCCAGGGAGGACCTGGCCTGGCAGTTCGGGCTGGACTGTTCCTTTGGGGAACAGGGTCAAGACTGATTTGGCTATGGCTGGGACTGACCTGGAATGTTGTGGCAAGCAAAAAAACTGATGGATTAAACCCAGATCTGTGACTGGGGTTGAATGTTTGATTTGTTCTGCATTCCGTCCATTTTCTGTTGTTTTTGCATTTGTCGCTCCAAGTGGGATGGGTATGCCCAGATGTAGGTCCCGTGCTTGTCATGCCACCAGATTCAAGCTAGCCTGGCTGAAGATGGGTGATACTCTGAAACTGGTCCCAGGATGCTTGTTTCTGGTTCAGGTAGGACCTGGCCTAGCAGTTCGGGCTGGACTGTTCCCATGGGGAACAGGGTCAAGACTGATTTCCATAAGGCTGGGACTGCGCTGGAATGGTGTAGCAAGCAAAGAAACTGATTGATTAAACCCAGATCTGTGACTGGGGATGAATGTTTGATTTGTTCTGCATTCCATCCATCTTCTGTTGTTTTTGCATTTGTCACCCCAAGTCGGAAGGATATGCCCAGGCGTGGGTCCTGTGCTTGTCATGTCACCAGATTCAAGCTAGCCTGGCTCATGAAGGGTGATACCCTGAAACCGGTCCCAGGGTGCTTGTTTCTGGTCCAGGGAGGACCTGGCCTGGCAGTTCGGGCTGGACTGTTCCCATGGGGAACAGGGTCAAGACTGATTTGCATATGGCTGGGACTGAGCTGGAATGGCGTGGCAAGCAAAAAAACTGATGGATTAAACCCTGATCCGTGACTGGGGGTGAATGTTTGATTTGTTCTGCATTCCGTCCATCTTCTGTTGTTTTTGCATTTGTCACCCCAAGTCGGAAGGGTATGCCCAGACGTGAGTCCTGTGCTTGTCATGCCACCAGATACAAGCTAGCCTGGCTGATGAAGGGTGATACCCTGAAACCGGTCCCAGGATGCTTGTTTCTGGTCCAGGGAGGACCTGGCCTGGCAGTTCGGGCTGGACTGTTCCCATGGGGAACAGGGTCAAGACTGATTTGCATATGGCTGGGACTGAACTGAAATGGCGTGGCAAGCAAAGAAACTGATGGATTAAACCCAGATCTGTGACTAGGGTTGAATGTTTGATTTGTTCTACATTCCATCCATCTTCTGTTGCTTTTGTATTTGTCGCCCCAAGTGGGATGTGTATGCCCAGATGTGGGTCCGGTGCTTGTCATGCCACCAGATTCAAGCTAGCCTGGCTGATGAAGGGTGATACTCTGAAACTGGTCCCAGGATGCTTGTTTCTGGTCCAGGGAGGACCTGGCCTGGCAGTTTGGGCTGGACTGTTCCCATGGGGAACAGGGTTAAGACTGATTTGCATAAGGCTGGGACTGAGCTGGAATGGCGTGACAAGCAAAAAAACTGATGGATTAAACCCAGATCTGTGACTGGGGTGAATGTTTGATTTGTTCTGCATTCCGTCCCTCTTCTGTTGTTTTTGCATTTGTCGCCCCAAGTGGGAAGGTTATGCCCAGACGTGGGTCCCGTGCTTGTCATGCCACCAGATTCAAGCTAGCCTGGCTCATGAAGGGTGATACCCTGAAACTGGTCCCAGGATGCTTGTTTCTGGTGCAGGGAGGACCTGGCCTGGCAGTTCGGGCTGGACTTTTCCCATGGGGAACAGGGTCAAGGCTGATTTGCAAATGGCTGAGACTGAGCTGGAATGGCGTTGCACGCAAAAAAACTGATGTATTAAACCCAGATCTGTGACTGGGGGTGAACATTTGATTTGTTCTGCATTCTGTCCTTCTTCTGTTGTTTTTGCAATGGTTCAATGATCAGTAAAAATGTAAGAAAAAACAGATGTTTTGTGAATTTTATCCTCTAAACCTGTGGTTAGTTTTGTATGTAAACAATGTACCTGCTGAAGGAAAAATATTTGATTGATTATTTGGACCACTGAGGTGAGGCTGAAAAAAACACCTCATTCATACTGTGGAAAATGAGGGAATTTTAAATGTTATTTTTTGATGCCTGTAGAAAGAAAATAGGCATAGTTGATTAGGAACTGCATTTTATGTTGTCTTTACCGGAGATGTGTTTTGTGGCTTCCTAAACTGTTGTTTTACAGTTATTTTGGTTTTTGAAGTGGCTGGATTGTTGATTTTCGCAGTGGCTGCATTGTTTGATTTAAAAATTTTCCAATTCAATCTGTCAAGACTTTTGAAAAATAGGAGAAATCAGGTGACTGATATACTGAAAAACTGTGGTTTATTTTTATTTTTAACCCGTGTACCTGTTAAAAGGAAATATTTTTATGGTTATTTGCACTGTTGATATTAATCATGAGGAAAAAACTATGAAAAATATTTATTCTTTGAAGCGGCTCCAATTGGAATTTTCAACATTTTGTTTTGATTGTAGAGTCTGTTGAGAAAATCAAAAAGGCAAGTTTTTTGTGGTGGTGTAATGTTAATGAGTATGCCTCTGAATCACTGTCCAGCACCTTCCCTGAGGTAAATAACTGGAGAAGTTAGAATATGAATTTTGTCCCCTTACTCCACAGTCACTGTCCAGCACATTCCTTAAGGTGAATACTAGGCAGAATTAGAATAGTAATTTTGGCCACCAAACAGTGTCCAGAAACATCCCTGAGTTAGGTCGTTTGCAGAGTAAAATTAGTAATGTTGCCCCCAAGTCACTGTCCAGCACCTTCTCTGAAGTAAGCACTCAGCGGAGTTAGCATAATAACTTTGCCCCCAGTCCCTGTCCAACTCCATCCCGGAGGTAAGTACCCAGCAGAGTTATAATAATAATTTTGCCCCCAGACAGTTCCCAGCACCTTCCCTGAGTTAAGTACCCAGCAGAGTTAGAATAGTAATTTTGAACCCCAGACAGTGTCCAGTACTTTTTCCTGAGGTAGGTACCCAGCAGAGTTAGAATAGTAATATTGCCCCCGGTCACTGTCCAGCACTTTCCCTGAGGTAAGTAACTGGCAAAGTTAGAATAGTAATGTTGCCCCCGTCACTGTTCAGTAACTTTAATGAACTAAGCACCCAGTGGAGTTAAAACAGTAATTTTCTCCCCCAGACACTCTCCAGCAAATTCCCTAAGGTAAGTACCCGGTGGAGTTAGAATAGTAATTTTGCCCCCCAGACACTCTCCAGCACCTTCCCTGAGGTAAGTACCTGGCAGAATTTTGTTGCACAGACACTGTACAGCTTCTTCCCTGAGGTAAGTACCCGGCAGAGTTACAATAGCAAGTTTGTCCTCAGACAGTGCCCAGCATCTTCCCTGAGATAAGTACCAAGCAGAGTTAGAATAGTATTTTTTGCCCCCAGACTGTGTCCAGTACTTTCCTTGAATAAACGTACCTAACAGAGTTATAATAGTAATATTGCCCCCAGTCACCGTTAAGCACCTTCCATGAGGTAAGTATCAAGTGGAGTTGGAACAATATTCTTCTCCCCCAGACACTCTCCAGCACCTCCCCTGAGGTAAGTACCCGGCAGAGTTAAATTAGTAATTATATACCTCAATTCCTGCCATGCAACTTGTTTTTACATTACAGGTTTAATCTCATTTTTTTAAAATCGAAAACAGCCTTGAACATTTACTTTTATTTATATTGTTAGGACTCCAGTAAATTTTGTTGAAATAAGCTGTGGAGCTATTCTGAATAATCTGTGTAAATATAAAAATAAAATTAGTAATAATTGCTTTTGGGATTTTCTTTGTTAATAATAAAGGTGTTTAATGTGAACATTGTACGTACTTGTGCGGATAGATGGCAGTGTGTGAACAGTAATCAGACTTTCTCTTCTACTGTCTCTGGTGTGTGCGGTCACAATCGAAGTCAGTGTACCACTGAGCACAAAATGGTGGATGACTGAATTTATATTTTTTGGTGTATTTGATAATTCTTTATAAAATATGTTTTGAAATGAATTTTTTATACTCGTGTAAAACATATTTTTTATCTTCTTCACAGTTTGCGACACCCATCTTGGTTGGGGACAAGGTAGACAGATATTGTTGAAATGAAGGAAAGACTACTGGATGCCTGGAAATAATGTAGGGCTGTTTATTAAGTTGTTTGATCTATTTTCACATGTATTTTTTAATATGATTTTTTTTTACAAAATGTATATGAAAATTTACTGTAGTGCTTTGTTTTTCATTGTGTTGCATCCATTTATGCTACATTTTTTTTCTGCCAAGTAACATTTTCCACATATAAATAATTGTGTTGTAAATGTTAGTGCAGTAATGGTATGCATGGTAATGGTACTTATAATGTACCTCTCTGAGTGTGCATGGTAATGACATGTGTGGTAAACACCTACATTGTAGTGGTAGATGTGTTTTAAAAACTGCATTGTAAAGGCATGCGTGGTAATGGAGTCCATTGTTCCGTCATATAATAGAACTTTGATAGCCATTGGGAGTGAATACCTTTCCAGAATTAGTCAGACGAGTGCTTAATATGTAAAACAATAAAGCCCAGATTTACAAGGTTTTAGTTCCGTAGTAGCGCCACAATTTTTGGCACAACAGTGGCAAATAATTAGTACCCTGTTTACAAAGTGGGTCTAGATCTGTCTAGCCCTGCTTTCCTGGACCTTGTGCCATTATTTAATAACGCCACCTAACCCTGCGCTGTTAAATGAAAATCATACTAAAACATGATGCTTGCCACCAAATTGCATGCAGATTGGAAAAATTGCACTAATACACATTAGCTCCGAAAATATAATGACTGCTCAGACCAGGCGGTAAATGGTGCAAAGGCACAGGTATTGAAGGAAAACACACATTAAGCACTCTGGCAACCACCAGAGAAACACTTCTTCTCGTTTGGCGGGTACTTTACCCATAATGAAATGTGCAGTCGCAGGGTTAATGCCTGTCATTACTGCATGTTTCTGCGCCAGAGCAGCACATGCTGGGTTTGTGTTTAATGTTTGCATTACAAACTGCACAAATTGTCTGTATATTGCCGTCAGATCAGTATATAAGCAGCGGACTTCAGCTACCGTTAGGTTCGCTGCAGCAGGGTGAGGTGTATAAGTGGCCAATAAAGGCCAGGTAGGACCGTCACTAAATAGAGGACCTAACCTAACATGTAAAACTGTGTGGGGTAGGGCGCTATCAAGCCAATTATTATGTTCTCAATAAGTTAGAGGTATTTCTAAATATGCATATCCTCTGTATTGTGCAGGTACGTTTGCAGGTGTATAATGATGAAGTGTGTTTGTGTTCCTATCAACTGCTGGAAATGTGACCCAAGAATAAAAACGTTCTGTTCTATAGGCTGCATGAGCCTCAACAACAAATGTAACTGGACCACCCTGGGCTGTTAGGCCATGTTCCAGTAGATGGGCAGTAAGGGGTGGTCTCATGTTGACTGTGATTTCTACCTGTTGTGGATTCACCCTGATAAATGGTTAATTTTATTCAGAGATAGGCACGCCAAATGGGGATTATCCTTTTAGAGTTCAAGCTTGAACAACCTCCAGCGCCAGATAGGTACTCCCTACTTAGCTGAGGAGGAAAATCCTCAATGCCACAGACGATTCCGTATATAGTACTGAGGTGTCTTTGTATATAGTGAGACAGAGATACTCAGCAGGACCCGAAAATTAGAGCCTGGCCAAATGTTGGTGGCGCCATGTCGCGTATGCTCTCATTATTCTAATGAGACTACTGGATTTGAGCTGCAGAATCGCCTGCGGTGTGGGAGTCTCAACCTACTACAGGTGACACCTATCGCCCCAATCCGTGTTTTGCTCCGGCTAACTAGCAGTCCCTCATCTCTACCCAAGAGCAAGACACAATTGATCCCTCAGGGAAATCGTTGTCACTCAGATCTCCTCCGTTTCTCTCAGTCACATTAGTCTCACATATACACTGACAAGCAGAGGCAATATATGTTTCAACAAGGTTTTAATGAAGCAACTACATCTTAGACAATAAAGCATGTACTGCAATAACCAGGACAATAAAGCTTGACAGGATTAAAATTGTGACAAGGAGAGTAAAACGTAAAAATAACGCTACCATGTTGTCACTAAAGTCAATAAACTAATTCCTACCTAGGCTATATTAGAGCACAGCATGTTAAGCTCTAGTTCTGCCCTTATCTGAGCAAAGGCCTGAAGTCTGCATAAGCAGCTGTTGCGATCAGCATACAGTCGTGGTCATCTGGCTTGAATCTCCCTCTAACGTGTATGTGACAGGAAAGTGTTTTTATAATAAAACAGGTGATGTTCCGAGAAAATGTCCCTACATGAGGATGTGTATATTTCTATGAATACCAGAGACAAAGCGTTACCACGTTTTACAGGCAACCTATCTTACTGCAGCCTTGAGAAAAGCACAGAGTGAACAAGAATGTCTTGTTTAAGAACGTAGTGCTGGCGTAAGCTAGATAGAGAGAAATAAAACAAGATTGCAAATGTGACTATTGTCAAAATAATAAACGAAGCTGAATAAAATATATGTAGGTTAAAGTACACAGCGGCAGGCCCTATGTGCTAAAATAACATGCATAGAGCTATAACTAAAATGGCTACACAACAGACCTGTTACTGCTCCTGCTAGGCACAAAAAGAAGAAAACGCCAAGCACTGCCTACTTCACCGCAGGACCCTCCATCACCACTACACCTACCACAAAGGTAGCGCAGGAGGGAGAGCAAATTTATTGACAACAGATATCGATCCTCAGTCAAAGAGAGGAAACTGACATCAGATACTACCGGCTGAAGCCACATTGTGCAGCTGCTTCACGACATAGCTCCAGCAATCACACCAAGGATGCATAGGTCCATCAACAGACCACCCATGACCAAGCTCCTGGCTGTGCTGCACATAATGTCCTCTTGCACTTTCCAGTCAACTGTGGCGGAAACAGGTGGATTATCTGAGTCCTCCATCTCAGCCCTACTGCCAAGTGTGTTGGATGCCATCATCCGCCTCACTCCTCATCATATTCTGTTCCCCACCACCCAGCAACTGCAACAGGGAGTTTATGCAGTTGCTGGCTTCCCACATGTTGTGGGTGCCATGTACTGCACGCATGTGCTACTTGCCCCTCCTACTGAAACCAAATACCTGTACAGGAACAGGAAGCACACACATTCCATCAACGTGCAGGCCATTGTGGACCACAAGGGAAAATTCACCAATATGCTGTCCAAGTATCCTGGAAGGGTGCATGATTCCTACATCTTTTGGCATTCCACCATCAACCAACATTTCCAGGATGGACAATATGGCAATGGCCTTCTAGTAGGTAAGCAAACAGCTATCACTTAACATCTATAACACACATGGTGCCAGCTATACACACAAAACTCCCCACACATGGTTAGGGACACATGGATCAACAATCAGCAATTCACATGCAACATGCATCACAGCAAACTTACAAAACACATCTCGAACACATAAGAACCACTGTACAAGCCCCTAGTGCCACTTGAATGGCATTTACAATGATGTTCCTGTATAGCAGTGCCTGCTCTGCATTTACAAGTTGGTGTTCACCAACTCATTTGGCTCTTGAAGCAGCTGTGTCAACATAGCTGTATCACATGCACCCCTAAGTGTGGAACCGCCTTACATTGGGTCATGATATGGGTGTGCAGCCACATAATGTATGTAGCATATTGGCATTAGCACATATATGCAGCAATATGTACACCTAAGGCAGCAACACAACTCAAGCCTAGTATAAGGGTGCAAATAGTAGTGTGCAAAAAGGCGAAACACTCACCCTTCAATTGTTTTTGATCTCACAATGTGTACGGCAGTCTACAGCACACATAGAAATAGCAACCTTCCTACATTGATATGTCATGTGCAGAAAAGGAAACAGCCATACATATAAGCAATCACCCTTGCAACGCAGGCATCATAGTATCAAGGTGACAGGGTGCCCATGTTGCAACTTGGCAGCTGAACAAGTGTCAGCCCAGTGGCTAAGGACAGCAAAGCTCCATATCTAGCAGTCATGCACACTGCTGATATGTTCCAGTGGTGTAGAGTGGAGTTGCAAGACAATTCCTGTCACATCCTGTGCCACAGGGGCTACTCCAAAATCCACAAACGTGCCAATATATCCCAAGCTACTATCCCACACTTTGCAAGATGCCGACACACACACATGCATGTGAGTCAGGAAATATGAAAATAGCTATATGGGCATGGGAAGAGTACCATGCCAAAGGGGAGTGTGGTCTGCACGCTAAACACAGGGCACAGTGCCTGTCTCATGGCACAAAACACACACAAAGGGATCAAACTCATACAACACGGCTCTTTGGGAGGTCACTTGTTACAATTAAAAACATCTAATAGATCTACATCACACACATCCTTCATGGATGAACTGTAATGCCATTCAAATAACATAATCCCCATGCCCCTGAGGCTCCACACTAAACTGGAAGGAGTGTCACTGGACACCAATATAATCATGTGTGCAAACAGGAACTTACACAACATGTGAAGTAAGTCTGAACCCCTAAATTATACTCCAAAACTTTGCCATGCCAGCCAAAATGATACACAAGGGCAAGTCTAACACTGTCTCTCCTCTCCCATTGCATCAGACCAAGGGTATGGCATCCAACCATGGGTGATGACCCCATTTGCCACACAAAAAATGGACTCTGAGAAAGGGTATAATGAGGCACACAAATAGATCAGGAATGTGGTGGAGAGGATATTTGTGATTTTTAAGGGCCGCTTCACATGCCTTTATTCATCTGGAGGCAAACTCTTGTACTCACCACCGCTTGTGTGCAAAATCATAGTTGTATGTGCCATAGTGCACAATATATGTGTGAGGGCCGATGCCCTCTTGGAGGAACATGTGAAGGTTCCCGGGGAGGTGGATGAGGACAATGATGCTCCACCGCATAAAAGAGGAATACCTTATACTGCTGCTGGGGCACACGGAAGGGCAGTATTACTGCACACAAAATTTACTTCAATACTGATAACATATAGCCACTATGCACCTTTTTTTTAAAAAAATAATTTTTTAAAGAAGATCTTGTTTTTTATTTTTTATTTTTTTAAATTGATTTTATCATATCAAATATATAAAAGTAGAACAACAGTCCCTGCAGAGAAGCATATCTAAAGAGCAATAGCCGCCCACTGCAATATTAACATACATTCCGTACAGGAGAAATCAGACAGGTACACATTGATCATTACAATCCAGTTTGTTCTTCTAAATTTCCCATCCATTAATTGGGGACAAGATCTGTACGGAATTACAACAGGGCAATTTCTGCCAGAGATGCAGAAGTGATAACATACAGTTGGATAAGGGATATCAACAGATATAAACAAAAGGGGCAGGTGGGGAATACAACCAGACAATAACAGCCATTCACCTTCCTGACGTAGATGCCAGCGTACAGAGGGGTCAGTAATTCGTCCGGGCTTCTTTGGTTATATCACTCACTCGTCTTGGGCCGCTAAGAAATTATTCAGTGGGGTCCAAATATCTTTGGATCTAGACCCTTCAGGCATCAGGCTCCAGAAGACTATAAGCTGATCATGACAAAAAGCAGCATCTCTTAGCCATTCAGAGCGGCGCAGCGCTCTCGTCCCGCCCCAGCACATGGCCACTCTACGCTTGGCTAACAGCAATAGTAGGCCCACCAAGCGTCTGTGTGTTGCCCTGATGTCCTCCACGCACCCAAGCAGCGCGATTCTAGGAGTGGCAGGAATTTCTAGTTCGACCATTTCAGAGATTGCATTGAAAACTGCCACCCAGAAGGCGTAAACATCCGCACATTCCCACGCCAAATGTAAAAAACTAGCCTCCGGCGCCCGGCAGCGCACACAGCGCGCATCTTCGCACAACCCCAAGGAGTGCATCCGCACTGAAGTATAGTATAGTCTGTGCAAAAATTTAAAATGCAGCAATCTAAACCTGTAATTTGGCGTCAACGCTCTCATATGCGCACAGCAGGTACGCCACAGAGCCTCCGAGATGGGTTCTCCCAGATCCGCCTCCCACGCTAGTCTAGACGGCTCCCGGAGATTATTCCTCTGTTCCTGCATACAGTTATATAATTTGGTGACCAGCCTATTAGGCGACCGCGCGCAGCAGAGAGACTCCAGAGCGAGGAACTCCACCGGGGCCTCATCCGAACTCCACAAGCGGTTCCGCAAAAAAGAACAAACTCGGATCACATACATACGCTGAAGCGCCGTGCACTCGCGACCAGCCAGTATCTCAGATACATCAAGCAAGCGATCATCCATCATCCAATCTCTCAACTCTGTTAGGCCAGCATCTCGGAGAAACCTATGTACTCCACCGTCACGATACAAGTGCTCGTCAGCTATCGCCATTACCGGTAAGGAAGGAGCGAACGGGACCGAAACCCCGGACCGCCGCATCAACATACCCCACGCCCGCATCGTATATGCCATCGTGTCAATCCCCCGCACCCGGGACGGTACACGTCCTCCGAATGCTCTCGCCAGGTCGTCCGGCCACACAGAGTCGCTCTCAGGCGCCAGGTGCGGCAGATAACGGATAGGATTCAGCCAGTAATACGCATAGTGCGCCTGAGCACATAGATAATACAGCTCCATAGCCAGCGCAGCGAGCCCACCTAGTTCGAATGGCAACGTCAGCCTCTCCCATGAAATACGCACGCGTCGGCCCGCCCATACCAGGCAGATCAGTGCTGAGCGCAGACGCCTCAGGTAACTTCTCGGAAGCGGGAGAGGGAGATTCACAAATAGGTACAAAAATTTCGGTAGAACTACCATCTTTGCAATAGCAATACGTCCTATCAATGACAGCGGGAGGGTTCGCTAGGAATCTACCTTCCCCTCCAGCCACGTCAGAGCAGTGCCATAGTTAGCCAGCCACAACTCCTCCACATCACAACTCAGCTGTATACCCAAATACCGCACCGGTCCATCCGCCCACACCAGAGGGTATCGAGAGTCATACCGCGGAACCCTGGGGGTCAAAGGCAGCACCACTGATTTAGACCAATTAATATTAATACCTGAAAAGGTACCAAAACGCACAATCTCATCAAGTAGTGCATCCAGATTCTGGTTGGGATTCATTACATATAATGCAATATCATCTGCATACAGAGATATCAATATTGGTCGCTGCTGGAATTGCAATCCTCTGTCTTTATAATTCTGTCGGAGCCGGGCCGCCAGGGGCTCCATTGCCGCAGCAAAAAGGAGAGGAGATAGCGGGCAACCCTGGCGTGTTCCGCGCGCAACAGGGAACGGGGCAGATACATTCCCATTAAGGCGCAATCTAGCAGTGGGCAATGTATACAGCAATCTAATCCAGCGGAGGAAGCGCGCACTAATTCCGACCCGACCCAACAGAGCGAACATATAGTCCCATGTCAAGGAATCAAATGCTTTAGCTGCGTCCAGGAAAACAGCTGCCGCATTGTCATCTTCTACCAGTGTTCCCTCTACCGCGAAAAAAAAGGTGCGCAAATTGTGGCCCGTAGACCTTCCCGGGACAAAACCCGACTGATCCGGGAGCACCAAACTGGGGAGAAGAGGCTGTAGCCTCGCCGCAATCATCTTCGCTAGGATTTTGTTGTCAATATTTATCATGGAAAGCGGGCGGTACGAGTCGCATCGGGTCGGATCCTTTCCAGGCTTCAGGATTGTCACTATCAGTGCCTCCCGGAGCGAGGTCGGGAGCGACCCAGTCTCCAGGGCTTCTGCATAGACCTCCAATAGTCGAGGGGCTAATATATCCACATACTCTTTATAAAACGCAGAGGTTAGGCCATCCAGTCCAGGTGACTTCTCTCCAGGTAAGCCGCGTATGGCCGCAGTCACCTCCTCCACTGTGAATGGTTCATCTAAGTATTTCCTATGCACCTCATCAAACCATATTAACGCAATATCCTCAAAGGGCATCTGTGCATCAGTCACACCAGCTCCTGTCGGAGCTGCATAGAGCCCACCGTAAAACTCAGTGAACACCTGCATAATTCCTCCCGATCCCGACACACTCTCACCCCCTCCATCCATGACCTCAGAGACATAGTCATTGGCCCAAGTTTTACGAAGTAAAGCTGCCAATGTACATCCAGCCCTTTCACCCTCCCCATACTGACGTGCGCGAGCCTTCCTCCCAAGGAAGCAAATTTCCCTAAGAGAAACCTCCTCATACAGCGATATCTCTTGGCGGATCTCCGCAAGGACTTCATTAGACCAGTTAGATTCCAGTCGTCTATCCAGCTCAGTAAGCCGTGACTAAATTTCAGCCATCTCTCGTCTCAGTGTTTTAACTATACCGTGTTGTTTCGAGATACAAACCCCTCTGATAACAACTTTAAATGCCTCTCAAAGGGTACCTGGGGACTCCACTGATCCCTGATTCTCTGCAAAGTACATTTTAATCGCCTCCTGCAGTTCCTCACGGAAGGCCGCATCGCGAAGCGCCCCCCCTAGGCAGCCACCACATAATAGATCTACCTAGTTCAGTCGGTATCTCCAATTCCAGGCACACCGGCGAGTGATCTGACAGCGTACGAGGAAGATGTTCAACCGCTCTAGTCCAGGCCAGCATGTCCCTGGAACCCAGCCAGCGGTCAATATGAGACCAGCTACCATGCACATAATTCAGACATGTACCTTCTCTCGCCACTCCATGCCGCTGCCGCCACAAGTCAACTAGCGCACCATCACGCATCACGGCCTCCAAGGCCCTAGCCGCCGCAACATGTTGCATCCTGGCCTTACTCTCCCTGTCCAGCCTGGCATCAAGTACGACATTAAAATCTCCCCCCCAAAGCACCGCACCTAGCCCCAACGACTCCACCAGGCGCCACAGCTCCATGAAGAAACCTGGATCATCAGCATTCGGCCCATACACAGCGAATAGGCGGCACGGCTTGTCCAGTAACACACCACTCATCAGTACATATCTGCCATTGGGATCTACCAGAACTTTTTTCGTTCGCCACTGCAGACCCTTGCGAATAAGGACTGCGACTCCACGGGAGTAACCCGAGTATGTTGAGCAATGCATCTCACCTACCCACCCAGATTTTAGTCTGTGTGTTGTGGACTTCACTAAGTGTGTCTCCTGAAGCATACATACATCAATTGCATGTCTCTTAACATATGCAGCCACAAGTCGAGCTTTCCTACTATCATTAAGCCCTCGTACATTCCAAGTCAAACATCTGATCCCAGATACTTCCTCACCTCTCGGCCCCATCCACAGTCAGCCAGTCTTGCACGCAAAGGCCAATCCCCACCTGCTATAAAGTTCGCAAGGAAACAAATAGAACATTCATACATAAATGAAGGGACAATACCCCACTAACATGTGAGAAACCCCCCACCCCCCACCCACTCAGGCCCCCCAATCGGACCCAACTAATTACCCACCCATCTTGGCCCCAAAACCCTCCTCGAAAACAAGAACAGTGAATAATAGGACTCATCCCAGGGGCTATGACCGGCCTAGTATCTCTCCACCCAGATGGCATCGGGAGAGAGGCCCCATGGGCCAATCACCAGTCACTTAGCAGCCGGGCCAGGCAAGGAGCAGCCGGCGCACCCCAGCAGTTCCAATAATGGGTGTCAGGTCGATCGGAGCATATTAGTCATTGTCACTTAGGGCAGCGCCGTCACTGCCATGGCCACGGCGCTCTGCGGTCTCCCGCTCCCTCGGCAGCTGTCGAGCAAACTTGGTCGCTTGTTTCAAGTCCGTGAAATAGTGCATCTTACCCTCATGTCGCACCCTCAGCTTGGCAGGATATAACAGGGCAAAGCTCACACCCGCCTGAGATAGCAGTCGCTTAACCGGCAGAAAGGCACGTCTCTGGGACTGCACACCAAGTGTATAGTCTGGGAAGAAATTTATTTCGGAGTTCTTATAAAGTAACGGACGTCTCTCCCTTGCCAGACGGAGTACAGCGTCACGATCACGGTAGTTTAATAGACGTGCAATAATTGGACGTGGGGGAGTCCCCGGAGGGGGTCGGGGTCCCGAGGATCTGTGAGCTCTCTCAACCACCAGCATCCGAGAGAGCTCACCGGCGAACAACTCAGACAACATCTGTTCAATAAAGTCTTCCATTCGTCCCATATCGGTCGCCTCCGGCAGTCCCACAATTCGAATGTTATTGCGGCGTGATCTTGATTCCAAGTTCTCGTTCTTGTTACGTATGACCTCAAGGATTCGGTCCATACATGCGATCTGTTCCCTGTCACCCCGGCGTGCATCCTCTATCTCAGATGTGCGTGACTCCAAGGCCTCAAGCCTGGTGTCGTGATCGAAATAAGCATGTAACTCAAACGCAACAGAACATGTATATATGCAAAGATAAATGCATGTATCAAGTGGTCAAGACTTAAAAAGAAATGTGCAATATATCAACAGTGCTTGTATACATGAGCTACCTATACAAAGATTAAAAATGCATCACCACAGGGGTTGACATCGTCCTTACCAGCCAGACGGGGGAACCCTTGATCAGCCAAATCAGGAGACCCCCAATTTGGGTCAAAATATCCTCAGCAGCGCTTCCGTTTCACAGGCAAGTTCCTGACTTAGCACCAAGTCTTCCTGTCTTTTCCACCTTAAACCATATCAAGAATAAGGTTCCAGTAACACCCCCTTCTCTCTGGTATGAAATTAAACACTGGGTTTACTTCGACTGCTTCAAAAAACACCCATAGACGCTGGCTAGACTCCCAATGTTTGTTCTGAGACAGACTTGTACATTCATAGGAACAGCCTCAGCCTTGCAAACTCATATCTAGACCGCCTCTCACATAATATGTCCTAGCACTGTCCGTCTCTTCGCCGGTGTTAGACTTTTCATCCTTGGCGTGGTCTCTCTTAACTTTTTTCCTCTGTTTCCCAGGTTGTTGATGTGTGCTGGACTCTGATTTTGCTGTTTTTGTTACTCTGGGCAATTTACCACTGCTAATCAGTGCTAAAGTGCAAGTGCTCCTTTACAAAATGTGTATTTAATTGGCTTATCCATGATTGGCATATTTGATTTATTAGTAAGTCCCTAGTACAGTGCACTAGAGTGTCCAGGGCCTGTAAATCAAATGCTGCTAGTGGGCCTGTAGCACTGGTTGTGCCACCCACATAAGTAGCTCTGTAATCATGTCTCAGACCTGCCACTGCAGTGTCTGTGTGTGTAGTTTTTACTTTAAATTCGACTTGGCAAGCCTACCCACTTGCCAGGCTTAAACCTTCCCTTTTCTCACATGTAAGGCACCCCTAAGGAAGGCCCTAGGTAGCCCCAAGGGCAGGGTGCAGTGCATGGTTAAGGTAGGACATATAGTAATGTGTTATGTATGTCCTGACAGTGAAATATTGTTAAATTAGTTTTTCACTGTTGCAAGGTCTGTCCCTCTCATAGATTAACATGGGGGCTACCATTAAATATGATTAAAATGTAGATTCCCTTTGGGAGCGGATGGACATGTGGAGTTTGGGGTCTCTGAGCTCACAATTTAAAAATACATCTTTTGGTAAAGTTGATTTTATGATTGTGTGTTTGAAAATGCTACTTTTAGAAAGTGAGCATTTTCTTGCTTAAATCATTTCTGCGACTCTGCTTGTCTGGGGATTCCCTGTCTCGGTCGGTTTGACAGTTGGGCTGGTTGCACCTCTCACTAGACAGTGACACAAAGGGAGCTGAGGTGTAGTCTGCATTTACTGATGAGCTATCTGTGCTAGAAGGGAGGGAAGGAGTGGTCACTCACACCTGAAAGGGCTGTGCCTGCTCTCACACAATGCAGTCTCCAACCCCCTGGTGAGTGTCTGGGGCCTGGCCTGGGAAAGGCAGGATTTCACAATCATGAGAAACTTTGCTTTGAGGTAGGCCTACTTCAAAGGAGAAAATGGGTATAAGTAGGGCACCCAAAACCACAGACTTTAGAACACTTCTGGAAACCAAGAGGAACCTCTGCCTGGAGAAGAGCTGAAGAGATGAGGAAGAAGAGGTGCCCTGCCTGTGACTGTGCTTTGTGGAGCTATCCTGCAGTTGCTGCTTCTGCCAGAGTAAGAGGGCAAAGACTGGACTTTGTGTGCCTTCCATCTTGTGAAGATCTCCATGGGCTTGATTTAGAACTTGCCTCCTGTTGTTTGAAGTCTCAGGGACAGCAAAGATTTCTCCCTGCCAGCACCTGGAGTATCTGGAGAGACTCCTACCCTGCCAAGTTGTGCCCATCCAGTTCCTGGGACCCTGAAAGGAGAAGCTGGCAGTCTAGGAGGAGGAAATCCACGCATAGAGCGCCGTGCAGGAAAAAGATCAGCGCAACTCTGATCTGCGACTGAAGAATCGACATGCCGCCAGCTTCGCAGCTCAAAATTGATGCTCGCCTGTAATGCGACCGGAGAGTCGACGCACGGAGCTGGAGAAACAACACGCAGCAT
This sequence comes from Pleurodeles waltl, assembly GCF_031143425.1. Classification (NCBI taxonomy): domain Eukaryota; kingdom Metazoa; phylum Chordata; class Amphibia; order Caudata; family Salamandridae; genus Pleurodeles; species Pleurodeles waltl. The sequence continues at coordinate 1,537,072,339 of NC_090440.1, read as the reverse complement.
CGCTGACGGAGGCTCGTGAGATCACAACCAGCGCTGCGTGGTTTTCGGATCATCGTGTGGCTGGATTTCTGACGCAAGTCCACTGGGCCTGTAAAAACAACGCAAGGCCTGCCCGGACCCGAGAGTGCTGACCGGATCGACGCATTGCTCTCCTGCGGAGAGAAGAAACTACGCACCCTGACCGGACAAAAGCACTAAAGGAGAAACAATGCAAGGTCTTGTGAGTGAAATCTACACATCGCAAGCTCTTTTCGACGCACACTCGCCCATGCGGGGTTATTTTTGAGGCACCCAAGGTACATTTTCACGCTAACAGTGTCAGTGTGTGTTTTAAACTACATAAAGGCTCTTTTTGATTTTTAATTCATAACTTGACTTGTGTATTGTGGATTTTTGTTGTTTTGATCTTGTTTTGTTTAGATAAATATTTCCTATTCTTCTAAACCTGTTTTGTGTCATTTTGTAGTGTTTTCATTAAGTTACTGTGGGGGTCATTCCGACCATGGCGGTCCATGACCGCCATGGCGGAGGGCGGCGGAAGCACCGCCAACAGGCTGGCGGTGCTTCCTGGGCTATTCTGACCGCGGCAGTAAAGCCGCGGTCAGAAAAGGGGAACCGGCGGTTTCCCGCCGGTTTTCCCCTGGCCCAGGGAATCCGCCATGGCGGCGCTGCTTGCAGCACCGCCATGGGGATTTCGACCCCCTTCCCGCCAGCCTGTTTCTGGCGGTGTCCACCGCCAGAACCAGGATGGCGGGAACGGGTGCCGTGGGGCCCCTGGGGGCCCCTGCACTGCCCATGCCACTGGCATGGGCAGTGGAGGGGCCCCCTAACAGGGCCCCACAAAGATTTTCACTGTCTGCTTTGCAGACAGTGAAAATCACGGCGGGTGCCACTGCACCCGTCGCACCCCTGCAACTCCGCCGGCTCCATTCGGGGCCGGCTTCCTCGTTGCAGGGGCTTTCCCGCTGGGCTGGCGGATGGCCTTTTGGCGGTCGCCCGCCGGCCCAGTGGGAAAGTTGGAATGACCGCCGCGGTCTTTTGACCACGGTGCGGTCATTCGGCGGTAACCGCATGGCGGGCAGCAACCGCCGCCCGCCGCGGTCAGAATGACCGCCTGTGTGTGTTTGGTGCAAATACTTTACACCTAACCCTCTGAAGTGAAGCCTACTGCTCGTGCCAAGCTATCAAGGGGGTAAGCAGGGGTTAGCTGAGGGTGATTCTCTTTTACCCTGACTAGAGTGTGGGTCCTTGCTTGGACAGGGGGTAATCTGACTGCCAACCAAATACCCCATTTCTAACAGCCAGTAAAGAAAAGAACACGTTTTGTACTGAAAAAAACTTGTGCTGCCCTGTAACTTCAGCAGTGCACAAGATGGAGTCACTTGCTCAAAATGGAGCTGTCAAATGATGGCTAAATCTAAATAGCATCACATTAGGGAGGTGGGGTTGGTGTATATCAGGGAGATAGTGGGGGGTCATGTTATAGGTCAGTGTTCCATGTATAAAAAAAAAATATATATATATATATATATACATATATATATATATATATATATTTGTTTAGCATATATGTATAGTTAGTCAATGTTTAGCCACTGTTGTCTTTGTCACTGGATGTAATTTAAAGAGAATGAGAGGTTGATGTTCACTTGTGGCATATGATGTTTACAATAGGTTAAGCTAAGCTAAGATAGTTATAGTTGTAAGGTAGGATAAGTTAGTGTAGGTTAGTATAGTTTAGTAGGCATCATAGTTAGTGTGTACATAGACTCTTCTCCATCATGTCTATTGTGTAGGTGATAGCATGTCCATGACATATGTGACAATGTGTAACACCAGTGCTGAGATTCCTGTCAGGTTGCCAACAGTGTAATGTCAGCTATTGGTGAGAAATTTCTGCAAGGTACGTGGCACTCTGGTTGTGGATGGATACGCATCCTGACACAGGTCATCTCACGTTAATTTACTGTGTGTTGAAGGTATGTGATTTGCCCTGTCAACTGAATACTTGTCAATGCCTTCCCCCTACATCAAGGTTTTGGGTCAGAGTCACTAATGCAAAGCCATCACAATCTTACACATGCATCATGTCACTCTAATATTGATGGTGTGATATAACTAACAGACTTGCATCACCCATCCACATGTGTTGTATTTGTGGTCAGGTGACACAATACACACATGCAACAGGACACATGCCATGCTTGGATGGCTCATGTATTATTTGGTTCCCCCCATAATTCTCAGTGATCATAATCATGTCCCAGTCAGTATATGTGGTATGGTTCCAGACACATTGACCCACATATCCCTTTGGTAGGTACTCAATGACATATGTACAACGCAATGACACCACCATGTCGTCATTAATTGTGACAATGCAGGGGTGATGATTTCACATGTACAAATGGGCACTGTGGCACTCTGGGTGCCTCAATGCAAATTTAAAGGTGTAGCTCCCCTGCAGCAGGGTGATGTGGTAGAGGGGCATTCAATGGATGGTTGATGATTAGGCCATACCCAAGCAGAAATCATGAGGTTTAACACAGCATCAGCCATAACATGATATGTGTACCTGAGACAATGGATAATTTAACGACACCAGCTACGATTATTGCTTCACAGATTGGCTTCCACTATGTGTGCCCAATTTTCCTACACATACGAAGAGTACAAAGATACATTAGGGACTATTGTCTTTCTGAAAGGGACACCTTCCTGCACATACTGCAGCTATTACCTGCAAGTCTGCCTCACATTGCAACCTTGGTGCTACAATGCCTGCATTGGTGCTGGGCTGTAGACCATACACATTAGCTACAGTAGTCACACACTTTAACTTTGCTCTGCTGGATGGTGTCTGGATTGATGGTTGCTAGCAGGTCATCAAGATCGTCTCTGAAGTCCAGGACAGGGAGCTGGCCAGGAGGGATTTCTTCAGTGTCTGCAGTGAGATGGAGATATTTCATTGTTATCCTGTACTAGCTATTCTATTTAGTCCTAAGTTTTAATTTTTCCTACTTTTAATGGAACAGTGCCACATATCAAGTCCCCCATTCACTGGCCCCTGTCTGCACACAGCCCCTCCAGGTCATGAATTTGGATAACCCTCTGTTGACACATTGTGCAAGTCCACATGTCCAAGTCCTGCCACCTCTCAGTTATGCGTTTTTTATTTGCCGCTGCATGTGGCCATTCCAGGGTCTATATTGAATGACATTTTGATGCCATGGGTGTTTGTGGTGTACCCATGCAAGACACATGGAATCAGGGAGATTCTGTTCCATTGCCAGATCTGCATTTTAGGGACTGTGTCAGGTATCTATGCTACCCCACATGTCTTGTAGAAGTGATGCAATGGGGGTAACAGTCAACGTGCTTCCTCAATGTGTTTTCTTGTTTTTGTGCATTATCGTGTGCCATCCATAGTAAGATGCACCCACCGTGTCCATACAAGGAGGTATCCCTTCTTGCCAAACGGGGATCATCCCCTCAACACAGGCTCCCCTGTAGTATGGTACAGATTTGTCAGCATAGGCGCATAGCATCAAACTGTGCAGCAGCTCGAGTGGTGTGGACATTAGAGTCCCATCTGTTGTGTGCAAGTTACGTTAGTGCCCTTTCCAAGCACTTGGTGCCCCCCCACCCCATGTACAATATTCCTGGTCCATGTTATACATTCTGAGTCAGAAATGGCTAGATGGTACAGTTGACACAGTGAAGATAGTGGAGTGAAGGTAGTGAAGTGGTCTGTGCAGATAGGAGTAGGGGGATCAGTGGACATTACATGCATTAGATGTTTAGCCACTAGTGATCCCTGATGCAACCCATTAACCTACATACAGAGCCTCCCCCTTATATCATTTGTGGGTTACAACTTTGCCCCCCACTGCACTGTACCCTGTGTTTGTTGTAGCTTCTCACTTGCTGAAGTGTCCTGTCCCTGGACTCCTTCCACCACCTCATCCAGGATGACTGCTGCCACCTTCTCTTCCAGCTCATCCAGCTGCTCCTGGGATGCGGGGCTTCCACATATCATATCTGCAGTGATGCCTTTCTGTTGCTGGCCAGTTTCTCTTTAGTTTGGCGCTTACAATCATGCTAGACCTTCTTACAATCCACCACAGTTCTTCTGACTTCTGCCACACGGTTGGCTTTATCTACTATGGTCTTCCATATAGTCTCCTTCCTGCCTATTGGCAATTTAGAGGTAACAATGAGATGGTGTTGGTGTTCTGTCACCTCTGTGATCAGTATTTTTTTTCTCCAGACTGAACTTGCACTTTCTCTTCATTTTCCCCTTATCCTGTGACTCTGTATGGGCATCTTGGCTGGTACATGGCTCATTGGGGTCTCTCTGTTGTCTCTCCTGTCCGGATTTTACCATTTTTTTATTTGTAGGCTTCCATTTGGCATTTTAACTGGCTTTTTCTGGACGCTGTTTGCCACAAAGTGACACTATTGCGATGAACGCCACGTAAGGTGCAACAAATCAGGTTATTTGCGCCATTTACTTTTGCGAAACGTCACTTACATTATCGCCATTTTTTATGCCGCTAAACTTTTATTACCACTATGTTGCGCCATTTTGTAACTATGGGGCTTACATGGCACAAGGAAATGTGGTAGCACAGTGTTATTTTTTTTTGCGCCAAACTGCGCTTACGCAGTTTTGCACCATTTCTTGTAAATCTGGGCCTAAGTGCCAGAACCCAGTTTTCATTAAAAGCCCAAGGCCAGATGATACCATAACTTGCTTCTTTCAGTCACCACCAGACACCCCCTGTCTCTTTTTCTTGCTCTTGCAATTTCTTTTCCTACCCTGCTTTCTCCCTATGTGACTTTTTTCCACGTTTCTATTCCTATTTCTTTCCTCCTTTGTTTCTTTCTTGCTCTGGATGAAAGTCTCATGAGAAAACATAAGTGTTGGTCTCCACAAATGAGTACATGTGGGCCCTACCTGCAACCACCAGCTCAAATTAAGTACTGATTAGGTCAAGCAAACATGCAAGACTGACTTCCTTTCAGACAGTCCAAGAGTATTCTCACCCTTGAAATAAAATGTTAAATAATCATGTACAATTGGTGTATTTCAAATAAATTGTACTAACAAATAGAGATTCAGAAGGGACACTGGTATATTTCAATACTTTTGTGGTGTGCCAGACAAGTGTCTTGTCTTTCCTAGGAGGATTGACATGGGACTCACACTCCCCAAGAAAACTTTGAAAATAGTGTTGCAAAACAATGGGGGCCATATTTATACTTATTGACGCAAAACTGCGCTAACGCAGTTTTGCGCCCAAAAAATTAGCGCCGGCTAACGCCATTCTGAAGCGCCATGCGGGCGCCGTATTTATTCAATGACGTTAGCCGCCGGCGCTGGCTGGTGTGCGTTAAAAAAAACGACGTACATCAGGCAGCGCCGGCGTAGGGGGAAAATGGCGTATGGGCGTCCACAAATGGTGCAAGTCAGGCTGAGGCAAAAAAATCGCCTCAACCCGATTTGCGCCATTTTTTTACGACGCCCATCCCCCATTGAAATGACTCCTGTCTTAGCAAAGACAGGAGTCATGCCCCCTTGCCCAATGGCCATGCCCAGGGGACTTCTGTCCCCTGGGCATGGTCATTGGGCATAGTGGCATGTAGGGGGGCACAAATCAGGCCCCCCTATGCCACACAAAATAAAAAAAAAAATACTTACCTGGACTTACCTTAATGTCCCTGGGGTGGGTCCCTCCATCCTTGGGTGTCCTCCTGGGGTGGACAAGGGTGGCAGGGGGTGTCCCTGGGGGCAGGGGAGGGCACCTCTGGGCTCTTTCTGAGCCCACAGGTCCCTTAACGCCTGCCCTGACCCAGGAGCTAAAATCCGGCGCTAATGCGGGTTTTTTAGACCCGCCCACTCCCGGGCGTCATTTTTGCCCGGGAGTATAAATACGACACATATGCATCGGAGTCATTTTTTAAGACGGGAACGCCTACCTTGCATATCATTAACGCAAGGAAGGTGTTCACGCAAAAAATTGACGCTAACTCCATGAAATTTGGCGCTAGACGCGTCTAACGCCAAAGTATAAATATGGAGTTAGTTTTGCGTCTAATTTACGTCGAAAAAAACGACGCAAATTCGGCGCAAACGGAGTATAAATATGCTCCTGGATGTTTTAGGATGCTGTTCCTTCACTGGTAGATAAAAGCAATATCTGTTACATGCAAACATCCTGGCTACCAAGGTCACACAGCTTATTGTTTTTCAAAAAGAACAGAACATCTTACATCACTTCTTTTCCTCCAGCCCCTACCAAGTAGATTTTCAGTTTTATAAGTCAGACTGTACCATGAAAGAACAGTATGAACAAAGTAAAGATGATATAAATCTCACAGTCACAGGAGACATACAGCAGAGCCAGACAAACCTTGCAAGCTTATACAATGCTAATGTTCAATTAGATAGAGATTACAGGATTGATAGACGGGTTACACCAATCTTACAGGGCTCACACAGTAAAAGTGAAGAGAGTGTAATATATCTGTCAATACAGATATTAAATTGCTTCCAAACCAGTCATTAAATAGCAGCTATGGCAGGGGGTGGCATTTTGTACCAATGAGCCACAACCCTCAAAAAGTCTTCATAACACAGGGGTAGAGAAAGCATGCCCCAAAAATGCCCACTATACATCATGGGCAACTCAACAAATCAGGGTTCTGCAGCTCCTCCTGGAGAACATGCGCAGTTTGTATGAGTCCTGTTAGACATGGCTAAGCCTGGTTCACCTGACCAAAGCACACACATGCACATATGTTCACTTAGACACACATGTACCGACTCACACGTACACATACTGTCATACACATGCACACAGACACTCAAGAAACTCAACACTTAGCTTCACCCCTTCTGCACTACTTTGCTCTCATGTGACAGCAACGATTGTGACTCAGCACCAATAATTTACACAACTCTGCAGACTCCTTTCGAAATGTCAATAATTGTGATAGTCAAGTCACTTCAATTTCACGAGAGAATTCAGAGACTCACGGGCAGTAGTGCTTGCGATGTTCTTGCACACATAGGGCCTCATTATGAGTTTGGCGGTCTGTGGACTGCCATCGCAGTGTTGGCGGTTTGACCGCCTTCGGATTGACAGTCAGAATGCCGTGTTACGAGTCATGCAGGCTTATGGAGCAAAGACTGCTGCGGTCATGAGGCAGAACAAACAGGCTGGCGGAGCCAGTGTTGCCGCCGGAGATATTATGAGGTTGCATACCACCAAGGTGACGGTGGCGATCCTACCACCACGTCTCAGCATGTGGAAACAGGGAGTATAAAAAGGCACACTCACCTGCAGGTAGCCTTACACGTCCAGTGCCGCCATGGAGCCCATCACACACTTCCTGCCACTGCTGCTGATCACCGAAGGTGCTCAAAATACATGCTGCCATGGACCCAACCGACCGTAAGTACACACACCTACCTGTGCCATTACACTCAACAATAGATTGTTGCTCCGTCTTCCACATTATAAGGGGGGCACGCTACAGGCACCAAGTACACTTACGATGGTGTCCATGTCTAGGTCGGAGTCATTCACAAAGAAGGACACATTCACAGTCACAATATGCCCCTTTGGGCAGGTCACTCACACTGCATCCTGACATTTCACAAAAACAAGTCTACTCATCTCAGGCACAGGGACAGTGAAGTGTACACAACATTGTGTCACACAACACCAACAACAAAGTAATATCACATCTACAAATACAACTCACACACTTGCATTGCACACATGCCATGGACTGTTGTCACACTCAACATGTATATGTAAGGTTGTGGCATAGAACACAAATACCACAACCATTAAACAGTCCTGCAATGAAACACACGCATTACCCACATTGCACCACAATGGAAGTGCAATGGGATGCACAATGGACACTATGCAAACAATACCTGCACAATAGGGATGGGGGAATCAGCAGCACTCAGGGAAGGAGGCTGCACTGGGACACATACCAACTTGCAAATGCCCTTTAAACAACATTGGCCCAGGAGCTAGCCCTACGTGTATCTCAGGGACAAACATTAGTAGAGCCAAATGACATGCCTATCTGAATAATGTAGAAGTGCAAGTAAACAAAGCACATACAACTCCAACTGCATGGGACATACATCTACATGAGTTAGCTGCAAGGTACACACAGCTAGATAGACACATGCACAGTCAAATGCAAACAAAGGTAGCACAATTGAACACCCTCCATGTCTGCACAAACAAAACTCAAGTTGCCACACATTAGATGAATCTATAATCCATAACAGGGGGACAAGTCTAATGCCATTCATGCTCACATTGGACAACACAAGATGAAAGCCTTCCCATACCAAACAGAACACAATACTATGAAACCACAGTTCCAGTTATACCCACATATCCATGCAATCAACATATACCATTGTCTTGGGGGACACCAGCACTGCCCACAAAGTCAGATACTGCAAACAACAGCAAATGGATCACCAAGCAGGCTGAAACACACACAACTGTAGGCAGACAACACACGTTTCTCAGGAGCAACATAAAGCTAGACAAGGAATAGCAGGACACATGTATACAAAAAAACAACTGTTTGGGTTTATTTGTAAAGACAATTGAAATGCCCAAGGCCATTGGCCAGTCCATATGCCATTGTCCAGGGACACCATTGTGGTATCACTTAACCCTTTTACTGCCAGGGAACCTCCACAGGAAGAAGTATCAAGTGGGCAGGCGGACAACTCAGGGATCATCTTAGGGGGCAGTCGGATTTAGGATGGGTGTGTTTGGGAGGGGTGGACTGCTTCCTAGGAGGGGTGGGCTTCTTCTTAGGAGGTATGGGTGCTTGCAGGGGGGTCAAGTGTGACAGGAGAGGACTTGGAGGTGGGAGGAAAGGAATGGGTTGGGAGGTAGATCGTGGCCTCCTGGGTATGGGGCGGGGTGGAGGGAACAGAAGAAAGGGCAGGCTCAAGCAAAATATCCAATTTAGGGACACAGGATGATCATCAGAAGGGGGTGGGGTTTTGGATGTCAAGGGAGTGGTTGTCTGCTGTGTCGGTGTGGATGTCTTGGGTGTGTGCATGTGGGAGATATGCTTGTGTTTGTGTGGTGTCTGTTGCATGTGTGGGTGTTTGCATGGCTTGGGGGCTTGGAGGTGGAGGTGCTGGGCGATGTGGGAGTGGTGGATGTGCATGTGTCTGTTGGAGTGGTATCTGTGGGTATGCTGGTAGTGGTGGATGTCTGTATGTCTGTTAAGGTGCTGTCTGTGGGTATGCTGGATGTGGTGGATGTATCACTGACTTGTGGAGGTGCCTGTGGGTATGCTTGATGTTGTGTGTGGTACAGTGGGGGGGTGGGAGTGTCTTCGGAAGTGGTGACTGATTTGTGTGTGGGTGTCTGTTGAGTGCTTGCATGCCTATGTGTTTTGTGGTGCTTGTTTCTATGTGTGCTGCTCTTGTGTGTTGAGGTGGGTGCGTGCGGATCGGTCTGTGTGCTTGGGGTAGGAAGTAGAAGGGGGGATTTGGACTGGGAAGAGGGAGTTAGAGGTGGGACGGAAGGTGGGGGGTGACTGACTGACATCAGTGTGGAGGCCGGAGCCTGATAAGATCTCTATAGGCCAGCCATTGCACCATGAAGGCCTTCCAGGAATGCATTTGTCTGTTGGTCCTGACTTGCCAATTCCTGGTTGGCATTCACAATGGCTGTATGACCCACAAAGATACTTCTCAGGAGGTCAGTAACCTCCTCACTGAGGGCAGCAGGGGTAACAGGGGCTGGGGCAGAGGTGCTTTTGGCAAAGGAGACACCCACCCTCTTGGGTGATCTGGCACAGATAACTGTGTAGGGAGCAACAGGGAAGGTGGTGATAGAACAAGGGTGACACACAAGAATGGTACTGGAGAATTTCACGATGGGTCTGCCACCACTATGGAGTGGCCACTGGAGGAGGAATCTGAGGATAATGACGATGTCCTGGTCTACTCCGTGGCTCTCCCTTCGCCCTCTGGGCCACTGGATCCCTCTGTGTCAGTGGTGTCTTGATTCCAAGGTTCAGAGGCCAGATGCTTTCCCACTTGGCTCGGCCACATCTCCTTCACCTGCTGATGTGCTGATGCTGCAAAAAGAAAGATAAATAGGGTCATAACATGTCCATTATAACACTTTAATCACAACTTTGATTGCCATTCAATACCAGCATGTAAATTAGGCCCCAGCTAAAACTTCACCTAGGTGGCACATATATTTGTCAAAACATATGCATGCATGGCATCTGAAGCTACCGAAGTTGAAAATCAGGCTCTCAGACAACTACAATTGCATAGCTGAAGTCTTGCAACCACAATAACCATACAACAACTAGGAGACCTCTCCAGCCTCAAAGCTGTGCCGCATGCAGCAGACCTAAGTAAACCTTTGGCAAATAATGGTATCCCATTGTAAAGTCTATTCCCACATTTTACACATAAGGTCTTGTAAACATGTATGTGGCACATACATAATGTACCAACAATTAGAAATGATGCCATGAAATCCTACAATATTGATTACAGGAGTGCAATATCCTTGAGTAGGTGACATGGAAATAACCATGTCACACTGTGATCATTTAAAAAATGTACCCTTCAACAAGTGATACCTGTTCCAGTAGATTCAAGGAGGTAGTATCCATGTTACTCAGATAAGCTTCACATGTGCCATTGAAAAAAACACTTTTGATGTCAGTACAAATATGTCAGGGAGAGATGTCTCCAGAATACACAAAAAAATGAACCAGTAAGCCCCAGGATAGTCACAACTAATGTCTGACACTGAGTGTTTCTGTTGTAACCATTTGTCCTTTGCATGTTGGAGAGACACAGAACTTCGTATGACTAATAGAAAGACCTCAGTTTGTTGTCCAATGAGAAGCAACATCATTATCCATATCTTGGACGTTTTAACCCAGGTGTCTGTCAGTGGATGACTGCCTGTACCCAAACACATGTGATGTCAACATCACTGCAAGTCACTCCATGATGCATGCCAACAGTCAGGGCACAATCCTCAAACTTTATACATGTGCAGTGCACTTTTACACTTGAATCCACATCAAGAGCATAGATAAACACAGAATGGTTCGACAATCTGGGCCTGTCATGTCCCTCATTTCTACTGCAGTTCTACATGTCAAACGACATATTATGACAAATAAAGGTATCTGTCAGATAATAAATAATGGTGACACACTCCTGTCTGTGGCACAACATGAAGTGTACCACCACCCCATCAACATAGGTGGAACATGCATGATCTTGCAGATTAAGAATGTTTCCTGAAGAGAAAAGGACACCTGCTGAAGTGAATGCACAAGGAATGTTGGCAACAGTCATGGAACATAATTCATGTCAATGGACATTCCTTCCTTACAAAGGGAAAGTTGTTTGCTATATCTGCAAACAATTAGCCATATAAGCCATGTCACATGTATGGTGGACACCTACACATCACAGACTGCACCGGGGCACCAGCACCCATCATTTACTGAAGATAACTAGTTTTGGGGTGGCAGATGTCTACATACACATATACCCAGTCACATGGCAGAGGACAGTGATCCACAAACTACTTACCTTTGGCCTGTAACATTTAGGGTAGTGATCTGTAGGTTAGAAATTACACCCACTATAACAACAAACAGTGCATAAATGATCACTGTACACAGCCAGTTCTGGTCCCCGCAGAGCAAGTGGTTTGAGGGTTCCCCCTGGTTTTGTACTAGGTCCCAGGTTCAAACAGCAAGCCACACCAGATTGATACAATGCTCATCCCTAATTGACAAGTGGAGCAGTACCTCATTCAATCACCTGGCAATGGGTCAGGCAGGAATTTGCTCTGTACTCACCCCCTTGTGGCTGCTGTGCTGCCCTCAAATACCCATCAAGCTCTGGGTAGGCTACCGCCAGAATGCAGACCATTGAGGGGGTCATTGTCTGACAGGCACCCCGCCCAAGTTGGGGGACGTTCCCAGCTGGGCCTCCACGATTATACATTACACATGGGTAACAATGAGGGGACTGGCATGGTATGTACAGGAAGTATCAACTTTGTCCATGTGTGGACATGTGGACTAACAAATGCATACTCATGCCACCTCAGGGGTTGGGGTTCTTTGCCATGTACTTGTGCCACAGAACATGTGTTTAGGCATATGTGTCCATCCTACAGCGATGGCATCCAACAAACAAAGACATGCATTGTCCAGTTACTGCCATCTGACCAAGCTACTGAATCACCTATTATGGCATCCCAGGAATCAACATGCTGTCTACACTGTGGGACAATCATTTATTAAATAAACCTGCGCAGGACCAATTTGGCCTGTGTAAAGGTGACAAAAGGGAAGTGTGAGTTAGGGACCTGTCAGGAGACAGATACACGCATTGATAGTGATGCCAAGGGTAGATTGCTCACAGACCATTGACTCTCCCCTAAAACCATTTTCATACTCATCAGGGAAAGAGCCTCAATAAGCTGCAAATTAGCACAGAGTCTAGATTTGGCCACATAACAGGATTAGCTGGGGTACAGGGAGTGGACACAGTGCTACAGTTGCATAGCAAAAGTGACTCAACACCAGTCTAGACTTGGACCCATACTTGAAGATACATTTGACAGTCTCTGGTCTCTGCAGACTGAACAGACAGAAGCAACATGAAACTCTAATCCCATCACTTCCATGCATGGCAGCACATCCTGTAGCCAACAGCAATGTGGCATGTGTTGTGCATGTGGAAACCTGAAGTGTAGAGTGAGTCAGGAAATACCTTCAAAACAGCAGTTTAGCAAGGCCAGATGTGGTTTGAAATCTCAGTGGCAACATACACATATCTCACTTTACACACACTTCACATATACAACATGCATACACAGCTCATGCTGTCATGCAAATATATGTTGTCTCACATTGACAACATCCATGTGGTAGGAGATGCATGGTGATGGTTGTGATGTCACCTCACCTACTTTTGTGTATCCAACGTAAGGTAGATCAGGGTACACTCAAAACACACACACAACAATGTATTAGGGCTCAACATCTGGCATTGAACACAGATACATGCACATTGACTCTCCCATTGATGCCACACCGACTGCACCTCCATGGCCTTGACTTTACATTCTCTCACACATGGGCACAACCTAGCCTGTGAGGAGGGAATATATGGTGAAGTACAGAAAAATAAATGTGGACATGAGACACTTACCTGCTCCTCTGGTGCAGCATAAAGTTTTCCATGCAGGGGTAGGACCCAGGTGACTAGCCTCTCCAGCTCCTCCGGGGAGAAGGCAGGGGCCCTATCACCTGTTGGGATGTGGCATGATTGCTCCCAGAGGCGGTACACTTCAGCTCAGGTAGTGGAGGTCTTGCTGGCAGGTGTCAAGTGAGGGGTTGTGCAGAACATGGTAGTCATATGTCTGCCATGTACTTGGCTGGCACTGTTGACGAAAACAGCCATTGGTTAGGGTCTGCCACTGGCAACAACGTTGGCCTATGGCTATGTCCACCGTGGTTGCAACTGCCTACCGCCATGCTGACTTCCGCCAGCAGTTGCGGGCGGTTCCTAATGTCCAGTGGAGTAGGTTAGGCAACTGCCACTTTGGAGACCTGAAATACATTGTATGCCTCCGAGAAATGCGTCACAACTCCGAAAATGTTGTATTTTCCAGTGATAAGTGCTTGTCTTGTTTTGTAGGTCCTACTACTCAGACACCATTTTGATAAATTGCTAGGCACACATGGCAATTTGCTTTGAGGCACAGTTCTCCCTGACAAACATAATTTTAAAGCTTGGGACATGAAGTCACAATCTGAGTGGCAAGTTTCATGCACAAATTGTTGATGACCAGATAGATGATGTTTACACATATTGCAAAGCAAGGGGTGATATGTTACTTCTGTGTGATTAACAGTTGTGATGTGCACTGTGTATCATGTCCTCAACTTACGACATGCCTTGTCACAATTTGTCAACGACATGCATCATGTATGTTGCAAAGAACACATTGATTAATGGCAACAATCATTTCTTGTCATGCATAAGTACCCAGGGAGGGGGAGTATCAGACAACTTCCTGTCAATTGTCCACTGCCAGACCTTCAGACCATGAAAGAATGCCACATCATCCAGATCTACTGTCTGAATAGGTAAACAATCATGATCTACGTTGTCAGTTGGAGCCAGATCTGATGCTTGCCATTTGTTATCCAAATAGCATACCACCCATTGAACATTCATGCAGTGTTGCACTTCCTGGCCACAGGGTCCTTCCAAAATATAGTGGCCCTATCTGCAGGGATATCCCAGCCCATGTCCAGTCTGGTTTTGAAGGATGTACTCTCAGCAATGTTGAAATACCTGGAAAAGCTACATCAGGTTTCCTCAATGTGAGTATTTTGCACATGTAAAGGCTGAGTTTTATGATTTGGCACACAACTCACATATGATGGGAGCCATTGATGGTACATATGTCGCCTTGGTCCCACCGGATGGCAATGAACAAGTATACCCCAACAGAAAAAACTTCCATTCCCTCAATGTTTAAGTTGTTTGTTTGGCGGACCTCTACATTTCACAGGTCTATGCCCGTTAATCAGGTACAATCCATGATGGCTTCATTATGTGGAACCGTGTGATCCCCCAGCTGATATCATGATTGTACCCAGAGAGGGCCTGGCTGGTTGTTAAGACACATATGTCGTATTTGTTTGTGTGCAATGTATGCTGCAAAAATTCCGATCAGAGGGACTCATAATTGCACAGATGTCCCATTCCATAAGAGGGGACTCTGCATACCCAAACCATTCATGGTTGTTGACACCAGAAAGGAACCTAACTATGCCAGGGGGAGTCCACTTCATCTTTGCCCATGGAAGAACACAGCATGTCATGGAGTGGGCTTTTGCGCTCATGAAGGCCAGATTTAGGTTTCTGGACATGACAGGTGGAGCCCTCCTCTACTCACCCAAAATTGTAAGATCATTGTGGCCTGCTGCATGCTCCCCAACACTGCCCTGTGGAGGGATATCCCATACATTCCAGATGAGGGGATGTTAGCAGTGCCACAGGGTGAGAATCCTGAAATGCCAAGTGAGGATGACAGTAATGAAGAGGAAGGGGAAGACATGTAATGTTATGTGATTACTGAGACTGTATGAGGAACTGTATTTGTCAGGATGTCTTCAATAGGTTATTTGTTTCCAAAAGACAGGGGATCTTATGCTTTGTAGTATACAGCCAAGGTTTGGTTGCTACGTCAAACCTAAACATTTCACTATCTTGATTATCTGCTGTGTTTGTGTCAGCCTCATTGCAATGTAAGTGGATCTACTGGTGTTTGAAATAAGGATTCGGTCATAGGTATTATATTTCCACCCTAAACTCCTTATATTGTTTCTGACCAGGTAACTAAGCCATGCCATCCTCATGTGGGCATTTCAGAGTTGTGACATTGACAGGTCGCTGTTGCTGTTCTGACATATGGGGTGGACATGGATTAATCTAGGTAATGTTGGTCACAGAATTAAGGTGTATGAGTCCTGTGCCAATTCAGCTTGGACAGTGGGTGGGTGGAACTCTGAAGTGTACAATACACTGGTTTGATGTGGTATGTTGGTCCAATTATCTCATGTGTGTGATCATGTGGCCTTGAAATATGTTCTCATCAAGTGCATTCCATGCATTCTCCCTTAACATTGTGTTGACAATGATCCTATATGACCTTTTTGTAGCTGTAGATCTGTTTCATAATTGCAGACCACAGTGATAAAGGTTTGTATCCTACCACCAGACACTCAGTCATTATAATGGGATGGGCCTATGATCAGTGACTTTTGTACTGCCCTCTGTCTGTGCCATGGCATATGTTATGTTGGCTAACCTGGTTTTGGAATGTGATAAGGCTCAAGCTGGTGACAACATCCATCAATCTGTTAGCCCTTTCTATGGAATGAGATATGAAAAAGCCCTTTCTTCTGCGGTCTGGGGGATGGTACCTTGGGATTTCTAGCCTGGCTCACTATGGTTCATCCAATCTTGGCAATTGATATTCCAGAAAATTTAGCAGCCTATGTGCTGTACAGTACAATAAAATGTTTGGTGTGACCAAACACTTGTATCATTGTGTTGCTAGTAATCCTCAGCACAATACTATCTGAGAGATATCCCTACTTCCATTACCATCCTGTGCCTTCCTCATGTGCATCACATGGTCTTACATTTCAACATTTCAAAATGTGGAAAAGAAGGTAGCAGGCAATGTTTTAGTGATAGATGAGATTATTGATATAAGTGCAGGAAATAATTGAGAGATGTGACAGAAAAGTAAAGTGGAGGAATCTGTCATGGTGGATGTCATCCTATTAGTAGATGCCACAACATTTGAAGTGTAAACTCCAGTGTCCTACTACTAAAGGAAATGGAAGGTGGTCACAGAAAAGTCAACAGAGTATTTGGCACAAAGGGAGTTCCTTCAGGAAGAGGCACTTGCTGGAAGTGGTTGGTGTATTTCCATCTGCACCTTCTGGATGACTGGGTGGACGTCCCTGTTTGTGAGGGGGACGGGGTCTGCTGCTACAGAGGCAGGGGTGTCTGAGGCAGGTCCTTCCCCTGACAGGGCCTCCCTTCCAGTGGCCGCCACAGATGTTAAAGAGACTGATGTTGCTTGGCCAAAGGAAGGGGTGTGGTGTTGCTCATGGTCCCTGATCAGGGTACTGCTTATCTCCCTGAACACCCCTGATAGGGAGGCCAGGGTGGTGTTGGTGGCCTCACACTTTCCAGAGACTCACAATGGAAGTCCCTTTGCAGTGGCTTGATCTCCCTGAGTTCAGCAAGTACCTGGCACATTACACCTTGGGATTCTTGATAGGGTCCCAAGACTAGTTGCAGAATGTATGAGTTCATTAGCACTTGGGAGGATGGTCATAGACTTACATCTTGCCAGCAGTGCAGGCAAAACTGTGGCTGGGCAGAATGTGGTTGAGATCATTTTATGGCCTAGTTAACTGTTATGCAGGCAGACCTAGAACTGTGTTGTATATGTGATTTCTGTCATCATGGTCAGTGCATTGTGAATGTGGCTGCTGCCAATACCGTTCAGGCGATTCATCTTGAGACCTTTGTTTTTATTGGTGCACACAGGTTGAGCTATCCTTCCTTCCCACAATGTGTTCATCTTGGCTTAGCTGCTCAAGATGGATCTAGGTGGTTAGCCACATCACAGAGTGTACCATGATCTGTAGCTTGGTCCCTCCCAGGTGGGTAAATTTAATTTGTGATTTCACAGATGCACAATTTCCTATGGACACTGGCCTGGTTATTGGAGTTATGGGGACTGGCCCTCCTGGGATCTATAGCCATGTTACTCCAAGTACTACACACAGTATACATAGGTCATCCTCTCGGGTGAGTACACTTCCATTGCAAGTTAACGAACAAGGATACTTGAACAGATGCACACTGGGCTTGTGTTTGGATTTGGGGAGACAGAGCCTCCTGGCCTTAACAGTCATGTGCCTCCCTGTACTTCATGCACTTGTTCTATGTCATCCCCGCAGGCATGTGTACACTTCATGTGTGATTTCCCAAAGAAGGGTATATTTGCAAGTGTATACTAGACCAGTGTATGTAGTGACAGTTAGGGAGCCTCCTGTGAGTTGCAGCCATGTAACTCCCTCTTTTACACACACTATACAGATGGTTTCTTCTAGGTGTGTACACGTCAATGATGATTTGATACACAGGTGTAGTTTGTTGTTTGTAACTACACATCATTTGAGATTTGAAATACCGTTGTCTTCAGGAAAGGGGACACTGTTCTGGTGTTTGTAGTGATAGTGCCAGTGCATCTTGGCCTTATCAGTCCTGTCAGTGCCTGTACTACACACACACTATACATATATCATCCTCCCAGGTGAATACACTTCAATGGTGAGTTCAGGGACAAGGGTCATTGAAGCAGAGGGCACTGTGTTTGCTGAGTGGAGTAACATTGACAGTACCTCCTGGCCTTAGCAGTCATGTCAGTCTCTGTACTACACCCACTATACAAATGTTAACCTCCCAGGTGAGTACACTTCTATTTGGAGTTGACTAACAAGGGTCTTTGGAGTAGAGGACATTTTGGCTGGCTTAGTGGACTAACAGTAATAGAGCCTCCTGGCTTTAGCAGTCATGTCAGTCCTTGAACCTCACAGACTATACAAATGTTATCTTCTCAGGAGAGTACACTTCAATTGGGAGTTGACTAACAAGGGTGTTCGGTGCAGAGGACACAGGCGTGGCTGAGTGGAGTAACAGTAACAGTGCCTGCTGAGAGTTGTTGCCATGTCAGTCCCCATACTACACACACTATACAAAAGCCATCCTCTCAGGTCAGTACACTTCAATGGGGAGGTGACAAACAAGTCAATTTGAGGATACAATGTTCTGGTTTTTGTAAGTGTAGAACAGTGCCTGCTGGGAATTATAGTGCTGTCATTCCCTGTGTTACACACACTATACAGAGATGTTGTTCCCCCAGGTGAGTCTGCTTCACATGTGAGATGCTAGACAGGGGTCTATGGACAGGTGGAGACTGGGCTGGTGAGTGGGGTGACAGTGAAGGTGGCAAAAGGTGAGCAGTGAGCATTCATGACAATACATTTTGGTGACATATGTTTGTGTTTTGACTTACCAGACTCCACTCCCCAAGGTACTCCTGTCAGGTCCTCAGGGTGCAGGATGGCCACCATTGGCCGACTGTCATGGGTGTCTACCACTTCGACTTTTGACTTGTAATACAATCGGTGGTTGGTTGATGCGCTGTCGGTGCTGAGGGTTAGACCACCTATTTCTGCCCTCAACGGTACTGGCCGTGTGAGATTTTTGGTTTGGTTTTGGTAGTCTTGCCTGTCTAACTTGTAATACGGCAGTCTGTATGACTGCCAAACTCATAATGAGTCCCAGAGTCCTCGGTCGGCCTGCATAACCTTCAACTAGGGCTCAAAATAATCAAAGCCACATCCTGCCAAGCCACTGTTTTGACTGCACTGCAGGCAAGATGTAAATCTCTGCCCATCCTCCTAAGTGCTAATGAACATCTAAATTCAGCAGCTCCTTGACTAAATTGGAGTTGGCATGTTTCACAAATGTAAGGTCAATACAATCAATACCATGGGTACCTGTCACAACAGGATAACCTACAAATCAACTATGTACACAGGCTTTGAAAAATGTCACTGTAAACTTTTGGAGGAAGATGTCCCTATACCACCAGTAACATTGTATCTTTCACATCAAGAGGTCGAGCTGCCACTGGGCACACAGAGGCCACAGACAAGACTGCCACTATCCTCCTGAATGAGGCCCTCAGTGATGATGACACTTCTGGATGTCTGGAAGTGGAAGCCCATCTGGACAACCTGGTCAGACCCCCTACAGTAAGTTTTACTGTGCCACATCAAGACCTCCCAGCCCGGTTGCCTCAACCTCACAAGCAGCTATTCGCCCCCCAACCTGTGCCCTATGGACAGTGGCAACCATCTTGTGTCCCCCAGTCCAGGACACTGAGTAGCAGCACAACACCTCGACAATGATGGTCCTGGAACCAGTAGTAGGGGGCACCCTGTGGCAAGGGCACAGCCCCGTGAGGTTAGGGTGTTTGGGTGGAATGTTGTGGGCCACCGGGGTGAGGAGCCTGGGGATGGTTCTGCCCAGGACTCCATCAGCCAAGTCTTAGTGGTCTATCAGGAGGTCAGGTAGTAACCGAACACTGGGAGATCAAGCATCTGCAGAGGGACATCCAGAGGGGTAAACTTCAACAGTGGGAGGCCACTAATACCAACCTGGCCTCCCTAACAAGGGTGTTGAGAGACGTTAGCAGTACCCTGATCAGGGATCATCAGCAACACTGTACCCCTTCCTTCCCTAAATTGTGCTGTAGAATAGGCAAACAGAGAAGTAGATGATGTCACCAGCTTGAGCCTTATCACATACCAAAGCCAAGTAATCCAAAATCACATACACCAAGATACAGAAAGAGGACAGTACAACAGTCAATGATCACAGGTCCATCACAATCCAATGACCATGCATCTGGTGGTATCACACGAGCATAGGTCAGTGTTGTGGCACAGGCACTGTGACCTGCAATGCTGAAACATATCCATGGCTACATATAGGTCATGCAAGAAGAATGTTTTGGCGCATGTGATGGGTGAATGGCTCAACTGCACTTGATGACAACATATTTCACCGAAGAACCAGACACGACCAAAAGTAACTTCCACTCTGTAATGGAAAGCCATCGTCACCTGGATGAGAGAAAGCTGCCTCAAGCTCAACTTCAACAAGACTGAGCTCATCATCCTCAGAAATGCCACCTAGCTTGGGATGACTCTTGGTGGCCCACATCCCTCAGTGCCCCCCACACCGAATGAGTACATCGAATCATCCTCGACTCCTCCCTATCCATGCCCGCCATGTAAACTCTGCTGCTCCCTTTCTGTTGGCACACACTCCCCAAACTTCGGAAGATCTACAGATGGATCCCACCTGACTGTCACAGGACAGTCACTCATGCCTTAGTCACTAGCAAGCTCGACTACGGCAATGCCCTCTATGCCGGCACCTGAACTAGAAACATAAAAAAATGACAACTCATCCAAAACGCCACCACCAGACTCTTTCTGGACCTCCCTTGCCGAGAACACATCTCACAACACCTGAGGACCCTCCACTGGCTACCGAGAAACAAGTCACCTTCAAACTTCTCACCCACACGTACAAGGCCATACACAATGCAGGACTAGCCTACCTGAACCACGGAGTCTCCTTCCACCCCCCAGCCAGATCCCTCAAGATCCCTCTGCTCCACCCAGTTGGCCCTGGCCACCATTCCTCGCATCCACAAAATCACAGCTGGAGAACGATCCTTCACCTACACTGCACCAAAGAGCTAGAACTACCTCCCCTTGCACCTTAGGCAAAGCCCGTTGCTCACCATCTTCGAGAAGAACCTCAAGATGTGGCTCTTTGGATGAGGCCTCTCCCCTCCCCCCAGTGCCTTGAGACCCTCACGGGTGAATAACCGCGCTTTACAAATATTGATTGATTGATTTATTTCATGGCCACATGATCAAAACTAATGCAATGTACACTTCAGTCCCTCCACTCACACACTGTCCGAGCTGGCTTGCCACAGGTCTCATGCACCCCGAATCTGTGACCCACATTACCTGGAACAGTCCCTGTCCACTTCCTATGTCAGAACAGCATCAAATACCTGCCAACAACACAACTAGGAAATGCCCACGTGAGGATGTCAGGGTGGAGGTAACCTGTACAAAGACAAAATAAAGAACATAGATTTGAAAACAAACCTATTACACAAATCACATAGCAAGCATCTCAAAATGAAGTTACATTGCAATGAGACTGACAAACAAAGCAGCAACGTCAAGGTAGGGATATGTCAGAGGTTCACTCTTCAAGCACCCTTTGGCTGAATATTGCTGAGAATTGGCTCCCCAGCGTTATGCCAAAGCACTCTACTCCACACATTCTGACAACTACGTTCAGTCATAGTCATTACATCATATGACATACTTACACTCATGAAAAGTAGTTACTGATGAGATCATACCGCAAGTTAGCTCCTTTCTCTTCACCATTGTCATCCTCACTTGGCATTTCAGGAGGCTCACCCTGTGGCACTGCAGGCTGCCCCTCCACTGGGTTGTATGGGATGTTCCACCTCAGGGCAATGTTGTGGAGCATGCAGCAGGTCACAATGATCTTACACACTTTTCCGGGTGAGTAGAGGAGGGCTCCACCAGTCTGGTCCCAACACCTAAATCGGGCCTTCAGGAGCCCAAAAGACCGCTCCACTATCCACCTTTATATGGGCTTCATTGAAGGGGACTTCCACTGGCATAGTTAGATTTCTCTGTGACATCAACAACTAAGAACAGTTTGGATATGCTCAGTCTCCTGTTAAGGAATGGGACATGTGTGCAACAATGAGTACCCCTTATCAGAAGTTTCTCACCAGACATTGCACACATACATATAAGACAGATGTGACTTACCAGCCAGCTAGTACCCTCTCTGGGAACAGTTGTGAAATCAGCTGTGGTATGGTACTGTTCTGCATTATGAAGGAATGATGAGTTGAACCTGGATAATGGGAACACACATGAAATGTAGAGATCCGCCAACTTGCATGTTGATGAAATGGAAGTTCTGTCTGTTGCAATAATCTTATTCATTGGCTTGCAGTAGGACCAAATCAACATCTGTGCCATTAATGGGCCTCACAACATGTGTGATGTGTGTAAAACCATAAAAGTCAGCCTTCACATAGGCTAAATCCTCATGTCAGGGAAACCGGATAAAGGTTACCATTGCTGAGAGGAAATCCATCAACACCAGACTGAATATAGGTTGGGACATACCAGCAGATAGGGCCACTGTATGTTGGAAAGACCCTGTGGCTAGCAAATGCAATACTGATATGACTTGTACAATGGGTGGTATGCTGGTTTGATAACTAATAACTGGCATCAGATCTGGCTCCAGCTGACAACATACGTCCACTATTGTTTGCATATCCAGGTGGTACTACATTATTATGTGCCTTTGCTCTATGGTTTGAAGATCTGGCAGTGGACGGTAGACAGGAGGTTGTCACATCCTCCCTCTTCATCGGTACCTATCTATGACAAGAGATTACTTCTAACACTATTCAGTGTGTCCACATTAACATACATGATGCATGTCAATGATATCATGTGACAAAGCATTTCTGACTGGATAGACTTGGCACCCAGTACACATCACAGCTGCAAATTGCACAAGGGTCATATGTGACCCCCATGATGTTCAGCGTGTCCACAACATTGATTTAGACCAAAATCAAAGATGTGGAACACAATTGCCCATTGAAACGTGGCTGTATATCCCAACCAGCAAAATGATCGTCGCCGGTGGTGGACTGTCCCCTAATGTTTAATGCCATCTGTCCCCTGCAACATGCTACAATCGTGGTTGAGCAGTAGGACCTACATGACAGTAAAGGACAATGATGTTTGTGAGTTGCAAAAACCCTTTTTGTAGGTGTGACGCAGCTTAGAAAGTCCAATACAACATTTCAGGCCTCCAAAATGGCGGATACATGACCTACTCCATTGAACGTTAGGAACCACCTGTGACCGCTGGTGGAAGTCGTCATGGCAGTAGGCAGTTGCAACGGTGGTGGACACAGCCATAGGCTAGCATTATTGCCAGTAGCGTTTGTGGCCCAATGTCGGTGTCCGTCGGCAGTGATGACCACGTCTGTGGTAGATGTGTCCGACATGCTCGGAGACCAGGGCCTGTCAAATGTATATCCTAGTATGGAACCTAGTCTAGGCTGTGGGAGAGTCACTGCAGCTATGCAACTGTGGCACTGTGCCCATTCCCTGTACCCTAGCAGTTCCTGCAAAACTTGCCCTGAATGCCTCATTCTTTTGACCTTTGACTAGATTAGGAATGGGTACTGAGGTAAATCATGAATCTACTCCGTATGAGCAATTAGCATCATTGTCAATGTGTGTCTTAGTGCATCATTCGAGATTGACGGTCCCTCAACTGCCATGGCGGAGGTGGAGGTCAGGCTACCGTCAGAATTATAAATCACCGCCAGGGAGCAAAGACGGTCATGAGGCTGCAACAGCAAGCCGGCAGAGACACACACCTACCTGTATCAGAATGCTCAAAAACAGATCATGATGCTGTCGTCCACATCATATAGGGGGCACGCCACGGGCACCAAGTACACATCGCATTCAGTACACAGTCCAAAACATACACATTCACAGTCACAATCACCCACTTTGCGCAGCTCACTCACACTGCACTGCAACATTACACAAAAATACAGGCCCCACATTTCAGGCACCGGAACAGTGAAGGCTACACAACATTTTCATGCACATCACCAACAAAACATAAACATCTACCAACACAACTCACACACTTGCATTCCACACAAGCTAGGGACTGCTGTCACACACAACACACATATCTGCATATCCACATAAACATAACTCAAGCTGACACATGACAGATGAATACATAAGCCATATCAGGCAGACAAGTGCAACACCATACATGGTCAAATTAGACAACACAAGATGAAACACTTACCTCAACAAACAGTACACAGTGCCAGTACACCACCACTACATTTACACACACACACATCCATACACTCAACATGTACCCTTCTCTTGGGGGACACCAGCACTGCCCACAAAGTCAGATACTGCAAACAACAGCAAGTGGAGCAGCAAACAGGGTCAAACACACACAACTGTAGCCACACAACACTCAGGAACAATAAAAAGGTAGAAAAGGAATTGCAGAGCAAATGTATACCCAAATAAAACCAACTGGTGGGGTTTAATAACGAAGAACATGAAAAATGTCCAAGGCTATTGGCCAGTCCATAAGCAAATATTCATTCACATCACTGTGCTCAAACCTGATTCCTTAAATGCCTGGGAACCTCTACTTGAAGGGGCAGCAAGGGGGCAGGCAGACACCTTGGGGATTATCTAGGTTGGGGTTTTGGGGGAGTGGGAGGCATCGGATTTGGGATAGGGGTTGGGCTTGGGCTTGGAAGGGGTGGTCTTTTTCTTGGAAGGTGTGGGTTTCTTCTTGGGTGCGAGGTATGGGTGCTTGTGGGGGGCGGGGGAGGCCTTGGAGGTAGAAGGGTTGGCCTGCGAGGTCGGTGGGTGCCTCTTGGTTTTAGGAAGGGGGTGGAGGAAACAGGGCAAAGGTTAAGGTCAAACCGAAAAACTTTCTAAGGGACAGGGGGATGGTCATCAGAAGGGGGTCGGAATTTTAAAGTTGAGGGAGTAGTCGTGGGCTGTGTTGGTGTGAATGTCATGGGTGCATGCTTCTGGGAGGTTTGCTTGTGTGTGGTTGGAGGGTGTCTATTGGTTGGGTGAGTGAGTGCGTTTGTGTGTCTTGGGGTACTCGGAGGTGCAGATGCTGGGGATATGGGAGTAGCGGATGTATGTGGCTATTAGGGTAGTGACTGTGGGTTGGCTGGTTGTGGTGGATGTCTGTGTGACTGTAGTTGTGGTGTCTGCGGGTGTTGGGCTTGTGGTGGATGGCTGCAGGTCTGCTGGTGTTTTGTCTGCGGGTATGATGGGTGTGGTGGTTGTGTCACTGACTGTTGGTGTGGTGCTTGTGGGTATGCTGGATGTGGGGTGTGTAATGCGAGGGGTCGGGGAGTCCAGAGAAGTTGTGAATGTTATTGTGTCTTTGGGTGGCTGTTGTTTGTTTGTGTGCCTGTGTGTTTTGTGGTACATGTGTTTATGTGTGCTCCTCTTGGATGTTGATGTGGATGCCTGCAGATCTGTCTGTGTGCTTTGGGTAGTTAGGGGAAGGGGGGAGCTGGAATGGGAAGAGGGAGTTGGAGGGGGGATAGAAGGTGGGGGGTGGTTGACTGCCATCAGTGAGTAGGCCACAGTCTGAAAAGACCTCTGTAGCCTAGACATTGCACCATGAATGCCTTCCAGGAATGCATTAGTCTGTTGTAACTGACTTGCCAATCCTTGGATGGAATTCACAATGGCTGACTGACCCACGAAGATACTTCTCAGGAGGTCAATAGCCACCTAATTGAGGGCGGCAGGGGTAACAGGGGCTGGATTGGAGGTGCCTGCGGCAAAGGAAATGCCCACCCTCTTGGGTGAACTGGCACAGACAACTTGGTAAGGAGCAACAGGGAGGGTGGTGGACAAAGATGGTTCAGGGGGATGCCCCGATTAGTCCGCAACCACTAGGGTGTGGCCCGTGGAGGAGAAATTTGATGACATTGAGGGAGTATATCCGGTCTCCCCCGTGGCACTTCCCTCACCTTTCGGGCCACTGGGTACCTCTGTGTCCATGGTGTCTTGGCCCAAGGTCTCATGGCCAGATGCTTCTCCACTCGGCTCTTCCCCATCTCCTCCACTTGCCTTTGCTAATGCTGCCAAAACAAAGAGGAATAGGGCCATCACATGTCCATGATCACACTTGAACAACAGCTCTGATTAGCAGACATTACCCTGATTTCAAGTAGGCCCCAGCAACATACTCCACCTAAGTGGCCCGTACATGTGCCATACCATATGCATGAATGCCATCTGATTTAGCAACAGTGGCCCACAGGAAAATCTGGATCCCACTCAACTACGATTGCATAGCTGAAGTTGTGCAATCACTATAACCACTCAATAACTAGGAGACCTCATCACCCTCAAATCTCTGCCACATGGAACAGACCACAGTCACTTGTTGGCATACAATTGGAGGCCAATACAAAGTCCATTCCCCAGATCCCACACAACTTCATGCACACATCTATTTGTCCCATACATAATGACCCAAAATAAGAAATATGTCCCATACATCATGACCCAGAAATAAGAATTCAGCCATGTTGATGACACAAGCACAATAGCCTGGAGAAGGTGACATGGAAATACCCAGATCACATTGGAAAAATCTCAACAATGTACACTTCACCGAGAGATATTTGTCCCAATAGAGTCAAGGAGGTAGTATCAATGCCGTACAGATAGGCAACACATGTGGCACGGAAATGAATACTGTGAACATAATGTGTATGTTGTCAGGGAGAGATGTCCCTAAAATACAACACACAATGAATCAGCAAGCCCCAGGGTAATCACCACTGAGGACTGGCACCCCTTACAATGACATACTCTGAGTAAATTAGTAGAAGTCATTAGTCCTTCGTATGTTGGAGAGACATAGAATTTGCAAGGACTTGTAGAAGGCCCACAACATGTTCCCCTATGGAAACCTACATCACTGTCCCCAAATGTCTGCCTGTGGATAAGTGCCTGTACCCAAACACATGTGTCTAAAACATAACTGCATGACACTCCATGATGCATGCCAGCAGTCAGAGCACATACCTTAAACTTTACACATGTGCAGTGCATTTTTCCACCTCATGCCATATCAAGGTCATAGATATTCACATTGTGGCTAAAAACTCTAGGCCTACCTGCCACAGCCCTCATTGCTACAGCATTTGTACATGCCAAATGACATGCCATGACGCATTAGAGAGCCAATAAACAATGGTGGCACACTCCTGTATGATGCAGAACATTAAAAGCACCCCTATTATAAATTTACTATTTCACAAACAGCTTGCCATGCACATATATGTGAGGAAATACAGGCATTGTCCCATCAACATAGATAGACCATGCATGAAACTGTAGCTTACATATGTATTCTAAAGAGAAAGGGACACATGCTGACATGTAGGCACGAGGAATGTTGACAACCGTGATGGCACATGATTCATGTCAATTGACATTCCCCACTTACCAAGGGAAAGTTGTGATCTACTGCTACACACAAAGAAAATAGAAAGCCCTGGTGGACACAGACTGCAGTGAGGCACCAGCAACCATCATACACTGAGAAAACAACTTCTGGGTGGAAGATTCAAACATACACATTTACACAGATACATGGCTGAGGAAAGTGATCCATCATCTACTTAACTGTGGCCTGGAACACTGAGTAGTGGTCTGCTGCATAGAAAATACACACACTACAACAACAAACAGTATATAATTGATAACTGTACACTGCCATATGTGGTCCTTTCAGAGCAAGTGTTGTCAGGATTCCGCCCAGTTTTCTCCTAGATCCCTGGTCCAATAGACGAGGCACATCAGTAGAAAACACATGACATCAAGCAATCTCTCCTCTACAGTGTGACACATTGCTCATCCCTAATTGTCAGGGGGAACAGTCAGAACCTCACTTGAAAGCTTGGCAATGGAACAGGCAGGAATATTCCCTGTACTCACCCCTTTGTGGGTGCTGTGCTGCCCTCCAGCACTCTTAAAGCTCCAGATAGGACACTGCCAAAATGCAGGCCATGAGGAGGGTCATGGTCCGACGGGCACCCCGTCCACATTGGAAGGACAGCCCCAAATGGGCCTCTGCAAACTTCTGGGGCCAGCATCACAGGTCCTCCCACCTCTTTCTGCAGTGGGCACTCCGCCGGCTGTGTACCTCCAGGGTCGCACCTTCTTGGCGATGGGTCTCCATATCCAATTTAGTTGATGGGCATTGGCCTGCATGAATGCAACAGAGAAATCAAGAGATCAGGATCACAAGTTTCATCACAAATGGTTCAGCCACATACATTTGAGTTACATCAAGCTAGAACCTTCCCGTTTTGCCAATATTCTTCAAGTGTCTTACATACAAGCCAATAAGTACAGGGACATGACTGCAGGGATACATTTTCCAATCTGCAGACCAACCCACCACCCTGCTCAGGCCCTACAATGACTAGGCAGACTTAATGAGATCTTGTGGGAGGGATGTGCTCTTTCAATCTGACTGAGATGTGAGCCACTATAAGACACATCACACCTCTGTGGCTTCTGAAAGGGAAAACCCCTTAGGCATAATTAATCAACAGATTCACACTCTGTGAGGATGTTTCTCTGCATACAGTCCCTATAGGCTACTGGCAGAGTAAAACCTCAAACATCACACATGGGTAACAATGAAGAGTCTAGCATGGTGGGTACAGAAAGTGTCTACTCTGTTCATGAATGGACATTTGCTATAACAAATGCAGACCAATACCACTTCAGAGGGTGGGGTTTCGTGCCACAGAGCGTGCTTTTGGACATATGTGTCTATCCTACAGAGATAGCATTCAACAAACAAAGGCATGCATTGGCCAGTTTCTGCTATGTGACCAAGCTACTGAGTCACATATCATGGTCTTCCAGTAATCAACACACATTTCCACAGTCTGCACTGTGGAAATAAATGACAGTTTTGCAATGAGCCTGCACAGGACAAATATGACCTGTTTGAAGGTGACAACAGGGCTGTGGGAGTAAAGGACCAGTCAGGTGTCAGAGACACACATTGACAACGAGGCTAAGTGCACATCCGTCACAGATCAGTAACCCACCCCTGTACCCATTCCCAATGTGATAAAAGGAAAGAGTCATTCTGGGTAGGTTTTGTACATCAGAGCCTCACACTGGCCACATGACAGGATCTGCTAGGTTACAGGGAGTGGGCACAATGCCACAGTTGTATAGCCACAGTGACTTCACCCCAGCCTAGACTAGGACCCATACTGGGAGATACCTGTGACAGGCCCTAGTCTCTGCAGGCTGAACCTACATGACACTCCATTCCAAACATTTCTATTCATGACAGTCCATCATGTAGCCAACAGCAAATTGGCATGTGGTGTGTGTAGCAACCTGGAGGGCAGAGAGAGTGATGGCATGCCTTACAAACAACAGTCTAGCAAGGGCAGATGTGTGAATAAACCTATGTGGCAACATGCGCATAGCTCACATTACTCACAACTGACCCATACAAGATGCATACTCAGCTCATGCTGTCATGCTCATACATGTTGTCGCACATATTCAACATTCATGAGGAAAGAGATGTCAGTGGATGGCTGTAATCTCACCTCACCAAGTTATGTGCATCCAACACAAGGTGGATCAGGTAATACAATAAACACACACACCACAATGTTAATGGACTCAACATGTGACACTGGTCACCAACACATGCACATTGACTCTCCTATTGATGCCACAACGACAGTATCTACAGGCACATGGGTATTTGGGCACATGGGCACATTCTAGCCTTTGAGGAGGGAAAGGATGAAGTACAGAGAAAACTGTTCACATAAGGCACTTACCTGCTCCTCTGGTGCACCAGAGAGCAGTTCATACAGGGGTAGGACCTCAGTCATCAGTCTCTTCAACTCCTCTGGTGAGAAAGCAGGGGCCCTATCACCTGCTGAAAGTGGCGTGATTGCTCCCAGAGGTGATACACAGCAGCTTGGTAGGGGAGATGATGCTGTCAGCAGTGTAAGGA
This sequence comes from Pleurodeles waltl, assembly GCF_031143425.1. NCBI lineage: Eukaryota > Metazoa > Chordata > Amphibia > Caudata > Salamandridae > Pleurodeles > Pleurodeles waltl. Next base: position 1,537,042,326 of record NC_090440.1, on the reverse strand, counting down.
GTCAAGTGAGGGATTTTGCAGAACAGCTCATCACGTCCACCACGTACACGGTCATCAGTGCCAGCGGACACAGCCACTGGCCTGCGACAGGAACTGGCAGCAAGGTTAGCCCATGGCTGTGTGCACTGTGGTTTCAACTGCCTACTGCCATGATGACTTCTGCAACCCATTCGCGGGCGTTTTCAAATGTCCAGTGGAGTAGGTCAGGAAGGCACCATTTTAGTGGTATGAAATATGGTATTGGGTTTTTTAACAATGCGTTACACCTCAGAAAATGTTTGTTTTGTGTACAAAAACCTGCTCATCTTGTCTTGTCATGTAAGTCCTACTACTCAAACACCATTGTAGTATGGTGCAGGGCAAAGATGGCAATTTACATTGGGGCAAAGTGTACCCCCTTAAAAAGGTAATTTTTGTGCTCGGTGCATCCAGTCACACTCTTAGTGACATTTGTGATGCACATTTTTGATTTAGGTCCCGATACATGATCTGTACACATGTGGGTCAAACCAAGGGGTAACATGTGCCCCTTGTGTCACTATCAGCTGTGAGGTGTACTGTTTGCCATGTCCATCCCTTATAAATTGTCTTGTCACATGTTAACTTTGACATCTATCATGTATGTTTCTGTGGACACAATGACTAATGTCAGAACTCATTTCCTGTCATATATGGTTACCATATAGTTACCAAGGGAGAATGAGGATGTGACAGTCACAAGAGCTTCAGGCCATGTGTGTGTGCAATTTCAGGCGCTACAATCATGAAGTGAGTGACTTCTTTTTGCACGTACAGGAGACACTGCATATTTTATTATTAATGCCACTAAGGAATCCAAAAACGTCAGGGGAAGTCCACTTCAATAAGGCCCATAGAAGAACACAGTGGGTAGTGGAGCGTCTTCTGAAGGCCAGATGTAGGATTCTGGACAGGATTGGTGGAGCCCTCCTCTACTCACCTGGAAAAGTGTGTCAGATCACTGTGGCATGCTGCATGCTCCACAACATCGCCCTGCAGAGGAATACCCCATACACCCCAGAGGATGGGGAGTCTGCAGTGCCACTGGGTGAGAATCCTGAATGCCAAGTGAGGATGACAGGGGTGAAGAATAAGGAGCTGACTTGTGGGAAGATCTCAACAGCTACTTTTCATGAGTCTAAGTATGTTATGTGATGTAATGACGTAATGACTGTACAATGAACTGTAGTTGTGAGAATGTGTGGAGCAACAACTAGGGAGCTGATACTCTGTATCATTCAACCAAAGGCTGCTTGAAGAGTTAGCCTTTGACATAGCCCCACCTTGATGATGATGTTTGTTTGTGTCAGGTTCCTTGCAATGTAATTACACTTCCAGTTGCTTGCTATGTGATTTCTGTAATAAGTATGTTTTCAAGCCTAGACTACTTGTTTTGTCTTTGTACAGGTGCCTTCAGCATTGCATCCTCATGTGTGCATTTCAGAGTTGTGACATTGGTAGGTATCTGATGCTGTTCTTACATACAAAGTGCACATAGATTGTTCCAGGTAATGTAGGTGACAGAGTTAGGGTGTATGAGACCTGTGCCATGACAGCTTCCACAGTGTTAGGGTGGAAGGTCAGAAGTGCACATTGGACTTGTTTTGTGTGCTGTGTTGGGCCGATTGCATCATGTGTGTCATCATGTGGACATGAAATATGTAGTTATAGATTGTGACCAAGTAATTTTCCCTTCACATTGGCTAAACACTCTTCTTGTATGACTTGTGTGTAGCTGTAGATGTGTTTCATCATAGCTGGCCACAGTGTCTGTGCCACATCACTAACATATGTTTGTGTCATACCACCAGATGCATGGCCATGTATTATGATGGGCCTGTGATCAGGGACTGTTTTACTGACATCTGTCTGTATCTTTGATTACGTAATGTTGGATTACTTTGGTATGGTATGTGATAAGGCTCAAGCTGGTGACATCATCCACCTTAATGTTTTCATATTCTACAGGACAATGTCTGACAAATCCCTTCTTTACATGGTTTGAGGTGCTGTACCTTGGAATATGTACGTTGACTCAGTATGAGTCACACATTCTTGTTTCAAAAAGTCCAGACATATGGACTGTACACTGGAATAAAATGTTTGGTGTGACCAGACATTTGTACATATGTGTTTTGTGTGTAATGGTTGCAATCCTGAGCAGGACACTGTGCACCTGTAACATATCCCTCCTCCTTGCACAAGTAAGTTATGTCTTCATCATATGGTTCACATGGTCTTACATCTCTACATAGCAAAATGTTGAAATTAAGCAAGCAGACAATGAGTTTGTGATGGCGAATGTATTTCAATGTTGATGCAGAAAATAAAAGTTGGATAGAAAAGAAGAAAAAAATAAAGTGAAGGTGTCAGTCATAGTGAGTGAAATTATTGCAGTAGATGCTACCACATCGGGAGGGAGTCCAAAGTCCAGTGTCCTCCTCCCATTGGAATTGGTAGGTGATTGAGGATCATTCAACAGAGAGAATATATAGCACACAAAGATGTCTCTTTTGAAGAGGTAACTTGCTGGCCGTGGTAGGTGTTTTGCCATCCACACCTCCTGGATTCTTTGGTGGGCATCCTCTCTTGCTTGGTGTGTGGGAGCAGCTGCTACAAAGGCAGGGGTGTCTAGATGGCTTCTTGCACTGGCAGGGCCTCACTCCCAGTGGCTGGCACCGATGTAGATGTGCCTGGTGTTGATGAGCCAAAGGAAGGGGAAGATTGGTTTTCAAAAGCCCTGCTCAGGACTGTGTGTATGTCCCCCATCACCCCTGTTAGCGAGGCTATGTTATTAATGTGGGCCTCCATCTGTTCTTGCATGTCCCTATGCATGTCTCTCTGTAGCTGTTTGATTTCCTGGAGTTTGGTCAACACCTGGCCCTTCACGCCTTGGGACTCTGATAGATCCCCAAGACATGGCTGTTGGCGTCTTGGCCAGGGGCAGACCCAGTGGCCTCACCCTACTGGTCCACAGCATCCCTCCTACACACCCTACCCCCACGGATGGTATACACTGTGCTCTGCACACAGGTTTGAGGCAAATGGTTGCCTGTGATGTTGAGGCAACCAATATGGGAGGTGTTAATTAGGCCACAGTGAGACTCACTTTTCGTGTCTGATCAGGCTGCCCAGCTGGGCCAAAACTGTCCTCCACGTCCAGGCATCCAGGAGTGTCTTCTTTACTGAGGGCTTCATCCCGGGGGGTAGTGGTAGTCTCGTCCGTGGTTTCTGTGTGCCCAGTGGCAGCTCGACCTGTTGATGTGAAAAATAAAATGTTACTGGATGTACTGTGACATCTACCCTCAACAATTTAGTGTTACATTAAGCATAGACCTTGTACAAAGTTAAGTTGCAGTTAATCCTATTGTGGAAAGTACCCATGGTATTAGTTGTATTGACATGACATTTGTGAGGCATTCCAATTTCATTTAAGTTAAGCAGCTGCTGAAATGTGAAGATCATTGTCACTTGGGAGGATGGGCTGAGGATGCCATTTTTCCACTGCCACTGCCAGTGCTAGCAAGACAGTGGCTAGGCAAGATATGTCTTTGGCCACTTGCAGGCCTAGTTGATTGTGATGCAGGTATACCCAGGAGTTTATTGTATATGTCAGTGGAGTCTTCATGTGGTCAGTGCAGTGTCAATGTGTCTGTTGCCAATACCATTCTCGTTAGGCATCTTGAGACTTTAGGAATAGTTGTTGCACACACTGGGTAAGCTGTCCTTCCTGTCCTCAATAGTTTCATCTTGAGTTAGCAAGTAAGGATGGAGCTAGGTAACAAGACACATCTCAGAGTTGATCGTGATCTGTATCCTGGTCACTCCGAGGAGAGGTAACTTCCATTGAGAGTTAGCAAGCAAGGGTATTTGGACAAGTGACCACTGGTCTGGTGTTTGGAGTTAATGAAACAGTACCTCCTAGGAGTTGCGGTCATGGCACTTTCCATACTACACACACTTGACAAATGTTATCCTCCCAGGTAAGTAAATTTCAATTGAGAGTTCACAAATAGATGGATTTAGCAAATAAACAATGGTTTTGTGCTTGGAATTAGAAACACAGAGTCTATTTGGCTTAGCCTTCCAGTCATTCCCTCTACTTCCCACCACCATACAAATGTTATCCTCCCAGGTGAGTAAATTTCAATTGAGAGTTAACAGACATTGGTGTTTCGGCATATGAACACTGGGCTTATGTTGGAGATAGAGAGACAGAGACTCCTGGCCTTACCAGTCATGTCACTTCCTCTACTTCATACACAGTTGATAAATATCATCCCACCCGGTGAATGCAATTCATGTGTGAGCTTCCAAAGAAGGGTATTTAGAGAAGTGAACAGTGGACTGGTGGTTGGGGTGACAGTAACAGAGCCTCCTGGCAGTCATGTAACTTCATATACTATACACACTATACAAATAATACCCCCCCAGGTTAGTATACTTCATTAGTGAGTTGACAAACTGGAGTACCAGTTTCTCTCTGATTTATACTCTGACTAAATCACAATGTTATAGAGAGGAATTTAAAACAGCTCTGATCTTTACACTCTGTAGCTGTCATTGGAGTCTAGGGTCCCCAATCTTGTCTGTGAGTATACTTCATGTACATGTACTTCATTTTTGAGTTGACAAACAGGAGTTTTTGGAGAAAAGGACACTGGACTGGTGGTTGGAGTGACAGTAACAGAGACTCCTTGGAGTTGCTGTCATGTAACTCCCTGCACTACACATACTATATAAATATTATCCCCCCAGGTGAGTATACTTCATTTGTGAGCTGACCAACAGGGGTATATGGGCAGGTGGAGACTGTGCTGCTGTTTGATGTTACAGATACAGGGCCTTCAGGGAGTTGCAGTCATGTCAGTTCTTGTACTACGCACACTCTACAAATATTATCCCCCCAGCTGAGTACACCTTATGTGTGAGTTACCAAAAAGGAGTCTTTGGGGAAGAGGACTCTGGACTGGTGGTAGAGTGACAGTAACAGAGCCTCCCGAAGATTGCGTTCATGTTACTCTCCTTAGTACACACACTATACAAATATTATCCTCCCAGTTGAGTACACTTCAATTGAGAATTAACAAACAGTGGTATTTGGACAGGAGTACTGGGCTGGTGGTTGGTGTTACAGACACAGGGCTTCCTGGCCTTAGTAGTCATACCACTCCCTCTACTTCCCACATTTGACAAATTGATTCCTCCCAGCTGAGTAAACTTAACCCCTTAGCTGCTGGGCCTTTCCCCCCCAGTGCTGAGCCCTTTTTTGGCTATTTGGGGTAGTTCGCGCTTAGGGCTTCATAACTTTTTGTCCATATAAGCTAACCACGCCAAATTTGCGTCCTTGTTTTCCAACATCCTAGGGATTCTAATGGTACCCAGAGTTGGTGGTTTCCCCTGGAGGAGACCAAGAAAATAGCCAAAATACAGTGAAAATTTAGTTTTTTCCAAAAAAATGGGAAAAAAGGGCTGCCGAAGAAGGCTTGTGGTTTTTTCCCTGAAAATGCCATCAACAAAGGGTTTCTGGTGCTGAAATCACTATCTTCCCACCTTTCAGGAACGGGCAGACTTGAATCAGAAAACCAAATTTTTCAACACAAATTTGGCATTTTACTGGGACATACCCCATTTCTACTATATTTGGTGCTTTCAGCCTCCTTCCAGTTAGTGACAGGAATGGGTGTGAAACCAATGCTGGATCCCGGAATGCTAAACATTTCTGAAAACTAGACAAAATTCTGAATTCAGCAAGGGGTCATTTGTGTAGATCCTACAAGGTTTTCCTACAGAAAATAACAGCTGAAATAAAAAAATATTGAAATTGAGCTGAAAACAACAGCCATTTTTCTTTATGTTTTACTCTGTAACTTTTTCCTGCGATGTCAGATTTCTGAAAGCAATATACCGTTTTGTCTGCTGGACTCTTCTGGTTGCGGTGATATAAAGGGCTTGTAGGTTCATCAAGAACACTAGGTAGCCAGAGCCAATAAATGAGCTGCACCCTGCAGTTGGTTTTCATTCTATACAGGGTATACAGCAATTCATTTGCTGAAATATGAAGAGTGAAAAAGAGGTATCAAGAAAACCTTTGCATTTCCAAAATGGGATCAAGATAAGGTTTTGAGGAGCAGTGGTTATTTGCACATCGCTGAATTCCGAGGTGCCCATACTAGCATGTGAATTGCAGGGCATTTCTCAAATAGACGTCTTTTTTACACACTCTCTTATATTTGGAAGGAAAAAATGTAGAGAAAGATAAGGGGCAATAACACTTGTTTTGCAATTCTATGTTCCCCCAAGTCTCCCGATAAAAATGATGCCTCACTTGTGTGGGTAGGCCTAGTGCCCGCGACAGGAAATGCCCCAAAACACAACATGGACACATCCTATTTTTTTTATAGAAAACACAGCTGTTTTTTCCAAAGTGCCTACCTGTAGATTTTGGCCTCTAGCTCAGCCGGCACATAGGGAAACCTACCAAACCTGTGCATTTCGAAAACTAGAGACCTAGGGGAATCCAAGGAGGGGTGACTTGCGGGGCTCGGACCAGGTTCTGTTACCCAGAATCCTTTGCAAACCTCAAAAAGTGGCTAAAAAAACAAGTTTTCCTAACATTTCGGTGACAGAAAGTTCTGGAATCTGAGAGGATCCTCAAATTTCCTTCCACCCAGCGTTCCCCCAAGTCTCCCGATAAAAATGATACCTCACTTGTGTGGGTAGGCCTAGCGCCTGCGACAGGAAACGCCCCAAAGCGCAACGTTGACACATCCAAATTTTTTTAAGAAAACAGAGGTGTTTTTTGCGAAGTGCCTACCTGTAGATTTTGGCCTCTAGCTCAGCCGGCACCTAGGGAAACCTACCAAACCTGTGCATTTCTGAAAATTAGAGACCTAGGGGAATCCATTGAGGGGTGACTTGCGGGGCTCGGACCAGGTTCTGTTACCCAGAATCCTTTGTAAACCTCAAAAAGTGGCTAAAAAAACAAGTTTTCCTCACATTTCGGTGACAGAAAGTTCTGGAATCTGAGAGGATCCTCAAATTTCCTTCCACCCAGTGTTCCCCCAAGTCTCCCGATAAAAATGATATCTCACTTGTGTGGGTAGGCCTAGCGCCCGCGACAGGAAACGCCCCAAAGCGCAACGTTGACACATCCAAATTTTTTGAAGAAAACAGAGGTGTTTTTTTGCGAAGTGCCTACCTGTAGATTTTGGCCTCTAGCTCAGCCGGCACCTAGGGAAACCTACCAAACCTGTGCATTTCTGAAAACTAGAGACCTAGGGGAATCCAAGGAGGGGTGACTTGCGGGGCTCGGACCAGGTTCTGTTACCCAGAATCCTTTGCAAACCTCAAAAAGTGGCTAAAAAAACAAGTTTTCCTCACATTTCGGTGACAGAAAGTTCTGGAATCTGAGAGGAGCCACAAATTTCCTTCCACCCGGCGTTCCCCCAAGTCTCCCGATAAAAATGATACCTCACTTGTGTGGGTAGGCCTAGCGCCTGCGACAGGAAACGCCCCAAAGCGCAACGTTGACACATCCAAATTTTTTTAAGAAAACAGAGGTGTTTTTTGCGAAGTGCCTACCTGTAGATTTTGGCCTCTAGCTCAGCCGGCACCTAGGGAAACCTACCAAACCTGTGCATTTCTGAAAATTAGAGACCTAGGGGAATCCATTGAGGGGTGACTTGCGGGGCTCGGACCAGGTTCTGTTACCCAGAATCCTTTGTAAACCTCAAAAAGTGGCTAAAAAAACAAGTTTTCCTCACATTTCGGTGACAGAAAGTTCTGGAATCTGAGAGGATCCTCAAATTTCCTTCCACCCAGTGTTCCCCCAAGTCTCCCGATAAAAATGATATCTCACTTGTGTGGGTAGGCCTAGCGCCCGCGACAGGAAACGCCCCAAAGCGCAACGTTGACACATCCAAATTTTTTGAAGAAAACAGAGGTGTTTTTTTGCGAAGTGCCTACCTGTAGATTTTGGCCTCTAGCTCAGCCGGCACCTAGGGAAACCTACCAAACCTGTGCATTTCTGAAAACTAGAGACCTAGGGGAATCCAAGGAGGGGTGACTTGCGGGGCTCGGACCAGGTTCTGTTACCCAGAATCCTTTGCAAACCTCAAAAAGTGGCTAAAAAAACAAGTTTTCCTCACATTTCGGTGACAGAAAGTTCTGGAATCTGAGAGGAGCCACAAATTTCCTTCCACCCGGCGTTCCCCCAAGTCTCCCGATAAAAATGATACCTCACTTGTGTGGGTAGGCCTAGCGCCTGCGACAGGAAATGCCCCAAAGCGCAACGTGGACACATCCAAATTTTTTGAAGAAAACAGAGGTGTTTTTGGAGAAGTGCGCACCTGTAGATTTTGGCCTCTAGCTCAGCCGGCACATAGGGAAACCTACTAAACCTGTGCATTTATGAAAACTAGAGACCTAGGGGAATCCAAGGAGGGGTGACTTGCGGGGCTCGGACCAGGTTCTGTTACCCAGAATCCTTTGCAAACCTCAAAAAGTGGCTAAAAAAACAAGTTTTCCTCACATTTCGGTGACAGAAAGTTCTGGAATCTGAGAGGATCCTCAAATTTCCTTCCACCCAGCGTTCCCCCAAGTCTCCCGATAAAAATGATACCTCACTTGTGTGGGTAGGCCTAGCGCCCGCGACAGGAAACGCCCCAAAGCGCAACGTTGACACATCCAAATTTTTTGAAGAAAACAGAGGTGTTTTTTGCGAAGTGCCTACCTGTAGATTTTGGCCTCTAGCTCAGCCGGCACCTAGGGAAACCTACCAAACCTGTGCATTTCTGAAAACTAGAGACCTAGGGGAATCCAAGGAGGGGTGACTTGCAGGGCTCGGACCAGGTTCTGTTACCCAGAATCCTTTGCAAACCTCAAAAAGTGGCTAAAAAAACAAGTTTTCCTCAGATTTCGGTGACAGAAAGTTCTGGAATCTGAGAGGAGCCACAAATTTCCTTCCACCCGGCGTTCCCCCAAGTCTCCCGATAAAAATGATACCTCACTTGTGTGGGTAGGCCTAGCGCCCGCGACAGGAAATGCCCCAAAACAGAACGTGGACACATCATATTTTTTCATAGAAAACAGTGCCTACCTGTGGATTTTGGCCTCTAGCTCAGCCGGCACCTGGGGAAACCTAGCAAACCAGCACATTTTTGAAAACTAGAAACCCAGGGGAATCCAAGATGAGGTGACTTGTGGGGCTCGGACCAGGTTCTGTTACCCAGAATCCTTTGCAAACCTCAAAATGTGGCTAAAATAACACGTTTTCCTCACATTTCGGTGACAGAAAGTTCTGGAATCTGAGAGGAGCCACAAATTTCCTTCCACCCAGCGTTCCCCCAAGTCTCCCGATAAATATGATACCTCACTTGTGTGGTTAGGCCTGGTGCCTGCGACAGGAATAGATCACACAACGGTCAATGTTGGTCCTTACGTGAGGCAGCTGTTGACCCGGGGGTGATCCATTCCTGACACAGGCACTAGATGTAGGCACTCAAGTGGGGTAGTGTTTTTATCAGGAGAGGTGAGGAGTCACTGGGTGGTAGGAATGTTGTGGATCCCAGCATATTCCTGTAGTTTGTGTGACAGAAATGCGAGAAAAATAGAGTTTTTTTTCAACATTTCAGCTTTGCAGGGTATTCTGGGTAAGAAAACTTTGGGGAATCCACACAAGTCACACCTCTGTGGACTCCCCCGAATGTCTAGTTTCCAGAAATGTTTGGGTTTAGTGTGTTTCTCTATATGGCCGCCGAATCCAGGACCAAAAACACAGGTGCCTGCCTTACAAAACCAGTTTGTTTTGCCATAGACAATTTTGATGTCTCCACAATATGATTTGGGTGGTGGAATTTGGGGCTGAAATAAATTGGTGAGCTCCCAAGAGAGCACTCTCTCTCTGCTTGCCGCCGCATTCACCTGCTCTCTGGGTTGGCCTAACCCACTATTACCCAGTTGCACGAACAACTTGCGAAGGGACAGCAGGACTGTCCTCATCACCTCCCTCATAATGTACTGGAAGAGGAGTTTTCGAATGGGACTCCTCTGACTGAAAAATCACTCCCAGAGTCTGCGCCATTATCCTATCCCTCAGATGCTGTCTCAGTATCTGATGTCTCAGTCTCTGATCCTATGTCAGAGCGGTCCTCTATAACCCGAGTGCAGGCAGCAGTCATCCATCAAGATGCCATCTCTGCTATTGGCTAAACTGTTGCTCTAAAACACTAGCCTACGTAGACAGTCACAAAATCGATGGTGTGTGTGAGATACGTGCAACAGTAGAGGCCACCTTACCTGCGCTTCTTCCCTCAATCAGCACGTACTTTCAAGACACTCAAAAAACACCTTGTCACATACCATTGGTCACAGTCTTTAGCACCTCCTGCGCCCAGTCCAACAATCATTATTGGTGCTCCCACTCCCTCCTCCTCGGATTCCCTCATTACCACCCAGCAAAAGTGCCCTTCATCTCTCCATAGACTTTACTAATGTACTCAGCTATTTACATAAAATACAGATGTGCTCTTTGCAGTAGGCATATAAACCTTCTGCGCTTCTTTATGGCACTAAAACTGCCACTAGACAAGTCGGACCCTTTTCCCCCCAGGGAAACCACACACATATTGACAAAAGTGATATATATATGACAGCCAACCACCTGAAACTCAACTCAAGCAAAACCGAAATAATCCTCTTTGGCCCACACAAAAACACCTGGGACCCCCCATGGTGTCCCACCACGCTAGGCCCTGCACCCACCCCCGCCAACCACGCACGCAACCTCAGCATCATCCTAGACTCCTCCCTCTCGATGACCCAACAAATCAACGCTCTTACCTCCTCATGCTTCAACAAACTCCGTATACTGAAAAACATTCAAATGGATCCCCACAGAGACCAGAAAAACTGTCACTCACGCACTCATCAGCAGCAGGCTTGATTACGGAAACGCCCTCTATGCCGGCAGCACTCTAAAACTCAAGCGCAAACTACACGCATCCAGAACTCAGCAGCACGACTCATCCTCGACCTCCGCCGACACGAACACATCTCTCCACACCTCAAATCCCTCCACTGGCTCCCCATTGACAAAAGGATCACCTTCAAGATCCTCATCCTCGCACACAAATCACTCCACAACACAGGCCCTGCCTACCTCAACGAGAGTCAACTTCCACACCCCCACACGAAACGTCCGCTCAGCTGACCTCTCTCTCGCCTCTGTCCCCCGCATCAAACACACCACCACCGGGGGCAGATCCTTCTCCTACCTTGCACCCAAAACCTGGAACGCACTCACAACCCACCTTCGCAAGACCCAAAACCTACTTCTTTTCAGGAAGGGCCTCAAAACCTGGCTTTTTGAACAGTGAACCTCCCAGCCCCTTTCCCTCCCCCCGCCCCCCACCCCCCCCAGCGCCTTGAGACCCTTACAGGTGAGTAGCGTGCTTTATAAATCTCTTTGATACAGATCTACCTCTATATATATATATATATATATATATATATATATATATATATATATCTACATAGATATATCTATAGATATATCCATGTACCTAGATATATCTATCTACATAGATATATATAGATATATACATATATTTTTTTTTAGTTGTTGTATGGTTTCCTTGGGGGCCAAAATGGCCCCCAGGGAAACCCTACAACATCTAAAAAAAAAATTGCCCCCACAGGGGGTCACCCTGCCCACGGGCGACCCCCTGTCATTTCATTTTTTTTTTTGTATGATTTTTTTGGGGGAAAAAAAAAAAATCCCCTGGGGGGCGCGATCGCGCCCCCCCCCCCCCCCCAGGGGGCCCCTACCTTTTTTTCCCCAAAAAAATTATGCCTGGGGGGGGCGGCCCGTTTTCCGGGGGGGCCACCCCCCAAAAGTGAAATCCCTGGTGCCGCACCAAAGCGGTTAAATTGATAGTTGCCCAACACACGCCTTTAGACATGTAAACACTGTTCTTGTGTTTGAAGTTAGAGAAACAGTGCCTCCTAAGAGTTGCAGTCAGGTCACTCTTTCTACTGCACACTCTTGATCAATATTCTCCCCCCAGGTGAGTATACTTCAATTGAGAGTTCACTAACAGATGTATTTTAGCACGTGACCACTGTGCTAGTGTTTGTGGTTACAGGACCAGTGTACACTGGGAGTTGTAGTCATGTAAGTGCTTGTACTAAACACACTTGACAGGTGTGTACCCTTCAATTGATAGGCAACAAACAGGAGTAGTTGGAGAAGGGACCACTGTTCTGGTCTTTGGAGTTATGCAAACAGTGCATGCTGGGAGTTGGAGCCATAGCATTCTCTGCACTACACACAATATACAAATGTCATCTCCCCAGGTGATGACACTGCAATTGTGAGTTGCAAAAAAGAAGTATTTGGACAGGTGAACACTAGGTTGGTGAGTGGAGTGAAAGTAAAAGTGGGAAAAATTATGCATGACGTCATTTTGGTGACATTTTTAGTGTTGTGACTTACCAGATTAAAGCTTGTGCCTAGATACCAGGGAATGGACCTTGCCTTTAAGGTTGTTCCACCTCTTCCTAATGTCCTCATTTGTGTCCAGGGTGGTGCTTACAGCATTCACTTTGTCGATTATCCTGTCCCATATTTCCCTTTTCCTGCTGAGAAGAGTGTGCTGAACTCGTACTCCAAACAATTGTGGCTCTGCTCTTATGATTTCATTCACCATGACTCATCTTCAGAAAAACAGGGATTTTTGGAATATGACATGTTGTAACAAAACAAAATGGCTCACAATGACTTACTAAGTGTGGGAAATGCAATAGGGTGTGAATGGAAAAAAGTGTGTGGATGGTGTTCAATGGGATGGTGAGAAAAGGGGTGCCTAATCTATATACTCTAAAAAAAAAGGTGCTCTGGCTTTGTCGTCTTGCAGTGTCTATGAAGGGGTGCGTTTTATAGTGTCCTTTGCAGGTGTGTTCAGTGTGGCAATGTGTGTCAGCTGTGTTATTTTCAAATTCATCCAATGTGCAGTTGTGCATTACTTTGCTGAAGGTGGACCGCAGTTGTTCGGACTGCCATTAGCTGACCGCTATGGGGGTTTACCATGGCGACTGTGTGTTTGTAATAAGGTCAGTGGTTAGCTGTGGTGCTGTTGGTGCTGGAGGTCAGACCACCTATTTTGAGGCCTCTGCACTGCTGGCAGGTTGCCTTTTTTGTTTGGCGGGCGGCGGTCCAGCCTGTATAACTCATAATAAGGTGGTCTCAAAGACGGCAAACATGGGGGTCTTTTTAGAACTGCCAACAAGGCGGTCTGGCCGTCCGACTTTCAAACTCATAATGAGGCCCATAGTGTTCAAAGAGGATTACAGTCATTTTCTGAGAGCGGCTCTCAACCATTGCTGCTCTTTCATTTTAAGAGAATATCTTCTTGCAGCTAGGTACCCATTTGTCACTGGTTTATTCTCTGACTGAATCACAATGTTGTAGAGAGGAATTTAAAACAGCTCTAATCTTTACACTCTGTAGCAATCATTGCAGTCTAGGGTGCCCACTCGTGTTAGTAATAAGAGCTACTTATGTTCAATTAAAATTATTCCAAGCTACTAATATTTTTAGAATTCTAATAGTGAAGACATCAGCCAGGATTACATTAGTGGATACCATATGCAACGTTACCAGCAGTGACCACCTGGGATCAACAGGCACACTTGCCAACAGTAATGTAAAAAAAGGCTTTGTTAGGGTGCAGTGCCTTTATGTGGGTAACACATAACAGCCATAGCTACCATGCTGTCTCACCAAGGTAAAAATATTAGTCGTACGCCTCCTCAGACCCCAGTGCCTCTTAATTTACTGCTCGGATATCAGCTTTAAAATAGTTAGAAAATTCAACCATTTTTTTCCAAATGTGATCTTTATAAGTTTTGAAACTGCACACCTTTTCATCTCAGATATAGGCTTTCTAGTTTTGGTATGCATATGCTAAATCGACAAAGGAAAAGATTCTAATTTAGTAGGCTGGGTACACACTGAAAAACTACTCGTAGATAGCTGGCAAGCTACCAGTAGCTCTTGAGCTTCCACTAGGAGAAGTAGGGGTCTAAAAAATGTAATTGATTTTCCTGCCTTTTTAGCTTGGACAAGACTACTTTGAAAGATGCCTTCCCTTCAAACAGAATCTTGGAAGAAAAATGATGTTTCTGACTACAAACATTCTGATCAATAAGAATAAAAAATGCAGAGGTGAGCCTTAGCACAAATTAATTCAATATGTTCTTGAGGCAAAAACCATTTTAAAATACAAATAAACACAATATTTTCATGTATCACACTCTCTCTAAACACAGTTTTGTGCTACACCTGGTTTGCAGCAATGAAAAGTATGCCCATACCATTACTAGGTTTTTTAAGAATGGACTCAGCCATGCCCCTGTCCCCACTGAAAGACCTGCGCACACAAGCATAAACACTGGAAGTAGAGGTGCTGGGGGTGTTGCAACACCCCCAAAATAACCATGCTAGAGTTCAGAAGTTGAATGTGGATGAACAATAGAAATGCCTTTAAATGTTGTTTTTATCTTGTCACATTTGCTCTGCCTTCAAATAGAAAGGAAAAATGTCAGGCTGTGTTCACTGCTAAACTGCTTCTTGGTCATTTACTATGGAGATTGTTCTTTACCTTTCTTTATCCTGCAGCAAAGTTAGTGAATTTTTTTAATTGAACTATCTCACAATTTTGCTAAGGTACCTGGAATTTGAAAGGATAGGCTATAACTTTTAAATACCTATAAATGAATTGTACAAATATTTAAAAATATGAGAAAACACAAATGAAGCACATTTTGGATCATTCTGAAGTGTAATGCAAGCAAAGATTTTAACATGATCAAAACAGACCGAGGCACTGTACTCAGTGATATGCAAATGATAACTATTTGCTGAAACCCAATTTCCAGCCATTATTGTTTGTGTGCTATTTAGTTTTATCTGTAAAATTGTATGGTAGTGCAAAGTTTTTGGCCATTTCAATGAAAAATGCTTTCTCTGTAAATGACAACCATGCTTTAGTAGTTTATTTTCAACACTATGCTCCAGTACACACCACCGGCTACGTAGAACACCCTTATCAGTCTCCTGCTGAACTGGTGTGGCTCTTTTGCTACTCTTGTTCTTTGTCTGATGCTTGCATCCCTATTGCTACAGTTATGTAACATTGATGCAGCACCCTCACTCTGAAAATTGTTCAAGCACCACTGCGCACAAGGGCATGCTATCTCACAATTATTCACACACACACACACACACACACACACATACACACACAAACACACACACCAACATAAAAACTAGAAATGGCAGACATGTTTTATCAAGCGAGAAGTATGAAAAATATTCTAAATGTTACAAGAACATTTGATTACACCAGTCTAGAGAGCGTCCAAGGACAAAGGGCTCAGTCGGACCTGTTGAGACTCAAGCCTTTAGTCCACAGGTTACACAAACTTCTCCCTTGTGGACTGTTTCATTTGTTGTAGGGTGGCATATACCCATATATATTAGGGGTGGGTGGAATGTTTGAATCCACCCATGGAATTGGTGAATTTGCCAACTCCGTGTTACTCTAGTAACATGGAGTTCTGGTCATGTTCCACCAATCGCCGTGTGGTGGAATTATTTTTTTCCCCACGAAGCTCTAGAACTTCAAGCTGGTGAGTGAGATTTAGCCTCCGCAGTGCAATCTTCTAACCTGGGTGATAGCATGTGGTTGCACTCAGAAGGCTTGCTCTCAAGTAGATTTGCTGCCGCTCAAGTAGTTTTTGCACTCGAGTAGCAGCAAAATCATCTTGAATAACCATGGTCCTGAACACCCCATGGTGCCTTTCGTGTTCTTTTTCAATGCTGCCGTTGCTACTGCCAATAAATTGCAGTGTGAGCTGCCAGCGTGCATATTTTTCACAAGTTGGCAGAATTCAGTGGAATCTCATAGAGTTTTTATGTTACTCTGTGGATTTCTGTGGAGTGAAACTCCACAAGTTACCCCTACTCTATATATAGATCAATATCTATATCTATATTACCTACTGGTGGTTGCCAGTAAGTATAGTTAGGACCTAGTATCCATAAAAAAAGAATGTTTTGACTTGTCTATATCTTTGGCACAGTTTGACGAATCTTCACAATTTCTTTTCTTTTTAAAGTGTGCCGGAGAATCTTGTGAATGGAACGTGATCTGTCAAGGGGGGGCTGAGAAAAATGGAGGTCCTAAAAGGGTGCACCACCTGGCCCCCCTCCCCTTCAACTAAATAACATGGCTACAGATGATGAGGCACCCAGGGGGAAATCAGCCTGGGTAGGGTCCCCCTCCCCTTTTACTAATTGGCTGAATCCCCAGAAAGTGGGTCCCTGGGCCAAAATCAGACTGGAGAGGAGTGGCACTTGGCTCCCTCCCCATTATTAATTGGCTGGACCACAGGGACGGGGCCCCCGGGGCTGAAATAGGCCCAGGGAGGGGGGGCGCTTGACCCTTCTCACATTTTAGTAATCAGGTGCTCTGGGGGATGGGGTCCCTGAGTCTGGGGTTGGGGTAGGCCCAGGGAGGGGAGCTGTTCGCCCCTCTCTTGTGTTGCTTAAATATAAGGAGCGGTAGGCCATAGGGCCTGGCTGAAGGCCAGGCCCTCTGTTTGAGCCCATGCCGAGCACAGCCGAAGGCCAAGCGAGGTCTGGGGGATTGGTGCCTGTGAGGAGTAGGATGCAGGGCTTGCCTGCAGTTAAGTAGTTAAGGTAACTATAACTCACCTTCTCGCCATGCACAGCTAATAACCCCACATATTACAACAGTCATGACATCTTCTATGACATCATTAATGACATCACCACAAAATTTGCGTTAATATTGGTGATGAGAAAAATGTGCATGGCTAGGGCGCGACTGATAGTCATAGTAAAGTTAGGTCACGAGTTATAGTTTTTAAGAAAATATAACTATAACTGTTGAATGTCCATGGTTTTGTGCATGTAATATCTGAACCTAACAATAATGTCCTTGTAACCTTTGTTTTTTCATTTAAAATTTATTTTCCACTTCTCCTTAGATGCTGCCTTCCTGCTGCCACATTGCCAGTAGTGCCTACTCTGACGCCGCATCTTTGCTTCTCATGGCGCCACTCCCTTTTCCCACTTCAAGAAAAGAAAGGCACTCCGTGGGGCGATGATTGTGCAAATTTAGGGCCATATTTATACTTATTGACGCAAAACTGCGCTAACGCAGTTTTGCGCCCAAAAAATTAGCGCCGGCTAACGCCATTCTGAAGCGCCATGCGGGCGCCGTATTTATTCAATGACGTTAGCCGGCGTTAGCAGCCGGCGCTGTCTGGTGTGCGTTAAAAAAAACGACGTACACCAGGCAGCGCCGGCGTAGGGGGAAAATGGCGTATGGGCGTCCACAAATGGTGCAAGTCAGGCTGAGGCAAAAAAATCGCCTCAACCCGATTTGCGCCATTTATTTACGACGCCCATCCCCCATTGAAATGACTCCTGTCTTAGCAAAGACAGGAGTCATGCCCCCTTGCCCAATGGCCATGCCCAGGGGACTTCTGTCCCCTGGGCATGGTCATTGGGCATAGTGGCATGTAGGGGGGCACAAATCAGGCCCCCCTATGCCACAAAAAAAATTAAAAAAAAATACTTACCTGGACTTACCTTAATGTCCCTGGGGTGGGTCTCTCCATCCTTGGGTGTCCTCCTGGGGTGGGCAAGGGTGGCAGGGGGTGTCCCTGGGGGCAGGGGAGGGCACCTCTGGGCTCATTCTGAGCCCACAGGTCCCTTAACGCCTGCCCTGACCCAGGCGCTAAAATCCGGCGCTAATGCGGGTTTTTTAGACCCGCCCACTCCCGGGCGTCATTTTTGCCCGGGAGTATAAATACGACGCATATGCATCGGAGTAATTTTTTAAGACGGGAAAGCCTACCTTGCATATCATTAACGCAAGGAAGGTGTTCACGCAAAAAAATGACGCTAACTCCATGAACTTTGGCGCTAGACGCGTCTAACGCCAAAGTATAAATATGGAGTTAGTTTTGCGTCAAATTTACGTAGAAAAAAATGACGCAAATTCGGCGCAAACGGAGTATAAATATGCCCCTTATTCCATAAGGCAGAAAACATTTTGGCACCCTTGTTGGATTTGTGAACCTGCGAGCACCATTTTTGTTTACCATCTAACCCCTCATGTCACACCCTGTGTTACACATCGTGCTTTTAAAATTACAATATTTTTCCAAAATTGGCTGGGTTTTATAATTTGTTGGTTCAACTACAGTTACATCACTGTATTGAAAAACAAAAATTGGACTAACTGGTAACACTTTGTCACTTGTACATGTAATTTCCTACAATAACACTAGCGGGTTACACAATAAAGTGACTAATTGTCTCATCCTACAACAAAGCATTACAATTTTACATGTTAACACAACGTTTACATGCATTTCAAAAGTGAGTTACATTTAGCCCAAGTGGACACATCTAACCTCACATCTACAGTTCTATACTTTAAATCTGAAATTGAGAAGTTTTCAGCAGCATTGCTTCAATACTTTACTTCTGGTTTTCACATTAAGCCCAGGTGGGCAAAATCATACCCCAAAACTCTACTCTTGAACCACAAGATACAATAGCTTTTCATGCTATTTTCTGTTCTTCCACTCGTAAGGAAAAAATACAATATTTTTTTTATTTATTTTGAAAACTAGAATAAAGAGCATGTTTATCATAAAAAACTATAACAGAGAGACACTTATAGGTGCACATGCAGTTCCTTACTACAGTTGAGGCTATTAGGTTCTTTACAATCAAAAACAATCATATACTATGATTCAAGGATACACAAGTTCTTTTCTCTATCCGCTCCCTTTACATCTCCTGAAATACCGTCAATCACACTATATTTCACCTCATTTAACCATTCTGATTGTGTCTCCTTTATGTGCCTTGCTACAGGATATGCCATATCTCCATTTTGGATCGCTCTCAAATGTTGTAGAATTATTTTGTGTACCTATAATTTTGTGCTTTCTACATACACTTTAGGACAGCTACATCTCAGGATATATACTACATACTCGCTCTTACAGTTGTAGTGCCTTCTGATTTTGTGCACCACTTTCCCCTCTATTTCAACTTTGTTATTACTTTCTCCATTTTTACAGGCCTTACACATGGAGCATTTCATGAAACCTTCTTTCTGTTGCAACCATGCAGTTTTCTTCACATTTATTCCTACCTCATTTCTTGACATCTCACATAGATGTAGCTCTGTGAAAGGTAAACATAGGTCATCTCAATACTTCATCTCCAGTCGCTGGATCGCTTCTCAGCAGATGCCAGTGTTTTATCAATATTTCTCTCATCTTCTGATGTGCTGTGCAATATATAGTAACACATTTCTGTTGTGGTTGGATGGTACTCTTTATTTTCTTGTTGCCCTCTGAGAACAAGATACTGCCTCAGTCCTTTCTACTAACTTTCATGCTAGCAGTCACCAAACTTGTCTCCTTGTAGCCTCGCCCCCTTAATCTCATCAACATTAGTTGCACCCTGGGACACAGCAGGAGCAGTCCCTGGAGGGTGGCAGTCCCCAGGGTCATCATTGACTCATTGATGGGGGACGTGCAGCTGCCCTCCAACAAGTATAGCCCTGAGGAGGTGGTGGTCCCTATCCCTCAGACCCCCTTCACTTCATATTAATCTTTACCACAGTGAGGTTGTGGTCCCAGGGCAGCGGGGTGGGGTGGCGCGGCCTCCCCACACTCAATAGTAATCAAGCCCCAGGGAGGTGGTTGTCCCCGGGGCTGGAGCCCGGGCGTTGCTCTGTATAATTTATAAAGCCCCAGGAAGGTGGTGGTCCCTGGGGCAGTGGGGAAGTCGATAGGCCGGTGAGAGGTGATGGTCCCTGGGGAATGGGGTGTGTGGAGGGCATGCAACCCCGCACATAATTTGTGCTTCACCCTGGGGTGGTGGCAGCCCCCTTGGGCTGCGTGGGGCCAGGTTGCCCCCCACACACTCCATTTAAAGAATGTCACTGGGACTTAACCCACTCTGGGGCTTCAAAAGGATGAAGCGCCGGAACCTGGCTTGCATTTTGTAAACAATTTTGACCAGATCCACTGCGAATGGTGACGACAATTACAAAAAAAAAATGTTTTTTAGCCCTGTGTGGGTCCCTTTGGGACCCCAACACCAGAGCTAAGGGGTCAGGGTATCTGTACCCTGGCCCCTTTTCTTTTTTTGTTAACTTTTTTTTCTGGGACTTAGCTGCCAATTCACAAGATGGCTGCCAACAGTTCTTGGCTGAAGTGTTGACAGCCAATCAGATCTCAACATGAGATCGGGAGGGGTCCCAACTCTTTTGCGTCCCTATATATATAAATTACTTTTCCCCTTAATTTCTGCAAAACTGCTGATTAGATTTACTCCAAAACAAAAAAGGTCACTTTCTAGACCAGTACCTACCTTTTTGCCAAATTTGGTGTAATTCCGTACACTTGTTTTGGCGCTATTGCTGTTCAATTTTTCCTACAGAAAAAAAGAATGGTCAAAAAGAGTTTTTTGCATTTTACCCCTGAACGGATCACCCCGAAACTTTCCAGACAGCAGTTGATGCGACTGGCAATTTAAAAAAATGTTTTGTGAAGATTTGTCAAGTGGCGCCAAAGATATAGGCAACTTAAAAAACGCTTTTTATATAGAAACTAGGTCCTAACTATAACTACCTAGTGGCAACCACCGCTAGGTAATCTATCCATCTATCTATCTATCTATCTATCTATCTATCTATGTACCTAACTATCTATCCATCTAGCTATGTATATATATATATATATACATATATATATATATATACACATATGTTCAGTAGTTATAGTTACTTGAACTAACTGTAGCTTAACCCCCCTGCAATGTACTGCTTATTACTTCAACTACTAAATCACTGATGGCATGGTCAATGACATGGCATCACTGAAGGTATCACTGAAGTCTTTCAAATTATCCATAATCATATTTAGTGTGTTGTTTCAAATATCAATTTCATATACACTCATTATATCTCAAATTAAATTACATAGATACATTATTTCATGTTATTTAATTACTCAAAATTACCATGACACGTATGTATTGCAAAGTTCACAAGAAACATTACAACAACATCAGAGTACAGAAAACAATGAAAACCCACACAACATTGAAAAATAATGAAAAGTAATAATATAATGAGGAACTGTAGAAGGTTATCAATAGGTACTGGGCCGCAAATTTACACTTTTTGCAGCAAAACTGTGCAAACGCAGTTTTGTGGAAAAAAGTATAGCACCAGCTTGCTTCATTCCAAAGTGCCAGCCGGGCACCAAATTTATGGAATGGCACAAGCCAGCACTAAGCTTGGGCTAGTGTCAGAAAAAATGACGTTAGCCAGGTGGGGGTGGCGGTATGGGTGAATGGGATTTTGCCTAACAAAATGACGCTAGGCTGGTTAGAGGCAAAAAATGCCGTTAACCAGCCTAGCATAATTTCCTGACGCAATACCATCCATAACACATGACTCCTGTCTTATAAAAGACAGTAGTCATGCCCACCACCCCAATGGCCAGCACAGGGGACCAGGGTCCCCTGGGCATGGCCATTGCACCCAGTGCCATGCAGGGAGGGCCATCTCAGGGCCCCCTATGGCACTTACATTTTATTTTTAAAATACTTACCTATACTTAAATTAGTGACCCTGGATGCGGTCTCCCATCCTCTGGTGTCCCTCTGGTGTGGGTGGGGATGTTCCTGGGGCTTGGGGTGGGCAACTGTTGGCCCCTTCAATGGTTAACCATGGAAGTGCCTGGTCTGACCCAGGCGTTAAATAATGGCGCAAAACAAGCTTTGCACCATTATTTAGCGCCTCCTCCCATCCCTGCATCATTTTAGCATGGGGGATAAATATGGGGCTATGGGGTTTGCACCATTTTTTAGATGGGAACACCTACCTTGCATCTCATTGAAGCAAGGTACGTGTACACATCTAAAAAATTGTGCTAACTCAAATATTTTGACACTAGACGTGTATAGCCTCTAAATACAAATATGGAGAATTTGAGTTAAAAAAAAAGATGTAAATTTGGTGCAAACATAGTATAAATATGACCTTAATATTTTCCAAGTACACAAACCAGTTATACACCCAGTGGCAATTTGACAATTTGTTAACTACTGACAAACCATCTCAAGTGCCTCACAAATAACTTAGGGCCTGATTAGGAGTCTGGCTGTGGCCTCCTCACCACCATATTAGGATGTTTCTGTGGGCCTGCCCAGAGGAAACAGTGGGGCAGCATTGGCCTCGGAGGAGTAGGGACTGGAGCCAATGCTGCCGTACAGACGGTGCCTCCAGCACCCTCAGTATGTACACTTTCTGCCATGGCAGACAGTGCACATTACAAGGGTGCTGGTAGGGGGACGAGTCTCCTCCTCCCATTGGAATTGGTAGGTGATGGAGGATCATTCAACAGAGTGAATATATAGCACACAAAGATGTCTCTTTCGAAGAGGTAACTTGCTGGCCGTGGTAGGTGCTTTGCCATCCACACCTCCTGTATTCTTTGGTGGGCATCCTCGCTTCCTCGCTTGCTTGGTGTGTGGGAGCAGCTGCTATAAATGCAGGGATGTCTAGGCGGCTTCTTGCACTGGCAGGGCCTCCCTCCCAGTGGCTGGCACTGATGTAGATGTGCCTGGTGTTGATGTGCCAAAGGAAGGGGAAGATTGTTTTTCCTAAGCCCTGCTCAGGACTGTGTGTATGTCCCCCATCGCCTCTGTTAGGGAGGCCATCTTGTTATTGTGGGCCTCCATCTGTTCTCGACTGTCCCTATGCATGTCTCTCTGTAGCTGTTTGACTTCCCGGAGTTTGGTCAACACCTGGCCCTTCACGCCTTGGGACTCTGATAGATCCCCAAGACATGGCTGTTGGCGTCTTGGTCAGGAGCAGACCCAGTGGCCTCACCCTATTGGTCCACGGCATCCTTCCTACACACCCGACCCCCACGGATGGTATACACTGTGCTCTGTACACAGGTTGGAGGCAAATGGTTGCCTGTGATGTTGCGGCAACCAATATGGGTGTTAATAAGGCCACAGTGAGACTCACTTTTCGTGTCTGATCAGGCTGCACAGCTGGGCCAAAACCGTCCTCCACGTCCAGGCATCCAGGAGTGTCTTCTTTACTGAGGGCTTAATCCCGGGGCATAGTGGTGGTCTCAGCTGTGGTTTCTGTGTGCCCATTGGCAGCTCGACCTGTTGATGTGAAAAATAAAATGTTACTGGATGTACTGTGACATCTACCCCCAACAATTTAGTGTTACATTAAGCACAGACCTTGTACAAAGTTAAGTTGCAGTTAATCCTATTGTGGAAAGTACCCATGGTATTAGTTGTATTGACATGACATTTGTGAGGCATTCCAATTTCATTTAAGTTAAGCAGCTGCTGAAATGTGAAGATCATTGTCATTTGGGAGGATGGGCTGAGGATGCCATCTTGCCACCAGTGCTAGCAAGACAGTGGCTAGGCAAGATATGTCTTTGGTCACTTTCAGGCCTAGTTGATTGTGATGCAGACAGACCCAGGAGTTTATTGTATATGTCAGTGGAGTCATCATGTGGTCAGTGCAGTGTGAATGTGTCTGTTGCCAATACCATTCTCGTTAGGCATCTTGAGACCTTAGGAATAGTTGTTGCAAACACTGGGTAAGCTGTCCTTCCTGTCCTCAATAGTTTCATCTTGGGTTAGCAAGTCAGGATGGAGCTAGGTAGCAAGACACATCTCAGAGTTGATCATGATCTGTATCCCGGTCACTCCGAGGAGAGGTAACTTCAATTGAGAGTTAGCAAGCATGGGTATTTGAATAAGTGACCACTGGTCTGGTGTTTGGAGTTAATGAAACAGTACCTCCTAGGAGTTGCGGTCATGGCACTTTCTATACTACACACACTTGACAAATGTTATCCTCCCAGGTAAGTAACTTCAATTGAGAGTTCACAAATAAATGGATTTGGGCAGGTAAACACTGGTTTTGTGCTTGGAATTAGAAACACAGGGTCTATTTGGCTTAGCATTCCAGTAATTCCCTCTACTTCCCACCACCATACAAATGTTATTCTCCCAGGTGAGTAAATTTGAATTGAGAGTCAACAGACATGGATGTTTCGGCATGTGAACACTGGGCTTATGTTGGAGGTAGAGAGACAGAGACTCCTGGCCTTACCAGTCATGTCACTTCCTCTACTTCATACACAGTTGATAAATCTCATCCCACCCGGGTGAGTGCAATTCATGTGTGAGCTTCCAAAGAAGGGTATTTAGAGAAGTGAACAGTGGACTGGTGGTTGGGGTGACAGTAACAGAGCCTCCTGGAGTTGCTGTCATGTAACTCCCTGCACTACACATACTATATAAATATTATCCCCCCAGGTGAGTATACTTCATTCGTGAGCTGACAAACAGAGGTATATGTGCAGGTGGAGACTGTGCTGGTGTTTGATGTTACAGATACAGGGCCTTCAGGGAGTTGCAGTCATGTCAGTTCCTGTGTTACGCACACTCTACAAATATTATCCCCCCAGGTGAGTACACCTTATGTGTGAGTTACCAAAAAGGAGTCTTTGGGGAAGAGGACTCTGGACTGGTGGTTTGAGTGACAGTAACAGAGCCTCCCGAAGATTGCGTTCATGTTGCTCTCCCTAGTACACACATTATACAAATATTATCCTCCCAGTTGAGTACACTTCAATTGAGAATTAACAAACAGTGGTATTTGGACAGGAGAACTGGGCTGGTGGTTGGTGTTACAGACACAGGGCTTCCTGGCCTTAGTAGTCATACCACTCCCTCTACTTCCCATATTTTGACAAATTGTATCCTCCCAGCTGAGTAAACTTAAATTGATAGCTGCCCAACACACGCCTTTAAACACTGTTCTTGTGTTTGAAGTCAGAGAAACAGTGCCTCCTAAGAGTTGCAGTCAGGTCACTCTTTCTACTGCACACTCTTGATCAATATTCTCCCCCCGGGTGAGTATACTTCGATTGAGAGTTCACTAACAGATGTATTTTAGCATGTGACCACTGTGCTAGTGTTTGTGGTTATAGGACCAGTGTACACTGGAGTTGTAGACATGTCAGTGCTTGTACTAAACACACTTGACAGGTGTGTACCCTTCAATTGATAGGTAACAAACAGGAGTATTTGGAGAAGTGACCACTGTTCTGGTGTTTGGAGTTATGTAAACCGTGCATGCTGGGAGTTGGAGTCATAGCATTCCCTGCACTACACACAATATACAAATGTCATCTCCCCAGGTGATTACACTGCAATTGTGAGTTGCAATAAAGAAGTCTTTGGACAGGTGAACACTAGGTTGGTGAGTAGAGTGAAAGTAAAAGTGGCAGAAATTATGCATAACATGTCATTTGGTGACATTTTTAGTGTTGTGACTTACCAGACTAAAGCTTGTGCCTAGATACCAGGGAATGGACCTTGCCCCTAAGGTTGTTCTACCTCTTCCTAATGTCCTCATTTGTGTCCAGGGTGGTGCTTACAGCATTCACTTTGTCGATTATCCAGTCCCACATTTCCCTTTTCCTACTGAGAGGAGTGTGCTGGACTCGTACTCCAAACAATTGTGGCTCTACTCTTATGATTTCATTCACCATGACTCATCTTCAGAAAAACAGGGATTTTTGGAATATGACATTTTGTAACAAAACAAATGGCTCACACTGACTTACTAAGTGTGGGAAATGCAATAGGGTGTGAATGGACAAAAGTGTGTGGATGGTGTTTAATGGGATGGTGAGAAAAGGGGTGCCTATTCTATGTACTCTATAAAAAAAGGTGCTCTGGCTTTGTCATCTTGCAGTGTGTATGAAGGGGTGTGTTTTGTAGTGTCCTTTGCAGGTGTGTTCAGTGTGGCAATGTGTGTCAGCTGTGTTATTTTCAAATTCATCCAATGTGCAGTTGTGCATTACTTTGCTGACGGTGGACCGCAGTTGTTCGGACTGCCATTAGCTGACCTCCATGGGGGTTTACCATGGCGACTGTGTGTTTGTAATAAGGTCAGTGGTTAGCTGTGGTGCTGTTGGTGCTGGAGGTCAGACCACCTATTTTGAAGCCTCTGCACCGCTGGCAGGTTGCCTTTTTTGGTTGGCCGGCGGCGGTCCAGCCTGTATAACTCATAATAAGGTGGTCTAAAAGACGGCAAACATGGGGGTCTTTTTAGAACTGCCAACAAGGCAGTCTGGCCGTCCGACTGTCAAACTCATAATGAGGCCCATAGTGTTCAAAGAGGGTTACAGTCACCATTGCTGCTCTTTCATTTTAAGAGAATATATTCTTGCAGCTAGGTACCCATTTGTCTCTGGTTTATACTCTGACTGAATCACAATGTTGTAGAGAGGAATTTAAAACAGCTCTAACCTTTACACTCTGTAGCAATCATTGCAGTCTAGGGTGCCCAATCTTGTTAGTAATAAGAGCTACTTATGTTCAATTAAAATTATTCCAAGCTACTAATATTTTTAGTATTCTAATAGTGAAGACATCAGCCAGGATTACATTAGTGGATACCATATGCAACGTTACCAGCAGTGACCACCTGGGATCAACAGGCACACTTGCCAACAGTAATGTAAAAAAAGGCTTTGTTAGAGTGCAGTGCCTTTATGTGGGTAACACATAACAGCCATAGCTACCATGCTGTCTCACCAAGGTAAAAATATTAGTCGTATGTCTCCTCAGACCCCAGTGCCTCTTAATTTACAGCTCGGATATCAGCTTTAAAATAGTTAGAAAATTCAACCATTTTTTTCCAAACGTGATCTTTATGAGTTTTGAAACTGCACACCTTTTCATCTCAGATATAGGCTTTCTAGTTTTGGTATGCATATGCTAAATCGACAAAGGAAAAGATTCTAATTTAGTAGGCTGGGTACACACTGAAAAATTACTCATAGATAGCTGGCAAGCTACCAGTAGCTCATGAGCTTCTACTAGGAGAAGCAGGGGTCTAAAAAATGTAATTGATTTTCCTGCCTTTTTAGCTTGGACAAGACTACTTTGAAAGATGCCTTCCCTTAAAACAGAATCTTGGAAGAAAAATGATGTTTCTGACTACAAACATTCTGATCAATAAGAATAAAAAATGCAGAGGTGAGCCTTGGGACAAATTAATTCAATATGTTCTTGAGGCAAAAACCATTTTAAAATACAAATAAACACAATATTTTCATGTATAACACTCTCTCTAAACACAGTTTTGTGCTACACCTGGTTTGCAGCAATAAAAAGTATGTCCATACCATTTCTAGGTTTTTTATGAATGGACTCAGCCATGCCCCTGTCCCCACTGAAAGACCTGCACACACAAGCATAAACACTGGAAGTAGAGGTGCTGGGGGTGTTGCAACACCCCCGAAATAACCATGCTAGAGTTCAGAAGTTGAATGTGGATGAACAATAAAAATGTCTTTAAATGTTGTTTTCATCTTGTCAACATTTGCTCTGAATTCAAATAGAAAGGACAAATGTCAGGCTGTGTTCACTGATAAACTGCTTCTTGTTCTTTTACTTTGGAGATTGTTCTTTACCTTTCTTTATCTGGAAGCAAAGTTAGTGAATTTTTTAAAGTGAACTATCTCACAATTTTGCTAAGGTACCTGGAATTTGAAAGAAAAGGCTGTAACTTTTAAATACCTATAAATTAATTGTACAAATATTTCAAAATATGAGAAAACACAAATGAAGCACATTTTGGATCATTTTGAAGTGTAATGAAAGCAAAGATTTTAATATGATCAAAACAGACCTAGGCAGTGTACTCAGTGATATGCAAATGATAACTATTTGCTGAAACCCAATTTGCAGACGTTAGTGTTTGTGTGCTATTTAGTTTTATCTGTAAAATTGTATGGTAGTGCAAAGTTTGTGGCCATTTCAATGAAAAATGCATTCTCCGTAAATGGCAACCATGCTTTAATAGTTTATTTTCAACACTATGCTCCAGTACACACCACCGGCTACATAGAACACCCTTATCAGTCTCCTGCTGAACTGGTGTGGCTCTTTTGCTACTCTTGTTCTTTGTATGATGCTTGCATCCCTATTACTACAGTTATGTAACATTGATGCAGCACCCTCACTCTGAAAATTGTTCAAGCACCACTGCACACAAGGGCATGCTATCTCACAATTATTCACACACACACACACACATACACACACAAACACACACACCAACATAAAAACTAGAAATGCCAGACATGTTTTATCAAGTGAGGAGCATGAAAAATATTCTAAATGTTACAAGAACATTTGATTACACTAGTCTAGAAAGCATCTAAGGACAAAGGGCTCAGTCGGACCTGTTGAGACTCAAGCCTTTAGTCCACAGGTTACACAAACGTCTCCCTTGTGGACTGTTTCATTTGTTGTTGGGTGGCATGTAGCCATGTATATTAGGGGTGGGTGGAATGTTTGAATCCACCCATGGAATTGGTGAATTTGCCAACTCTGTGTTACTCTAGTAACGTGGAGTTCTGGTCATGTTCCACCAATCGCCGTGTGGTGGAATTATTTTTTCCCCACGAAGCTCTAGAACTTCAAGCTGGTGAGTGAGATTTAGCCTCTGCAGTGCAATCTTCTAACCTGGGTGATAGCATGTGGTTGCACTCAGAAGGCTTGCTCTCAAGTAGATTTGCTGCCACTCAAGTAGTTTTTGTACTCGAGTAGCAGCAAAATCATCTTGAATAACCATGGTCTTGCACACCCCATGGTGCCTTTTGTGTTCTTTTTCAATGCTGCCGTTGCTACTGCCACTAAATTGCAGTGTGAGCTGCCAGTGTGCATATTTTTTACAAGTTGGCAGAATTCCGTGGAATCTCACAGAGTTTTTATGTTACTCTGTGGATTTCTGTGGAGTGAAACTCCACAAGTTACCCCCACTCTATATATAGATCAACATCTATATCTCTATTACCTACTCGTGGTTGCCAGTAGGTATAGTTAGGACCTAGGGCCAGATGTATGAAAGCATTTTGCATTCACAAACGGTGCGAATGCCCGTTTGCGAATGCAAAATGCCATTTCAGAATGTATGGAATACATTCTGAATGCAATTTTAAGGAATTGCTAAAATAGCGATTCCTTAAAATTGCGACCCTGTTTAGAGAGTCGTAAATTGCAACTCTCTAAATTAGAAATCGCAAATAAGGATTCCTTATTTGCGATTTCTTAGCACATGTATGAAGCCATTCCAAATGCGATTTTTGCATTTAGGAATCACTAATTACCACCAAGTTGAAGTTGGTGGTAACCATGTGCAAAATTTAAAAATGCATTTAAAATGCATTTTTAAATTGTACATGTAAAGCACACATGCCCTTTTGGCATGTGTGTACCTTACATGTTCCCCAAAAAACCTTTGGGGTGCAGCAGAGGGGGCCTTAGCCCCCCAGCACCCTGGGGTTTTGCATTTCCAAAATTGCAATTTCTGGTTCAGAAATTGCAATTTTCGAAATGCAAAAAATTAGCAGATATGGGCCAACAGGCCCATAGCTGCGAATGGGGCCGGTATCGCAATTTGCGAATCGGTAATAGCATTTGCGATTTTTAAGAAATGTGATACATGGCACTTTGTGAGTCGGAAATAGCGATTTCTTAAAATTCGCTATTTCCGAATCGCAAAGGGCCGTGATGATACATCTGGCCCTTAGTTTCCATAAAAAAAACATTTTTTGACTTGTCTATATCTTTGGCACAGTTTGACGAATCTTCACGATTTTTTTTTTAAATGTGCGGGAGAATCTTGTGAATGGAATGTGATCTGTCAAGGGGGGGCTGAGAAAAATGGGGGTCCCAAAAGGGTGCACCACCTGGCCCCCTCCCCTTCAACTAAATAACATGGCTACAGATGATGGGGCCCCCAGGGGGAATTCAGCCTGGGTAGGGTCACCCTCCCCTTTTACTAATTGGCTGGATCCCCAGGGAGTGGGTCCCTGGGCCAAAATCAGACTGGAGAGGAGGGCCACTTGGCTCCCTCCCCATTATTAATTGGCTGGACCACAGGGACGTGCCCCCGGGGCTGAAATAGGCCTAGGAAGGTGGGGCGCTTGACACTTCTCACATTTTAGTAATCAGGTGCCCTTGTTGGATTTGTGAACCTGCGAGCACCATTTTCGTTTACCATCTAACCCCTCACGTCACACCCTGTGTTACACATTGTGCTTTTAAAATTACAATATTTTTCCAAAATTGGCTGGGTTTTATAATTTGTTGGTTCAACTACAGTTACATCACTGTATTGAAAAACAAAAATTGGACTAACTGGTAACACTTTGTCGCTTGTACATGTCATTTCCTACAATAACACTAGCGGGTTACACAATAAAGTGACTAATTGTCTCATCCTACAACAAAGCATTACAATTTTACAGGTTAGCACAACGTTTACATGCATTTCAAAAGTGAGTTGCATTTAGCCCAAGTGGACACATCTAAAACCCCACATCTACATTTCTATTCTTTAAATCTGAAACTGAGAAGTTTTCAGCAGCATTGCTTCAATACTTTACTTCTGGTTTTCACATTAAGCCCAGGTGGGCAAAATCATACCCCAAAACTCTACTCTTGAACCACAAGATACAATAGCTTGTCCATGCTATTTTCTGTTCTTCCACTCGTAAGGAAAAAATACAATAGTTTTTTTATTTATTTTGAAAACTAGAATAAAGAGCATGTTTATCATAAAAACTATAACAGAGAGACACTTATAGGTGCACAGGTAGTTCCTTACTACAGTTGAAGCCATTAGGTTATTTACAATCAAAAACAATTATATACTATGATTCAAGGAGACACAAGTTCTTTTCCATATCTCCTCCCCTTACATCTCCTGAAATACCATCAATCACACTATATTTCACCTCATTTAACCTTTCTGCTTGTGTCTCCTTTATGTGCCTTGCTACAGGATATGCCATATCTCCAGGTTGGATAGATCTCAAATGTTGAAGAATTAATTTGTGTACCTATAATTTTGTGCTTTCTACATACACTTTAGGACAGCTACATCTCAGGATATATGCTACATACTCGCTCTTACAGTTGTAGTGCCTTCTGATTTTGTGCACCACTTTCCCCTCTATTTCAACTTTTGTTATTACTTTCTCCATTTTTACAGGCCTTACACATGGAGCATTTCACAAAACCTTCTTTCTGTTGCAACCATGCAGTTTTCTTCACATTTATTCCTACATCATTTCTTGACATCTCACATAGATGTAGCTCTGTGAAAGGTAAACATAGGTCATCTCAATACTTCACCTCCACTCACTGGATCGCTTCTCAGCAGATGCCAGTGTTTTATCAATATTTCTCTCATCTTCTGATGTGCTGTGCAATATATAGTAACAAATTTCTGTTGTGGTTGGATGGTACTTTATTTTCTTGTTGCCCTCTGAGAACAAGATACTGCCTCAGTCCTTTCTACTAACTTTCATGCTAGCAGTCACCAAACTTGTCTCCTTGTAGCCTCACCCCCTTAATCTCATCAACATTAGTTGCACCCTGGGACACAGAAGGAACAGTCCATGGAGGGTGGCAGTCCCCAGGGTCATCATTGACTCATTGATGGGGGACGTGCAGCTGCCCTCCAACAAGTGTAGCCCTGGGGAAGTGGTGGTCCCTAGCCCTCAGACCCCCTTCACTTCATATTAATCTTTACCACAGTGAGGTTGTGGTCCCAGGGCAGCGGGGGTGGGGTGGCGCGGCCTCCCCACACTCAATAGTAATCAAGCCCCAGGGAGGTGGTTGTCCCCGGGACGGGGATCCGGGCGTTGCTCTGTTTAATTTATAAAGCGCCAGGAAGGTGGTGGTCCCTGGGGCAGTGGGGAAGTCGATAGGCCCGTGAGAGGTGGTGGTCCCTGGGGCATGGGGGGTAGTGGGCATGCGACCCCCGCACATAATTTGTGCTTCACCCTGGGGTCTTGGCAGCCCCCTTGGGCTTATATATATATATATATATATATACACACAGATATGTTCAGTAGTTATAGTTTCTTGAACTAACTCTAGCTTAACCCCCTGCAATGCACTGCTTATTACTTCAACTACTAAATCACTCATGGCATGGTCAGTGACATGACATCACTGATGGCATCACTGAAGTCCTTCAAATCATCCATAATCATATTTAGTGTGTTGTTTCAAATATGAATTTCATATACACTCATTATATCTCAAATTAAATTACATAGATACATTATTTCATGTTATTTAATTACTCAAAATTACCATTACACATATGTATTGCAAAGTTCACAAGAAACATTACAACAACATCAGAGTACAGAAAACAATGAAAACCCATACAACAGTGACAAACAATGAAAAGTAATAATATAATGAGGAACTGTAGAAGGTTATCAATAGGTACTGGGCCGCAAATTTACACTTTTTGCAGCAAAACTGTGCAAACTGAGTTTTGTGGAAAAAAGTATAGCACCAGCTTGCTTCATTCCAAAGTGCCAGCCGGGCACCAAATTTATGGAATGGCACAAGCCAGCACTAAGCTTGGGCTAGCGTCAGAAAAAATGACGTTAGCCAGGTGGGGGTGGCGGTATGGTTGAAGGGGACTTTGCCTAACAAAATGACGCTAGGCTGGTTAGAGGCAAAAAATGCCGTTAACCAGCCTAGCATAATTTCCTGACGCAATACCATCCATAACACATGACTCCTGTCTTATAAAAGACAGTAGTCATGCCCACGACCCCAAGGGCCAGCACAGGGGACCAGAGTCCCCTGGGCATGGCCATTGCACCCAGTGCCATGCAGGGGGGCCCATCTCAGGGCCCCCAATGGCACTTACATTTTATTTTTAAAATACTTACCTATACTTAACCTACTAACCTGGGATGCGGTCCCCCATCCTCTGTGTCCCTCAGGTGTGGGTGGGGATGTTACTGGGGCTTGGGGCGGGCACCTGGGTCAACAGGTCCCCTAATCCCTGGTCTGACCCAGGCGTTCAATAAAGCTTGCTTTGCACCATTATTTAGCCCCTCCTCCCATCCCTGCATCATTTTAGCATGGGGATAAATATGGGGCTATGGGGTTTGCACCATTTTTTAGATGGGAACGCCTACCTTGCATCTCATTGAAGCAAGGTAGGTGCACACATCCAAAAAATGGTGCTAACTCAAATATTTTGAGACTAGATGTGTGTAGCCTCCAAATATAAATATGGAGAATTTGAGTAAAAAAAAAAAAAAAGATGTAAATTCAGTGCAAACATAGTATAAATATGCCCCTAATATTTTACACAAACCAGTTATACACCCAGTGGCAAATTGGCAATTTGTTAACTACTGACAAACCCTCTCAAGTGCCTCACAAATAACTTAGGGCCTGATTAGGAGTCTGGCTGTGGCCTCCTCACCACCATATTAGGATGTTTTTGTCGGCCTGCCCAGCGGAAACAGTGTGGCAGCATTGGCCTCGGAGGAGTAGGGGCTGGAGCCAATGCTGCCATACAGACGGTGCCTCCAACACCCTCGGTATGTACACTTTCTGCCATGGCAGACAGTACGCATTACAAGGGTGCTGGTAGGGGGACCCCGTCTCTTCTTTTCCACCAGTCTTTTCATGGCGGTGAGCCTGCCATGAAAAGGCTGGGAGAAAGGCAAGTCGTGATCAGCACAGTGGTGCCAACAGCAGCACCACCGTGCCTGACCACGACTTCTACCACCACCAACCTGTCGGGATCCAGGATCCTGGTGGTGGTGGTGGTCTCCAAGCGGTCTGACCATGAGCATCCTACTCTGGTGGTCAGAGCAGCAAGGTTGCAGCAGTTGGACCACCACAGCGGGTACGGTGGTCCTATGAACCGCAGTACTCAGAATCAGGCCCATAGTTTCAAATCAAACTAGATAATCATAAAACTATGTAAAAAAAAGTTTAGTCAGGTTATATTAGAGGTTAATCACAAGAAAATAAGAAATAGCAAAAAGGACAATTCACCCATCCAGAAATAATCATCAAAAAGAAAATAGACACAATATTGTAAAAGGAGCAGAGACCTAACTTCCCCTATATAATCATAACCAACCATAGTAATTACAATCACTGCATATAAGTAACAGTTATCTACTCACCACCTGATCTGCTCAAAATATGTAGTGCATACCTTAAATTCTGCTTATTCCTATATTTCATTAGAGAAATACATTTCAATCTATAAATGTATATAATAAGTTAAATACTCAATACAAACACTCAAAATAATAAACTTATGAGCAAGCATAAACAGTCTTTAATTTATATCATCTACGTCTTCTGTTTTGTCCTCAAGTTATGATCTTCCACTTCGAAAGCATTGAATCTCTTCTTCATATTAATCTAAATGTGTAAAAGCAATTGTTTTAACTCGTCATTAAATATATGAGAGTATTGTACATCATTAAAGTACTCATCTAGGTGAACAATAACCTGAAATATTAACCTCCAATTTTACCTACATGTGATTCAAGCAATGAAACACCTAGCAGCAAGGCAGTCTTTGGGCTTTTATCAGTGACCAAACAATCCTGTTTCTGACATTACTATTTAAGCACCCACGTTCTCTTTAACTCTTGATGATACGATCCTTGACTGATCAGATGATTCTTAACTACAAACAAGGAACCGCTCAAAGACACTACTATCAATAGCCCCAAAAGTGCCTAAATATTGTACATGGCATGTTCTCTAACTATAACTTTATCTCCCTTGTGAAACTCAACCAAAAACACATTATTCGAAATTTCTCAGTTGAAACGTTGCATGTTTTACTGGTGTACAACTTACTATACAAAACCTCAACCATCCAAAAATATTCACCAGAAAAGAAAATAAGAATAGTAAAAATACTTGCTATGGATAACAGGAGAAAATCCCCACTTAAAAATGAGACACCCAATTGGGGTAAGACTTGAGCCTTTGATCTTATCACTTCACATGCTATTAAACTAATGGTATGCTGTATTGGAACTTATTTATCTTTCATCTTTGAAACTGCATGTACAACCTCTACATTTAGACAATGTAACATGAAATAAAGATCAATAATTAAACCCTTAGCCTTAACCCCTCACATGCAATTAAGCTGCTGGTATGCTATACAGGGATTTACCTATCTTATTATCTTTGACACTACACTTTTGACCTCAGTATTTATATAATAAACCACAAAATCAAGATCACAAATGAAACCTTCCCAAGGAAATTAACATTTTGTGTATCTAATGCAGTATGAAACTGCAATATGAAAATACAAGCAAAATCTAATATTCAGTCAGTCATACTTTATTTCAACGCAACGGTCATAAAAAAATATTTTAAAATACAACTTATAAATATACATATTTTAAAACCGTAAATACAACTGTATAACTTGTCTCATTTCACAAAAGTTCCCAACAAGTAAAACTCTAGTTGATCACAGATAAAAAATATTAAAAACAATATGATTCATAAAAGCAGAATGAATACGAAGCGGGGGAAGGCAATTTAAGAATCCCAGTCCCTCAGCTGGACCACAGTTTCTGTCTAAGTCTCCACATAAACAACAGGAACTGGGAAACAGCAATAATATGCATAGTATTGCTCTGTAATACTCTAATTCTAAAACCCCAAATTGTGACATGATGGTAAAACCCACCTCCTTCTAAATGCTTGGTAGACAGGACAAAATAACACAATATGCTCAGGTGACTCTACAACCTGTGGGCAGAATGGACAAAACCGATCCTGATCACTAGAGTGGCATTTCCACTTGGCTGTGAAAGAACCAAAGGACAAGCTTCCCATGTGAAATTTGAGGTATTGGGTCTTAGCAAGGGGGAGTTCGATCTCATCCAAGGACTCCTCAAAATGGTAATCCACTTTGAACTCCAAAAAAGATGCAGTAAGGGAACCAGCCCTAGAGGTCTGCAGATGTAAATTATCTATGCAACATCATTAATGATATCAGCAGGAGAGGTCCATAAATTCTCATACCCAATCTAGCCAAGGCACGTTTTTAAAGACCCAAACCAGGTAATCTTACAGGCACCAGGTGGCCCCAAAACATCTTCTAGAGCCTCACACAAAGACATAAGCTCAGACACTGTCCACAGCCTTCACCAATATATGAGTGCTGATCACAACTTCCCTTTCTACCAGCCTTCTCATGGCGGGGTCACCGCTATGAAAAAGCTGGAGGAAAGGCAGAGTTGGGGCTACACGGGGGCCCCTGCACTGCCCGCAACCATGTTGTGGGCAGTACAGGGGCCCCTCTGTCAGCACACTTGGAATGCACACTGTCAGCCTTGGTAGACAGTGCGCATTTCAAGTCTGTTATGTGCGGCAGCATTGGCCTCAGCTCTCTCTGAGAGCCAAAGCCAATGCGGTCACACTGTTTCCACTGGTCAGCCTGGCAGAAACATCATAGTACAGAGCTGGGGAGGGCAGCGGCCCTTACGGCCACCTCTCCACTGTCATATTGGTGGTCTGATGGTCAGACTGTCAATATCATAATCATGCCATGAATCTTGATGGTTCTGATTGATTGATATCCTGAAACTCCTTTGCACCATCTAGAACCCACTTATGAGAAAATGAAATTTCCACACTTTTCCTATTATCATACTAATCCATTTCCTACACACTGTCAATGCACTTAATAGTATCATGCGCACTCAAGATATGTCTTAAGGTTGATGTATGTGATCAATGGTTGTTTAGAGAAAACTGAGTTAGGTCACTATCAAGAGATAGAATCTTCCATTACTTCTTCAAACTTTTATAAGTAATACTTTTACCATTACTATATCTAGTAGTAAATCTAATGAAATCATCAGATTTTCCAATTTCTATTTTATCACTTGAAATGACACCTCTATTTGCAACCTTTCTCTTAGAATGATTTACAGTTTCAGGATTACATGCTCTTCCAATGAATTTAGAAATAATTATTTCCTCTTCTTCTGATAATCCAATGCTAAAGTACAGTTCCTCTTAGCCCTTAAAAACTCCCAATGTGGGATATTATCTCTTTGTTTTAGGATGTCCAGAATTCACATTAATAACAGAATTTACTGAAGTAGGTTTCCAGAAACATTATTGCTTACAACATCATATTATCCACAAACAGCTCTAGAGCTAGACAACAAATTCTGTCTGAACTAAATTATAAACATAATTCAACATTAAAGACATTGTCATTAAGGTTTTGATGATGTAACTTTAGCTCTTCTAACAATCATTTCCAAAACACAAAAATGTAATCAATATATCTAACCCAATGAACTACTTTCTTGAAACTATGATGAAGCCAGGACCAGGCTTGCCCCCTCTCATACAAACCCACAAAGAGGTTTGCGTAAGACAGAGCAAAACTGAAACCCATTGCTGGGCCATATCCCTGACAAAATAATGATAAAAAAAGCTAATATTTGTAAGAGCAAACTATGTTAGGTTTATAATCATATTAGAATTTTAATGCATCAAAAGTCTGACTGACTTCATATGAAGAAAAAGCCTCTCCCTCTATTTGTTTTAAATGTTCAGGGGATGTTTATGAGCTAGAAACATCCACAGTGACAAGAAGATAGTTATTTTCCCATGGAGTATCATAAATGTGTTTTAAAAATCAATTGTACCCCTTACATTCCATAGAAGATTGCATACTAAAGAAACTAAGAAGATGTCCACAGACAAAGACGTGCCTAGAGGGAACAAAGATAAATAGAGGGAACAAAGGTTGGTGTAGGCCTCAGACCACTCTCTCACGGCATACCTGATACAATGTCTAATTCTTTAACCAAATATTCAGGACCTGATTTGTATATTGGCGGAGGGGGTTACCTCATCACAAACGAGATGATTATCCCGGATTCTGATCCCATAATAGCCTGTGGAGTTCCTAATAAGGCAGACTGGATATTCGTCACGTTTGTAAAAGACTGATCCTTCCACCAAACTCTAAATCAGGCTCTCAGTGTCTACATCCTCTCCCACCTCAAGACTTATAAGAACTTTCACATAATATAATTAATTATTAGACATAAGATGAATATATTAATTTTCATCTTAATACAGATTTGCTCTTCTTCTGATTAGCAAAAACATTTGTTTGATATCCTCATTCTTTTCAATTCCTCTAAAATGGTGCATGCCCTCCCCCTTCTCTTAGGAATGGCCCCTGAAAAGGTTTACCACATCTGAATCATTATTATTAGATGCAATACTAGACATACTAATATTATCAGTAATTCTATTGCATGTAAAGATTCAAAATTCTTAATCCTGCTAGATCTTCTTTGTTGCAGATTCAATTTTTTTTCCAAAGAATACTCATGACCTTGTATTTAATCCTTTTCGTTGCATAAAAGGTTATTCTCTCTCTGTTGCTAAGCTCAATTTGATGTTTTTCCATCACTTTCTCTTAAATCTCAAACTTGTTTTTAGAGTATTGTGGACAATTCAGCAAATCAGTTGCTCTTTTGATGTCTTCTATCCCTTTACAAAGTTTTTTCTCTGAGTTTCTCAGCTAAATCAATTAACATGCCAACCAATTCCCTCAGTGTTTGATTGAATTGATCTTCCCATTTGCTAGCACTGTAGTCATCTAAACCCACCACAGAAAGAAATATATGGATCCTCAGCTCTATTGAGATGTGATTGGCATCTAAATATTTATGTAAAATAATCAAGTCACAGCACTTTAAGGATTCTTTTATTTGTAAACATTATAATTTTATGAATATTTCCTTCAATCATTCTGTTTATTTGTGTCATCACTTTCCCTTTTTGTACTAAATACATTGTTAGCTAATGCTTTCCTTCTATCAAAATATTTAGACATTATGGGAAATTAATTCCTGCTCTATTAATGTCTTCTTAATGGGTTTCCTACTGTAGTCATTTATTTAAAAAAAGAAGAAATTATCTTCCTACAGCTGCCATGTACTTGATTCATATAAAAATTGCCTAATGCAATGGGGTAAACCTAGAAAAAGCCTGGTGCTTCACCTCCAAGAATCTTAGTTACCCGCTAGCGAAATTGAAGTATTGATTAATAAAATGAGGTGCAATTTGTGGGTGAAGGAGTACCATAGCCAGATAACACTCTTTTCATTATTTGTCATTATTATATGGGTTTTCATAGTTGTCTGTACTCTGATTTTTTGTAATGTTGTGTATTGTGGACCTGGCAGTCTATACAGTGAAGATTTAGACATAATGAGTATAAATGGATTGATGCTTGCAACAATGCACTGAATTTGATTATGTGTGATTTGAAGAATTATATATGTCTAATGAATCTTAAAATGTATTGAATTATTTATAGTTTCTTAATAGCTCACAATGGTGTGCATTTCTTTGTTAACCTGGAAAAAGCAGGAGGGGGGTATTGAGTGTGTATGTGGGAGGGTGACTGTGTGGGGTGAATGTGGGTGTGTGTTGCTAATGGAATGTGTGTGTGCATGTATGGTTGTGTGAGTGCGTGTCTGTTGTGTTGTGTGAATGCGTGTGTGCCTGTAAGTATGTCATTGTGTGTGTGAATGGATGTATGCATGTGTGGGTGAATGTGGGTGTGAGTGTGTATGCGTGTGTTCGATAGTGCGTGAAAGTGTGCGTATGTCACAAGGGAGTCTGAAGAGGGGTGGGGTGGGGGGGAAACCAGGGGAGGGGGCGGGGAACACCCCTATCAGTGACAGGGAAGGGATTCCCTGTCACTGATAGTGCCTACCGCCATGATTTTCGTGGTGGGAAGAAGCCATGAAAACCATGGCGGTAGGCGGAGTCATAATCCCGCAGGTGGGACAGTGACGGCCGCCTGGCTGGAGACTAAAGTCCGCCGTGGCAGACGGAGTGATACATTGGTGGTTTGGCTCCAGCCAAACCGCCAATGTCATATTATGGGGAAAAGTACCGCCAGCCTGTTGGCAGTACTTTTCTCCATTATACTGCTGTCCGCCATGGTCGTAATGAGGGCCAAAGTCTTTTCCATTTATACAGCAGGTTTTTGAAGAAGCATGATATAAAACATTATAGGATCTCGGACTACAATCTCCAATTAAACGGTATGGTAGAAGGGCAAATCAGTAACTTTAAGGACTTGGGAGATGGCTGTCAAA
The DNA here is from genome assembly GCF_031143425.1 of Pleurodeles waltl. Classification (NCBI taxonomy): domain Eukaryota; kingdom Metazoa; phylum Chordata; class Amphibia; order Caudata; family Salamandridae; genus Pleurodeles; species Pleurodeles waltl. Next base: position 1,537,002,081 of record NC_090440.1, on the reverse strand, counting down.
ATCAGCCTAGATGTGGACATAGACATTTTTAGACTTGCAGACTTGGGCAAATGTATTAATACTGTGATGAGTAAAGTACCTTTATTGTTGATAAGGAGCAGAGATTCTAGGTCTACGTTTCACCCAAGTTGCTTGTAGTGTAGTGGTAACTTTCGGAAAGGTGAAGTAGGGAAGGATAATGGGGCAAGCATATTGGAAGAAGAAGATCGGTGTCAGGAAAACTATTGCCAGTGTTGTTAAATTCTTACCTCAGCAAAAATGATTCCCCTTTTCCTTGTACCCACGTCGGTTGCAGCGGTATCCTCACTCCCGGTGGCTCTTGCGGAGGCTGTTCTTAGAACTAACTTCTCCAGGTTTAACTGACACTCAAGATGGTGGCCGCACATCTTTGTGAGGTCAGCGCTCCAGTGTTTCTATCCTAGTCTTGTGCTGAAGCTTCCCTCCAGTTGTTTCTCTCTGGGAGCTGTGCACTTCAACTGTCATCATGAGGAGAATGAGCAGTGTTCCTGAGGAGCTTTGTTTAATAGAGAATTCTTCCAGTTTTGAGTAATTAATTGTTTTTCCTGTTACGGTGTGCACACCAGCTACTTTTTCCTTTCCGGAGAAGCTGAATTTCTTCATTCTTCCAACAACTGGCTATCACCATTCTGAGGAGAATTCTTTTTTGGCTTAACAGAACTTCAAGCAACTGCAGTAAGGAATCCTTTTGTATGATTTCCAGACTTGCCAATATATATATATATATATATATATATATATATATATATATATATATATATATATATAAATATATATATATATATATAAACGTATATATTCAAAAACTCTTCACGTTGCAGACTTGCCAGTCTTAGAGACAAACCTCAGTGCTCATACTAATTCCTAGAGTCTGTCATTGAGAAAACTGAACCTTGAGAAGGAGTTTTCATTTCCTGTAAAAGACATTAGTAGATTGTATATTTTTGAACCTTTGAACTGTTCTTCAGAGAACCTTGGATACCTCTGACTCCTGGAGAAAAGAAGATATTAAGTTAACATTGTTCTCTTAGAGAGAGGCTAGTCTCTCAAAAGATCCATGTTAGAGGAACAATAGAATTGGGTGAATGTGAATGTCTGAACAGTTGAATACGCAGTAGAAATGTATTTATCTATGCTCTTATCACCCGACTGCAGGTCCTTCCTTTAAAGAAATCCCAATAAGAAGAATGGTGCAGGGTACAGAAGCACACACTGAATATCCTGTCTTCAAGTGGGAAACATAGGCTGTAACTGTATCTGGAGGCAGTCTCTCTTTTTCTATTCCCATTCCCCTTCCCCCTAGCGGATGCAGGATTCAGATAATCAGTCAAGTCTGAGCACGCATCTGTTGGAGGGAGTTGGGTAAAATGCATCTCCTGCTGTGGAAGTTTGATTTAATGGGTAATCTCCTGACAATCAGTTGAGAAGAGAGTTGGGGAAAGGTCAAACCTGGAAGGAGCATGCAAGGAGTTCTGTAGTCAATACAGGAAGGAATTTGCTGGAAAAAACTTTACTGAAATGGAAAATGGAAAGAAATGAAACAGAAGAAGAGTTGCCCTTTAGCAAAATTAGGATGAATCTGACACTTTGTTTTGGAGATTAGGATTCTAAACAGGATTCGGACAGTGGGGGATGCTGCTGATGGCAGACAGGAAATGTGGGCTAGGGGCAATCCAGGTTCCAATCTTGGTGGATGAGCATGCACATGGAGATGAGAGTATGGCCCAAGAACCCCAGTGACACTAGATCCATGCATGATAGGAGGGATGAGGAGGGTGACAGCCAATTCACAAGACCTTGGGGCATATTTACAAACCTGTACCACTGCCTTGAGCCTCCCTAGTGTCTTTTTTATGCTAATGCGGCATTAAGGAGGCCATTACAGTGTGCCATATTTAGAAAGTGGCGCATTGCATGCATTGTGCTACTTTGTAACCCCTTGTGCCACATTATGCCTGCTCGAGGCATAATGTATGCAAGGTGGGCATTCCCCTGCAGGGAGGCCCGAAAACGGTGCAGTGAAATTTACAAGATTTCAGTGGCTTATTTTTTGTTGTCATTTTTAGTGCCTGTCCTAGGCAGGCATTAAAGTGACGCTCCTGTATTGGCCTGTGGGCTTCCCTGTGCTTTGCTGCACTAGTGGCAACATTTTTGCCAGCAAAGAGGCACAACAACTGCAAAGATTTTGACGGTGTTGTGGTAACGACGGCCATGGTGAGCTGTATTGTAAATACAGCACCACCATGGTGTCTTTAGTGGGGGGATCAGGGGGACGCAAGGAAAGTGGCGCATCGGGACCCTTGCACTACTTTGTTGTAACTATGCCCTATGTACGGTGATCTTTGTCCTCTTCTCCACTTTAGCCCTCAGTGAGGCCTGAGGTTAAAATCCAGGACTCACACGGGTGGTATCATGTCTATGGCTGTTATATTATCATATTTGTACTTCTAATTCTTCTTGTTATGTGTTCACTTGTATGACAAGTTGCGCACCAAATTGCTTTCATCATTTTATTTACTTGTTTTTGTTAAATGTCTATTTGATTATATATAGAAAGATGTGTTGAGGTTTGTGTAAGGAATGTGTGTCACATTCCATCACTGTGTCACTGAGAATGTTGATGGAATGTTCCAAACTGAATCAGTTGGCTGCTGTGTGAACACCAGTCCGGTGAATTATTGCTACAAAAATACTTTTACTTTGGGAGCTACCCACATAATTACTGCATATATATTCCTCTATAGCGAAGAATGAGACAGCAATTCACTGACTCCTTCAAACAAATATTTATGAATCAACAATATTCTGCATAACGGAGAGAAAAGCAGTTATCGCGTTTCGGTCTCATCATGTCTGTGACTAGCAATATATACATGGGAAATGCATATTTGTTTTCTTAACAATGGTGCTATTCAATGACAATCCGCAAAATTTTCCCCAAAAAAAGTATGTCCACTTCAGGTTCTTAAGGGCAAGTTTGTAAAAATCTGTCAAGTGAGGGCCAAGAAAACAAATCCATTTTTCATTTTATGTCTCATAGGATTATTTTCTGTTAGAAACTGAAAAAAATGGCTGAATGGAAAACACCAAATATGCCATGAAGCCAGAACTTTACTCAAGGAAGTGTCTTTACTTGGCTTGGTGTAAATCCTTCAATTCATTTTTGAGAACTTATTGCTTGAAAAGGTGTTCTAGTGGGGCATGTGGAGGTTAAATTATAGAGATATCTGGGCCATTAAGTGGTGAATACTCAGCTGATTCACAAAGCCATTGAGGATGTGTGACTCCATCTAAAAAAAACAATTTGCAATACAGTAGGTATCGCATTTGCTTGGGTTAGAGCTGTTGGCGTTGTAAATGCATAACTGGACTTTTCTTGCCACATCAATTGGTCAACCCTCCTGCATAATTTGGTCCTCTCTGCCACATAACACCAGTACCCTCCAAATAACTAAAGCAATTCTATTTACCTTCTTCCTCTATCTTCAGCAAAATAATGAAAATATTGCCATTTTATTATATTTTTTATATTATTATTTTGGGGTCCCCCAATCTAGTGTGGGGACCCCGAGATGACCTAGATAGAAAGAGCACATTGTGGGGTGAATTATGGGCAAAAATGTTTTGTAAAAGGAATGCCCCACAAAGCATTATATGGTGAGTTTCCAAGCGCAGTGAATATTGTAGTATCTTAACTGTAATGCTCAGAACAGCCACTAGAGGGCACCACTATAAAAATAACATTTGTAAGAAACTTGGTCATGTCACCATATAGTCAGCCCCTAAAGGGCATAACCACACAAAAACAGAATGGCAGAACGTAATGCAGTGTAACCATATATTTAACACCTAGAGTGCGTAGTGCCTTACACATTTTCAGACCTAGCAGGCCTACTGCAATACTATTACAAAGAGAGCCCTTTCAAAAATGAACTACTCTCAGTTATAAAACAAAAGTTCCAGCCAAGAGACAGCTTAAAATACATTGAATGATGGGATATACATAACCACAAATATATATGTATATGTATATATATATATAGACACTTGTCAAACCCCCTGGTAGGCCAATTGTCTCGGGTGTGGTTCAGTGTTTGAGAACATTTCAAAATATGTGGACTTCTATCTTGCTCCAATGGTCACATCATTGAGCTCATATATTAAAGATACTAGAGATATTTTACAGACAATTTCAGACATAGCATGGCAGCCAAGTTATTTTTTAGTGTCCATGGATGTGGGGTCACTTTATACATCCATACAAAATAACATTGGTCTTCGGGCCTTGGAATACTTTTGGAAACAGAGAAACATTGTAGAGACAAAGCATTCAGTGATGCTTTTGGAGATGGTTGAAATGTGTCTTCAGAATAACATCTTCTTATTCAATCATCAGATTTATAAGCAACTTCGCGGAACTGCCATTGGCATATTTCTATCACCAAGTTATGCAAATCTCACCATGGGATGGTTGGAAAGAGAAATTGCTTGGCAGGAGAATCATCATATACATTTTGAAAAGATTGTCTTGTGGCTGGATGTATTGACAATCTATTAATTTTATGGAATGGCTCAAATTATGAATTTGAATCTTTTTTTCAAATTAAATCAGAATGATTGCGGATTACAATTTACTTATAACAACAATGCTACCCATATCAATTTCTTAGACATTAAAGTGCATGTGGGAAACAATCAAGTACACACAACCATGTATAGAAAAGAAACTGCAACAAACAGCATTTTACATGGGAAAAGTTTTCATCCCAAACCATTACTCAAAAGCATTTCTTTTGGAGAATTTTTAAGAACAAGGAAAAATTGTTCGGATGATAAAGAAATAGAAGCTCAATTCAGGAATGTTAAGCAAAGATTTCTTCGTGGAGGGTACCTGAGAACCCATATAGAATTAGGAGCTCAAAAGGCAAGGAATAACACTTGTGAGCAACCCTTAATTGATAATATACCAATCACACAAAAATATTAAAAAGAATATCCACGACTAATACTCACCTATAGTAAGAAAAGTAAGGATATTATTAAAGTTTTAAAAAAACATTAAAGGTTATTAAACAGTGATTATGATAAAGGACAATTCATAGGCTCAAGACCCCAAGTAACATACAGAAAATCATGTTCCATAAAAGACATATTAGTAAAAAGCCACTTCACCTCTAAAGTGACAAAGAATTGGCTGGAGAAAGAATCAAAGGGTTTCTACAAATGCAATAAATGTAAGGCTTGTCAATATGAAATATGAAAATCATAAAAGATCATAAAGGAAAAGAGATCTCACAAAGAATAACATGCAACAGCCAATATGTTGTGTATCTGACTGAATGTGAATGTGGCTTATGGTACATAGGGAGTACAATATGCCCCTTGAAGAAAAGAATATTGGAACATATTTGAGCAATTCAACATCAAGATCACAGCTAGGCCATTGCAAGACATCATAATAAACATCACACAAGTGATTGGAATAGCATTACATTCTTTGGGTTAGCTCAGGTACAGAAAGATGAGAGAGGCGGAGTAAGAACTCTGAAATTACGATAGTTGGAGAGTAAGGCCCTCATTCTGACCTTGGCGGGCGGCAGAGGCCGCCCGCCAAAGTCCCGCCGTCAGGTTACCGTTCCGCGGTCGAAAGACCGCGGCGGTAATTCTGACTTTCCCGCTGGGCTGGCGGGCGGTCGCCTTCAGACCGCCCGCCAGCCCAGCGGGAAAGAGGCTTCCACGATGAAGCCGGCTCGGAATCGAGCCGGCGGAGTGGAAGCTGTGCGACGGGTGCAGTTGCACCCGTCGCGTATTTCACTGTCTGCGCAGCAGACAGTGAAATACATTTAGGGGCCCTCTTACGGGGGCCCCTGCAATGCCCATGCCAGTGGCATGGGCACTGCAGGGGCCCCCAGGGGCCCCGCGACCCCCCCTACCGCCATCCGGATCCCGGCGGTCCGGATGGCGGTAGGGGGGGGTCGGAATCCCCTCGGCGTTGGAGGATTCAATGGGGGGCGGTACACTGGCGGGAGCCCGCCAGTGGTGCCGGTCCGACCGCGGCTTTACCGCCGCGGTCGGAATCCCCATTGGAGCACCGCCGGCCTGTCGGCGGTGCTCCCGCGGTCCTCCGCCCTGGCGGTCTTTGACCGCCAGGGTCAGAATGACCGCCTAAATGTATTATCTGATTTTGAACAAAGACACCTTATGGATTGAATATGGACGAAGAACTGTTTGTTCATTTATAACCAGCAGAGATGATAAGAATGACTCAGTGAATAGCAGTATAGAAACAGTTTCACTAGGAAGAACAAGAAAATCATCAAGTCTTATTGTTAAAGAAAAAGTAAATGTAATCGATGAAATGATTGAGATACTATAATATGCATTAAAGATTATGTATAATAAAGAAAAGAATGAAATTATAGGGCACAGTAATGGAGAGATGGTGTTTACATGGTTAGTAGGCACTTAGCCGGGTAACAATTTATAAGTCATTATATGAGGATTATTAATTAATTTGAAATTTAATTTATGTTGGATTATCAGCAATACTCAATTGCTTTTTAGTATATTGTATGTGTCTTATAGGTTAAAAGTCAAATGCATCAGTAGAGTAAGAAAACATTGATAAGCCTGATTGATTGTATAACATCATGAACCACATAGTTTAATGGTAAAATCAATATTAGAAATTAATTATTATAGTGGACTTGTGGAGCCCCTAGAAAAATGATGTACTAACAACTCCTCCATCACATTCTATTGTTTCTTTAAAAAAAAACAATTATCGCTCTTTCTCACTTTTAAATTGTTATTATTATTTTTTGTGACTACAACACCCAGAATGCTTCATTATAGGCAGGATGGACTTTCAGTATTTAAGAAAAAGAGTGAAAGGACTTACTAACCGTGAACAAGACTCATTTTGTAGTTGAAACACATTGGTAGTTGCTTAATTCTGCTAATAAAGACTGCAACTTTGGAGCTTTTGAAGTGTGGTGAACTTCTTTTGTTTTGCAATATATATATATATATATATATGCACACACACACATGTATCCACACACATATATGCACACATACACACTAAACAACTCATCAGAATGAGACCTTTAGACACTGGAGTTGCCCAGACCCAGTGAAGGAGGGCAGCACCCAGTGCTTAATTTGATCTGGTGGTTGCCAGTGGGAAGACATTAAACACACAAAGGGGAAAGATGAAGGAAGTGAAAGATGGAAAACTCACAAAGGAAGAAAACAGGAACCCACAAAAGAGAGCTAAAGGGGCACAGAGTGTCTGGCAGTGGATTAAAAAGGCCAGGGGTAGATTCAAGAGTACGCAACCTTGCTATTCGGAGGGTTGACATTTAATAATGCTGGAGTGTAATTATGATCTATTGTAAGGATTTATTTGGAGTGGCTTGAATTGGAACTATTTGTAAAGATGTTGAATTACATTGTGTGGATTGCAATTATATGGTGCAGAGTGGAATTATGTGGGTTTGAGTGGGATTGTGTGGCGTGGAATTGTTTGGCTTCGAATTGTGTGTGCTTGGATTGTGTGATGTTGAGTGGAACTATGTGTATTGGCATTATGTATATAGAAATCATTTGGAATTGTGTGTTGTGGAATTATGTTTGGTGGGACTGTGGGTCATGGAGTGTAATTATGTGCAGTGATATGTGTTGTGAGGTGGCGTGAGGGGGATTTATGTGGCCTGGCATTGAATTATATAGTATGATGTGAAATTTTGTGGTGTGTATTGGATGCCTGTGGTGTGTTGTGGGATTGCGTGTCGTGGAGTGGAATTATGTGGTTTGGTGTGGAATTATGTTCAGTGGTGTGGAATTGTGTGGCATTGAAATGTGTGGTGTTGCGTTTGACAAGGGCCAGTAAAGCAAGTCAAAATGAGTGAAATGTAAGCAGGGATAGTACTTCTGCCAGTAATATATAAGAATCTGCTATTACTGACTGGCCAGTAAGGCACATACATTTTATAACACATAAATCATACAAAATCCCATGTAAAAACAATGCTATAGGTGCAAGTGTGTGTTTAATACTAAAATTAATCTGGGCTTACGAATAAAAAACGGAGTACAACATGTGCACAGAGTGCCAGCTAGCAACATGGCACCATATATATAATTTGGGACATACAGATGCACAATCAGCCATTTTAAATGTATGTAGCGCTTTGCTAAATTTGCTTCAAACAGTGCTGTAAAAAGCCGATAGAGCATCAGAAACCACAAGCCCTTGAGGAGAGATGAGATGACTGCACCACCTTGCTTTCTGTAAAAGTCTGAACAGAAATGGGAAAATAATGCTGAAAAAGTATTTTCTTTTTGTTTCAACAGAATGAAAAGTCTTGCAAGTATTCTTGCCTCGCATTTCAACAAGCAGAGCATCCTGAGCATATTTATGGTCCCAATAAAGGAGATAAGCAATGCACTGTGTGAGATGTTGTGAGTGCTGACAGGGAGGGGCCCTGGAGGGAGAGACTTGAGATGCGATGCAAGGCTAAGCAAGTTTCACATCATTGCTTCTAGCTAGGAGCTAGAAGTAAATGAGAACAGCAGTGGAATAAAGCCAGACAAATTTCAGCGACTTGGAAGGAGATGGCAGAAACGGAATGCTGCAATAAAATGCATGCAGCCATTAGCCTAAACTGCCCACAGTGAAAGGGAAGTACCAAAGAAATAACAAAAACAGTCTGTCACAGCAACAGATAAAGAAACCAAAGTTGAATAATACAGTAGTTGGTCACTGCCCTGAAACAGAAAAAGGAGGAAGAAAAAGGCAGAACTGACCACTAGCAAGGAAGAATTTTTAAAAGACACTGCAACCAACAAATGAAATTGCATTAAGTCATAAGAAGAATACTAAAACTATACCTGAAGTCAAACGCTTACACTTGACCTAAAAAATGTGGCACATCATTTAAAGTAGGAACTTTTTCTCCTGTCTTGCATTGCAGATTTGTGAATACAACTCCAGAGTCACAAATATGCCACATTCTGACCCGCTAGCCATCCCATAAAAAGGTCTGTTGCAGCCACCATTACCCATGATAGTACAGTAAGCACTATGTTGCGAATAATCAAAAGAAAAAGGGCATACATGTGCAAGGTGAGTACACCTTGACCCCGGGCCCATATGTGAGTGCCTAAAAGGACCTCCTCTGGCAGAAAAATATATAATACAAATATAGTTATTATGAGATGCTGAACCCTCTATTGGTCCCGCAGGAGGCGTCAGGATTAGAGAATCCATTAACGGATCCACAAATTCGGTAAAAAAAAAAAACTGGCAAAGTGCTAGTTACACTGTTCCTGAGCTTGATCAATGGCCACATATGGTATTGGTGAAACCAGGAGATTGGCCACAAAGTCTAGCATTAGTTCAGTTCCTGCTGCCAACTCACATTTTGCACCGCCAAAGGCAGTGTGCGGTAGCTGCTGGCTGCCCACTGTAGGTTAGGCGCAGAGCCTGGCCTGCCACCAAATCCTGATGTGCATGGCCAAAGGAAAGGCCATGCACTGCAAGGATTTGTAGCTCTGTCTTGCTCATAGGCCAGGTCCTACGGCCAACCCCCATTGCAGGAGGCCCGACCCTGTGGCTAATTCCCACTGTTGAAGGCAAGGTCCTGCAGTTAACTTCCATTGTGAGAGGTAATTTCCTACAGCCGAGCTCTTCTTGCAAGGCTGAAATTATTGTGATGAGATAGTTGGACCCCCCCTGAGGGTGGAGTAAGGAGTCCAGCCAGTGGCTAGACCTTCTGGCGAGCCTACTTTGCACATGATCAAAGGAAGTGGCCAGAGGCCGTATCCCAGTTGTGGTTTCCTTGCTCATTCTGCCACTGGAACCAAGCTGCACCCGATTTAAGAGATCCAACTAGGCCAAAAACGGTAATGGGTTGCTTGTGTTCTGGTTCAGAGTGGACATAGCCTGGAAATTCAGACTGGACTGTTTCTATTGGAAAGGGGCCAAGCCTGAGTTACATATGGCTGGGTCTAATCTGGGACGGCATAGTGGACAAAAATGACAGTGAGTTGGAACGCTACCCCATGGTTAGACTATTTGAAAACATTGCTCCTATCACCTTTTCTGTGTTTTCGACTTCTTGCATTGGAGCCACTGAATTTCACCCTGTGCTAAAAACCGTTTGATGGAGATGTTAGGTCTACATTCACGATTTGTCTGGAATCGCTGCTCTACGGATTCCGGGAAGCTACTAAGATTACTTTTCACAGCATGTTTAGAATCTTCGTACATGGGCTAGAGATGAATTGTTAAAAAATAATGTGCATTTGTTTGAAAGTGAGGGTTTATGTAAGGTGTTCTGGGACCATATGGAGCAAGGGAGAAAGACAATCTGTCTGTGCTTAATTGGGCCTGGCTGCTGCAGCTGACTCGTTCTCACTCTCTGTAGCTCTTCTGGGTGACCCAGATACAGAGTTACAGGCTGTTTTTCCGTCAGCGACATCTGAGCTTCTAATGAAAATTATAACGTGCCCTTTTGTGCTAGACCGTCTCGAGCCGCCATGTGCATTATGTTGGGAAGAAGCTGCTTTTTCGATTACAAGTTCATGAGTTTGGGTTCTAGTACAAACGCAGGAGGCGTGCTCACGATTTTGGCAGTTTCAAATCAAAAGCACCTGTCGTCCTTTAGAGGAAAGGTGAAAACGTGAATACTGAGTTGAGAGATCTGTGAATATCTCAGTCCTCTTTTGGGGAGCAGCTCAGCAAGATGATCTCTGGTACTGTGGATGGATCATGTTGGCCTTCTCTTAATGGATAATCTGTGTCTCACCCACCTGGTCTGGTTTTACCCAACCACGAAATAGATAACATCCCCGTTATGCCGAAAAATGCAAATGCATTATGAGCCCCCACTTCTAATTCATCATAGAGTAGTCTACCTTATTATCCCTCAACCTGAGGAGTAACATTCTGACCCCGTCTCGCAATCATTCCCAGCCATAAACATCCACACAACAGGTCTCCGAAGGATTTATGGCTAACAATTAGAGTTAGAAATCTAAACTTCCTATGGTATACACAGGACATTTGGTTTTTGGGGCTTAGATGGGATACCTCATCTGAAGGCTACCTCTGCTGAACACGGCTCTGCCCATAAATGTTCATTTTAGAATATCTTTCCCCTCGCCTACAGTTCAGCCCCACTTTTCACGTGGATTGCTTCGTATTAGGCGAGAAACCAGGCTGTTACTTGAAGTGAGAAATATTTATATTTCGTGCACTGTATATTGGCTCTACTGTATTTGTATAGTAGTATGCGTACTTGATTTATGAGCCAGTCTAGTTTATAACTTTTCCCCTAATTGCCTATATTGATAATGTGTTGTTTCTCGACTATTATTCACTTACCTGCTAACAAATCTTTTCCCAGCCAAGAATATGTGGGTACAATGCACCATCAGATTATTCTCTCCTAGAAGAATATTCATTCTGCAGTACTTTTCAGTGCACTTACAAAGAGTTATTTGCCTCTAAGGGTTGTTTTTATGCAGGCAGGTGTCCCTTTCTGCACAGAAACAATCCTGGCTGCAACACAGCCACCATTGCACCATGATGCAAGAGCGCCTGCGTTGATGCTAGCCTGCACTGAGTGTGCCAGCGCAAGGAGAGGACAGGAATACGCCATATAAAGGTAAGTATGGTGCAATCCTGCCTCTCCCTTTCACGCAGCTTGCAAGTTGTCTTGCTGTGCTGTTTTGCGTGAAACAGGGATAAATATGGGACCCATTGTATTGACTGGCTGGGCTACTCAGTATCTTTAACCATGAGCAGCTTATTCCTAATGCCTCCTACACAAGGACAAAGCCAGTGCAGCTTCAGAGACTCTATATATCAGGGCAGCCAAGGTTTGATAGTATTACAGCACCTCCATGGTGCCAGAGCTTGCCATCTCTGTAAAGAAGGACTGCAGCGTTTTTCTGCACCGTCCTAACAATATGCACGTGCTGCTGTCCAGGGCACTGTCCACCACTGAGAAATTTAAGCATAAGTTAAAGAGACTTAGGCCAACTAAAACCAGGCCCATAGTCACAATCACTGATATATGACCAGGGCTTTCAGTGCAATGAAAATGTTTGGATGGGGGCTCTAAATGGGTGTGACAAAAAAAGTTTTGCTCTGAATCCTTTCGAGTGGCCTGGCCTCTGTAATTGGGGACACTGTCTTAAAACATGTGAACTAAAATCCTAACAAATAAAGGAGATATCGTCCACATTTACTCTGAGTTTTTTTTTAATCATATCAGAATTTTTTCTGCAGCTATCCATCTATTGCATAAACAGAACTCCATAAACAGGGTGAGTCTTCCCCAGTGGCACTTGCCCCCTGGGATGGGAAAAGGACTAGATTGATGATGCGTGCCACAAAAAGGTGGGTGGGGTGTCCTTTTCCACTATCTTTTTGTTTCCATGATGCAAAGAGAATTTAAAAAGTGTTCTACGATTGTACTCTTTTGTGAGATATGTAATGTCGGCGATCCTGCTGACATTAAAACCGCAGTGTTGAAAATGACTGGAGACACACAGCTTAATATTTTGCACCGGCGGTCTTGTCCGGGCCGGGTGCAGCGGTGAGGTAACGTTACGGATGCGGCCACAGGATCGCTCCGTCACGGCCAGCCTTTTTCTTGCCAAAGGCAACGCCTTTTTTATTTATATAATAGCCCTGACGACACCAGGGCTGAACCACTCTAAAACGTAATAAATGTGGGTAGCACACACACGTGGGGCTTACTCCAAACTTCCACTCAGGCCACCACTACCCATGGTAGTGTCCCAGTACCAGTTCTGTCACTGGTACGCGACACTACATTCCTCCAAAAATCAAATGAAGAAAAACAACCTAGGAATAGATATATATATATAGGGTTGCTGCGCAAATTGTACTTGGTAGTGTTGGACCTTCCTGGGATAGAGTTCTGGCCGGAGTATCTGCAGGAGACGTCGTTAGAAACAGGGACCAGTCCTGCATCTTCCAAAACAGGCACACTAGGTTCTATACTAGGAACTTCGCCATTATGGACCCATCATCATCATCATCATCATCCAGAACTGGGGAGCCTGGACTTGGAGTATCACCAGCTTGAGAACAGAATTTTTTGAACAGGGAAATGTTACGGATGACAACGACAGATCCACGCTGTGCTACGATAGAGGATCCTTTTCGATGAATGACAGTCCAAGGAACTGTATCAAAAGGCATTCGAAAGTTGCTGCCAGACAACGTTTCTTTCAGCAGTACTTTGTCACCAGCTTTTAGGCCAGAACTCACAGCTCACCTTTTCTGACTGGCATAGTTGTTGGTGGCCAAACGTCGCTTATAAACTTGGTTTTCATTTAGAGTTGAGGGAACCCAAGACCATTGATGTGGGATGGAATCAACAATTGCTCGCCCAAAAAATACATGTCAAGGAGCTCGTTGGTAGTGGAGTGGGGAGTCTGGCGATAGTTGCGTAAAAAATAATAAATGGCATAGTCACTGGTCTGACCACTCGCATCAGCAATGCGAATGACCTTGTTGAGAGTTCACTTGAAACGTACTACTTCCCCATTGGCTTGAGGCCACTGGGGCGTGATCCGACTATGTCGAATTCCTGTGTTCTTAAAATATTCAGCCATTTCCCGACTCTGAAAAGGTGGACCATTGTCAGTTTTGATTTCAGCTATGAGACCATGGGTGGCTACAATTTTCTCCATCCGAGAAATTACTACTTCAGCCGTGAGAGACGGTATGATTTCCACCTCAGGGTACTTGGAGAAATCATCAATTAACACCATAGTCTGGCAACCATCTGGGAGACTCCCGAAATCAAGACCGGCCTGACACCCAAGAAGCATCAGGGCTGGGTTCAGTCTCCACCGGAACAGGACGGCTTGACTCTCCAGAGGCTTGACACCACACACATGACCTCACTGCTTCTTCTACTTGCTCATCAATGAGAGGAAACCACACTTTAGACCTTAGTCTGCCCTTTGTCTTGACCATGCCTTGGTGTCCATGGTGGGCTAGTTGCACCACCCTGGCAGTGAGAGACGAAGGGACCACTAACCGGCACCCTCTTAGCAGACAACCATCGCTATCTATTGTAAGTTCGTCTCTAATATTATACAAACTTCCTAGAACACGCTGAGAGTCAGCTTCAAGAAATGGTAGTTGTCTCTTCACCACATACCATTGGTTGGTTCAGATTGCAGAAAGTGCCTTTAGAAAACACTCATCTTTAGCGGTAGCTTTGACAATCTCACTGACTGAAATAGGCAGCGGTTTCGACCATTCCGATACATACTTGACATATTCTTCTGTCTCCTGGGCATCCTGCACTTCTTCTTCTGAAGCTACTTGCGGATGCCTAGACAAATAATCTGCCGGATTTTCAGAACCTGGGCGATACTCCAACCGACACCGGTAGTCCTGTAATTGGAGCATCCACTTTTCTATCCTTGGAGGGGGTTTGGACGCCGTACCATTGTATAACGGCAACAGAGGTTTATGATCTGTTGTTACCACGAAAGGACGCCCATAGACGTAAATATGAAAATGTCTGCAACCCCAATGCACAGTGATTGCTTCTTTTTCTATTTGAGAATATCTCTGCTCAGTCTCAGTCAATGACCTGCTGGCGCAAGCTACAGGGGACCAAATTCCACTACTTTGTTCCTGAAACAGGACAGCACCTAGGGCCAGATGTAGCAAAAAGCGATTTTGCGAATCGGAAATTGCGAGTCGGTGCGACTTGCAATTTCCGATTCGCAAAATCGTATGTAGAATGGTGTCTCAAACACCTTCTGCGAATCTCAAGGGGGTCGCAAAGACCCACCTCATTAATAGTAATGAGGTGGATCACAATTTGCGACCCCCTTGAGATACCCTGCACTCACAGCGATGGTGGCCTGCTGGAGACAGCAGACCTCTATTTCTGTGACTGCTTTTTCAATAAAGCAGTTTTTTTTTTTTGTATTGCAGCCTGTTTTCCTTAAAGGAAAACGAGTTGCAATACAAAATAAAAATGAAACCATTTGGTTTCTTTTTTTCAGAGTAGGCAGTGGTCCATCCATTGGACCACTGCCTGCTCTGAAAAAACATTTATAGCGACATTCACAAACGGGAAGGTGTCCCAATGGGACCCCTTCCCTTTTGCGAATGAGTTAGCACCCACTTCAAGTGGACGCTAACTGCGAATTGCTTTGCGACCGCTTTCGCGGGCACAAACCAATTCTGCATTGCGGTTCGAGTCGCAAATATGAAGGGAACACCCCTTCCTATTTGCGAGTCACATTCCCATTTTGCGAGTCAGTACCGACTCGCAAAATGGGAATGTGCATCGCGATGGCCGTTTTGCATGACGCAAACTGTGATTTTCGCAGTTTGCACCATGCAAAACGGTTACTACATCTGGCCCCTAGTCATTTTGGACCCGCATCAACTGCGACCTTGGTCTCTTTTCTGGGGTCAAAATATCTCAGGGTGGTATCACTGGACAAAGCATCTAAAATTTAGACATTTGTACCTCCTTAAACCAACATGGATGGAGAAAGTTGTGATGTACCGGGTTAGGTGTCATTCGTGTATAATGGCAACGTTAGGGATTCTCATATACACACAGATGCGGACTTCGCCAGGCTGCTTGGGTTTCCGGGCTACTACATTGGGAGAGACCCATGGTGTGGGCCTTGTCACTTTCTCGATAATGTCCGCTTTCTCCAGGTGATCTAGTTCCTTTTCCACTTGGGGTCATAGATGAAATGCAATGCGTCTATGGCGCAGAGCGACAGGTTGTACAGTCTTATCAATATGTAATTGCACCTCTTTTGTTTTCAAACAACCTATCCCTTCAAAAATTCCATGATACTGGCTCAGAAGTTTGGTTACCGACTCTTGGTGTATACTGAGTGCAAAGGTGACGACTCCCAAATCTTCCGCCGTTTTGCACCCCAGTGACATACCACGTCCTTGTTCTGCCACATACATTTTAGCTAGGATTGTCTTGGACTCATGGGTAATGGTCATGTCAAACACTCCCCTGAGAGCCAGTGGAGTAATCTGTCCATAGGCATAAACTTTTACCTTCGCTCTTGACAACACTGGAAGTGGGGACATTTTGCAATGTTCATTTGCAGCCAAAATGTTAATCGAGACCCCTGTGTCAATTACTGCCAGAACCTCATGGGTACCTAACTGAACTTGGCACTTTGGCAATTTTGTTGACATATGAGAAGGACTTCCAAGCGAGAATATCGAGTGAACTACATGCACTTCCGCTTCATCATCGTCCATGTCGCTACCATGTTCAGATTGGCTGGCCGCCACATTGATGGAAGCGTTCCCGGTCCGGGCTTTGCTCGATATACACACCTTCACAAAGTGATTTAACTTCCCACACCCAGCACACCTTTTCCCTCTGGCTGGGCACTCAGACGGTCGGTGTGACGGTCCACCACAATACCCACAGGGTTTCGTTGGAGGCTTGTTATCACAGGATCTCAGCTTATTTGAAGCTGTAGCTACTATGTTTGTAGATTCTTCTTTTATTGGGCTCTGTAGGGCTGCTTCCATATGGGATGCTCGGACTTTGGACAACTCTTTAGTTCGCCCCATCTGAAGAATGTCGGGTAAAGACCATCCGGACTCCTCCAGGATACGTTCTCTAAGCTTCACCGATGAACACCCATGAATATTTTGCCCTCTTATTTCCTCCACTTCATTGGCGAATCTGCACATGCTAGCCCGATCTCTGAGTCTCATGTAGAAAGCGTCTACTGATTCTTCCGTAAGTTGATGGGCTTGCCTGAAAACAAACCGCTCATAGTCTGTATTGGCCATGGGCTCAAAATGTCTATTTAGAGCAGTAATTAACGTGACATGAGTATTTGGGTCATCTTCAAAAAGTTTCTTGGATATTTTGTAGATATCTTTCCCTCCTAAATGCAAAATGATAGCGCGATTCTGAGCGTCTTTGACTTTGGTGGCCTCAAAATACAACAACACCCTTTCCACCCATTCTCCCCACTTAGGGGCTTGGGCCAATGGGGCCCCTTCCATGATGAAATGCTCGACGGGAGGAATTGTTGACATGATGCAAGCAGCAGGTAAGCGTACAATATGCAGAAACAGTCCTGGCCTCACACCATCAAATCGTGTACTCACTGGCCCGTTGGTGGCAGCGCAGACTCTGTTGAGACTGAGTAATATGGATGAAAAAAGTCACTAACAGCAGGACTCACCATGCGACTGCACGCAGAAAATGAACAGCAAGGTGATCAGGAGCATCCACAGACACACCTTTCCCACAGGAGTGAAAATTAAAATTGCAGAAACAACTCAGGCACCTTCACAGCAGAGCCAGCAGCACCAAAGTTCCTCCACACGGGCTCAGAATAGTGCCCTTGAGAAAGATTATTTTCATCCACAAAGGACAGCACAAAAACCGAGCCCTTCACTTGAAATTCGAGGTGGGCGGAGCTTTTTGTGGAAAACACACCCGCAGCAGCGTGCGCCTTTGGAGAGAGACACAACCGGAGTCAGGCATCCAAGAACGACAGGAAGAAACTCCGTCTGAGGGAGGAGGGCATGGCCTGCAGACAACGCCTCCTATCGGTGGCACGAGCACCGCAGGAGAAAGCGGCCGCCACAGAGAGGAGTGGGGATTCGGCGATACCACAACCCTCGTCGGCAATGTAATGTCAGCGATCCTGCTGACATTAAAACCATTGCGTTGAAAATAACTGGAGACATATAGCTTAATACTTTGCACCGGCGGTCTTGTCTGGGCCGGGTGCAGCGGCGAGGTGACGTTACAGACGCGACCACAGGATCGCTCCGTCACTGCCAGCCTTTTTCCTGCCATGGGCAACGCCCTTTTTATTTATATAATAGCCCTGCCGACACCAGGGCTTAACCACGCTAAAACGTAATAAACGTGGGTAGCACACACACGTGGGGCTTACTCCAAACTTCCACTCAGGCCACCCCTCCCCATGGTAGTGTCCCAGTACCAGTTCCGTCACTGGTACGTGACACTACAAGATATTTGGTAGTTAAGGAGATCATGTATTAAAACTCTCATTCTGTGATAGGAATATTTGATGCCCATAGTCTGATTGACAACCGCTCAGCAGGTTATGATGACCCCACGTCATAGTCACTCATTTGGAGAAAGCAGAATGACAAATCTAAAGGAAGAATGTTTTCGTTCTTAACCTCTGTGGGGAGTTGGAATTTTCCTCAGAGCTCCCCAGCCGAGTGACACTTTTTTCCCAAGATTATCTCTTCTACGCACCTCCAGTGCAAACGAAATCCATGAACCTTGCCATGAGCACTTCTGTTTATACACAGGCATAGATACAGGGAAATGAAAGCTGGAGAATGGTAGATTTAATGTTCATTTGCAGGCGCTGCCCTGGAGAAGGGTGCACACTTCTCTTTTGCCATGCCACCTAAGGTCCCTATTAAAAAGGAAGGGAGGCCCTGATACAGAGCTGCATTAGGAGGTTTTCAATTTCAAATAGAAGGTAAAAATAAGGTTCGAATTCTGATTTGTTTGTGGGCCCAACCAGGTTCTAAAGGGTGTGCAAGGTCCGACTGCGAGGGCATGTGCAAGGGAAAACAGTGGGTAAAGGTGAGAGCGTAGTTGCAAATGGAATTCAAGAGGAAATACAGAGTGCATTCAGGAGCAAGCTAATCTTATACAGCAGAACAAGTGCAATAGAGACATGAGCAATGCTTATTTCTTAGGCCTAGGTCTTTGGAGAGTGACCCCCAACCCAGTGGTTAATTTGTAAATTAAAACGTGCCGGTACTCTAAACCCTTCTCTTAAACGTGCGGCTGCTGCAATTAAATGTGGGAACACGGAAAACTGAGGCAGGGTAATCCTAAAACCATCTCTGGCCTCTTCAATCGATTTCAAGAGACTCCTAGTCCCTGCAGCTAACTCCTAAAGCTTTCTGCTTTCTCCCATTGTGATACTTTTTCGTTTTTCTCTTCCTCCGTCTTTCCCATATGTGTCTTTTACTCGCAGAAAATGCTTGGGGCAGAAGAATAAGTGCCAGCCCTCAAAAATAAGTGCCGGTGCTCGGCACCGGAAAGAACAAGCACAGATTAAGCACTGCCCCAACCCATCCACCAGAATTCCTGTCTAGAAACAAGAAAGGGTTTCTGATGAGGTATTTCTTAGGGAAAAGGGGAAGAAGAGTAAAGAACAGCAAATGGTTGAGTAAGACCAGGAATGCATTGCCAGTCATGCTGGATTGTTGAACAAATAATATTATCAAGGTCTCACCTATGGCAAATACAAGGACAGAGAAGGATTAGAAACATAATTCACTCTTATCCATGAAGTGTCTGTAAAAACCTATGATATTGCTATCCGTTTTACATTTCTTGATAGGCAGTCTCTTAAACAATCTAAATGTTAAACTGCATCTGTAAGAAACTGAGGGGCATATTTACAAGAAAATGGTGCATTATAGATGATGCGCCACTTCTCTTGGGCACCATTGCGCCCCCTAACGACACCATGTGTTCACTATAGTTACAATACGGCACACCATGGGGCATGTTAGGCCAATAGCGTCAAACATTTTGATGCTATTGTGGAGGCTTGGTGGATTAGCACCAAAAATTACGGAGCTAATCCACCAAAGACCACGGAGGCCCATTGACTACAATAGGAGCATCACTTTACCGGGCCTCCTATCTGGGAAACACCCCCCTTGCAAACATTATGCCTGGCACAGGCAATAATGTGGCACAAGTGCGTTAGAAAGTGGCGCAATGCTTACATTGTGCCACTTTGTAAATATGGCATGGGGAAATGGTCTCCCTAACGCCACATTAGTGTAAAAAAATGACACTAGTGTGCTGCAAGGAGGCACGAGGGGCTTGTATATGTGCCCCTCCGTTCATAAACCCACATTAAGATTCTGATGCTGTTTATGTACAGCACTGTAGAAAAATAAGTCTAAAGCAATACTTAAGATAAGTCCATAGAGTTCATAATCCTTGTGAACAATGACTTCCACATTCTTAGGAATTGGAAATGTCATAGTTTATGAAATGGAAACCCTGAGTAAGCTAAAAAATAATGTAATGGGTTCCCGGGATTGCACTCAGGTACTCCTAACACACTCTGAAGGGATATGCAAAAATGGCTCTTGAGAAGCTATACTGCAGATAATTCATAATGCTTGGAAACAAAGAAAACCTAGTGATCAAAGAAGCTGAACAAATGATAGACAAGTGCAATCCAACGAGATTGAGAGGCAATGTGCTTTTAAATGCTTTTACTTTTTCTTTGTAATGGGTCACCTTCCTGCACATAAACAATCCATCCCCTCAACGCAGACGCCCTTGTACTATGGTGCAAGGATACCTGTGTTGGCGCTAGGCAGCTTCATCCAGTACCAGCACAGGGGGAAACACAGGGGTGCGCCGTAATCATCTAAATATAGCACAACTCTGTGTTTCTAAAGTGGAGCAGTCGGGCGCTACTATTTTTGGCGCAACACCATGCTACGCCACTTTAACATAAATCTGGGCCTACTTTTTTCTTTTCAGTGAGGCACACCATGAGAGTACATGATTTTCCAAGCTGTTTCCACCATGTACTTGTCTTCCCCTGCACTCCTGGTAGTTCGCATATGTCTGTGTTCTTCTCTTTGCCCACTCCATGTTGCAGACCTGCCAACTTCACTAAAAACCTCACAGTGTGAGAAGGAAGTGGGGCCATAAAAGGGGCATGGCCTCGTGCTGAGAAGCACCTAGGAGGCTCTTTTGCCCCCACCGTGCCCCAAAAGCCCTCCTCAAAAAAAAAAAAAGCAAGCTTGTCGAGACTGCTGCAGATGTCCTGGGGTGTTTTCACATCCATTAATGGACATCGGCAGTGAAAGCCTCCAAAAAGGAACTGAAAACTACTGTTTACAGTGGTTTTCAGCTTGTTTTCCCTGCCACCATGTGATATTGGCTCCTCACCAGGAGACTGTGTGAGGGAGTCAATATCGTATGTCACATTGTGGCACCATGTGAGTTGGCAGGACTGCTGTTGCGCTCGCCCTCGTGTATTCTTACTGCTGTTAGTTTCTGGCCAGTGTGTTTCTCTCCAACCTATCCATGTTGCTGTCTCTCCGATTGCTTCTCCTTATCACCCCATCATCCATTTTGCTTCTCCCATCTGTGCCCTCCAGTCTCTCCTCTCGCTTCTTCTCTCCACCTGTGTACTCCATCTGCCATTGCCTGCTCACCCATGGGCTTCTCCCTGCCCACTCGACGTTGTTGTTTCCCAAATAGCTTCTCCTCCTCTGGCACCCACTGCATTCTTCAGCACACCACAGGTTGCTTGTGCCCCACCCCCCCCAAGTTGCTTCCCTCATCTGTTTTTTTTTCAATAAAATGGTTTTGCACACTAATTTCTTTTACTTATTGATCTAATTCAGATCTGTAACTAAACAGAAAAAACACCTTTGCCGTTTTGTAGGCATACATGATTGGTGCGCATGAGCTATTCTTTTTTTTTCTTTAGCCACCCTGTACAGTATCAGTGATGCTGTGCAACATGGCTAAAAAACATTGGCAAAGCCAGTGGGTACAAAAGACAATCCCTTTTGTCTTTGCTAATGCCTGTTTTGTTTTTTTAATGCCAAAGTAATCTTGTGTACGTTCCACTTGCGCTACCTGTAGCTTGTGTGATTTCCTGTGATGCCAATGCCTACGCTGACTGCATAGCTTTATGTAATGGGTGAGTTAGTTCATGCAGACATGTCTTGCTGTAAAACTGGAGATACTCTTGAGCGCTAGCAATATTCGATGTCTGACTGAAGAAGGTAGGCAGTTGTGAGGGAAAGGTAAGCAATATCACTTACATTCACAAACAACAATATCACTTACATCACTTACAGCATATCACATACAAAGCAACATCACTTACATTCACAACCCCCACAGGGCCCTACACTCAGCCCAGCTCTCTCTCGCAGAAGTACCTGCATCAGGAAAACCAGAACAGGAGGACGCTCCTTCTCCTACTTCGCAGACACCACATGGAATGCCCTTCCTCTCCACATCAGACAAACCACCTCCCTCCTCAGCTTCATGAAGGAACTGAAGACATAGCTTTTTCAATAACCACCTAACTGGGATACGCTACTCTTATACCTCCCACCCCACAACTCCTTGAGACCCTAATGGGTGAGTAGTCGCACATTACAAGCACTAATTGATTGATTGATTGAAACAGGTGGTGAGAATAGGAACTTGCAATAAAAAACAGTATACAATTCCTGATTTTAATGCTGATCAATGCCCTTTTTTAGCCAGTATAAAACCTGCAGGTCTTGTGGGAATAATGCATGTTACACAAGAAAAAAATAGGTAACTTCATCCTACCCAGGCAACTATGTTGACAGAATGCTTGACTTCGGTTTATAACAGCTTATGCTCAGCTCTAACAGAGTTCAAGGCTGTTCTGTTGATGCTGTACAGGGTTTCATGTGGTTCGGGGCTGAAAAGTTTGTGGCAACGCAAAGGTAAAATGAGGTCCACCCTGGGCATGGGGCACTGCTTTTGACTGTAGCCCAAAAGGAGGGGAAGACTGTAAGCATCAATGCTTATTCTTGGGGGTATTTTCTGTGGCGTATCAATAGTGCCATATGTCCTAATGCTAAAAACGGACAGGGGCCCCATCCCATATTTAGGTAGTAAAAAAACAGCCACTAGGATTCAGGGGACCCCCACACATCTGGGCCCTGGTGCCATTGCACCTGCTGCAGTATTGATAGCAATGCCTCTGAATCTGCTAGTCAGCACCACAACATGCGCCCTTCACCCATGAAATGTTAGTGCAGGCCCCGGGAAAGGGTTGTGAAGGCCCTCTGCCCCTGGAGGATTTGGGAGGTGTATCAGGAACAGCGGAATGAAGTGGGTAGTCACGAATCACGTTATTGGCACAGTGCGTGGAAAAATCACTTTACCTGCGTTGTCAAAGTGAGCGCCCACCACCCGCACCAGAGTGAGTGATTGCTAGACGTAGAAAGCTGGGCAAGTAGGAAGGACTGTATTAAGTACTGTTGATCGAGGGCAAGTGGTTTGAGTGGGTTAAAACAAAGAAATAATTAAGCGGGAGAACGGGGACACAGAGGAAGTACTCAAAGACGGAAGATGAGTTATTGATGTGGGACCTGGTTCGATGGCGGGCAGGCGAAGCAGATACTGAAATGGTTTGTCAGGAAGAACACATCAGATTCCTTAGGCATAACATTGTATATGTTTCTATTGTTTGGAGGAATGGGGTGAAGGGGAGGTTGGGGAGGGAATTATTGAGGGGTGGGGGATTGGTTAGAATAAATTGTTGGACTTGAGTAGAGCATTTTAGTATAAGCAGCTTGGCCAAATGGTGTTCAACTGGCCAACTGGCCAGTTTGCTCCCAATAAAAACAACCTTTTGCTAATAGGACAGAACGGAGTATTATATTGATTGTCTCCCAATACTAAGTGTATGCATCATACTTTAAAGCCAATCGCATCCTCTCCTGCAGAAGAGGAGGAAACAGTGTGCTCTTTTAAGCAATCATGTGCCAAAACAAAACCAAAAAGCTGCAATACTCAGTGATGAATGTTGAACGAAACAGTAAAACTGAGAAGAAATGTTCAGATCTCTGTTTGGAGAAAGGCTTCTGATTAGAATGGGGAGGATTAAATGAAAAGCGCAAATTGCTGATTTTGGCATTTTACGTCTGAATGTATTTTATGAATATTTTATTTCATACTGCACATATCATGCTGCATATATTATGCTAATGTAGAAATCTTAATTACTTTTGACCTGAACAAGAAAAATGTTACACATCCTCTGAATGTGTTTGCACTAATGCTTTGAGTGTCAGAGGGGAAAAGAAGCAAAGCTAAGTTGACTGGTAGATAAACATGTTTTTTGTGTTTTTAAGCTGCTTTTTCCCAGGATCTTTCTATATTGCATATTGTTTTGCTCACGGAGCTATTTACGTATGCAGTCTTACTTCGGAGAAATATTTTAGAGATGCAAATGGCCATTTGGTGCTTTTTATTGAACATGATAAACTAAACTTTAAATGGAACACATCAGTTACTTGTTTTGCCACATGCAAGAAAATGAAATGGATCGCTATAAGTTAAAATTCTGCACACATTAACATGCGTTGGAAAAAATGTAAAAGTATTTACTGCCTGAGAGAAAAAAAAACAGGGTTAAATGTATTCATGTGGATGTTTATTCAAATAATATGTGCCTATTGTGCAGTATGTTCAATGTCTGTTGAGTGTAGAACAATGTAAGAAATGTTGAATGTGGCATTAACAAAAATGCCTGATGTGTGAACAACTCAGAGAAAAAATAAGAGACATTTAAAAGTTAAAAATAAGGAAAAGGAAGTGGTTGTCACGCGAGGATAGAGGGCGTGAGCAGATTTAGAACCTCTAGAGATAAAGGAAGCGCATTGATATCTCTAAACAATGGTACAGAGCATAGGTGGTTTTACGCACCCTAGTTTTCCTGCTGAAACATAAGACAACTGAGCTTCGCCAATCCATATGTGCTCATGCTGCAGCCCCCCTTAACTAAATCCTGAATCAGATAACAAGGCAATATGGTTACTAGCACCACCCTCTGACGCACTAAGGCCCTGATTTATACTTTTTGGTGCAAACCTGCACTAACGCAGTTTTGCACCAAAAAGTTTAGAACTGGCTTGCACCATTTCTGTGCACCAGTCCGGCACCATATTTATGGAAAGGTGCAAGCAAATGCAAAGGGTAGGCTAGTGTAAAACAAATTACGTTAGTCGGGTGGGGCTGGCGGTATGGAAGAAGGGGGTTTTGTGCCAAAAAATTATGTTAGGCAGGTTAGAGTAAAAAAAAAATGACTGTAACCTGCCTAGAGTCATTTTCTGATGCAAAACCATCCATACCACATGACTCCTCTCTTAGAAAAGACAGGTGTCATGCCCACCACCCCAATGGCCAGCACAAGGGATCAGGATCCCTCTAGTCCCCTGTGCTGGCCATTGCACCCAGTGCCATGTAGGGGGACCCATTTCAGGGCCCCAATGGCACTTAAAAAAAATACTTACCTGTACTTACCTATACTTACCTAGGATGGGGTCCCCCATCCTCCGATGTCCCTCTGGTGTGGGTGTCCCTGGGGCCTGAGGAGGGCACCTGTGGGCTTATTCTACGGTGTTCCACCATGGAAATAGGCCCACAGGTCTCCTAATGCCTGCCCTGACCCAGGCATTAAAATAGGGTGCAAAGCAAGCTTTTTTGACCCCTCCTCCCTCCCTTGCTTGATTTTAGCATGGGGGATAAATATGGCACTAAGGCCATAGAGTCATTTTTTTGCAAGGGAACACCTACTTTGCATCGAAATGAGAGCTCTACAACCAATTACTTTCATAACCATCAATACTGACCTACTCATACTGGTTTGGCATCAATATGACAGAGCACAATAGGGAAAATAATTATTTGAACCAAAAATAATTTGCTCAGGGCAGACCACTCTGAGATAGAACACACACGGAGCCTAATTTGCAAAAACATTAAGGGGGTCATTCCGACCCCGGTGGGCGGCGGAAACCGCCTGCCTGGCGGGAACCGCCAAAAGACCGTACCACGATCAAATGACCGCGGCGGTCATTCTGACTTTCCCGCTGGGCCGGCGGGCGACCGCCAGAAGGCCTCCCGCCGGCCCAGCGGGAAAGCCCCTTCAACAATGAAGCCGGCTCCGAATGGAGCCGGCGGAGTTGAAGGGGTGCGACGGGTGCAGTGGCACTCGTCGCGATTTTCAGTGTCTGCTTTGCAGACACTGAAAATCATTATGGGGCCCTGTGAGGGGGCCCCTGCACTGCCCATGCCAGTGGCATGGGCAGTGCAGGGGCCCCCAGGGGCCCCACGACACCCGTTCCCGCCATCCTGTTCCTGGCGGTATTTACCGCCAGGATGGCGGGAAGGGGGTCGGAATCCCCATGGCGGTGCTGCAAGCAGCGCCGCCATGGCGGATTCCTTGGGCCAGGGGTAAACCGGCGGGAAACCGCCGGTTGCCCTTTTCTGACCGCAGCTTTACCGCCGCGGTCAGAATGGCCCAGGAAGCACAGCCAGCCTGTTGGCAGTGCTTCCGCGGTCCCCGGCCCTGGCGGTCATGGACCGCCAGGGTCGGAATGACCCCCTAAGTGCCAGGGCCTAAGGTATTTCTCAGGAGGCCATTGTAGTGTGCACCATCTATAGTCTCTGCTAGCGCTGCCAAATACAAGTGCCAACAAAGCCTTCTACCCTTACAATCCTACAAATGTGACAATTTGGACTATACCATTGGACCCAAAGCTGTAAGAATAGCAGGAGCACCCTGGAATTTGTATTACTTTTGTAATATTTTCTTTTCGTTTTCTATGCATATATAACATGACATGATGCAAACACACATCCTGATCAATCAGTCCCAAACCTCATGAAGATGAAGGAAGCAGTGCAGCAGCTCCATCTGTACACACAAGACCAATTTTCTGGTAACACAATAATTACAGGCAGATTTGTTAGCAATCACAACTGGTTGGGTACAGTCAGGGACCGTTTTCCTCGGAGAGAGGATCTTGTCCATAGTAAAGCCTCCATGGACCCCAAACTTTATAAAAATTGCAGCGAACACCCTCTGCTTGTATATGTGACTTTCCCTGCAGCCATATACATATCCATCCTCTTTCTCCATTCTCTCAAGGTGAGAACCTCTGCTACCCCCAAATGCCTCACAATATCTCTCTTCGCCACCACCAATCCTACACTACTGTGAAGGAGTTTAGCCCGGGGGACATCTCCCTAATTAGGTACACCCAGCAGGATGTAATTTGTCTCTGGTGGAATGTCCACCCCAGTATATTTCGTAATTTGCATATTATTTTGACCCAGTATGTCTGAATTACTGGGCACACCCACAGCATGTATAGAAACATCCTTCTCTCCTCTCTATACCGCTCAC
Organism: Pleurodeles waltl; assembly: GCF_031143425.1. Taxonomy (NCBI): domain Eukaryota; kingdom Metazoa; phylum Chordata; class Amphibia; order Caudata; family Salamandridae; genus Pleurodeles; species Pleurodeles waltl. Next base: position 1,536,975,030 of record NC_090440.1, on the reverse strand, counting down.
GTTCCAGAGATTCTGCTCTTCTCATTGCATGAAGTCTCACCTTATGTGGTATTCTGAGCATAGAATGTGCATTGTGAGAATTCTCATGATGTAACCAGGGAAACCGGGTGGCAGTTGATGGAAGAGATCGGATGAAAGCCGAAGCATTTGTGAAGGCTGGGGTGTACTTAATCGTACTTAAATAAATGTAGAGACATTAAATACATAAAATTGTCTCCTTACATCTTTTCATTGGCGACGAGTTGATGAGGAGCTTGCTGGCCTGCTGGAGTCCCCATCACCCTAACTCGCTAATCTTCAGTGAACCATCGAACTGGATGTACATTCAAATATTTATTTTCTTTTTTCTCACGTTTTTGAGTCTACAAAGATTTTTTTTTGGTCCCAACATGCGTGAAAAGCTTAATTTATTTCCGTGATTTGAAGAGTGAACTTCTGTTTACCTTTGACGCATGTGAAGATTTTCCAGCGAGTGCTGTATTCCTCGCTTCATGTAATCAGCTGGAGCGGAATTCATTACGTCCTCGCCAGTGCTCCCCCAGCTTCGGAGACAAGCGTGAAAACCTCACACTGTTGAAACAAGCTCCATTTCCTCTCAGGCACGACGTCTTCATGATTTGGCGGCTGTCTTGAGGCTTTGGGCTGCTTACTATCTGGACCAACCAACTTCACGAAATTTGGTGACAGGTACACCTGTTTATTATTAAACGGAGTGACTTCACAATAGTTATTGTGCATTCAGTTTCGGTGACACGCACACCTTGAACAGCATAAAAGGAGTGCTTTCACAATATTTATTGTACGCACACCTTGATCGGCAGCAGCGACTTAACAGCAGTTTCACTTTCTCAGTTTCATCTTTTAACTGTTCACTGGCACATTCTTAAAGTGTTACACAGTGATTTGGACAGTTTCTCTGATAAGTACATCTTCTGTATTTTTTTTTTTAGTAGTTTACTTTCATTGTTCAAATAGAATAATTTTATTATTTTCTTCATTTGTTACCTGGTCACTTCGGCATTTCAATTCATAATGCAAAACGTAACATGTCCACCATATTTTTTAACCTCCCCAGGCGAGCCACAAATACATTGGAAGAAATGGAAATCTGTCTTTGCACATTATGCAAGAGTTTGTGGTACTTCTTTGAGTGCAGAACGTAAAATGTCACTTTTAGTGCATTGCTTAGGTTCTGAAGGGCAAGAAGTTTTCAAAAATCTGCCAGAACTCTCTGTGGAAGACAAACTTTGAAATTTGCATAAAAAAACTAGATTTGCATTATTTGCCCAAAATGTCCACAGTCTTAGAGAGATATCAATTTGGCAAAAGGGTTAAAAAATCAGGTGAATCTGTTGAAGAGTATGTTACTGTTTTACAAAGGTTAGCTTCAACGTGTATTTTTTGGGGAAGCAAGGAAGAAAGATTGAGATACCAATTCATGTTAAGGTGCAACATTGATTAAGCAAAATAATCCTTTTGAAATAAAGATAATCCTTCTCTCAGTGAGTTAATAACAATTGCTAAGACATGTGAGAATAGTTCAGTATGTCTTGAAGAGATAAAAAAGGCAAGTTTTGGAGACAAAGAAAGTGAAGTACAATCTATTAGTCAAGGAACTAAAATAATTGAGTGAGTGGGGACGAAGGAATGTTATAAAAATATTAAAGAGAAAAAACCAGAGCAAGGAAAGTGTTTTAGGTATGGTGAGTTTGGTCACTAGGCTAATTACAAGGGTTGTTATGGCTGGAAATTAATTTGTAAAAATTGTGAGGAAAAGGGACATGTTACCACATGTTGTAGAAGTGCAAATTTTAAAAAGTAGAAAGTTCAAGAAGTTACATTTGAAAATGATGATTCTTCATCTGAAGAAATTATTTCTTAAGTGAAAAATGGCGTTGCTGGTCCAGTAGAAATTGTACTAATTGATGGTGCATCTGTTCCCATGATATTTGATTCAAGGGCAAAAATTACACTTATTCCCAGAGATACGTTTGAAAAACATCTTACGACCTCAGTTAAACTATTCAAACCATATATTTGTCCTAAGGGTTATGGTGGCGAGCCTATTAAGTTGTTAGGTTATTTTATGGGCTCTTTACAATTTAAGGATAGGTTCACAGCAGGGAAGATTTAATTCTCTTATTAGTTGGCTGCACCAGAGAGATTTGAATGTATATCTTGACCCTAATGAAAATCCTTTGGAGCGGCTGAAAGACATAGAATGTGTTGACACAGTAACCAGTTCCAGGCCACAGTATGAACAAGAATGTCCAGACGTATTTCAGAACAAACTTGGCTGTCTAAAGGAATATGTGCATAAGATAAAGATAAAGAAAAGAACCACCCCTGTGGTGAGCAAAGTAAGAGGGATACCTTCAATCGTTAAAGAAAAGATGTGGGCAGAATTGGATGAATTAAAACAGAATTGTATAATTGAGGAGGTGGAAGCCACTGAATGGTTAGCTCCCATGGTCATGGCAGTGAAGGCTAATGATGAGCCGAGGGTATGTATTGACTTGAGAGAGTTAAATAAGTGTGTAGTAGTTGATCACTACCCTCTGCCTAACATTAATGAAGTGTTATCCATGTTAAAGAGTGCAAAATGTTTCTCTTCCATTGATTTACCATCTGCCTACCACCAAATTAGATTACACAAGGACTCGCAGGATTTAACAGCATTCATAACTCCTTTTGGTACTTATAAATTTATTGCCATGCCCTTTTGTTTGATTTCAGCAGTGGCTGTATTCCAAGCTGCCATGGAAAGAGTACTCAAAATATACCAAGATTACATTTTAGTTTAGGGTGAAAATGATAAAGAGCATGATCAGAGAGTACGAGAGGTTCTTCGGATACTTAAAGAGAGTGGTCTAAATTTGAAAGCGGAAAAGGGTAAATTCAATCTTGATGATATTGACTATCTAGGACACAGAATTTCATCCAAAGCATTGAACCTAAAACAGAATTGGTAGACACTATTTTCAATCTCTTGAGTCCATCTTCTAAGGATGAGGTGATTAAGGCCCTCATTACGACTCTGGCGGTCGGTGATAAAGTGGCGGTAATACCGCCAACAGGTCAGCGGTAATTACCGCCAAATTATGACCATGGTGGAAAGATCTCCGAAAGACAGCCAATGTACCACACCGACCGCCAGGGCGGAAACAACAGCTTCCATGGTGGAAGCCGCCTACAGCCAGGCAGAAGTCAATGTTCCACCCACCATATTAAGACTCTATAAACCGCCACCTTTTCCGGGGCGGTATCAATGACATCAAAAGCCTGGCAGAAACAGAGCTCAGAAGTGAAAAGACTCACCATTGGAAACACGGGGAACAACCACGCCGCCATGGAACCAGAACTGCATGTATTTCCGATGATATTATATGTTCTGCTCCACCACGAACACCAACGTCGGCAAAGACAACAACAGTGAGTACAGCCGCCTACCACACAAGGGAGCGTGGGGAAATGAGAGTGACAGACACACACTCACCACACACATCACATACACACAACCAGATGCACAAGAAAGCAAGTTACTCCCCCTAAATCGGCTAAATAATGCAAGAACAAAAATAATTCACTAAAGTGAGTATAATAATACCAACACAGCACAAAAATAACTTAGCCAATGTTACAGATATCTACAAATGTACAGCAAAAGGGACACTGCCCAGTCCTCATTTCGCATGGGCCACATGGCCACAGGGCAAAGTCCAAGGCCCCACTTGTCACCTGCATCAATACCGAGTGAACACTGCAGGGGCATCAGTTGGCAAATAGGCAGGCACCTCAGGGGGAGGGGGGCACCTCAGCCGGATGCGGAAACAAGACCACTGGTTTTAGAGGGGGCAACATGCCCTGTGCTTGGTCCTGGGGAGTGATGGGCCACAGTCTCTCAAGTGGTTGGCTCCCACACTGGTTCTGGAGGGGATGGGCCACAGTCTCTCAAGTGGGAGTCTCCCGTACTGGTTCTGGAGGGGGCAACATGCCCTGTGCTTGGTCCTGGGGAGTGATGGGCACAGTCTCTCAAGTGGGTGTCTCCCACACTGGTTCTGGAGGGGGCGGCCCGCACAGCAGCCCATGGAGGCAGGATCACATTGCGTCCGCCAGCGATGACAGCTGCACTGTGGTGGTGCTGGTGCTGGTGTTGGTGGTGGGAGTCTCCTGGACATCCTATGCACCCTTGGATGGATACACTGTGGTGGTGCTGGTGGTGGTGGTGGTGGTGGTGGGAGGCTCCTGCACATCCCCTGCACCCTTGAATGGATGCACAACCATACTTGGTGGTGAGCTGTCTGTGACAGCTGCTGGTGCATGCTCCTGGTCCTTCTTGCCTGCTGGTGCAGGCTCCTGGTCCTTCTTGCCTGCTGGTGCAGGCTCCTTGCCCTTCTTGCCCGCTGGTGCAGGCTCCTTGCCCTTCTTTCCTGCTGGTGCATGCTCCTTGCCCTTCAGTATATGTGGCCTGGAATCCTTTCCACCATGAGTAGGTGCGGATGGAACTGGGGTCGGGGACTGTGTAGCTGAGGTGCTTGGCTGGGTTCGTGATAGCCTGGCCATACGTGCAGGACAGGGGGAGGGGTAGGGAAGAAGTCAATGGTGGATAGGAAAAGTTTCTTAGGGAAAGGGAGAAGGAATGGGAGTGGAGAATGAGGGAGTGTTTGTTGGAGGTGTCTGTCTGCTGGATTTGGGTGCAGGTGCATGGGTTGTATGCTGTTGTGAGGTGGATGGCTGTTGGGTGTCTGAGTGCTTGCGTTTGTGTACTTTAGGAGGTGGGAAGACACATTTGGAGAGGCACAGGGGATGTGTGCATTGATGTTGTAGAGGTGTCTGCCAGTGAGGTGTGTGTTCTGCTTGGTGTGGTGATGATGCTGGTAGTGGATGATGATGTAGTGCATGCAGGTGTGAGTGTGGAAGTGACTGGGAGTGTTGTGTAGCTATTTTAGTTATAGCTCCATGCACGTTAGTTTAATACACTAGCCAGCTGTGCACCTTGACCTAGATATATTTTATTCAGCTTCACATTTTTATTTTTACAATAACCAGTTTTACGGTCTTGTTTTAATTTCTTCTATCTAACTGTTTTGCTTAGCCCAGCACTGTGTTCTCAAACAACACATTCTTGATCACTTTGTGCTGCAGTCAAGGCTACAGTTTGGTACATTGCCGGTGAACGTGGTAGAAGTTTATTCTCCAACATTCGTAGAAAATACACGTCCTTGCGTAGGGACATTTTCTTAGAACATTGGCTGTGTTATTATAAAAACACTTCCTTGTCCCATTACACGTTAAGAGGGAGATTCCAGCCAGGGAACCACAACTGTATGCTGAATGCTTCGCTGCAGATGCTAACGCAGACTACAGGTCTTTGCTCAGGTATGAGGGTTGATGTTCTCCCGGGGAACCTGAAAGGCAGGATTAGAGCTTAATATGCCGTGCTCAAATTATGATTCAGATAGAAAATAGTCCATCGACTTTAGTGACAATATGATAGCATTATTCTTATGCTTCACTCTCATTGTCACCATTTTAATATTGTTATGTTGTGTCGTTCTGGTTATTGCAGGTCCCGCTTTGCTATCTAAAATGCAGTCGTTTTATTAAACCAGTCTTTAAAACTTATACTGCTTTCATTGTCATTTATATATGAGACCGAATTGTGAATGAGAGAACCGGATGCAACCTGAGTGACCACGACTTCCCTGGGAAGTATGATATGTCATGCACTCGGCTGCCCAATCATCTCTACCTTTCGGGAGAGATGAGGCACTGCTAGTTAGCCGGAGCAAAACCCGGATTTGGAGCGACAGGTGTCACCCACCGTGGGTCAGACTCAGTCCCCCACACTGTGGACGATCTTGCTGCTCAAAATCCAGTAGTCTCATTAGAATAATGAGAGCCTACGCGACATGACACCACCAACGTTTGGTCAGGCTCTAATTTTCGGGTCGTCCGGAGTATCTCGGTCTCATTTTATATAATGACACCTCAATGCCGTATGCGGAGACGTCCGTGGTACTGAGGATTTCCACCACAGCTGTGTGGGTAATCCTATTACAACTGGCGGTTGTTCAAGCTTGAACTTTAAAAGGAAACCCCGTTTTGGCGTGCCTTCTCTGAACTCATAGTGTTAATATCATGGCGAATCCCCAACATGTACAAATAGCTGTTAATATGAGACAACCTCTCACAGCACACTTATTAGCAAATGGCCTAACAGCCCAACAAGGTCCAGTCACATTTGTGGTGGACACCCACGCAGCTTATAGAACAGAACTTTTTTACTCTTGGGTCACATTTCCAGCAGTTGATGGGAACACAAATACATTTCACCAATATACACTTGCGAACGCGCCTGGACAATACAGAGCATACGCATATTTAGAGATACCTCTATCTTATCAAGAACATAATAATTGGCTTGATGGTGCCCTACCTCATACAATATTACAAGTAAGGTTAGGTCCACTAAGTAATGACAGTCGTACCTGGCCTTTATTGGCCACCTATACACCACATCCTGCGGTTGAAAATTTAGCAGTAGCTGAGGTTCGTCACTTATACATTGAGTTAACAGCAATATATAGACGATATAGACGATTAGTACAATTTGTGATGCAAACATTAAATGCAAACCCAGCACGTGCTGCTCCAGCACACCCACATGGAGTAACGCCAGGTATAAATCCTGCGACTGTACATCCGATTATGGGTAAAGTACTGGAGCAGCACGTGCTGCTCCAGCACACCCACATGCAGTAACGCCAGGTATAAATCCTGCAACTGTACATTCGATTATGGGTAAAGTACCCGCCAAACGAGAAGAAACTCCGTTTTGGTTAGCACAAAAAATGTATACACTGGAGGCAGTATTTCCCCATACGGGACCTCAGGATAAACATAGAATATTAACGATGCACTTGCCCTTTGGGATGGTCCCTACAGTAGAAAACTGTAATACCTGGGGTATGGTATTTGCCGCGCTCTACACAACCGCACACGGTACACCGGCACTTGTCAATTTACCAGAAGTGCTTAAACAAATTCAAAATGAATATGGGGCTGCCCCGGCCCTAGATTTGGGGATGCAATTAATTGGCAATTTTGCCAAAGTGTCCTCAATCATTTTAAGTAATCTTAAATGGGAAGCAGTCACACTTGCAGTGTGCATGAGGCTTCCTGACGTTCCGCAACAGGAACAGGAGAGCTGCCTAAAATAATATCAGAAACGTATTCAAGTATCGGTCGAGATAGCCTAGGGGCCAGACCACAAAATCCTTAATTCCAGGGTAAATCAAATTAAGATACCCCCAAACAACAACATGAGGGTAATAAGAAATGCTGGGATAAAAAGCAACAAACGCCTAAAAAAGAAAGGGGAGAATCTCCACGTACGAGACCCCACAGAATAGGTATAATCTCAGAAATAGAGATAATATCAAAACACCTGATAGATATTAATATACTGATACATGCCAATCTAGTTCCTTTCAGGACTCATCGGAAAAGAGAAATGAGAGAGGTGGGCGATCAGAGCACATGAAACCGAGACAGGAATCACAATGCTCTTCAGAGGTTTCTGTTAAAAAGGAAGAGAAACCTGCCCAACAAAAACAACAATTTAGAAAGAAAAAAGTGGCAGCAGTCGCAGTCCGACATGCCACACAGGAAGAGGGTCCTCTTGAAGAACAAGAATTGGGCTCTAACATTGCTAGACAGCGCGGCAGAGGTCACAATAGTTCGCCGGAATCTTGTAGAGCATCTGGAGGTGAAAGCAACTGATGGCTTTATACAAGTAGAAACAGCGGACATGCGTGTCTCCAAGCCTGATAGGGTGTACAAAGTAACGCTGCAATTAGAAGGAGACATTGAGCGCACAATAGACGCAATCTTTTGGGATCGCATAGTAAAAGTGTATGATGTCTTGTTGGCCGAACAAGATGGGCCGCCTGACTTTGCCCGTACCTGCCCATATGGAGAAGATGTCATTAAGCCTTCCTTCTTGCCTCTTGTTCCAGGGGAACTGGCTGAATCCTATTCCATTGAATGGGCTTTAGCACAAGCACCTGCATTATACAGAAATCACGTAGGATGGGATAAAGACTCCCCTTACCATGTAATTCCCATTAAAAGTGAAGCTCAGCCACTACCGCAGTATCCTACAAAACATGAAGCAAAAGCACCAGTGAGAGAAATACTAACGCAATTAGTGTACCAGGGTGTGATTGAACCCTGTGTCTCGCCAATGAATAACCCTTTATTCCCGTAGCTAAACCAGACCATTCACACAGAATAGTCTTAGACTACAGACATCTAAATAGTCATACACGCACCTATGCTATACAAAATTCACATAGCACTGCACTAATGAGCAACATAGTGCATAAAAAATACAAAACAACGCTAGACATTTCCAATGGGTTTTTCTGCCAGAATATAGCACCTGAAAGCAGAGACTTAACAAGCTTTAGCGCACTAGGCTCTCAGAAAAATTCTGTTGTTTACCTCAGGGGTATAAGAACAGACCAGGACTGTTCGCGGCTCGTGTCACTGCCATTTTACACGAGATCGACCCTGAAGCATTGTCCTATGTAGATTATATATATCTCACGGATGATGAATTATTACAACATTTAAGATGGGTAGCCTGCATTGTTGTAGGGTTTGCCGAATTTGGCTACAAATTTAACTTAAAAAAAAAACAAAATAGTCTTCTTCAGGGTCCTGTTTCTAGGATAGCAGTTGTCAAGTGAAGGGAAGAACCTAGCGCCACAATTCTTAGAAAAGTGCGCACAGTTACAACTACCGAATACGATTAAAAAACTCCAATCATTATTGGGTTCCTTAAATTTTGGCAGAACCTACATTCCAGATTATGCTACGCACATAAAACCTTTATGTGAGTTAATACGTCCCGATTTTTCAAGTGAATTCTGGACAGCTGAACATGCACGCATCCTTAGAGAATTGCAGACAGACATGCTGGCAGCACAACATTTACACACAAGGGACAACAAAACACCTTTGTTCATCAGGGTAATAGCTGGGTCCATCGGTTTCACCTATGTGACATTTAACGAAGGTGAGACAGTTCCGATTGCATACAAATCACATTTGTATTCAGCAGCTGAACAACGCTTTGCTCCCACAGAGAAAATTCTCACTACCGTACAGATGGCTCTTATTAAAGAAAGATCTCTTGCCCAAGGAAAACGCATTATTGTTGTTTCTCCAATCCCAGCCCTAGAGGCTCTTATAAAAGCTGGCGTTCTGAATGCAAAAGCACTACATCCACCTTGGATACAATGGGCTACGTCTTTAACAGCCACTGATGTAGACTACATTTTTGACCCAAAGTTACAAACTCAGGAATTCGTACAATATGAAGTAGAATATTCAGTTCCAGCAAATACCTTGCCTATTGATCAGTATCATAGAGTCATGTACCCCGATGGCTCTGCACAACCTGCAATTAGAACTAAACATCAATATTCTGCTGCTTGCCCAGTTGTAAGTGGCTACATGGAAGGGGATACATTGTGTCCTCTACATACCTTTACACAGACCATAGGGGATTGTACAGCACAATTGGCTGAGCTAAAAGCTCTGCTGATGGCACTGGAACACACGGATCCGGCACAGCCTACGCTGATTGTTTGTGATTCATATTATTGTGTCCACTCCTTTTATGAATAGCTGCATTATTGGCGCCAGAATGGGTTCAGTGACTCCAAAGGCAACACCATTAAACACAGACTACTGTGGGGCAAAGTAGCTGACCTGAAGGAGATGCTACCGAATGTCCATGTTGTACATACACTTGTGCCCCAGCGCGTTGGAATACATGTTGCTGGAAATACATTGGCTGATGAAGCCGCAAAGTCAGCAGTGGCTGTAGCTGCAGTGACTCGCTCAAGTTCTAAACTAGATACAGACATTTGGGCTGCTGTGAAAGCTACGGCTGATGGTACGCCCCATCCTGAAGGATTTCCTACAAATATCATTTTCATATGGAAAGTATGCTGAACGCTGAAGTTAAGAAACCAGGTGTAGGCGTACGAGACATCCCTAACAAAGATATAAGACCACAATTGATTAAAGCAATGCATGAGGGGGTGGCATCTGCACATGCTGGTGTGGCGGCTACAATTTCAATCTTACAGGCCCGTTATTGGTGGCCAGGTCTCTACAAAGAGACTAAATAGTATGTCCTTTGTTGTGACATCTGTCAACAAATCAATGTTTTCACGGCCAAGCACCCGCCGCAGACACCCCTCTTAATTTCAAACAAACCGTTACAGTGTGTGTACTTGGACTTGTCGCTGTTGATTCATGCTCCAGGTTTGTATGGGTGTGGCCACAATGCTCAGCTGACGCACGGACTGTTATTAAAGATTTGCGAGTCTTTATCGGTACATATGCAGTTGCGGCCTTCTATTCGGATCAGGGCCCTGCTTTCACCTCAAGTGCATTCAGGGACACCATGGCTTCATTGGGGGTCCAACTATAGAACTCGTCTCCATTTCACCCCGAGGAAAATAGTGGCGCGATTTAAAGCAATCCTTAACAGCCAGAGTCTTAGGTTTGGGTCGTAGTTGGCTTAATCACCTGTATGGAGTCCAGAGAGCACTAAATAACCTGCCTAGAAGGTCCCTGGGGGGGTTGTACTTCATATGAGTGCCTGTTCGGACTCAAATGTATGTTCCGGATCTTGATGGTCCTGGCGTGGAGGCAGCAGAAACACCTTTTGACATAAATGAATGTGTCACTGTCTTACAGGAATTGCAACAGTTCTGTGATGATAATTCTTCCAAAGGTGCCGCCTCCACAGGAATTAAGGATGTGCCAGTAACATCTACCGGCTGGATTCCCAGAGTTGGGGATCTTGTACGTGAAAAAGTCGCAGTGAAAAATGAATTTGCCCCTTCTTATCGAGCACCAGTCCCTGTACTAGGGATATGCAGTACCAGAACTGTTATTCTACCACCGTTGGCAGGTGCCAATGAAAATCATTTTGTCTCAATTGGCAATGTCAAATTACACCATGTGACCGAACCTGCACAGCCGACCAAGAGGAACATCCAGTAGTTCCTGAATCCCTCTCACTACTGGCAAAGACGTTCCACTACAAGTTGTTTATACCAACACTGATACCTCTCCGAGCTTGAGGGGGGTGAAAGATGATCTTGCATTAGTTCCACTAGCAACTAACTTGGAAACATTTAACCAAGTCAATTCAACTACAAGCCAAACGGATGGTGCTGTCTATAGTGTGCCACCACAGGAAACACCAACTCCACCACTGACAACGACTACGCCATTTGAAAGAACAGCCTCTGGTTATTTTGCCGCCTTCAACGATGATTTCTCAGACTCATTCGCCTCTTCGACAGCTGATTTGTCAAGTGCACGTAAGCTAACAAACTGGCTTAAAGAAACATATACCGTTTTTCCATGGAACTATATATGGCTTTCTCTGACTGTCCTAGCCTTTCCACTTTGGATTGGTTTTGTTATTACCTTTTTCTTATTAATACATGGTCATTTTCTTCCTGAAAGATCAACAGTTGAACAGGTGGAGGAGGTTTTGAAACCACATTTTTTGTCACACAAAGTCCGAAGGGATTTATCCTTTATGAACATTTCCGAAGTGCCCATTCATGATGGGATTGTTTGGGACAAAGTAATGTTTGATATATGTGGTCCCACAGAAATTATTCAAATACCGAATGTGTTAAAATTATCAATGAATGATATAGTAATACCAGGCATTGTATCTGGTGATTGAGATGTGAAAACAGTTGGTTCTATGATGACAGAATTGCAATATTATACAGTCTTTGAAAACGAAGATGTTTACCAATTCAAAGAAAATTATGGTGATATGTTTTGCTATAATTATTATGGGCACCACTTCATACATAGAGCGAGCAGTCCCAAAATGGTATTTAATTACAAGCAATGGGAACATTGTCCAACTCCACCGCAAGGGAGTTCTAAAACATATTCTGAAAAGTTTGCATATTTTTCTGGGCACAATCGAAAGAATTCTGAGTCGTATTATTTTAAGGTACCGCCTACTAACGATAGACACATGTTATTGACTAATACGAAATTTATATATTCGGAATCCTTTGTTTCCCGGTTATCAATAGAAGGCTATGAATATTGGTCCAAATCAATTGATCTGAAAAGTGTCTGGGGAACAAAAAATTGGAAAATTAAGGGAAAAGAAACATTGTTTAGAGCATGTCTTATTCCTGTTCAGATGATCTTCTTAAATGAAACTGTGCAACAAACGAGTTGCTTAGGTTTAGCAACAATCAGAGAATTAAACATGCCCAGTATACCTGCTCTTGCAAAATTTTACAAATGGCAAAAATACACGAATGCAACTAAAGATGAGCTCAATGAGTGGGTCGAGAATGGTACGTTTAATGCTTCAATGACACGTCCGGGCGGGTGGGTATTGTGGCCAATAGATACAAATGGGTGTCATCAACGTTTTATAAACTCCTCGGGGTTTTTGGACGAGTAGGCCAGACCCTCGCTATATATCTCCAGAACATGCAGATATCATTACAACATTTAGGTGGTCATTACAACCTCGGCGGTATTTTTGCAAGACCGCCGAGGGACCGGCGTGCTGAAGACCACCAGTGCAGGCGGTTTTCCGCTCGGCGAATTATGATTGTGGCAGCCCTCCGTCCTTTTCCGGACAGAGAGCTGCCAGCAGCCATACTGGCGGTCGGCAGGGAAGTGGAGGTTGCTCCACCTCCATCGCCCCGTCAACAAAACACCGCCCACCGAATCACGTTCTGTGATTCGGCGAGGCGATGTTCTGTTGACGGGGTGCTGGCGGTGGAGCAGCCCCCATGTATCCCGTCCCCTCCCGGAGAATAAACGGTCCAGGTAAGTTGATCGTCCATTAGGGGAGGGGGGTGGGGGGATGTTGTGTGTTGTGTGCGTGAATGGAGGTGTGCGTGTGAGTATGTAGAGGGGGTGTGTGAGTGCGTGTATGCATGCGGGTGTGTTGTGTTTGGAAATGTGTGCATGTCTGTATGTCTGAATGGATGTGTGCGTGTATGTCTGTATGTGGGTGTGCGTGTATGACTGTGTGTGTGGCTGTTGGCATGTTTGGTGATATGTGTGCGGGTATGTGTGTTGGTGGTGTATGCATGCGTGTACGGTGTGTGTCTGGCTTGCGATGTTGGGGTTAGGGGTGGGGAGGGGGGTCCTGACACCTTTGGGGGGTGGCAGGGGTGTGGGGGGTGTGGGGGGAGGAAGCTGGGGTGGGGGTGGGGGGTGGCGGAGACCCCTGTCAGTGCCAGGGAAGGAATTCCCTGGCACTGATAGTGCTTACCGTCATGGATTTCAAGGCGGTTCCCAACCCCATGAAATCCATGGCGGTCAGCCGGGTCATGATACTGTAGGAGGCTGGCCTGGCTTGTAGTGGGTACCAGAGGTACTTACACCTTGTGTCAGGTCCAGTTATCCCTTATTAGTGTAGAAGAGGTGTTTCTAGCAGCTTAGGCTGATAGAAGGTAGCTATGGCAAAGCAGCTTAGGCTGAACTAGGAGACATGTAAAGCTCCTACTATACCACTGGTGTCATATGCACAATATCATAAGAAAACACAATACACAGATATACTAAAAATAAAGGTACTTTATTTTTATGACAATATGCCAAAAGTATCTCAGTGAGTACCCTCAGTATGAGGATGAGAAATATACACAAGATAAATGTACACAATGCCAAAAATATGCAGTAATAGCAAAAGGAAGTAATGCAAGCAGTGTAAAGTTACAATAGATTGCAATAGGAGCACATAGGTATAGGGGCAACACAAACCATATACTCCAAAAGTGGAATGCGAACCACAAATGGACCCCAAATCTATGAGAGCTTGTAGAGGGTCGCTGGGACTGTAAGAAAACAGTTAGGGTTAGAAGAATAGCCCACCCCAAGACACTGTAAGGTAGGTGTAAAGTGCACCTACAACCCCCAGAGAGCACAGAAGTCGTGATAGGGGGATTCTGCAAGGAAAACCAACACCAGCAATGCAACAATAGTGGATTTCCGGACCTGAGTACCTGTAAGACAAGGGGACCAAGTCCAAGAGTCACTGCAGTGTCGAGAGTGGGCAGGAGTCCAGGAAATGCCAGCTGAGGGTGCAAGGAAGCTGCCACCGGATGGAAGAAGCTTGGTGTTTTGCAAGAACGAAGAGGACTAGGAACTTCCCCTTTGGAGAATGGATGTCCCACGTCGTGAAGAAGCTTGCAGAGGTGTTCCCATGCAGAAAGACCACAAACAAGCCTTGCTATCTGCAAGGGTCGCGTTTAGGGTTTTTGGATGCTGCTGCGGCCCAGGAGGGACCAGGATGTCGCCACTTGGATGAGGACACAGAAGGGGCACCCAGCAAGTCAGGGAGCCTAACAGAAGCAGGCAGCACCCGCAGAAGTACCTGAACAGGCACTTGGAAGAAAAGTGAACTGGAGTCCACGCAAAAGTCACAAAAGGGAGTCCCACGACGCCGGAGGACAACTCAGAAGGTTGTGCACTGCAGGTTAGAGTGTCGGGGACCCAGGCTTGGCTTTGCATGAAGGAAATCCTGGAAGAGTGCACAGGAGCCGGAGCAGCTGCAAATTACACAGTACCCAGCAATGCAGTCTATCGTGGGGAGGCAAGGACTTACCTCCACCAAACTTGGACTGAAGAGTCACTGGACTGTGGGAGTCACTTGGACAGAGTTGATGAGTTCCAGGGACCACGCTCGTCGTGCTGAGAGGGGACCCAGAGGACCGGTGATGCAGTCTTTTGATGCCTGCGGTTGAAGGGGGAAGATTCCGTCGAACCACAGGAGATTTCTTCAGAGCTCCTGGTGCAAGAAGGAGGCAGGCTACCCCCAGAGCATGCATCACCAGGAAACAGTTGAGAAAGCCGGCAGGATGAAGCGATACAAGGTTGCTAGTAGTCATCTGGCTACTTTGTTGTGGTTTTGCAGGCGTCCTGAGCAGTCAGCGGTCGATCCTTTGGCAGAAGGTGAAGAGGGAGATACAGAGGAACTCTGGTGAGCTCTTGCATTCGTTATCTGAAGAATTCCCCAAAGCAGAGACCCTAAATAGCCAGAAAAGGAGGTTTGGCTACCTAGGAAGGAGGATTGGCTACTAAGAGAGGTAAGAGCCTATCAGAAGGAGTCTCTGATGTCACCTGCTGGCACTGGCCACTCAGAGCAGTCCAGTGTGCCAGCAACACCTCTGTTTCCAAGATGACAGAGGTCTGGGGCACACTGGAGGAGCTCTGGGCACCTCCCCTGGGAGGTGCAGGTCAGGGGACTGGTCACTCCCCTTTCCTTTGTCCAGTTTCGCAGCAGAGCAGGGCTAGGGGATCCCTGAACCGGTGTAGACTGGCTTATGCAGAGATGGGCAGCATCTGTGCCCATCAAAGCATTTCCAGAGGCTGGGAGTGGCTACTCCTCTCCAGCCATCACACCTATTTCCAAAGGGAGAGGGTGTTACACCCTCTCTCAGAGGAAATCCTTTGTTCTGCCTTCCTGGGCCAGGGACGCTTGGACCCCGGGATGGCAGAAACCTGTCTGAGGGGTTGGCAGCAGCAGCAGCTGCAGTGGAGACCCCGGAAAGGCAGTTTGGCAGTACCCGGGTTCTGTGCTAGAGACCCGGGGGATCATGGAATTGTCTCCCCAATGCCAGAATGGCATTGGGGTGACAATTCCATGATGTTAGACATGTTACATGGCCATGTTTGGAGTTACCATTGTGACGCTATACATAGGTAGTGACCTATGTATAGTGCACGCGTGTAATGGTGTCCCGCACTCACAGAGTCCAGGGAATTTGCCCTGAACTATGTGGGGGCAACTTGGCTAATGCCAGGGTGCCCACACACTAAGTAACTTTGCACCCAACCTTCACCAGGTGAAGGTTAGACATATAGGTGACTTATAAGTTACTTAATTGCAGTGGTAAATGGCTGTGAAATAACGTGGCCGTTATTTCACCGAGGCTGCACTGGCAGGCCTGTGTAAGAATTGTCAGATCTCCCTATGGGTGGCAAAAGAAATGCTGCAGCCCATATGGATCTCCTGGAGCCGCACTACCCTGGGTACCTCAGTACCATATACTAGGGAATTATAATGGTGTTCCAGTATGCCAATGTGAATTGGTTCAATTGGTCACTAGCCTGTTAGTGACAATTTGGAAAGCAGAGAGAGCATAACCACTGAGGTTCTGGTTAGCAGAGCCTCAGTGAGACAGTTAGTCATCACACAGGGAACACATACAGAGCACATACTTAGAGCACTGGGGCCCTGCCTGGCAGGGTCCCAGTAACACATAGTCTAAAACAACATATATACAGTGAAATATGGGGGTAACATGCCAGGCAAGATGGTACTTTCCTACACAACCCCCCCCCAAACGAAGGACAATAAGACTAGCCATGACCTGATGAGTCTTCATTGTCTAAGTGGAAATATCTGGAGAGTCCATCTGCATTGGAGTGGGTACTCCCAGGTCTATGTTCCACTGTATAGTCCATTCCCTGTAGAGATATGGACCACCTCAACAATTTAGGATTTTCACCTTTCATTTGTTTTAGCCAAAGTAGAGGTTTGTGGTCTGTCTGAACAATGAAGTGAGTGCCAAACAGGTATGGCCTCAACTTCTTCAGTGCCCAGACCACAGCAAAGGCCTCCCTCTCAATGGCAGACCAACGCTTTTCTCTAGGGGTCAACCTTCTGCTGATAAAAGCAACTGGTTGATCCTGGCCCTCAGAATTAAATTGTGATAAGACTGCCCCTACCCCTAATTCAGATGCATCAGTTTGAACAATGAATTTCTTGGAGTAACATGGGCTTTTTAGGACAGGTGCAGTGCACATTGCCTGTTTCAGCTCCTCAAAGGCTTTCTGACAGCTAGCTGTCCACAATACCTTTTTAGGCATCTTCTTGCTAGTGAGATCATTAAGTGGGGCTGCAATGGAGCCATAGTTTTTAATGAATCTCCTGTAATGCCGAGTGAGGCCTAGGAAGGCTCTCACCTGGGTCTGTGTTGTAGGGGGAACCCAATCCATGATTGTCTGGATTTTCCCCTGAAGTGGTGCAATCTGTTCTCCACCTACCAGGTGTCCCAGATAAACCACTTTTCCCTGCCCTATCTGGCATTTTGAAGCTTTGATAGTGAGGCCTGCCTTTTGCAGGGCCTCCAAAACTTTCCAAAGGTGGACCAGGTGATCATCCCAGGTGGAGCTAAAGACAGCTATATCATCTAGATATGCTGCACTAAAAGCCTCCAACCCTTGCAGGACTGTATTCACCAACCTCTGAAAAGTGGCAGGTGCATTTTTCAAACTAAAGGGCATCACTGTAAATTGGTAGTGCCCTCCTATAGTTGAAAATGCAGTTTTAGCTTTAGCATCCTCTGACAATTTGATCTGCCAATACCCTGCAGTAAAATCAAAGGTGCTTAGATACTTGGCAGATGCCAGTGTATCTATGAGCTCATCTGCCCTGGGTATAGGGTGAGCATCAGTTTTTGTTACCTGGTTGAGACCTCTGTAATCTACACAAAACCTCATCTCCCTTTTTCCATCTTTTGAGTGAGGCTTTGGTACAAGCACCACGGGAGAGGCCCATGGCCTTTCAGAATGTTCAACCACTCCTAGATCAAGCATTTTCTGAACTTCTTGCTTTATGCAGTCCCTGACATGGTTAGGCTGCCTATAGATTTTACTTTTGACAGGCAAGCTGTCTCCAGTATCAATTGTGTGTTCACACCAAGGTGTGGTGCCTGGCACAGTTGAAAAGAGTTCAGAAAACTGTCCGAGGAGATTTATGCAGTTGTCTTTCTGCTCTGCAGTAAGACAGTCTGCCAAAACTACTCCCTCCACTAAAGCATCATCTTCAGTGGAAAAGAAGAGATCAGGGAGAGGGTCACTCTCTTCTTCCTGTCCTTCATCTGTTGCCATGAGCAGAGTGAGATCAGCCCTGTCATAGTGGGGTTTTAGGCGGTTGACATGAATCACCCTAAGGGGACTCCTGGCAGTGCCCAGGTCAACCAAGTAGGTGACCTTGCCCTTCTTTTCAACAATTAGATGTGGTCCACTCCATTTGTCTTGGAGTGCTCTTGGGGCCACAGGCTCCAATACCCACACCTTCTGTCCTGGTGGGTACTGAATCAGAACAGCCTTCTGGTCATGCCATTGCTTTTGGAGCTCTTGGGTGGCCTGAAGGTTTTTACTGGCCTTTTTCATGTATTCAGCCATCCTGGATCTTAGGCCAAGTACATAGTCCACTATGACTTGTTTGGGAGCTTTTAAAGGTTGTTCCCAACCCTCCTTCACAAGTGTTAGTGGACCTCTTACAGGGTGCCCAAATAGGAGTTCAAAGGGGCTGAAGCCCACTCCTTTCTGGGGTACCTCCCTGTAAGCAAAAAGGAGGCAAGGTAACAGGACATCCCATCGCCTCCTGAGTTTTTTCAGGGAGTCCCATTATCATTCCTTTGAGAGTTTTATTAAACCTCTCTACCAGTCCATTAGTCTGTGGATGATAAGGTGTGGTGAATTTGTAGGTTACACCACATTCCTTCCACATAGCCTTCAAGTATGCAGACATAAAGTTGCTACCCCTGTCTGATACAACCTCTTTTGGGAAACCCACCCTGGAAAAGATTCCCAGGAGGTCTTTTGCCACTGCAGGTGCTGTAGTGGTCCTTAGAGGAATTGCTTCAGGATATCTTGTGGCATGGTCCACAACCACCAAGATAAACCTATTGCCTGAAGCAGTAGGAGGGTCAAGGGGGCCAACTATGTCAACCCCTACCCTTTCAAAGGGAACCCCAACCACAGGTAGTGGAATAAGGGGAGTCTTTGGTGTGCCACCAGTCTTGCCACTGGCTTGGCAGGTCACGCAAGACTTACAAAAATCTTTTGTGTCCTCTGATATCCTAGGCCAGTGAAACAGGGGGACAAGCCTTTCCCATGTTTTGATCTGGCCCAAATGCCCAGCCAAAGGAATGTCATGTGCCAGAGTTAGGAGGAACTCTCTGTACTGCAGGGGAATGACCAATCTCCTGGCTGCTCCAGGTTTTGGGTCCCTTGCCTCTGTGTACAAGAGGTTGTCCTCCCAGTAAACTCTATGTGAGTCACTGACATCCCCATTTTGCTGCTTGACAGCTTGCTGTCTGTGACCCTCTAATGTGGGACAGGATTGCTGTGCCACACTCAGCTCCTCCCTGGCAGACCCCCCTCCACCCAAAAGCTCAGCAGTGTCTGATGCCAGCTCCTCTGTTGAAGGTTCTGCACAGGGGGGAAATTCTTCTTCATCAGAAGGAGAATCATCTGTAGAGGGAGGGATAGTGGGTAGGGATTTACCCTTGCTACTCTTAGCTTTAGGGAGCACTTGGTCCATTGTTCCAGGATCCAAGTCACCCTGTCCTTTTTGCTTTTTGGCCTGAGCCCTTGTCAAAGCAAAAATATGCCCAGGAATGCCCAGCATTGCTGCATGAGCCTCCAACTCCACTTCTGCCCAAGCTGATGTCTCTAAATCATTTCCTAGTAGACAGTCTACAGGTAAATCTGAAGCAACCACAACTTTCTTTGGACCAGTAACCCCCCCCTCCAGTTGAGATTCACAACAGCCATGGGGTGGCTAAGAGTGTTGTTATGAGCGTCTGCCACTTGGTAGTGGTGACCAAGTAGGTGTTGTTCAGGGTGTACCAGTTTCTCTATTACCATGGTAACACTGGCACCTGTGTCCCTGTAGGCCTGAACCTCAACACCATTTATTAGGGGAAGTTGCTTGTACTTATCCATATTAAGGGGACAAGCAACCAAGGTGGCCAAATCAATGGCACCTTCAGAGACTAACACAGACTCTGTGGTCTCCCTAACAAGACCAACCACAACTAAATTACCAAAAGTGAGCCCAGCTACTCCCTTGGATTGGCTATTAGTAGGTTTGCTCCAACCACCACTGCTATTACTAAGGGCACTAGAGTTTGCAGTAGGGGTTGTGGTAGTGGGAGGTTTGCTGTTTTTCTTTGGACAACTGGCATCAGTTGTCCAATGGCCTTTTACTTTACATAAATAACACCAAGGCTTTTTTACTTGATTTGAAGAGGATTTGGACCCACCACCCCCACCAGAGGATTTTTGTGGGCCTGATGCAGACTCATTTTTAGATTTGTCCCCACCCTTGTCAGAAGACTTACCATCCTTCTTCTTGCCATCCTTGTCATCCCCTGCATGAACTTTTCTGTTCACTCTTGTTCTGACCCATTTGTCTGCCTTCTTTCCCAATTCTTGGGGAGAGGTCAGATCTGAGTCCACGAGATATTGGTGTAACAAGTCAGACACACAGTTATTCAGAATATGCTCTCTCAGAATAAGATTATACAGGCTTTCATAGTCAGAAACATTACTGCCATGCAACCACCCCTCCAAGGCCTTCACGGAACAGTCAACAAAGTCTATCCAGTCTTGTGAGGACTCTTTTCTGGTGTCTCTGAACTTAATCCTGTATTGTTCAGTGGTTAAGCCAAATCCATCCAAGAGTGCACCCTTCAAAACTGCAAAATTGTTAGCATCACTTTCTCTAACAGTAAGGAGCCTATCTCTACCCTTTCCATTGAAAGATAGCCACAATATAGCAGCCCACTGCCTTTGAGGGACCCCCTGTACCATACAGGCCCTCTCAAGTGCAGTAAACCACTTGTTAATGTCATCCCCCTCCTTGTAAGGGGGAACTATCTTGTGCAGATTCCTGGAATCATGCTCTCTCACAGGATTACTATCAGGAATACTGCTGCTGCCACCATGGGGTCCTAACCCCAATCTCTGTCTCCCCTTCTCCAGGTCTAGGGATTCCCTGTCTAGAGCCAGCTGTTGCTGTTTAAGCTTCAGTCTGGTCTCTTCCACTCTCAACTTTTTGAGTTCCCTTTCTAACATGTTGTCTTCAGGGTGGGTGGGTTGGGAATATTTAGACACTGAGGACAAATTGGAAATAACAGAGGGAGATCTGTCCCTAACAGTTTGGACTCTAACAACCTGGCCTCCAGGAACAAAAACATCCCTACTATGATGGGAGCTTCTATTACTACCAGCATTGCTCTGACGTCTGCTGAGGGGCAGATTTGAAAGAGAACCCTCCACTCCTCCCTCAAGGGGTTCCCCTGAGTCAGAATGGGAGCTATCTACTAACTTCTCAGTTGAAGTCCCAGCTAGGGACTTATTATTCTCAATGAGCATGTTATACAGAAATTCTCTAGAAGGGTTCTTTCCTATCACTAAACCTCCATCAATGCAGAGACTCCTTAGGCTCTTGAAGTTTAAATTGTCATAAGTGGTATTGACTAATTTAAGAGCAGTTCCTACATCAGACATGATAGAAGAAGGTTTAGAGACAGTGAGAAGAGAGAAAAAGTTTCAGGACTTTTTAAAGAACAGGAAAAAAAAAATGTTTTCAAACAAGTTTAGGAGTACTTTTCAGCACTTAGTAGAAAGTGTAAGAGAAGAAAAGCAAAACTTTTTGGTTAGGTGTACATACACTGAACTTGTTTTGTATATTATTCTCTTATGAAAAGTACAAAATGACAAAGGGGTAAGTAGTTACAAGTACTTATCCCACCGCTGCACAACCAATGTAGGAGGCTGGCCTGGCTTGTAGTGGGTACCAGAGGTACTTACACCTTGTGCCAGGTCCAGTTATCCCTTATTAGTGTAGAAGAGGTGTTTCTAGCAGCTTAGGCTGATAGAAGGTAGCTATGGCAAAGCAGCTTAGGCTGAACTAGGAGACATTTAAAGCTCCTACTATACCACTGGTGTCATATGCACTATATCATAAGAAAACACAATACACAGATATACTAAAAATAAAGGTACTTTATTTTTATGACAATATGCCAAAAGTATCTCAGTGAGTACCCTCAGTATGAGGATGAGAAATATACACAAGATATATGTACACAATACCAAAAATATGCAGTAATAGCAAAAGGAAGTCATGCAAGCAGTGTAAAGTTACAATAGATTGCAATTGGAGCACATAGGCATAGGGGCAACACAAACCATACACTCCAAAAGTGGAATGCGAACCACGAATGGACCCCAAACCTATGTGAGCTTCTAGAGGGGCGCTGGGACTGTAAGAAAACAGTTAGGGTTAGAAGAATAGATCACCCCAAGACCCTGTAAGGTAGGTGTAAAGTGCACCTACAACCCCTAGAGAGCACAGAAGGCGTGATAGGGGGATTCTGCAAGGAAAACCAACAGCAGCAATGCAACAACAGTGGATTTCCAGACCTGAGTACCTGTAAGACAAGGGGACCAAGTCCAAGAGTTGCGACAGTGTCGAGAGTGGGCAGGAGCCCAGGAAATGCCAGCTGAGGGTGCAAGGAAGCTGCCACCGGATGGAAGAAGCTTGGTGTTTTGCAAGAACGAAGAGGACTAGGAACTTCCCCTTTGGAGAATGGATGTCCCACGTCGTGAAGAAGCTTGCAGAGGTGTTCCCACGCAGAAAGACTGCAAACAAGCTTTGCTATCTGCAAGGGTCGCGGTTAGGGTTTTTGGATGCTGCTGTGGCCCAGGAAGGACCAGGATGTCGCCACTTGGATGAGGAGACAGAGGGGGCGCCCAGCAAGTCAGGGAGCCCTCACAGAAGCAGGCAGCACCCGCAGAAGTACCTGAACAGGCACTCGGAAGAAGAGTGAACCGGAGTCCACGCGAAGTCACAAAAGGGAGTCCCACGACGCTGGAGGACAACTCAGAAGGTTGTGCACTGCAGGTTAGAGTGTCGGGACCCAGTCTTGGCTGTGCACGAAAGAAATCCTGGAAGAGTGCACAGGAGGCGGAGCAGCTGCAAATCACGCGCTACCCAGCAATGCAGTCTAGCGTGGGGAGGCAAGGACTTACCTACACCAAACTTGAACTGAAGAGTCAATGTGACTGTGGGAGTCACTTGGACAGAGTTGCTGAGTTCCAGGGACCACGCTCGTCATGCTGAGAGGGGACCCAGAGGACCGGTGATGCAGTCTTTTGTTGCCTGCAGTTGCAGGGGGAAGATTCTGTCGACCCATGGGAGATTTCTTCAGAGCTCCTGGTGCAAGAAGGAGGCAGGTTACCCCCAGAGCATGCACCACCAGGAAACAGTTGAGAAAGCCGGCAGGATGAAGCGATACAAGGTTGCTTGTAGTCGTCTGGCTACTTTGTTGCGGTTTTGCAGGCGTCCTGAGCAGTCAGCGGTCGATCCTTTGGCAGAAGGTGAAGAGGGAGATGCAGAGGAACTCTGGTGAGCTCTTGCATTCGTTATCTGAAGAATTCCCCAAAGCAGAGACCCTAAATAGCCAGAAAAGGAGGTTTGGCTACCTAGGAAGGAGGATTGGCTTCTAAGAGAGGTAACAGCCTATCAGAAGGAGTCTCTGACGTCACCTGCTGGCACTGGCCACTCAGAGCAGTCCAGTGTGCCAGCAACACCTCTGTTTCCAAGATGGCAGAGGTCTGGGGCACACTGGAGGAGCTCTGGGCACCTCCCCTGGGAGGTGCAGGTCAGGGGAGTGGTCACTCCCCTTTCCTTTGTCCAGTTTCATGCCAGAGCAGGGCTGGGGGATCCCTGAACCGGTGTAGACTGGCTTATGCAGAGCTGGGCAGCATCTGTGCCCATCAAACATTTCCAGAGGCTGTGGGAGGCTACTCCTCCCCAGCCATCACACCTATTTCCAAAGGGAGAGGGTGTTACACTCTCTCTCAGAGGAAATCCTTTGTTCTGCCTTCCTGGGCCAGGGATGCCTGGACCCCAGGAGGGCAGAAACCTGTCTGAGGGGTTGGCAGCAGCAGCAGCTGCAGTGGAGACCCCGGAAAGGCAGTTTGGCAGTACCCGGGTTCTGAGCTAGAGACCCGGGGGATCATGGAATTGTCTCCCCAATGCCAGAATGGCATTGGGGTGACAATTCCATGATCTTAGACATGTTACATGGCCATGTTCGGAGTTACCATTGTGACGCTATACATAGGTAGTGATCTATGTATAGTGCATGCGTGTAATGGTGTCCCCGCACTCACAGATTCCGGGAAATTTGCCCTGAACAATGTGGGGGCATTTTGGCTAGTGCCAGGGTTCCCACGCACTAAGTAACTTTGCACCCTACCTTCACCAGGTGAAGGTTAGACATATAAGTGACTTATAAGTTACTTAAGTGCAGTGGTAAATGGCTGTGAAATAACGTGGATGTTATTTCACTCAGGCTGCACTGGCAGGCCTGTGTAAGAATTGTCAGATCTCCCTATGGGTGCCAAAAGAAATGCTGCAGCCCATAGGGATCTCCTGGAACCCTAATACCCTGGGTACCTCAGTACCATATACTAGGGAATTATAAGGGTGTTCCAGTATGCCAATGTGAATTGGTGAAATTGGTCACTAGCCTGTTAGTGACAATTTGGAAAGCAGAGAGAGCATAACCACTGAGGTTCTGGTTAGCAGAGCCTCAGTGAGACAGTTAGTCATCACACAGGGAACACATACAGGGCACATACTTATGAGCACTGGTGCTCTGCCTGGCAGGGTCCCAGTGACACATAGACTAAAACAACATATATACAGTGAAATATGGGGGTAACATGCCAGGCAAGATGGTACTTTCCTACAGATACCGCCGGCGGTCTTGTGAGGGCCGCTGGGCTGGAGACCCAAGTCTCCAGCCCAGCGGTTCTCTCCACCCTGGCGGTCGGATCGGAGAAGTGGCGGATGACCACGGAGGTAACCGCCATGGTCATAATTCCAATTTTTTTACCGCCAGCCTGTTGGCAGTAAGACCGCCACTTCTCCGCCAACCGCCAGGGTCGTAATGAGGGCCATAGTGTAGGAAAATTCTGCCAACAGTGGCTAAAATCATCCTCACTAAACGCGGTTAAAAACACCTCAATCTCTTGTCTAACACCACTGACTTACAAGATTTCTTGTCAGGCCCCAGAACACCACGTAGGAAGCGTTTCTTATATGCAGTATACAATGAAATATGGAAACTTTCCCAACAAGATGCTGCTGCCCGGTTAAGGCAAATAGATCAGGAAAATCTAAAAAAGGCATTGGCTGTTGTGGATAATGGGATTAACACCTTGTCCGACCGGATATATACAATTAACAACATAGGCCCTCATTACAACATTGGTGGTAAATCCCGCTTACCACCGCGCAGAAGACTGCCAACACACCGCGCGGGCAGCGGCGGAATTCTGCTACAGCTATTACGACCCACCACTCGGAATCCGCCAAAATCTAGACACCCACACAAGTCCGCCACACCAAAGGTCAGTGATAAACTGGCGATAACAAAACCTCCACCGTCACGCCAACAGGAATACGCCCACACTATCATGACCCACGAATCCACGCGGCGGTCTTTCAACCACGGTATTCCATTGGCAGTACACACCGCCGCGATCAAAATACACACATGCTTACAAAACACAACCACATTGGACAAATCGAAATACACACACCTGATACACATACACACACCACTCCCAGACACCCAATACAATATAAAACACACACCCACAGCACCCACAAACCTTTACGACCAGAAGTACGGCAGAAGGCCAGAGAGAGACGCCACCATCAAGAAACTAGCATCCACAGGCAATCAACACCATCACTTCAACAACATCCACGCACCTCACACAACACACAAACACATCCCCTCACACATCACAACACACACCACCTCACACATCACCCACACCATTCCATGGCACCGCAAAGAGATCCCAGGTTTTCTGAGGAGGAGCTCAGGGTCATGATGGAGAAAATCATCCGGGTAGAGCCACAGCTATTCTGATCACATGTGCAGCACACCTCCATAGCTAGGAAGATGGAGCTGTGGCGCAGAATCGTGGATAGGGTCAATGTAGTGGGACATCATCCAAGAACACGGGATGACATCAGAAAGAGGTGAAACGACCTACGGGGGAAGGTGCGTTCCGTGGTCTTAAGACACCAGATTGTAGTTCAGAGGACTGGCGGTGGACCCCCACAACTAACAACATGGGAGGAGCAGGTCTTGGCTATACTGCATCCTGAGGGCCTCGCAGGAGAAGCAGGAGGAATGGACTTTGGTAAGTCAAATCTTAACTACCATATCCCCCAACCTACCTGCATGCTATCACATACCCCCACCCTCACCCTCACCCCATCACTCTAACACCTCACATATGTCCCACTATCACAAACCACCCGTCCCAACACCAAGCCCTGCATGCAACACCAAAGCATGGACACCCATCACCAAAGCATGTCCACTACAGATACCCACACAGACACCAAAACAATTATCACACAAGGTCCTACACAAGAATGTAAGACTGGGGTACAGGGTCACCCACCCATTGCACACGATGGAACACACAGATACAATGATCATGCCTTTACTCCCCTGCAGGACCCCTACCCAACGTCACCGGACAGGAGGTTCCAGACATGTCCACTCCCCCCACAGAAGAGGCCCACAGTGATGACAGCAGCTCTGTCCAACTGGATCTAGATGACCAGCCCGGACCATCTGGGAGCTTGGGACAGTCGGTTCCCCTCACACTGGCACAAGCCACCACAGAGCCTCCCCCCTCAGGAAACACCAGCACAGCACCCACCCAGCGGGCCCATACCTCTGTCCCCAGGACACGTCAAGCAGCAGTGCGTCCACCACTACAGGGAACCCAGGCAAACCCACCACCCCAAGAACAGAAGGGACCTGGGTGCAGTGGCAGTGGGCACACGGATCAGGGGACATAGGCACAGGAAAACTGGGAGGTCTGCTGTGTGACAGGGGGAGGACAGGCCCAGGGAACCCACTCTCCACGAGGCCCTCTCCAACATCATGGGAGCATACCATCATTCCCACGAGATGATGGCAACAGCACTGGCCAAGTTTCAGGAGACCCAGCGGCTGCAGGAGGAACAGTATTTGGGGATCAGGGAAGAACTCAAGTCCATCAACACCACCCTGGTCACCATTGTAGGGGTGCTGAAGGACCTTGTGAACACCAGGAGGGACACTGTGGCACAACAAGGGGCCCCTGACACTAGCCTGGACGATGAACTGCCCACCACCTCCGCCGGCACTAGTGGACAGGAGGCACCACCACAACACCAGCACCCCACCCCCTGCAGATGGAGAACCACCCAGCAAACGGTCCCTGAGATCCAGGACAAAGACAGAGAGCAATGCCAAGATCCCCGCCAAGAAATTAAACCACCCTGAATGTAATCCTTCTGTCCCACTTTGTCACCCTGTCCATCCTTAAACTTCCCTAGCTCCACTTCCTATGCCCCATTGGACAATGCACCTGTGAGACTAATAACTGGACTCTGCCATGGACATTCCTCCACCATCACCCCTGACCATTTGACAACCCCCTCCACTATTTTGTACTTAAATAAACACCCTTGAATCACAAAACAATCTGGAGTCAGTCTGTGCTTTCACTAATGTGTAGTTGCAATAACTCAAGAAAATAGCAATGTCCTTTGTATTGTCATCATACCTATGTCACACAGCTCTAGTCCATGAGGTCACATAGCAGAGGTCACACAGTGGGACCCACATAGAAATGGAAAGGCAAAGTGACAGGTCAGGGTCCATACACTGGGTGAAAGTGACAGACATATGATAGGTCTAACAATTTTATCAGATGTAGGAGGCGGTGATGTCTTCTTACTGGAAGTATTGCTGGATCACGTTGTTTCTGGTGTCGATATCCTCTTCTTCTGCCTCCTCTTCTTCACTGTCCACAGGCTCCGCAGCTGCCACAAGACCTCCTTCTAGACCATCCTCCAGCATAAAAGGCACCTGTCGTCGCAAAGCCAAGTTGTGCAGCATACAGCAGGCCATGATGATCTGCCACACCTTCTTTGGTGAGTGGTACAGAGAACCACCTGTCATATGGAGGCACCGGAACCTGGCCTTCAGGCGGCTGAAGGTCCTTTCTATCACTCTCCTAGTTCGCCCATGTGCCTCGTTGTAGCGTTCCCCTGCCCTTGTACTGGGATTTCTCACTGGGGTCAGTAGCCATGACAGGTTGGGGTAACCAGAGTCATCTGCAAATGTCGAGGGACAACTGCTAGACACACACTAACCCGTAGGGACAATACCAGACCCAGAAAACTATTCACAGGGTAAAGGGTCCTTGTCCTCACCTATTAGCCACACACGGTGCCTCTGGAGTTGCCCCATCACATAAGGGCTGCTGCTATTCCTCAGAATGTAGGCGTCATGCACTGAGCTAGGAAACTTAGCGTTCACATGGGAGATGTACTGGTCGGCCAAACATACCATCTGCACATTCATTGAATGATAGCTCTTCCGGTTTCTGTACACCTGTTCACTCCTGCGGGGGGACCAAGGCCACATGTGTTCCATCAATGGCACCTATGATGTTGGGGATATGTCCCAGGGCATAGAAGTCACCTTTCACTGTAGGCAAATCCTCCACCTGAGGGAACACGATGTAGCTGCGCATGTGTTTCAGCAGGGCAGACAACACTCTGGACAACACGTTTGAGAACATAGGCTGGGACATCCCTTATAATATGGCCACTGTTGTTTGAAAATACCCACTTGCCAGGAAATGGAGCACTGACAGGACCTGCACTAGAGGGGGGATTCCTGTGGGATGGCGGATAGCTGACATCAGGTCTGGCTCCAACTGGGCACACAGTACCTGGATTGCTGCACGATCAAGTCTGTAGGTGACTATTACATGTCTCTCTTCCATTGACGACAGGTCCACCAGCAGTCTGTACACCGGAGGATGCCGCCATCTCCTCACCCGCCCCAGCGGACGTGCCCTATGGATGAGCCGAGCGAGCACAGAATCAGCCAACACTGAGCTAGTAAAAAAATAATTAATTGCACACATTTGTCAATACGCTATGTGCCTGTCTTTGTGTGTATGCAAGGCCTAGATATGTGTGACGCATTTAAAAATAATGCCATGTGGCCCCCTGAAATGGCAGTTGCCTGACCTGTAATGTGGGACAAGGGGATATGACGTAACTGCACTGGCGTTGTACACCGTCGCGGTAGGCGGTCAAAGACCGCAGCGCAATCCTGCATTGTTTAACATTGGACCCTATGGGTCCCAGGAGCCAATGACGATGTACGCCGGCGGTGACGGTATGCACCGCCGCGGACGTGACCGCCATTTTCTGTCTGTTCACTCACTTGATACCTGATCTTCGACAGGAGAGGACCAACACTGCAAGTGCTGCTGTGACCTCAGTCTGGAAGCAACGATGGCTCATGTGTCTGGGGAAATGGCCCCTGCCTTCACATCGGAGGAGTTGGATAAGCTAGTGGAAGGGGTCCTCCCCCAGTACACGCTACTCTACAGTCCTCCAGACAAACAGATGAGTACACTGTGAGCATGCTGTATGGGCAATGCCTGTTTGGAGTGGTGTGGTTGGGAGATGAGGGGGGATGAGGCGTCCATGATACGATGGTGAGTGTATGTGCGTCAGGGCAAGGTTGGGAACATGGGCCAATGACTGTGACGGTCCAGACGGTTAATGTTTTACCTTTTCCCCTGTACTATTCCTGTAGGTCAGCGCCCACCAGAAGAAGGATATTTGGCGTGCCATCGTCAAGGAAGTCCGGGCCCTGGGGGTCCACCACAGATGGAGCACCCACTGCTGTAAAAGATGGGAGGACCTTCGCCGCTGGAGCAAGAAGACGGCAGAGGCCCAGCTGGGGATGGCCTCCCAACGTGGGAGGGGTGCCCGTCGCACCATGACCCCACTGATGTTCTGGATCCTGGCGGTGGCGTATTCGGAGTTGGATGAGCGCTTGAGGGCATCACAGCAGCCACAAGGGGGTGAGTACAGTCACATCCATCTGACTCTGCGCGCATTAGGAGGTGTCTGGGTGGGGGAGGTGGGCTGTGGGTTCCCCTAGGCTAGGGCGAGCCTTGTAGGCAAGGACCCTTTGTGAGGCAGGCTAAGTGGCACCCCAACCCCACCACTAGTAAGAGCCATCTACATATAGTCATGCTCCTGTGACTTCCATGTGTGCAGCAATCGGGCATAGGCCATGTACCCCATGTCCATGTGATAAATTAGGGAACTCTAAGTGCATGGCGTAGTGCAGAGGGCTGCTGTGTCTGTAGTGTCCGCCAATGGTAGCGGTGTTGCATGCACTGAACATGTCTTTCTACTTTCTTTCCCCCACCCTTTTTGTGCTCTCCCTGTTCTTATGTGCATTAGCATCATCAGGCGGAGGAGCTGTGCCACCGGAGCAGGAGGGAGCTGCATCCCACATGGGCCTGGAGGGCGAGACTACGGAGTCAGAATTCACCAGTGGGACGGAGGGCGAGGGGAGCTCCAAGGCGGGGACTGGAGCAGAGACCAGTGACACCGACTCCTCCTCTGATGCGAGCTCCCTTGCGGTGGCGCGCCCCTCTGTGCCCCCGCATCTACAGCCGCCACCCCCCTACCAGCACCGCCCTCCCAGCAGCCCCTCAGCGTGTGCCCCGTGGCCGCTCACCCAGGAGGGTGGGCATCTCCTTCGCCCCAAGTACCTCAGGCCCTTCCCCAGTCAGCCCTGCTGCCCTCAGTGAGGAGGCCATTGACCTCCTCAGATTCCTCACTGTTGGGCAGTCTACCATTCTGAATGCCATCCAGGGTGTAGAGAGGCAGTTGCAACATACAAGTGCATACCTGGAGGGAATTCATTCTGGCCAGACAGCCCAACAGCGAGCCTTTCAGACTCTGGCCTCAGCACTGATGACAGCCATTGTCCCTGTGTCCAGCCTCCCCCCTCCAACTTCCTCCACCCAGACCCAATCCCTAGTACCTCAGCCTATCCCAAGCACACCATCAGACCAGCATGCACACACCTCAACACACAAGGGTAGCTCTGGCAAATATAAGCATCACACATCCCACAGGCACTCACACAAGCATCATACCCATGCACACATACCAACATCCACTGCCTCCACTGTGACCTCCTCCTCCACGTCTCCCTCCTCCCTCCCTCCCTCCCTGTCATGTCTCGACTCACACCTGCATGCACTACATCTTCAGCCACTACCTCCATCACCAGCATGCCCATCACCACACACCGCTCACGTGCAATCACCACCCCCACTACCATTCACACATCCCCTGTGTCCTCTACCAGTGTGTCTGTGAGCCCTCCTCCCAAAGTACACAAATGCAGACACACACCCACCCAACAGCCATCCACCTCACGACAGCCTCCAGCCCATGCACCTTCACCCAAAGTCAGCAAACGGACACCTCCTACAACCACTACCTCTTCCTCCACTCCCAAACCCCCTCCATCTACCCGTCCCAGTGTGTCTAAAAAACTTTTCCTGTCAAATCTTGACCTCTTCCCTTCACCTCCCCCACCCCTTCCGTCCCTTAGGGCCCACCTTTCCAGGTCCCAAACCAGCACCTCAGCCACCACATGGGCACAGTGGTGCCAGCAGTATCCGGCTTCTGGAGTGCGCCAAGCAGCAGGGCTGCCAGTGTCCCAAGGAGCGAGGCCAAGGACATTCCCCCACCTCCAAAACAGAAGAAGTTGCCCACATCCAGGAGGGAGAAGGCCAAAACACCTGCCACCAAGGGCTCAGCCAAGACAACAGTTGGGAGTGGCAAGACAGCACAGCACATGCACCGCCGCCATGGCCACCGCCGCCAGCACCCAAGATACTAAGCCCTTCACCAGCACCGCAGACACTGTGCCCTTCAGTAGCACCAAGGTCAGTGAGCCCACCACCAGCCCCACCGCTCATGACACCGCCGCTAGCACCAAGGTCAGTGAGCCCGTCACCAGCACCGCCGCTCATGACACCGCCGCCAGGACCAACGTCAGTGAGCCCCCCACCAGCACCGCTGCCCAATGACCACTGCAAGCACCGCCGCTACTGAGCCCGCCGCCAGCACCGCCAGTGGCCACGCCACATCCTGAGCCAGTGGCACAACCGCAGACATGGCTGCAATCCCGATGGTCATTCCTTCGAGGCTGGTGGTCAGTTCCAGGGGCCTGGGCAGCTTCCATGTTGCCCCACCGTCAGTGGAGTATCACATCCACTACCTCAGTCCTTGGCAGGATGAAGCACTCTAGGCACAAAGCCCCCTCCACAACCAGTGGAGAAAGGTATCCACTACCTTAGTCCTTGGCAGGATGAAGCACTCTGGGCGCACAGTCCCCTCCAGAACCAGTGGAGTATCACATCCACTACCTCAGTCCTTGGCAGGATGAAGCACTCTGGGCACAAAGCCCCCTCCAGAACCAGTGGAGAAAGGTATCCACTACCTCAGTCCTTGGCAGGATGAAGCACTCTGGGCACAAAGCCCCCTCCAGAACCAGTGGAGTATCACATCCACTACCTCAGTCCTTGGCAGGATGAAGCACTCTGGGCACAAAGCCCCCTCCATAACCAGTGGAGAAAGGCATCCACTACCTCTGTCCTTGGCAGGATGAAGTACTCTGGGCACAAAGCCCCCTCCAGAACCAGTGGAGAAAGGCATCCACTACCTCAGTCCTTGGCAAGATGAAGGACTCTGGGCACAAAGCCCCCTCCAGAACCAGTGGAGACTGTTATCCACTTGAGAGACTGTGGCTTTGCACTCCCCAGGATAAAGCAGTGGGCAAACCACCCACTGGAGAGACTTGAGAGACTGTGGCTTTGCACTCCCCAGGATAAAGCAGTGGGCAAACCACCCACTGGAGAGACTTGAGAGACTGTGGCTTTGCACTCCCCAGGATAAAGCAGTGGGCAACCCACCCACAGGAGAGACTTGAGAGACTGTGGCTTTGCACTCCCCAGGATAAAGCAGTGGGTAAACCACCCACTGGAGAGACTTGAGAGACTGTGGCTTTGCACTCCCCAGGATAAAGCAGTGGGCAAACCACCCACTGAAGAGACTTGAGAGACTGTGGCTTTGCACTTCCCAAGATACATCAATTGGCATGGAGCCCCCACGTGGAGCTGGTGTCGTGCACTCGTCCAGCTGAGGTGTCCCCCCTTCCTTTCCCCCTGAGGTGCCTGTTTTATTTCGACCTGATGCCCCTGCAGTGTTCTCCCCGTTTGGATCCGGTATCTTGTGTGGGCCTCCCCCATGCATTTTGGGCCCAGTGGTCCACGGACTATATAGGTGCAGTACCTGGACTTGAATTCTTGGTGTACATATTTGTTAATAGTGTATATACATTTTTGAGTAATGGATTTTTCTTGATTACATTAGTTCAAATAATTTCCTTTTGTCCTTGCGTTCTTACAGGGGGGGGTGGGGAGGGAAATGTAACGTTTCAGCATGTATTGGTGTGTATGTCGTTGTGGGTGAGGGTGGGGGTGTTGCATGTTGCGTGTGTGTGTCACTCTCTTTTCCCTCTCCCCTCCCCTGTGTTTTAGGTGCAGTACTCACCGGGGTCGTTGCCGCCGTCGGTCGTGCTCCTGGTAGAGGAGCAGGAAGACAATTGCAGGGAGTATTTGGAGTTCCGGCTCCATGGCGTCCTGGTTCCTCGTGGGGTGTGTAGAGGTGAGAGTTTTCCCTTCCAAGTCCCGTTTCTGCTGTGTTTTTGTTCGCGTTGAATCCGCCCCGGAAAAGGTGGTGGATTGACCTGTCATAATAGTGTGGGCGGTACATTCTCTTCCGCCTGTCTGTTTGCGCTGACCACAACGCTGTTTGTTTGTACCGCCGTGGCGTTCAGAGTGTTAAAGTGGCTGTCTCTGTTGGCGGTTTCCGCCACGGTCGTAATTCCATTTTTTTTTCCGCCAGCCTGTTGGCAGTCTTTCCGCCGCTTTACCACCGACCTCCAGGGTTGTAATGAGGGCCAAAATGTTTTTTAGGATAGACAAGGTAGTACCTCCAGACAGCTTATGTGAGAATCTAGTTGATTTTGCACATGAAGGACACCTAGGTAGCAGTTTTCTCAAAGTCAGATTGTGATCAGTTTATTGGTTCCCAAGGATGGATGAATGTTTTTTTTTGTCCTCAGTTAACAACAGATGGCTTTCACACACCAGATACTTCGCATATACCACAGCCCATCTGTAGATACCTTCCACTTGAGCCAGACTTCCAACAGAACTTGAGAAAATGTGCTAGTGCCTGCCTTAAAAGTACCTATTCCTCTGCACTCCCAATGCACTGCTCACCTCTCTAGATTTCACTGACCCCCTAGTCCTGGAATTCTTCTGACTCGTTAGGGGAGATATTGAAGGATCCACCATTTAGACTCTCGCTCCATGCCACTTCATTGGATTTATGTAGCTTCTACCACGACTAGCAGCTTCCTCTCCCTTTGTGATTCAGTGATCTGAGCCACCTCTTGCAGCTGTGGACTGGTGCTGACTCCGCTCAGAGTGCTTCAGAGGTGGATTTGTGCAGCATCCTGCTGATCCCTACTGAGCCCTAATAGCACATCTTTCTCTCTCAATCGCGACCCAACCACATGGCTCCCTGGGACACTCTTGCCTGTTCTTCTTACCAGCATTCAACTCCTGCATCAACCTGCCCTCCCCCAAGCTCGTCCAACTCATACTCAGTTAACAGGTGGGCCCTATATTCTTACATAATTTTTGCACCTGCACACAAGTGGATCTCCCCACTAGCGACTGCTGCTAGCTGTCCCCCAATACTATCCAATGGTTGAATGGAAGGTAAAAGATTGTAGTAATTGTGCTTATAGTGACAAAACCATACGTATTAAAAAACACATTTTCGCCTGTCCCAATGCCGAAAAAACCCTTGGGAGAAGGTCGCCTAGACATAATTGGTCCCATTAATAAGAGCTGTTCACAAGAAGTTCAAGTTTGTATTAGCATATTGCCATTTGTCATTGGATAATGACAAAATTACTGAATTATACAACTGAATAATTGATACATTTTTTAAGAGAGGCTTTCGTGTCAGAAGGTGTTACAGTAATACCGGTGGCTGACAATGAGGTCTAATGGACATCTCAATCCATGAAGGAATTTTTTGTCAGTTTGGCAATTGTTCACCAAAAACAGCACTGTGTTGCCTGAAGGCTAATGTTTTGGTAGAAAGGACTAACATAGGGCCTGATTCTAACTTTGGAGGACGGTGTTAAACCGTCCCAAAAGTGGCGGATATACCACCTACCGTATTACGAGTTCCATAGGATATAATGGACTCGTAATACGGTAGGTGGTATATCCGCCACTTTTGGGACGGTTTAACACCGTCCTCCAAAGTTATAATCAGGCCCATAATGTTTAAATAATGCATCCACCTCACATGCATAAATAATATACCTGTAGAAAAAACTATCCAAGATATGTCATAACCATACCACACAGCCCCAGCCTAGTTACAGGAATTTCTCCGTTTGTGTCACTAAGAAGCAGACATCCTTGTACTAAAATTCGCCAGGGCAGCAGGGAGGTGGAAAGTCCATGAAGTATGATAAAAGCCTCACAGAAAGAAAAGCATTATTGCCCTCATTACGACCCTGGCAGTGGGTGATAAAGTGGAGGTAATACCTCCAACAGGCTGGCTGTAAGTACCGCCAAATTATGACTATGGCGGTGATATCTCCCATAAACAGCAAATGTACAATACCAACCACCAAGGTGCAAACAACAGCCGCGGATGTCAAAGTTCCACCAACCATATTTTGACCCTGCAAACCGCCACCTTTTCCGGGGCGGTACCAATGCCAACAAAAGCTTGGCAAAAACAGGGCACAAAATTTAAAGGACTCACCATTGGAGATACAGGGAACAATCACGCCGCCATGGAACCCGAATTGCAAGTTTTCACGATGATCTTCTACGTCATGCTTCACCACGAACACCAACGCTGACCAAGAAGATGATGGTGAGTACAGCCGCCTAGCACACAAGGGAGGGTGGGAGGAAAACAAGAGTGACACACACACGCACCACACACACCATTCACACACACACACCATACACACAACCAGCTGTACTACAAAAAGAATTTGACCCCAAAAATTGGCAGACTAATGCAATGACAACAGGAATTGACAGAAGGGATTGTAATCAGTTCAATATCAAAATTAAGAATCCGATTTTTCAATGAAACAGATATGTACATATGTATAAAAAAGGAACACTGCCCAGTCCAAAGGTAAAAGGGCCCACGTGGCCACAGGGCACAGTCAAAACCCAACTCAAATCCTGACCCCATCCGGATAGAACACTGCAGGGGCATCTGTTGCAAATAGGCAGGCACCTCACAGGTAAGGGGGGGCACCTCAGCCAGATGCGGGAGCAAGCCGAATGGTTCTGGAGGGGGCAACATGCCCCTTGCTCTTTGTCCAGGGGAGTGCAAGGCCACAGTCTCTCGAGTGGGTGTCTTGCCCAATGGTTCTGGAGGGGGCAGCCCGCACAGTAGCCCCTGGAGGGTGGACTACATGGCATCCACCCGTGGTGATGGCTGCATCCTGGTGGTGGTTGGGGGAGGCTCCTGGGCAGCCCCTGCACTCACTGATGGCTGCATGCTGGTGGTGGTTGGGGGAGGCTCCTAGGCAGCCTCTGCACTCACTGCTGGATGCATGCTGGTGGTGCTTGGAGGAGGCTCCTGGGCAGCCCCTGCACTCACTGATGGCTGGATGCTAGTGGTGATTGGGGGAGGCTCCTAGGCAGCCCCTGCACTCACTGATGGATGCACATTCACAGCTGGCGGTGGTGGCCCAGTGACAGCAGCTGGTGGTGGCCGTGTTTGCCTGACAGCTGGCGCAGAGTGCCTCTTGTCCTCCTGGTCATGGGTTGGGGGTCCCTTACCCTTCCTGGCAGGGATGGATGGGCACTTCTCCTTTCTGCCTGATGGTGCAGGCTCCTTTCCCTTTCTCACAGATCGTGCAGGCTCCTTCCCCTTCTTCACAGCTGGTGCAGGCTCCTTTCCCATCCTCACAGCTGGTGCTGGACTCTTCCTTTTCATCTCAGGTGGTGAAGGCTCCTTCCCCTTCCTCACAGCTGGTGCTGGACTCTTCTCTTTCATCCCAAGTGGTGCTGGCTCCTTCCCCTTCAGTGTTGTTGGGCTTGTATCCCTACCACCACGAGTAGGTGGCTCTACCACTGTCCCCGTAGACTGTTTGGCTGAGGCGCTGGGCTGTGTCCTTGGTACCCTACCCATACGTGCAGGACGGGGGAAGGGTTAGTGAAGAGGTCAATCTGGG
The DNA here is from genome assembly GCF_031143425.1 of Pleurodeles waltl. NCBI lineage: Eukaryota > Metazoa > Chordata > Amphibia > Caudata > Salamandridae > Pleurodeles > Pleurodeles waltl. The sequence continues at coordinate 1,536,937,840 of NC_090440.1, read as the reverse complement.
AAAGGAAAAGCTTTTTAGGGACGTTGGGGCAAGAGGAGGGAGGAGTAATGGCAGTGGAGGATGAGTGAGTGGTTGTTGGAGGAGTATGTCTACTGGATTTGGGTGCAGGTGCATGGGCTGTATGCTGATGTGAGGTGGATGGCTGGTGGGTGTCTGAGTGCTTGCGTTTGTGTCCTTTAGGAGGGGGGACAGACATGTGGGAGAGGACACAGGATGTTGTGGAGGTGTCTGCCAGTGAGGTGTATGTTCTGCTTGGTGTGGTGATGATGCTGGTAGTGAATATTGATGTAGTGCATGCAGGTGTGAGTTTGGATGTAACTAGGTAGGAGGCGGAGGAGCAGGAGGAGGGGGAGACAGTGGAGGCAGTGTATGTTGTCATGTCTGCAACTGTATGGTGTTTGTATGAGTTTCTGTGGGATGAAGTGTGGTGCTTGTGTTTGCCTGTGCCACTCTTGTGTGTTGTCTTGTGTGTATGCTCCTCTGTCTGTGTGCTTGGGACGGGTTGGGGTTGAGGAGAATGGGACTGGGAAGTGGAAGTTGGAGGGGGGGCGGTTGAAACAGGGACAATGGCTGCCATCAGAGAGGAGGCCAGAGCCTGAATCGATCTCCGTTGGGCTGCCAATCCACCGTAAATGCCCTCCAGGAATGCACTGCATTGCTGCATCTGGGATGCCAGCCCCTGGATGGCATTCACAATGGTTGATTGCCCTAAAGAGATGATCTCAGGAGGTCAATAGCCTCCTCACTCAGGGCAGCAGGGCTCATTGGGGCAGGGCCTGAGGTGCCTGGGGCAAAGGAGATGCCCACCCTCCTGGGTGAGCGGGCACGGGCAACTCGCTGAGGGGCTACTGGGAGGGCAGTGCTGGTACAGGGGTTGGCGGCTGTACATGCAGCTGGGGTGGTCACAGAGGTGTCCGCCACCACCAGGGAGCTCCAATCGGAGGAGGTATCAGAGTCTGTGTTGTCTCCTCAAGTCTCGGCCATAGTGCTCCCCTCGCCCTCCGTCCCAATGGTTTCCTCAGCGTCTGTGGACTCTGCCTCCAGGGTCTTGTGAGATGCAAGTGCCTCTGCTCCTCCGCCAGATGATGCTAATGCACATAAGGACAGGATGACAAAACAAGAAAGGGGGGGGAGAGACAAAGGATACACTGGATCAATGACTGCACCAACACCACCGTTGGCGTACACAGCACCCTCACACACAGGGAAAAAGGCCCACTCACTATGTATTGCACTACCAGTAAAATGGCTAGTCACCAAGGCATGAGGAGGGGCACAACCTGCCAACTGCAGCACACTTGGGACCCACGCAGCCCTGCCTAGAAGTGAATACTAACAAGCTAGGTAACCAGTATTTTCCATTCAGCCCTCCAGAGGACCTACGCTGCTATGTCTGGCCTGTTCTTAGGGGCACCCACTAACACACAACCACCACCTGGATACCACCCTAGCAGCCATAAGTTGTAATGATAGCCACTGTACTCACCCCCTTGAGGCTGCTGTGACGCCCTCAAGCGCCCATCCAGCTCTGGGTAGGCCACCGCCAGTATGCGGACCATCAGGGGGGTCAGGTTCCGATGGGCACCCCTTCCTCGTTGGGAGGTCATCCCAAGCTCGGCTTCCGCAGTCTTCCGTGCCCAGTGTCTCAGGTCCTCCCACCATTTCCGACAGTGGGTGCTCCACCTGCCATAGACCCCAGGGTCCGCACCTTCATGGCGATGGCACACCTTATTCCCTTCTATTGATGGGCACTGACCTGCAGAGGCAATACAGACAGAAGAACACCATTAGACAACAGTCCAGCCTGTCACAAAAAATGGCCCACCATACCAGTTTCCATCACCATTGGGACACACATAGCCCAGCGCACACCATGTACACCACCAAGAGGAAATCCACCCCCCTTACACGATGCCTTCACACACAACTCCATGCATTCATGCCACATGCATTGTGCCCATAGTGTACTCACTTGTTGGTCTGGAGGCCCATACAGCTGTCTGTACTGGGGTAGGGCCCCATCTACTAGTCTCCCCAATTCCTCCGAGGTGAAGGCTGGGGCCCTTTCCCCGGTCACACGGGCCATGGTAGGTTCCAGACACAGGTCACAGCAGCACATGCAGTGTCGGTCCTCTCCTATGGAAGGTCAGGAAAAAAGTGAGGAATGTGAAATAAAATGGTGGTCACGTCTGCAGCGGTGTATACTGTCACCGCCAGCATAGATCCCCATTGGCCACTGTACCCTATAGGGCCCAATATAAACCAATGATAATTTGCACGGCGGTTCACGACCGCCTACTGCCACGGCGCACAACGTCGGCGGCATTACCTCACTTCCACCTGTCCCTCCACACAGTACAGGCAGTCGCCATTTCAGTAGAGGTGAACAGGCCTAGCCATAATTTCTGAGTCACGGAATATATAAGCACATACTTTTAAATTACACTGTCCCAAAACATGATTGCACGATGTGGACTGCTGATGTGGTATAGTTGTTCAAACTGTGATAGCCTACTCACTCTTGTGTCTCTTAGATACCTACCGCTACGGATGAATAGGAGATGGTGACGTACCCCCGTGTACAGACCCGTGGTGGACTTGGCTACACTGGAGGACAGGCACATTATACTCACCTATAGACTGGACAGGGCCACAATCACAGAGCTGTGTGCCCAGTTGGAACCTGACCTGATCTCAGCTATTCGTCATCCGACCGGGATCCTTCCTCTTGTGTAAGTTCTATCAGTCCTCCATTTCCTGGTAACTGGTTCTTTCCAAGTGACAGTGGGCTTGGCAGCAGGAATGTCACAGCCAATGTTCTCAATAGTGCTGGCAAGAGTCTTGTCTGCCCTGATAAAACACATGTGCAGCTACATTGCTTTCCCCCAGGTGGAGGATTTGGCCACTGTGAAGGCCGGGTTTTATGCAATAGGACATATCCCTAATATAATTGGGGAGATTGACAGAACACATATTGTATTTGTCCCACCCCCGGCAAAATGAGCAGGTGTACAGGAATCGTAATAGTTTCCACTCCATGAATGTGCATATGGTGTGCCTGGCAGACCAGTGCATCTCCCACGCCAATGCTAAGTATCTATCCTGAGTCGGTGCATGATGCCTTTGTCCTAAGGAATAGCAGCATCCCAAATGTGATGTCCCAACTACAAGGCACAGGGTGTGGCTAATAGGTGAGCCTTGGTCCCCACCCAGTGTATGTTGGTGTATGCCTATGCTGTTGGCCAAATGGGATAGTGTGTGGCTAAATGTTGTCCCTCAATATTTGCAGGTGACTCTGGTTACTCAAACCTGTTGTGGTTGCTGAACCCTGTGAGGAATGCCAGGACAAGGGCAGAAGAACGTTAGAATGAGGCACATGGGCAGACCTGAAGGATAATTGAAAGAACCTTCGGCCTCCTGAAGGCCAGGTTCAGGTGCCTCCATCTGACAGGTGGATCCCTGTGCTACTCACCCAAGAAGGTCTGCCAGATAGTAGTGGCATGCTGCATGTTGCACAACCTGGCCCTCAGACGCCATTTACCTTTTCTGCAGGAGGAGACTGGAGATGCCCCTGTGGCAGCAGTGACCCTGAGGACAGTGAGGATGAGGAGGCAGAGGACGAGGATGTTGACAAAAGAACATTAGTAATCCTTCAGTACTTCCAATGACACACAGGTGAGACAGTGCAGCGTCACATTTCTATGACTATTGGTGTATTCTGTGTGGCAATGGCATGCTGGCATTACACACTTCTTTCCCCTACTTACTGATACCTATGAATATTCATTTTACTGATGTTGGCGATATGACAACAATGTCCTGATGTGATCACAACAGCCAGCAACAGGTCATTAATTCTATTCTCACACTATGTACAGTTCATTTGTAATGGATGTAGCTGTTTCAATCAATACAAATTTGCAATACATGAAATACTAGTAGTCGAGTTTTATCCAAGGGTGTTGATTGTAGTGCTAAGAAATAGAGGGGAAAGTGAATGGAATGGGACAATGATGGAGGAAAGTCCAGGGTATTGTTTCAGTCTGTTTGTAGCACAGGTGCAGTGTCCGTGGGGACATAGGAAGGGGAGCAATGGCAGTTCAAGGTGGACAAGGTGACTGAGTGGGACACAAGGGGCCAATCAGGAGAGTCTCATTTCCTGGCGCAGTCTTGACAGGTGTATCTGGCTTCTGTCTGGCTCGCAGAGAATGATGGCGGGGTGGTTCACCTTCTGCAGGGGGAGGGATGCTGGTGGCCTGTGGGTCCTGTGGCGGGGCCTCCTGGACACTAGGGGCAGAGGAAGTAAAGGGCTGTTCAGATGACTGCCTAGTGGTAGGAGCCCGCTGGTGTGCTGTTGCCTCCCTCATGATGTTGGCCATGTCTGCCAGCACCCCTGCTATGGAGATCATGGTGGTGTTGATGGCCTGCAAGTCCTCCCTGATCCCCTGATACTGTCCTCCTGCAGCCGCCTGTTCTCCTGCACGTTGTCTAGGATCTGGCCCATCGTGTCCTAGGAATGTTGGTAGGCTCCAAGGATCTTGGTGAGTGCCTCCTGGAGAGTCGGTTCCCTGGGCCTGTCCTCCCCCTGGCACACAGCAGTCCTCCCAGTATCCCTGTTGGGCTGTGCCTTTGTCCCCTGAATGGTGTGCCCACTGCCACTAACCCCAGGTCCCTGATTGTCTTGTGGGCAAGGTGTGGCCTGGGGTCCCTGTACAGGTGGACACACTGCTGATTGTCGTGTCTTGAGGACAGAGGCATCGGTACACTGGGTAGGTGCTGTGGTGTTGGTTCCTGATGGCGGAGGCTCTGTGGTGGTCTGTGAGTGGGCTTGGGTGACCGGCTGTCCAGTGGTCCCTGATGGGCCAGGTAGGTCCTCCAGATCCAGAAGTCCAGAGTTACTGTCATCACTGGGGGCCACTTCTGTTGGGGGACTGGATTGTGGTGGCACCTCCTCTCCTCTGAGATTGGCTGGGGTACCTGTGGGGATGTAAATTATGTTTTTTGCTTCAACTGTATGACATTTGTACTTCTGTAGCTTCCCCTCTAAGGTTGGTGCTGCCCTGACAGCTTTTGGTTGTGTAGTTTCCCTATGCTGTGCATGCTTTAGTGATGGGTGTCCATGCAGGGCTGGGAGAGGTTTACATACATTGGTACAGCATGCAGGGGCTGGCATTGGGATTAGTGAGATGTGTTAGTGGAGTGTGTGGGATGTGGTGGAGTAAAGGGAGTGAGGATGAGGGTGTGTGATGGCATGAAGGTATGGGGGGTGATAATTGTTAAATGTTGACTTACCAGTGTCCAATCCAACGGCAACTCCAGCGAGTCCCTCAGTATGCAGTAATGCCAAGACTTGCTCCTCCCATGCTTTGGGCTGTGGGGGAGGAGGTGGGGGTCCACCGCCAGTCCTCTGTATAGCGAGCTTGCTGCTATGGAACATACCTTCCCCCATAGGCCATTCTACCTCTTCCTGATGTTGTTCCTTGTTCTTGGGTGCTGTCCCACGGCGTTGGCCCTGTCCACGATTCTCCGCTATAGCTCTATCTTCCTTGCTATAGATATTTGCTGAACCTGTGCTCCAAAGAGCTGTTGCTCTACCCTGACAATTTCCTCAACCATGACCCTTAACTCCTCCTCAGTGAAACAGGGGTGCCTTTGTGGCGCCATGGGTGTTGTGTGATGTGTGTTGGTGAGGATGTGTTGGGTAATGTGGTGGGGTGTGTGATGTGGAGTGCATGAGGGGTGTATGGCTGTATGTGGTGTGTGTGTCTAGTTGTCTCTGTGCTCTTCTTCTCAATCTCCTGGTGGCAATTGTTGTTTGTAAGGGGTTGTGGTTAATGTGGGTGGGTGTTTTATAGTGGTGTGGGTGTGGTGTGTGTATGAATCTCAGGTGTGTGTACTTGGTATTGTCCAATGTAGTGTTGTTTTGTATGTGGGTGTCCATTCTGAGCACGGCAGTGTGTACCTCAAATGGTTTACCACCGTTGAATGTCCGCCGTGGTGATTCGTGGGTCATAATGTGATGGGTGTTGTTTTGTTGGCGTAAATGTATGGGTTTTGGGATTGCCACTTTGTCGCTGACCTTTGGTCTTGCGGATTTGTGTATGTGGCTGTATTCTGTCAGATTGGTGTGTGTGTGTCATAATATGGTGAACGGATATTCGCCAGAGCGGCGGTAAGTTGGCGGCCATCAGCATGGCGGTAAGCGAGATTTACCGCCAATGTCATAATGAGGGCCTATGTTATCAACAGAATTACAAGGAATACTATGAGACAAAACATGAAGTTAAGAAACGACTGTGGAAAGAAGGAGAAATTATATTGGTTAAAAGACCTGTACAGTTGTCTGAATAAAGAATGCACGCTTTATAAATTGCCGAAAATTGTAAAACTAAAGGTCAATATTGTGATAGTGAACAATCGCCAAAAGTAGAATATATACAGACTTGCAAAATGCCCTCAGCACATGTTGAACAAGTCAGAAGGTCGCAGAAGAGCTGTAGATTCATCTTTTTGAAACAAAGCACCTTGGGGGCAAATTTAAGAGTCCCTTGTGATATGTATCGCCACATTAGCATCACTTTTTTTAAACTAATGTGGCGATATTATGGCAAAAACTGCGTCAGATTTACAAAGTGGTGCAATGCATGCATTGCACCAGTTTGTTACCCCTTGCGCCACATTATGCCTGCTCCAGGCATAATGTTTGCCAGGGTGTTTTCCCCCATTAGGGGGGCCGAAAAAACTTTGCAAAGAAATATAAAAGATTTCTTTGCATCATTTTTTTCCACATTTCTAACGCCTGCTCAGAGCAGTCGTTAAAAGGGGGCACACCATTGGTTACAATGGGCACCTATGTACTTTTCAGGGTCGATGTAAAAATGTTGGTGCTAACCCTGAACAGTACATGAAAAGAGTCAGAAATTCTGACTCTATTGCCCCCGACCCTTGACATGGTGCACCATATTTTAAATACGGGGGAAACATGGTGGAGGTAGTGGGGTGCTAAGTGGGACAAGGAAAGTGGCGCTGCACTGGGTGCACCGCCACTTCTCTTAAATCTGCCCCATGGTGGCCAAAACTCTTCCGAAAACTTCAAGCTGACCAAATGACTATTGTATGTTGTAAAAACATTTTGATTTTATTGATGGGAGATGTGTTGCAAATTATGTTTTGAGAAAAAATTGAGTTGTAAATCGGTATATTTCCACATTTATTAACTGATAAACATGCATTCATACTTTAATGACTGTCACGTTTTAGCAAATTAAGCAGCCAAATATAACAAAACACTACCTTGACATGTAAATATTACCTTTATATACCTATATATGCCTCTACCTAAGGGAATCTCATCCTGTTATTAAATCCCCATGGTGTCTATCTGCTTAGCAGTTGGTCTGTAATTCATGAAGGACAACAAGAAGTGTCACTCATTAGAAGCCCAATTTTCTTTATTTTTCAGCTTTTAAAAATAAATAAATACAGACAGGAAATAGATTGTTTTCTGTCTGTATTTATCTGTAAAAATCAATAAAAACGTTAAACTGGAAGCCTTAGCTGTAATCTAAGTCATTGTCTTTCCCTCTCACACCCACAACATTCCCTGTTATCTCCACCACTGCTGACATTCCGAAGTTATTTTCTGGAGCAATCTGGAGCTCTCTTCAGTGAGCGCGACAAAAGAGGCTCTGAGTAAACCATTTTACAATACTTCTCTCTGTTTTGATCATTTCCTAATACTAGAAATACTTAGGTTTTGCACAACTATTATGTCTCCTCAGGCGAAATAAAACAGAGGTATTTTTTTTTTTTTTTCATAGCAAACATAATTTTCTCTTCAGAGTGAAAAGCCACGCATTGCATTTAGCAGAGTGAGATACAGAGAAGGAGAAAGGAAGAATGTTAGCGTGAATCATAAACTCTGAAAGGTTGCACCTAGTCAAAAATACATACACACGGAACACGCGCACATCAGGGAGAAATATACTCAGAGGGAGGGATAGAGAAAGAGAGCGAGTGTGTAGGATAGAGAAACTTCTTCTTTACCCACTCAAACACTGTCAAAACACAAAAGAAAAGAGAGGGGCTAAGAGGCGGCAGGGGAGAGGAAATAGTAGGGCTCATTTATGACAGTAACAAAGTGAAAGACCAGCTAAAATGGCAAACTCATTACCTGGAAGTGAAGAGAACATTCAGAAATACCAGCACTTCAGAATGTCGTCTGGTGGTCGGGCTAATTGGTGAATAAATGTACGTTTTCTGTAGCAAAATGTAGTAATATGCTTCGTTCTGAATCACCTTTTGGAAAAAGTTACAGAAAGTATGAATTTATTAGTAACTTTGATTCAAAAATATCATGAAGGTCATGGAAGTCACACTTATTGAGAAGTTCTGCAGTGAACGAGAAGGAAAATACAATCCTGCCTTCAAGGTGAAAAAAACATTTTATTGCTAATTTGCATGTATTTTTTCTTCAGTGAAGGGTTATTCCGGGTTTTAGATATTAGATTTGTCCCAGTTTTATAGTCTTTCATTCAAGAATCACAGACCAAGTAATATTAAATTAGGTGAGGTGAGGATCGACACGGAGAAAAAGTGTTCTTTCATTACAAGCCCACACACTGCCTGCGTCAGGTACAGAGAAGACCGTATATCTCACAAAGAATACTGTGCACTGGAGTCCAAACAAACTAGAACTCAGAATCTACAATGTAATACCAGCATGCGGATATAATGGAATAGCGGCATGCAGGACAAGGACATGCGGGCAATACTAATAATAACAGAACAGTTACATAAATACACGTTACTACAGGCTGGGTCTTTAGCGTTCTTGATAACTTTATCCTCACCCCAGAAAGCAGAGATCCTAATAAAGGAGACATTGAAAGAATGAAGCAGGATTTGTAAAGAACAACGGCTGCTCCAAAGAGTGTTCCGGCGCCAGGGATGAATGATGTGTGTACAAGATTATACTTGCCCAAAAGCCAAGTTTTGAGCTTCTTCCTAAACAAAGAGAGCTTGTTCCAGGCAGCCCTTGACCAACGCCTTATGAGACGAGGGCAATACCCTGCCACGCGTGTAAGGATGTATTCTGTCACTCAAATATTGAGACCCAGCGTGGGAAAAAGATCTGTGAGTCAGTCCCTGTGCTTTGTAAAGAAACTGCTTTTTTATGGGGATTCAATGGAGAGACCTCAAGTAGGGCGATACAGATGTTCTAAAAGGTATCTAAAAAATAAGCTGTGCAGCCACAATCTGTAGTTTATTGACCAAGTAGTCCGGGATGCAAGAATGTTGCCATAGTCCAGTCTAGTGGTAATCAGGCCATGCACAACTGACCTATCGGAAGGAAGTGCAGGAATTGACTGAGTGCCCAAAGCAAGCCAAAACAGATCACTTTCACAGCCGACACTTAACAAATTCCACTGGAACAGATGGAGAATGGGCTCTGTTGAGCAAAGAATCAGCTCACTTGTGAAAGGAAAATTGCCCAAATAGAAGAATGTTTGTCTTGTCCATATTAAACATCAGGGGGTTATGATGCATCCATTCAAAGACCGCTGTAAGACATGGCTCAAGAAGACCAGAGTCAGCATCTTCCCTCTTACCAAAGAAGAATAAAGGCTGTGTGTCATCCACATATGAAATTACCTTAACTCCAAAAGCCTCAACCAACTTCACCAAAGGTGAAAAAAAAACACTCAAGAGAGTGGGGCTCAATGCAGACCCCTGAGGCACACGTGCCAAAATGGAATTTGAGCCTGAAGACAATGGGGCCAACCAGTCCACTTGCCATCTGTTCTCCAAAATAGATTGATCATTTACAGCAGAACACACCCTAGACCAAAAGACTGCAGGCCTTGAAAGAGAAGAGTGTGACACACAGGCCCATATTTATACTTTATGATGCAAACCTGTGCAAGCACAGTTTGCATCAAAAGGTTTTGCGCCGGCTTGCGCCATTCCTCAACGCTATACATGTGGCACTTTATACTATGACGCAAGATGGCGTTATGAAATGGTTAGCGTGAAAAATTATGACGATAACCCTTGTGCCCTGTCGTAAGGCAAAATGACATTAACTCTGAAAAACTGACTCAAACCCATTTTGCGGCCTGTGAACAGGTCGCACACGGATTTGCCCCCTTTTAACACCGCATTTGCCTCAACTTTAAATGCGCAAGCATGAAAGAGCGCAATTTAAAGGGAAGATGGAAGCAGCAGGCCAGGAGAGACTCCAGGGTGACCCCATACACACAGGCACCAGGCAGAAAGATACACAGAAGTCCCATAAGAAGGAAAAGAAAAAGAGAAAGTGTTGGTTCAGTGAGGAGGAGCACAACATCCTTGTCAGAGAGGTGACGGAGCACCTACACTAGCTCTTCATCACCTCCAAATTGCCAATTGGTAAGACAGAGGCTACATGGCAGCACATAGTGGACTAAATCAACAGTGTGGCAGAGGTGAAGCAAACTGTTACTGAGTGCAAGAAGCACTGGCATGATTGCAAGTGCAGAACCAAGGAGAAAAAAATCCAGGAACAGAAAGGCAGCCCTGCAAACTGGAGGTCGAAGTCCAGCACCTGAGGAGGACCTGGATAAGATGGAGGAGATGGTTGCAGCGGTCATCCCGGAAGACCTGGTCACAATACAAGGACAGGACAGCACAGACTTCTACCAACCACCACAAATGCAAGGTAAGTTGCATGGGGGAAATAACTGCCAATTATACAAATGCCAGGAGGGGGAAGCACATAGGACACACTCAATGCATGATAAAGGATTGCAGCGGGACACATTGCCCATAAATCAAGATGCACTATTCACACATAAGCAACACATATAAACATGCCTTGGTTGAGCTAATCACTACAACACATACCCAACCTGGACATACGTCAATCACCAGGGCTATACACTGGCATGTACATATGCAGTACATTAGATAGAAGGTACAGCTAATTACTGTGCCTGTGGCTGTATTATCACAACACCCCTTGCATATAGTCAAACCTACTCTACCTACACAACTTAGACATCAGGGACAATGAAGAAAGACAATACCATTCCTGGGGTCACGTCATGGTGGTGTGTCTTGCAGAAACACTTTGCTACCGCCATGTCCCATTGCCAAAACACACATTGATGGCACCCTAGCAAAAATTACTTGTACATGCGCAGGAAGGAACACCACCCTGCACATATTCATTACATCCCCACATGACATCCACTTCATCATGCTGCATCAATGCCTGTCTGGGTTCAGGGAGAACTAATCTGTGCAGCTACCGGGGGAATTGCAGGGTGGTCCCGTATCACAGTAAACATGACACCACCCTGAGTACCTAATCTGGCGCAGTGTTGAGCTACACATATTGATGCTGATCAGAGCTGTGCCACTAGAGACAAAATGGCACTACAGAATGTAATCTGTAGAACACAACACATACAGGGTGAACCCAAACAACATGCCACAACCATATGAGCCACATAGGAATGGGGAAACAATCTTGCAGATACAACATATGGTATATGTCTGTGAACATCATGACGCACATTATCACAATGACAGGCAGGGGATGCCGCAAGGGCAAGTCCAGCATTGGTAAGATTGCCAGTGCGGTCTTCCCTCTGCGGTTGGCATTACGAGTTTCACGCTGGGATGGCGGTGGAAACCATGTCTCCTCATGTCAGCTATGCGGGGAAGTCACCAGAACATTGTTGCTGGATCAAATAGAGTCAGCGCCAGTCTTGGGGTGCATTTGATGTGACATCACACGCTGCACTTTTCACCACAATTCAGGCCTTGGAAAGCGCAAAGAGCCTGGTTATGGGGGGCCCCTACACTACCCATGCCAGGTGCCTGGGTAGTGCAGGGGCAACCCAGGGGCACACCACACCCCATTACCACCCACCTTTGCATGGCAGTTGGACCACCATGCAAAGGCTTGTGGAAAAGCGGGATCATAATCTGGAGGGTAGCGCTGATTGCAATGCTGGGCTGGTGTCATAAGACAGGTGGCATTGCCAGTCCGTTAGCTGCGGCAACCTGGCAGGGCTGTTGGCAGTGGACAGATTGCCAATGACAGTCTGGTGGTCATAGGACTGCAAGACTTGTAATAAGGGCCCATTTGTGCACTCGTACAACTAGTTGCAATCTCCCCATCAAACTAGCTAGAGGCCCTAATCAAAGTAAAAAATATGTCAACTGGCTTTGTCCATAATTTCGTGGCATCAGGCGCTGTCATATACAAAATGCTGTTCACATCAATAAATGATACCCATGCTGACCATACCTAGGTCCACCCCTGTGCCAGTGGTAAATTAGCTGCCCTGCCACAATGCTGTATCCCCTGCACCACAGTGCAAAGTTGGCTGCGTTGAGGGGCAGATCATAGTTGTGTAGGAAGCCCACCTTCTAGCACAAACAGAAACAGAAATGGCAATCTGCTAGGTCCATGTGTGCTGTGGAATGCAGCACAGATACTCAAATTTAAACATGAGGAGCAATCAAAGTAAACTTCATCACTGTGCCTTGGTAATGCCATCCCTGGGGTGGTGTAAGATATTGGTGCCACCTCAGGTGTATGAAAACACATAAATATGGGACAGTGGCAAAATGTAATGTGTGTTGGTGTGGCTTGACCACCGCAACAGCCATTGCAGGGCCCTCCCATGCAAACTGATGCATTGGAAGGGGCCCAATTTACAAAGTGGTGTCAAGCCACTATAAGGGAATACATCACACCTTGTAAATATGATGCAGAAATAGGATCCATAATGTGCAAGAACAACATTTGGGCTGTAAGTTGTCACTGAGCCTCCAATAGCACTTAAAGGATGTGCCATGTCAACTGCCACAACATAGAAAGATTGATTTTACGCCATCTCATTACACAGGATAACCGCTCTCCTGCCGATCTGCCTGTCCTGGATTTCACTGATGACCTGGATGACCAGCTGACAACCATCAGCCAGCAAACTCTCCAGGATGTCCTTGGGATGTCTTCAGACGCTACCTTCAGTTGTAAAGAGGACACCCAATGTTGCGGCCTCCCCAGATGACCCACCCAACCCCCAAAATATACTATCTGCAGGTACAAACACAGCTAAGCACTCTGAGAACCCAGAGACGAGCTTCCAGAGAACAGTGGTAGGAGTCCAGTGGGAGATGGCCAAGCAGGTGCGGGTGGGGATGGAAACCGTGGCAGGCAGCCAAGAGGGAGTACGCACGTGCCTTGAGACAGATAATGAAAACACAGCTGCCATCCGAGGCACACACTCCCCACTGTGTGGAGTCCGGATGTTTCTGGCGGACATAGGTGCTTCCATGAGGGAGAGGTCACAACAACTGCCCTCCCAAACTGGCAGCAGCATGACAGACAACAGGCTGGAGTCCTTTCAGTGTGAAATGGCCCCTCTCAGGGAAGACACGTCTGCTATCACCGCAATGTTGCACCTATATTGAAACATCAGCAGTTCCTCCTTGCTGCAGTGAACTATGGCCCTCATTATGACACTGGTGGTAAATGCCGCCTACCGCCACGGTGATGGCCGCCAACATACCGTCGCCGTGGCTACCAGCCACCAACCGCATCATGACTGTAGACGGAATACGACCAGAAGGCTCTCGGTATTTCGTCGACAGTCATGGCGGCAGAAGGCGGTAAGGTGGCAGCAGCACCACGCCAGCAAAACACTGCCCACCGCATCATGAGCCAGGATACAGCCTGGCGGTGTTTTGCTGGCGTACGCTCCTGCTGGCAGCAGCGCTGCATCCTGTCTCCTGCCGGAGGACCCCCTGCAAGCAGGTAAGTTGGGTTCTCCGACAGGAGAGGGGGGTGGGGGATGTTGTGTGCATATGTGGGGGTGTTGTGTGGGGGTGTGTGTGTCTGTTGTTGTATGCGGGTGTGAGTCACGTGGAATGCGTGCGTAAATGGAGGAATGTGAGTGTACGTGTATGTTGTGTGTTGTGAATGCGTGTGTATGTTAGTGTGTGTTGCGGGGTGTGGGTATGTATGTGTGCATGCGTGGGTGGATGTGGTTATGAGTGTGTGTATGAGTGTGTATGTGGGTGTGTGGATATCAGGGGGTTGGGAGGGGGAGGGGGGCAGGGGAGACCCCAAACAGCGCCAGGGAACGAATTCCCTGGCACTGATAGTGCCTACCACTTTAGTTTTCGTGCAGTACGCATGCCACGAAAACCATGGCAGTAGGCGAAGGCCATGATCTCGAGGGTGGGATTGTGATGGCCGCCTAGCTGGAAACCGAAGTCTCCAGCCCAGAGGCTGTTACCACCCTGGTGGACGGAGTGGTACATTGGCAGTTTGGCTTGTGCCAAACCGCCAATGTCATAATTTGGGAAAAGGTACCGCCAGCCTGTTGGCAGTACCTTTCCCCAAATTACCGCAGTACGCCAGAGTTGTAATGAGGGCCTATATGTCTTACCACAAATAGCAGCTGCCGGGAGCTTGGACTCCACATCTTTAACCCCTGAAGTGTGTGTGGCTCCCTCTACCTCTCCACCACCACAGGAGGCACCACACACATCAGAGGATGAAGATGTGGAACAAATTACTTTTATTCTGAAAAGTACCTGGTAGCACCAGTCTGTGCTACATGGCCAGTTTTCTCCTTAGTTCTGGGCTTAAGATCATGCCAGTGTTGTAACAGTAGGATTTGTGCACTCTTCACCCACCCACTGTTGACTTGTCTGCTATGCACTGTCATTGTCTCTCACTTACCAATTGGCAATTTCTGTTCCTCCACACTTATCAACACTACTCTGAAGCATGTCTCATGACATGTCCCTCAACCCTGGACTTGTATTGTGTCACAAATATCTGTTTTTCACAAATGGGGTCTCTGACCTGCTTATTGTAAATATCTCACTTTCCCACTTCCACTTGTAAATAAACACCTTGTACACATTTGGCATGTCTACATCTACTGTGTTCCATCTACTCAGCTAAATGATTGTAATGTGTGAATCCATGTCATTGGTCACAGAATATCAGTACACGAGTGCAGGACTGTGGGGGCACAAAGCTACATACAAGGATCCTAAGATGACAAATGTGTATGCTGGTCTCATTTCCTACAAGCAATTCACTGAGTATGTAAAAAATGAATGATACGTATATGGTTTCCTCATCATATATGGCAAGTATCACTGAAAAGCAAGCGTAGGGCAATATAATCAGCTTGGAGTACCAGAAGAACTCATTGGTGAGGTACAGAGGTAGCTAACCTTATCAGTGATGGCCACCAGTCAGTGTTGCAGGATAGAGTTCGAATTGTGGCTGTTGTCAGATGTGTCACAGTTCCCAACATTGTTACTAGAAGGACCCCAACACTGACAGCTGAATTACCAGACTTACCTGTCCAATACAAAGTATACATAGTCATCATGAATTGTGGGTACATTGGATGGCAGATGCATAGACTAGTAGATGTGATGTTGTAGTCAATGTGACAGCTACGTTATCAATAGGGGTAGCACATTGTAAATCAGGGTTTTGAAGGCAGGACAGATTCCCTAGGCCATTTCCTCAATTTGCCCAGTACACTCATGGGGAGAACCCTGAGACTCACCCTAATTAGACAAAATGTATGCAATTATTACAAGATATTTATTTTAAAAACAAATCTACTTAAAGACAACTAAAACCTACCCTATTGTAAATTAACCTATATTAACTATAGTTATCATACAACTACATCTATCTAACCCATGCTAAACTTACCTTACGCATGAAACACCACACTCTAAGCATTGCCCCCCACCCCTTAAGAAACAAGATACAAGTAGGACAACAATTACTACAACTACACATGTACTACCTTATCCTATGGCCTAAACAAATATATATATATATATATATATATATATATATATATATATATATATATATATATATATATATATATATATATATATTTTATGTAAACACATACAGATGCCAACATGCCCCCCAACCACCCACCAATAAAACAATAGTAACCCACCCCCAACTACACTTATCCTAACTATTGGCTACACTACACTAACCTACCACTAACTACATAAAATCCAAACCAAATATGTTACAACTTTAAAAGGGAGGGGAAGGAACTGTGAGGTAGTCCATAACTATGCAAGTTCATTTCTTGGACATCTTTACCTTCTTCTTGATGCACTTCAATATTTTGTGGTCTTCTGCCAAATTCTCTTCCAACTTGTCCAAGCGACTAAGGATTAGGTTAATGTCCCGACGTAGATCCAGTTCAAACTGGGATGGCCCAGCAGCTGGTGGTGGCAAGCCTGCAGTCTGTGTGGTGAAGGTGGTGCAGATATGGATTATGTGGGTGCAGCTGGGAGCTCCTGCATAGTTGAGGAGCTTGCTCCATTTATTTTCTTGGGTGGCTGTCTGGGTCCCACGTGTGGAAATGCTCGCCATTCCCCAGAAGCTTTTTTTGCTTGAAAATGCCGTGCCATGCAGCAGTATCTTGCACGCACTTCCAGGAGGTGGCAGTAGCATTCAACTCTCCGTGTGAATTGGTACCTCTCATCAGTTGTCATGTTAGCAGCTGTAAGATGAGGACTAGCCACCATCAGCATTGGGTGGAGTATGTACAGGTTTGTAACTTACACTGCTACTGCTGATTCCACATACAGTTCTACACACATTCCTAAAAAAAATGAATTGCTCCTCATCTGCGTCTATATCCAACCATAAATCACAAGTATCTTGTACATGTTAGTAGGATGACATCAATCCATTGTAAATCAAAAGGGGTCACAGCTGATCGGAACTAATAATGGCCTGCTCAACATCACTCTCATCTACACTGTGAGCATCACATGTCTCAACAAGTGTGGATTTCCTGTCTCCCTGAGCATAAGGGGGGTTGGGCATGCAATCCATCAGGTCAACACCCCTGGTGATACACCAAGGCCTGAGCACTCATTATGGAGTGAAGGTGTGGACCATTTGTTAGGGGGGGCTTGTATTCTGTGTTGTAGTACATCTACATTTATGTGTCCAGGTGTAAAACCTAACCTGAGCCTTCTTTACAAGAGTCCAGCTGCATTTTCCATGCTGTAGCCACATGTTCAACTGATGATATCTTGCCATGAGAAAGGTTGGGCAAACCCTGAGCTGCACATCACTGTTGTCAAGACATAACAGCACTGAAGCCCCCTATCCAGTGCTATGTAGTCCTACGTGTGTTCAATAGCACATACATGGTGGCTGTATGGATGCCTTTAAGCCCACAGTAATTGTGGCGAAGCTTTGGGTGCTGCAACTGTATCCAGAAGCGTCTTACATCATTAGCAGATGCATGTCAGATATCCTCACAGCACCAGCTACACACACAGCATTGCCTTCTTATGCACTGTGATATCACCTACATCAGTCACAATTCACATAGTGGCTGCACCATATTGGGAAAACTGCTGACATCTGGTGTTAGGAGATTAACAGACTTTTACCTGAAACACATTGAGTGGAGTTGTCCACACATTGTGTACACTGATGACTGCAGTTCTGCACATTATGGCTCCTTGCTGTACCACTACCTCATCATCTCTGGAGGGTACTGAGGCACCTGTGGTGTGTGTTTGCCTCCTACATAATCCCCCTAGAGAGTACTGCAGCTAGAACCCTACAACTGTGTCATCTTGTCAACAAGTGTAAGCTATGTGTGGCACACATTGCTGATTATGGTGCTGCAACAATGTTGTTTACAACAGGCGTGCTATGTACATATGCAGCTGGCCTGTGACCTATAATGGTAGAGATCCATGAATATGTGGTCAGCCATTCCTATTCCTTTTACAAAAAATTCCATGCCAGCACATGTTGGCCTCAGAACTACATGCAAGCCAATCTCATTGTACAGCCCCACAACATACATAAAGGGAATTTGACGGAGCACCATGCTGACGGACAATTGGCAGCGCAGCACTCTGCCATCTTCACAATGCAGGGATGCGCCGTATTAAATAGGAGACGGCGCATCACTGTGTTGTCACCTACGACGGCGCTAATTTTGCTTCCAGTACTTAACCCAGCCACCCTTGCCCTATGGTGCATATCTGGCTGTGTTGAGGGGGAGATTGTTATTGTGCATGGAGGGACACCTTCCTACACAAACATAGGGGGTCATTCTGACCCTGGCGGTCCAAGACCGCCAGGGCCACGGACGACTGAAGCACCGCCAACAGGCTGGCGGTGCTTCATTGCCTGGTCGGAAAACCGGGTCCGGCGGTTTCCTGCCGGATTTCCCCCGGCTGGGCGAATCCTCCATGGCGGCGCTGCAAGCAGCGCCGCCATGGGGATTCTGACCCCCTTCCTGCCAGCCTGTTTCTGGTGGTTTTTACCGCCAGGAACAGGCTGGCGGGAACGGGTGTCCTGGGGCCCCTGGGGGCCCCTGCACTGCCCATGCCACTGGCATGGGCAGTGCAGGGGCCCCCTAACAGGGCCCCAGAAAAGCGCGACGGGTGCAACTGCACCCGTTGCACACCTGCAACACCGCCGGCTCCATTCGGAGCTTGCTTCAGTGTTGCAGGCCTCGTTCCCGCTGGGCCGCGGGTGCTATTTTGGCTAGCGCCCGCCGGCCCAGCGGGAAAGTCAGAATGGCCCCAGCGGTCTTTCGACCGCGGAGCGGCCATATGGCGGTTCCAGCCAGGCGGGCGGCGACCGCCGCCCACCACGGTTGGAATGAGGGCCATAATCTTCAAAGGATCATTGCACTTTCGATGTGTGCTGCCAAATGCAGCACCCATTGAAAGAGAAAAAATGGAGGGTACAACAGCATATATTTTGGCTTGTTGGGCCCTGCTAACATCACACCTTCGTGTGTTTTCCGAATTTGGCACAGCCTCTGGTGTAAGAAAATGTGATGATCGGGGACACCGTCTAATTGCTATGGCTGTTGCTGTGTCAAAGCCATGGGAACATCCATTGCACGCTCCTTCCACGCAAAGTTCTGCATGTGAAGGGGCCTTATTGAGAAGGTAATGAGACGCCACAAAATGTGTCTTAAGCCCATTTTGTATACACAGTGCATGTCATAGCATTCCCGGGGGCTCACAAATAGTGAAGCTCCGGTGGTGCTTGGGCCTCTTACACATGCCCCATGATGTCACCATCCATCCTCCTATGATTTCTGTTAATTGGTCCAGAAAAAAAATTACTCATTGCATTCCTTATGACTGACTCACACCAAACCCTGGATTATCTAACAGGAGCCACAATATGACACTTACTGGATGCATCAGGGTCTTCAAATCTTGCCACCTCTCCTATGGTGTATGGGGCTAGTCCACCTGTAAGACATGAATGGTAAACATTGCTTAGTATAAATTCAAAGTTCATGCAAATGGACAACATAGTTCAGTGTAAACTTGTTAGACTGTGTGAGGAAGTCATCCTTGGAAAGTCAGTGAAATTGACAGACAACTATATCACTCAATCACATGTACTCTCTGATGAGGTAGACTGACACATCTATTAACCATTACTGTCCATGACACTCCTGTGGTGCATTTCACTGCACCAGTTCTACATGGCATTGTCATGCAGCTGTCTGTTAGCACAACACCTCCATTACCATATGGGACAGCTTGAACACGTATACCCCTCCTGAGGGCCATGCTATGGTTGTTGCAGTGGCTGGCCCATTATCACATCCATACCATTTCAGCCTTCATCAGATGTAGTATACATCTATATCATTATCATAGCAAACTGATAAACTGCTACCCTGGGACTGTGTGGGTTTCCCAAGGTGTTGAGGATTGACTTTGTACATCCTTCAGTGAAGTAAGTGAAATGTGTGTGCCATCACAAGACAGACACACTATGGAAATTGCAATGGCAGTGGACTCATGTGACGATAGTTGTACCTACCTGCACATTGAACAATTTGAAACATGGATGTATTGCCAATGGTGTGTGCCCTGCCATTGTTGCCATGGTATACCATTGTTGACCAGTGAGGGATAAGTACATGGACATAGGAATATGGCTCAACACAGACACACTAGCTCAATGGTCAGAGGATGCATCTGGTGTTGCAGGTTAGTGAGTGATGTGCCAGTGATGGAGCTGAAGCAGTGCAGCCACATGCTGTCAGTGAGGAGCAGTAGGCCAGTGGAACAGACCCAGCACATGTGTGTGGTCATGGAGATCATACAGACTCAGATCCACAATGCACATGTTAAATGGAACTGTCAGTAGTCTGGACCCACTGTATGGTAAGCTCCCTTACATGGCCTTGAATAATGACACCAAGAGGCCTATAGGACTACAGTATTGCAGCACCTATTTCATCTATATTGTCCTTAGTGCACCCCTTACTCACAGTCATGCCTCTGCGTAGCCATAAATAAGTCACAGCATGATGGCGGTATACTCCAACATCATGTTTTCATGTGAAGGCCAATGATGTACTCAGCAGGAGATGCTACAGATCATGGAAACTTCTGCTGAGTACATAGGGGTCCTTCTCATACATATATATGCCCAAAGTTCACACCTTCACTCAGCATCCCTACAGAGTGTTTGGAATGCATACATAGAAAAATATGCTGTGACTCTGAGATTTGGAGGTTGCCCTCCATATCTTACTTTTACACACCCTTTCATGCCTGTTTCATGGCGCAGGCGTCATTCCTAGCTGTTTATTGAAAAGTTTAACTATGCATGTCACTACACTTTGGCCCATATATATGGAAGTGGCGCAGCAGCACTACTGGCACAGCACCTGGTGCTGCGCTTGTTGAAGTGCAGGCCCTAGCGCACTCCTGATACCACCATGTGTGCGCCTTCTCCAATAGACTGCGCACCATGGTGGTAGTTAGGGGAAGTAGCGTCAAAATTGTTTGCCAGTAGTCTGGCGCTTTGCAGGAGTAGCGTCAAAGGTTTTTTCGCTAGTCCTGCTAAGCACCCAGAGGACCATTGCTCATAATGGGAGCATATTTTTAATGTCTGCAAAGAGCAGGTGTTAAGAAATCTGCCACAAATGGGGTGCAGCAATCTCATTGAATTCTTTGTGCTAATTTGGACGTCCCTTTGTGCCAGAACATCCCCCTTGCAAACATTGTGCTTGGCACAGTCATAATGTGTGCAAAGCCTTTCCAAAGTGCTGCAATGCATGCATTGCGCCACTTTGTAAAGACAACATGAGGTAAATGGCAGGTTTGCGCCAGCTTACCGTCAATAATATGACACTATATGACACAAAGGTTGCGCTAGGGGCTCTTAAATCTGCAACTGTCAGTAAAATGCTAAATGCAACCGATTGTATGGCAATGGGAGACTAACCAACAGTTCCGCTGCTATCAATGCCCACATGGTCCAGCAGATCTTGCTCCCTTGCCACCAGATTTCCCACATGCAGGACTTGTATACATTTTTAGAGTGCAAAGTTGTGTCCATGTTCAGCTTGCTTAGGGGTTGTATAACTGTTGTGACGTCAAGGTTGGACAAATGACAAGGTACAGATGGTGTTGTATGTGACTGTCTCCTGTTCTGGTACCATGCAAAGGGAAAATACCATGGTATGGTAGTGGCAAACATGTCTGAGTCATGTACGAACGTGGCCACTCTCTCTGTACATCAGTTAAAGTTTGACATGTAGACATTGGTGTTTTACAGTGTCTGTCTGGTCATTATCCCTTTTTTCAGCCATAACTGGTTGGTATGTATTGTGTCTGCCATTGTTCCCAGTCTTTTGACTGCTAGCGCCTTGTACACATCTTTTACAGCAACATTGTCTTGTGATATAGGGACAGGAGCCAACATGTGACTTGTGTAATGTGGAGATATTCCCTTCTCCTACAACTGTCAACTTAGTAGTTAATGACCCAATGGCAATATTAGTGAGATGTAACATTACACATGCCACAGCACTTGAGTAGTCTCCACGTGACATGGCGTGTTGTATCAGCAAGTATTTGTGGGTATTTCAGGGCTGTCCATCCACATCCTTTTTTTAACATGGCAATGCAATTCTCCCTGCATGCCACAACCTAGCTGACTTTTACCATGACTGAATGATGTTGAGGTGTGTCATCTTCTTAGTACTGTATTCATCCTTTGCCAAATGCTACCAATATAGCTATGTCTACTCCCACTCAGTGTGATGTAGGGTGTCTGACAGTATAGAACAATACTGCACATGTTTGCACATGCCACACCTGACTGTGATATTGGAGGCCAGTAAATGTAAATGCTATTTAGTAACATTTGGTACCATGCAAGCGATCTATCATGTAAGTGACAATGAGTGCTTTGTATTGCTATGTGCTGTGTAATGTTGTTATACAGAGCATACTGTGTAGGTATGCAGACACAGGCTAATCATTGTGGATCATTGTTGATAGTGATATACCCGTTGCTACCTAGGACGGACACCCATACATTTGTCTTCACATATTTCTCATTCATAGCAGTCAGCATGTGTGAAGTAAGCCAATTTGTGTGACAGGTATGCATCCTATGTAGATAGGGAGTGTTACACACTCTGCCTACATTCCAGCCAGACTATCATTTGGCTGCTGCATTCTCCCATTAAAATTCATATAACCATACAAGTTTCCAACAATGGTCAGTCTCCTGTGAACTCCTGCCGCTGTGTTTGGTTGTTCCTCCTCAAGGTCCTCAGCCCCATCATCCTCCTCCTCCTCATTGTGGTCATCACCTTGTCCATCCCAGGGGATATTGTTTCTAACACAAATGTTCTGCAGGATAGTACATACCAGTATATTCTTGCATACCAGCATAGGAGCATACAGGAGGCTTCCTCCTGTCAAGTCCAGGCACCTGAACCTGGATTTGAGAAGGCCAAATGTCATCTCCACCACATTGAGTGTTTTCCTGTGTCCTTCATTGTAGGCATGCTGTTCATTGGTTGTTGGATTTGCAAATGGTGTCATGACCCACAGCTGAATGCCATAACCTTGGTCAGCTGCAAAGATAAGATGGTGACATTTAGTAAAGACTTGAGAGGCATCTAGAATATCCATGGAAGTAGTTGGTTGCAGTTTGAGTGGTGAATCAGAGGTGATTGTGGCATTGTGTATTCCTGGTCTTGTAATATGGTTCAAGTTGACTGTTGATGTACATGAAAATCTTGGGTACTGACTCAAGGACCTGTCTATGACCATCTGGATTCCAATACGTATGTTCATCATGTATGTGACATGTTTTGTGTAGTCCATATTAGTAGCAGTATCCTAATGTTAGATGGAGGCTACCACCTCCTTGCAGCACAATTGTGTCAGATGTGGAGCCAGCATAGTAGCCCTACAACGCCAGACTATTCAGTTGATGTTGGCATGTGTTATTACACATGCAGTGCAACACTTAGTGGGCCTTAGTGGCAGATGATGGTTGTGTCAGCCATCTTGGCCCTCATTACAAATCTGTCGGTCTGAAGACTGCCTGACTCACAGTGGTGGTTGGACTGCAGCGGTCGTGGCAGTATGACTGCCACATTATGACCGTGGTGGACCCACCACGGTTGGACCGCCAACATCGCCAGGTTGCCACCAGTCAGCAGTCTGGAAGTCCTGGTGGTCTTAATCCACCACAGTTGGACTTCCAATATCTCCAGGTTGCCACCAGCCAGCCGCCTGGCAGTCCCACCAGCCAGCAGTCCCAGCAGTCTTAATCCACCAGGGCAGCGCTGCAAGCGGCAGCACTGCCCCCAGGATTTCAACTCCCCAATCTGCCAGCCTTTGCATGCACTTGGAATGGGCAGTGCCACGGCCCCCATGGACAGCCCTGTAGCACTTTCCACTACACGAATAACAGGCAGTAGAAAGCACAGCCAGTGCTGCTGCACCTGCTGCAACACCACATTGCAGCCAGCTCAATTACGAACTGGTTGCAATATTTAGACCTTCTTCCCAACTGGGCCAGTGGGCGGAAACACTGTTTCCACCCACAGGCCCAGTGGTGAATAGGGCCAAACACATGATGAGTGCACAGATGTCTAAGGTTGTGTATCACATATTAGTATGATGATCACATTTGGTACAAGTGTATGTCCTAGCTTCTTAATAATTGGATTTTCATCCAGACTTACTACATATGCACAATGCAGATTTTGGGAGGGAGCCCAGCTATGTTTCTAAAGTGTCACTTAGTACAGCACATGTATGGCTAGTCATGTCCTCCATACTTCTACAGGGGCCTACTATGGCATCCATTACATTACAGTTTAGCAGTGAATCAGCACCATGGTGAACTATTGACAGTTTTCAATACAGGCATGATGGGGTCAGGGGGTGCCAATCTGGGGCATGCGAGGTGACAGTTGAGTAGTTGTGGTACCATTTCTCATGATTCTGCCCCATAGTCTTTAATGGCAGGTACATTAGTCTTCCTATGTGTGCAATACAATGCATTTGACAGAAGTATGTGCAGACTACATTGATGTGAGGTATGTGTATATGAAATGTAGTTGTTGTTGGCACCACTTGGGTGGCATTTGATGTAGATTGTGCCTGAGTCTTGCACACCATGAATGAGGTGGGGATGTGCCTTTGTGTGACTCACTTTACATACCCATGCCATATGCCATTGACATGGCAGAGCTGTTGTTGGTTTGGTCTATGTGAAGTATATTTAGTAGTCAACCAGTGGACACTTGTAGTGGTTTGTGGTCTTCTTCTTGATGCAAAAGGGACATAGCTCCACCTGTCCTTCAAGTGATGTGGCTGTTAGTTTGTGGCTGTGTTAGGTACATGTGGGTGTCTGCGTTTGTGATGTCCAGTCATTGCGGTGTACTGCAACATGTTGCATATGTGTTGTTGCCAGTACATCTGTGGTCCCATGCCCATGTGTATTTCTTGTGGTGTATATGTTGTTTGTCCTACAGGGTTGGTGTTTTGAGTGTGTTTTGATTGGTTGGTTGACTTACCGACAAGTAGGCCATTGCCATATTGTCCATTCTTGAACTGCTCATTGATGGTGGAGTGCCAGAATATGATTGCATCATGGGAGCTGCTGGCATACTTGGCTGAGATGTTCGTGAAGAGCCCACGGTGGATCACAGTGGCCTGCACATTAATCGAATGGGTGTGCTTGCGGTTCCTGTAGATGTTCTGTGTCAGCAGGTGGCACCAGTTGTACATTGGTGCAGTCCATTGCACCCAGCATATGCGGCAACCCAGCAATTAGATAGAAACCTTGCTTGGTGTCCCGCTGCAGCTGCTGGGTGTTTGGGAAGCAGATGTGGTGGGGTGTGAGGCGTATGATGGCATCTAGGACCTTAGGTAAGAAAACAGATCTTGATGGCTGGGAGACACCAGCCATTAGTGCCCCTGTTGTCTGAAAGGATCTAGAAGCCAGCATGTGCAGGACAGTGAGGAACTTTGTGATAGGTGGTATGTTATTGGAGTTTGCAGCCTGGCTGTGATGTCTGGTGCAATCTGGTTCAGCAGGCGTAGAATGGACTCCGGGTTGAGACGGTAAATCCTGATGATGTCTTGCTCCCTGAGGCCAAGAAGGGTTGTCCTCTACCAAAATATCCTCTCCTGCCTTCTGCATTGCCTTTGTAGGTCCTGTGGTGGTGTTTGGGATTGCTGTTGTGGTGGTGGGGGGTGTGTACCTAGCTGGAGCAGTACAACTTCCATGTTGTCCTGGAAGCAGCAAGTGTTCCTTCTGTGAATTTTCATTAAGTAGTGGTGTATGTGACTCATTTTAACACCTGGTCAGACCCAGGCATTACAATTTGACGCAAACTGGGTTTAACGTCATTTTTTGGGTCCGCCTCCCACCTGTGCATCATTTTAGCATGGGGAGATAAATATGGCTCTACGGGCTTGAAGTCATTTTTTTGGACGGACCGCCTACCTTGAATCTTATTGACGCAAGGTGGGTTCACGCATCCCAAAAATGATGTTAACTTCTATATTTTGATGCTGGATGGGTCGACGTCAAAATATAAATATGGAGTTAGACTTGCACCATTTTTGCATCAAAATAAATGGGGCACAAACGACGCAAGCAGAGTGTAAATATACCCCACTGAGTTTAATGCTACAGAAAGATCTAAAAATATCAATGCCAGCTGCTACCTTCTGATCCAATGAGCATTTTATCAAAGCCACGTGGTTTCAGCTCTACTACCCTCCAATCTTGATCTGTTTATGGGCCTGCAGGTAAATGTATCAATTAAGGAGAGTCAGCAATAAAGGTCTGAGTGCAGACATTATGGGGTTGAGGAAGGGAAAGGTAAATTAGTCCGCTGCTCTGCTGGGTAAATCATCCTTGCAACAGACCACCATAACATTTAAGCCCTTGACAACCTTTAATTCCTCCCATGGAAGGACTGAAATACTAACCCACACACTAACATACACAGTGATCGGTTGTGATCTGAGGGAAGGAAGCAGCCCTAAAAAAAAGTGTTCCCACTCGCTCCATTATGTGTTGAGCATGAGTAGCTAGTGAGTCCACTTGCCTATTGGAGGATTTAGGGGAGCATGTTACATACGTCTACAAGCTTATTGCATGTGTTTCTCATTTTTTTCCAGGCAGTTTACCTGATGATCTGTTCCTCCAGCCATTCTTACAAACTGCCCTATTCTTCTCAGCATAACGTAGGTCTTCCATGTGTCCTATACGGCTAGTCCAGCCCAGACAGTGATTCTATTGCACTCTTAAAGGCAAGCTATCACAATTTCTCATCATATCAAATTGTGATTTTTCCTTCCCTCTCGCAATGCCCCCTTCTTCATTCTCTGCTTTGGACCTTGACACTTCTGCCCCAGCCTTGTATGGATGTTATTCAGGGGTTACGAGGGTAGCAACTACTCCTCTTAGTTTCTCCATGATGCCTCTGGCGGTGCTCTTGGCCCCCTTAGTTTTAGAGGATACTTTGAGTGGTAGTGTATTTCCTGTAGATACTCTACTCCCTATGGTTCCTGGGTGCAAACATGCATCTCTGAGACGTCATTGAACATTATGCTTGAATAAACAAACATAATTTGTAGTTCAGTGAGGGTAATGTGTACTTCACACTGCTCCGTGCCAGCGTTCAGTGAACATTTCTCTAACCAGTAATTCTGTTTTGAGTATTGTGTTCAGGAATCTTGCACTGTCATTCTGTGGTTTGCACTGCCACAGTCCATCAGGAATAAGGGTGGGTGGAACTTACAGAGTTTCACTCTGTGGAATTCTACGGAGTTACATAAAGATTCTGTGCGATTATGTGGAGCTCTGCCAATGGATGGAAAATATGCCACTTGTGATGCGCATGCTGCAACTTAGCACTGGTTGTTTGAGAAGTGCAGAAAAACCAGCGCAAACAGCACCATACATTGCAAAGAGCGTGCAGCCATTCAAGTTGATTTTGCTGCTCCTTGAGTAGAAAATCTAGTCAAGCGGCAGCAAATCAACTCGAGGGGCAGTCCTCTGACTGTGACTTCTCACAACACAATCATGTTAGGGGATGACAATTCTTGCTCACACTCTCCAGCTCACATTCTCTGTAGCCGTGTGGGAGAAAAGTTATGCTTCATGGCGATTGGTGGAATTTGGGCAGAACTGACAAAAGTTTTGCAGATTCCGTGACCGGAATTAAACATTCTGCCCACCCTTAATAAGGACTCCAGTGTTCAATGCCAATGCTTACTTAGCTCATCTGGTGTTGGGACAGAAAGTAGTCTGCATGATAATGTACTTTCACCCCTGCCTTCAATGCCTTACTGTACTGATGTCTGGATCCATAATGTTGAATTTTATTGTCAAGGCAAACATGGATTATGCATGTGCTCCATGACATAGGTCTGCCTCACAGATTGCAGTCTTTTTGGACTGGGAGAGGCACCCACTTCACTACCCTATTAGTGGTGAAAGGCTACTGCTTTCACCAGGAGTTAAGCAGCATGAGCGTAGTAGCAGCACACCATGTAGTGATCTCTAGGAATGATCAGGTCCTTTTTATCCTGTGTCACTGAAGTGACGCCTGCAGGCTCGCTCATTTGAAAGCTCTCCTGCTCAGTGCTTATCTCACCCTTGGCCTCCATGGGTTTGGTGTGAAGTGCCACGTAGCGCAGACGTGGTATATCTGCACTGTGTGAATGTGTGCCTGGGATGGGTACAAACTAGGGATCATCAGTACTGAGCATGCGTGCATGGTGAATGCATGTGCTGGATGTACAAGTACCTATAAGTGGTACAGTGCCTAAAATGATGTGAAGCTGTGCAATTTTTGCAGGATAAATTAACATGTTGTGTATATGGGTATCTTTGAATGGTACAATACATAAAGGGTGCAGTATGTGAATGTTAAATGCATAATCTGGATGCATGGATGTATGTGTGCCTATGAGTGGTCAGTTCATGAAGGATAGGGTGCTGGACAGTGTATGCATGTTAAATGCATATGTTGAATGTATGTGTGCCTATGAGTGATGCAATACTTGGAGGATACAGTACATTTCATTGTATGTATGTTGTATAAATGCACTAGGTGTATGTGGGCCTGTAGATAGTACAACATATGGAGGGCCCTGGGTTCTATTTTGGAAGGCACAGGCTTGCACAGTAAAAAATGGCGAGGAGGTAGAGATATGTGTATAAATATATTGCTGTAAGCTAGGTGGGACAAACACTGTAGAGGAGAGAGCCAGACTTCCCCTCTTCACTTCAAGGGTGCTCTTTGATTCACTAAAGGGTCACAAGAATGGGGCCTTGGAACATCTTAGGAAAGAGATGGGGCTGAAAAGAGAATCATAAAGAGTATGGCTGGGTGCCCTGGGCTAACCTTTTGATGCACATTACACTGTGGATGACATCCAGGTGGGAACTTTAGTCACCCCCATGCCCTGTGTTGTGAGACTATTAACTTTGGAGACACTCCTGCTGTGACAGACTGCTTTTCAAGAGGAAAGACAGCAGAAGAGTAGAACGAGCACTTTAAAAGAAGCAGAACCTCAACATAAATCTTCAAAGACTCAGGCCCTAAATCACATTTGGTGTTTGGAAATGGACATAATAAGAGGAGTTCAAGACTCCAAATCATCTGCCAAGCAGCCAGATGGGCTATGTGAGGATTGGAAGCTGTCCAAGACTACTGCCTGGGGCCTGGACTGGTGGCCAAGCCCTGCTAGTCTCCCCACTGGGTGAGCTGACATCACCCAGGGTATCTAAGACCAACTACCCTTGATCCTGGAGCATCAGAGCCTGCTTGCTTGGCAAGACCAGTGGGCCCTGTTGGGTAGAGGATAGCATTGGAGGAAGTAAGCACCAGTGTGGAGGCTTGTCAAGTGGATTCCCTGTGCAAGATGTGAGATAACAGCTGCTGCACTGATTGGGCTGTTGCACTTGTGCAGGACACATTGGACGACTCCCATAGGGCAGGAGAGGGCTGCTGTAAATTGAGTGATGTGTCGTGCTATGCCGATCGGGCCTGAGCACATGAGTAGTGCTGAGTCAGCAGGCCCCTATGCCATGAGGGTGCCCCCATAAAAAAGGACTGCCATGAGGTAAGGGCTGTAGCCTTGTGTGGTGGTGGGTGATGTGGGGCCAACTTACCTGAACTCCGATCCAATACCTGTGAGCACCATAGATGGGGCGGACTCAGGAACTCCAGGCGCTTCACTTCTGCCGGTATGAGTAAGACTGGTTTCATGCCTGTGTGTCCCACAGGAACCTGTTGCTAAGTTAGCACAGTTGCAATGGAACAATACTGATTTTAATTCAGAATAAAAGGGGACTCTTGGGACTCACACTGCTAGTGGGGCATACCCTGGATGTTACCAATACCAAACGAGGAATAACCACTATTGCAAACACAAGGAGAACATGTGGCGGAGAATTACAAAAGAAACACTAAAGCCCTTATCTCATGGGAAATGTGTAAGATTGTTTGTGGATGTTGTATTTTTCGTTTGTGTTGTTAAGCGTTAAAAAACAAAATACTTCCCTTTTAATAAATTTTAGTATTTGGCTGTACAATGATTTATTGCTGCTATGGTCATTTTTAGTTGTGAGCATGTTTGTTATACTGTGATCACATTTGTTTGCCCAAGCTCTTTGTATATTGTGTGTCAGAGCGAGCCATGGTTTATTTCTTTACTTTGTGGGGTTTGCAGTTATGCATTCTAAAGATACTTCAAATACTGCATGGGACAGCATGCAAAGAAATCAACAAGATTGGATGAACTACACTCTACAGAATTGCATCAGTAGAGGACTTTGACACATTGTATGCTTGATTACTATGGATCAGCGTCCAGAAACAGTGTTGGGATGACTGAAGCAAGGAGTCTCCTCTCCACCTCCAGCATCTTTCCAAGGAAGCTGACTTACCCTTGCGGGGAACAACAGAAACATTATGAGGTGCTTTGGCAGTACGTAACATTGTACATTGGTACGATACTGAGAAAAGAGTCTGTCTGGGTGTTAGGGGGAGCACTGCGGTGGGTACCTGGGTACCCTGGTTATTTTGCTGTTTTATGAAAATACCCACTAGCTCTTTTAGCAAACTGAAGAGGCACATAGGGTCAAATGTATCAACATTTCATGCAGCAAAGTAAGGCAACTTGCTGTGCGGTGTTACATGAAAGGTAGAGAGCAGACATGCACCATATTTACAAAAATATGGTGCATTTCTTCTGTCTCCTTTCGCTGGCACACTTGGTGCTACCTGGTGCCAACTCAGACACCCTTGCATTATGGCGCAAGGGCTCCTGCATTACGAGCAGGATTTTTGTTTTGCAGAAAGGGATCCTTCACGGCATTTTCCTTTTTCTGTGTGTGATGTGGAATGCATCACACATAGAAAAAGGAAGTAACAAGGAGAATTCAACAAAATTCTTGTTACGCCTGGGTCGGGGAGGTTTACCATTTTGATGCATTCCCAGGTTTACAACTCTTTGTAAATCTTGAAATGCACCAAGATCCATGGGTGGATGCATGGGAATGCACACACTTCACCCATGGAATTCCTCTCTTTAGCAAGGTAACATAGGGTAGTGAAATGCTCTGCCTTGTATTAACTTGGATGTATTAAACCATAGAGCCACACAGTGGCTTTGCCTGACTTAGTAAATCCCAGTTAAGGGCTTGTCCTACCTTTCATCAGCTTGCATGATGTAAGGGCAATGCAAGCTATTAGTAAATTTGGCCCAAAGACTTGTGTGAAAGCCAGAAGCATGTGCAAAAGAAAACAAAAATTCAAGTTAATAAACCCAGTCTGCCAGTTCAGTGCAAGCATTCATAGCATGTTGTCTTTTGTCCGTGAGGCACATGGTCTGTGCTCTGTCTTTGTGTAGTGTGCAACCATAACAACATACTGAGTACTGGAGGTGCCTTTGTCACTGTACCATGCTAAACTCTTCCCATTTGCCATGGGGTATTCTTTCCTCTTTTGTCAATCGGCAATCACTTGTACATTTAGCCACTTTATCAATATACACTTTATTAATCTGTTAATATTATTTAATTTTCTAGGCAGCCACACAGACCCCCTGAGTAGGCTCTGCGGACTACCAGGGGTCCCCAGACAACAGGTTTGGAACCATTGGCGTAGAGTGGAGTAGTGTTAAATGGAGTAGAGTATCAGAGTGGAGTAGAGCATCCTAGAGTGGAGTAACATAGAGTGTCATGGAGGGGTGTAGAGCAGAGTGGAGTGGTGAAGAGAATGTTGCCCAGAGTGGAGTACAGTGTTGTAGAGTACAGTGGCATAGTGCAGAGTAGATTGTCGTAGATTGCAGCGGCAGAGAGTGGAGTAGTGTAGGAGAATGGAATGGCATAGAGTGGAGTAGAGTGTTGTAGAGTGGAGTAGAACTTAATGAACTAGCGCATCATGAAGTGAAGTATCATAGAGTGTAGTGTCATAGAGTGGAGTGGCCTACAGTGAAGTGGCATAAAGTACAGTGGTGCAGAGTAGACTGGTGTAGGGTGCATTGGTTTTGAGTAAAGTGGTGTAGAGTGCTTTAGCATAGAGTACATTGACTTAGAAAAGAGTGCACTGGCATCGAGTAGAGTGGTGTAGAGTTGATTGCAGTGGTGTAAAGTGCAGTTCATAGAGTAGATTGTTTCAGAGTAGACTCAAGTGGCATAGAGTGGAGAGGTGTATTTTAGAGTGGAACGGTGCAGGGTAAAGTGCAGAGGTGTAGCATAGTGTAGCGTAGAGTGCAGTGGCATGGCATGCAATGGTGCAAAATGGATTAGAGGGATGTCGAGTGAGGCAGACCGTAGTGGTGTATAGTGTAGTGGGGGTAGAGTGCATTGGGAGTGCAGTAGAGTGACACAGAGTTGAGTTGAGTAGAGTGATGTAGAGTGCAGGAACGTAGAGTGCAGTGGAATAGAGTGTATTTGCTAAAGTAGAGTGGTGCAGAGTAGAGTGGTGCAGAGAGCAATGGCACAAATTACACTGGTGCAGAGTAGAATAGAGTGGCGTAGAATGCAGTGACTCAGAGCACAATAGTTTAGAGTGGTGTAGCATGCAGTGGCTTACAGTGCAATTGTGCAGAGTACATTATCGGTGAGTTCAGTGGCAGAGAGTGCAATCTTGCAGAGTACAGTAGCATAGACTGCTGTGGTGCACAGTAGAGCGGTGTAGAGTAGAGTAGTGCAGAGAGCAGTGACATAGAGTACAGTGGTGCAGAGTAGAATGGAGTGATGTAGAGTGCAGTGACATAGGGTGCAATAGCATAGAGTGACATAGGGTGCAGTGGCATAGCTTGCAGTAACATAGAGTGCAGTGGTGCAGAGTGTTGCAGTTTAGAGTATACGGCATAACATGCAATGGTGCATAGTAGTTGGCAGTGTGGTTTAGAGTGCATTGGTTTTTTAGTAAAGTGGTATTGAGTGCATTGGCATAGAATGCAGACATTTAGAGAAGGGTGGCACACAGCGCAGTGGCATAGAGTAGAGTGGTGCAGAGTAAAGTGGCATAGAGTTACACAGTGTAGAGTGTAGTGGCATAGAGTGAAATGGCACAGAGTGGAGCTGAGTGGTGGAACGTGTAGTGGCATAGAGCACAGTGGTGTACAGTAGATTGTTTCAGAGTGGAGTGAAGTAGCATTGAGTGGAGTAGTGCAGGGTATAGTGGAGTGGTGCAGGGTGTAGTGTAGGGTAGTGGTATAGAGTACACTGGCATAGAGTGCAATGATGCAGTGTAGAGTGGCATAGAGTAAATTGGCATAGAGTGGAGTGGCATAGAGTTGAGTGGTGCAGAGTAGAGTGGAGTGACCTAGATTGGAGTGGTATAGAGTGCAGTAGTGAAGAGTGCAGAGGTGCATAGTAGAGTGGTGTAGATTGCACTGACATTGAGTAGAGTGGTGCAGAGCAGAGTAGAGAGGTGTAGACTAAAGAGGTGTAGAGTGCAGTTTCATAGAGTGCAGTGGCGCACAGTACATTGGAGCAGTGTTCAGTGTAGTGGTGAAGAGTGTGGTGGCATGGAGTGCATTGGTGCAGAGTGCATTGGTGTAGAGTGGCATAGAGTAGAGTGCTGTAGATTGAAGTAGCATAGAGTGCAATGGTGCAGAGAAGAGATGTGCAGAGTTGAGTGGCAGAGAGTGCAGTGTTGCAGTTTAAAGTGTGGTAGACTGCAGTGACGTGAAGTGTATTGGGGTAGAGTGCTGTGGCATAGAGTGGTGCAGTGTAATGTCTTGTGGGTCTTAGGCCTGTGCCCTTTCACCTATCATTTTATTCCTCTTATTCTTTTAGCAGGGCTTCATTTTAGTGCCAATGTTTTATCATTTTATATCAGTTGCCTTTCCACGCAGAATTGGTATTAATTTCTCTCCATGACATTTCATCATGTGCTCACTCCAAGGCTATACACAATAGTTTACTGGGTATTGCTGGTCCAGAGAGTGCAATGTCTTCCCTACACAGAAAAGACACATTATCACTTCTGAGCAGTTCTCAGAACAACAACATGTTTTGTTGCAGCTGAGCCACAGCAAACAGCTATGTCCGAGGCGCGGGCACCCGGCACATAGCACGAGCCAGTACGGGGGGTGGCAGTCCTCAGGGCCATTAATGGCTCCTTGAGTGGGGGCGCTGGGTCCCCCTACAACAATCTATTTAGCCGCAGGGAGGTGGTGGTCGCCTGGGCTGAGGAGGGGGGCATGCAATTCCTCTGCACATAATTACTTAAATGCCTCAGGAAAATGGTGGTCCTCTGGGCTAATGGGGAGCAGCATGGCCCCCCGCACATAGATACGCAAATGACCCAGGAAGGTGGTGAATACCAAGGCTCTGGTGGGCCACATGGCCCCACTGCACAAAATTAGTAAAATGTCTTGGGGACGTTGTGGTCCCTGGGGCTGTGGGGGGTGTACAGCCCCCCTGTACATAAATATACAAATGCCCTGGGAGGTGGTGGTCCCTTGAGATGCAGTGGGGTCACACAGTCCCCCATGCATAGTTACTGAAATGCCCCAGGGAGGTGGTGGGCCCTGGGCCTGTGGGGGGCCATGCAGCCCCACCTCACACAATTACTCGAATGCCTAAGAGAAGTGGTGCTCCCTGGGGCTGCGGGGGGGTCAGCCCCCAGCATTGAATTTGTTATTAGACCCATGGAGGAGGCAGTCCCCAGGGCTGGGGGGGTCTGGGCAGCCCCCCGCAGGCTATTTGACAAAATCCCCGGGGAGGTGGTGGTTCCTGGGGCTGTATATATATATAGAGAATTATTTCGTTCCTTGACGTCCCTAACAGATTTGCACCTGACCTGTTCAAAGTTTCCTTTTTCATCATTCATCAACTAGAGTGACTGACCAGGCCAAAGCTTAGCTTGATGATTAGTAACAACGCTCTATTCCTTAGCAAAACCTCTACCTACCCTAATCCCTCTTACCTTTCCTTGTCCTGTAGTGTATTGTGTTTCCTACTGTCTACTTTTGGGAGACTAGAAACCATGTCATGGTTTACTCGCCGCTTACGGCTTGGGCCAACTGGAACTGCAGGATGGTCTCAATCTTTGTAGGTCCTGCTCTGACCAAGGTAAGGGCGGCCCTTTCTGGTAACCATGGTGCTGCTGACAATGGGACATCAAAAGGCAGTCCGTGCCCTCCAGAAGGAGGTCCCAGAGGAAAAATCCAAAGAGAAAAAACCTCTATGACTGGAACTCCCTGGAACAGAGAATAAGAACAAAAAAAGGTAAGACTTCCAATAAAAAACAATAACTGGAACAAGCAAGGAAAAAGGCTGGAGGAAAAAACAACCGGAGCGTGATCACCACCAAAGGAAGTGTTGCAGTGAAAGGAGAACATGAATCCCACTCCTTAAATACCCCTAAACAGGAAGAGACATACAGGAAAGGTAAAAGACACCATGTTGGATTGGGAAAGGACTAAAGGAGAAAATTTATTAAGACGCCATTTTAGAAAAGGAACCTAATGCATGCAGGGAAAGAGGTAGAAGAAAGGCATGCTGGAAGAAAGAAGAATATGGCCCCTATTTGGAAAAACAAAGAAAAGAAGAAAAGAAGAAAGGAGAGAAAAGAAGACTGAGAAAAAGAACAGTCAATCACCAGGTAAGTGAGGGGTGGAGGGGCGCCCACTTCTAATTCCGAGGGCACGGAAAACGAACCGCGGCCCCAACCACGTCCGAGCCGGTCTTCCCGCTTGGGCCATGGATGTCCATGGCGCAACAGTAGGTCCCCCCCCAGAGACCCGGGTTTGTCCGGATACAAACAGAAAAAATGACAGACCAAAAGAGGAGCATGAACAGAAGAGGCATCTTCCCATGAACACTCGCTAATAGGATAACCCTTCCAATGAATGAGATATTGGAGATGGTTTCGGAACATACTGGAATCACATATTTCTTGAACCTCATACTCGGGTTCATCATTCACCAACAGTGGAGGAGGATGGGTGAATTGTCTATGAAAATGATCAGACTTATAGGGCTTCATTTGTGAGATGTGAAATACAGGATGTATCTTCCAAGTTCGAGGCAAACGAAGACGGAAGGATACCAGATTGATCTTTTGAAGAATTGGGAAAGCTCCATAATAGTGGGGGTTTGAACTTATTTTGTGACAGACGGAGGGGTACAAATCTGGAAGAAAGCCAGACTTTGTCTCGGACTTGATAAGATGGGGCATCACAGCATCTCTTATCAGCCTTCCTTTTCATCTGTTGCTTGGTAGACAGAAGGTTAGAATGTATAATACGTTGAAGTTGAATTTTACATAACCTCAGAGAAAATGAGGTGATTGCAGGAAGTATAGACAATTCTTTTATAATAGCAGGAAAGGACTTGGAATGAAAACCATATAAGCAGAAGAAAGGAGTGACTTTTGAGGCACTATGGGCCTGATTTATACTTTTTTAGTGCCGCATTTGCAAAAGTGGTGCAAACTTACAAAGTTCAATTATGTTTTGTAAGTTTGCACAGCTTTTGCGTCAAAAAAAGTTACACAAATGCAGCATTAAAAAGTATAAATCAGTTGATACGGTATGCCAAGGGGCTGGTGGAATGGGTAAGGGTTGAAACAGTCCTGCAGGCTTGGTATGGGGTATTTTTGTTTGAGCACAGAGGGGACAAGACGCCACATAACTCTTGGTATCTTTCTTAAGTGTAGGCTACAAGAAGGAATGAAGAAGTTCCTGTGTGGCTTTCATACCACAGTGGCCTGCCAGAGGGGAGTCATGACACATTTGCAGTGCTTTCCTTTGAACTGTCTTAAAAGGAAGGAACAACAGATCTTTATGGCAGTAATACCCCTTAACCTTGCATAAATTTGGAAGTAGATCTTTCATTTCAAGTCCAGAGAGGGTTGAGTACTCAGAACGTACTTTATCAAGAAAAGACTGTACTAGTCCAATGATTTTATCTGGTTCAATGAGGTGTTGTGAAGGAGGATTGATACTTTCAGGATAGCATAGTGACAGGGCACCTGACAGAATATTTTGAGAACCCGGTATATAGGTAATATTAAAATCAAATTGACTAAAGAAGAACGCCCAACGGGCTTGGCAACTGTTCTGACATTGAAAGTTTTGTAGACACTGTAAATTTTGATGGTCTGTTCTTACTTCAAATGGTTCCCTAGATCCCATAAGGAATTGTCTCCACTTGTTACAGGCTGTTTTTAGAGCTAGAAGTTCTCGTTCTATAACCGAGTAATTGTGCTCAAAATCAGATAACACATGGGATAGATAAAAAAATCAGATGTTCTAATCCATCACCGTTCTGTCTTTGTAACAATGTGGCCCCTATAGCTCTTTCTGAAGCGTCAGTGACTACAATAAATTGCTTGATGGTATCAGGATGCCGTAGTATAGGAGCTTTGGTGAAAGCACGTTTTAGGTTTTGGAATGCGATTTCAGCCACTCCGGTCCAGACAAAACCGTTCCATAAATTCTGTTTTTTAAGAGTTTGTGTGATTTGGCTGGTTTGTTGAGTGAAATCTGCAATAAATTGGCAATAGAAGTTGGCCAGTCCTAAAAAACACTGGGTTTATTTGATAGAATACGAGGATGGCCAGGCTAGGATGGCCTGAACATTCTCTGGATCCATGGAAATACCGACTTGACTAATTTGATACCCTATGGGGCATATTTATACTCCGTTTGCGCCAAATTTGCGTCGTTTTTTTCGACGCAAATTCGCCGCAAAACTAACTCCATATTTATACTTTGGCGTTAGACGCGTCTAGCGCCAAAGTTCATGGAGTTAGCGTCATTTTTTTGCGTGAACACCTTCCTTGCGTTAATGAGATGCAAGGTAGGCGTTCCCGTCTAAAAAAATTACTGCGATGCTATTGCGTCGGATTTATACTCCCGGGCAAAAATGACGCCCAGGAATGGGTGGGTCAAAAAAACCCGCATTTGTGCCGGATTTTAGCGCCTGGGTCAGGGCAGGCGTTAAGTGACCTGTGGGCTCAGAATGAGCCCAGAGGTGCCCTTCCAAGCCCCCAGGGACACCCCCTGCCACCCTTGCCCACCCCAGGAGGACACCCAAGGATGGAGTGACCCACCCCAGGGAAGAGAAGGTAAGTTGTGGTAAGTATTTTTTTAAAAAATTTTTGTGCCCCCCTACATGCCACTATGCCCAATGACCATGCCCAGGGGACAGAAGTCCCCTGGGCATGGCCATTGGGCAAGGGGGCATGACTCCTGTCTTTGCTAAGACAGGAGTCATTTCAATGGGGGATGGGCGTCGTAAAAAAATGGCGCGAATCGGGTTAAGACGTTTTTTTTGCCTCAGCCTGACTTGCCCCATTTTTAGACGCCCAAACGCCATTTTTCCCTACGCTGGCGCTGCCTGGTGTACGTGTTTTTTTTTCACGCACACCAGGCAGCGCCGGTCGGCTAACGCCGGCTATCGCCATTCAATAAATACGGCGCCCGCATGGCGCTTCAGAATGGCGTTAGCCGGCGCTAATTTTTTTGGCGCAAAACTGCGTTAGCACAGTTTTGCGTCAAAAAGTATAAATATGGGCCCTAATATTTTACCTCAGTCTTGTCAAATTCAAATTTTTCGGGTTTTCAGAAGAGTTGCTGTTGCCTGAGTATGTCTAGAACTTGAAGTACATGCATGGTGTGATGTTCAGGATGTCTGGAATATATTAGGATATCATATAGGTATATTACTATGATTTGATTTGAAAGGTCAGAAAATACTGAATCCATGAATCTCTGGAAAATAGAGGGGGCATTGGTTAAACCAAAGGGCATTACCTGATATTCATAATGACCAAAGGGTGTACGAAACGTGGTCTTCCATTCAACACCTTTCTTTATTCATAGAAAATGGTAGGCTCCTCTAAGGTCTAACTTAGTAAATATCTGCGCCCCTCTGACTGCTTCCAAAATATCTTTCATTAGAGGTAGCGGATATCAGTCTTATATGGTAATCTTATTCAATCCACGAAAGTCTATACAGGGACGTAGATCCATTGTTTTTTAGGAACAGAGAAGAGGGGAGCACCAGCAGGGGAAGAAGACGGTGCAATCAGCCCTCTCTGTATATTTTCGTGTAGATATTTCTTGAGCATCTTCTTTTCAGTTCAGTAAGAGAGTACATTCTACCACAGGGGACAACGGCACCATGTTCCAGGGAAATGGTACAGTCATATTCTCGATGTGGAGGTAATACTGGTTTAGTGGGTTTTTGGAACACGTCTGCATAGTCCATAGTCAATCTAGGGCCTCGTGCAAGAGGAAGCCAAATAAAAGACTTCGCGGACAGTGTAATTGTGTGGTATGACATGTTAGTTCATTTTGATCATGGTCCATCTCTACCCATTTTGAGGCAACACACTGGCCCTTCTTACTGTGATAACAGCACCAGCTGCACCGAACCCACTCTCAGCAGACACCCTGGCCACTGGACAAGCCAAATACTTTATTGCCAGCCTGCTGAGCTCTGCCATTGGTGCATCTTCCCATACCAATACACCACTGGGTCATTCAGATACTCTTAGAACATCCTCTAAATGGTCACTGGTGCTGCCACTTGCTCAACCTCTTTTTCCTTAATCTCTGCACTATATTAAAGACCGGCAACATGAAACTAAGCCAATGCAGACATTGGGGTTGATTCATCTGTTTTCCGGTTTGCTTTTGTTGTCAGTTTTCTTGTTGCTGGTATTAGCTGCTGTGAGACAACAGGACTGTCCTCTCTGGAAATTTATGTCAGCACCCCAGAACGTCTGCCAAAGGATTTCCAGCCATTCTTTTTCCCAGTCACTGGCTTGCTCAACAATCCATATCTTGTATTGTGAAACATTCACTTCTAAAAAAGGAATGAAAGTGACCAGTATTTTTTTGTACCCTGAATCTAGTACTGTGGCGCAGATGTACCCTTTGGACTACACAATGCCTCTTTGAAGCCTTGTATTAACAGTCAAGCGAAGGATTAAGCTCTCATCCAAGGCATGCACTTTTGCATTTTCGTTCACACATGCAAACCTTTGCAAGACATTTTTAACTGGCCCTGTAGTAGATGCAACAACAGGATAGCTTGGCCCATCGTACTGTCCTCCTTGCTGACTTTCCATTTGAAAACCTCTAAGGGAAGTAGCATCTGTGTCAGACATTTGACTCAACCCCATTTGCCCAGATCCATGGTCATGCGCTTCCCAATTGCATCCCAATCTCTTTGAGTGACATAGTCATTGATCAATCTGTACTGCTCAAAAAGATTTTCCAACATGTAATAAGTCAAGTTCCAGCTTGTTGGCACCTCCTATGTGAAGGTTTTAATTGGTACTCTATTAGCACACTGAATGATCCTCAACTGCTTCTGGGCTCTAAAAGAGTGGCTGAATGTCTCCTGAACTTGAAAGCAAACAAACAAGAAAAACATTTAGTGAAATATACCATTGTTGCAGTCTGAATTAGTTCAGATAAAAATAATACAATTTAGTGTGTGTGTTACTTAAGTTTTTATCCTAAATAAGTAACAACAATAGTGTATCCATTCCAAAGTCAAACCACACCACCATATCATAATATTTCATTTCCAATCTGGGTACAGATGTCACTGTTTGCTTTGTGTGCATCTATTCTAAGGGAGACACCTGTGGCAGTTAGGAAGGTGCACAGGATAAAGGAATAACCCTTAAAAAAATTAAGGCTGGTGTGTGCCTATGGCAAGCGAGGTGGTCTAGGGGGAAAGTGGAATAATCCTTAAAAATGAATGATGCTGGTGTGTATGCACCTACTATGGAATGCAGGGAGTCCAGGGGAAAATAGGATAATACTTAAGAGCTGCTGTTGTGTAACTATGTGCCTAGTGAAAAGTGAACAAAAACAAAAACAAAACTCCATAGCCCTCTCCCATGCATCTGCCTAGAAAGTGGCTTTGAAAACCTGAATAAAGGGTGGCTGCACAAAAATGCTGCTGGCCACATGGTCGGCCAACAACCGCAAGCAAGGAGGCATGGAGAACAAAGAACGCAGGCAGGCCTATGGCAAAAGCACACTGACTGCTTACACAAAATGACCACACACCACATGGCTAACCAAAAACAGCAAGCA
The DNA here is from genome assembly GCF_031143425.1 of Pleurodeles waltl. Classification (NCBI taxonomy): domain Eukaryota; kingdom Metazoa; phylum Chordata; class Amphibia; order Caudata; family Salamandridae; genus Pleurodeles; species Pleurodeles waltl. The sequence goes on along the minus strand of NC_090440.1, from coordinate 1,536,896,881 downwards.
AGGAAACATGGTCAAGACAAAGAACACATGCAGGCCTACAGCAAAAGAACACTGGCTGGCTACACAAAATGACCACCAGTCACATGGTCAACCAACAACAGCAAGCAAGGAGGCATGGCCAAAACAAAGAGCACATGCAGGCCTATGGCAAAGCCACACTTGTTAGCTACATAAAATGGCCTTCAGCAACATGGTAAACCAACAAGCAAGGAAGCATGGAAAAATAATAACACATTCAGGCCTTTGAACACTGACTGCACATAATGGCCCCTGGCCACATCTCATGCAGAACAAAGACAAGTGATGGCCTATGGCAAACACACTCACACACACACACAGAGGAAGCATGGTAACACTGAATGAAACACTACCATTAATTCAACAACGTGCCAAAAAAGAAAATTAACTATGCTATAAAATTTTACAACACCACACATCCTCCCAATGCATCAAATATTACCCCTCCTATACATTTGTTGCAGAAAAGAAACATGAAATAAAAAAATAAAACAACTCACATTTCTAATTTAATCCAATGCCATCTCTGCCCTAAATGATATTTTAATATAAACAACATATACCACAGAAAAAGTTATTTCATGCACTTCATGCACTGATGACTAGTACTGGGCCTCCTGGCTTGAGGGCCATTTGGAAGACTAGGTCACAGAGCAAAATAAATTAATAATGCAAATGTAACAAACATGGAGAAAATGTACTGAACTGTGGAACATTTTTCCTTTACAAAAGAGGAAAAAATTAATGCAAAAAAATAACTGGGCCCCTACTGAAACTCCAGGCCACCCCCCACAATCGCAATCAAATTTGAAAGTCAAATAAAAGTAGAAAGAAATACCAATGCATGGGACTCTTCCTTCCTGTTGAAAAAAAAGGTAAAATAAAAAAAAAGCTTCCCCACTAAAAAATAAATCTTGAAAGGTCCGTTGGAGTAGAATATCAACTCAAAAACATATTTTCAAGTGGATTTAGCTATTTCCCGAATAGAGGATCTGCTCCAGATGCAGCTGTGCTCCCCAGCGTCCCAAAAAAGGAGCTGGAAGGCAATGTCAGGGCCAGAATCCATGCAAGCGGGTGCCAAATACCAAGCAGCTGAAAAGTATCATGGCACTCACCAGTGCAGACCAATACAAGTCTAGGGTGTGCCAATGGAGAAAAAAAATGCACCACACGTCAGATGGCACACTTTTGCTGAAACTCTGCATACATACGTAGTACAGAGTTTCCAAACTCAGCCAACTCTGCAAGCTGAGTGAATTTTTCTGCCTGCCCCTAATAAGGTGCTCAAACATACACAAGCTCCCTTCGACAACCAAGTCTCCCAACTTCAGAAGTTCCTCTTAAGAGTCGATGACGTGTCACCATGTGTTTGCCCCATGTATTTATTTCCACCAGCACCAAACCACCAACCGGAGTAGCACATTGTGGACACCATGAGAAAATGGTGTCCCCAGCAGCCACTCCAGCACTGCCCGACCCTCCAGTTGCATCCCCCATCCAATGCATTGGCCAATGGTGTTGCACAGCTGCATAATGAAGCTCACCGTTAGGACCTCCCTTCCCTGGTGGTATACAGTGTTGTAATAGACACCCTCTGCCTCTAAGGTCCCCATATAAGGAGGCAAGTAGGCATTGCAGGTCTATGAGGCAGGACCTACTTAGTATGATTGGTGAGACCCCAAAGAAATTCAAAAGTCTAGGGAGGACTAGCATTTTTCCTATTGACATCCTACCCATGGGTGACAGTGGTAACTGTGACTAGAAGGGGATGGATCTCCAGATCGACATCAATGCCTTGCCAAGGTTCCGACCCACGAGATCTTGTTCCTCATGATACACCTCTACCCACAGGTATTTAAGAGAGTCATTTTCCCACTGCAGGGGATCCTCTATTCCTGATCGACCTTGGGGCTCAGGAGTCAGCAATAATTGGAGCAAACATGACTTTCAACAATTAATGTGAAGTCCAGACACCCTCCCAAATTCACTCCAAGCTGCAATGACCTCTAGAAATACATTATTGTTGGCTTTCAAATAGATCAAAGTGTCATCCACTAACATGGAGACAATCTGGGGAGACCCAGAGGTGCAGATCTCCCATTTTTGGCCCGAGTACATAGAAGGTATACTAGGGGTTCCATTGTGAAGGCAAACAGCAGGGGGGTAGGGGTCAGCCTTGCCTGGTGCTCCATTCAATTTCAAAACTGTCTGATATGACCTCCCCTGTTTGGACCCTAGCTAATGAGTATTCATACAGTACCCATATCCACTTATGGAACTCTGGTCCCATTCCAAATTTAGAGAAGATTGACTGTAAATAGACCGAACCAGGGTATTCAAAGTCTTTTCTATATCCAGAGAATCCACTCAACAGTCAGTACCCATTCTTCACGACCCGTCCATGGTGCAGATAGACAGCACAAATTCAAAACATGTTTCTGCCAGGTATAAACCCATTCTAGACTGGAAATATCAATGTCTGGGTCAGCCTGTTGGCTAGTATTTTTCCCAGCATCTTGTAGTCAAGGTTGAGCAGGGTAAGGGAGTGATATGATGCAACCTTCAGCGATTCCCCTCCCAGTTTTTGGCAGACAGTAATCAGGTCCTCCCTCATGGTGTCAGATAATCTACCATGCTCTTTTCGCTTTTCCACATACTTGTAGGAGCCTATGTGCCAGCCACATGCTGTCAGTGGCAAAAACTTGATGGGAAGGCCAATCATTCCCAGAGTTCCACCTCTGGGCATTTGTTATATTCCTCGCTTGATCTCCTCAAGGGTGAGCCTCTAATTCTTGTTTTTGTAGGGGGTCTACAGTAGGGGTCCTGATACTGCTAAAGTAAATCACTATCACCTCCTGATTTTAGCCACCTGGATCCTCGTACAGCATCCTGTAGTAGGTGTCACACTCTCCATTAATACCCAATTGTGAATATTGAAGTCTGCTGGTAGTACATATTGCCCCTATAGGAACCCATGCAGCCTCTGATCTCAAAAGCCACGCCAGTAGACCTCTGGCCTTATTACCCCTCTTGTGTTGATGCTTAGCATTTTCCTTATAGTTTAGGTCCAATAGATGCTGCAGTGCCTCCCTATGATTGGTTTGGACAGACTGTAAAGCGGAGAGAGAGTCTGGGCTAGACATCCACTCCTTTTCCGATGCTTTTATGTGGTCCTCCAAATGCAAGACCTCCCTTCTCAATTGATGCTTCACGCTGTATTGCATTGCGATACCTACTCCCCTGGTAACCAATGGAAATGTGTCCCACTTTGCCACCATTGCTGCACCATGACCCTTGTTGTCCTCAAAATAATGGCAAATGTTTTCACCCACATTCATTCAGAACAGTTCATCCGACAATGTGATCGGTTGCAGCTGCCAAGTGGGCAAGAGTACAACTATTCACTGAAAACAAAACACCCATGACGTAAGTGAAATATGTGGTGCCATAGATCCCCCACCAACGTTTATGAAGCTTGGCCAGTTCCACCATTGTCAAATGTGTTTCTTGTAGGCATGCAAACTGTATTTCCCCGCACCTCAGGTATGAGTGAATGTGGTAGAGCTTACTATAGAAACCCATCACTCACATTCCAGTTCATGAGTCGATAATCTCTACAAGCCATGTTAGTAGTGTGGGTTTGAAAATGATTGCCATTAGGGATACAGTGCAGGAGTCAAGGTTTTATCTTGCAGAACAGCAGGTATAAAACAAACTTATGAACATTGCAACCAACCCACAATCCTGGCCGTTTGCTCAATCGAATGTGGCCAAACAACTGCCATCAATAATTCGGCAAAACATCTATAGTCATTCTGCCCCATGGGGTTCCCAATTGGCCACTGTTTGTGTGTGATGTCCACCGCTGCTGCCATCTGCAATGTACAGCACTCTCTCACATGCCTCCCCATGTGCACCCATAACCCCCACTCTCTGTTCTTCCCACCACCCGGCGAAAGACCTCAGTGCTATTCAAAGATAACAAGAAAAGGAGATTACCAGACTAAAAGACATGCAAACAGATCTGCAGTCATCAGTGTGACCTGAGGGCCACCTGGTAGTTCCTCAGGTACCTTTTCCATTGGAGGAGGATCGAGCAACCCCATTGTGTGTGTATCCGAATCTCTGTTGTCATATCCTGCTGCTACGGATTGTTTCACTGCTTCAAGTGCTTGCTTCTTCTTGGCTTATGGTGGCCTGCCCTTTCAATAGCTTGCTTTGGATATGGTTCCTTGAGAGGCGCCTGCTCCTCTGAGGCTGCCATCCAGCTGTAGCTTTTGGCCAAAAGCGTGGTGATATTTGCCTATCAAATCCAACCAGGTCATGACCTCTTGCGATGGTTTGAAGGAAAGGGTTTCATTATCTAGAATGACTTGAAGCTTCACTGGGTACAACAGTGCATATTTGAGCCACATAGCTCAGAGTCGCTGTTTCACTTCTTGCAATGACTCTCACTACTGTCTGACCTCCAAGGTATAGTCTGGGAAAATGGTGACGGTGTTGTTGTCCACCGTCCACGGGCCTTTGGCTCAGGTGATCTGTAGGATGTTATCGCGCTACCAGAAGTTGAAGAGCCACATGTTAAACTGCCTCATGTTTGCCCTAATCTTAATCCCTACATGTCTCTCACGCTTTACCAAGCTTTGTCATGTTGTGGTGGAATACATTTGAAAGCGTCTAGCTTTGTATTTGTGTGACAACCTAATCGTCATTTTTTAATTGTTACTGCCCCGAATGTTTTCTTGTGCAGACGTTCTGCATCACTATTCTCTACACAAGTGCTTTAGGTGATTAGGCATATTGCTACTCTCTTATTGGTAATTAGTGTGTGTGTTAAATTGCACTTGTTTTACTGCGGGTGTGTATAGCACCCTCATGGCAAGGCTATAACAATGTTAGCAACTAGTGGCCATGTTTAAAGACGAGTGGACATTAAGCTTTTCGCCCATGAAACCCCCGCTGACTCCATCAACTGAAAACTTCCTCTGATAGCCCAATGGAGAAGGGGCCATTAGAGGAAGGGCATTATACGTTCCACCATTTTAGGATGGACAATGTAATGTCACTTTTTTCTATCAACACCAGGTAAAACCTGGTGGTGAGGGACAGAAACAAATCAACATGACCCTCATACTCTGCATGAAAAATGTAAGGGTTTTTTGATTAGTAGTTTCTTTTTCAGAAACAAAAATCTAATTTTCTGAGTTTCCTTCATAAAAAAAACACCTTAAAAGTTTAGGTGACTGGCCTTTAAAACCAACTACAGCTGTCCACCAAACTTTTCTACCTTGAATGGAATCTCTGTGGTTCCTTTTAAGGTAGAGAGATGACCGCTGGGCCAGGGGTCATGTTTAAATTTCATGGACGGAGTACCATCAGGATGGCAGAGGTATGACCCACCGGTCCTTCAAAGGCTAAACCAAGCTTTTAGTCTTTCAAGCATCATAAAAATGAGGGATTCAAGTAGGCCATATGTGTGCAGTTATCTGACATTGTTGGAGTGTGACCTTTAAAATTAATTTTAATATGAAAAGCTTGCAATATATTCTGTAATAAAGCTGCACAGAAAATGTGTTAACATTAAAAAATAATGTACACGTTTGAAAGTTGCCCACGGGGAGTGGCCACCAATTTATACGATGATTAATGAAACTGATTAATGATGAATTAATAATGTACTAATGTATGACTCTGCATTAGCATTAAGAGCTATGTTTTCAGGTTTTTGCTAAATCAATCACTAGGCCTTAGTTAGCGAAGGTCTGGGCCTAGCTGCCTAGTCTCATATTAACTGTGTTTTTCTAACGTGCAATGTGCTGTTTTCCTGAAGGACACAGAGCTGTACTTTTCCTGAAGCTAGAGATGTGTGTGTAGCCGTAGTAAATTCTTTCTCATGGGACCCGACTTGCTCAAGGAGACATTCTTGCCAAATGCAACAGTGTAATTCGCAACAGGTGCAAGGCCGCCTGGACTAGGAGAAGACAAGTGTAACTTTTCTTACCTGACATTCTACCCGATGAAGACGTCAATAACAGGAGCCATTCGACTGCATGAGAACTGTGTTTTGTGAAGCCTCTAGTAAGGTGTGTGGAGAATTATTGGACAGAGTTAATGATGCACCAAATATTGCCCAATGGGAAATTAGAGACTTGTTAGACTGTTTGATATAATCGCTTGACCGGAGGAGAAATTAGGCATTCCTCGACATTTTCTTCACCATTCTTTGCCACTCAACCGAGAAACTAGTAACTATACTTTGATACCTTGCCGCCCTAATACTTTAAACCATCCTCTGTTTGTTCTTTCCTGATACTTACTTCTCCTCTTCATGAGGGAAGAGCCTTATTCTTAGCTATGCCATACTGAGACTTTGCCCTATCCTATCCTTGCTGATGGTGAAACGACTGATGTCCTGAGGACGAAGATTGACGCTGTTTGCTGATTCATTTGGATGGGTAACTATCTAATGAAACTGTAATTGTCGGTTTGCCTTTTCTTTCTAGGTTACCAACTGCTCTTTTGAGAGAGGCAATAGTTAGATGTTTTTCCAAATTTGTGTTTGCCAAATTGTTTTGCATGAAGCCCAACATGCTGATGCTAATTCGAAGTTAGTTAAGGAGTTTCACTAATACTGGATGCAAATAGACAAATGACTGAATTCTTGATTTGTTGAATAATGTATTGATGTTACTCTGCTAAAGTTGATTCACATTAACGTTGTGCTTCATTCTAAATGTTCATGATCTATGCTTTGATAAAGTTTTGCTCTGATTGCAAAGTTATAGTGGTTTGGACGTGCTTGTTGATGTTGAATCTGATAAATATGATATTAGATTGTAACTAATAGGGAATAAATATCCTAACACATAACTAGATTTGTGTGGTTATTCAAGGCTGAGAGGTCATGGTGCGTTCGCTGTATTGATCTATATTAAATGTTATTGATTAGCTTAAATGATTTGTTATTGTGAATATTGAAGTAGTTATTGACATATTGATTGTGATGCTAAACAATATCTTGTTCTAGGAAGTCTCCAAATGTGGTCAAAAGGTTCATTGGCCTAGACGTGTCTCCTTGTAAGTTTACGTATCAGGGTTCTGACGCGTTATCAACAATTTTACGCTATTCAAAAATATATTTATGGAAATCCGGTAGCTCCTCTTTCATACTTAACTTTTATGTGTTCCTAATCAATTTACAGAATGTGCATAACAACGTGCAACTTGGTTCTGTTCTATTGTCCTCTGGGTTAGGATATATGGTGCCCTCAAAACGTGCTTCTTTAAAGCCAAGTTGGATGTGCCTAATTGAGCTTTCTGTAATGTGAATGTTCCTTTGTTTTAAACATATATATGAATGATGAGATGCTTTTATCTCCTTTCCTTAAGAATATTTATGAGGCTATTTACTAAGATTTGCACAGGTGCTTGCAATTTTGCACTGTACCTGTAGGCTTTTAAATGGTAATTTAATCAGCACAACACTTTACCTCACTTTTCACTTTGTGCAATTTTGTGTTACTTTGCGCCACACTCAAAATCTTAGTAATAATCCATGCTAGAATATGGTACTCTAAACTAGGTGTTAATGGTAAACTCTGCTCTGCCGGCGAAGTTCGCAGAGTTTTGCCCACTCTGTTCTCCACTTGGAGCATGGAGTTCGGCATAAACTCTGCCATCCACTGGGTGGCAGAGTATACCAGCGCCCACACTTACAAAGTTAATCAGGATGTGAAAAAAAATTAAATCCCCTTATTTAACCATATAAATTAAAAAGGTACGTTGTCTACCAAAAAATGTGAATAATAGTCCATTGAAAAAGATTTGCACATGTTTGGTATTACCATGTTGCATTTAACTGTAACACAAAGGAGATTGTTTGGATGGTTTGAGTCATCTTGAGATGCATTGGAAAGGGATGGACCTGCAGAGGACCCTCTTTTGCCTTCTCACAAAGCAGGCCCAAATCCTGGAGTCCTTTGTGCCATTGGTGATGGAAATTAATGTGAGCCGGGTTTTATTTGTCAGGGGTCTTGGATATTTCACGATTACCACAGATGCATGATTTCACAATACTTTGCACTGCAACAATGCCATTGCTCCCCCATATACCATTTCTTCTGTGTGGGGTTTGGTGCGTTCTTGGACTCAGGAAGGAGCTGTGGGGAAAAGTGTTTGAAAACCTTTGAGAGGGGAGTGGAGGGTGAGGAGGGGAAGCAAAGCCCGAGGGATATGCAGGGACTTGTTGTGCACAGCATCAACAGTCGCCTACCAGTTTCCCTTGACAGCCCTCGGCAGCAATGCTGCATGGATTAGTTTGAACATTACACTGGTGGCCCAGGAGGGCGGCCCCTGAGTTTCTCATATCTAGAGTGTTGCAGCAAGTTTTCTGTAGTTTGTGCATGAAGAGAATAAATCTGCCCTTGGGTATCACATGCATTCCTATTCTCACACTATTACATTCAGTCATCTTTTCACACACCCCCAACATATACCACAGTCTTCACAAAGCCACTACCACAACAATATAGAAGAATATGCTCCAAGGTTCCACATATTGCACTGCAATTTTTTATTTTTCAAGTGCATATAGCAGATACCAAGACTTAAAAATATGCTGTTTGGTAAACAGTGCATACATATCTAAACATTCCAAGCTCCCATATTGTGGCAAAACTTAAAACTTAAACAACAACATATAAAAATAACACCAAATCATACACAAAGGGAGAACATCAAAACACCACCAAATACATCAGAGTAATGGTACTGATCTGTTCTCTTGTTCTACCGGATACAAGATGACATACATAGACACCATTCAATAGCATCCAGATATTTTGACAGATTCAGATTAGGTAATAGGTTTACGTGTTTCGGTGGTTATCCTGATTTTCCACCATCTTCCTCAGGATGAAACAAATATAAACTCTTACACATTAAAATCCACCTACTGTGACCACTACAGTCCACTTCACAGGATTTCACAAGAATAACACCCTAAACATCTGCATTTCATCCAAGCCACTGATGAACATCTTTCTCATGTAAAAATTCGAAATTTGTGTCGATTGGAAAAAGGGATAATGTCCTCCTCATTTAAGATAAGAAAAATTACTTCATTGTTACATCAATGCTCAGGGAATTATGTCTGCAGCAAATGTAGGTGTGGGGGTCACAATTCTAACATCCTAGTTGGGCAACACCACTCCTCTCTTTAGCGTATTCCACAGATGGTGTCTTATGTTTCCTGAATAAAAGTTTGGGCATGAAGGGCAGGGGTTGCAAAGGGCGAGAAGTGTCAACTCTTTCATCTGTGACTGTGTCTTTGGAACTACCTTGATGAATTGCTCTGCTCGGACATTACTTCGCAGGTCAAATATGTTTGTGTAGCCCTGTTCACACAAGCGCAGACTGATGCTCACTTCCTAAGCATGCTCAGAGTCTCTTGTCTGACTGTGAAGTTTGTGCATGACAAAGATGGCAGCGCAAGCAGCGATGACTGTGAGAGCTACTCTCAGGACTCTGTACTGCCACCATAGGAAAGGGACAGGAAGCTACCTTTGCTCTCACCCTGTGAAGCATTGCAGCTCCTCAAAAGCCTCTCCACCACCTCTGTGCCGCAAGGGATTTCTTCACCTCCCCACTGCTGCTCTCCAGCGAGGATCGTAGAAGATGAAGCTTTAGGAGGGACGAGCCACCGCATGAGGGTGCCACGGGTACACTTTCTAAAAGTGTGGAGCAAACATTGGGTTGTTGTGACTTGTTTCACATGATATTCTGTTTCTCAGAAATGCTTCTCGCTCAGCACAGTTGCACGGTTTGAGGTCACAGGTACACAGCTTAATTTGATGCAGGGCTTTCTTTGAACATTGTGTTATTCCACTGAGACTAGAGCAGAGTTACACACAAATGTGTACAGCGGACCAGAATACCACTTCTTGAGGAACTCCACTGAATCTCACTGCACTTTTAAATAACTGCAGATTTTCCAACTGAGTAAAACTCAGTGATTTCTGCCCACCCCTACTCTAAACCTGATGGGCCTTTGGAGCAGGGTTTTCACAAAAGAGGGAGCCTAAGCCTCTTTTCCCCATTCCTTTGAGGGCCATGCTTTTTCATCCTGTACTTACACATGCCAGATCAGTTTTTTGTGTGATGTATCTGCTGCAGCAACACCACTTACTGGTACCAAATACTGTGATTTCTCTTTCACTGGCATGCACGTTTCCGTAATTACGAGCTGCTCCATGGATCATAAATAACGCCTCCAGTTTCCATTTTTACTGATTCTTACAGATAAATGCAGACAGAAAACGACATATTTTCCTGACTTTATTTATTTCAAAGTGTGTCTATAAACGGAAATTCATTTGTTTTTTTGAGTGATTCTAAATGCTGACAGTCATAACTTCCAAGACAATGGCTGTGCAGATTAACAAGCAAGGCATTAAAGAAAGAACGTTTCTTAATGGGGCTTACACAGCTGTAGATATGTACAAGGTTGATACTAAAACCTTTTCATACCAGTGTATTGATTTATCATTAATGGGAATCCATGTCATTACACCTTTGGAGATTTCCAAGCATCAGAATACATGTGTAGGGTAAATAAAAGTAAAAAACTACTAGTTTCAGCTTCCTTTTTTCACAAAACCCCAAATAAATATAGATACATACAGAGAAGATTCTGAAAAAAAACACAATAAATATGTGCACATAGATAGATGGGAATGTCAAAAAATAAATATCATAAAACTGGGAGACCTAATCATAAACCAAAGAATGGCCACGCAGGCTGTTTGCTCTCCCACTCCACAAAGCATCGGTCCTGTCTGCACTGGAGCAGAACCCTAATAAAGTGTTGTGGAGAACATCTACTGTTATCTAATATTAAGTCCTATGTTGCTGTGGTGATACCTCTATTAAGTCTGTGTAATAATTTTAGTTTGCAGAGGAGATGAAACTTTGCCTTTCTTTCACTCCTTACCTCATGTCACCTTTCTTCTTGTGTACATATTACCGCTTGAGAGCCATAATTTGTATCTGCCCAAGACTGCATCTGGGAGGATTCTGATTCTGATTCTGTGTTACATCGTAGCAGCACTGAAGAGACATGAAGAGGCCTCACAAGTATAGAAAAGTAGCAGGAGGAGAGACTAAGAAGCAACAGAGGAACAGAAGTGAGAAACAGTACGGGATCAAAAGCATAGTTCAAACTCATTTTACAGCACTGGGACCTAATTCATGTACTTGCATTCATGATTACACGACCGTACAAGGGCCAGGCAATTATGTTTTACAGACAAAATCGCTACTGCTGAAGGGGCATCATTGGTCTTTACGAGGCAGGTACACATTTATAGTTCAAGACAGTAACCACAAAAAATAGACATCAGCAAAGTGAAACACAACGCATCTCTCAACCCTGCTGAACCTCTGGCGGGAATACTGGCTGGCCATGACAGCACTATACCTCTGTGCGCTTCTTGCTGAACTATCCTGTAATGTGGAACTGCCTGGTTGATATGGATTTAGATATAGAACCTGTGCCAAAACAAATTAGAAGTTGCAAGTTGACCTATTGCAGTCAGAGAACCTATCTAGTCTCTATTTTCATTGAACTCTGGCACAAATGTGTTAAATGCTGGTCTGTCGCTATCAGACTGCAAAGTCAAAAATCAACTCTGGAACAGTCCTTCTGTACAAAAATGTAGCAAGCTGCTTAGCTAAACCAAATGGCAAAATATAGAGTATGTCATCCTATGGAGCTGTAGAAATGTATGGAATGCTCTTCAAATGACAAATGTTATAGGATGGGACAGATTGACAAAGGCATTCTCGATTTTTGCAGCAGACAATCCCAGAGGGAGCAGCGCTGGTGGCGGCCTCTTAAACAAATCTTAGCTTCAGCAATTATCTTTTTTTTTATCATAGGAAGAACTGGCGCCAAGGCTTTATACTTGACTACAGTGGAGTCCTATCTCTTAAGTACGCCCTATCATTCCCTCTACTGTAGGTGGAGTGTGCATCATGATGCATGAGTACATGGGAGCCGGTGTACCAGTTTTATGACCTGCCAGAATGACAGGAGCCCCTATGTTTGTAGGGTTCTAGAGTGCTCCGTAGGGTTTAATGGAAGTATTTGCCCACTGTATTCCCTCTTCCTGCATGTCCCCCATGAACTGCTCCTTGACTTCCAATCCCTCTAAAATTAATTGTGAAACCAAGTCCATCTGTCTACTTTTGAATACACATAGGGGCAGATTTACAAGAAACTGGTGCATCAGCACTTGTGTGCCAGTTTTCTTGCGTCACCCCTGCCCCACCTAACGACACCATGGGTGCACCGTATTTAGAATTTGGTGCACCATGGCCGTCGTTAGGGCACTAGCGTCAACATTTTTTATGCTATTGTGGCTCTTTTCTGCACTAGGGTCAAAAATATTGACGCTAGTGCACCAAAGTGCAGGGAGGCCCATTAATTTCGAAGGCCAGAACGCCCCCTTTACATACATTATGCCACAACACCACATTAGCATAAAAAATTGAGCTAATGTGGCGTAAGGAGGTGCTAGGGGCTTGTAAATATGCCCCATAGTTTTTAAGGAAGGGCTTTTTGTTGCAGTGCTCCTTAACCAAAAACAATTCTAGTAGGTCATTCTGTGGCCTGGCTAGATTTACATCTGATCAAAAGCATGATCCTGAGAGAAAGACAAGGCTGCACACCTTCAGCAGAGCAGGTGTGCTGCTCAAGCATTCCTTGCATATTCTGCATTGTACTGCTGGAGAACTGTCCGAATCACAGTCTATTAGCAGAGATCAAGAGTGCCACCTGTTACTGACTGCCATGGAGACCTGAAAGAAAATGCACTTTTACTTAATTGGTTCAAGCAAATGCTTGAAGCTGTCCTTGAATCTAAGTGGGCTGTTGGACTTGAGCAAATGGATCAATGACTGGGTATCATCTGACCGCTGCATCATATCTCGGGTCCATCCTCTACTTGAAGAACCTCCTAGGTAAGGATGGGCAAGATTCTTAGACATAAGCCTTGCCTGCCTTTGTTTATTGGCGGAGGACTATACACCAGGTCCTGAGGGAGCCTGCGCTGTCAGGCCCTGCTGACCCGATGGCTATCCCAACAGGCTCCAGGACCATGTGAAATTTAACTGGGAGTCCAAAAATACCTTTTTACTCATGATACTGCCATGGGATACTTTGTGCTGCTAAGTCGGACTGAGAAGATGTGCTGTACTGCGGCCCAGCCATATTTGAAGAAGCTCATTGTATTGAGCAACTCACTCGAAAAAAAGGATCCCTTGCAGGCATGGGGCTGGCTTGTGTGATTTCACTGTGGCACATTGATTTGGAGACCTATCAGTGGTGTGAGGCCCTACACCCAGAGCACATAGCTTGAACAAAGCAATGTACTGCAAGTGTGAGGTCTGTGTGTGTGACTTCATCACAGCATTTGTGCTGAGCACCCGGCGCACCAGATGTTGTCCTCCCATCATCCCATCTGGAAGACCAGGAATGGCTTCCACCAACTTTACACAATATGAAACTGTTTCCTGTGGTGTACTACTTATAGCAAAAGAAAAACACTCCTTTACAAAGTAGTGATCTGGCTTATCAAGTGCTGGGTAGCCAGAAATCCTCACTGGTTCTCCATTCCATACCTCTTAGAATGTTGATATCCATCCTCTTCTCAAACAGTCCCTATGCAGGAGTACCCCTCTCTAATATACCTGGCCAAAAAGCAGATTACTGCATCCTCTAACATTATTTTTCAAACACAGCTGTATCTCAAAGTTCTCTAATGCCATGCTCTTACTATTTACTCTACAGTAACCCTCCAAATTCTGATCCTCTCCTTTTACCTTCCTTTCCTCACTCACAGGAAATAAAGAAAGAAAACATCTTGTCACAATACCCTAAATAGCCCTATGCACTAACTTGTAGCAATGTTTCTGTAGCTTTTGCTGCCACTTTGTTGCTCTTACAGACATGGCACATACAGCAACATCACTAGTGGATAGGTAAGCTAAAGATTTGTGACCTGGATGAAGAAATTACACTTATTATGGGCCTGATTAAGATTTTCGTGGAGGTACTTTTTTAGAGCCGCATTTGCGTAATTTTTTGATGCAAAAGTGGCACGAACTTACAAAATACAATTGTATTTTGTAAGTTTGCGCCACTTTTGCATAAAAAAATGGCACAAATGTGGCATTAAAAAAGTATAAATATGGGCCTTAGTCTGCCAAACTTAGAGAGGACTGCTGCCCCAACTGATAACTTTACAGGAACTGCCATCATGACAGTTCCTGAAATGCATTGAAAGTGTGCCATGTGGACCAGTCAACATGACAGTGCTGCACGGCGCACTTCCATTTCCTTTTAGTTTCAAAACAAAAGCTTTTGTTTTAGAAAATTAAACAACAAATGACCCCCATCACCATGGAAGTTTTCACCCATGGTGTTGTCGGGTTGGGGACAGGGGATGGTTTTTACTTGGTGGTGATTTGTAAAAGTTAAAACTGGCTATGTGTCCACTCAATCTAAATCAGGCAGGTGGACAAATGGCCAAACCTCTGACAGACCTTACTCTGTCAGGCCATCAGATGGGTATGTAAGCAGTAGAAACAGAGTGGTTTCTACAAACTGAATGTCCATCCATTTGTAAATCAGGTAGGGAGGCCTTCAGGTTGGCCAAGAGATTAATCCATCACCTTTGCAACAAAATAACCTCTGTTCGAAACCCCAAATCATGTACTAAGTGTGCTGTTACCCCAAGGGTGCCCTGGTGCTCGGCATGGTGTGGTCTTTTCTCAAGAAGCCTTCCAAGAATCAGAATTGTCTAAAAAAAAAATTTTTTTAAAGTTTGCCACCTCTGTTCTTTCTAACCTCAGGGAGTGTCAGCTGAAGGACTGATGCAGATCATAGCATCCATATTGGCCCACACAACCTGAATTTAATTTGTGGCTATCCATAAATATGCTGATAAACTACTCAATGGCACCAACACTACTGATCTTTTAACTATCTGACACCAGTGCAAAGTGATACAAAAAGGTTTCATTGGTCATAGGGAGCAAGTCAAGAATATGAGGTGCTGCCATGTTTCGTTCAATTTAAAATCCTCCTAGAATAGATTTTAGGGTGCCAAAGTATACAGAGATTCAGTAACCCAGGTGTGAGAATATTGGCCTGGATTATGGATGTCTAGCAGACCTTGCATGTCAATCTAAGGTTGAAGAAATCCAATTAAATTACTTTATTAATTTGGATGGCATGGAACAGCCTGTGATTAAGTACAAAACTGATAGGTTTCTGGTTGGCTGGGGGATGCACCTAAGCCAGGCAGAACTCACCACTCTAATCAGGGCAAGTAATTTACACACCAAAGATAACCTGTGCTAACCCTCTGATAGATTGGCGCAGAGCAGTCAGGCTTATCTTCAAAAGCAATGTGCAAAGTGTTTGTGCAACACACTCACACCAGTGACACAATAAATACACCACAAAAGAAACTCCACACGTCATTATATATCAAAATATGCTTCTTATATTGTAATATACGTCTTAGACCAAAAACAACCTAAATTGGATATATAATTCATGTTAGACCAACACTGAAATTGTACTCACTATCCTGGATAACACAAGGAAATCATGACTTATAACAGTGAATGCCTAAGATATGAAATGCACATCCAATTTATGCAAAGGTGTACATGACTCAGCACATGAGTGCAAGAATGCAAATCAGGTTATGAAAAGATACATGAATTACCAAATGTCACCATAAATCATCAGTAGTAGTTAAATTGTGGTAAGCATATCAGTAACAGTCATTCAGTAACAAAACACATATACCCCAATCAAATCATAGGGCACAGCATACCTGTGCTCCTATTAAACCTACTACAGTAATTAGGCAGGGTGCGTGGCCACCACATGCATTATGGTAGACTTCCAGTGAGCAGTGTGTGGCAAGTCCCGGATGGAAGAAGGGGGTCTCTGAGACAGGCTTCCCCTGTAATGCCAGCAACCAAGAGAACCAGTGCTCCCCCAAGGCATGCGCCAACCAGTTGAGGGCTCCCACTGTAGGGATAGGCGAGGATGACTGCATGGGTCTCCCCGCTTGCAGATTTGCTAATCACAAGCTGCCCGCAAGTGTGAGGAGCAACTGTTCAGCCTTTGGGGTCCTTTTACGATTAATCCAGCTGGATGCAGTGGGAGAGAGAATTCCTGCGGTCCCTCCTGATGTGGATGTAAACACAAGGCCGCCTGCTAGTTAATGTGGGTCAGCTTGTGTCAGCAAAGGACCTTTTTGGGTGGCAGCGTGCCCTGTAGGACAGCTCTCCCGAGCAAGGCGTTGCCAGAGAGATTCCCTCTCAGTGGCTAGGCCCTGCCCTTCGCTAAGAGGCCCAGGGCTTCCTCAGCATGACAGTGCTACTCTTGGTTCAGAGAAAAAGGCACTGTAGGAATAGCAGACATGCTCCACATGCGCTCTATGAAAGCCAGTGAAAGCGCTTGTGAACAAACCTGGCGCTGGGGGTGTAGCAGTAGCAATTCACACTCGCTGAGAGGACTAAGTGCTCACCACTTGCTAAAGTCCAGAATGTGCTCTACACATGCAAATTGCAGAAGAAGCCAAGGAGCAGGAATCAGCCCTCCCCATGTACTGGGCTTCTTTGTGGGGGGGAGACTTGAGGGGCAGGCAGGCCAGCACAATGAAGCAAGTAAGCTATATGGTGGTTCCTCCTGTCAGCACAGCAAAGCCTAGTGAAATCAAAGTCAGGAAGCCGGGCAACAAGCAGACAAACAATCCAGTGAGTCCTTTAGGCAACTCAGGAATGGGCAGATAGCAAGGCAACAGCAGAAGTGCAGTCCAGATGATTTCTTTGAGCAGTACAACAGTCTTTCTTGCTATATGGTATACCTCTTTACAAGGGACTTACATGTAATTTAAATATGCCAACCATACCATGTTTTAGAGGAGAAAGCACATGCAATTCAGCACTGCTTATCAGTGGTAAAGTGCCAGAGTCCTAAAGCCAACAAAAAGAAGGTCAGAAAAACAGGAGGAAGTCAAAATCTTTGGGGATAACCCTGCAGAAAGCTCCATTTCCGATAAAAACTCAAATCATTTAATGAAGCTGGAGATAGAGGAGGAGGTCCTACGTCACTTGCCCACTAATTGGTAGACCATGCACATTGGGTACTGATAGCTTTTAGCACCTCTGTTTTCTTTGTATTAAGCTTTAAGACATTGGTTTTCATTTCAATTGCCACTGCCAGATAAATTCATTAAAATAACTTTGGATCTAGGTTGATGAATCATATAGCAGTTGACAATTTGAGCATCATCCATGCAAGTCATAAGAATAAAGGAAAAATACTCAATGAAGAATGCTAATAGAGTCACATGCACTTTGAATAATAAGGGACTGAAATGAAACCAGCAAAGAAGCAAGTTTCACTGCTGTTATGAGATACAAAAAAATGAAAGGAAAGGCAAAGAAATGATCAGTCAGATGTAAACAGCAATCCTGTGTGCCCTCTATTTCAAAGGTTGCCTAGAAGTCCAAGAAATTCAGTGCTGCTCCGCTGCCCTCAACCCCTGTCCTTTTTAGTCCATCCTGGATAAAAACAACAGCTGTCTGAATACTGTGAAAAGTGAGGAATCAGATAGACCTTTATCCAAGATCTTGGATCCAAGGTCTTGTTGACCTTGCGAAATTCTAAGTGCTTATGATTGATTTGCGTTTCAGACCTTTTCATCTGCAAATGTGATTCTGAAATAGAAATGCAATTGCAAACTGTCATAATTATAGTGGTGGGCAGGTTTAAATGGGGTATCCCGAATGCATGTTTGTAATTTGAGGATACAGGAAGCATAAGACAGAGGGGGTCATTCTGACCTCGGCGGTAAAAGCCGCTTACCGCCGGTCAGAAGGCCGCCACAATACCGCCGCGGCCGCGGTCAGCCGCCACGGACATTCTGACCCACAACTGCAAAACCTCCAAAAATCCACCCTCCACTGCAGTCCGCCACATCAGCGGCCAGCGGTAAACTGGAGAAGACCAAACCTCCACCGCCACGCCAACAGAAATACGCCCATCCCATTATGACCCGCAAATCCACGCGGCGGTCATTCAACCGCGGTATTCCATTGGCGGTACACACCGCCGCGGTCAAAATACACACACCTTTACAAAACACTACCACATTGGACAATTTGAAAGGCACACACCTGAAACACATACACACACCACTCCCACACATCCAATACCATATAAAACACACACCCACATCACCTTCAAACCCCTACCAACAAAAACCAGAGACGAAGGAGAGAGAGACACATCAGAGAATAGATAGCCAGACACACAGAGGCTCACCACAACATCACACACACCACATAGAAGCACAAAGCACCACACACCAACACACACATCATCACATACACCACCCCACACCTCATACACACCACCCCATGGCACCACGAAGGCACCCACGCTTTTCGGACCAAGAACTCCGGGTCATGGTGGAGGAAATCATAAGAGTGGAACCCCAGCTCTTCGGCTCACAGGTTCAGCACACCACCATAGCAAGGAAGGCGGAGCTCTGGCAGCGGATCGTGGACAGGGTCAACGCGGTGGGACAGCATCCCAGAAATCGAGAGGACATCCGCAAACGATGGAACGACCTATGGGGGAAGGTGCGCTCGATGGTCTCGCGACACAACATCGCAGTGCAGAAGACTGGCGGGGGACCCCCACCCACTCCACCCGAATTCACAACATAGGAGCAAGAGGTACTAAACATCCTGCATCCTGATGGCCTCGCTGGAGTACACGGAGGAATGGACTCTGGTAAGTACAAGGCCAACCACTTCACCCCCCCCAGCATGCTAACCCCCACCCTCACCCCAAACCCCCCAGCACACATCCTCCCTGAGAATGTCTCTCCAGCACAACCCACCCAACACCAACCCCTGCATGCCATCCCCAAACTATGGACACCCATCACCTAAGCATGACCACTGCACATACCCATCCCCCCCCCACAAAACACCCTCACAACACCTCCCCCAAGGGAATGCCAGCACTGGGGGACAAGGGCACCCATAAAACGCAAGCTAATGCACACACAGAAACAATAACCATACCCTCTTACCCCATGCAGGACCCGAACGACAACACACCGGTCAGGAGGGACCAGAAATGTCCATCCCACCCCCGGAACAGGCCCCTAGTGATGACAGTAGCTCTGTCGACCTGGACCCTGATGACCAGCCCGGACCATCGGGGACCTCTGGGCAGTCGGTTCCCCTCACCCAGACACAGGCCACTGCAGACCCAACCCCCTCTGGGAACAACAGCACAGCTCCCACCCAGCGGGCCCTTGCCTCTGTCTCTAGGACAGGTCAAGCAGCGGTGTGTCTACCACTACAGGGCCCCCAGGGTAACCCACCAACCCAACAACAACAGGGACCTGGGGGCAGTGGGAGTGGGCACACCGTCCAGGGGACAGAGGCCCAGGGAAACAGGGCAACTCGGAGGGCTGCTGTGCGACAGGGGGGGGAGGAGAGGCCCAGGGAACCCACTCTCCAAGAGGCCCTCACCACCATCATGGCAGCCTACCACCACTCACAAGAGACGATGGCGACGGCACTGGCCAGGTTCCAGGAGATCCAGGCACAGCAGGAGCAACGCTACATGGGGTTCAGCGACCAACTCAGCAACATCTCAACCGCTATGGGGAGCATAGTCCAGGCCCTGAACCGTATAGAGGACACGTTTCGGGACCATGTGGCATCACACAGGGCCCCTGTCACTAGCCAGGAACAGGAACAGCCTACCACCTCCGCCGGCGCTAGTGGACAGGAGGCCCCACCACAACGACAGCCCACCAGAACCCCACCTCCTGCTGAACAACAACCACCCCGCAAAAGGAGCCTGAGATCAAAAAAACCGACAGAGTAGAATGTCAAGACCCCCGCCAGCACCACATACCCCCTGAAGTCCTCCCACTGTTCCACATTGCCACCCTGTCAAACCTTGAACTGCCCCTGCTCCATCCTGCCACAGGCATATGGACAATGCACCTGTGAGACTGAGAACTGGACTCTGCCATGGACATTACTCCACCCCCACCCATCACTGTTTCACTATCATGTACCAATATCTATGCACTAATAATAAATCACACATTGCACTGAAATCAATCAGGACTCAGCCTGTCTTATTTACAAATGTATGACACATTACATATCAATTACGTATTTTTAACATTGTGAATTACACATACCGAGGTAACTTAGCATTAGTCCATGGGCCAACCAAGCCGAGGTCACGCAGTGGCTTATACAGCACAGAAAAGGGAAGGGAAAATCAAACATCATGTTTATAGTTCTGGGGGGAAATCGACAGAGTTGAGATGCAGGAGGCTTTCAGGAAATGTAAAATGGCATGGGTGATTATTACCTGTGTGCTACTGGAAATACTGTTCTATTACTCTGTCCCTGTTGTCTGTGTCGTCCTCTGAGTCTTCCTCCTCTTCACTCTCCGCAGGCTCCACAGCTGCTTCAACACCACCATCTGCACCATCCTCCTGCAGGAAAGGAACCTGACGTCGCAATGCCAGATTGTGAAGCATACAGCAGGCCACGATGATATGGCACACCTTCTTTGGTGAGTACATCAGGGATCCCCCTGTCATATGCAGGCACCTAAACCTGGCCTTCAGGAGGCCGAAGGTCCTTTCGATGATCCTCCTAGTTCGCCCATGGGCCTCATTGTACCGTTCCTCTGCCCTGGTCCGGGGATTCCTCACTGGGGTCAGTAGCCAAGGCAGGTTGGGGTAACCAGAGTCACCTATTAGCCACACACGTTGTCTCTGTAGCTGCTCCATCACATAGGGGATGCTGCTATTTCGCATAACATACGCGTCATGCACTGACCCTGGGAACTTGGCATTTACATGGGAGATGTACTGGTCAGCCAAACAGACCACCTGGACATTCATCGAATGATAACTTTTTCTGTTTCTGTACACCTGCTCATCGTCTTTTGGGGGTACCAAAGCCACATGGGTCCCATCAATGGCACCAATGATGTTGGGGATATGTCCAAGGGCATAGAAATCACCCTTCACTGTAGGCAAGTCACCCTCCTCTGGGAAAATGATGTAGCTCCGCATGAGTTTCATCAGGGCAGACAACACTCTGCTCAAAATCTTTGAAAACATAGGCTGAGACATTCCAGATGACATGGCCACTGTTGTCTGGAATGACCCACTTGCCAAAAAATGGAGGACTGACAAAACCTGCACCAGAGGGGGAATCCCTGTGGGTTGGCGGATGGGGGACATCAGGGCTGGCTCCAGCTGGGCACACAGTTCATGGATAGTGGCACGGTCAAGTCTGTATCGAAGTATTATATGGCGTTCTTCCATTGTCGACAGGTCCACCAGCGGTCGGTACACGCGAGGATTCGTCCTTCTCCTCGCAAGTCCCAGCGGACGGTGCCTAGGAAGGACAACATGGAGCACAGAGTCAGGCAAACCACAGGTACGTACAGACAGCTTGCACAGTTAAAGAATGGCAATGGGTTGAAAGGCGTGTATGTGTGGCAATGCAAGGCCTAGGCCTGTGTGTCGCAGTCAAAATTAAGCCATGTAGGCCCTTGAAATGGCGGCTGGCTGACCTGTGAAGTGGGACAATGGGATGTGAGGTCAATGCGCTGGCAGGGCACACCGTGGCGGTAGGCGGTCGAAGACCGCGGCGCAAAGCCGCATTGGTTAACATTGAACCCTATGGGTTTCAGGAGCCAATGACGATGTGCGCCGGCGGTCGCGGTACGCACCGCCGCGGTACGCACCGCCGCGGGCGTGACCGCCATTTCCTAGCTGATTGATCACTCGAGACCTGATCATCCACAGGAGAGGACATATACTGCAAGTGCTGCTGTGACCTCGGTCTGGAAGTGACAATGGCTGCTGCGACTGGGGAAAGGGCCCCTGCCTTCACGTCTGAAGAGTTGGAGAAGCTCGTGGATGGGGTCCTCCCCCAGTATGCGCTACTCTACGGTCCTCCAGACCAACAAGTGAGTACACCGGGTGCACATGGAATGGGCTATGCCTGTGTGGATTGGGGTGGATGTAAGTTGGTGGGGTGGAGGGCGAATGAGGAGTGCAACGCACGACAGATGAGAGCATGTGCCATATGGCAAAGTTGGTGGGGGGGGGGCAATCACATCTAACATGCAGGTCATTGATGATTTCCTCCTTTCCACCCTGTACATGTCAAATAGGTCAGCGCCCATCAGAAGATCGAGATTTGGCGTGCCATCGCCAAGGAAGTCCGGAACTTGGGGGTCCACAACAGACAGGGCACCCACTGCCGCAAGAGGTGGGAGGACATCCGCCGCGGAACAAGGAAGACCGCAGAAACACTGCTGGGGATGGCCTCCCAACCTAGGAGGGGTGCCAGTCGCACCATGACCCCCCTGATGTCCCGGATCCTGGCGGTAGCCTACCCTGAATTGGATGGGCGCTTTAAGACATCACAGCAGACACAACGGGGTGAGTATCAGCACATTCTCCTATCTTTCTGCGCAGTGGAGGCGTCTGGGTGGGGGAGGAGGGCTGTGGGTGACATTAGGCCAGGGCGCTTTCTGTAGTGTAGTCCTCTCCATTAGGCATGGCCCTGTGCCCCCGGCCCCCACCTCTGTAGGGTGACAAGTACAGCCATTGATGGTCCAGCATCACCCATGTGCGCGTTTGACGTCTCTTGACCTGTTGTCCTAGTCAGTAGTACTGAGTAGTGTACCCCGAATGCGCGGCTTAGTGCATGAGGCTCCTGTGTCTGTCCTCTCCGCCAACGGTGTTGACATTGCATGCACTCAACCTGGTCTTCTTTTTTCTCCCCCCACCCTTTCTCTTCATCTTCTTGTGCATGTGTGCATTAGCATCATCAGGCGGAGGAGATTTGGCATCGGAGCACGAGGGAGCTGCAGGACACAAGGCCCCGGTGGGCCCAGGAACAGACACCGAGGGCACCAGTGATCCGGAGGGCGAGGGGAGCACCACGACGTGGACCGCTGGTGAGAGCAGCGACAGCGACACGTCCTCGGATGGGAGCTCCCTAGCGGTGGCTGCAACATCCGGGCCCCCCGCCTCTACAGGTACAGCCGCCACCCAGCGCACCAGCACCGCCCTTCCAGCAGCCCCTCAGCCTACGCTCCGTGCCCGCTCGCCCAGGAAGGCGCGCGTCTCCTTCGCCCCAGGCACCTCAACCCCTGCCCCTGTTGCCCCTGCTGCCCTCAGTGCGGAGCTCATTGACCTGGTGAGGACGCTCATTGTTGGGCAGACGACCCTTTTGAATGCCATCCAGGGTGTGCAAAGGGAGGTGCAACAGAGCAATGTGTACCTGGAGGGCATTCATTCGGGTCAGGCTGCCCATCAACGAGCGTTCACTGCTCTGGCCTCAGCACTGACGGCAGCCATTGTCCCTGTTTCCAGCCTCCCTCTTCTTACTGCCTCCAGCCTGTCTCTGTCTCCTGTTCCTCAGCCTATCCTATCCACACCATCAGACCAGCCTGCACACACCTCAACACCCAAGAGCAGCTCATCCAGACACAAGCACCACAGATCCCACAAACACTCACCCAAGCAACACCCAGATGCAGACATTCCAGCAGTCACAACCACCTCTGTGTCCCCCTCCTCCTCGTCTCCCTCCTCCCTCCCTGTGACGTCTACACTCACACCTGCATGCACCCCAACATCAGCCAGTGCTTCCATCACCACCTCACCCTCCAGTACAGTCCACACTCGTGCAGTCACCACCCCCACTGCCATTTACACGTCCCCTGTGTCCTCTCCCACTGTGTCTGTCACCCCCTCTTCCAAGACACACAAATGCAGGCAGACACCCACCCAACAGCCATCCACCTCACGTCAGCCTACAGCACCAGCACCTTCACCCAATGACAGCACACCTGACTCTCCTACAACCACATCCTCTTCCTCCACTCCCATCACCACTTCTCCTACCCTTTACCTTGGACCTAAAAAGCTTTTCCTGGCTAATCTTGACCTCTTTCCCTCCGATGAGCTCCCCCCTCCATCTGCAAAGAGTCCCAAGAGCACCGCAGCCACCACCAGCCCAGCTTCGAGTGTCACTGTTGTGCATGGGTTCTGGAGTCCACCCTTTGCCAGCAGTGACACATCGATCAGCAGCAAGGACACGTCCAGCCCCCCCCCCCGGCAAGAGGACCCGCAAAAACAAGGGCTGCCGTGCGAGGACTGACAGGGCTGCCCCCAAGGAGCAATGTGCGGCCACTTCACCAGCCACACCATCTAGGGGAGGCAAGGGCCCGAGAGCCCCATCAAAGGAGCGGAAGGGCAGCAGGAGCGCGGAGAAGGTGGACCCCACATGTCACATCCCAGCTGGGATGGAGGACACTAAAGAGGCCAGGAGTCCGTCCCCGAAGGGTCCAGAAACGTCACGGTCCGAGGGCGACTGAGCAGGGAGTCCAGGCCAGGTCTGGCTCCCTTGACCTGCTGGATGAGCACCGCTGAACAGGGCCCGCGGTGCAGAAGAGCACCGCTGAACAGGGCCCGCCGTGGAGAAGAGCACCGCTGAACAGGGCCCGCCGTGGAGAAGAGCACCGCTGAACAGGGCCCGCCGTGGAGAAGAGCACCGCTGAACAGGGCCCGCGGTGCAGAAGAGCACCGCTGAACAGGGCCCGCCGTGGAGAAGAGCACCGCTGAACAGGGCCCGCGGTGCAGAAGAGCACCGCTGAACAGGACCCCGCCGTGAAGATAGGCACCGCTGAACAGGGCCCGCCGTGCAGAAGAGCACCGCTGAAGAGGGCCCGCCGTGCAGAAGAGCACCGCTGAAGAGGGCCCAGCCGTGAAGATAGGCACCGCTGAAGAGGGCCCCGCCGTGCAGAAGAGCACCGCTGAAGAGGGCCCCGCCGTGCAGAAGAGCACCGCTGAAGAGGGCCCCGCGGTGAAGATAGGCACCGCTGAAGAGGGCCCCGCCGTGAAGATAGGCATCGCTGAAGAGGGCCCCGCCATCTCAAGGACCGCTCCGCTGGGCCCTTCTTCTCAAGCACCGCTCCGCTGGGCCCTTCATCTCAAGCACCGCTCCGCTGGGCACCGCCGTCTCAAGCACCGCTCCGCTGGACCCTTCATCTCAAGCACCGCTCCGCTGGGCCCTTCATCTCAAGCACCGCTCCGCTGGGCCTTTCATCTCAAACACCGCTCCGCTGGGCCCTTCATCTCAAGCACCGCTCCGCTGGGCACCGCCGTCTCAAGCACCGCTCCGCTGGGCCCTTCATCTCAAGCACCGCTCCGCTGGGCACCGCCGTCTCAAGCACCGCTCCGCTGGGCCCTTCATCTCAAGCACCGCTCCGCTGGGCCCTTCATCTCAAGCACCGCTCCGCTGGGCCCTTCATCTCAAGCACCGCTCCGCTGGGCCCTTCATCTCAAGCACCGCTCCGCTGGGCACCGCCGTCTCAAGCACCGCTCCGCTGGGCCCTTCATCTCAAGCACCGCTCCGCTGGGCACCGCCGTCTCAAGCACCGCTCCGCTGGGCCCTTCATCTCAAGCACCGCTCCGCTGGGCCCTTCATCTCAAGCACCGCTCCGCTGGGCCCTTCATCTCAAGCACCGCTCCGCTGGGCACCGCCGTCTCAAGCACCGCTCCGCTGGGCCCTTCATCTCAAGCACCGCTCCGCTGGGCACCGCCGTCTCAAGCACCGCTCCGCTGGGCCCTTCTTCTCAAGCACCGCTCCGCTGGGCACCGCCGTCTCAAGCACCGCTCCGCTGGGCCCTTCATCTCAAGCACCGCTCCGCTGGGCACCGCCGTCTCAAGCACCGCTCCGCTGGGCCCTTCATCTCAAGCACCGCTCCGCTGGGCCCTTCATCTCAAGCACCGCTCCGCTGGGCCCTTCATCTCAAGCACCGCTCCGCTGGGCACCGCCGTCTCAAGCACCGCTCCGCTGGGCCCTTCATCTCAAGCACCGCTCCGCTGGGCACCGCCGTCTCAAGCACCGCTCCGCTGGGCCCTTCATCTCAAGCACCGCTCCGCTGGGCACCGCCGTCTCAAGCACCGCTCCGCTGGGCCCTTCTTCTCAAGCACCGCTCCACTGGGCACCGCCGTCTCAAGCACTGTTTATGGTTCACTGTGCCCACCATGCCTCCTCCTTGACCAGTGGAGACTGTCATCCACCTGATGGACTGTGGCTTTGCACTCCCCAGGATGGTACAGTGGGCAGCCCACCCACTGTAGAGACATTGAGAGACTGTGGCTTTGCACTCCCCAGGATGGTACAGTGGGCAGCCCACCCACTGTAGAGACATTGAGAGACTGTGGCTTTGCACTCCCCAGGATGGTACAGTGGGCAGCCCACCCACTGT
The DNA here is from genome assembly GCF_031143425.1 of Pleurodeles waltl. Taxonomy (NCBI): domain Eukaryota; kingdom Metazoa; phylum Chordata; class Amphibia; order Caudata; family Salamandridae; genus Pleurodeles; species Pleurodeles waltl. The sequence goes on along the minus strand of NC_090440.1, from coordinate 1,536,870,420 downwards.
AGAGACATTGAGAGACTGTGGCTTGGCACTCCCCAGGATGGTACAGTGGGCAGCCCACCCACTGTAGAGACATTGAGAGACTGTGGCTTTGCACTCCCCAGGATGGTACAGTGGGCATGGTGGCTCCTCGTGGATCTGGCGTCGTGGACTCATGTGGCTGTGGTGCCCCCCCCTTCCCTTCCCCCTGAGGTGCCTGTAGTTTTTACATCTGATGCCCCTGCAGTGTTCTCTCCAAAGGACTCAGGTCTCCTGTGTGGGCTTTGCCCTTGTTTCTCAAAACTTTGGCCCACGGACATGATGAATTCGTAGGATGTGCAGGACTTGTTACTTCAGTTATACACTGATGTGTATATCATTTGTTTTCTTGTAAATATCTTTCATGGTTGTACGATAATTTTCAGGAGCTTTTTGGTACATAAATATTTATTCCAAATTATATTATGTCATAGCATTTTTCAGGGGTGTTTGGGTGGTGTCACTGTGACTTGTTGCTCTGCATTGGTGTGTACATAGTTGGGGGGGGGGGGTCGCATATGTGTGTGGCCGTAACCTTTCGTCCTCCCCCTCCCGTGTGTCGTAGGTGCAGTACTCACCGTTGTCGTCTGCGCCGGACTTCGTACTCGTGGTAGATGAGAAGGTAGACGAGAGCAGGTAGGATGTTTAATTCGGGTTCCATGCTGTCCTCCTTCCTCCTGGAGTGCGTAGTGGTGTGCGTTTTCCCGTTCGTAGTCTGTTTCCGCCGTGTTTTTATCGGCGGTGCTCCCGCCCCGGAAAAGGTGGCGGATTGGTGAGTTGTCTGCCGCCTGGCTGTTGGTGGTGACCGCTGCGCTGTTTGTTTGTACCGCTGTGGCGGTCGGAGTGTTAAAGTGGCTGTCTGTGTTGGCGGTTCCCGCCAGGGTCAGAATTCCATTTTTTGGACCGCCAGCCTGTTGGCGGGTTGGCCGCCGCTTTAATACCGACCGCCAGGGTTAGAATCACCCCCAGAGTGTTTATACTTAGATGGAATGGTGGGGCTAATAGTCTCAATCACCTGGGAAAGAATTGAGGCTTGACATACATCTGAGGAAAATAAGTGCTTCACAGGCTTCATTTAGGGGTCTCCAGGGGTGCAGCTGAAACCCCTGGCTTGCCCTCTGCTACCCCTGGCCCTGCACTTGCACCCCCTGACTTTTCAATATACAGGAGCAGTGTGCCACAGGACAATGGAAAAAACAACCAACTCTGCAAACTCAAGTTCTGAGTGGCTGGTGGCGCACGTGGACCGCCAATCAAGATGACTGCCTGAAGCCAGAGTTCAGCGCATCGTCAGACGAGTTTCGATCACCAGAACCATTTTAACAATGTTAAATGATCCTTCTAAATGCTACTGGATTTATGGGTGAGCACTATTACATGCTTGGATGCCGCTTTTGCACCTTTTGAAGACTCTTAATATGACTACTTTTATTCTACTCACGGCAGCGGCCATCTTTTTTTTTTACTGTTATTGAATGGTATCTGTCAGCTACTGGTATCCAGTGTAGAAGAGTCTCTTCATTCTGTTAAGACCTCTCCTGGCTGCACTGTTTCAACAATAGATGACTGGAGTCCCTGTTTTGTTCTCTTGTGGCTTGTTTTCAATGGATGGTTCATTCTTAAATTTTTCCCAGTTCGCTCTTAATGAAGGACTTATGCATCATATACGCAAACTAGAAAAAAAAAATCTCTTTTACATCAGTTGTCGTCCTCTATTAATAAACTCTCACAGTTTTTAAAGTTAGACAATTGCCCTGCAACATCTACCTCGCTACTTCAAAGATGTCTTCGTCACCTTCCTCTTCGCCTAAAATCTTTCAGACTATATCTACAACTACTTATAAAAGAGTCAAGCAAGACCCGCCTTCTCTTGCAAAATCTCCTCCTCCAATATCTCTTGAACATGTGCTTGACGAAATACATGCATTACATCCATTTATGAAGAAACTAAGGCCCTCATTACAATTGTTTCGACGGTTGCACCGCCAACAGGCTGGTGGTGCAATCCTTGGGATTACCGCCACGTTGGTCCCGGAGGTTATAATCCTCCAGGGCAGTGTTGCTTGTAGCGCTGCCCAGGGGATTACGAGTCCCCCTCCCACCAGCCTTTTCATGGCGGTAGGAACCGCCATGAAAAGGCTGGCGGGAAGGGGAGTCGCTGGGCCCCCGGGGGGCCCTGCACTGCCCATGCCTTTGGCCTGAGCAGTGCATGGCCCCTCTGCCATGGTCCAATGGAGCTTTTCACTGTCAGACAGTGAAAAGCACGACGGGTGCAGTTGCACCCGTCACACCGCCGCTACACCGCCAGCTCCATTTGGAGCCGGCTCCCGTGTTGCTGGCGACTTCCCCGCTGGGACGGCGGGCAGAAACTTGGTTTACGCCTGCCGGCCCAGCGAGGATGTTGAAATGGCCACCGCGGAAGTGTGGCTGCATTGGCGGCCGCGCGGCGGTTAAAACTTGGCCACCCGCCAAAGTTGTAATGAGGGCATAATTCTCAGATTTAAAATTTAGACAACTAATTGTTTCAAATGGAGATAATTGTTTCTGCACTGGAGCAACGTGTTAGTGATGTACAGGATGAAGAAAATAAAGTTTTGGAGAAGGGAGTAATAACTTTGAAAGCACTCTCTGAGGATTTGGAAAATAGAAACAGGCTAAATAATCTTCACCTTTATGAATTACTGAAAGGGCTTGAAGGAAATGATCCGACTTCATTCTTTGCTTCTTGTTGCCAGAGTTAGTGGGCTTACCATCTTCTATAGTACTAAACATTCAGAGGACACATTGTTTAAGCCAGTGTCTCCAAAACTCTTCTTCTTTGTCTAAACCAAGAGGAATGATCATTTTATTTCCTGAATTCACTGACTTTTTAAAAGTCTTAATGCAGCAAAGTCCAAAAAACAGATTTCCTGGCAGGGAAGCAAGATTTCCACTTTGCAAGATGTTTCAAAAGCCACAGCAGCCAGAAGGAAACAATTTTTGGATCTTCGTCCAAAACTTTGTTGTTTGGGAGCTCATTTTGGGTTCTTCAACAGCTCTTCGAGATTTTCTACGAGTGCATTCTATAAGTTCAATGGAAACAGCTGGCCCTTCTACAAGTTGACTGCATAACTTGTTTTTATCTAATGTGTCCATCATAAACTCCTAATTACTGATTTACAATTGATGGACCTTCATTTATGATTTATATATTTAATGTTATAATATGTCTTAATTGCTAACATTTTTTCTTTTCAAGTTCCTGGTGTTTTTTGTATTATTACCTTTGCTCGCATCATTTGTCCATTGGTGCATTCTGTTCCCTTGCTGTGCCATCTTCACCCTGTGCTATCATTACCACTACTCTACTGTTCATCCATATCAGGTATGCTTTTACAGTCATCAATTTTTGGCATGTACTGTCTTTTCTTTTTTTCTGATCATCTTCCATCTTCTTTCTTATTGTTTTCTCTTCCCTCTTACTTCCCTTTGATTTTCGTGTTCCCTAATCCTTCTATGTCTCTTAAGTTTAATATTTTACAAGACCTTTCTTTTGTATATATGGTTCTTTGTTGTACCATTCAGAGTTATTTCTTGGAATGTCAAGGGTTTTATTTATCCAATAAAAAGGCAGAGAATTGTATTCCATTTAGCTAAATATAATTCAGATCATTTCCTTTTACAAGAGACCCATCTAACTGAACCTGAAGCACTGAAACTTAAACGTGGATGGGTGGGTAATGTTTTTATCTCTCCTGCATCGGCAAAGAAAAATTGAGTAATGTTGCTTTGCCATAAGAAATTATCAGTGGATGTTGTTTCTCAAGACTCTGATTCAGATGGCAGACAGCTATTTGTGAAACTAATTGTTAATGGGATTTCATTAACAATTGGTAACATTTATGATCCTACTCAATCAGACTATCTATTTTGGCCTGTGTATGCAGTATAATGATAATTTCTTTATCTTAGGAGGAGATTGTAAGAAAATAATTGATCCTTTTGTAGATCGGCAATCCATAGTTACATTTATTCCTCATAAAATGCATAAACAGTTTATGTCACTCCTATCGCAATATAATTTAGTTGATTCATGGTGCATCTGTAATCCAGATATTAAGGACTTTTCATTTTACTCTCCATCATATGGCTCCTTATCTAGGCTTGATCACATTTTTATCTCAAAATTACTCTCCAAAAACCTTATTAGTTACAACATTGAACCTATTGTCATATCTGATCATGCACCAGTTATTACAGACTTTGATTTACTCCCAGTACATCCCAAATCTAATAGGAGGAGATTTAACAACTCTCTGTTGCTTGATTCTACCTTTTCCTCATCTTTTATTGCTTTTGCCGAAGAATTCTTCAAAATTAACAATAATTCTGATATTGCCCCTCAATTGTAAGGGGATTCATTGAAAGCTGCAGCATGAAGCTATATCATTGATTTTGTTTCTAAAAAGAATAAAGAGTATAACAAACAAGACCAATCTGTACTACTAGAAATTAAGCATTTAAAGCATCAATATCACTCTTCCTCTACTAATCTTAATTTACAATTTAATAAAATATCTTTGGATAATGCTTCTTCTTTTCTTTTGCGTAGCAGTGTCCGCTATTATAGGGGTCAAAATAAAATGGGAAAACTTCTTGCTAATTATTTAAAAGTAAAGTAAAAGTTTGGAAGCAACGTCATACAGTGCAATTTATAAACACTGACACAGTTAAGTCTTTTTATAAGGATAGGGAAATCTTGGCTGAGCTTGTCAAATATTATCAAACTCTTTATACTCTTTATACTCCTGAGTTGATGCCATGCCCCTTATAGATAGAAGACTATTTGAAGAAGGTTCAAAATCCCAATAAGAATCCAATTGGTTTTTCTTCTCTCTAATCAGATATCTCTTTGGCAGAAATTGTTCAAGCCCTTCATTCCCTTAAAAAAGGTAAAACTCCTGGTCTGGATGGCTTCACATTGGAATTTTTCCTTCACTTTTCAAATATCAGACTTCCCAGACTTTTACATCTTTTTCAGTTCTTCTCAAAATCAGGATATATGGGGGAAACTTTTCAAGAAGCTACTATGGGCCTCATTCCGACCCTGGCGGTACAAGACCGCCAGGGCTGGGGGCAACGGAAGCACCGCCAATAGGCTGGCGGTGCTTCATTGCCCAATCTGACCGCGTCAGAAAAGGGAATCCGGTGGTTTCCCGCCGGATTTCCCCTGCTTGGGCAGAACCTCCATGGCGGCGCTGCTGGAGATTCCGACCCCCTTCCCGCCATCCCGTTCCTGGCATTTTTTACCGCCAGGAACAGGATGGCGGGAACGGGTGTCGTGGGGCCCCTGGGGGCCCCTGCACTGCCCATGCCACCGGCATGGGCAGTGCAGGGGCCCCCTAACAGGGCCCCAGGGAGATTTTCACTGTCTGCATTGCAGACAGTGAAAATCGCGACGGGTGCAACTGCACCCGTCGCACCCCTGCAACACCGCCGGCTCCATTCGGAGCCGGCCTCTGTGTTGCAGGGCCTTTCACGCTGGGCCGGTGGGCGCTCCCTTGGCGGGCGCCCGCCGGCCCAGCGGGAAAGTCAGAATGGCCTCCGCGGTCTTCTGACCGCAGAGCGGCCATTTGGCGGTTCCCGCCAGGCGGGCGGCGGACGGTCAGAATGACACTCTATGGGGGTCATTCTGACCCTGGCGGCCGGTGACCGCCAGGGTCACTGACCACGGGAGCACCGCCAACAGGCTGGCGGTGCTCCCTCGAGCATTCTGACCGCGGCGGTTCAGCCGCGGTCAGAAACGGAAAGTCGGCGGTCTCCCGCTGACTTCCGCTGCTCGGGTGAATCCTCCATGGCTGCGGAGCGCGCTCCGCAGCCATGGGGATTCTGACACCCCCTACCGCCATCCTGTTCCTGGCGGGTCTCCCGCCAGGAACAGGATGGCGGTAGGGGGTGCCGTGGGGCCCCTGGGGGCCCCTGCAGTGCCCATGCCCATGGCATGGGCACTGCAGTGGCCCCCGTAAGAGGGCCCCACTGTGTATTTCAGTGTCTGCAAAGCAGACACTGAAATACGCGACGGGTGCAACTGCACCCGTCGCACCTTCCCACTACGCCGGCTCCATTCGGAGCCGGCGTCCTCGTGGGAAGGTAGATTTGCCCTGGGCTGGCGGGCAGCCTTTTGGCGGCCGCCCGCCAGCCCAGGGCAAATCTCAAAATACCCTCAGCGGTCTTGTGACCGCGGAGCGGTATTTTGACGGGGGAACATTGGCGGGCTCCGCCGCCCGCCAATGTTAGAATGACCCCCTATATGTCTTATCCCATAGGAGGGTAAAGACCGTACATGTTGTAAAAACTATTGACCAATTTCTTTGCTTAATATAGACTATAACATTTTTGCTAAAATGTTAGCCTTATGTCTTGATCCCCCTTTGTCTTCAATGATAGGAAAGGAGCAAACCGAATTTGTCAATGGTAGACTTGCTTCTGAAAATTCTAGAACATTCTTCAATGTACTAAGCAAAGCCTCCACTCTTTCGTATTCTTTAGCAGCAATCTCCATAGATGCTGAAAAACTATTTGATCATATAGACTCGTCTTTTTTATTAAAAGCCATATCCTGGCATGGTTTAGGTCCCCATGTCATCTCATTTATGTCTTTGCTTTATCAATGTCCAATGGCATCAGTATTGGTCAATGGGAAAATTTCTAGATATTTTTAATTACATCGTGGCGTTCGTCAATGCTGTTCATTATCCCCTCCTCTGTTTATCTTTTCCCTAGAGCCCTTTTTATCCCATATTAGAAACAATACTAAAATTGGAGGTTTCCATTATGGTGAGAAACATCTGAAATATCCTGCCTATGCAGATGACATACTCTTATATATTTCTAATCCTGAACTCTCGATACTTACTCTACTCCAGGAAATAGCCGATTTTTCCTCAGTCTTAGGTTATAAGATCAATTCAGACAAAACTGAAATCCTCCCTCTAACTAAAATTTGTTTTAGACAGCCATTTGTTATCACTATTTTTCATATGAATACATCCAAGATTAAATATTTAGGTATTTGGTTTACCTCTTCTATTAAAGATTCCATTGCTGAAAATATATCTGATTGTTTAGAGAAGATCGACAGATCCCTTATGTTATGGAATCCTTTATATTTATCTTGGTAAGGCTGTCTTAATTTCATCACAATGATGATCTCTCCCATCATTCTTTATGTTTTATACATGATTCCTATCCCTCCATCTGCTACTTTTTTCACACAACTTGACTCAATATTATCTAAATTCATCTGGAATAATAAGAAACCTAGAATTTCTGTTGGTCTTCTCTGTCACTCTAAACAGGAAGGTGGAACTAACTTTCATGATTTTCATCTTTATCATAAATCTTTTTGTTTACAACAAACTTCTAGATGGATTCCCTTGTCAAGTTCTGTGTTTACCCCCTTATGTTTGGATACTGAATGTTCTTTTCTTCTACCGTTCTCTCCTTGAGAGGTGGTGTCCTTTTCTTCTACTACTTCTATTATATCTTCCCTACTTCTTAAACATACTTGTGCTCCTCTACGAACTTACTATTTATCTCCAATTGTAACTCATTCATTTTTTTCTAAATTCTCCTCTTTTGGCATAACAAACTCATTACTCTCAATAAAAAATCAATACTTTGGAAGTCTTGGAGACATACAGGTATAGAATGGATCAAACACTTGCTCTCTAATGACACTCCACTTTCTTTTTCACAGTTCCAACAACTATTTAATTGTCCTAATTCCTTCATGCCTAAGTAGCCCCGCCTTATAAATATTATTCTTGACACCTTCTTCTCATTGCCAACTCTCCCACCTTCTTCGCCATGGCACTCATCTTCATTTTCCTTTTTTACCTTTTTTCCCAAGGCATCGAATATTTATAATCTTTTTTGTTTGCCTCTTCTGACAAGGCCTAAATCTAAAATTGAATCTCAATGGGAATTGGAATTGGGATGTACCTGGACTATTCCTTTCTGGAACAAGATATGGGATAGGCCATATAAGATTTCTAGGTCGGCTTCTACTTCACAATCATTATTTTTTCTATATCATAGATTATATTTCACCCCCTCGATCATAGCTCAATTTTCCATATCCTCTACTTCAAATTGTTGGTCATGTGAAGACCACAATGGCGATCTTATGCATATCCTCTTCAAATGCCTTCCTACTGCCTCCTTTTAGGAAAAGGTTTGGCATCAGCTCATCCCAATTTTTGATTTACGTTCCCAATCATCTCCCTCCGTGCTCTTTTGAGGCAGTTTATCCGAAGATATTTATTGAGATTTTGATAACTTGAGGTTGTTAGATCTTATGTTAGCTTTAGCCTTTTAGCAAGTTGCCCTTAATTGGAAAAATTCTTCTAATATTTCCTATAAAGCCCAGTGGTACAATGTTTATCACTACAATGGGTTGGATACTCCATTTACCTCTCTATGTTGTCCTTTGATTAATAGAGATATATTGTGGTTGCCTTTAACTGCTTATCTTGATACTGTTGCTTGCAAATTTACTAACTGTACTTTATCTGAAAATGTTAAGCCCCCATAAAAGGTTAAATATCTTTTTCCGTTCTTTTTCACATTGTTTGTACTTAAAATGTTATTTTTGAGGTTAGCATTAATTACTATTAATATACGTTTTGTATATGTCCGATCTTAATAAAGCTGATTTACCTTAAAAAAAAGTTGAGTGTCTGAGTAGCTGTCAGACGGGTGGAAGGGGTTATCACCATTTGTGTTAAAGGATGCAGTGTGGCATCACACTTTAAGCATTACAGTCAGCCATGGAGGAGCTGATCAAACTGGAAAACTGATTAGACATTTCAGTTAGCCAGTAAAACACGTTTGATACCGTTACAAAGTTGAAATTGAAATGCTAATCTGTTCCCATGATTTCCAATATAATTTACCTGAGAGATACTATACAATAAAATCACGAGAGTTTAATTTGACAGTATCCTCCTTCCATTATTTCCCACTTCCTTTTCTAGCCCTAATACAGTTTTAGATAAAGTTGACGTCATGAAAACAATGCATGACATCGTCGTGTGAGGTGAGTACCAACTAAAGCACCTTAAGCTTTGTAAAACAATGTAAATCTATTTGCCTTTTGGCGCCATTTATGTGCCATGCATTAACTGGCTGAATTTTGATTATTATTAATACATTTCCATAGAAGATAATGCAAATCTAGACAGCACAAACAGCTGACCTGATCATGAGTATGTGGATTTAAATATTTGCTATGAGTTGGTATACATATTTTTGGTATTTTTGTGTTTCCAAATATATTAGTTCTTTTACATCCAGTCCCTTATTGTCAGTATCACTGGCTTCATTAGAAAAATATCACAACTTTACTTCCAGCGATGTCATCAAGGTTGAAGGTGATGCGTTGTCACATACTTCTGCTAATCCTAGCATTTTGGTGAATCGACGTCCTTGCATGGCTTGACTGATAGTAAAAGCAAACTGGTAAACTCTGAAGGACAGTAAAGTTAAAAGCATTGGGACTGGGGTAACTCCCTCTTGAGCATTGGCCTCTGAGAAGCAATGGTGCCCATAAAATATTATTAACATGTCGGTTGGCCCATCAAAGAAAGTAGCAGATAAACCACGAGTGCTGAGAAGCAGAAGCTAGCGTGATGCAAGAGCTGGGCTTAATTAAGGCTTAAACAATATTATAAATCTCGATTGGGGAGTTCTTTGCTGCTGAAATTTCAGAGTCATAATACGATTAACAGGTTGTATGAAATAAATGTGTTTCCTTAAGGCCGTTCTCTACATTTCTTTTTTTGAGCTAGAATCGTTGTTAAACGATTGGATTATTGCTGATTCAGAGCAGAAGAAAGTTTGAAAGCATTAATTTCGTGTTTTGATTTTCCATCATAAGAACATTTAGCAGGCAGTAACACTTGAGAAAGTAATAAGGTAATACATCGCACTAATAGCTTTAAAACTGATGGCAGCAAGACTCTAACAGATGTCCAGTTTCTATTTTTAAGGACTAGCTGAGGCTTTGGACTCAATATTTTTTCTAGTTTTTATCATCCGGTCAGATTATAGATTGCTGGAGGGATTCTATTTTATTTATCACTTATAATACCAAGCACTGGCAAAGCGAATATGTTTGACTTCTAAATGAAAGTGACTTTTGTGTCAATGATACATTTAGGCACTATATCATACACAGTCTCTGCCACTGATCTTTGCACTCACATCCATTCATCCATCCACTAACTCATTCTTGCATTTACCCTCCAACAGAATCACAATAACAAAACACACACTCAACAGAATACTCAAAATAAATTAAAAGAACAGAAGTAGAAAGACGAAAGGATGAAGCTGTCTAAATAAGGCGGGCCTATGCTTTTGGAAGTGAAACTAAACAAAGCAGCAGTACCCTATCTTGGGGAGATATTCTAAACAGTCTACTGTTGTTTTAAAGCTCCAGCATGAATGCCACATTTAGAACCAACGAGTTGGCCACCTTGGAATGGCAAAACAATGATACATTAAGGGTAACAGCATTCCATAATGGTCTCTTGGTTTGAAGGATGTGGCCACATACGATGCAGCACACTGCAAATGAAATGAACCACATTCAATTGATTAGTTAGCACTTCCTGGACAGTTGTAATATCTTCTTAAGAAACATTAAAATTAAAAGAGGAAAAGCAAATAGATGAAAGGGGAACTATACCTATAAAAGGAGAAAATTGAAAACAAACAGACTGATGAACTAGCCCTGACTCAAAAATGCACTCATTTTCAGGTGGATGTCCACATGTGATCAAAAAATGCCATAATTCACAGAGCAAGACAGCCAGCCACGACTGATGTGGACTGAACCATTACCCAATGCAATATTCTATTATAGATGGATGCATAAAGTACATGCCACTCAGATAGACCAACAGCAGAATGGAGATGACCCGAATGCCCTCTATGTACCTATATGTATATATGTATATATATATATATATATATATATAGACTGATGTATGCATGTTTAATGATTTTTTAATTGCAAGATCCTAGCAGATAGCTAAGCATGTAAGGCCTTCTCAAGAGATTCTAGCAAGTATTATTATAGTGCAAATATTATGCCCTAAGGGCTTAACAAAGTCAGTAAACTACATCAAAACCCTTCCTATAAATGTAATCTTTTCACATTTAATGTAACAAAATACCTATCTGTAGGATTTATTACAGAGAAATAAAAACCTTAAATACCTCCTGATATTAACATATGATTTACACAATCAATATGTCAGGGCTAACATGCTTATCAAAGCTTTTCATAATAAACAGTTCAGACATATGGCATCGGAAATACTTTTTCCTAGAAAACCAATCAGGTCTCTAGGTGTTATCATTGGCTTGTTACCATAACCAACTGCGGCCTCTTGGATTGTGGTTATGCTTTCCCACAAGGCCCCAATCAGGCAATCATAAGATTACGTATTATACAAAATTCCAGTTGGCAAAGCAAAATACTATCTATCCTAAGGGTGGCGTATTTCATTTGCATTTTTGTTGTTAAGTGTTTTACTCTGCTTAATTTTCTTCTATTCTTTTTATTTTGCAATGTAATTATTTTTTTGTGTCAATGTTAAATAATCTTTTTTTATTTCCAAGCTCAGTCAAAGTCAAATAAATCTTTATTCCGTATACAAACAGTATGACCATAAAGATACAACAAATATAAAACAGAGATAAAACCATATAAAAGCAAAAGATAGAAAAACGTATGCTAAAAACAAATTATGCAGAATTGGAACTATAATACAAACAGAGATCCCCTACCCATGGAAATGCTTGTTTCATCTTTCTTCAACTGTGGAGAACTGAAGGACTCACTGTCTCATAATCCAGGAGCCAGGGAGGAGGGGCCAACAAGGAGGGAAGACCTCCCCCCTCCACCCTCCGTGAGCTGCAACACTATAGAGTGCCTATTGTTCTCCCATGGCGCGGGAGGCTTATTTCATCTTTTTTCAACTGTGGAGGATTGAGACACTCACTGTCCCATAGTCCAGGGCGAAGGGGGCAGCAAGCGGGAAGCCTCTCTCCCCCCGCGAGCTGTGATGCCATATAGCACATCTTGCTCTCCCTGTGGGCTAGACTCTTGTTTCATTTTTGTTCAACTGTGAAGGACTGAGGGACTCAGTGTACCGTCATCCAAGAGCCAGGGAGGAGGGGCCAGCAAGGAGAAAAGCCTCCCACCTTGAGTTGCAAAGCTATAAAGAGTCTGTTGTTTTCAAGCTAAATATTTTTTACACATTCAACACGTTGTCAGACAGCAGCCATTTGATACATGTGACCCATGGAGTCTGTTTCCACATACCGTGCTCATCACGGAAAGGGCCAACAGAGTAAGTTACATTTACAGACCTACTATGCAGAATATTCTTCTCTAGCCATACTTGTCCTTTTGTGTCCTTTTGCCTTTGTATCCTTTGGCCATACTTGTCCTTTTGTATCCTTTTGTGGTTGCTAGTGAATGTGGTTGTTATGCAGCGTATGTAAACAAGATGGCTGCCTTAACGAAGTTAAAATTGACAGCTACGCGCTTCGGGCAAGAACCACATTCACGATTTACATAGTATACCAACATCAACAGAATAAATGAACAAGGAATTGGAAGATTGCACTGCTATCAGATTCAAGAGTGCTCACTCGCATCAATGCCGCAGCAGTAACCTTCACTCCCTAGGACTCAGCAAGCTCCATCTCGGGAACTCTCTCAGCTTAAATTCTTTGTCTGTGTCTCTGTGCAGTGATCTTCTGACTCCTCTAGCGAAGTTTATGGTTTATAAATACCACAAACATGCAACTATACATGCATGCATAAACAAACCTCCAGGCAATTGAGAGACCCATCTTCACTTGTTGAGAGGCAGTAGAATCCATTCTGAACTGTATACAATATGGTAGTCTGTGTTCCCCCTGAGCCACCACCTCCATTCCAGCTCAAGAACCTTTGCTGTATCGCTTATAGATGCCTAAAACACCTCCGCTCCCTCATTTACAACTCAAGCAATTCAAGCCCACAGCTATATACATATTTGTCCAACATAGGAAAGTAGCGAGACCAAGCTGGGACCTATGAGCACCAAAGCGTGTGCTTAAACCATAAAGCACACTACCCACTGCCTCTTAGTTTTGAATTGACTGGTAAATTTGCCACCAGTCTTTCTTTGAGATGATTGCTCAGCTGTCTCGGGGCCTCCCCCCTGCCGTGTAATGGAAGGCGTGCTGCCCAATTGTTGGAGAATGGAAAAATGACAGAGCTGCAGTGGTGATTTGCACAGGACCTGACAAGCTCTGAAACGTGGCCCCACCTCCTGGGAAAAGAAAAATCGATACGCTGCAGCTCCCCCAGAGAGCCTAGTTAGTCCAAGACCTTGTTACGGGAGTGCAGAGAAGCCTGAAGCAATTTCAAAACTGAGCGGAAAGAGCATTGAAAGCACTTCAGTTTGTAGGACGACAGTCCAACGTTACAGTGAGGACAAGTCGCCCTGTAAGGCCACACTTCTCAAGGTCACTTAAGTAGTCTTTCAGTTTGATGTTTTATACAGAACAATCATGACTCCTTTCGGACACGTTTTGGCACTGTAAATAGACGTGTGGGAGACATGGTACGGTGTCAAGATGCTAATTAAAAGGTCCACCAGAAGGTATTGGTGTGATTACATGAGCACCAGTTACATTACACAAGGACACATTTATTTTTCTAAACACTGGAAGATTAACGGATTTGCCCGCAGTCACAGGACGTGGAGCCAATGCTGAAACTCGACCCTGGTTTCCCAGTTCCACTGTTGGCAGTTACATTACATCCTCTCACATGGTTAAGGCCAGTGCTTAATTTGTAAATAAAAACGCGCTGGTGCCCAAAGCCCTCTTCTTAAACACGCGGCTGGTGCATTTAAATGTGCGAGCACCGAATACTGAGACAGCGTAATGCTGAAGCCATCTCGGGCCTCTTCAATCCATTTAAAGCCACTCTGCCCCTTCAGCTCACTCTTGCAGCTTTCTGCTTTCTACCTTTGTGACGCTTTTTCTTTTCTCTTCTGACGACTTTCACATATGTGTCTTTTGCTCGCAGCAAATGCTTAAGGCAGAAGAATAAGGGCCGGCCCTCAAAAATAAGTGCCCGTAAGCAGCACCACAAACAATAAGCACAAATTAAGCACTAGTTAAGGCAGTAGTACGACCAATGTTCAGGGCCAGTGCTGGTGCTGCAGTTTGTCACTACCAAAGTCAAAAATGCTGAAGTGCACCTCGCAATACCTCCCCCTCTTGGAGTACAAGCAAGGGCACTGCCATGCACACTTAACACACACGTCAACGAGATACTTATTGATCATGTATGTTATGCCCTTAGGAAACATTCACAAAGCCCCTTGGCCAGCTGCAAGCATATGCCACAACAAAATCAAAACGAAAATATGTAGCCTCATAAACATGGCTGTCACGTACTGGCAAAAGGTTAAATTGAAAAGCATTTCACAATTAGGCCATTTTACTAGTGATGTTTTTGAATAAAAAACCTTTCATTTGTGCCTTGCCATGAGTTTTAATATTAGTATTTTAGAAGGAGAAATTCATGAAACACCACCTACCAAAGCACTTAAACTGCAGGCAGCTACAATGTTACAACCTTACTTAAACACTTTATAACGCCAACTTTGAATGAAAAACACACAGAAAATAAATCACAATCTAAATTAATACCTGGGTTGCAGGAAAACAAATAGCTGGCATTTATAGTTAATATAAAAAAATAAACATACTTTGAACCAGCTATATTACTGAAGTGTAAGAAACTCTTTTTAAGTGGATGTGAACAAAATAGAAAGGCTCTGTGCAGTAACTCACAGCCAAGGGACGCATTGCTCCATGAAGTGTTGGGCAGAAGCAAACTGTGAATATAACAGTCGGACAGACCAGTGAATGAGGCCTGCTGAAGAAAAGCCCCCAATGTAGGTATACTATTTATGATTTGAAAAAAAATAGTATGGGGAGGCAAGACTCAATTCAGGAGGCTATGAGGCAAGAAGGGACTAGTATTCTTCAGCCCTGGGTGCTGAGATCAATTGCCTCTGATGTACTGGGGGCCCATCCTACTAAGGTTCAGGAAACCGGGCCAAGAACAGCTCTTTCACTTTCTTGACGGTCAGTAGTACTGATAGGGAGCAGTTACATGCACCTTCTGCAGGTTAGTGTGAATATGCCAACAAATCTGCGCTGAACAAATATGCCACATCATAATAACTGAATTCCAAGCCTAGTGTTTGTTTTTATAAAAGCGAAGTTCTTTAAGACACTTTAAACATAATACTACACAATACAAAATGCAGGTACTCACGGTTTCTGGCACACAACCACTGTACCATGGGAAGGGTTGGCTCCAATGCTCACCTCCGCTCTCTTTCTCTATGATAGGGCAAAGCTGGTGTGGGTTTAAGGCACATGTGAAATGCCCCTATCCTCTCAGGCAGAGGCATGCACTCAGTCTCTCAGTCTTAAGCTTCTCTTCAACTGTGTATCTTTAGCCAGGCCATAGTATGCATTAATTTGTGTCATGCCTCGGCAGGAGTAAGATGCACCAGCCATGGGTATACCAGCCTTCTTCTAAAAACTCTGAAGAAAATGAGGTCTCACGCAGCAAACTTGGGGGGCAGATGCAAGCAGAAGTGCAGGCTAGCTTTGGAGTGTTGGCCCTTTCGAGGCACATGTTCAGTCAGCAGGAAGTCAGAGCCCATGGGTCTTGGCAGGATACCTGTACCATTTATATGCAGACCTCTTGTGGGGTAAGGTGGAAATACATTGCACTTCAGATATTGGGTCCAGGAGGCAACAATTGGGCTGCAGTACACTGTTCACTCAGGCAGACAGTAGGCAAGTGCATCAAGGTAGCAGATCCAGTTACAGTAATGTTGTCTGCTTTGGTACATATTGGGCTAATCCCATATGCTAACTGCTTCAAAGTTAATTTGGGCATACTTGAACAAGTGCTACAACATTGGAAACAGTCAATTCTTCAGAAGCGCAGACCAATCTGGAAAAGTTGGGGGAAATGCCACGGTCTGCATTGACAGTGGTCTGTTTGGGCACAATTTGGGCTAGTGCACACACCAGCAGCAGCAGACCAGGGGCGATCTGCTTGGGCACACTCCAGCAAGTGTGCAGATCTTCCACTCCAGAGAAGTTGATAGGCGCCAATCCAGGAGACTCTAATCTCCCTCTCAAGTGTTTTTTGTGGATGGACCCCCAGTTCCTGAGTCAGCTGCTCCTGCTGGTAATCAGCTCCTCCTACAGAGATAGTTTGCTCCTTTAATCTTCTCTCAGCTGGGGTACTTCCAGGTGGTCCAGGAGAGTTAGGCAGGTGTTCCTTCAGAGGAGAATTTGGCTGTCAGTAAGACACTGGTTCAGGTTGCAGAGCTGTCCTCGGGGTATTCAGCTACTTTGCATTATGCACTTAAGGGTTTTATTAAACTTCTCCATCACTGGTTTGTGGATTGTATGTTATGGAGAAGTGGTATGACACACTAGCTTGCTCTCGCATCTCTGTCATGTAAGAAGATATAAAGTTGATTCCCAGTCAGAAATCACTGTCTTAGGAAAATCAAACCTAGAAAAAATCCCCAGGAGAGCCCTAGCTACCACCTTAACTGTTTTGCTCCTCAGATGTACTTCCTATGGATTCCTGGCAGCATGATCCAACACAATCAAAATGTATTATTTGCTGGATGCTTAGACTGGGTCAAATGAGCCAACAATATCAATCTCTAGCCACTCAAATGTAACACCTACAACTGGAATAGGCACTAATAGTGACTTGGTCTTACCTACAGACTTATCCCTCAGTTGATAATCTGGGCTGGTTCTACAAAATCTATCTTTCTCTCAGCATCCCTGGCTAGTAGAACAGATGATTTAACCTGTTCTATGACATTCTAATGCCCAAGTGTCCTGTCAAAGTTTACGTAATGAACCAGTGGCAAAAGGAAGTTTCTATTCTCTAGTGGAACCTGTAGCCTCTTGCTAGCATTTGGCTCAATATTTTCCTGCTTACCATACAAGGCACCATCCTCCCAGACAGCATAGTTTTTTTCCGGCCCCTCCTCTGCTGCCCTGTTTATGACCTTCTTTCTGAAGTCCCACATGTATAGAGCTCTTAACTTGTGCCTTGCAGAATATCTCTAGTTTAGGTCTTCCAGCAGCTAACAACCCCTGCAGCTCTAGAAGTGATTCAGACTCCAAAATCAAGTCCACATATCTCACTCTCCTTTCTACCTGTAGCAGGGGCAGTGGATGCCACTTACACATAAAGATGGGGATAGGAGGATTTGAGGTCCAGTGTATGCCCTCCAGTCAACCTGATAATATATAATACACTGTTCCAAAAACTAGCGGGAGGAAAGAGAGAGGGAGTCCTGATAGTCAGGAGCAAAAGTCCTCACACACCACATTTGGTGTCATGCTTCATCATCGGACAGCTCCTCGTCAGGCAGGCGCTGCAATGCCTGACGGGCACCCCCGAGGGGGGGCTCTTTGCCGGAGATCTTTTTGTTAGCGATGATGCCGCGGAGCCAAGTATGGGTCCAAGAACGAGGGAGGAAAAGCAAGAAGAAAAAGTAAAATTGGCTCAAGACCCTCACTAAATACTTTATTATTTGCTGTTGGGAAATGGTCAAGGTTAAAAAAGTAACAACGGAGTGAAACAAGAGATAATGCTCAGACACTCACACAAAAATCAGGATAGAGGAAAACGGTGATTATCCGAAATCCCTCAATATAAGGTCAATATGCGGTCGACATGTTTCGCGTCTCTTATGGTCCAACAGGATCCCCTGACGCTTCTTCAGGACCTACTTAATCAATGGATATCTCCAACTGAAAACAAAGGCAAAACAAATTTCCAGCTCCTACGATCTAGCGCTCACAGTCAGAA
Organism: Pleurodeles waltl; assembly: GCF_031143425.1. NCBI lineage: Eukaryota > Metazoa > Chordata > Amphibia > Caudata > Salamandridae > Pleurodeles > Pleurodeles waltl. The sequence goes on along the minus strand of NC_090440.1, from coordinate 1,536,852,413 downwards.
CGTCATCAGTCACTTACTGGAGGTAAACCGGACTGGCTTTCCTTTCCTATTAGTCGCCCATCTCAATTAGAAAAAGGTGCTTCATGGGATCACGCAGGCCTGTTGCCCGGTTCACAGTAAATTTGTGTGATGGCCGGCATTCCCGGATTTGCCACACCAGTGCCTTTCAGAGCCTTCGCTGATCAGCTGACTATCTTGTCCTGGTAACTCAAAATCAAAAATGGTCCCAGGTGCAGCCTGTGTGCTAGTCAACAAAGATGACATTGTCCCAGCCATGTAGACTTCTAATTCTGGAACTAAGCTAGGGGCAATCAAATCATTCCTCAAGAGAAATTCATTGTGCTTCTCTCCCACACCTTCAACAACCTTGGCCGACTTACCACTGATTTCTCCCTCAGGTCGGGCAATCAGATACTCTGTGACCTCTCCACTGGATTCTAAGCATGTTCCTTTGGCACCAGGATGAATCTCATTGCGTTTCAGTTTCTTCCTTTGAACCATAATTCTATGAGCTTCCGTGTTTCCCAGGGCATGAACCTTTCTCCTAATGATACTCACTTCTGATACAAACCCCTTTGTGCTTGGGTGCATGTGCTTTAAGACATTTAGGTCCTTCTCCCAAATGCCCCTATAGCATAGATTAAGTGCACAGGGCCCTCTTGAGTCAGTTTCTCTGTAGAAAACACACTAGGTATGTTGGGTGCGACTGGTATAGGGTCTTTCATCTGACTGTCTCCTTTCTAATGTCCAATTGTGATCCTTAAAGCAAGTATTCATTCACCTTGGACTTGCAAGAGCCTTCCAGCCCTACCTTTCCGTTTCATTGTTCGTGTTTTGAAACCCAAGTCATTTTCTTCTTTCTGTCCCCCTTTTGAGCCTTGGGGATTTTCCTGCCCTTACCTTTCGATATGGAATTAGTCTGTTGAGAGTTCCCTTTTTCTTTATGCTTAGAACCATGCAGTTCCAGCTCTTTGTTGTTTTATAATTCATTTTATTGATTTTATAGATTGAATCAGTAGTAATAAACAAACAGTTATACAAACTATAGGCTTATGTACACAACAGTTTAAATTCTTACATAATGTGGCGTCAGGTTCAGCTGCACTTGCTACAATTGTAGCCCAGTATTCAAATGACAATGACACTGTTGATATGTGTCCAAAGTCACTCTGTTGAAGAAGAGTTATGCCAGGGGTCACAAACTGTCCTGTGCTTGTCATGCACCCCACGGGCTGTATACACAAGTTTCTCAAATTTGGCACAATGAATAATGCCCCCAATTCACTCCCTAACTGTAGGGGTGTGTTTGTTTTGCCAATATCGCGGCAAGGCTCTCTTTACAACCAGGAATCCCATAACCATGAAGGTTCAAGAGAGGGGGAACATCAAGCAGTCACCACTTCCCTGGAGTATTCTTTAGTAACAATCGGACACCAGCTTCATGCAACTACACACAACTGGCATGGTTGCCTTAGATGTAGGCCTATGTGTGTCTCTCTACCAGCTCGCTAGGCCGCAAGCATGCCTCCTGCTCCAGAGCTGTGTGCCACCACAGCTGCTGGCTCCATAACAGAACTTTCAGAGGCATTGCCATTGTCGCGTAGTCTCTCATTATCCTAATGAGACTACTGGCTTTTTGGGTGGCAGGATCGTTCTCAATGTGGGAGACTAAGTCTAACCCACGGCGAAGGACCCTTGTCACTCCAAATCAGGGTTGAGCTCCGGCTAACTAGCAGTGCCTCATCTCTCCCAAAAGCAAGAGACAATTGGGCAGCCGAGCGCATGACATCTTAGTGTTTCCCAGTTAAGACGTGGTCACTCAGATCCCAACCAGTTCTCTCATACACAGTGTGGTCTCATATATAAATGACAAAGGCAGTTTGAGTTTTAAAGATTGGCTTGATAAAACAACTGCATTTTAGATAACAAGGCGTGAGCCGCAATAACCAGAACCATACAACACAGTAGGATTGAAATAGTAACGAGGAGAGTGAAACATAAGAATAACGCTATCATAGTGCTACTAGATTACGTTCTCTCTTCTAAGTTCTATTTTGAGCACAGCATGTTAAGCTCTAAGCCTGCCTTTCAGGTTCCCCCGGGAGGACATCAACCCTCATACCTGAGCAAAGGCCTGTGATCAGGATCAGCATCTGTAACAGGGCAGTCAGCGTCTAGTTGTGGTTTCCTGGTCGGAATCTCCCTCTTACGTGTACCAGGACTAGGAAGTGTTTTTATAACTAACACGCCGGTGTTCTAAGAAACGTCCCTACGTAAGAATGTGTACTTTCTTCGAACCCTAAAGACTAAACTTCTACCACGTCTATCGGCAATGTACCGGACTGTATCCTTGACTGAAGCACAGAGCGAGCAAGAATGTATTGTTTGAGAACTCCAGTGCTGAAGTAGGCTAAACAGTGTGATAGAAGAAAATAAAACAAGACCGTGAAACTGGTTATTGAAAAATAACAGTGCGAGGCTAAATAAAATGCATCTAGGACAGAGTGCACAGAGGCCTAAAACTGTAAGCAAACGCGCAAAAGCTACATTAAAAAATGGCTACACTACACCATGTCCCCAGGTATGGGACATTGGTTTGTGATGCATGAGATGGACGGAGGCCAATCATTTACAATGTTGTTGAGCATTAGGTGTTGAGAACAGCTGAGTCTCAGGTTTAAGAGTTTGCTATCATGACTGGCTAGGCCACACTCCCCAGCCCTTTGTTAATCTTGTTAGCTAAACATTTTCAGCAAATGCTGCAAGATTGTTTGGATTCCTTTCTATCGGATCTGACAGGTATTGTCTAAGTTTGGTGGGACACTAACCCATGAGTCTCTCTTTCACCATTTACTGGTTAAGGGAATGACAATCCTTGGACTCCATCCTCCTCTCCCACTAATTCCATTCACTCAATACTCTATGGAACTAAGTCTCAGATGGTATACCATCTGCTTTCTTCTGATCCTTAAACGTTTGCAGTTACTGAGCCGGCTTCATCTCAAACCTTCTAATTAGATCCGCTTACTTCTGCTTATAAATTGTTCCGCTAATGACTGCTGTTTCATTCATGTGTAAGCGAATTAGGAGAGTGGCTGCAATAAACACACCATTAAAAGCCTGAGCACTAAAACCAATCTCAAAACTTACAAACCATTCCAAAATATTTTCTTCTTCACATATATGTGCATAAGCTCCTTTAGAATCTTTTCAGGAAAATCTGACGAGTTAGAAATGGAATACATTTTCCCAGAGTTATCTGTTCCAGCACTCATTTAAAGCTTTTCTTTCTTTAAAGCTAGCTTTCCTCTCTCCATCTCTCTCTCCTTTCCTGCCTTCCTTTTCCTTCCTCGCTCCATTTAACTCTCTTCATGGGTCGATTTTTTCTGTCTCTCCTTACTCTTTTCTGCTTGTGTATGGTGAGATAATCTCAGCTTCTTCCTCTAGAACTCCCTGGCCTATTCCTTTTCCTTAGCCTTTGCTTTCTGGAGTGCCCACTGCAAATACAGGAACTTTAGACTGCACTCTGAGTTCCAACAATACTTCACAAACGTCTTGCTAAATATCATAAGAACACTGACTTGCTCCTAGACAATTGTGCAAGAAGATAATAATGAAATGCTGCCCTTCTGGTGCTCTCCTCCATGCATCACTAGTCCCAGATGCATTGCTAGTAGATTTCAACCATGGTGCTCTAGTGCAGACATCAAGGTGGCGTTCAAAAATTGCATGTCACCACTGACAAAAAGTCATTCCAATAGCAGTACAGTGTGTACTTTCCATCTATCGCAATTGCTCTGGTAAGAAATCAAGCAACACACAGGGCCTGATTCACAAAAGTAAACATATACTTTGGTGTAAGTTTATGATTTTTTGCAGTTCACAAAGGAGTTTTATGAGTAGTATCTTTACGACTGACTATCTTTTTATGTATGGAGGCTCTGCCACAAGTGCTGAGACTCTGCACTAATGTAGATGCAACTCATAAAATTCCTTTGTGATTTCCAAAAATCGTAAAATTATAATAAAGTACATTTACCTTTGTAATCAGGCCATCAGTTCCACTAGAGAGACTCACAAAATGAAGCCAACAAGAGATGTGGATGAGGGAGCCACATATTTTTTAAAACATTCAAGAATATTGACAATATCTACCATGAGTTCAGTTTGACATACTTTTCTTATTATATCTGACATTATCCTAAGAAACGTTAATCTGATTTTTGCACCATTGAGTCCACAGGTTTACCATCATTTTCACCCAGAAATGTGAAAATCTTCCCTAAGATTGCCCCAGTTTTCCATAGATTTGGAATGCATGTACTTATGGCACACGAAAATAAAACTTCCCATAAAGCCAATAATATTAACGCAGGAACAGCTCAAATAAAAAAAGCCTGCCCTCCTGAAACACCCTTCCTGATGGGAGAGATTTATGAGTAACTGTTTCAGGTAGCAGGTTCAGATGGCATTTCCGTGGATGGTGCCGGTGTTTGTTTGCCATAGAACAGTTGAGGGACCAACATCCTTCTTTTACTACCCATAATCATAGCCTGTATAATAAAGTAAGGAAGTGCAAAGTAGCAGTAAGAACATAGGTGTATCCCACAGAGTACAGGAAAACAACTGTCCAGCATCTTCTGTCTCAGCAAATGAGCTCTGTGTACTAGTCAGTCACAAGATCTAATCTTTTAACAAGGAATATTCCATTGTCTTATTGAAAAGCACATCAAAAATATATAAGGTCACAAACTCTGAAATAAGGCCCTTCGGTAGTTATTTTGTTCAGTAGTGCATTAAGGATGCCATGCAAAGAAGGAAAACGTCTCCTTTGACTGCAGTTTGGATAGTAAAATATAGTAATTTATAGGGTTTAAGTGCCCCATCAGGGTGGTCGTCCCCATCCTCCTTTGCAGCTGCACCTGCTGCACTAATGCTAGCCACACCTCTCATTCTTTTGTATTTGGGCTAACCTGAATCCGGCACATGCCACACGTAGGCCTAAGCAAGTATGAAGAAATAATATACCTCCGAGGAGATCGCCCCTCGACTCGTGAACGGTCAAGCTGCCGGGGGACAGGCAGAAAAGTGCTACAACAAAGGGCCTGATTAAGAGTTTGGCAGACGAGTTACTCCATGATAATTGAAATGGACATCCCGTCCGACGTACTACAAGTGACCAGAGGTGGCCCCCACGTGAGCAGAAGAGCATTGCCCCACAAAAAAAATGCCCTAAAAATGCCCCAGAGCTGAAAAAAAATGGTAATAAAGTTTCTTTATTACCATTTTATTTTTCAGCACACTATGTTGAATGGAAGGTCAGGATGGGGCGGGCGACTTTTGCTCTGCTGCTGAGCAGCAGGGAGCTGTGCACTTTTGTTTAAAGTGTGAATGTCTCTTTGGCCGACCGTCTTGCGATGGCCAGCCTGCCATGCACTCTTTAAACTTCTCCAACCCAGGTGTCGTAAGAGCTCAGAGAGAGGCCGCTCCCACTAATCCCAATGCTGGTTACCAAGCATGAAACTAGCATCAGGATTTGGTAGCGCTGTTTCCTCGTCCACGTTGGAGTCACGACGTGGAGGATGCAGTGAGAGAGAGGGAGACCCGTCAGATCAGGTATGTGCTGTTTAAAAAAAACTATTATTATTGTATCCCCCTCCACCCACTGTAAATACAAACCAGCCACCTCTGTAAGTGACAGTGGATGTAATGCACTTGTAATAGAAAGGATGGGAAATCTGTCACGGTTGTGGCGAGTAACCTGTCCGCAGAGCTCTAAATCAGGCCCAAAGTTTGTTAAAAGGTAAACTAAATTTGAAAGAACAGTGAAGAAGTAACACTACACCCCATCATGCCCCTACTTCGTTTCCTTCACTCATGTCTCATTGCGCACTTCCCAGTCAGGCTCCGGGAGCTTACTTAAGAAAGCACCTTGCTTGAGTGCGGATCGAGAAAAAAGGCTTATATGCTTTGGAACCTTCTAGACTAAGGCCCTCATTCTGACCCTGGCGGTCGGTGATAAAGCGGCGGCCAACCCGCCAACAGGCCGGCGGTCCAAAATATGCAATTCTGACCCTGGCGGGAACCGCCAACACAGCCCGCCGCATTAACACTCCGCCCGCCACGGCGGAACAAACAAACAGCGCGGCGGTCCCCGCCAACAGCCAGGCGGCAGACAATGTTCCGCCCACCCTATCACGACCCACCAATCCGCCACCTTTTCCGGGGCGGGAGCACCGCCGATAAAAACACGGCAGAAACAGACTACGAACGGGAAAACGCTCACCTCCACATACTCCACGCGAGATTCCGGCAGTATGGAACCCGAGTTGCAGGTCATCCCCGCACTCCTATACCTGCTCCTGTACCAGGAGCACGCCCGGCGGCGCGGAAGACATCGGTGAGTACTGCACCTACGACACAGGGGAGGGAAAAGATTACCGGCACACACCCACCCACCCACACCCACTACAACACACACATCAATGCATTCCCACAGATCACTGTCACAACCCACAAACCCCCCCCTCCGAAATAATGCAAAGACCAAAAGAAGAGATCTTAAACGGGCAGATATATTGAAAAATGGACAGCAGTAATCCAAATAAATAAATAAACTATGTACAAAATATATACAGCTACTAAATGTAGTCCAACCACTGTCCGTGGACCACAGGGGTCCTGAGCAAAGGGGCAAGGCCCAGTCCCACGACAAGAACTCCACGGAGAGAACACTGCAGGGGCATCAGAAAGAAAAAAGGACAGGCACCTCAGGGGGAAGGGAAGGGGGGGCACCTCAGCCACTTGAGTACACGACGCCAGATCCACGAGGGGACTCCATGACCACTGGGCCATCCTGGGGAGTGCAATGCCACAGTCCAAACAGTCCATACAGTGGGTGGCCTGCCCACTGGGCCATCCTGGGGAGTGCAAAGCCACAGTCTATACAGTCCGTACAGTGGGTGGCCTGCCCACTGGGCCATCCTAGGGAGAGCAAAGCCACAGTCCAAACAGTCCATACAGTGGGTGGCCTGCCCACTGGGCCATCCTGGGGAGAGCAAAGCCACAGTCCAAACAGTCCATACAGTGGGTGGCCTGCCCACTGGGCCATCCTGGGGAGAGCAAAGCCACAGTCCATACAGTCCATACAGTGGTTGGCCTGCCCACTGGGCCATCCTGGGGAGAGCAAAGCCACAGTCCATACAGTCCATACAGTGGGTGGCCTGCCCACTGGGCCATCCTGGGGAGAGCAAAGCCACAGTCCATACAGTCCATACAGTGGGTGGCCTGCCCACTGGGCCATCCTGGGGAGAGCAAAGTCACAGTCCAAACAGTCCATACAGTGGGTGGCCTGCCCACTGGGCCATCCTGGGGAGAGCAAAGCCACAGTCCATACAGTCCATAACATACTCCACTGCCACTGGAGGAGGCATGTTGGCCAGAGGACATCCTGCAGCCCTGCCCGAGACAGATCCTGCCCTGCCACGTCTGCCAAAGGGCCAGCGGTTCCTGGCTGGAAGGGCCCAGTTCAGCGGTTCTTGCCTTGAAGGGCCCAGTTCAGCGGTTCTTGCCTTGAAGGGCCCAGTTCAGCGGTCCTTGCCTTGAAGGGCCCAGTTCAGCGGTTCTTGCCTTGAAGGGCCCAGTTCAGCGGTCCTTGCCTTGAAGGGCCCAGTTCACCGGTTCTTGCCTTGAAGGGCCAGTTCAGCGGTCCTTGCCTTGAAGGGCCCAGTTCACCGGTTCTTGCCTTGAAGGGCCCAGTTCAGCGGTTCTTGAGACGGCGGTCCCCAGCGGAGCGGTGCTGGAGACGGCGGGGCCCAGTTCAGCGGTCCTTGCCTTGAAGGGCCCAGTTCAGCGGTTCTTGCCTTGAAGGGCCCAGTTCAGCGGTTCTTGCCTTGAAGGGCCCAGTTCAGCGGTTCTTGCCTTGAAGGGCCCAGTTCAGCGGTTCTTGAGACGGCGGTCCCCAGCGGAGCGGTGCTGGAGACGGCGGGGCCCAGTTCAGCGGTCCTTGCCTTGAAGGGCCCAGTTCAGCGGTTCTTGCCTTGAAGGGCCCAGTTCAGCGGTTCTTGCCTTGAAGGGCCCAGTTCAGCGGTTCTTGCCTTGAAGGGCCCAGTTCAGCGGTCCTTGCCTTGAAGGGCCCAGTTCAGCGGTTCTTGCCTTGAAGGGCCCAGTTCAGCGGTCCTTGCCTTGAAGGGCCCAGTTCAGCGGTCCTTGCCTTGAAGGGCCCAGTTCAGCGGTTCTTGCCTTGAAGGGCCCAGTTCAGCGGTCCTTGCCTTGAAGGGCCCAGTTCAGCGGTTCTTGCCTTGAAGGGCCAGTTCAGCGGTCCTTGCCTTGAAGGGCCCAGTTCAGCGGTTCTTGCCTTGAAGGGCCCAGTTCAGCGGTTCTTGAGACGGCGGTCCCCAGCGCAGCGGTGCTGGAGACGGCGGGGCCCAGTTCAGCGGTCCTTGCCTTGAAGGGCCCAGTTCAGCGGTTCTTGCCTTGAAGGGCCCAGTTCAGCGGTTCTTGCCTTGAAGGGCCCAGTTCAGCGGTTCTTGCCTTGAAGGGCCCAGTTCAGCGGTTCTTGAGACGGCGGTCCCCAGCGGAGCGGTGCTGGAAACGGCGGGGCCCAGTTCAGCGGTCCTTGCCTTGAAGGGCCCAGTTCAGCGGTTCTTGCCTTGAAGGGCCCAGTTCAGCGGTTCTTGCCTTGAAGGGCCCAGTTCAGCGGTTCTTGCCTTGAAGGGCCCAGTTCAGCGGTTCTTGAGACGGCGGTCCCCAGCGGAGCGGTGCTGGAGACGGCGGGGCCCAGTTCAGCGGTCCTTGCCTTGAAGGGCCCAGTTCAGAGGTTCTTGCCTTGAAGGGCCCAGTTCAGCGGTTCTTGCCTTGAAGGGCCCAGTTCAGCGGTTCTTGCCTTGAAGGGCCCAGTTCAGCGGTCCTTGCCTTGAAGGGCCCAGTTCAGCGGTTCTTGCCTTGAAGGGCCCAGTTCAGCGGTTCTTGCCTTGAAGGGCCCAGTTCAGCGGTCCTTGCCTTGAAGGGCCCAGTTCAGCGGTTCTTGCCTTGAAGGGCCCAGTTCAGCGGTCCTTGCCTTGAAGGGCCCAGTTCAGCGGTTCTTGCCTTGAAGGGCCAGTTCAGCGGTCCTTGCCTTGAAGGGCCCAGTTCAGCGGTTCTTGCCTTGAAGGGCCCAGTTCAGCGGTTCTTGAGACGGCGGTCCCCAGCGGAGCGGTGCTGGAGACGGCGGGGCCCAGTTCAGCGGTCCTTGCCTTGAAGGGCCCAGTTCAGCGGTTCTTGCCTTGAAGGGCCCAGTTCAGCGGTTCTTGCCTTGAAGGGCCCAGTTCAGCGGTTCTTGAGACGGCGGTCCCCAGCGGAGCGGTGCTGGAGACAGCGGGGCCCAGTTCAGCGGTCCTTGCCTTGAAAGGCCCAGTTCAGCGGTTCTTGCCTTGAAGGGCCCAGTTCAGCGGTTCTTGCCTTGAAGGGCCCAGTTCAGCGGTTCTTGCCTTGAAGGGCCCAGTTCAGCGGTCCTTGCCTTGAAAGGCCCAGTTCAGCGGTTCTTGCCTTGAAGGGCCCAGTTCAGCGGTCCTTGCCTAGAAGGGCCCAGTTCAGCGGTTCTTGCCTTGAAGGGCCAGTTCAGCGATCCTTGCCTTGAAGGGCCCAGTTCAGCGGTTCTTGCCTTGAAGGGCCCAGTTCAGCGGTTCTTGAGATGGCGGTCCCCAGCGGAGCGGTGCTGGAGACGGCGGGGCCCAGTTCAGCGGTCCTTGCCTTGAAGGGCCCAGTTCAGCGGTTCTTGCCTTGAAGGGCCCAGTTCAGCGGTCCTTGCCTTGAAGGGCCCAGTTCAGCGGTCCTTGCCTTGAAGGGCCCAGTTCAGCGGTTCTTGAGACGGCGGTCCCCAGCGGAGCGGTGCTGGAGACGGCGGGGCCCAGTTCAGCGGTCCTTGCCTTGAAGGGCCCAGTTCAGCGGTTCTTGAGACGGCGGTCCCCAGCGGAGCGGTGCTGGAGACGGCGGCCATTCTATGGCCAACTGCTCATTGCCTGGTGGTGCCCTCCTGGGCAGCGGGGATGGTGCTCCTTCAATGCCCACCTGGGCTGTGGGTGGTGGGGCCCTCCTGGGCAGCTGGGCTGGGTCCTCCCTGGGCAGCGGCTATGGGGGTGGTGGGCTCTCCCGGGGCAGCTGTGCCGGTTCCTCCCTGGGCAGCGGCTATGGGGGTTGCGGGCTCCTCCTGGGCAGCTGTGACGGGTCCTCCATGGGCAGCAGGCCTGCTGCCTGACTTCTCCGCCTTGCTGCCCTTGCCCTCCTTAGTCGGGAGTCTGTGGCCCTTTCCTCCCTTTGGAGCTGTGGCTGTTGACGGTGGCTGGCTAGTGTCCTGGGGGGATATAGAACCCGGGCTCCGGCGGCGGCCCTTCCGCCTTCTGCTCCTCTTCCCAGGGGGTGGGCTGGCTGTCCCCTTGCTGCTGGGCGAAGATCCAGACCTGCGGGCTGGTGGGCTCCAATACCCCTGCACCCTTGTCAAGGGGGCTGCAGGGCTGGTGGTGGCTGAGGTGCTCTTCTTACCCCGACGAGAAGGAGGGGGGGGGCTCAGGGTCAGGAAAGAAGGTAGCAGTAGAGAGATAGATTTTCCTGGGACAATGGATAGTGGTAGGTACAGTGGGTATGGGAGTGGAGGGAGAGGATGTGGTTGTAGGCGAGACAAGTTTGCTGTCTTTGGGTGCAGGTGCAGGAGCGGGAGGCTGTCGTGAGGTGGATGGCTGTTGGGTGGGTGGGTGGCTGCGTTTGTGTGGTGTGGAAGAGGGGGTGACAGACACAGTGGGAGAGGACACAGGGGACGTGTAAATGGCAGTGGGGGTGGTGACTGCACGTTTGCGGACTGGACTGGAGGGTGTGCTGGTGATGGAAACACTGGCTGATGGTGAGGTGAATGAAGGTGTGAGTGTAGACGTCACAGGGAGGGAGGAGGGAGACGAGGAGGTGGGGGTCACAGAGGTGGTAGTGACTGTTGGCATGTCTGCATCGGAATGTTGCTTGTGTGAATGTCTGCGTGATCTGTGGTGCTTGTGTTTGGATGAGCTGCTCTTGGGTGTTGAGGTGTGTGCAGGCTGGTCTGATGGTGTGGGTGGGACAGGCAGAGGAACAGGAGACTGGGAGGAGGGAGTTAGTAGAGGGAGGCAGGAGACAGGGACAATGGCTGCTGTCAGTGCTGAGGCCAGAGCCTGGAACGATCGCTGATGGGCAGCCTGACCCGAATGAATGCCCTCCAGGTACGTATTGCTGCGATGAACCTCCCTCTCCACCCCCTGGATGGCATTCAAAAGGGTAGTCTGCCCAACAATGAGCGTTCGGAGGAGGTCAATGACCTCCTCACTGAGGGCAGCGGGGGTAACAGGGGCAGGGCCTGAGGTGCCTGGGGCGAAGGAGATGCCCGGCTTCCTGGCAGAGCGGGCACGGGGCGAACGCTGAGGGGCTGCTGGGAGGGCGGAGATGGTGCGCTGGGTGGCGGCTGTACCTGTAATGGCGGGGGGCACGGATGGTGCCACCCCCGCAAGGGAGCTCCCTTCCGAGGACGTGTCCGTGTCGCTGCAGGGTCCAGTCGTCCCCGTTGTGGAGCTCCCCTCGCCCTCCGTCTCACTGGTCCAGTCAGACTCTGTGGCATGGCCCTCCTGGGCCATGTGAGATGCAGCTCCCTCCTGCCCCGATGCCACTTCTCCTCCGCCTGATGATGCTGATGCACACAAGCACAGAAAGACAAACAAAAAGGGGGGGGGAGAGAGAAATAAAGAGATTTTGAGTACATGGTCACCGGTACAGTTAGCGGACATGACAGACACAGATGCCCCCTGCACTAAGTTGCGCACTTGGGGTCCGCTACGCATTCCGTGGAACATGCCCTACACGCCTAGAGTTGACAACTGCACCCATGGATGACACGGCCCAGGGATGGCTGTACTGACACACTACTGAGGGTGGTGGCTGGGGACACAGGGGCTTACGGGGGTGCCCAGCCTACAGATATCGCCCTGGCCTAGGGGGACCCACAGCCCTCCTCCCCCACCCAGACACCTCCACTGCGCGACAACAGAGTAGATAATGCTTGTACTCACCCCCTTGTGTCTGCTGTGCTGCCCTCACGCGCCCATCCAAATCAGGGTAGGCCACCGCCAGGATCCGGAACATCAGGGGGGTCAGTTGACGGCAGGCACCCCGCCTACATTGGGAGGCCATCCCCAGCAGAGACTCGGCGGTCTTCTTGGTCCCGCGGCGGATGTCCTCCCACCTCTTGCGGCAGTGGGTGCCCCGTCGATGGTGGACCCCCAGGGTCCGGACTTACTTGGCGATGGCACGCCAAATCCCGATCTTCTCATGGGCGCGGACCTATGTGACACGTACAGGGAGGGAGAAATACCATGTTCAAGTTTGTCTTCATTTTCTTTGCCAGTGGCCCAACGCCCCCATCCCCGCCAGGCCCCCCTCCAGGCCCCCCGCCAGGCCCAACATGCCCCCCACCCCCGCCAGGCCCCCCTGCCATGCCCCCCGCCATGCCCAACATGCCCCCCATCCCCGCCAGGCCCCCCGCCAGGCCCCCGCCAGGCCCAACATGCCCCCCATCCCCGCCATGCCCCCCGCCAGGCCCCCCACCAGGCCCAACATGCCCCCCATCCCCGCCATGCCCCCCACCAGGCCCCCCGCCAGGCCCAACATGCCCCCCATCCCCGCCAGGCCCCCCGCCAGGCCCCCCGCCAGGCCCAACATGCCCCCTATCCCCGCCAGGCCCAACATGCCCCCCATCCCCGCCAGGCCCCCCTCCAGGCCCCCCGCCAGGCCCAACATGCCCCCCATCCCCGCCAGGCCCCCCGCCAGGCCCCCAAGCCAGCCAGTGGCCCCAAATCCATATTGAATTAAACTCACTTGTTGGTCTGGAGGACCGTAGAGTAGCGCATACTGGGGGAGGACCCCATCCACAAGTTTCTCCAACTCTTCTCCAGTGAAGGCAGGGGCCCTTTCCCCAGGCGCAGCAGCCATTGTCCCTTCCAGACCGAGGTCACAGCAACACTTGCAGTATAGGTCCTCTCCTGTGAAAGTTCAAGTCGCAAGTGAATAAGTAGATAGAAAATGGCGGTCACGTCCGCGGCGGTGCGTACCGCGGCGGTGCGTACCGCCACCGCCGGCGCCCTTCGCCATTGGCTCCTGAAACCCATAGGCTTCAATGTTAACCAATGCGGCTTCGCGCCGCGGTCTTCGACCGCCGACCGCCGCGGTGTGCCACGCCAGCGCATTGACCTCACATCCCATTGTCACACTTCACAGGTCAGGCAGCCGCCATTTCGAGGGTCCACATGGCTCAATTTCAACTGCGTCACACAGGCCTAGGCCTTGCATAGCCACTCAGACACGCCATTCACTGCATAGAGAATCGTTTACTGTGCAAGCTGTGAGTACGTACCTGTGGGTTGCTTGACTGTGTGCTCCATGTTGTCCTTCCTAGGCACCGTCCGCTGGGTTTGGCGAGGAGACGGATGAATCCTCCCGTGTACAGGCCGCTGGTGGACCTGTCGACAATGGAAGCACGCCACATTATCCTGACCTACCGGCTTGACCGTGCCACTATACAAGAACTGTGTGCCCAGCTGGAGCCCGACCTGATGTCCCCCATCCGCCAACCCACAGGGATTCCCCCTCTGGTGCAGGTCCTGTCAGTACTCCATTTCTTGGCAAGTGGGTCATTTCAGACAACAGTGGGAATTGCTTCTGGGATGTCTCAGCCCATGTTTTCGAAGGTGTTATCCAGAGTGTTGTCTGCCCTGATGAAATACGTGAGGAGCTACATCATTTTCCCTGAGGTGGGCGAATTGGCTACAGTGAAGGGTGATTTCTACGCCCTTGGACATATTCCCAACGTCATTGGTGCCATTGATGGGACCCATGTGGCTTTGGTTCCCCCAAGAGACAGGGAGCAGGTGTACAGGAACAGAAAAAGTTACCATTCCATGAACATCCAGGTGGTGTGTTTGGCTGACCAGTACATCTCGCATGTAAATGCCAAATTCCCTGGGTCAGTGCATGACGCCTACATCCTAAGGAATAGCAGCATCCCTTACGTGATGGAACAGCTAGAGAGACACCGTGTATTGCTATTGGGGGACTCTGGGTACCCCAACCTGTCGTGGCTACTGACCCCAGTAAGGAATCCCCGGACCAGGGCAGAGGAACGGTACAATGAGGCCCATGGGCGTACTAGGAGGGTGATCGAACGCACCTTCGGCCTCCTAAAGGCCAGGTTTCGGTGCCTGCATATGACAGGTGGATCCCTAATGTACTCACCTAAGAAGGTGTGTCACATCATCGTGGCCTGCTGCATGCTTCACAACCTGGCTTTGCGCCGCCAGGTGCCTTTCCTGCAGGATGATGGTCGAGACAGTGGTGTTGTGGCAGCTGTGGAACCTGTGGAGAGTGACGAGGAGGAAGACGACGGGGCTGAAACAGACAACAGGGACAGAATCATTGAACAGTATTTCCAATAGGACACAGGTAACAATTCAAACATAATTTAGTAAATGTGAACTACTCTCCTGCATCTCTGCTGCCTGTCTATTTGCCCCAGTGTATGATAACTGAGTTGTGGCTTTTCCCTCCCTATTTCAGATCTGGGGTCCCCACTACGAGTCCTGTGCTTCGTTTCCCCATGGACTACAGCTTTGTGGCAGCTGTTTGTTGACTTCACTATGTACAAGGACATATTTGCACTGTCATGTCAATTACAATATTTTGAAATCACAGCCAGACTCCAGATAGTTTTGTGCAAAATAGGTGTTTATTTCAGTGCTCAAAATGGGATGGGTGGTTTCAAGTGGGTGGGGGCTATGGTGAAGGAATGTCCATGGCAGAGTCCAGAGTAACAGTCACACAGGTGCATTGTCCATAGGCCTGTGGAGAGATGGAGCATGGGCAGTTCAAGGATGGACAGGGTGACAATGTGGGACAGTGGGATGACATCAGGTGGTATCCTTTGCTGGCGGGGGTCTTGACATCCTACTCTGTCTTCTTGCGAGATCTCAGGGCCCTCTTGCGGGGTGGTTCTTCTCCTGCAGGAGGTGGGGGTCTGGTGGGCTGCTGTTGTGCGGGGGCCTCCTGTCCACTAGCGCCGGCGGAGGTGGTTGGCTGTTCTTGGTCCAGGCTAGTGGCAGGGGCCCTTTGTTGTTGTTGGATGTCCGTCCTGGTGTTGATGAGGTCCTGCAGCAGCCCTACCATGGTAACCAGGGTGGAGGTGAGGGCTCTGATGTCCTCCCTGTACCCCCGATAGTGTTCCTCCTGCAGTACCTGGATCTCCTGGAACCGGGCCAGTACCGTCGCCATCGTCTCCTGGGAGCGGTTGTATGCTCCCATGATGGTGGTGAGGGCCTCGTGGAGAGTGGGTTCCCTGGGCCCGTCCCCCCCCTGTCTCACAGCTGCCCTCCGAGTTGCCCTGTTTCCCTGGGCCTCTGCCCCCTGGCCGGTGTGCCCACTACCACTGCCCCCAGGTCCCTGTTGTTGTTGGGGTGGTGGGTTATCCTGGGTGCCCTGTAGTGGTAGACACACCGCAGATTGACGCGCCCTGGAGACAGAGGCATGGGCCCGCTGGATGGGAGCTGTGCTGGTGTTCCCAGAGGGGTTTGGGTCTGTAGTGGCCTGTGCCTGTGTGAGGGGAACCGACTGTCCAGAGGTCCCCGATGGTCCGGGCTGGTCATCAGTGTCCAGGTCGACAGAGCTGCTGTCATCGCTGACGGCCTCTTGGGTGGGGGGTGTGGAGAATTCTGGGCCCTCCGTGGCGGTGTGTTGGCGGTCGGGTCCTGCAGGGGTATAGAGGTATAGTTATAGTTTCAATGTGTGCCATATGGGTGTATCTGTGGGTTCCCGTGTCCCCAAGTGCTGGCATTCGTGTGTGGGGGCTTTGGTGAGGGTGGCTTGTGGGGGGGATGTGTATATGCATTGGGCATGCTTTGGTGATGGGTGTCCATGCTTAGTGGACGCATGCAGGCCTAGGTTTTGGGATGTGTGGGTTGTGATGGTGAGACATTGGCAGGGAATAGGTGTGCTGGGGGTGGGGGTGAGGATGGTGGTGGGGGTGAGGGTGGGGGTGAGGGTTGGGGTATGATTTGGCATGCAGGTGGGGGGGAAGAAGTATTGAAGCTTCAACTTACCAGAATCCATTCCTCCGCCGACTCCTGCGAGGCCGTCAGGATGCAGGATGTTCAAGACTTCCTCCTCCCATGTTGAAAATTGTGGGGGTTGAGGTGGGGGTCCTCCGCCAGTCTTCTGCACGGCGATGTTGTGCCTGGATACCATGGAACGCACCTTCCCCCGTAGGTCGTTCCATCGCTTCCTGATGTCTTCCCGATTTCTGGGGTGCTGTCCCACAGCGTTGACCCTGTCGACAATCCTCTGCCATAGCTCCGTCCTCCGGGCAATGCTGGTGTATTGGACCTGTGTGCCGAAGAGCTGGGGCTCTACCCGAACGATTTCCTCCACCATGACCCTGAGTTCTTCGTCTGAGAAGCGGGGGTGTCTTTGGGGTGCCATGGAGTGGTGTGTATGATGTGTGGGGTGGAGTATGTGTAGTTAAGTGTGTTGAGTGTGGTGATGTGTGTTGTTTTGTGTGTGGATATTGTGTGGGTGATGGTGTAGTGTGCCTCTGTGTGATGGTATTCTGTGATCGCTGCTGTGTCTCTCAGTGCTTCTTTTCGGATTTTGGTCGAAGGGGTTTGTGGGTGATGTGGGTGTGTGTTTTATATTGTATTGTGTGTGTGGGAGTGGTGTGTGTATGTGTATCAGGTGTGTGGAATTCAAATCGTCCAATGTGGCTGAGTTTTGTTCGTTTGTGTGTATTCTGACCGCGGCGGTGTGTACCGCCAATGGAAAACCGCGTTTGAAAGACCGCCGCGTGGATTCGTGGGTCGTAATGGCATGGGCGTATTTCTGTTGGCGTGACGGTGGAGGTTTGGTCACCTCCACTTTTCCGCCGACCGCTGGTCTGGCGGTCTGTTGTGGCTGTCGGATTTTTGGAGGTTTGGCTGCTGCGGGTCAGAATGACCGTGGCGGGTTACCGCGACCGCGGCGTAATTATGGAGGATTTCTGACCGGCGGTAGGTGCCTTTTACCGCCGAGGTCAGAATGACCACCTAAGTGATGATTACTAAGGGATGTTTAAGCACAAATATTCTGAATGATGAGAAGAACATGTTTAGTCGGCCTCATTCCTTCCTATCTCAAGTAATGTTTTTCGGTCTCTAATCCAAGGGTGAACAGCACAGGAACAGGAAGACTGTATCCATATCAGAGTTCCAAGACAATCAAATATGTTTTATTTACATGCAATAGTTGGATTAAAGGCTACTGTTAGTGCTGAGCCTAAAAAATAAAACCAACCATGCTACATAAATATACTGATCTTTTTGCTCAATTAATTGCACAGTACTAGAGTTTTGGTACACCTGGTACGGCTCTATACGCCTGTACCTGCACCTTTTACACTATGCAGACATCGTGTGTTTTTAAAGGGAGGCGAGACTTCACTTAATTGTACGTATCTCATTACTTCTGTATTCTGTCTGTGAGTCCATCCCTTACACAATTTAACTTTTTTAATTGACTTCTTTAATGTGAAAGGTGAATTTTCAAGAGATTTCGAGCCACAATGTGAGGCAAAAAACATAAATTGCTGTTTATTCTCGACATAATGTAAATAGCAGAATTTTTTCAGCTCAAAAAATGTATTTAAAAAAAGCCCAACAAACGCTTAACTGCTCATTTATGCCACAATCGTGTGGCAGAGACGAAAATCTTCGGTTTCATACCATCAGAATACATGCACCAGCTAACGTTCAAGCCCCCTTACGCACATTTATGAACTGCAACTCGCTGGGCTGGAAAGTCACTGGATTGGCTTTGCCCCTGCCAATTAAGGCTTGCATTTTTAGTGATTACTTCTGACAACACCTGGTTCTCAGCATCATTGCAAGTAGAAGGTGTCTGAACTATGCTCTACTTACCGTGAATAGTTTCGCATGAAGTATTCATGGTGCGTCAACACTGCTGGGAAAGGTGTGGACGGTGGTCCCCGAGGGACACTCTTAATGGGATGCTGCATGTAAATGTGTTCAAGCACTCCCTGTACCGTCTGGACCTGGCTGACCCTCTGTACCTGACTGACCCTGGGCAGCCAGGCTCGTCTGGCTTCCCTCCTCTCGGCTGCAAGGTCTCCTGTTAACACACTGCACATAATTTAGCACCCCAAGTGACAAGCCTCTTGTAGACGGCATTGTATAGTCTGAGTCAGGACACAGTCAGTGACACAGTGTTCCTAAAGTGTAAAAGGCCATTTATTTAGGACAGGATCGTCTCATATAATAACATTGTACAACTAATCTTTAACCAACTTCAAAACCCCCCACCCCTTTGAAACCTCTTCCCATTCCTCTTTTCACTCTTCCCCTTCATTAGCCTTTCATTCATCCATCTTCCACTTCAATTCACCCAGACATCCCCCTTTTCCTTTCATCCCCTGCCTGCTTTGAGCATCCCCCACGCTATCATAATTCACCTGTTTCTTTCTCCCCCCTGGACGGGTGGCCAAGCCCGCATCTGACTCTCCACCCTCCCGTGTCTACTGCCTCTCAGCACAAACCCGATAGGCATTTTGCTGCCCCACCAGCAAACCCACGGCAATATTGCACACTTAGGCTATCTCCTTGAGCCACATCTTCCCTCTCCACAAATCTCCTAACAGTAATCAGAGCTCCATGATGTAATAGGCATTACCCAGCTCGGAGAGGTGTACACCATCCGACCTGAACATCCCACCTCTTCTTCCTTAATGTCCTAATGTTTCAACACCTTTATACCATGTGCCTAGCAGAAAACCCTCATCGCCGTGTTTAGCTTCCTCTGAGCCCTCTCCACAGCCCCATGTTTCAGTGCCCCTCTCCACTTCCTCCGAGGTACAAACTCAGTCCATACTATGCAGGTATCATGCATCTTTTGGCAAAGCAACTCCAGATCTCATTGCACATGTTGCAGTAGGGTGAGCCCTGAAAGTTTCACCAGGTCATTTTCCCCTAAATGCAATAACAGCATATCCAGACAACCCCAGTTGGGCATCATTGATGTTATAAAAGGAAGCAAATTGCCCCACCTCATTCCGCTCTTCCCCCACCACAACACTTCATGACGTCCACTTGACAATCCGAATCAGCGTCCATATATCTGCCTTTGCGTGTATTTCGCTGCCCACTGGATGAATGATTGACCAACCATCCAAGTAACCATCTTCCCACTCCTGAGGCCTGCCACATAACCTGCAAAGAGAAAAGATTATAACACAAATCTCACCGCTCTCCCCCATTCCCCAGCCCCCTTGCCACTACCCACTCTCCAATACCTACCCCCCACTCAAGCCCTCACATTACGCTCGCAGGACCACGATCGCCACCTCCCAATTCGCCTGATTGCTGCCCAATCCCAACCCAGATGTGCTGCGGCAGTAGCCGCCCCAATCCTGAAAGAGTGAGTCCCATAGCACTGTGCCTCTTGCCCAATCCTTCGCAGTGCCATTCGCAAAACAGCCTGCAACTGGAACACAGTGAGCTTTTCGCCATTCGTATGGCTAAAAACGCTGGCCTCACCAGTCAGCCATGTAGCCCTAAAACTGCTCCACTCAACAACTGGACAAGCAGCTGCATCCTCCCCCTCTTCAGCCATACCCACTTTCCTTTCCCCAGCTGGTCTGACTTGGACCTTCTGAGCCATATGCCCAAACGCTCCTCCCTCAGGCAAATTTCATCCTTCCTCACACCTACGCCCTTCCCCACACCCAAAAGCTCAGACACCCGAAATGCTTAAAAAAACATCCAGACCATAAACAATCGAAACAAAGCCAGCTCGCGAGGGTCAGCACAACAAACTGACAACACATGCAACAATTCCAACAACTCAAAAGTAATGGGTTCCCTTGCCGCCTTGCCCCTGTCCACCCTCGCTCTCCCCCACCCCTTCAACATCCTACCCAAGATATCTGTACGAATCTGGTCTCCTTTTTGTATACTGCTCATTTGCACATTTAATACATGTTTTTTATCGAAGTATTTTTTAACTCAGATGTCCATGTTTTTTTTTTAAATAGTGCCATGCTCGTTTAGGAGTTAATATTTTCATATTACCAGACTACTGCTTTTATAATTAATAATAATTGATCCTAGAATCTTTTTACCTGCTCATTCCCCCTACTGCACTCTAGCCTGTGTTGAAAGCTAGGTATTGGCGGAGGGGACGGGTCGGAAATCGCCGCCATTTTCCCTTGGGATTGAGTTCTCCTTATGAGCGCCACCTTTGGGGTTAGTGCTCCAAGCCTTTTTGCTGCTGGGCTATTTTAAGCCCTAATGACCGCGACACGCAGCGGAAGGTAGTCAGAAACGTTTTTTGATCTGCTACCCATGCTCGCTGCACGCAGTAATTCACTGTTCCTAACTGTCTGAATCTGGTCTCCTTTTTGTATACTGCTCATTTGCACATTTAATATATGTTTTTTATCGAAGTATGTTTTAACTCAGATGTCCATGTTTTTTTTTTAAATAGTGCCATGCTCCTTTAGGAGTTAATATTTTCATATTACGAGACTACTGCTTTTATAATTAATCCTAGAATCTTTTTACCTGCTCATTCCCCCTACTGCACTCTAGCCTGTGTTGAAAGCTAGTTATTGGCGGAGGGGACGGGTCGGAAATCGCCGCCATTTTCCCTTGGGATTGAGTTCTCCTTCTGAGCGCCATCTTTGGGGTTAGCGCTCCAAGCCTTTTTGCTGCTGGGCTATTTTAAGCCCTATTGACAGCGACACGCAGCCGGCGCGCCGCTGATGCGTCGAAGGTGCGCCAAAGGCAAGCCTGTCTGCGCCCGTCCGCGCCAGACCATGCCAAGAGCCAAGAAACTCTGAATTAAACATTGCTGAGAAGGTAATTATTAAATACACCAAAGACGCATTGCTTTCTATGAACAATAAGTCTCAAAGTCTATGTGCCCAGATTATAGATCTTAGTTGTAGGGCATATAGGTGCCCTGCATGTGATTGGTCCCTCCAACTCTGTACTGATCTACAAAAGACTAAGGAGTGTTACAAACTTTCTATTTTTTTAGCCAACTGCCGCTCTTTAGGGGCTCATAAAACGGACATCCACCTTCTTTTGGAACAAATAAAACCAATGGCTCTATTTTTAACGGAAACATGGTTGGATGAAAGTTCTGTTCCGACATTGTGATGGCACTACCTACTGGCTACAAACTTAGCAGAATTGATAGGCCTAATAGAGGGGGCGGTATTGCAGTTGTTTATAGAGATATATGCATGGTCACAACAACTCCTACATTGATTAAAGGCTGTGAGAGCATGTCTTTCTCTATTAGTGCGAACCCTCATCATACCCTGTCTGGTGTTTTGGTCTCTCGTCCACCGGACCCTATGGAAGACTTTATGGCCTCACTGGCAGAGAATATTTTGAAACTAGCATGTACTAAATCAAATTTTATAATGCTTGGGGATTTTAACTTACATGCAGAAAATGCTGATAATGTCTCTGCAAAGAAGCTAATAGCAGACATGAAGGCATGTGACCTAATACAGTTAATTCAAGGTCCCACTCATAACAAAGGTCACACTCTTGTTCTTCTATTCTCTAACGTTTCAGGATTAGAATTTCTATCATCCCGTCCGCTAGCATGGTCTGATCACTACTTGCTAGAACGAGAATTAACCATTCCTCTGTATAAGATCATAAGTGCCAGGACCCCCCCATGCAAAAGAAAATGGCACAAATTAAATGCCCCTGAGTTTATTAACTCACTGCAAAAAAATAGATCAGAAAATATAAATAAAAATAATTTAACAGACTTAACACATTCTTTTAATAAATGGATTAGTGATAGCCTGGATGAACTCATACACTTCTCTGATTCTAGAAAGTGGCCACGGAAGAAGTCTTCCCCGTGGTTCACCTCAAGCTTACTTGAGAAGAAAAGAGAATGTGGGAAGCAAGAGAGGAAATGGAGGCAAACGCAAGATGACTCCATGAACAAGGAATATAGGAATTTGATTCGAGTCTATCATACTGAAATTAAAAATGCACAGGCTAAATATTACTCTTCAAGAATAGAAGCAGCAGCCAACTCTCCAAAGGAGATCTTTAAGGCTTTAAAAGATCTTACCCACCCCGCTGAGGAGTCAGAAATTATGGACTCCCCGCAGCAACATGTTGGTGATCTTGCAATTTTTTTTCATGAAAAGATTCAGGATATTTATGTATCCTTTTCTAATACTCCAAAAGGAGACTACTCCGTCAGGGATCAGGAGGGTAGGGAAGAGATTATTCTAACGAACTTTACTCCTATTAGTACGGATAGAGGAACAAAATTACTGGGATCCATTAAATCAGGCTCTCCTTTGGACCCTGCAACTCCTCAGATTATCTTCATGGGAGTGCCAGTGTTAGGTCCAGTAATTACAAGTCTTATTAATGTTTCACTATCTTCTGGAGTAGTGCCAGACCTATGGAAACAGACCCTTGTTAAGCCTCTCTTAAAAAAAACTAATCTGGATTCAAAGCTATTGAATAACTACCGACTGCTACCTATAATGGCTAAACTAGCAGAGAAGCATGTACATACTCAGCTCTCTGCTCTTCTGGAAGAGAGAAAGATCTAACATACCACACAGATGAGTTTTAGGCCATTACATGGGACAGAGACCGCACTGATTGCTATTACGGAGGAAGCAAAAAAGAGGATGGATAAAGGAATTTGAAACAGCCATCATCCTCCTAGATCTGAGTGCGGCATTCGATACGGTTGACCTAAACATTCTTAAAGATAGAATGCAGGGGATTGGAATCTCTGGAGTAGCCTTAGATTGGATCCTATCATTTACTCATGGAAGATCCTTCCAGGTGTTGGACATATCTTGTACATCCAAACGTATCATAAGCAGCTGTGGAGTCCCACAGGGTTCTGCCCTGAGCCCTCTGCTTTTTAATATCTATATGCTGCCATTAGCGGAGATTGTTCAGTCATTTGGTCTGAACTTAGTATCATATGCAGATGATATTCAACTTATTGTCTCCCTCTCCAACACAAAACCGGATCTGGGGAAAAGCAGTTTCTGTATGGATGTCAGGAAGTAAATTGAAGTTCAATGATGGAAAAACTGAGGTTATGTTCTTTGGGCAAACAAAAAATTAATTAGCTAATCCAATTATAACAAAAGGAGTGACCACTCTCCCTCCCCCTAAAGACCTTATAAAAAGTCTCGGGGTATGGTTGGACCCTCAACTGTCAATGTCGCAACATGCCAACAGAGGAGCTGGAACTTCCTTTGCCCTGCTTAGGACTTTGAGGAAGGTTTTAGCAATCCTGCCTTTTCTAGCCAGAAGATTGGTTATTCAGGCATTAATAGGATCGTGCCTTGATTATGGCAATGCTCTGTTTGTAGGATCACCAAGATACGTAATACAAAGACTACAGAGGGTGCAAAATGCAGCCGCACAAGTGCTTTTAAAAACACCCAAGCAACAATCCACACAGACCGGAATCTCCTCTTTACATTGGCTCCCAGTAGCCAAAAGGATTCAATTAAAGGCATTATGCCATATTCATAGAGCTTTATACAATCAAGGCCCTGAAATGCTCAAAACACTGGCCTCTTTTTACACACCAGGCAGACCTCTCAGATCCTCCTCAGCTATGTTAGTCACAGTTCCAACAGTGAAGAAGGCAAGATGGTGAGGAAGGTCGTTGTCTTATCAAGGTGCTATTCTTTGGAATAGTCTTCCTCTTAATATTAGATTAAGTTCTCAAGAGATCCCCTTTAGGAAGGCCCTAAAAACCTGGTTATTTAGAGCGTGATTTCCTATGCGGTTATGAACAGTGACGATTCTGCGTTGCAGTATAAGCGCTACGAGGCCCCTGGGCAGTTTAGATGCTATATAAGCAATAACATAACATGACATAACATATCATCCTTTGCCGGGTCGCAACTGAAAAACAATTTTACATAAAAAGAGACGCTGGCAAGCTTGCCCTCAATCGTTGCAGGCGACAACCCCTTTTGAATCAAAAACAAAACTGAGCACAAAGTGCAAGAATGCAGCATGTCAGTATTCTGTACCCAAAAATCCCCCTCCCAACGTTCAAAACTCGGAAATTCCGACCATACTAGTCGATAACTCCTCCGAGTTGATTCTGCTGAAGAAATCTCCACCAGCCCAATGACCATCAAATCCCCATTCCCAAATGTTTGCCGGGACCTCTGTCTTGAGTTGCTCTGCTCCTGGCGCCAAGTTGCGAAAAAGATGCCATTGTGAACGAGACAGGGAATCTGGAATGGTATTGTTCACCCCATGAATGTGCGCTGCTTCAAATATAACATTTAAAGATAAACATCTAAGCATAAAACATCTCAACAAACGCAACACCCTCAGGTCCTTAACTCTTTCTCTGTTCACCCGTTCCACTACCATCATGTTGTCCACGTGAAAAACTACCGTCCTGTTGGCGAGTTCGTCACCCCATACAGTCAATGCTACTAACAGAAGAAAGAATTCCAAAAAAGCAATACTCCTGCCTTGTTTCGGCCAACATGCTGGCCACTGCTCCGCACACCACCTGCCGTCCCTAAAAAGGCCAAACCCCAAGGCTCTTGCTGCATCCAAGAAGATTTGTACCTGCCAGATCAAGTCCTCCTCCTAAAAATTCATAGAAACCCCATTGAAAGTTGCCAGTAAAGTCTCCCATACTCTGATGTCCTCCCACAGCCCCACTGACAGACGGATCCTGTGGTGAGGGAGGGAGGCATCCGACATAGTGAGCCCCAGGCGCCTACAGAATGTCCTACCCCCGCTTACCTCTCTACATGCAAAGTAGAGAAAACCTAAGAGTTGCTGAGCTGTGCGCAAATCAATCTTATTCGAGGACCTCACCTGTCTCAAGAAGTCCAAAACCTCCATCACCTTACCTGCCTGTAATCATGCCACCAGCGCTTCTGTATCCAACTCAATTCCCAGAAGTTTTAAAATACAACTAGGACCTTTGGTCTTCTCAGGAGCCAAGGGAACCCCCATCTCTCTGGCCAGTCCTTGAAACCCCCCCCCCCCCAATGCCATGCTACAAGACGGGGACCCAGCACATCCCACAAAAAGGAAATCTTCTAAGTAATTCGTCACCTCTCTATGCCCGCACACTTTTACAAAAACCCACAGCAGGAACGTACTGAAGGCCTCAAAAAGTGCACATGAAGTAGCACAGCCCATTGGAATGACCCCGTCCACATAGATTGCCCCATCCAGCTGCATCCCTAGGAGTGAAAAATCCTCACAATGGATGGGCAAGAGCTGAAAGGCTGCCATAATGTCACATTTATCCAGCTCCACCTCTCTGCCACACCCGAATGGCATCGTCCACGGAAGCATACACCACCCTTGTGTCTTCCTGTGCGATTAAATCATTGACCGATGACCCCTCAGGCCAGGACAAATGATGGATAAGGCAAAACTCACCCTTAGTTTTCTTAGGCACCACACCAATGTTTCCAGAGGCCAGTCAAAGAATGGACCTGCAATTCTGCCCTCTGTGACTTCTTTCGCCAATTTTTCCGCTACCACATGTGGCACTGCTTTAGCAGACCGCAAATTGTCTGCCTACCTCCTCTGGCTCGGCCCTTGATAACCTATGCGAAACCCTTACTTGAAACCCCACTCCAACTTGCATGCTATGTCCCTGTCCAGGGACATACGCAACCATGGCAACAAGAACTCAAGCTTAATTGGCATAGGTGCCTGTTGTCGCAGGAGCACCCTGCGTTCCTCTACCCCTGGCTGACCTCCACTGTTCTGCTGGACTTGTGAGGGAAAAACACTGCATGAGTGTCATTCCCAGCATTTGGAACACTTGTGTTTGAACATACAAGGATGTCTTGCGCATAACCCCTTGTTAAAGTTCCAGCATGCCCCAGAAGTAGACAATTGTGATTGCTGTGAAGCGCCCGCCCCCCTTTGGGTGGGACACGCCTGAAAGGGCTTGTACACCACCGGTAGACCACTGGCGGTATGCATGGATGCAGCAGAATGTGATGAAACCATCCACTGCATCCACAATTCCGATTCAATATACCCCCAGGGTTTTTCTGGATTTACGCTGACCCGTGACGTAAACTCTTCATCATAGTTCAACCATGCAAAACCCCCAAAATGCATTTGTGCCTTGCGTATAATGTCCATGTATTTAAAAAGTGCAATGGCCCTATCAGGACATTTTTCACAATAGATACTGGCATATATAAAAAATGCAGACGTATACTTATCCATCATAATCGGCACCCTGAGCCTACGTGCCAGCTCCCATTCCTCTTCCTTGAAGCCCTCCTTAGCCAGTATGTCCCTGTGGAGTAATTTGAATACATCTACATATTCGTGACTCCAAATCCTGGATTTAGTCTTTTCCACCACGTTATAACCCAAAGGAATCGCAAGACCCATATATGGGGGCCGCTTCCTAAGCCTCTCTTTGACCTTGTTCTCACCATCCTTGCTGTCACTCTTTGAGGTGTCCCCATGCCATTTTCAGGAGCCACAGCCTGTACTGCCTGTGTAACGTTCCCCACCTGGGCCACGCTGACTCCATGTATGTCATGAATAGAATGATCGCCCACGCCTACTGACTTGTGTGTATTTGTCACAACCTTCTTTTGACCATCGCCCCAAACGGACCACCATTCTTCCTTACCTTGAACCCAGGGAGCATTCACCTTAGCTGATGTCAGAGCTGGGCGAGCCCGTTCCACCTCGCATAAGGTTGTCTTCGCCTTTCTTCTGACTGCCTGCTCCTGTAATACAAAAATCGAAGAGGGCGTTGCGCCGCTCTTGCGCCCTTAACCTCTCCCACCTTTGCTTTTCACCTCGCTTTCACATATCTCCTCCTCTTCCCATTCTTCCGACTCATCCTCGTAATCCAGATCCACCTCAACTTCATCGTCCATCTCACACTCGTTGTCCACACTTTACCCAGTCAACGTCTCATTCCATTCATCATGAGCGCGTCCCTCATGGCGTCCACCATACTTGTGCCCAGTACGTTCCTGCGGTGTAGGGAAGGCCACCAAAAGACCCCTCTAGCACTTAAGACCAACGTCCTGAGGCCGTGTTGCGCCCCGTTGGCACCACCTTCCTTCCGCCAGTCTTTTCCACTGACATTGACTCTTCGCTCCACTCATGGCCGTATGCGCCACTCTTCTCCGTTACACAGCTGGACCCCTCTGCCGCACAAGCCTCTTAACTCACCTCCCGTGGAACCCACACCCAAGTGCTCAACCCAGACCCAGGGCCCTTCGGTCCCCCAACTTCCTCCTTGCCTGCCTTCCTTTTCAGGCATCGTTCCCTGTCTAGGGCCTCCTCCCTGCCCTGCCCTTGTATAGCTGGGCCCATCTTTCCTCCATCTCTTTGACTACCCTCCTCTGTTCCCTGATCCTTTCCTCAATATCCACAATGGACCAGTCCTGTGCCACCAGCTGTCCGGTTGGCCAGCCAGAATATGCTTCCCTACGTGGGCCCCTAGGGGCCCTCAAAGTCCCTTGTCGCTCCTCACCAGCTCCCACTGCTCCAGTCTCCTGGTTGCTGCCCCCAGACCCCCCTCGCCCAGCCTGCCTGCACTCTTGGCCCTCTGTTTGGTGGGGGCCCATTTGGCCCCAGCCTTCTTGCCCCCCCCCTTTGCCTGCCTGCACCACTGTGGGAGGACTGGCCTGGCTACAAGGCCCAGCCACCTAGCCCGCCACGCTGTCTATGGGGGCTCCCTCTGTGGGTATAATGCCTTCTGCCATGGGGCCTGCTCCTGGCCCTTCCACAGTGTGGCCCTCCAACCCTGTGAATTCCATTCTGTGGGGGCTAGCTGGAGATAGAGTTTGTGATTGTTTGATTTGGCGTCTTTGTACCTGGTAATACAGTTATCCTTACACCACGACAGCTAGTGAAAGTAGTGGGGAAAAGCGCTCGCGCACAGAAGAATTGCTTGAAGCATTGATGTTTTCGTATGAATGCTATGGACCAGGCCATAGCGTCATTGAGGTCTCAGCCTGCCATCTCCAGTGAATGGGCAGTCAGACCTAAACGGGCAGGTGTGCTTCCTAAGAAAGCAGTTCCCCGTCCCAGAAAAGGCTCAGGGACAAAAGTGAGGCAGAGGCCTGAATTGACAGAGCCAGGATAGTCAGGATAGTCAGGATAGCCAGGATAGTCATTCCGGATCCAAGTTGGTTTTATCCCAAATAGTTTATCTGCGTCCTTGACCCCACAAGCGCAGCCAGCGGTGCCCGTGGTGGTGGAACCTCTCGGCAGTAGTGCAGGGCAGGATGTGGTTGGGGCCAGCCAGGTCCCTATTCAGACAGCACCTGGGAGTGTGGTGGTGCCAACCGTGAGTTGTTTACTGGTAGTGCCCACAGTGGCAACCAATAGTGGGGGATTGGGCAGCAGGATGTGGTTGGCATTTGGCATCCATTTTACCATGGTTTCCAGAGGTGGGAATGCTGTCCCAAACCTTGGTTAGTGGCCCCCTGGCTGGTGTAGGGGGAAGATGTTATGGAGAAGGCACAACGCTTGCTTGCCCATCTTAACACCTCAAAAGACGGCAAAGGTTCTCAAGAGGGGATCTTGTGGGGGCTAGCAGCAAGTGTGTAAAAGAGGCAGCATTGGCCTGCGTGGCCGTGAGTAGGTGGCACAGATGCCAGCCGTAGCTGCCTAACAACCAGCTAAGGCGACAGCGGAGGGGAGCACTTCTGTGACATCCTCGTCTATTCAGACAACAGCGAATTCAGGTACGCATACTTGTCACCCCCCCCCCCCCCCCCCCCCCCACTTGGATCTTGGCTATATCCATTCTGAGCATGAGCATCTTGGGTTGCTTGTGCCAGTGGAGGCTAAGGAAATCATTTGGAAAGGTGCTTACGTTGACATTTTTTGATCTGTTGTTTAACAGATCAGAAAAGGATGAGGTTAAGCATTGTAAGGAGTGTGAGCACTCAAGGGAATGTGGTCACTGGCCTCACAAGAGGAAGGTAGAAGAGTCACTGGTGAGGGCCTTCTCAACTTTCCAGGCCATCATTGCGGAGTGCTGCAATGACCAGGGAGGTCAGCTAGCCTGTTATCAGAATAGGATTGTCTGTGCTCATGATGAGTACGGGGGTACTGCTTAGAAAGACTATGATAGTGAGTTTCGAAGGATCAAGGCCAATAAACCTAGTTTGGGGTGGGACCGGATTGACATAATCATGTGGTTGCGGCACAAGAACCAGCCACAAGGGAATGGGGTGCAGCCTTTTCAGGCAAGCTCAGGGTCTGCAGCGAATTCATCCGGTGGGAGTAGAGCGAAGAAAGGGGCTTTTTGGGGATTTCAACAGATGCGCCTGCACCCGTCCTGCGGGAACCTGCCGGTTTAAACATTGCTGCGCCTTCTGTGGTCAGGCCTCCTACCATGAGTTTAAGTGTTTTAAGAGATCGCAAGATAAGGGGAACAAGAAGCAAGAATAAGATATTGGAAAGAGCTGTCATTTGTGATGCAGTCTGCAGCAAGTGCCACTCTCCAGGTTCTCTTGGATGTGTAATTTGTGACTCGGTTTACAACAAGGCCCGCTTTCCTTATAAAGTTATTGGCTAAAGCACACTCTATGGTTCAGTTATTGGCTATAGTACTGTGGCTGAATTTATAGCCCAATTAGCAGCTGCAGGTTTTTGTATGAGGGATTTAGGTGTGGTTTCAGAATACCAGCACAATGCAACACAGGATCTCCACACTGTAAGAACCAGCTTTCCTTGAGGGCCAACCCAGATGTGGCAAGAGCAAAGATTCTCAAAGAAGTAAGCCTGGGGCAAGTAGCAGGTCCATTTCCTAGGGCTGTAATGCAGGATTTTGTTTGTTTCCCTGTGGGGCTGGTCTCTAAGAAGCAACCAGGAGAGTACAGATTGATACACAACCTGTCGGCACCCAAAGGTCAATCTGTGATTGATGTGGCTCTCTGTTCAGTCAAGTATGCATCTTTGGATCATGCAATTCAGATGCTGCTGGAGCTGGGGCCCAGGGCATTGATGGCTAAATCAGACATAGAAACCACCTTCAGATTGCTACTGGTCCACCTGGATGATTTCTGCCTATTGGGTTTCCAGTTTGAGGGGAAGTACTACTTTGACAGGTGCATGCCTACAGGCTGTGCGGTGTCGTGTTCCCATTTTGAGAAATTTAGCACCTTCCTGGGGTGGGTTTTCAGACGCAAAGCACCAGTTGGTTCTGCTCTAGTTAAATTATTTCCTCTTCTGTTGCAGGGGTGACCAGGCTGCCGAGAGACAAAACAATTGCCTTCTCCCAAGCACTTCAAGCCTGTATTAGTGCGAAGAAAGTTACTCTCCACCAATTGCAGTGCTGGTAGGGCAGCTCAATTTTGCCCTGCGCATCATTCTCATGAGTCGCCCCTTCTCCCGGACTATTGCTCAAGCCATGTTGGGCCTGAAGGTCAAATACCATCACTCTAGGCCATCGAGCGAGGTTAAGCAGGACATGAGAATTTGGGAATCTTTCCTACGCGACGGTCATATGGCCGAGCCCAACCAGGTCCAGTGAGGAGCTTGACCTCTTTACCGATGCAGCAGAAAGTGAGGATTTTGGTGCCATATTTGGCTTGGCATGGCGGGTGCAGAGGGGGCAGCAGACTGGGCAGGACCTGGACCTGTGACTAACATTGGTTTCCTTGAGTTATTCTCTATTCTGGTGTCATTATCAATTTGGCACAATAGATTTCAGTCGGTAATTTTTTGGTCTGACAATGTGTCGGTGGTTGAATGCATAAATCAAAAGGCTGCCAGGTGTAAAATGATTTTGAGAGTCTTAATAATGATTGTTTTGCTGTGTCTCAAATTGAACGTGAATTTTAGAGCAAAGCATGTGTTGGGGTTTTAAACAATGCTGCTGATGCCCTCTCCCGTTTTAAGATGCAGGTGTTCAGGTCCCACCATCCACAAGCAGAGGAACGTGCACCGCCCTTCCTGGAGCATCTTTGGCAGATTGGTGGCCAAAACTGTCAGACCTCATGGCAGCCAGCTTAGCACCTAAGATAAAAAAGGCTTATGAAAGGGTCGTGGTGGCATATGTGAATATCTTGGGTCCTAGGGGAGGGCCTTTTCGGGTGGATGATTAATCAGTTTTGGCTTTCCTGGACGTATTGATGGAGAATGGCAGGTCTGTTGCATGTGCTAGGCGCCACACAGATGCCATTTCCTTTTTTGCCCAGTTGCAAGGGGTGCAGGATGGAACAAAATCTTTTCTGGTACGAAAGGCCATTAAGGGCTGGCAGCGGCTACAAGGAGTAAAGTCTGAAACTAGGTGACCCATTGACAGAGGGAGGCTGAGTGCTCTCTTGGGTGTCTTTGATCGGGTCTGTACATCCCCGTGGGAG
This sequence comes from Pleurodeles waltl, assembly GCF_031143425.1. Classification (NCBI taxonomy): domain Eukaryota; kingdom Metazoa; phylum Chordata; class Amphibia; order Caudata; family Salamandridae; genus Pleurodeles; species Pleurodeles waltl. Next base: position 1,536,820,957 of record NC_090440.1, on the reverse strand, counting down.
ATTGCCATACTTAAGGCGGTGTTTACATTAGCCTTCTATGCGGCCTTCAGATTGGGTGATTTGGTGGCCAACAACATGGGTGGATTGCAGATGGCGGACCTCCACCGGCTACCAGAGTCTGGGTCCTTGGTGATCAATATCCCTCATTCCAAAATGGACCAGGATGAAAAGGGTGACCATGTACTGCTGCGTAGGGCCCCAGGCAATGTGTGGTGTCCAGTTTCTAATTTAGAGAGCTTCTTGGCCCTAATGGGTCACATGGTAATGTCTTAATGCATGCTGATGGCTCACCACTAACTAGGTACCAGTTTACACAGGTACTGAAGCGCAGTCTGGGCGCAGCAGGCTTTGATACTTCTGAGTTTGAGAAGCACTCATTCAGAATCAGGGCGACAACAGCAGCAGTGGCAATTGGTTTGTCGGGTGCGGTGGCTCAAAAAATTGGTAAATGGTCCTCTGACTGCTGCAGGAGGTATGTGAGATTGCACATGCTCTAAACATTGGTTGTTTACACCCTCCTTCTGTCATGTTTTGTCCTTTAGGGGTCCTGAGGTTTCCAGTTTACGCAGGAGCACCAAGGTTTGTTGAAGTGTGGGTCATTGGCCTCTTGTATGTCCGACGCGCTGCTGAGTGGCATGTGAAGAGTGGCATTGTGTCACAAGCAGCGCAAGCTGGATTCTTTTTGTCTTTCCTGGGGAGATGAGGGTTGTGCCTCACACAGATGAGATTTGTTTTGGACTTGATGATTCCACGAGGGTCCACTCAACCAGACGTCATCATAATGTATGTTAGGGGAAATTACTTGGTCCCCCTGGGTCGACAAAAGCTATTTGAGCTAGTGTTCTCTGAGTTTAGCTGGCTGACCAAAAACTTTCCACAGGCCATGCTTGCATGGTCAAACATCATCTCCTGACTGCAGCAGAGGGGTGGCCTTGCAGTGAAAGTGCTCAACGACTCAGTGAGGAGGGTCACTAATAAACTTGTGAGGTTGTTCAGATGAATGAAGTTGGTTGTCATCCCACACAGACGGATACAGTGGAGTGTTTCTTTCTACAGGATGGGGTGCACCTTACTAGGGTGGGGAATGACACTTTGCTTGAGGATTTATTGGCATGGTTAGTCCATCATCCACATCAGAGAAGTGCCGTGTGGGGGGTTTAGATAGTCGGTCTAATATGCTAGCCTGTGGCAGGTTCAACTGATGCCTAGGAGCACAATAGGTGCCTTTTCTTCTTACCTCAGCAGGACGGCAAGGTAATTCGACCCTCAAGGGGGTGCTGGCGGGAAGTGAGAATGACAACAGGGGGTGTAGGGGGTTGCGAGTGGTCGCTGGCATCTGGTCCCTAGGCCAACCACCCGCGCATGTGCAGAGACTTGAGCTAGCACTGGCCCCTGGGGGGGATTGAGCCTGACAGTCTGTGGGTGAAGGGGGTGCCCAAGGTAGGTATCCTGGCAGGCAGGCAGGGGGGCCCCCTCCACATGGTTTACATGCAACTGGAATTGTATGGAGGAGGGGATTGAGCAATCCCATTAGAGATACTACTCCTGGGGCCTTATAGCCAGAGGGGTGGAGAAAGGGTGTCTGACTAGTCAGTCATGATTTCATCCACAGTCATTGATATTTTGGATATTGAGGAACTGATTTAGCCAGTGGTAGGAAATTCTGATGTATTAGCAGACTCTGTTAAGGCTAGGCATCTTGAAAAATTAAATATTGTGTAAATAATATGGGGGTTACTGCGTAAGAGTTTGTTGACAGAATTTTTATGTTTTTATTAAAAATAAAATACAGCCGAGAGTTCACGACTCCCAATCCCAAAGCGTTGTTGTCATTGAAGGTGAAGTAATGCTATGCTGGATGTGAACTGGAGTGTGATGGGGATCGGGAGTCTTCGGGGGGGGGGGGCGTTGAATGGAGTGATTGCCTCGGCGATACCAGACCATATGGAAGGGGCCCTCACCCATCGTGGGGGTCCCAAAAATGCTCACTGAGTGTGGTCGGCGGGGGAGGGGGGTGCATTGTGCCCCCGTCATGCCTTTTTAGCGGACTGGCTGAGAGGGACATGCTGCATGGAAGCACTTAGGTGCTTCCGGGCCCCACGTCTTGATGATGCGCTGGGGCATTCCCCCCCCTTTAAAAGGAGGGGGCGGACGGTGAGCGAATATTCTCTAACACAGCTCGCTGCCTAAGGACTTCAGTGCACTCCAAGGAAGGAGACCTTAAAAAACACCCACCCACCTCCGCCCATGGCATTCACTTGGCCTTGCATAGATTATATTTTGTTCCAGATTGGACCTGTTTGGACCTGTTTTGTTTTACCTGTGTTGTGCTACGTGAAGGTTTGACTATGTTGACGTGAACAATTCTAACAATTTTTTGTCCCAGCAGCATGGAGGCATTCGCATGAAAGTTTCTTTGTCGTATTTTATTATGGTTGGCAGGGTGAGATCATGACTGGGGGAACAATAGGTGTCTTTTTTCCTTACCTTAGCAGGACGGCACGGTAATTCAACCCTCCAGGGGGTACTGGAGGGAAGTGAGAATGACAGCAAGGGGAGCTGGGGTTGCGAGGGGTCGCTGGCATCTAGTCCCTAGGGCCAATCACCTAGGCATTCGCACAGACTTGAGCTAGCACTAGCCCTGGGGGGGAGGTAGAGCCCAACAGTCTGTGGTTGGAGGAGGTGCCTGAGGTAGGTATCCTGGTGGGCAGGAGGGCCCCTTCCACATGGTTTGCATGCAATTGGAATTTATTGGAGTAGGGGTTTCAGCAATCCTATATGGAGGTACTACCCCTGGGGCCTTATAGCCGGAGGGGTGGGGAACAGGTATCTTACTAGTCAGTCATAATCTCTGTTTGACTTGGCATCATTGGAATGGTCTCTCCTAACTTTTTGCTTCTACTTACCAGGTTGTCTCTATGTGCTGGTCTCTGTCTGTTTTGTTTGCTCTGGACACTTTACCACTGCTGACCAGTGCTAAAGTGTAAGTGTTCCCTGTATAAATTGTTTGTGTACAGTGGCTTAACCATGATTGGCATATTTGATTTACTAGTAAGTCCCTAGTAAAGTGCACTAGAAGTGCCCAGGGCCTGTAAATCAAATGCTATTAGTGGGCATGTAGCACTGGTTGTACCACCCACCTTAGTAGCCCTGTAAACATGGCTCAGACCTGCCACTGCAGTGTCTGTGAGTGCAGTTTTAAACTGCCAATTCGACTTGGCAAGTGTACCCACTTGCCACGCCTAAACTGTTCCTTTTTATACATGTAAGGCACCCCCAAGGTAGACCCGAGGGAGCTCCATGGGCAGAGTGCAGTGTATGTTAAAGGTGGGACATTTACTTATGTGTTTTACATGTACTGACAGTGAAATACTGCCAAATTTGTTTTCCACTGTTGCAAGGCCTATCTCTCTCATAGGATTACATGGGGGTTGCCTTTAAATATTATTAAAGTGCGGATCCCCCTTGGGAGCAGATAGACATCTGGAGTTTGGGGTCTTGGAACCCACAATTTAAAAATGCACCTTTTAGTGAAGTTGTTTTTTAGATTGTGTGTTTGAAAATGCCACTTATAGAAAGTAGCCATTTTCTTGCTAAAAGCATTCTGTGACTCTGCTTGTTTGTGGATTCCCTTTCTGGGTCAGTTTGACAGTTGAGCTGTTTGCACCTCTCTCTGGATAGTGACACAAAGGTAGCTGGGGTGTAGCCTGATTATCCTGATGAGCCATCTGTGCTGGGAAGAAAGGGAGGAGTGGTCACTTACATCCGAAAGGGCTGTGCCTGCCCTCACACAATGCAATCTCAGACCCCCTGGTGTGTGTCTGGGGCCTGGCCTGGGCAAGGCAGGATCTTACAAACAAGAAAGACGTTTCTTTCAAGTAAGTCTAATTCAAAGGCAGAAAGGGGTATAAGAAAAGCACCCAAACCCCCTGAAAATTAGATTACTTTTGAAACCAAGAGGAACCTCCCCCAAGGAGAAGAGCTGGGGAGTCTGGAGAAGGAGTACTGCCGCTTTGCCTGTGACTGTGCTTTGCTGGGTTGGCCTGCAGTAGCTGCTTCTACATGAGAGAGGACAAAGACTGACTTTTGTGAGACTTCCCACTGGTGAAGAATCTCCAAGGGCTTGAAACTGAGCTTGCCTCCTGTTGTTGAAGTCTCAGGGACAGCAAAGACTTCTCTCTGCCAGCATTTGAGCTTTCTGCTGAGAGTCCTTCCTGCCAAGTGGTGCCCTAACCTGGCCCTTGAAAGGTGCAGCTGGTGAAAAAGGACAGAAATCCATGCAAAGACCGCCGTGCGGGGAAACTTTTGATGCACCACCCGCTTTGCAGCTGAAAAACGACGCTGCAACAGGCGTCGCAGCTAAAATCGATGCTCCACCTGCATCATGGGTGGGAGAGCAGAGCAACGTGGCTGGAGAAACAACATGCAACACTCGAGCAGCTGCTATTAACAATGCAAGCCCCCACGCAGCATGGTTTCTTGACACCATGCAACTGGATTTCAACGCAACATCGCTGGGCACCGTAAATCAACGCAAAGGCTGCCGGACCTGAGGTGCCCGTCAGGATCGACACATCGCTCTCTTGCGGAGGAGAAGAAACAATGCACTCTGATCCGTCCGAAGGAGGAACGGCGCACGGTCTTGCTTGCGAGTGAGAAATCGACGCATCTCTGGCCTTTTTCGACACGCGCTCGCTCATGCAGCTTTATTTTGGCACTACTCAGGTACTTTTCTGTGCTAACAACATTCTCACTGTTTTCTAAAGGATTTAAGACTCTTTTGCTTTTTAAATTCATAACTTGACTTGTGTATGTTAGCTTTTTGTCATTTTGGTCTTGTTTTGTCTAGATTTTTTCTAAACCTGTGTGGTGTCATTTTGTAGTTTTTTAACTGAGTTACTGTATGTGTTGGTGCAAATACTTTACATTTTGTTTCTGAAGTTAAGCCTGCCTGCTCATGCCAAGCTACCAAGGGGGTGAGCATGGGTTAACTGAGGGTGATTCTCCTTTACCCTGACCAGAGTGATGGTCCTTGCTTGGACCGGGGGTAACCTGACTGCCAACCAAATACCCCATTTCTAACAATCACAATCTCAGTCATTGATAAATCAGATATGCAGGAACTGATTTAGTCAGTGGTAGAAAATACATATTTATTAGCGGATTGTGTTAAGGCTAGGCATCTTTAAAAAATTGAATACTGTGTAAACAATATGGGAGTTACTTCTTATTAGTGTGTTGACTGAATTTTTTATGTTTTTATTAAAAACAAAATATGGCTGGGAGTTCACAACTCCCAATCCCAAAGAGTTGTCATTAAAGGTGAAGTAATGCCATGCTGGGTGTGACCTGGAGTGTGAAGGGGGCAGGGATCTTGGGGGGCTGAATGGAGCGACTGCCTTGGCGATGCCAAACCATGTATTGATTACCTAGACCTTTGCTTCTGGCATCAAACCTGTCTTCTTGGTGACACAAACCTTGTTATTGTAAGTCCATGACTCTCCCCTTGTGCCCTATCATGCCAGTATACCAGCTCCTCCTGTGGTAAGAATTTCTTATTGGTGAGCAAGTTTGAGTCCGTCGGAGGTTTGCCAAAGTGGAAGTTCATTGGGAACTCGGAACCCCAAACTCTCATGAGATATTCATGCATCTCTTTCAGGCCTCAGTATTATTTCAGGAATGCTCTTCAGTGGTTGTAAAAGCAGCTAAGCAAGAATGAATGGGAAACAAACATTGGCAAAGAGTGCAGCTTTTGTATTCATTTGTTTATTCATTAATTGTAAACACAGCTACGTGCAAAATGAATCTTTCAAGAATTTAAACATTTTACAAATAAAAGGGGGCCCAGCAATCCAGACACATCAGACCTTTCATGGAAGATCACTGCCCAGTCCGACAACGGTGCACATGTGATCAGGAAAAATGAATAACTCGAAACACAAGACAGCCAGTGAAAGCAGTGGGGGATAAATACTGACTGGAATTAAATTATCACAGGGGCACATGGAGTGTGCTATTCTAATCTTCATTGTAAAAATCCTTTATATCACTGTTCTACTTCTGGGGGAGTTTATCTCTATCCATGCTCGCCCAGGACTATCCTGCAGTGGAATGCCCATAATTCCTATGGCTTCTTGCCTTTCCCCACCCTCACACAGGAAGTCATGTCTAGTAATTGTGGACGTGGGAGGACTCTCTCCTGCAGGGTCGAATGTCCTGAATCAAGACAGTGGGCTGATGTACTGGCCTATGATTTAACATTGGTTGAACATGGACAACTCAGCGCTGTGTGTTGTGTGTTGACATATTATATATATTTGCATATTTTGTTAGAGGGGCTAAGAGTGAAAAGTATTTTGATATTCTGCATTAGATGATACTGAGTAGTTGATTTATTCACCGAATTGCATGATATTCTGAATGTAGTGACTGTGCCTGCCTTGGTTTTACTGAGGATGGAGATACACGCAGTCAGCTACTAGGTGGTGTTTAAAACTCATTTTTATATTGGTAGCTATGAAAAATTTATGTTTTCAATATTTATTAAATCATATTTATTTTAAAAAATTGAATAAAAAGAAATAAGCAAAGGAAATATTCTATAGTGAAAAGTTGGCCACTTGGTGCAATTTTGATGCTTTGGATTTAATGATATTGAGCAGTTGATTTAGTCACCAAATTGTATGTTATCCTTAATGTAGTAGCTGTGCCAACCATGGTTTCACTGGCAATGGAGATACAGCCACTGGACGGTGTTTAGAGATCATTTTTCTAAATATAATGTAAAAGCTGTAAATTTATTTTTATATTTTCTGTTGCACATTGGTAGCTATGAAAACAAATTTTTTCAATATCTACGAAATTATATTTATTTTGAAAATTTGAGTACAAACAAACAAGGAAAACATGTACTTTATTGGAAATCACAGTGAGTCTCTCTAGCATGTTCACTGTTTGTGAATTGTTTTTAAGGGTGGTTGTTCACTGGTTTATTTCTATCGCTGTGATGAAGATCTTGTGGTTGAAACGCGTTGCAAAATAAAGTTTTTCATTAAGATGCACCCGGGAGTGCGAGTCTCTTTTTGAGGACAGTCATTACTAGGCAGTTATAGTTAGGACCTGGTTTCTATAGAGAAAGTGTTTTTTGTTTTGCTAAGCACTTTGGCGCCACTTGATGAATGTACACAAACTTTTCCAAGAAAATATGACACTTACTTCAGCGTCTGTCTGTAAAGTTTCGGGGTGATCTATCAAGTGGGGACCGATAAAAAGGGGTGCCCCAAAAGGCTTTTTCCACTGTGTCTTTTTCAATAGGGATTTTGAACAGCAATTGTGCCCGAAGCACTGGATGGAATTACACCAGATTTGGAAGAAATGTAGCTCTTTGTCCAGAAAGAGCCCTATTTGTTATTTGGTGTCAATCCTTAGTTTTTGATAAAGTAAAGAATATCCAAATGTGTATATATAGGGATGCAGATGCTCTGTGAACCCTCACAATCTTGTGCTGAGATGTGATTGACTGGCAACACCTAAAAAAGGAAGGGCTGAAACCCATGTTGGTACTCGGTTTCAGCTGAGGCCCTGAAAAAATGTAAAACATAAGAAAAGAGGCCAGGGTTGGGACACCCTGGCCCTTAGCCCTCCCCCAGAGCAAAAAACGTTTAAACAATAAAAATGAGGTAGGGGCCGCAGGTGGATCCACCGAAAATTAAAATTACAAAAACAAGTGTGGCCATCCGTGCTTGCTTTAGAGAAGGCTACGGGTGGGCCAGGACCCATGCACGTTGGCATATTGCTTATGGGGGGGCTGCCCATCCCCCCACGGCCCCGGGGACTGCCACATCCATGGGCTGTTAATGAAACACAATGTGGGGGGCTGCCGGGGCCCCCGCAGCCCTGGTGCTGCCACCTCCCTGATGGAGCTGACAGCTCCCACCAAGTCACAGCAACCACTCTGCTTGGATGAAGGGAGAGCTGTCAAGCAGCTCTCACTTCATGGGAGCAGAGGTTTCCTCTGTTTCCCTGCCCACAGAGATGCAGGCAGGGAAACCGAGGAAACTGCTCACACAGAGAGGGAGCTGCTTTAGCAGGTAGTGGGGAGCCGACTGAGACCATGGGGGCCTTCAGGCTCCCCCCATGGTCCCAAATATTGTCAGTGGGTGCCCTTGGTCATATGACTTGGCCCTGGAGGATGGGGTCCCCAGAGCCAAGATCAGCCTAGGAAGGGGGGACCCGCACTGCCCCACTCCCCAAAAAACAATTAAATATTTAGCCATTTAGCAGATGGAATCCCCAGGGCTGAGATCGGCCTGGGGAGTGGGGACATACAGCCGTGCAGCACAGGGTTGGGTGGGTATAGGGGTTGGTCACAGGGCCTGACATAGCTGAAGGCTCTGCATAGCACTGGTTGGGATTTTAGAGGGTTTGGCTGCAGCCGAACGTCATGCACAGCATGGGGTTGGGTGACAATAAGGGTTGGCTGCAGGGCCTTACCTGCAACCAGGCCCTGCAGCCAACTACCACTGCACACAGCCAAAGGCTGTACGTGGCGGTGGTTGGATTAATGTATAGTAAGGAAAATTACTTTGCGTTAAAAAAAAAAGAAATTCACTGAAAAAAAACAAAGGTTACAGAGACGTTATAGTAAGGATATAGAATTTTAAAAAAACATAGCAGTTCACAAAAAAAACAACGTTTACAGGGACATTAATCAAACCACAGCCCCGCATGGCCTTCGGCCAAACCTATACCCACTCAACCTTGTGCTAAGGCCTTGGCCATAAAGTCTGACCTCCGGTCACACCCTCCGGCCAACCCCTCTAAACACACAACCCCATGCTGCACACTGCCTTTGCCTGCTTTCAGCCGCGGGGACCCCATTTGCTTTTTTTGTGTGGAGGGAGGCCACATAACCATTAAGCCAAAAGTGACTCCTTAGCATGTGGTGTCCAGACTTAGCTATGACATCGATCCCAAAGATTTTGAGTGGAAAAAGACTTCAGTGTTACATCACAAGGAATGTTTAACAGTCAAAACACTGAAAAATAAACATACACATTTCCATAAGATACAATGATTTGAGCCTTCAGTCTACTGAATGACATTCCAAGTGCTTTAACAGTAGGCCAGAAGTTACAATGGTCTGCTGTCCATCAAAAGTAACTATAACATTCTTACCAAACATCTTACTAGTCTATCTCTTTGAAGTCACTGTATGGAGAGACCATTGCAAGAACAATCTCTCTCTCTCTCTTCCATTCCAATATGGGATTGAGGGGAAATAGAGAGAGTGACAGGGCCGTTGAGGTAGCCTCAAGGCTTGCATGGTCTTAGCCGTTGCCCTGCATCTTGTGGGAGCCAGCATTGCTCCCACAAGCAGGGAGCTGCTTTAAATAGTAGCTCCCTGCTTGCCGGTGCAATGTTAAATCGGTTTCCCAGCACGCACATTTGCAAGTGAAGTGTTTGCTCTGAGTTGGTGGGAGCTGTCAAAGTGGGAGCAAACAGTTATGTCCCGGGGTGGGCACCGTGGAACACAGCACGAGCTAGGTTTCTGTGAAATTTGGGGTACTTTTTTTCAGCGGTTCAGGTTGTTGTCATGTTAAAAAAATTGAAAAATCTCATTGACATAGAATGGGGAAAAAGTGTTTTGGGGCCCCCTTTTTTCTCTGCCCCTGCTTGGTAGATCACCCTGAAACTTTCAAGACAACAGCTGAACTGACCAAAATGTGAATTTTGAAAATGTTGTGAAGATTCATGGAACGGCGAAACAAATAAAAAAACACTGCTTCTATGGAAAAATAATACTAACTACAACTATCTAGTGGAGACCGCCACTAGGTAATATTTGTTTTCATTATGATGTGTTAGAAAGCAGCAGGCTATAAAGGTAGCTAAAGCTGTATCAATGGTCAGAGCTTAAAATTAGATGACTGTGAGCCACTCTGGATCAGGAGAAAAAAAAAATAATTGCTGCCTTCTGTCATTGGCTGTCCTTAGATCAGCCAATGAGAGGAGGCAGCAGTCCCTACTTTGTTACAGAGTTGGATGGGGTAAGTGAGATTTGCGTACCCTATCCCTCCTTGTGTCGAGATGCCAATGAGAGAGACACAGCCGTGAACATTTCATAACATAAAACTGAAGAACCCAGGTCAGAGGCAATAAAAGACACTCCTCCTTGTCATGAGGGGGAGGTCCTACGAGCACTTTACCAAGCTCAAGAGGTGATGTCCACAAGGCTGTGACATCTTTAGCCCGGCAAAATTCAGCTTATGCACCAGGGTACCTGCGCATTTAATGCATGTCTAGCACCTGGATGCCTGACTTGAACATAAAAATGTCTGTCAGGCTGATCTTTGCTTGGCCTGACAGAAACTCTACATGTCTGCTAAAATGGAGGGGGGTTCCCTTTCCCCTTAGGGACTGTCTGCTGCTGCTCATAAGCCTTCATTAGGAGTGACCAAGTGTTTTGGACACAATTAAATCTGACTCCTCTGGGTCGAATTTATCAGCTCAATAAAATAACTTCCAATTACTGCACAAATCGCAGTTTACTGGGTCACTGATAATGAGGGCCAAAGCTGCAATTTACATTCTCTATGAACTGCGTGGAAAACCCTTTGATTGAAATCTACTAATCTTTCAAAAGTACACCTTCTTTTAGTTTTTGCTATTTTTGCAAATTGTTGTTCGTATCTTTGCTTCATCAATGTTTATTAGCATACTGCCCTCTTGCATTTTCAATAATGAGTCGAATTACTGCTCTGTGAGGTCAAAGGTCAGACAATCTCAGGTCCTGTGTTATCACTGTGGACATCAAAAGTCTTGTGTTGTCACTTCCTTGGTGAAGGGTACTGGAAACAAGGCAGGCTTGCACCGTGCTCTCAAGTGCCTTTTGTGAGAAGAGATGTTGGGGATGGGGAAAGGAGAGAGGTATGGTAAGAAAACAGGGACTTCGTTTTACCAATTACATTTCGAGTAGATTTGTTGCAGAAGGCCTTAAGCGACAACAGAGCGAATTAAACATAATTTTGAGCCTGCGGGGACTCCATGCACAAAGTCGTCTGTCACTTCGAAGGCAATTTTGGCTTTATTCAAAGCGGAGACAGCGGCCTATTGAGACTTCACTTTAATTGGATACGTTCAGCGTTTAAATTGGAAGTGATGTGTGATATGGAAGCAACAACCATGGCAGTATCTCTATCTAAGATACTATCTGAATCACTCAGGAATCAGCATGCGACTTAGCTGAGACTGAGGGAGCTGTGCCTCTGCTGCGGGTGGTGCCTAAATGCAGATGGTCGGGACTTGAAGTAGGCTGAGCGCGCACACGCACATTTTAACTTAACCAAATCTATCTTTAGTAAGGTAATGGAGCAGCAGCCCTGGTTGTATTGACTAGCTGGCCAAATGCTGACAGAAGTAGCCTGGCATGCAGGGAAGTCTGTAGGTTTGGGGATAAGCCAGTGCCTCTATAAGTCCGGGGCATGACAGCTTGAGGTACTGAGGTGCACGCCTTTGTGGAGCTCATTTTGCTGACGACCATCTTTAAGGGCCGCTTATTGTAATGGAAAGAAAAGGGAGTGAACATTACTGACAGTAATTTCTCTGTGTGAAAGCCAAGATTCTGAATACCTTATGGTCAGATAACTTCCCAAGTGAAGCTGACATGGCATTCCACCAATCAGAGTCTAAAGCAGTCTAAGGCCCATATTTATACTTTAGCGCTGCATTTGCGTCGTTTTGTGACGCAAATGCGGCGCTAAAAAAGTATAAATATGGGCCTAAGACCCTTAAGTGCCTCTTCCTCAAGTGTCTCACTTACAACTGGGATCATAAAGAAACGTTTGCCTTCAGCTTATAAGGGATGTGCCGGTTGATCCCATGTTGCAGGTAAACAAGGGATTTTCCATACGCCATCACTGTCATTAACCAGTGAACATACGATCGCGGTTCATCCCCTGATCATTTCTGCTAATATTGCGTATGAGCCTCAGTCCAGAATTGTGTGTCTTTTGAGGGCCTTTAATGATGCCCTTTTTCAGCAGCGCTTCCCAAAAAGAGTGTGAACCACCCAGTCTTGACTTAACTGCTGATCCTACTGAAATTTGGTGAAAAACCGTCTTAACCACAGAGCTAACGTAAACTTTTAGGACGTCATTTTGCTTGTCAGATCAAGTCTTGACCGATTCTGTCCTAGCACATTGACAGTTGTGATCCAGTGGTATGTTGAACACTCTCTTACTTTAGACTAGTCGGCTACAACAGTAAAGTTGTTTAAAGCTTGTTGCTAAATCTGTGACATCTCTAATAAAATCCCACAACATGTCTAAAATGTGTTATGTCTTTATTTACTTTTTATTTCTTTATCAGCATGGACTTTCTTACAGTGGAGTGTGAGTGTATGTTCCAGGATCCTATTTAGAGATGAGCAGCTAGCAGAGAGAAAGTGCCTATTCCTGGAAGTAGGACTTCATTAAACAGGATAATGCAAAACAATGAGCCCTAGGCAAAGAATGTCACCAGAAAATGGTTATTTATTCCAAACAATAATCAAGAAAATGTTTAGTTATAAAAGCATTGTATAAAGGCACAATGGATGTGAGTGAAAAACGTGCTTGGTGCTGTCTCATCAGTGATGCACATCCTTGACAATGGTGATCAAAAGTGCATATCTAAAATCACAATTGCAAGGCCCGTTTTTGGTTAATCAATAATATAGATAAGGGCTCACAATTTCAGTCGATGTTTCGTTCACTAAGGAGATAGTGTTATCATCATCAGGACTCTAGATATAACCGATGCCCACAGTGATGAGTGAAAATTAAAAAAAAACTTTTGTGTAATCTGTACTATGCCGAATGCAGCGTACACTCCTACCTCGAATCCAAAGCCCTTAAACATTGAGACAACAGGATGTCATTGAAATCTTTCTCTAACTGCAGTACTTGTTATTTTGTGTATGGTACAATCTGCCTGTGCAAGAAGCTCCACATAGGACAGAAGACACAAAAGATAAGGATTTGTATATTTCAACTTCCACTAGGATCCGCCTCAGGAGGGTTACTCTGCCCTCCCCCACCCCCCGCACGTTGAAACAATACATCGAACAACTATATTATGAGAATTATCTGAGCTGGTGAGTCACCAGGGTTCACAAGACCACGCCAAGGGGGAGCAACATAGAGCATCGATTCAAAAAGGACGAACTCAGATGGATTTTGAAATTGGACACAATGAGAACCAGCATGAACTGGCATGAGCACTGGATACTTTGGATATAGATTTTGGGATGCACTATAACTCTAAATTGAAAATAATGCAACTGATGGTCTGTGTTGTGACTGACAAACTTCACTTAATGTAAACTGCACATTAATGTAAATGCGTGCAGTCACTGGCAATTTCCTTCTAATGTGGTCTGTACTGGTTCTTTTTCATTATAATTATTATTCTAAACCGCCGGCATAAATGTGGATCAAATTAGCGGTCGCTTTCCTTTCCACTATATGTTCACCAGACCACAGGGATGCAGCTTCCATCTTGCCACGTCCAATTTTCTATCCATTTGGGACTGCTTTTGTGTTGAGAGGCTCAAGCTGCACACCAGGCAGTGTAGAATCATATCCCTTGGCTTGGGACTGCTCCTTCTGACAATGTCTTCCTTCTGCACATTTTAGCCATTATTCTCAGGTAATTAGGGTGCCTTTGGATTTTTCTATTTTGGTCTTGTAGTACATTTTCCTAGCATTACCATTAGTGATCCCTTCTTAATCACAGGTATCGTACCTGATGGACTACTAATTTTTGCATTACCCTTTGAGGTAAGCAGTGTTTATTTATGAATCTGCTCATCTACTATGACTTTTTCCCATAAGGGTCACGTCTCCCCCATTCCATTTTCTTTCATCCTTTTGCAAGGTCCAGTTTTTCTGTGAGCTCCTTCTATATATAGTTTTCACACCTTACACACAATTTCTTGTTCCCTTATTATATCTATCTTTTCTTTATTTCAGCATGGTTCTCTGGCTCAGTTTGATCTAAAGTCCTGTTGACCCCTTAGGGATCGAAACATAGACTGAAACTGCAGACCCTTATCTATATTATTGATTAGCCAAGAATTGTTCATATTGTTTTTAATTTTAGATATGTATTTTGGATCCCTTTTATCACGTGTGTGTACCCTTGATGAGCGAGCACTTAGCATGTTATTCACTTACACCCACTGAGCTGTTATAGAATGCTTTTATAAAGAAACATTTCCTTCAAAGTTGTTTTGAATACATAAGCATTTGGTTGGTAGCATTGTTGCATTCATATGTCTAGGGTCCATTGTTTTGTATTATAGTGTTTACCTAAGGTCCCTGACGACCTCGAGTTCCTTGTAGAAACGCCCATTAATCAGAAAGCACACTCTTATGGTAGATATGCCAGTGAATATGTTAGCATATCAGAGAAATATGTGTGAATGGCTACCTGTCATTAAAACTGTTAGACCTGACATCCTTGGTGTGGTATTCCCCTAAACCTTTTTTCCTTTTGCTGAGGACGTGTCACTGGCAGTAGGACTCTGAACATTTTATCCCTGCTGACCAGTGCTAAAATGCTTATGCTCTTTCATTCAAACCTAGCAAAACTGGACTACACCTAATTCACAATCTAACTTATATGTAAGTCCTTTGTAAATTTTACTATTTGTACCCGGGGTATGTAAATGAAATGTTACTAGTGGGCAGCAGTTCTGTTTGTGCCATTCAGTAAAGTAGCACTATAAAACATGGTTCAGGTCTGCCACTGCAGCCTGTAGGGCGGTTTTCAACTGCCATTTAGACTTGGAAAAATGATCATATCGCCAATCTTAAAGCTTCCTTTTAACCTTTTAACAAATTACCTCTTCTGTTGGCCTTAAAGTCTCATAGGGCACTGTGCATGGTATTTAAAATTAAGACATATGTGTTTAAGTTTTAGATGTTAGACTGTTGTAAAACCTGTCTCTCCCATAAGTGTTATCTTCAGATTAGGAGCAGATAGAGATTTGCTGTTTACATTCAAATGAATGGTAATTTAAAATCCTCTTTAATGGTGAAGGAAGATTTTATATTACAATTCTGAAAATACCACTTTTAGAAAGTGCCATTTTTTTGTCCCAACCAACTGTGCCTTTCTGCCAGTGTGCTGGGTCACGGGACTGTGAAAGGCTCTGCTGTTGAGGTTTGTGTATTGCTTGCAGAAAATGAGATAAAGTGGGTTTAGGAGTGGACAGGATGGGCCATCCTGACGGGATGGCTCTGGAGGGGATGTACCCAGCCTGTCTTACACTTCAAGGGACTTTGCCTACAGCACACACAAATGACCCGGATACCTAGCCTGTTCTGCTTTTTGTCACCCTTGGTAGTTTGACCATGGACCAGGGGAAGAACTGATCAGAACCTTTTTTGGGAGTAGGGCAGGAAATTCCCCCACCAAAGGCTGGTACCAGGAATAAAAATATGACTCTCAGAATCACTCATTAGAACACTCAGGGACCTGTTGAAGATTCAGAAGACAGTGTACAATACTGCAAGAAGGACTACTTTGCTGTCTGAAGAAATAATTATGGACCTATTTGCCTTAATCTCAGATTACCCAGAGTTACTCCAAGGGTCAGTTGGCTGACCTGTGTGAGTACAGGGACATGACAAGCTTCCAGAGGCCTCCCAGCAACTGCCCAGCTGACCAGCTGTAACTGGACTTGCATGGGTCTTCCTCAGCCCTGCTGCTGGACTGTACTGGAGTGAATCCTGATACCCAAGAGGTATCCTTCCAGGTTCTGGATCCTTGGCTAGCACAGTGGGGGCTCCTGTAAGGAGAAAAAGGGCTACTTGCAACCACAAATGGGCCTGTTTGTACCAAAACCCTGTGGCCTGTGATAACTACCAATATGAGATTCCAATGATGCCTTCTTTTCATGGCAGCAGAACCCTCATAACGCTCACGCTGACTGGTAATGCAAGACCTGCACTTCACGCTACAGCAACAACAGCCCACGAAATCCAGCTACAACCCGATATTTGTGTTATAACAATGACTGCCCATGATGATTGACCTGCGCTTCATGCTGAAAGCCTCCTCTTTGCGGCCTCCTCCAACATGACTGGAGCTCTATGCGCCAGACTTGAGAAGGTAATTATTTAGTTGGCCTGTTACAAATGGGGTCTCTAGTTGGTAGTGGTTTGCACCCTGTCCAAGTAGGAACCATCACTCTAGTCAGAGTAAGAGACTCACACAGCGAAGATAACCCCTGCTCGTCTCTTTGGTAGCTTGGCTTAAGCAGTTATGCTTATCTCAGAGGCAATGTGTAAAGTATTTGTACACTCTCACAGTAATACAGTGAAAATACCACAAACGTACTCCACACAAGGTTAGAACAATAGCCAATATTTATCTGAGTAAAACAAGACCTAAAGGACAAAAATCCAACATACACAAGTAAAGATCCGAATTTTCAAAGATTACATTTTAGTATAGTGCTTCCAAACATAATTGCTTCAACTGGGGTTATCATGGCGTCATGACGGACTCATTTCCAACAGTCTGATGCCACTCACAAGGGAGTGCAGGCTGGTCATGGAGACGCACCGACCCCGAGTACAGTACCTTGGAAAAAGATGAGGAAACAAAGATGCTGTCCAGAGTTCGGGAGGTGAGGCGTCGCTGGAGCCTTTGTGGGGCATACATTCCTTACTGCTACCAGGGAGGTGAGGAGCCGTTCCTTACTGATAGGCAGGTAAGGTGAGGTGTTGATTCCTTACGGCAGCAGGGGAGGTGATGCAGCATTGGTGATGAGGCACCAGTGCCTTAGGACAAGGCGGGTGGATGGATCAAGCAGGTAAAGATGCGAGACGTCGACTTTTCAGTGTCACAGTCATACCACGGGGCCACAGGTGCTGTGACGGAGTTGGGTGTCACAGATGTTGATGGCACAGCACTTGGGAGTCATGCTGTGGTGAGACTTCGGAGATGCTGTGGAAATCTTAGGCCTGTGTTGCAGGTCGGGGTCATTGCACTCATCAGGGACCATGGCTCTGATGAAGGCAGCAGCACAGAATCAGAGAGAGATGCCTGTGCTGAAGTCGCTCTGGAGTCGATGTGCTTAGTTTCTTCTTAGATGCAACAGAGTTTATTTCCAATGGCCCAGGAACAGGGTTTGGCACCACTTGGCAAGTCAGGACTTTCAGCAAGAGAGCCAGGGCACTGGCAGGTGAAGTCTTTGATGGAACTGAGACTTCTTTACAGGAGGCAAGCTGAGTCCAAGCCTTGGAAAGCAGGACGTGGAAAGCAAAGTCCAGTTCTTTCACTCCCAGGACAAAAGCAGGAGGCCAGCACAAGGCAATAGGCCAAGTTGCAGTCCCTCCTACAACTCTCAGCTCTTCCGCCTGGCAGATTGTCTTCAGTCCAGGAGTGTTTTAACTCTGTGGTGTCAGAGGTCCAGTACATATACCCATTTCTGCCTTTGAACTAAGCAAACTTAAAAAATAAGCCTTTGTAGTGCCCAAAACCCTGCCTTTCCCTGCCCTCACCCCAGACACATTCCAGGGGGTTGGGGACTGCTTTGTGTGAGGCCAGGCACAGCCCTATTCAGGTGCAAGGGGCAGCTCCTTCCACCACTTCAGCCCAGGAAGACCCATCAGCCTGGTGATGGGCCATCAGGACATACAGGGCCCACCTCAGTTCCCTTTGTGTGACTGTCTAGATTGAATGCACAAACAGCTCAACTGTCATCCTGACCAAGACATGTATTCCACAGACTGGCAGAGGCACAGAATAGTTAAGCAAGAAAATGCCCACTTTCTAAAAGTGGCATTTTCAAACCTACAATTCAAAAAACAGCTTTACCAAAAGATATATGTTTAAATTGTGAGTCAGAGACCCCAAACCCAATGTGCCTATCTGCTCCCAATAGGAAATTACACTTAAAAGGTATTTCAAGAAAATCTGCATGTTACCCTGTGGGAGAGACAGGTCTTGCAATAGTGAAAAAGGAACTTAGCAGCATTTCACTATCAGGACATGTAAAACACAGCAATATATGCTATACATTTTAAATAGACTGCACCCTACCCACGGGGCTACCTTGGGCCTACGTTAGGGGTGACTTACATGAAATAAAAGGGAAGGTTTGGGCCTTGCGAGTGGGTTCAGGTACCAAGTCGAAATGCCAGTTTAAAATTGTCCACATAGATACTGCAGTGGCAGATCTGAGACATGTTTACAGGGCTACTCCTGTGGGTGGCACAATCAGTGCTGCACGCCTACTAGTAGCATTTGATCTACAGGCCCTGGACACACATGATGTACTATACTAAGTACGTATTAGTAAATCAAATGTGCCCATTATGGATAAACCAATCACCAATGTAATTAAGACAGAGAGCACTTGCACACTTGCACTGGTCATCAGTGGAAGAGTGCCCAGAGTCCTAAAGCCAGCAAAAATGAAATTCAAAAGAGGATCAAAAACAGGAAGTCAGAAGCAAAATGCCAGGGGAAACCTTCCCAACAGCTGACAGGTCTAAGAAGAGCTTACTGGTCTCTGTATCTGAACTGTGCTCTATCGTAGTGAATTTGAACTTTTGACTTTCCACAAGTCTACCTTAACCAAAGCATACAGCTTTGTGCTTTTAAGCACTGTATTTACACAAAAACTTAAAAATTCAATGTCTCTGGTTCTACTGAATGACTTTTCGTCATCCTGTTATCATTTTATTTATTAAAATTGACTCTACTTTTCTAAATTGGTTTAGGATATTTGGTGAGTTGTGTTTTCACTTTATTACTGTTTGTGTGCTGCATAAATACTTTAAACATTGTGTCTAAGTTAAGCCTGACTTATTTTGTGCTGAGCTACTGAAGTTTTAAGCATGGATACATTTAGTTACTTTTGTGGTTGACCCTAACAAGAATTGTGGTTGTTTCCTGAGTGGGGCTTTCACCCCACCTCACTCAATAACCCAAGTTCTATCAAATACCATATCTACTCTTATTCAACCTGCCCATTCATCTGCATTCACGTGCCAGACATTGTTCAGACTTCCTCATGGAAATATATTCACTGGTGTAACCACCATATGCTTGCGTTGTTTATTTAATCTTGATGAGTACAGACTATTATTTGGTTACTATAACTGTACCATTCTGAAATGTGCATATATTTGTGTGTTTTTTTTATTTGTGAAATTAATAATCATGGTTGGTGTATGTTGTGTTAAATGAGGTACCGTAACAGACTATGACACCTCAGCTGAACTTTTAATGTCTCTCTAACAATACCACATTTAATATTGTCCACTAAGGATTCATTTCTGCAAAGTGACCTACTCAGTTGATGCACACCACTGCAATGCTTGTATGTTTTCAACTGATATGCATGTTGACCACAGTAAAGGTTGATTGTGACTAGATTTTAAATGCAAATATCTTACATCAATGAGACTTGTGTCATCAAGAAGACTGATTTGATCACAGAGACATAGAGCTGGACATTCAACATGTGCCACAGTGGCCTCCAGCCGTTCGTAGTATAAATACACAACCCTTCTTCATCTTCTACCTCGAAGATGGCAACCGGCTGGGCAGTAGCTTGAACATTTCATGAGATTTTGTGTCTCCCAGTTGCCATTGCACCTTCTGTTTGGCACACCTCCAAACAAAGTCTTGAACATAGTCCCAGAATCCCACCCAGGTAGTACCTGTGTTTATGAAATGATAGGATACAGAGAAATTTAGAACTCATGGACCTACAGTGATAAGACTTGTGCGACAAAGAAGACTAGATTGATACAAGAGACATAGGATCAGGTATTCAAACCATCTTCTGCCTCCAAGATGGTACCCGTATTTAGATAGGCAGAGGTGCAATGGCTCAGGAACGGCTGGCCATTATTTAATCTTTTTATGGATCGAAGTTGCAGGGTGCCATGGCGCAGCAGACTTTACCATACATTTCAGCCACTGTGACAGCTGAACATGCCTCTTCATAGTGAGTTTGGTGAGTTACACAACCTGTGAGACCTTTAAGGGGGTCCTAATGAGAGCTTAATAGTGCTTCCCCCAGTCCCCTTTTCCTCCTCAATGTATGAAGCAGTCTGCTTGGTAACTGAGTTAAAATACCCAAAGAGTCACCTGGCATAGTGTATTTTTATTATTCTAAATGGTTATACTTGACTGTTTGATGTTTTTTAAATGATTTCCCTTTTGGAATCCACCTCTGGAGTCTCTGCTTGCATATACATGGTTCTCAGGAAAGGCCTTTTTGAAATACTACCAGCTCTACCTAAGAGTCTCGCTGGAAAAATAGGAAGAATTCTTCAGACCCTAGACCTTAGAGAAGGTTGTTCTTTGCAGAAAACCATAATTTGAATTGAAGTCTCATGGCAGACATGCTTCATCCCGCCCTTTCAACCTATCTAGCATGTTTCTTCATCACAGGAAAGTCCTAGCTCTGAGCCGACAGAGCGCTCTGTGTGTTTAGCCTGGCATCATGATAACATATCCGTGTTATCATGTACATCTATATGGAAAACGTGTAACTTCCATAAGAGTTAGGTCAATGTAGGGCTCCCTCATAGTGCGATTAACCTACTGGGTTAATCCTACCATATGGCAAGGTGTTGTTCCTGACCGGTGACCTATAACAAGCTACAGCAGGCAGATTTGCAGCACCCAGTGTCCATCATCAGCACCATCTTGTCGCCGGATCATTTATCTACACCTTCGAGCAGGAGCCTGACCAATGACCCCCAAAGATCAGGCAGTCCAGCATGACACATTTCATGCTCCAGGTAGGGTTTTAAGTGTTACAGACCTTTCCCTTCATTCTGGCACTATGTGAGACTATGGCCCAGATTGTCAAAGGTTTAACATTGGCTTAGCGTTACTTTTTTAACGTTAAACCAATGCTAACATTTTTTTGGCATTCACAAATGCAACACAAATAGGTATTTGCATTGGTTTGTATGACGAAGTAACGCAAAGCAGTGCAAAACACTGCTTTGCCTAACTTTGCATCAATGGGGTGTTACATGGGTGGTGCATGGGCGTACCTGTGCTACAACTCATGCATTCTGATGCTAAACCCAATACTGAAACATCAGAAGAAAAGATATAGCACCAAAAATTAATGTCTTTGAAAAGCAGGCACAAAACAGAGAAATGTCTTCATTTCTCCCTCTGTTTCCAACTTTGCAGGTGTGCTGCACTGTACAGCTCACATACTATGTGGGAAAAGCATTGCACTAGTCTAAGCATAGTATTTGGTACAGGAAAGGTATCCTTCCTGTACAAAACTTATGCTAGACTCACACAGACACACAGGGCAATGAAGTTGGTGTACTGCATATGTCAGAATGGCAGCATGGCCCAATAATGCAGCCCTGCGGGCTGCTCTGCTGACGCTGGGAGCTGCCGGGAACGTGGACCTGTTGCAGCCTAGTGTTTTGCAGAAGGCCTAGGTCGGTCTAGAAAGACTGACCCTTGCAACGTACAATGGTGTGGCTGCTGCTGTAGTGGCATGCAGCTAGCCCAAAGGTAAAGCTGGGGCAAAAGGGAAGGGGAGGAAGGTTTTCTCCTGGGGGTGTGGGGGGGGGGCAAGATTGTAGGGATGCCTACGAGCCTCATGTTGGCCCCAGAAAATGCAGAGATTGGGACCAGACAGCTGGTGTGCAAGGCCCTGGTGGGGGAGGGTCCCTCAGGGGGCTGATGGAGAACAAAAGGAGTCAGGGAGGCTGGGGGTTTGACAGGGGGTGCAAGTTGGGAGGGTCCCCTGGACCTGAGTGTGGCCAAGGTCTTCTAGTGGCATTGACAATGTGGGGCAAAGAACTGTGCAACAGAACAGTAATGTTTCATGTGATTAACATGACTGTTGGTGAGCTTGTGAACCTGCAGCGGGCAAGAGATTTGCGGGTTTTGAGGCTGCTAAGATGCTTTATGCTGCTGTGTTTGCAAAAGAATATTGTCTTTGAGACAACACAACACATGCACATAATGTTATTGCTGATTCGTTATCTCGATCACAGTGGCATCATTTTTGCAGCATGGCTCTGGGAACAGAGGAGGTCAAGATAGAGGTCCCTATGGAGGTCTGGGAGTGGGGGGGCTTGAGAGGTTTTAGGCTATTCTGAGGTCTTTAGTGGACGCCGTGAAGAGGGGCTATCGGCTAACCTGGACAGAATTCCAGAAGTTCCAAGAGAGAGCAGGGAGGACATCGCTGAGAGAATGTGCTGACAGGGAAAGATCAGTGATGCTTTTTGCTTTGGAATTGCTGGATAAGGGCCTGTGTCCTACGACCATTGCTGGAAAACTGGCTGGGCTCGCCTTTTATGGAAAATTGCTCTGTTTTTTTTTTACCTAGCAAGGGATGACATGCTGAGCAGGGTACTGAAGGGTTGGCCTAGTGAGAGGCCGTGTGCACAGAGAGGTTTGCAGGAGGCCATTACGTTTGAACTGTTTTGAACTGTTGGGTGACATTTTGGGTTGGCTGGGTTGGTGCTGTTATGACAGTTTTGAGGTGTTGGTGTTTCATCTGTCTATAATTTGGATGTTTTTTGGAGCATTCAGAGTGTCTGAGGTGTTGGGAGGTGAAAGGGGCATCAGGCATGATGAAGTGCGATTGGAATCAGGTTGTGTGGGGATATGGTTGAGGAAGTCTAAGACAGACCAGGTCAGGAGGAGGAAGTGGATCTTGTTGAATGAAGGGGAATGTGACACAGTGTGCCTGGTGTGGGAGTGGCGTGCCTTTCTTGAGTGGCCCGGGTTCAACCATGCAGGCATTTTTTTGCGATCAGGATGGCAGCAGAGTCATGGCTTTTCAGCTTTTGGCAGTGCTGCGCAAGGCGGTGGCGGCGGCAGGTCGTGATCCTGCATTGTTCGGGACTCATTCTTTTCAGATTGGGGCAGCGACATTGGAGGCGCTTGGGATGGGGATCATACAGAATACAGCCGATTGGGAGGTGGCACTCAAAGAGCAGTGAGCGGTATGTTCGTAAATAAAGGAGGTTGGGGGAGCCTTGGGATACAGGGAGGTAAAGGTTTTCAGATTGGAAGTTAATCTATTTCTCTTTTCCTAGGATGTGTGGGTAGCTCATTGTGCCAAAGAGCAGTGATTTAGATAGTTGGGCACTCGTTTGTCCACTGGGTGGCAAAGTATGCAGAACAAAAGATTTATGGACGCAATCTTGGACTGGCCAGCAAGCAAAATGAGGTGCTATGGTGGGGAAAGCGGGCATGAGGTGGGGTGGTCTACTGCCTTCTCTGACCTCTATGGTGCCTAAATGGGGTTGTCCGGGTATGTTGGTGATTCATTTGGGGGGAAATGATTTGCTGCAATTGTCCGGTTTGACGCTACTGCAACACATGCAGCAGGACTTGGAGATCCTTAAGAAGAAATTGTCAGGGACATGTTTGGTCTGGACAGAATTTGTGCCACACAGAAGGTGGAGGGGAGCAGTCAAGCACGCCGCCATCGACAAAATCCCCAAGAAGGTTAACAGGGCAATGAGGGCTTTCTGTGCAGGACATGGTATCAAGATGGTGGCCCACAGAGGTATTCATGAGGAAGACGGGGGCTTTTTCAGGATGATGGAGTCCACCTTTATTTGTGCGTTGGGGAGCTTGTGGAACAAATGGCTGTGGTGTGAAAAGAACAGGTGGAATTGAATTTGTTGCAGTAGCATTTTCTTTTCATGGGTGGGGCAGCAAAACACCCCTTTGGGGGTTTCTTCTGGGTGGTGATACATGGGGGTGGAGAGTCAGATGCAGGTGAATCCACCGCTTGGGACAATGAGTAAGGAGTTCAGGTGAAAGGGAATCTGGGGGTAGGTTGACTGGAACAGGTGAATGAAGTGGTGGTTGGAGGATGTTTTGAAAGGAAGAGACAAGGATGACGGTGATGGAGGAAGTGGCTGGGGTGAAGGGCAAAAAGAATGCATGAGGCATTGTTGGAGAGCAATGGTGATGACTGGCAAAGGAGAAATATAGTTGATATGTTTAAGAGTTTAAGATGTTGGTTGTTACATGTTGGAATGTTTTAGTTGCAATCCTATCCTAATAAATGGCTTTTTGGACTAACTGGTGTCATGATGATTATCCCACAACAACGGCGCTAGGGAAAGGGGAAGAGAGTGCCATTTCTATGAGAATATGCCATTCTCCTGCTCTCTGATTGTCACGAAACGCAGCACAGCAACTTTGGGTGCTGCACTGCATTCATGACACCTACCAGAATCTGGGCCTAAGGGTCACTTTACTGTGGCATGTATTCTTAAGTCACTCGCCTAGGTTCCTTCTGCCAGAACACTGCCACTTTAATATTATTTGTGTAGTACTTCTGTTATGGTAGCAACTTTTAGGGATTCATTGAGACTCAGTGAACCTCACTGCAGTTTTCTTTATTACAGAAAAAGATAATGTATCAGTCACTCAGAGTCCAAGCCACACCTGGCATAGTCCAGCATTGGATGCCTCTAAGGGGGCTCTTTATTAAGAGTTCTTTCCCCTGGGGATTTCACCAGTGGCATTATGTAAGATGATGCCCCTGCAACCCACCTGCAGAATTTGAAGAGAGGCACTGGAGACTTCTATATCCTACAGATATGCATAGGCCTTTGGCACCCCTAAAAGATTAAGGTCCACTGAAGAGTTGGAGCCCCTGCATCACAGGGGTTGCAGGAGCATGTGCTACACCCGTAGATTTCACTATGATGCACCAGTTTTCACTAGGCTGCTAACATTAGCATTTCTTTCGCTGCCTTGCCACAACCCTAACAATTTGTATAATGGGCTAATACAAATAAAAATGGCGAATATCAAAGACAGAGGCCCGTATTTATACTTTTTTTTCGCCGCATTTGCGTCGTTTTTTGACGCAAAAACGGCGCAAACTTGCA
This sequence comes from Pleurodeles waltl, assembly GCF_031143425.1. Lineage (NCBI taxonomy): Eukaryota > Metazoa > Chordata > Amphibia > Caudata > Salamandridae > Pleurodeles > Pleurodeles waltl. The sequence goes on along the minus strand of NC_090440.1, from coordinate 1,536,796,040 downwards.
AAATGCCATTGTATTTTGTAGGTTTGCGCCTTTTTGCGTCAAAAAGCGGCGCAAATGCGGCGCTAAAAAAAGTATAAATACGGGCCAGAATATTGAGGTACTATGGATCTATTTAGGACAATATCTCGAAATGAAGAATCAAAAGGTAAGTAACTATATATTTTCGATGCCTCTCTCCACATACACGTACCTTGACAATATATATCCTCAAGGTACATAGATGTGTAGTAAGGAACAATAAATCTTTGTTCCTCTATATGCACTTATCTTTTGGCATTTTGGCACTTGATATTTTTTCCTCGATATTATTAGTAAGCTTTCAGAAAAGCGTACAACACAGTTGCGAACACTGTACTGTTTGGAAATGTTCAGAAACAAGTAGAGATTGGAAACCTCTCCCTCATAAATGATGCGAATTCAAGCCACGTCCGCTTCTGCTTTGATCCAGTTAGAAACTATTTCTAGCCATTGTTAAAGATTTAATATATTGAATTATGAATAAGTGATTTGCTTGAAAGACGTCTTGCACAGTGAAATGTCTTAAAAAATAGCATTCTTGTGCAATGCCAGGGAGGGTGGGGGTAGTTATAGGTTTTAATATTGGATTCTCTGCTGGGCTTGGACAGTTGTCTGCCCTGCCGTTTCACTCCTCAAAGGCGCTTCCAAATCGTCTCCCCTGGCAACAGCTGTCCTAGTTCTTGTGATGAGAATGTTTTGTTTTAGTTTATGTGCTACCTGTTAAAACCAGCGTGAAGTGGATTAGTATTTGAGCAGAGCTGTCATTTTCAGGCTCCTGCTGAGCTGCAAAGTAACTGCGTGGTTCTTCACCGATTGAAATGTTCAGACTAAGAATGAAGGATTGGTACCTGGGTAGGCTGGTCCGAAGGGCACACCACGACAAATCTGTCTTTGATTATGACAGGGGCGTCCAAAGCAATTACAAGAAAGCAATCCCATTCCAGATTTTCATGAGAATCACTGACTATTTAAATAAGTTCTACTTAAATGCATTGTGTAAAAATATATCTACTGTTGAGTTCCTGATAATCCGTCATGGTTTTGAGTCACTTGGACGTTAGACGTCCCAGGTTCATAGTATCGGAATCGCAGTGAGGTTATAGCTCTTGGAAGTGGTAGAGGAGAGTGGAAAGTCTACATTGCATATGGGAAAAATAAATTTATATCAGATTTAATCACATTTAAACCCACAATTTCTAAATGTGTTTTGAGGATTACGTATGTTCATTTAATATTCTGTTGAAGAAATAATTTGTTTCTATGTACAATAGTTTGTATTATGTTAGTGCTTATCAAACTTTGCAAACTATAGAGATAGTCACTTGGTAATGAAGTACCTTAGACCCCGTGAACCATAGTTTGAATGAAGAAACATCTATAGGTGAATAGAGGGAGTTTACCACTAATATTTAGCTTAAATTGCACAATGCTATGCTGATTGTTTGTGAGAAACTACTAAAGCTTTCTCTCCAAGAATGGAAGTTTATGAAGGGGTGCATGATAGTTAAGTTTACATATTAAGACGGTAGATTCACAATTGTAGTAGGCTTATGTATGATGCACAAAGCCTTACACTTTGTTAACTACTCGCAGAAAGCTGACAAGAGCTGGCGAGAGGTCGTCTAATTTTTTTAACGTATTCAGAACGCAGGATCATGTCTTCTAAGTCGTCTACAATTTCTCAAGATGTACACTAGCTAATTTATTTATTTAGGCTTGACAAAGGTTTATTTATTCCATGCTGTTATGTACATCAATGACAAACATAAAGATGTAAAATCACCAGAGAATATGCAAGCATTGAAAATAATATAAAATTAATTACATAACAATAAAATAATACATAAAAGACATAAGGGCATATTTTCAAGAAAGTAGCACATTGGTCTCTTCTGCCCCACCTAACAACACCATGGTTGCGCCGTATTGACAATAAGGTGCAGTATGGCAGTTGTTAGGACAGTAGCGTCAAAATGTGTGGCGCTATTGTGGAGCTTTGCTGCACTAGCATCAAAAATGCTGATGCTAGTTCAGCAAAGCACAGGGAGGTCCATTGATCAAAATGGGTGCATCGTTTTAATGCCTGCTCTGAGCAGGCGTTAAAAATGACAGAAAAATGGTGCAGCGAAATTTAAATTTCACTGCAAGATTTTTTCAGGCCTCCCTGCGTTGGAACTCCCCACTTCCATACATTATGCCTGACGGAGGCATAATGTGGATCAAGGAGTTGCCAAGTGGTGCAATGCAAGCATTGCACCACTTTGTAAATCTGGTATGGGGGAAAGACCGCCTTAGCATAAAATATTTACGCTGTGGCAGCACTAAGGCAGCACTAGGAGCTTGTAAATATGCCCCATAGAGGCTCATTTGACTTTGGGGATAGGTGTGGCAGTCCACCATGGGAGTGGAGTCCCTGTAATCTGCACAGCTCCCTCCCCACCTCCCTCAGTATAGGACCTCCCACTGTGTTATGAGACCCCTGCTGCTTGCATCCCAGAGGAACAAGGTTGTCCCTGTATGGCTGTGTGTGGGGCACCAGATGCAACTAGTTGCTGGTGTTCAAGTATGGAAGATAGACTCAGGGAAGGCATTTTAAGGTTCTGATTTGATGGACATGTGGTGCAGAGAGTGGCAGGGCTTGGCGATTATCGGAGGTCCTTATGTGCTGCATTTTCTTTAGGCAAAGGGTAAGTGTAACATGGGGCTACTGTCTCTATGTTTGTTCTCCTATGTCTGTGAAGGCAGAAGGAGGCCCTGCTGCTCCTCACACTATGTGGCAAGAGAAAAGTAGCGGGTGTGAGTGGAACAAGGCAGCTAAATGAGAGGAGACCTGACCTTTTCCAGGTAGGCTGTGGCAACCTAGAGTAGAATCCATAGGCGTTCTACTGAAACAAGCATGTGCAGAAGTTCATAAGTGAGTTGGGGGAGGTAACTACTAGTTTATCTCCTTTTCAGACAGTGAGTTTGTTTACTTCACCTAAGATATTTAGGCCCTGATTTATACTTTTTCACGTAAAACTGCGCTAATGCAGTTTTGCATCAAAAAAGTTAGCGCTGACTAGCGCTGTTTTTTAACGCCATTCGGGCATCAAATTTATACTTTGACGCTGGGTGGCGCTAATAAATGTTTAGAGTCATTTTTCCCACTTTACCCATTGTGCCTTCTCGTAAGGCAAAATGACGTTAACGGAGTAAAATGACTCTAATCCAGTTTACGAAATGGAAACACATGGAAACAAAGCAGAAATGCACCATTTTTGCCTGCAATAGCATCAAAAAGAGACGCAAATGGAGCAAACAGTGCAAAGAAGCCCCAAAATGGATCCCAGAAGCCAGATGAAACCCCAGGGAGACCCCAATCAACCAGGAACCAGCCAGCAGGACACAGACAAGACCTAGGTGAGGGAGAAGAAAAAGTGTTATTTCAATGGAGAGGAGCACGAAATACTGATGAGAGAGGTGACGGAGCATCAAAATCAACTCTTCGTCACCTCCAAATTGCCAATTGGAAGGAGAGAGGCAATCTGGCAGCAGATTGTGGATACGGCCAACAGTGTGGCAGAGGTTAGGAGAACAGTGACTGAGTGCAAGAAACATTGGCATGACTGCAAGAGAAGGACCAAGTGAAAAAACGACACTGAACAGGAGGGCAGCACTGCAAACTGTAGGTGGGAGTCCAGCACCCCAAGAGGACATGGATGAGATGGAGGAGATGGTTGCAGCGGTCATCCCGGAAAAAATCGTCACAGGGATACAAGGACAGGACAGTGCAGAATACCAGAATGCCAGGAAACACCACAAATGCAGGGTAAGTTGCATGGGGGAAATTTATGCTTAAATGTCAATTGCAAGAAGGGGGAGGCACATAGAACTCACACAATGTATGAGGGTTACAATGCACACTAAGCAACTTGCACCATCCCAACGTAAGCTTATCCATGTACCTGTGCCTTGGGAGTGCCATACACCATTGAAACATACACAACCTGGACATATTAAAAACACCAGGCCTAAATACCCACATGTACAAATACAGCACATGGATGGATGGAATGTATTATCACTGTGCCACTGGTTGTGATATCATTAAATCTTGCATGTATTCACATCAACACCACTAACACGACCAAGACCTCAGAGACCAGGTAGTCAGTCAACACCATTCCTGGGGCTACTATATAGTGGTGTCTCTTGCTGTAATATTTTGTAACAGCCTTGCCTCATTGCCCAAACGCATGTGTGCTGCATCTCACAGCACACTAGTCATTGCAACTGTGCCAACAGTACCCAGGCATGTGTCGGTAGCACCACCACACTTAGGCAGCACATCCACATGAGGCGGCCATCCCAACATTACGCAGCCAGGGTGCCCCTGGGTGCATGGAACAATTAACTCAACAGGTGCTGACGGAATAGCAGGCAGGAGTGGAATCGTTGGTTACATGCCAGTACCCAGACCAACTAAACTGAAGTTGTGTTCAACCACATATTGATGCTGAACTGAAATGTGCCAATACACAAAATTTGTACCACAGATACCAAACAGTAGGGCACAACAGTCTCAGGCTGAGCCCACAACTATTTGGACACAACCATGTCAGGCACATGGGAATTGAGAAATAAACACACTCATACAATACATGGGGTATGGCTTTCACATAATGGTGGTTAATTCCACATCAACGGGCGGAGGATGGTACATAGGCAAGCCTGGTGCTGGTAAGACTGCCAATGCAGTGTACCCACTGCACTTGGCAGTATGAGTCACACGTTGGGATGGCAGCTGGTAATATGTCTTCACATGGTAGCTCTGTGGGACACACACTGACAACATAGATGGATCAAATAGACTCAGTGCCAGTTGTGGGCTGCATTGGGTGTAACAGGACACGCTGCACCCTGCCCTGCAAATCAGGAAGTGGAAAGGGCAAAGGGCCAAGGTATGGGACACCCTGCACTACCCATGCCAAGTACATGGGCTGTGCAGGGCCACCCAGGGGCACACCACACCACTTCACCAACAATCATTTCATGGGAGTTACACCACCATGCAAAGGCTGGAGGAAATTTGGAAATATACCCGGAGGGTAGTGTTGAATGTGTCACAGGTCTGGTGTCACAGGACTGATGTCATAACCAGTTTCTCAGCTGCTGGTAACCTGTCATGTCCAGGCCATTGGCTTATGGGGCATTACATATTGACAACAGTTGCCACCACCACCTGTGCTGTAGGGGGTGAACAATTGCACAGTGGCAATCAGGTGCCCCTTGGACTGTTGCACATGAAATATGAACCTCAGGCCCTGACCTGAGTACAACTCCTCAGAATTGGCAATGTCCATAGACACACCATCAGGCACTGTCAAAAACAGAATGATGTACACAGCAGGAAATTCATACCCATATTGGCCATCCCTGGGTTCAAACCTGTGCTTTTGTCACATGAGCTGTACTGTCACCATGCTGCACTCATGTAACAAGGAGGGCTGCATTGAGGGGGAGGATATAGGTGTTCAGTAAAGTAAACAACCTACTCAGACAGGAGTAGAATCAGTGCTCTGCCAGGTCCATAAGTGCTATGCAAAGTAGCACACAAACACAAATCACAACATGAGTAGACATCAATGGCAACAAGAGCACAGTGTGGCGACTATGCCATCCCTGAGGTGGTGCAAGGTCTTAGCACAGCATGGGTGTATGTGAAACATGTAAGACTGGGACAGGTGAAAATTGCCTTGTGTGGTGCTGTGCCATGAGCACAGCAACACACATTGCAAGGCAACACCATGAAAATGGTTGCCAAGGGAGGGTAGAACAAGATAAGAGGCCATCAAGACACAAGAAGGATAGACAACACACTTAGAAGATATGACATAGCCAACTGTGGCAACTGGGATTCCATTCATGTGACATGCAGGTTGGGCATAGGGCTGTAGACTGCAGCTATGATGTACTGGAACAATCCATTGGAACTAATGGGCACATCATAGGCCCCTAGCGCCACTGAAGCGCTGTGATGCTTCAGTGGCGCTAAGCACTGCGCTGTATTGACAAGGTAGAGTTAAGACGCTTTTTATGGCATTATGTCACCTTGTAAATACATAGGCACCTGATCATGACAGTACATGGAAGGTGGTGCAATGGGTGTTGCTGTGGGTGTGCCACAGCAACACACAATATATTTCAATGCTGCCTCAGATAAATGGAATATTGTAAACTTGGTTTAGGGCCAAACCTACTACGCTAGCCCCAGGGGTGGCATTAGCAGGGTGCAAGGAGGAGGAATACATTTGTACCTCCTTAATTTCTGAATTCCTGTGTCTGATGCAATCTGCAGCATGCCAGAAATGATTGTTTAAGACCATGAAGGTGTAACTCCATGAACATAAATGATCATATGTAAATGATGATTTGGCTCTTCCGAGTGTGCTGCATTCTACAGCTCACACAGAAGTGCCACAGTGCCATTGGTCATTGTTAATGTGCATGAAAGGACACTTTCACACACATTAACAGTCACACCCCTCAACCCATACATCCTTGCACAATGGTGCAAGGATGCCTACAATTATACTGGCAGCTGAATTTTGCACCAGAATGGGAGACAACACAGGGGTGCCCCATAATCACTTGCATACGGTGCAATCTTGTGTCATCAAAGTGAAAAAGTGTGGCGCAGATTATTAATGCACAGCACCAAGCTGCACCACTTCTACATCAACATGGGCCTATTATGACAATGAGCCTCAGATATCAAGTCAGTGGAGTGACTTGTCAACTGTCATAACACAGATAGTCTGATTTTACACCATCTCATTGCAGAGGGTGATGGCTCTCCTGCGGATCTGCCTGTCCTGGAGTACCTTGATGACCTGGATGACCAGCTGCAACTATCAGCCAAGAGACCCTCCAAGTCCTTGTGAACATGCAGACACCACCTCCGGTCGCAAGGAGGAGTGTTGAATTAGCAGACATCCCACAGGCCCGACTTAGCACCCCAAGAGTACGACCTGTCAGCACCGACACAGCAGAGGACTCCGAGGACACAGGCACCAGCTTCGAGAGGACAGTGGTGGGAGTGCAGCGGGAGCTGGCCAAGGAGGTGCGGGTGGGGATGCAAACAACAGCAGCCAGCCTTGATGGGATGCGGACGTGCATGGTTACGGCAACAGAACAGACTGCAGCCAACTTACGCACACACTCCCTTAATGCGAGGAGTCCAGGAGTGTCTGAGGGACATAGCTGCTGCCAGGAGGGAGAGGCCACAACACCTGCCCTGCCAAACTGGCAGCAGTGTGTCTGAGGACCATAAGGACTCCATGCACCTGGAATTGGTCTCCCTCAGGGCAGACATGGATGCCTACCACAGGGATGTTGCAACTATACTTAAAAAACCAGCAGCTCTTCCTTGCTGCAGTGATGCCATATGTAGTGCCACAGATGGCAGCTGCCAGGAATTGGGAGTCCACATCTGTAACCACTGAGGTGTGTGTGGCCCCCTCTACCTCCCCATTACCTCCATCAAGAGTAGAGGAGGCACCACACACATTGAAGATGAAGACATGGAACAGATCATCTTCACCCGTAGGAGTTCCCGGTAGTACCAGCCCATGCCACATGGGCAGTATTTTCCTTAGTCCTGTGCTTGACATCATGCCAGTGTTGGTACTCTGACAGATATGCACTCCACCTCAACACACTGTTGACCACTCTGCTATGGAGTGCTATTGTCCCTAACTTTCCATTTTGCAATTTATGTACTCCTGCAATGAAAGACACTTTACCCAAACATGTCCCGTGACATGTCCCTCAACCCTGTGTTGTGTCCCAATAGGATGGGTTCCACAAATGGGGCCACAGACCTGGACATTGTATACACTTTGCACTGTTACACTTGTAAATAAACAACACCTACACAACCAGCATGTTTATGTGTTGTGACACTTCTACTATGCCTAGTGTTTGTGATGTGTGTAACATGTCTCAAGTCACAGAGTGTCAGTACAAGAGTGCACGTATATGTGGGCACATATCTATACACATGGTACCTACATGTTGTACGTTGATGTTGGCCTCATCCCCTACAATCAAATCACTGAATATGTGACATAGTTTGAAAACATGTATGCCACACCCACTACATACTGCAAGAATGGTTGTGAAACAGTCATCAGGCAATTTCGTCAGCTGGGAGTACCACTAGAACACATTGGTGTGCAACAGAGGGACTCAAGCTCAACCCTTATTGCCACTGGTCAGTTTAGCAGGATAGGAATGGTATGGAGGCAGTAGTAACATGTCCCACAGTGCCCAACATCCCAAAACAAAACACATACAATGTTAGCTGAATTCCCACACCTATCCTGTCCTATACATGGTCAACATAGTCAGCCCGAGTGGTGGGAACACTGGATGGCAGGTGCGCAGGTAAGTAGATGTGTTGTAGCAGCCAATGTGACAGCTCACTCATAAGGAGGTGTTGAAAATGTCAAGAGAGGGATTTGGATGCAGGACGGAGTCCCCAGGACAACACACAATTTCACCTGTACACCCATGGGAAGACCCTGAGACCCAAGCATATGACACATGAAATAAGGGAGTACCCAATAACATTTATTATGATAAATAAATCAATTAAACAATAGTAATTAACACCTATCCTAATCTAACCTATCCTAACTATACACAACCCACAACAGACCCTAACTACTCTGTGCTACACTTACCTTACATATTTAACTACACACTCTAAACATTCACCCCCCCACCCCCTTTATATCACAGGACACATGCAGGACAACATACACTAAACTACACATTTACTAACTATGACTAAACAAATATATCTATATATTTTTTTATTTTTTTAATAAACATATAAAAGCCCCAACATCACCCACACCCGCCCACCCACCCACATAGTCAAATATAAAAAGTAGTAAACCCACCCCCCAAACCTACTTATGATAACTAACCCACTAACCTACTCTAACCTACAACTAACCCCCTAATACCCACAACAAAGGTAGAAAAAGAGGATGGAGGGAAGTCAAGTGGGGAGGAGTGACATAATGTCTTTCAGAGGTTGGCCCTTTTGAGTCTTTTCTTTTATATTCTTGAGGGCCTTGCTATTCTTGGCCACCTCCTACTCAATGGAGTCCAACTTTTGGAGAACAAGTTGTACATCCCTCTGAAGATCTTTTATGGTACTCATGTTGATGGCAGCTGATGTGGTTGGCTGTGTCATGGTACTTGTGGGTGCAGCAGCTGGAGCTATGGTAATGTTGGCAGCTATGGGCCCCTGCACAGCAGTTGTGGTTGGTCCTGCCTGTGTGGGCAGTGTGGGTCCCCCTTGGCTGAATTCCCCCACTCACCATTCAATCGCTCCAAGCGATAGCGGCGTGCCATCCTCCTGAACCCAGATTCCACTGCCAAAATGTGCCTATAACGCAGTGCCCTCTTCTGAAATGCATGGAGTTGGTTCTCATATGTGTTGGCAGCTGTAAAAATGAGACAGGCAACCATCAGTGTCAGCATAGTGTGGAGTATGTACAGTAAATCTGCTTGCTATCAACATCGAATAGCACATGCACTCCTACTCAAAATCCAGATGATACAATGGCCCTGATGGATGAAAGGACAACGCTGCCTTAGCACCATTTCTATTACACCATAGCCATCCACAACAATGTTAGGTAGCAAACAAATTCAGATGTGCATAGACTTTGCACCATGTGTGACAATGCTAAGGCAGCGTCCAATTCACATTGACCAGGGCCACTATTCCTCTTCTTAAGTGTCAAATTTTCAAACATACATCACCTGACACTTAATGCTGTTATTGTGAATATGGGATGAGGTTGTTTACCATAAGGGGTCAGTGTTGATAGGTACACATGCAAGCCTGATCTAAAGGACTGACACCTACACAGTGAGCATCACATCTACCCACACATTTGTTGACCCACCCCCTGCACCCCATGGGGTATGGCCATGCAGATCAACATCTCAACTGTCCAGGACATCCACCAATGCATGCCTACTCATACATAGAGTCAGGGGGTAGACCATAATTTAGGTGATGACAAAATATGAAGCTGCTATCCATAGGTCTCTCACTTCTACATTCATGTGTCCAGGTGTAGACACCCATCAATACCCGATCAGTCAATACTATTCCTCACACACCCATAACCATGCCAGAACACAATTGTACTTGACCTGCATGCACACCTATCACATTCCATTTAGTTGTAACATAGGTGGACTTCAAGATTATTGTCACCATGCTGGTGGACAAATGCCCACATATTCCTACATGTACATCACAGTACAGGGATGCCCCAATTTGTCAATAAAATGGTGCATCACTGTGTTGTCTGAATGACGGTGTGTTCCAGTGCCATTACATACACAACGGTGCACATCTAAGTCACAGAGGGAGCTAAATGTGGCTTGTCATCACCATTGTTTACACAATGCTGGCCATTGAGCACCAGAAGCCTCACAAAATATGACTCTCTATTTGTGCCTGGCATCCACTTAAATGTGACACATTGTCACCATCCATCCTACTCTGCTTTTGATCATTTTACAGCTCATCACTCTTAGAATTGTGTGCTGAACTCATGACTCACTCACACTAAACACTTCAACACTACACAGGACAGACACAATCATACTTACAGGATACGTCTGGGTCCTCAAATCTTGCCACTTCACCAATGGTGTAGGGGGGAGGTCCACCTGAAATATATGGATGGAAAACCATGGTTAGTATCATCACTGTCATTACTAGTGGACAACAGATGGCAGGATGTACTATTTCAGAAGAGTGAGGTATTCATCCAGGTTGTGGACATTGCACTAGACACACCACTGCATACTCATAATGAGACTATCACTCTGGTGTATAAGAGCCATACATCTGTACTCTTACACTGGGCCTGAGACTCATGTAGTGCTACTCCCTGCAATAACCATGTGTGGCCAATCTGTAGAAGGTGTAACTCCATGATATGAGGGGGAGTTCGGTGACAGATAAATGACACAACCCTTGTGCTTCGCAAGACAACTGATTAAGGTATTCTGGCTTGTCCTGCAAGGCACACAGAGGCACTTTGTGCAGGACAAGTGGCTAAATAGTTATTCTGCAATTTACATGCATTGAGTAATCCATGATTGATGTGTCACAATTGGCTGATGGCATCAAATGGCCCATTGCCAGTGCCCCCTAAGGCGGGTATTCTCCCTTTATAAACATAATGTCAGGGCTGATGTATGTGAAACTCTGACATTATTCCACCATACATGGATTGTTGTACTTAGTTATCACAATCCACTCACAAATGGTATGCTGGCAGTGTTTAACCTTATCATGCATGACACAGTGCTGGGGCACAGATGTTGCCATGGGCCATGAAATGTGTGCCTTAGTGATGGATGTGCATGACTATCCGAACTTCTGACTTGTATTGGTTAAATGTTAAGATATGTGAAGCCTATGTCTATACTAGCACGCCTGCTGCAGGCATTCAAGTGCAGTGAACAGTAATTAGTTAGCCAATGGGGTACTCACTAACAGGCCTACTAATCACCACACCAAGATGGTCCAGAAGATTCTGTTCCTTGCCCAAAAGGTCAGCCCAGCGATGCTTTAGCTAATGGTTATTGCAACTTGTGTGGTACACCCTCCTCAGGTGGTGGATCACCTTTCCCCAATGCAGCCGCCTTGCCTTCGTACGGTAGCCCTGGATCACACGGCCACCCATCTCAAGCATCAATGGGAGATAGTGGGCTACCAGCCAAATAAAGCCTCCCAGCTCCTCCTCCCCCATTCTGTTCAGCCTCCCCCTGCCAGACGTTGCACTGGGGTACAGGTAGAAAAATATGTTAGACAGTACAATGGAGAAACAGAAGTAATGGAAGGAAACTTAACACCCAAAAATTCAATAACCCAACTAACCTACCTATTGTACTAACCCACACAGACACCCGACAGCTCAAGTACAAGGTAAAATACACTAAACACAACAAATTCACATAAGCTGGGACAAATGACAATAAAATACAACAGTAAACGCAATAGGAGGGACAGCACAAGATAGACTAAATCGCAAGAAGACACCACCAACTCCAAAACACAACCACACAGTCAAAAAGGCACAAACTGTAAAGAGAAAGTGAAAGTACACCCACTGTACCATGTCTGTAAACAGGATATCTTATTACATCACTTCCTGTGCCCTTGTGTCACGTTTTTATGTTATGTGTGTATTTTTTTGACGCATCTAATATTTGCGTGAGTATATCTGACGCATTACTTCTGTGCATCTATTTATATTGACGCATTACCTTTATGCGTCGATTGAACAGTAAATGAGCATTGCGAGGAGTGTGAAGGTGGAAAATACGTTAAGGGTCCATGGGTCATGTAGTTTGCGATTGCGGATATTTTTGACGCATTTGTGTCTTTTTTTTTTACTCTAATCGTAATTATGTGATTTTGAGACTTGTTGATGTATGCACCCTTTATCAACATAATAATTGTATATGCAGGGCTGCAGTATGGCATTTTGTATATGGCCACATGTGGTAGTCTATTGTATAATGTGATTCGTGTGTGATTGTTGTGTTACACCAATGTGTGTGTTACAGAATCAACAACATGCAAATGTATACACGTCATGCATATGTCTGTATGTGTGACAGTGTATCCACATATGTATGGCAGTCAGTACTATGCAAGCATCATAGTATGTGATTGTGATTTGTGTTCACTTATGTGCTGTGTGTAGTTGTCTTACAGAGCATTTCAGACGACATTCACAGCTCAGGGATTGTTGATGATGGCTGATGCTTGCAAATTGGCAAATGTTATGTGACAAATGTCTCCATATGCTGATCTCGAGTATATGGATGACTTGTGTGTAAGCTTCACATATGTCTGACATGTGTACATCTTTGCTACATACTGTGATTGACACACTCTGCCTACAGTCCTACCTTTTCATGTATTGAACACAATAGCCAGTTTAAAATCATAACATTGTGCTTTGTAATTACAATTACTTTGTGATGGACCTGCAGCCATAGCTTCATGTGTTCTCATCCGTTCTGATGTGCATTCCATAGACATGTCCGTGCAAAGTGTCAGGTCATGTGTACCCTGTGACAGGATTGAGCACCATGGCACTGGCAGGTGTGTTTTCCATGGATGTACTGTGCATGCTCCATGTCTCCCATTGCTTGTCCCGTGGGATAATCATGTTGGGCATTGTCACCCATGATGTCCCCACCTTGTCACACATGCTCCATGTAACCATTGCAAATCTCACACTGAGTTGTGTTAGTGGTCGGTTCAAACATTACAGTCTCACCATATTTTGACATCTGCTGTTTCATGTCTGGACCCCTTATTTAGGTCATTTTTAGACATGTTGTTGTGTGTGATTTGCTATTGTTATACACGTTGGTAACGTGGATGTAAATTATGTGTTGTGGTCCATAAACTGTGTCCTTCAGTTGTCACATTCAAGTGATAGGGCTAATTGTGATGTGTTTGATGGTAGCAGTTCACTCTTACGCTTCACATGTGATGTTGCTACAGTACTCTTCAGATTTGTATTTGTGACATGCTCCCTGAGGTTAGACTAATAATCCTAAGGCATATGTTGGAGAGATTGAAGACACCAAAGCCAGATTGTGTGTATGAGTGAGATGTTTATTGACAAAATTTACAAGTTCAGTTACGTGATGATTATGTGAAGAAGTTCTGTACAATTTGCAGTCTACGTCGTATACCAGCAGCTGTGTTGTGGTCTTCCCCCTCATTTACTTCTCCACCATTATCCTCCATCTCCTCAGGCGGGTTATCAACTTGCTCATATAATGATATGTTCAGCTGTACACATATGTTGTGCAGGATGGCACAGGTCAATATGATCTTGCAGACCATTTCTGGAGCACATAGGAGGCTGCCTCCTGTGATGTCCATGCACCTGAATGGACTTCAGGATGCCAAATGTCCTCTCCACAATGGTCTGTGTCCTCCAATGTCCCTCATTATCTGCACGCTCTGCTGCTGTGCTTGGGTTGTGAAATGGGGGTCATTATCCATGACTGTATGCCATAACCCAATCCGCTGCAAAAGATTACAGGTGTAAATTTCAACAGTGCAAGGATGCCCCATGTAGACATGTTACTTGGCAACCCTTTGTTGTACACAGTGCCAGTTGCACATGTGTAGCCATGCACTAACGCTACCTACCCTACACCAGGGTACTTGGCTATATGCCATGTGGAGGTGGATGTATCTGTGCTGTACTGTACACTACCCTGGACATATGCTTTTTTGATGGCCAATTGCCTCATTCTGTGTGTGCAGCCACAAGCAGCATGCATTTGTTCCACATTCATCTGAGCACCATCTACCTCCTATTTGAAAACTGCATACTGAACCCCTGGGGTGGTATTTTTTTGTTGGCACTTCCTCAGGTCTTAGGGAACAGCAACATGTGATTCTGCACCTTCATGCTAGGTATCATGTAGTGACAGACCTTCAGCGAGAAACATTGCACACCCCTTCCATGCTACATGCAGCATGGGAGGGTGGCTAATTTAGAATGTGGCTTAAAGTAATGTAGAGGTGGTCATCTGCCAAGGTGTACGTATGGTGCAGGCCATGACTATGGAACTGTGGGCTATTACATTGTTCCCTTGGTGTTCCAGAGTGGCAGCTAATGTTTGTGTCAGCCATGAGGTGTCCAAGTGTCTGTGTACCATTGTCACTGGAAGATCAACATAACTAGTGTGCACAGTGCAGGCTATGGGATGTAGGTCAGCTACTTAGCAAATGTGTCCCTTGGCACAGTGCATGTGAGGTCAGTAATGTCCTGCTGTCTCCTACTGGGTCCCAGTATGACATCCATGATCTGCACTTTATGACTGTGTTTCTGCCCCCTGTTAGGCCAGTTTTTGTATCTGGTATAGACATGATGGTGTTGTGAGTCAGTGAGTGTTACATGTGAGTTTGCACTACAGTGACTGTGGTTCCACTTCTAACACATCTGGCACATGGTATGTGTTGGTGATTGATCTTCTCTTCCTATGTGTGTGAGCTACTGCGTCAGGCAGATGTATCTGCACACTACAGGTAAGTTAGGTATGTGTTGATGAGATGCAGTAGGTATTGGCACAAGTTGTGTGGTGTTTGATATTTGTTCTGGCAGTGATTAGCACGACATGACTTGAGACCTCTGTGCCTATTTGGAAGTTCCATGACATGGGCATGGTGTATGCCCTTGATGTGCCTGTGCTATTGTTTGTGTGGCGTAGTGTGTGTGAAGTGTACATATTGGGCAAACTGAGGCCACTTGTAGTGGTGGGTTTAGTTCTGCTGTTTTCAAAGGGGACATGTCTGCACCTGTCCCTCCTGTGGTGTGCCTGTCAAGTTTTGGGTGTGTTACATACATGTGGGTGTGTGTATTGGTGTTGTGCACTGATTGTGCTGTACTGCAGAATGTTGAATATGTGTTATAACCTGCACATGTGTGTAACCCTGGCCATATGTTACTGTAGTGGTGTATGTCTTGTGTGTCCGACAGGGTTGGGCTGTTGTGTGTACATTACTAGATTTGTAGACTTACCAACAAGTAGGCCATTTCCAAATTGTCCATTCTGGAACTGTTCATTGATCGTACTGTGCCAGAATATGTAGGCGTCAAGGATGCTCCCAGGATACTTGGCCAAAGTGTTCATGAATAATCCGCAGTGGTCCACTATGCCCTACACATTAAACTAATGCGTGTGCTTGCGATTCCGGTATAAGTGCTCTGATGCTGCAGGTGGTACGAGCCGGACATGGGTGCAGTCCATTGCACCGAGCACATGTGGGAAGCCATGGATTTGATAGAACCCCTGTGTGTTCTCCTCCTGCTTTTGCAGGGTATTGGGGATTCTGATGTGGTGGGGTGTCAGGGAGATGATAGCATCTAGGACCTTTGGCAGGAATACAGAGAACGACAGCTGTTAGACACCAGCAACCAGTGCATCTGTTGTGTGGAATGAGCCACTAGCCAACATGTGCAGGACAGCGAGCAGCTTTGTTATAGGTGGTATGTTGTGTGGGGTCTGCAGGCTGGCTGCAATTTGCAGCTCAATGTGATGTAGCAGGTGCAGTATGGCTTGCCGATTCAGTCTATAATCCCTAATGAGGTCCAGGTCCCTGAGGCGAAGGAGGGTTGTCCTGCTTCTGAAGAGCCTCTCCTGCCTTCTGCGTTGCCTTTGTAGTGGTGATTGCTGGAGTTGTTGCTGTCCTCTGCGCCGTCTAGCAAACTGTATCAGTATCAACTCCATCTTGTCCTGTGGGTTGCAATGTTGCTTCTGTGTAATTCCTTAAGTAGCCGGTGTTTGCCTCATTTTAAAGCCTGCCCTGACCCAGGCATTACATTTTGACGCAAATCGGTGTTAACGTAATTTTTTGGGTCCACCTGTGCGTCTTTTTCACCCGGGTGGATAAGTATGGCGCTAGGATGTTTGATTCATTTTTTGGATGCCTACCCTGCATCTCATTGACACAAGGAGGTTTCACGCATCCAAATAATGACGTTAACACCATTATTTTGATGCTTTGTTCTTATGAAGAAGATTTTGATGATCCCAGATGGAGTGTTTCCAGGCACTGTTCTAATGCTGTTCCTCAGGGGTCTGGCAGTATGGCTGTCTCAGAAATACAAATGATATTGGAGAAGCAGTCTCTAAAGATCTGTCCTCTTGAAGGCAAAAGAAGAGAAAGGGGCATGGCGATTTTAAGGTACAAAGAACCCCTGCTCTTAGTTCGATGAACAGGGACCCAATACCTTCCTTTCTGCAAAGTATTAAAGAAGTGATGGGTTTGGTAGCAGAGCAGCAGTTTTAAAAGCACTGCAGAGTTCCTTGTATATCTGAACATTTGCAGGCAACAAAAAACGTGCCAAGACAACTGTAGTGAATAATGTACCTGCTGAAGAGAGATCGGAGATTTGTTTAGTGGCAGTTTTGACTCATTTAAGGTAGCGCAGAAAGTTAATGTGTCTCTTGCAAAGAACCTGTACTGCAGATTACAGAACAGTATTTTATGTACATAGCTCAGTGGGATACTGCATTTATCATAGACATCCTTTTATTACTGTGTATGTCATAAGTTACAATCATAATCTAGCAGAGTGAACTACTGCTATCTAAGAGCTGCATGCAAACTGCATGATCCAGGTTAGAAAGTTATGTCTTTTCCCAGTCTTTGATTACCCTAATTTTACAAAGAAAAGGTTTGTTTGGGTAGAAATAAGTTGTTATTAGTAAAGTCAAACCTAACCACTGTGTTACGTTCTGAATCCTGAGTTTATGCTTCCCCAGACGAAGCACTCTAAAAAAATGCCTACCAATATGGATGACAGGTGAATCCTACACCTTGTAGCCCCTCTTGTCTTATAGAACATTTTCTATACACTGATTTAAACAATAAAGATTGCCTTATCCTGGTGCTCTGTCAGGTCATTTAGCATGCTTAAAAAAACTAATACAATTGAATATATAATTAAAAATGTATTGTCAAATATACAGTTTTTGCAATTTGTTTCCAAATTTTCTTGGGGGTAGAACACCCTTGAACCCCATTGTAGTGGTCAGGCTCGCTTGCTATGTTCCCTATAGGGGCTGGTCTGACAAAATTTGCCAGGGTTGCTCTTGGTTTCCAGTCCGGCCCTGCACATTAGGCTCATAGGAAAAAGCTGATCTGAAGTTTGTGGGGACCGCTTTATGTGGTGATTCGCTATAGATAGTTAATCTGTATATTGCAGACCACGGTGTGTAACGTTGTAAGAAATTTAGTAGATTAAAGGCTTTATTGCAAAAATGCTCGGGTGCCCTGTCAGTGGTCAGTTACTGTCCTAGTAAGATTACTCAATGAGATGTGCACACACACCAAAAAATTCCATGTGACCTACAAAAGCATAACATTGAACGTTTCCGGGATTTAACTCAACATTTTTTACTAATTCTAAAGTTGATTGAAAGGAATATAATGGGTAATAGTAGTCACATGTGATTAATTATGTTCGTTTGGTGTGCTATATAAAGTATTCCTATTTGTGTACTTACACATAAGGACACGAACCTCACATTCATGCAGTGTACATAGACATATATATCTTACATAGACACATATTCTGAGAAATCCAAAACAATTTAAAATCTTCGTTGACCTCTTAGCAACGTGTGGCGTACCACTATAGGTTATGTATTTGCTTCTTCTTATAGGCTGCTGGGTATGCTAACCAGGTATTACATTCAAGCTGCATTCTGTGTGACCTTCAAGTGTTCCTAGTCAAGGCCTTACTATGTCAAAAAAGATATTAGAATGGCTGTGAAGTGGGGCGTATTGAATTGGTCATGCTTGAAAGTTAAATTGAAATCTGATGATTCTTGCAGAGAAGGGCAGTAAACGTGGGCTAGCACCAGTGCACGAGTCCTAGTGCCGGAACAAAACGACAAAACACAAGAGACGTGATTCACAAAGCTCATGAAGGAACAGCTGCCAGAACCAGAATGTATCTGGTTTTCTGCTGTGTTGTAGCCAGGGCCGTAGTTTCAGGGGGTTTGTTTGGGGTGTTATACCCCCCTCCAAAAAAATGTATAGTCTGGTGAATAGTTGGGTGCAGGTGCTTTCGGCCGGGTATGGTGAGGTATCTATCAGATTACATCTGGGATTTTTGCATGCACACACTGACAACACCACACACACACTCTGTCTCATCTCTGTTTTTGAAAACTCTAAAAATGTTGATTATGTTACACCGTATGGTGTTTCTCTCACTTGGTACTCCTACCAATACGAATACCTCTCCCTTTCCACTGCCTTTTAAATCCCTCTTATGCACCTTGCTTGTCATATAATATATTTTTACATTATATGCCAGCCTGATTGTCAGGAAATGTGAAGTTCACAACCCAACCCCACCCACAATTTTACTGACCAAGCTATACACCTATTTGTAGCACTGCTTATGTCTAACACCCTAATGTCACTGGCACTCCAGTATTTGTAGCTTAGTGAGATATCTTCTGTGTACGCTCACACTTGGTGGCCATCACTACATAAAGCATTTTGGATGTTCCTGCTCACAGTGCAATGAGCTGCTCTTGATACTGGTCTTTACCAGAGACATTGTATTTCACCTCCAAAAACATAAAAAAACAAGCTTTGGGAAAGCCAATAGCTCTGGCAATGGGCGTGAGCCTTTGACTTTGTCAATGCTTGTTTAGTGTTTTGTCAAGGTGTTTGCAAAACCTTATTGTTGGGGAAGATGCTGGGCCTTCATTATTTTTTTTTTAAATGTCTCAAATAAAAAATATTTTGTGGTCTCAAACCCACACATTACCATAGAATTCCCTGGCTATTAAGAGTGATTATTTTGTGTGTGGGTGTACTCCTTGTAAAATAGCGGAATACTTTCACTCACAATGATGTGAGCCAATCTTTGAAGTAGGCTGACCCATAGCTCCATCGCTGGGAGGAAAAATTTATAAATGGCAAAATAACAGAAAAAAGGATGAAGAGGGCTGGATCAAAGGCCTTATAAGCAAGTGTATCGATCTATCTATCTATCTATCTATCTATCTCTTTTTAGGAAAATTGAAAGATCTTTTCTAATATCAGACCTAAAACTTTGTTACATTTCTTAAAAGGTAATTGTTTTATCGTGAGGTCTGTTAAAGTAAGGAAGCGTTCTTGAACATTGCAGTATACTACTGCATATTAAGGGGACACATATTACGTTTTAAAAAAAAATCTTAAAGGAGCTAAAGTAGCATATTTTTTATATTACGGTGGGATACCTATCATGTATCTATGCATATTGCAAATATATCTCACCAGCAGATGTTTCCAAAGGGCAACATTTATATACATGGTAACGATGAATAAAAGCTGTAAACAACCGATTTACAGCCCAGCTCAGTTATATACCACAGTCACATGACTTGATTAAAAACAGACAAATGTGAAGCTGGCAGTTAGTTCATAACCAGCAGGAAAAAAGCCTCACACTGTTTGTCTTTGATACATTAAAGCAGTGTCCCATTGATAGGGATATTACCTATATTACATCTAGATTATCCTACACAGATATGTAACTTCTTTCTCAGCAATGTCTACAGGTGGAGGAGGATTTAGAGATGCAGTTCAAAAAGAATCAATGAAGATGTGTTTATTGCTTTCAGTTTGGGTAAAACGAGCCTGTCGATTGCCACAGTACAGCTCACTTAACGCGATTTCCGTTTATTTCCACGCTTGCAATCATCATTTAAGTACACAAGGGCCCGAATAATAGTGAATGCTTGTTTTCTTTGTTGGTACAGGGCTATATCCCTGCACTTGACTCTGTCTCCTGGGATGGAAAGGTCTTTTCCTGCATATACCCTACATTCTTGTGGTATGGATGCCACAGCTGCCTCTTTTCTGGTTCACGCCTATCTCTAGGTCATGCCAAGGTGGTATGTATTCCTTGACCCATGCAGCTGGTCCAGAGTGCATGGCAGTGTGTCTTCATATCTGCACCAGTAACTTCCATTAAGTGTTGCTCCTCAGAAAAGAAGCAGAGGTAGCAGCATCCATGATCCTGTCACAGATCCATGATGTTCATACAGGGTGAGGCAGGCAGAGGAGACTACAGAGAAGGAGCGCGGTCTGTAAGTTCTTACAACCGAAAGACATGTCCTGGGGCAGAGCCTACATTTAGGCAAGATGGCCGCTCTCCCTTGGAAATTTGTATGCCTGGTTCTGTCCTTCATCTTGGGTGGGGACTGTGGTGGTAGTTGCAACACAGAGTCGTTTTGCTAGTGATTAAAATCTTAAGGAGTCCTGCAAATGGCCCTCAAACAGTGTGTAAGCCTTCAGAACAAAGTGAACGAAGACGGTAGAGTCACTCAAAGTCCCAAGAGTGTAATTAAAATATTGCCGTACAGTAGCTGTGAGAGGTGCAGCCATTTTA
Organism: Pleurodeles waltl; assembly: GCF_031143425.1. NCBI lineage: Eukaryota > Metazoa > Chordata > Amphibia > Caudata > Salamandridae > Pleurodeles > Pleurodeles waltl. The sequence goes on along the minus strand of NC_090440.1, from coordinate 1,536,774,993 downwards.
TACTCATTGCTAGCCAATTCTAACAGTTAATCCTCACTCTCACATATGCTACTGTAGACATAATATTCTCAAAATAGCTTGCGCAGCTATGAAAGTTTTTATTTTGTATTAGTCTGAAAGTTGACGGTGTAACATCCACCGATTTCGATTTCTGCCCCTGAACAGCTCGTTTGTTTCCGTTTTGTCACAGGATCTCCATTTGAGCCCTGCATATGAAAACGTATTAACTCGCGCTCTGTACTTGTGTGTTTTAGCTTTTATGCTCGCTGGTGATAGGAGATCACATTGTTGCCCGGCTCCGCGATTTACAGAATATTTTTGATTTCGTTAATAAGCATTTTCAGACTTCTTATTCTGCAGAAGTGCAGATTTCTTTCACACTTGGGCGACGTGAGGTGTGGGTAGACGTTCCGTTGGACTTAACCTGCGAGAGAATATGTACCGTGTGCACGGCTGTGAATGGATCTAAGCCAGGCACTCTCTGCCCAGTAGTTGAGTACTACGCCTTCATAACCAAGGCTGCCAAGAGTGGCAACAGACTGTCAGGCCACCTGGGCTGGGACAGGGAAGGCAGGGAGAGATCGGAAGAGAGGGGGAGGGATTTTGAGCACTGTGTAGGGTGTATATACCATATATGATGCCATGGAAACCCCACTGCACGCGTCGTAAGCAGGTTGCAGAGTAGACCTGAAAATTATTTCTTCAACACTAAAGGCAAGGGACTGGGCAATAAAGAGTCTTGGTAAAGACTCAAAGGGAGATGCGGCAGGCACTGGACTCCATTTTGAGGATGTTGGAGAAAGTCTAGAAGTCCGCAATGTCCACAGAGTGCACATTAGTGGCAATGGAGTCCAGAGCGAGTGGAGTGGCACCAAAGTAGAACCAGGGGAACCCAAAATGGGAGGGTTGTAGACTGGAGCCGAGAGAATAGAATGGCGGAGAGGCTGAAGACCTGTAGGAGCTTCGGAGACAGTGCGGACAGTGTGGTGCTGTGTGCATTGCGGACAACAAGATGGACGTTCTGGAGAATACTAGGGCAGCTTCCATTGTGTGGGTGCTTGTAGGAGGCTGGACTGGCTTGTAGTGAGTACCAAGGGGTACTTGCACCTTGCACCAGGCCCAGTTATCCCTTATAAGTGTATAGGGTGTCTAGCAGCATAGGCTGCTAGATAATGGTAGCTTAGCAGAGCAGCTTAGGCTGAACTAGGAGACGAGTGAAGCTCCTACAGTACCACTTAGTGTCATATGCACAATATCATAAGAAAACACAATACACAGTTATACTAAAAATAAAGGTACTTTATTTTTATGACAATATGCCAAAGTATCTCAGAGTGTACCTTCAGTATGAGGATAGCAAATATACACAAGATATATATACACAATACCAAAATATGCAGTAATAGTATTAGAAAACAGTGCAAACAATGTATAGTTACAATAGGATGCAATGGAGACACATAGGGATAGGGGCAACACAAACCATATACTCCAAAAGTGGAATGCGAACCACGAATGGACCCCAAACCCATGTGACCTTGTAGAGGGTCGCTGGGACTATTAGAAAATAGTAAGGGTTAGAAAAATAGCCCACCCCAAGACCCTGAAAAGTGAGTGCAAAGTGCACTAAAGTTCCCCAAAGGACATAGAAGTCGTGATAGGGGAATTCTGCAGGAAAGACACAAACCAGCAATGCAACAACAATGGATTTCCAGTCGAGGGTACCTGTGGAACAAGGGGACCAAGTCCAAAAGTCACAAGCAAGTCGGAGATGGGCAGATGCCCAGGAAATGCCAGCTGCGGGTGCAAAGAAGCTGCTACTGGACTGTAGAAGCTTAGGTTTCTGCAGGAACGACAAAGGCTAGAGACTTCCCCTTTGGAGGACGGATCCCTCACGCCGTGGAGAGTTGTGCAGAAGTGTTTTCCCGCCGAAAGACTGCCAACAAGCCTTGCTAGTTGCAAATTGTGCAGTAAAGGTTTTTGGATGCTGCTGTGGCCCAGGAGGGACCACGATGTCGCAAATTGCGTCAGGAGACAGAGGGGACGTCGAGCAAGACAAGGAGCCCTCTCAGCAGCAGGTAGCACCTGGAGAAGTGCCAGAAACAGGCACTAAGAGGATGCGTGAAATGGTGCTCACCCGAAGTCGCACAAAGGAGTCCCACGTCGCCGGATAACAACTTAGGAGGTCGTGCAATGCAGGTTAGAGTGCCGTGGACCCAGGCTGGACTGTGCACAAAGGATTTCCGCCGGAAGTGCACAGAGGCCGGAGTAGCTGCAAAAGTCGCGGTTCCCCGCAATGCAGTTTGGCGTGGGGAGGCAAGGACTTACCTCCACCAAACTATGACTGAAGAGTCACTGGACTGTGGGAGTCACTTGGACAGAGTTGCTGGATTCAAGGGACCTCGCTTGTTGTGCTGAGAGGAGAACCAAGGTACCGGTGATGCAGTTCTTTGGTGCCTGCGGTTGCAGGGGGACGATTCCGTCGACCCACGGGAGATTTCTTCGGAGCTTCTAGTGCAGAGAGGAGGCAGACTACCCCCACAGCATGCACCACCAGGAAAGCAGTCGAGAAGGCGGCTGGATCAGCGTTACAGAGTTGCAGTAGTCGTCTTTGCTACTATGTAGAAGTTTTGCAGGCTTCCAGCGCGGTCAGCAGTCGATTCCTTGGCAGAAGGTGAAGAGAGAGATGCAGAGGAACTCGGATGAGCTCTTGCATTCGTTATCTAAACTTTCCCCAGAGACAGAGACCCTAAATAGCCAGAAAAGAGGGTTTGGCTACCTAGGAGAGAGGATAGGCTAGCAACACCTGAAGGAGCCTATCAAAAGGAGTCTCTGACGTCACCTGGTGGCACTGGCCACTCAGAGCAGTCCAGTGTGCCAGCAGCACCTCTGTTTCCAAGATGGCAGAGGTCTGGAGCACACTGGAGGAGCTCTGGACACCTCCCAGGGGAGGTGCAGGTCAGGGGAGTGGTCACTCCCCTTTCCTTTGTCCAGTTTCGCGCCAGAGCAGGGCTAAGGGGTCCCTGAACTGGTGTAGACTGGCTTATGCAGAAATGGGCACCAAATGTGCCCATGAAAGCATTTCCAGAGGCTGGGGGAGGCTACTCCTCCCCTGCCTTCACACCATTTTCCAAAGGGAGAGGGTGTAACACCCTCTCTCAGAGGAAGTCCTTTGTTCTGCCATCCTGGGCCAGGCCTGGCTGGACCCCAGGAGGGCAGAAGCCTGTCTGAGGGGTTGACAGCAGCAGCAGCTGCAGTGAAACCCCTGAAAAGGCAGTTTGGCAGTACCAGGGTCTGTGCTACAGACCACTGGGAACATGGGATTGTGCCAACTATGCCAGGATGGCATAGAGGGGGCAATTCCATGATCATAGACATGTTACATGGCCATATTCAGAGTTACCATTGTGAAGCTACATATAGGTAGTGACCTATATGTAGTGCACGCGTGTAATGGTGTCCCCGCACTCACAAAGTCCGGGGAATTGGCCCTGAACAATGTGGGGGCACCTTGGCTAGTGCCAGGGTGCCCTCACACTAAGTAACTTTGCACCTAACCTTTACCAGGTAAAGGTTAGACATATAGGTGACTTATAAGTTACTTAAGTGCAGTATAAAATGGCTGTGAAATAACGTGGACGTTATTTCACTCAGGCTGCAGTGGCAGGCCTGTGTAAGAATTGTCAGAGCTCCCTATGGGTGGCAAAAGAAATGCTGCAGCCCATAGGGATCTCCTGGAACCCCAATACCCTGGGTACCTCAGTACCATATACTAGGGAATTATAAGGTTGTTCCAGTAAGCCAATGTAAATTGGTAAAATTGGTCACTAGCCTGTTAGTGACAATTTGAAAGAAATGAGAGAGCATAACCACTGAGGTTCTGATTAGCAGAGCCTCAGTGAGACAGTTAGTCACTACATAGGTAACACATTCAGGCAAACTTATGAGCACTGGGGCCCTGGCTGCCAGGGTCCCAGTGACACATACAACTAAAACAACATATATACAGTGAAAAATGGGGGTAACATGCCAGGCAAGATGGTACTTTCCTACACAACCCCCCCCCCCCCAAACGAAGGACAATAAGACTAGCCATGACCTGATGAGTCTTCATTGTCTAAGTGGAAATATCTGGAGAGTCCATCTGCATTGGAGTGGCTACTCCCAGGTCTATGTTCCACTGTATAGTCCATTCCCTGTAGGGATATGGACCACCTCAACAATTTAGGATTTTCACCTTTCATTTGTTTTAGCCAAAGTAGAGGTTTGTGGTCTGTCTGAACAATGAAGTGAGTGCCAAACAGGTATGGCCTCAACTTCTTCAGTGCCCAAACCACAGCAAAGGCCTCCCTCTCAATGGCAGACCAACGCTTTTCTCTAGGGGTCAACCTCCTACTAATAAAAGCAACAGGTTGATCCTGGCCCTCAGAATTAAGTTGTGATAGGACTGCCCCTACTTCTTATTCAGATGCATCAGTTTGGACATAGATTTTTTTAGAGTAACAAGGGCTTTTCAGGACAGGTGCAGAGCACATGGCCTGCTTTAGCTCCTCAAAAGCTTTCTGACAGTTTGCTGTCCATAATACCTTTTTAGGCATTTTTTTGGATGTGAGGTCATTAAGAGGGGCTGCAATGGAGCCATAGTTCTTAATGAACCTCCTGTAATACCCAGTGAGGCGTAGGAAGGCTCTCATCTGAGTCTGAGTAGTAGGGGGAACCCAATCTATAATAGTTTGGATTTTCCCCTGTAGTGGTGCAATCTGTTCCCCACCAACAAGGTGTCCCAGATAAACCACCTTCCCCTGCCCTATCTGGCACTTTGAAGCCTTGATAGTGAGGCCTGCCTTTTGCAGGGCCTCCAAAACTTTCCATAGGTGGACCAGGTGATCATCCCAGCTGGAGCTAAACACAGCTATATTGTCCAAATATGCTGCACTGAAAGCTTCCAGCCCTTGCAGGACTGTGTTCACCAACCTCTGAAAAGTGGCAGGTGCATTTTTCAATCCAAAAGGCATTACTGTGAACTGGTAATGTCCTCCAATGGTTGAAAATGCAGTTTTAGGTTTAGCATCTTCTGATAATTTGATCTGCCAATACCCTGCAGTCAAATCAAAAGTGCTTAGATACTTGGCAGATGCCAGTGTATCTATGAGCTCATCTGCCCTGGGTATAGGGTGAGCATCAGTTTTGGTTACCTGGTTGAGACCTCTGTAGTCAACACAAAACCGCATTTCCTTCTTTCCATCTTTGGAATGGGGTTTTGGTACAAGTACCACAGTAGAAGCCCATGGACTTTCAGAGTGCTCAACCACTCCCAGTTCTAACATTTTCTGCACCTCTTGCTTTATGCAGTCTCTGACATGGTCAGGCTGCCTATAGATCTTACTTTTGACAGGCAAGCTGTCTCCAGTTTCTATAGTGTGCTCACACCAAGAAGTGGTACCTGGCACAGTAGAGAAGAGTTCAGAAAACTGATCCAGGAGATTTATGCAATGGTCTTTCTGCTCAGCAGTGAGACAATCAGCCAAAACTACACCTTCCACAAGAGCATCTTGTTCTGTGGAAGAGAAGAGATCAGGTAGAGGATCACTGTCTTCTTCCTGTCCCTCATCAGTTGCCATGAGCAGGGTGAGATCAGCCCTGTCATAGTAGGGTTTCAGGCGATTGACATGGAGCACCCTAAGGGGACTCCTGGCAGTGCCTAAGTCAACTAAATAGGTGACTTCCCCCTTTTTCTCAACTATTGTGTGGGGTCCACTCCATTTATCTTGGAGTGCTCTTGGGGCCACAGGCTCCAAGACCCACACTTTCTGCCCTGGTTGGTACTGAACCAAAACAGCCTTCTGGTCATGCCATTGCTTCTGGAGCTCTTGGCTGGCCTGAAGGTTTTTACTGGCCTTTTTCATATACTCAGCCATCCTTGATCTGAGGCCAAGTACATAATCCACAATATCTTGTTTTGGAGCTTTTAAAGGTTGTTCCCAACCCTCCTTGACAAGTGTTAGTGGACCCCTAACAGGGTGTCCAAAAAGGAGTTCAAAGGGGCTAAAGCCCACTCCTTTCTGGGGTACCTCCCTGTAGGCAAAAAGGAGGCATGGTAATAGGATATCCCATCTCCTGCGGAGTTTTTCAGGGAGACCCATAATCATGCCTTTGAGAGTTTTGTTAAATCTCTCCACCAGTCCATTTGTTTGTGGATGATAGGGTGTAGTGAACTTGTAAGTCACACCACACTCCTTCCACATGGCCTTTAAGTAAGCAGACATGAAATTGCTTCCCCTGTCTGATACTACTTCCTTTGGGAAGCCCACCCTGGAAAATATTCCCAGGAGGGCCTTTGCCACTGCAGGTGCTGTAGTGGTCCTTAAAGGAATTGCTTCAGGATATCTTGTGGCATGGTCCACTACCACCAAGATAAACCTATTGCCTGAAGCAGTAGGAGGGTCAAGGGGGCCAACTATGTCAACCCCTACCCTTTCAAAGGGAACCCCAACCACAGGCAGTGGAATAAGGGGTGCCTTTGGTGTGCCACCTGTCTTGCCACTGGCTTGACAGGTTTCACAGGACTTACAAAATTATTTTGTGTCCTCAGACATTCTAGGCCAATGAAACAAGGAAACAAGCCTGCCCCAAGTTTTCATTTGACCTAGATGCCCAACTAGGGGAATGTTGTGGGCTAGAGTTAGGAGGAACTTTCTGTACTCCTGAGGAATCACTAACCTCCTGGCAGTTCCAGGTTTAGGATCCCTTGCTTCAGTGTACAAGAGGTTGTCCTCCCAGTAAACTCTGTGAGAGTCACTGACATCCCCATTAGCCTGTTTGACAGCTTGCTGTCTTAGACCCTCTAGTGTGGGGCAGGTTTGCTGTGCCACACTCAGTTCCTCCCTGGCAGGCCCCCCTTCAACCAAAAGCTCAGCAGTGTCTGCTTCCAGCTCCTCTGGTGTAGGTTCTGCACAGGGTGGAAATTCTTCTTCCTCAGAAGTAGAATTTACTGTAGAGGGAGGGATAGTAGGAAGTGCTTTACTTCTACTAGCCCTAGCTTTAGGGAGCACTTGGTCCATTGTTCCAGGATCCAAGCTTCCCTGTCCTTTTTGCTTTTTGGCCTGAGCCCTGGTTAAAGCAAAAATATGCCCTGGGGTGCCCAGCATTGCTGCATGGGCCTCCAACTCCACATCTGACCAAGCTGATGTCTCCAAATCATTTCCTAGTAGACAGTCTACAGGTAAATCTGAGGCTACCACAACTTTCTTTGGACCAGTAACCCCCCCCAGTTGAGATTTACAACAGCCATGGGGTGGCTAAGTGTGTTGTTGTGAGCATCGGTTACTTGGTACTGGTGACCAAGTAGGTGTTGTTCAGGGTGGACCAGTTTCTCTATGACCATAGTCACACTGGCACCAGTGTCCCTGTAGGCCTGAACCTCAACACCATTTATTAGGGGTAGCTGCTTGTACTTTTCCATATTAAGGGGACAAGCAACTAAGGTGGCTAAATCAATAGCCCCCTCAGAGACTAACACAGCCTCTGTGGTCTCCCTAACAAGACCAACCCCAACTAAGTTACCAAAAGTGAGCCCAGCTACTCCCTTGGATTGGCTATTAGTAGGTTTGCTCCCACCACCACTGCTATTAGTAGGGACACTAGGTGTAGCAGTAGGGGTTGTAGTGGTAGGAGGCTTGGTGCTTTTCTTTGGACAACTGGGATCTGTTGTCCAATGGCCTTTTATTTTACATAAATAGCACCATGGTTTATTTTCCTTGTTTTGATTAGAAGAGGATTTGGGCCCACCACCCCCACCAGAGTGTTTTTGTGGGCCTGATGAAGACTCATTTTTAGATTTGTCCCCACCCTTGTCAGAAGACTTACCATCCTTCTTCTTGTTGCCATCTTTGTCACCCCCTGTATGAACTTTTCTGTTCACCCTTGTTCTGACCCATTTGTCTGCCTTCTTTCCCAATTCTTGGGGAGAGGTCAGATCAGAGTCCACCAAGTACTGGTGCAACAAATCAGACACACAATTATTAAGAATATGCTCTCTCAGGATCAGGTTATACAGGCTGTCATAATCAGTAACTTTACTGCCATGTAACCACCCCTCCAAGGCCTTCACTGAATGATCAATGAAATCAACCCAGTCTTGTGAAGACTCCTTTTTGGTCTCTCTGAACTTTATCCTGTATTGTTCAGTGGTTAAGCCATAACCATCCAGGAGTGCATTCTTCAGAACTTTGTAATCATTAGCTTCATTTTCTTTCACAGTAAGGAGCCTATCCCTACCTTTTCCACTAAATGATAGCCATAGGATAGCAGCCCACTGCCTTTGAGGGACATCCTGTACAGCACAGGCCCTCTCAAGTGCAGCAAACCACTTGTTAATGTCATCCCCCTCCTTATAAGGGGGAACTATCTTGTGCAGATTCCTGGAATCATGCTCTTTTGCAGGATGACTATGGGGAATACTGCTGCTGCCACCATGGGTTTCTAAACCCAGTTTCTGTCTTTCCTTCTCTACTTCGAAAGTCTGTCCCTCCAAATCCAGCTGTTGCTTCTTGAGCTTCAGTCTGGTTTGTTCCACTCTCAATCTATTGAGCTCCCTTTCTAACAATCTGTCATCAGGGTGGGTGGGAGGGACATGTTTTGAAACAGAAGTATGATGAGAATGGACAGAAGGAGACCTGTCCCTTACAGAGGGCACCCTAACAGCTTGGCTAACAGAAACATCATTTCTACTGTGATGAGAATGAATGCTCTTGCTATGATGTGAGACAACACTATCTGTATGGTGTGACTCAACATCAGTACCAACTATGCTAGACTGTCTAGTAATGGGCAGGCTTGGAAGTTTCTTTCCTGAATCTTTTCCTCGGGGAATCCCTGGATCAGATTGGGAACCATTAGCTACTTTTTCAACAGATGGGGCACTTTTAGCATTATCTTGTTCTCTAAGCATGTTAAGCAATAATTCCAAGGAAGGATTCTTCCCTACACTCAAACCTCTCTCTATGCAGAGACTCCTTGCTCCTTTCCAGCTAAGGTGATCATATGCAAGTTTGGACGGATCAACATTTTGGCCTGTGCCAGACATTTTTTTAGAGAGAGTTAAAGTGATAGAAAAAGTGAAAAAAAGTTTTCAGAACTTTTAGAAAGACAGAAAAAAAACTTTTTAAACTTTTAAGAACTTTTTAGAAAGTTTAGAAGTACTTTTCAGCACTTAGAAAAGAGTGAAAAGAGGAAATGCAAAACTTTTTGGTTATGTGTATATACACTGAACTTGTTTTGTATATTTTTCTCTTATGAAAAGTACAATGACAAGAGTGGTAAGTAGTCTCAAAGCACTTATCCCACCGCTGTACAACCAATGGTTGGACTGGCTTGTAGTGAGTACCAAGGGGTACTTGCACCTTGCACCAGGCCCAGTTATCCCTTATTAGTGTATAGGGTGTCTAGCAGCATAGGCTGATAGATAATGGTAGCTTAGCAGAGCAGCTTAGGCTGAACTAGGAGACGAGTGAAGCTCCTACAGTACCACTTAGTGTCATATGCACAATATCATAAGAAAACACAATACACAGTTATACTAAAAATAAAGGTACTTTATTTTTATGACAATATGCCAAAGTATCTCAGAGTGTACCCTCAGTATGAGGATAGCAAATATACACAAGATATATATACACAATACCAAAATATGCAGTAATAGTATTAGAAAACAGTGCAAACAATGTATAGTTACAATAGGATGCAATGGAGACACATAGGGATAGGGGCAACACAAACCATATACTCCAAAAGTGGAATGCGAACCACGAATGGACCCCAAACCTATGTGACCTTGTAGAGGGTCGCTGGGACTATTAGAAAATAGTAAGGGTTAGGAAAATAGCCCACCCCAAGACCCTGAAAAGTGAGTGCAAAGTGCACTAAAGTTCCCCAAAGGACATAGAAGTCGTGATAGGGGAATTCTGCAGGAAAGACACAAACCAGCAATGCAACAACAATGGATTTCCAGTCGAGGGTACCTGTGGAACAAGGGGACCAAGTCCAAAAGTCACAAGCAAGTCGGAGATGGGCAGATGCCCAGGAAATGCCAGCTGCGGGTGCAAAGAAGCTGCTACTGGACTGTAGAAGCTTAGGTTTCTGCAGGAACGACAAGGGATAGAGACTTCCCCTTTGGAGGACGGATCCCCCACGCACTGGAGAGTCGTGCAGAAGTGTTTTCCCGCCGAAAGACTGCCAACAAGCCTTGATAGCTGTAAATCATGCGGTAAGGGTTTTTGGACGCTGCTGTGGCCCAGGAGGGACCAGGATGTCGCAAATTGCGTCAGGAGACAGAGGGAACGTCGAGCAAGACAAGGAGCCTCTCAGCAGCAGGTAGCACCCAGAGAAATGCCAGAAACAGGCACTACAAGGATGCGTGAAACGGTGCTCACCCAAAGTCGCACAAAGGAGTCCCACGTCGCTGGAGAACAACTTAGGAGGTCGTGCAATGCAGGTTAGAGTGCCGTGGACCCAGGCTGGACTGTGCACAAAGGATTTCCGCCGGAAGTGCACGGAGGCCGGAGTAGCTGCAAAAGTCGCGGTTCCCAGCAATGCAGTCTGGCGTGGGAAGGCAAGAACTTACCTCCACCAAACTTGGACTGAATAGTCACTGGACTGTGGGAGTCACTTGGACAGAGTTGCTGGATTCAAGGGACCTCACTCGTCGTGCTGAGAGGAGACCCAAGGTACCGGTGATGCAGTTCTTTGGTGCCTGCGGTTGCAGGGGGACGATTCCGTCGACCCACGGAAGATTTCTTCGGAGCTTCTAGTGCAGAGAGGAGGCAGACTACCCCCACAGCATGCACCACCAGGAAAGCAGTCGAGAAGGCGGCTGGATCAGCGTTACAGAGTTGCAGTAGTCGTCTTTGCTACTATGTTGCAGTTTTGCAGGCTTCCAGCGCGGTCAGCAGTCGATTCCTTGGCAGAAGGTGAAGAGAGAGATGCAGAGGAACTCGGATGAGCTATTGCATTCGTTATCTAAAGTTTCCCCAGAGACAGAGACCCTAAATAGCCAGAAAAGAGGGTTGGTTTGGCTACCTAGGAGAGAGGATAGGCTAGCAACACCTGAAGGAGCCTATCAGAAGGAGTCTCTGACGTCACCTGGTGGCACTGGCCACTCAGAGCAGTCCAGTGTGCCAGCAGCACCTCTGTTTCCAAGATGGCAGAGGTCTGGAGCACACTGGAGGAGCTCTGGACACCTCCCAGGGGAGGTGCAGGTCAGGGGAGTGGTCACTCCCCTTTCCTTTGTCCAGTTTCGCGCCAGAGCAGGGCTAAGGGGTCCCTGAACCGGTGTAGACTGGCTTATGCAGAAATGGGCACCAAATGTGCCCATGAAAGCATTTCCAGAGGCTGGGGGAGGCTACTCCTCCCCTGCCTTCACACCATTTTCCAAAGGGAGAGGGTGTAACACCCTCTCTCAGAGGAAGTCCTTTGTTCTGCCATCCTGGGCCAGGCCTGGCTGGACCCCAGGAGGGCAGAAGCCTGTCTGAGGGGTTGGCAGCAGCAGCAGCTGCAGTGAAACCCCTGAAAAGGCAGTTTGGCAGTACCAGGGTCTGTGCTACAGACCACTGGGATCATGGGATTGTGCCAACTATGCCAGGATGGCATAGAGGGGGCAATTCCATGATCATAGACATGTTACATGGCCATATTCGGAGTTACCATTGTGAAGCTACATATAGGTAGTGACCTATATGTAGTGCACACGTGTAATGGTACCATATACTAGGGAATTATAAGGGTGTTCCAGTAAGCCAATGTAAATTGGTAAAATTGGTCACTAGCCTGTTAGTGACAATTTGAAAGAAATGAGAGAGCATAACCACTGAGGTTCTGATTAGCAGAGCCTCAGTGAGACAGTTAGTCACTACACAGGTAACACATTCAGGCACACTTATGAGCAGTGGGGCCCTGGCTGCCAGGGTCCCAGTGACACATACAACTAAAACAACATATATACAGTGAAAAATGGGGGTAACATGCCAGGCAAGATGGTACTTTCCTTTAGTGCTGCCCACCCCCAATAACCAGTGGGTGACAGTTATGAAGGAGATGTGCTGCTTCTTCGAGTTCGAGGAACATCTATCTGTGTCTGCTGCCCTTCCTTAGGGTGAATAAGTGCAAAATAAATGCAATTACAATTCAGTTCAATTCAAATAAACGTAGAAGACGACCTTTCATGTTTTCTCTGACCTTTGGCAGGAAAGCAGGAATCATATTCTCAATTCAATTACTGAATCATTTCCTCTCCTCCTAATATAGTTCTCGGTCCCGTTGACCATCCCTGCTAGGTCAAGTATCACAAATTTCAATCAAGGTGGACATACATATATTTGTCCTGATTTAAGAGGGCCTAGTGCCACTTTAGCACCGTATTAGTGTCATTTTTTTAATGCTAAAGCAGCACAAAGGTGGCCTTCTCCCCACACCATATTTACAAAGTGGTGCAGTGCATGCATTGTGCCACTTTGTAACCCTTTGTGCTATATTATGCCTGCACCTGGCATAATATATGCAAAGAGGGTGTTCCCCCATTAGGAGGGCCGAAAAAATGGTGCAAAGAAATTTAAAAGATTTCTTTGTGTCATTTTTTTCGGCACTTTTAATGCCTGCTCAGGGAGGCACACCATTATTTACAATGGGCCTCAATGGGCTTTGGAGGATTAGCATCAACATTTTTTACACTAATCCTGCAAAGCTCCGAACTGTTTTCAAAGATTTTGACACTAGTTCCCTAAATACTGCCATGGTGCACCGTATCTTAGATACAGCGCACACATGGTGGCGTTAGGGATGCATTAAGGGGTGCAAGGAAAGTGGCCACTTATCTTAAATCTGGCCCCTTGTTTGTTATAGGTTGTGTTCCTCAGTGAGCTATGGTTGATATAGAAAACCTTGAGACTATTGCGATATCAGAGAAAGCTCACAGTGCCAAAGCACAATTCTCTAAGCAAGATTTTGTCGTTTGAAGGTGAACTGAACTCAAGTGATATTAAAAAAAGTGTGTTTTTTACAGACAGCAGCAGGATGGAGAAAGAATATCACACACTGGTCTGTCACTCATTTTAATGCTACACCAAAACGACAATGAAAACCATTCACACGATGAAACACAAGCATTGGCAATGGCAATTAATTCAGGTCTTGCTTGCACAGATAAAGAGTGCCCTGGAGCAGTGCAAGCTTCTCTAGCACTGTTCACAGGTCCAGGACAGGTGTCAGTAGCAGCAATGGAAGTTCCTGCACACACAGAGAATAGTTAAAATGCTGGGAGAAGCTGTGTACATGGGCGTAAGGACACCCCCCAGCCCTCGCGGAGTGGGTGGCCCCACTTCTTACATGTCAAAGAGGGTCCACAGGTCCAGCAGTCCAGCTGCAAGCAGTTTGAATAATTAAAAAAAAAGACAACTTCAAAAACTTGCATAGAGGTAGAGAGAACCGCAGAAACCTATCATCTGTGGCAGTGATGACTAAAAAAAAAACGAACAAATACACCAAAAATGCTTCTGTTAAAAAGCGAGGGCCTTATTGCGTGATCGCTGGGAATGAGTGGCGGATGCCCAAACAGCATGCGCAAGACAGCACACACAGCTCCCTATCCAGCAGGGCCAAGTTTTTTGGTCAATTTATAGGCCATGTAAGACTGTATCAATGCTATGCTTAGATCCAACATGATCAGCGCTGCTGTGTTTCCCTCATCAGCAATGCGTCTAAGGGATTCATACGCTAAGAATAGAGCAGATTCTGTGCTATAAAGTGAGCGGAAATCTGACTGAGTCTTATGTAGGAGGTCATTTGTCTCAATAAACTGCATCAATTGCTGGTTGACAATATTTTCAGCTATCTTTGCGATATATGATTGGATGATGGAGATGTGCAAGGAACTAAAATTAGGTAGTGACTTTAAGAAAAAAAGTTTCAAAGCTGACATTGGCTTTGGGAAAATGAAAAAAGTATGTTATTTGAGATATGCTTGGAATTACAAACAGTCAACCACACCTGCCAAAGTTAATGTGAAACTACTATGCTGTTGAGAGAAAGTCTTGAAAACGTTTGACCTACTGGTAGGTAGAGACTCTCTGAAACATAGTTACTAGGGAAATAGAGCTAAAAGAGTGTGGAGAGGTAGGAACTAAAGAGACTGAAGTGTAAATCTGAAAAGCAGACGGGCGTCCAAAAATTGCTCAGTAGGGAGTGCTTGTCTTGAAATTAACAATATTTCACAAAGTAAAATCTAAATGAAAAGCATTGACAGCAGATTGTTGAATGATTTTAAGGGCTTTGTGGGGATCTGTTAATCCACCGCAGACAACACAGGAGCCTCGCTGAGCCCTGCGGAGGATCAGTGGATCTGCAAAAACCTACCAAATTGGGCTTCTTTACACAAAACATGGAAAGGGTTAAAAAATAGTAACCAATTAGAAGTAGCATAAAAAATAAAAGACGAAAGGAAGTCTGTGGTTTGTTAATTAAATCAGTATGAGTGAGAGCACATTAGGAAGAGTAGAGATTATTGGTACTTTTGTACTGAGAGTGTAGGAGGATTGCTATATTTCTGACTTGAGATTTGCAGTGGAAACAGATGTTAACAGATATTAAAATAAAAGTTGGACCAGAGCAAAGAGATTTTGCTGGTATGTTAATTGGATTGTACTATAAAATAAGTATATTTAAAAAACCTACAACTGTATATAAGCTGAAAGAAAATGTGTGGCTTCTAGACACTACAGTAAAAAAGCAAAATAAAATGGTTGGATTAGACCATTAGGTAAAAATATAATGGGCATCAAAAGAGAAAGAGGATTTGCTATGCAAAAAATAGAGTTATTTTATTAACCAGCATGAATGAATGTGTTTGAAATTAGATGTGACTGCTTGCTTAAAGTTTGTAATTTAATAGTATGTCATTTGCACTTGCTCACTCAGTCAGGCAGGCGCCTACACACCCCGTTACACTCCTACAAAAGCACTTATGTACTCACCATTCAAATACACTGGCAGTCACAGACACACTCAGTAACACACCCATGAAACCATTCACACCCATTTATCACCTATACATCCACTTAACAGTGATTCACACACCCATGCAGACAGTGTCACAACCACTCATACTGCTGTGAGAACCTCTTGGAGGTTTTGGGGTCCCCTCGATTTTTAGCTCCGTTTAGCTTCACTTTAGTTTTCATATTTTACTCATGTTAGTATGGCTGCTTTTAGCAATGACGTTTTACATACTTTTCCTCAGAATAAAAGAAGATAGCTACATATGTATTGACTACGTATGGTATAAACTTCTTGAAACACAGAAGACTTGACAATACCATTGGGATCGATCAAAGAGATATATTTGTGGACTTCTATCAATCTACAGTGTGCTACGGTTGTATTGTCCTTGAATTTATTATGTATTTTTATGCCTATCTCTACTTGTTTGTAGCAGGGCAGACAGCAATTTAGCACCTTAGGTGGACTTCGGAAGTAAGAGGTTACCACCTTTGTAAGTTGGGAGCCCTAATGGGAAGTGCATTTTGTTAATTTACCATTGCTACCATTTCTCTGTTTATCCCTCCAGGGACAAGTTCAGGAATGGAACTGTACTTCTATGCCAAGGAGAAGTGCCAGAAGATACAAAGGAGAAAGGATGGGGCAGGGAACCAGTGGACTCAGCTCCCTGCAAAGTTCACCACCTAAGAAACCAGGAGGTCTGAGCAGCGGGATCTTGGTAACTAGGCCTTGCCATAAAAGCAAAATGGTCCCAAACATATGTAAAATGGCCCAACAGGGCCTGTGATATCTTCTGGAGGAACTTTTGAATTTTGCCCCCCTCCCAACAAAGCCTGATGTGCTTGAGGCTCTGCTGCCAGAGTGATTCATGCCCCTGGGGTGGGACAGGGCCCAGGGTTCACCACAATGAACTATCTCCACCATTAAATGACGGGTGGAGCATGCATGGGACCCCCTACCCAGAGCTAACAGAGACATGGGCTCCAAACGTCTAGATCAGATTTTTAATTTAGGGGGCCTGAGAACCCCCAACTCCAGGCCCTGATGTGCCTGATATCTGGGAAGCATTATTGTGCTTCCCCGAATGGTGAAGGAGGGTCTCAGGAGCCTCAACTCCAGCAGCCACAAGAATGGACGGTGATTGCCACTGCACTCCTCAAAACAGTGGTGGGCATGCCCTCTCCCAATGCCCATGTTTGCCTGGAGCGAATGGCCACTACAGCAATCACCTCCTGTCTGCAGGAGAGGCAGGGAGAGAGGAGAGCTGCCATCTCCCACGGACTGCAAAGAAAATATTAATGAATGAAGCACACACAGGTGCCCGTGTGGGAACGGGCGCTCCCAAAAGGAAAAAAGAGAAGAAAAATGGAAACTGTGTAGTGCTAAGGTGCACAGCACATCTAAACAAGTAGCTGGAGCAGCTCATCAGCTATGCATGTTTCCCAGCAAGGGAGTGTCCCGTAATGCTCTACAGAGTGGGTGTGAGCACAAGGTTTTGTTGATGTGGTAACCCAGGATGGCAGGGTCACCACCAATGACCCCAAAGTCATCACCCAAAGGAATTTACTAAAAGTAGTGACCCTAAGTTTGAAGGGTAAAGCAAGGAAGGACAAGCCCATGATTTCCTTACCATTTTAAACACTCCCAGAGCTAGAGCTTCAGCTCTATAGCTGAGAGTGCAGTGCTCTGTAGAGGCTAGGAGTATGGCTGCAGTTTCTGTGGCCTAATGACTGTTAAAAAAGGACACAGACATATGGTTCATCTTTGAAAATACTATATTTATATGTGTTTGTATGGTGGGAACAATACTTTTTTGAAAAGTGTTATTCACTATGATTTAGACATACCCCATTTAAAAGTGTTATTCACAACAAACGTAGGTAATTCTACATCTAAACATAATATTTACAATGCTTTCTTGAAAGGGTTGTAAATCCTAACAGTAGCTCATATTCCTGAGAGGGCGTAACATTTAATTATTGCTGATGCAAGTGCCTTATTACAATGCCTGATTATACATGATAAGTGCAGAGGAATTATGGTTACTGAAGTCAGTGATGGAATGAGGTATTACAGCTACCTGTGATTCTGGCCTTGAACGTGACAGCATTGACCTAATGCCACTGACACCCCGTATATGGTTATGCATCATATTATACGGGAATGGGGGTATACTGTGAACTTTGGTGTTATGATCCTTTAGCGGTCAAATATAATGTTGCTGAAGGTATTTCCACCAGCCTCATGTATATTTTTGGAAATAAATGTATAGTATTGAGGAGTATGTGTGTGCATGTGTCTGTCTGTGTGTGTGTTTGTAATAAATGTACATCTTCTTTTTCAAAGAAAATCATAGACTGAACAATTATTTACTGAGTGTTATTATTGCATGCCAGCGAATGGTGATTACTAGCCCACACCACCTTGGTTGATTAGGTCTTGGACTGCTCTGCTCCGCTACCCTGAGCGAGACAAGCAATACAACAGGGTGTTTGGTTTCCAGTTGAGGGCGAATGTGGAGTTAATACTTGTTCAGGCAGCATAACTAATTGCCCATTTCCTCACAAGGGAAATGAGTGCATGAGGAAGAGTGCAACAAGTAGGGTGAGGGAGATGCAGATGAGGGAGAAAACAACACAGGGCAAAGGGATAAGAACATAGGTGGGAGCAATACAGAGTGCAGAGAGAGAGGCACATGGGTGAGAGAGAGCAACATGTATCATCGGGAAGAGAAGCACATTGACAAGAGAGATTAACACAGAGTGCAGATAGAAAAGGCACATGAGGGAAATAGCACTAAAAACACAAGCACTCCCATAGAGGACTCAATAAAAAAAAGTATTTCCCTAAAATTGAGCATTAAGGCCCATATTTATACTTTTTGACGCTAAACTGCGCTAACGCAGTATAGCGTCAAAAAATTTAGCGCCGTCTAACGCCATTCTGAAGCGCCATGCGGGCGCCGTATTTATGGAATGGCGTTAGCTGGCGCTAGCAGACCGGCGCTGCCTGGTGTGCGTGGAAAAAAACCACGTAGACCAGGCAGCGCCGGCGTAGGGGGAAAATGGCGTTAGGGCGTCTTAAAATGGGGCAAGTCAGGTTGAGGCAAAAAAATCGCCTCAACCCGATTTGCGCCATTTTTTTCGACGCCCAGACGCCATTTAAATGACTCCTGTCTTAGTAAAGACAGGAGTCATGCCCCCTTGCCCAATGGCCATGCCCAGGGGACCTATGTCCCCTGGGCATGGTCATTGGGCATAGTGGCATGTAGGGGGGCACAAATAAGGCCCCCCTATGCCACCAATTTTTTTTTTTAAAAATAAAAAATTATACTTACCTGAACTTACCTGAATGTCCCTGGGATGGGTCCCTCCATCCTTGGGTGTCCTCCTGGGGTGGGCAAGGGTGGCAGGGGGGGTCCCTGGGGGCATGGGAGGGCACCTGTGGGCTCATTTTGAGCCCACAGGCCCCTTAACGCCTACCCTGACCCAGGCGTTAAAAAGTGGCGCAAATGCGGGGTTTTTTGACCCGACCACTCCCGGGCGTGATTTTTGCCCGGGAGTATAAATACGACGCATTTGCGTCGCCGTCATTTTTTTAGACGGGAACGCCTTCCTTGCATCTCATTAACGCAAGGAAGGCGTTCACGCAAAAAAATGACGCTATTTGCCCATACTTTGGCGCTAGACGCGTCTAACGCCAAAGTATAAATATGGCGTTAGTTTTGCGCCGAATTTGCGTCGAAAAAAACGACGCTAATTCGGCGCAAACGGAGTATAAATACGGGCCTAAATGACACAAATAAAGAGGCTATGGCCCATATTTATACTTTTTGACGCTAAACTGCGCTAACGCAGTTTAGCGTCAAAAAATTTAGCGCCGTCTAACGCCATTCTGAAGCGCCATGCGGGCGCCGTATTTATGGAATGGCGTTAGCCGGCGCTAGCAGACCGGCGCTGCCTGGTGTGCGTGGAAAAAAACCACGTAGACCAGGCAGCGCCGGCGTAGGGGGAAAATGGCGTTAGGGCGTCTTAAAATGGGGCAAGTCAGGTTGAGGCAAAAAAATCGCCTCAACCCGATTTGCGCCATTTTTTTCGACGCCCAGACGCCATTTAAATGACTCCTGTCTTAGTAAAGACAGGAGTCATGCCCCCTTGCCCAATGGCCATGCCCAGGGGACCTATGTCCCCTGGGCATGGTCATTGGGCATAGTGGCATGTAGGGGGGCACAAATAAGGCCCCCCTATGCCACCAAAAAAAATTACAAAAAATAAAAAATTATACTTACCTGAACTTACCTGAATGTCCCTGGGATGGGTCCCTCCATCCTTGGGTGTCCTCCTGGGGTGGGCAAGGGTGGCAGGGGGGTCCCTGGGGGCATGGGAGGGCACCTGTGGGCTCATTTTGAGCCCACAGGCCCCTTAACGCCTACCCTGACCCAGGCGTTAAAAAGTGGCGCAAATGCGGGGTTTTTTGACCCGACCACTCCCGGGCGTGATTTTTGCCCGGGAGTATAAATACGACGCATTTGCGTCGCCGTTATTTTTTTAGACGGGAACGCCTTCCTTGCATCTCATTAACGCAAGGAAGGCGTTCACGCAAAAAAATGGCGCTATTTGCCCATACTTTGGCGCTAGACGCGTCTAACGCCAAAGTATAAATATGGCGTTAGTTTTGCGCCGAATTTGCGTCGAAAAAAACGACGCTAATTCGGCGCAAACGGAGTATAAATACGGGCCTATATTTCAAAACGAAGACAGGGCAATGGTATAGCATGTATTTGTAGTCAGTGGGGGAGTAAGAGAAAAATGAACAAGGGATGAAGCAATGAAGTGGATGGTGAAATGCACACGAGGAAGAGAAGAACACAGGGGCAATGGGAAAAGCACATAGGCAAGAGCAGCATAGATCACAAAGGGAGAAGCACATGGGAAAGAGAGATTAACACAGAGTGGAAAAGCACATGAAAGAGACAGCTGGAAACATATGCACTTTCAAACTCTGTTTAAGCAAAAAGAAAAAAATAACTTTCTAAAAATTAGCAATGTGAGGAGACAAATAAAGAGGCTATACTCCATTGGAGGGAAAAAGCATAAAGAACAAGGCAAGCCATGTAATAAAAAGCAAGCAAGCTAGACTGACAATAAATCGAAACAATGGTAAGCAATGGGCAGGCTTCAAGCCCTTTGTAAACTATAGGTAAACTGACAATAGGTCTTTAGCAACCACAAAATGAAGACATCATACAATGGAGGCTCGACCTAAAAAGAGCAGGAATATGCATGCAGTATGGATGACCTGCTTCAGAATGTAGTGATGTGTTTATGAAACGAGTGGCCTTTCTGAAGAGTATTGGAGAAGGATTTCATAGTATATTGGGATGATAAATGTAGTTGATAGTAGAAGTTGAATTCTTCTTGAGGAAGATGAGAGCAATAAGAAAAAGATGGATTCTTGTTGAAGGAGAAAGTTTTCTTTAATGTCATGAGGGCCTTTTAGACATTGTCTAATGAAAGAGAAAGGGGTGTAAGGGTGGCCAGCTAAGGATGCCATAATTGGAAGATGTGTAAACGACAGTGAGAAAGATCTCATAAATCACAGGCTATGCTTAAACCTCGTTTGTGCCCCACTACATGCCCTGTATGCCATGGGACACTGCAGGGGTGGACATCATATGCCCTATTTCAGGAACTGACGGGACAGTGAAATCTATGTGAAATATATTATTGTGATGTTAGATTACTTTTCTAAATGACTTGACTTAGAGATAGTGAAAATGACAGTTGCAGAGACAGAGAGTTTTAGGAAAATCTTTCAAAAGAGAGGTGTTACTTAAGCAAATAATAAGGAATAATGAAGCATAGTTCAAGCCAGGGTGCTTTGAGATGTTTTCTCTTGTAATGGCACAAGTGTAACACCACTTCTTTATGTTACCCTACTGGTAATGGAACTGTTAGAAATGGGGTCTTTGGTTGGCAGTCAGGTTACCCCCCTGTCCAAGCAAGGACCCTCACTCTAGTCAGGGTAAAAAGAGAATCACCCTCAGCTAACGCCTGCTTATCCCCTTGGTAGCTTGGCACGAGCAGTAGGCTTAACTTCAGAGTGCTAGATGTAAAGTATATGTACCAACACACACAGTAACTTAATGGAAACACTACAAAATGACACAACACAGGCTTGGAAAAACAGAAAATCTGTATCTAAACAAAACAAGACCAAAACTACAAAAATCCACAATGCACAAGTGAAGTTCTCACTAAAAATGCACAGAGTCTTCACGTAATTTTAAACACACACTAACACTGTTAGCGTGAAAATGTACCTTGGGCGCGTCAAAAATATCCCAGCACGGGTGAATGTGCATCAAAAAGGGCTTGCGATGTGTCAATTTCACTCACAAGCGAGACCTTGCGTCGTTTCTCCTTTCGGCGGTCAGTGTGTGTCGTTTCTTCTCTCTGCACGCAAGCGATGCGTCGGTCCGGTCAGCACTCTTGGGTCCGGGCAGACCTTGTGTACTTTTTACACGCCCCGCGGTGTTTGCGTCGGAAATCCAGTCGCACGATGATCCGAAAACTACATAGCACGGGTTGCCAGCCTCCGTCAGTGATGCTGCGCATTATTTCTCCAGCTGCATGCATCGATCTTTCGGTCGTGTTGCAGGCAAGCGTTGATTTCCAGCCGCAAAGCTGGCGGCGTGTCAATTTTTCAGCCACAGATCAGAGTTGCATCGATCTTTTCCCCGCACGGCGGTCAGTGCGTGGATTTCTTCCTCTTAGGCTGCCAGCTTCTACTTTCAGGGTCCCAGGAACTGGATAGGCACAACTTGGCAGAATAGGAGTCTCTCTAGAGACTCCAGGTGCTGGCAGAGAGAAGTCCTTGCTGTCCCTGAGACTTCAAACAGCAGGAGGCAAGCTCTAAATCAAGCCCTTGGAGATCTTCACAAGCAGGAAGGCACACAAAGTCCAGTCTTTGCCGCCTTACTCTGGCAGAAGCAGCAACGGCAGGATAGCTCCACAAAGCACAGTCACAGGCAGGGCAGCTCTTCTTCCTCAGCTCTTTTCCAGGCAGAGGTTCCGCTTGGTTTCCAGAAGTGTTCTAAATGCCTATGGTTTTGGGTTCCCTTCTTATACCCATTTTCTTCTTTGAAGTAGGCCTACTTCAAAGCAAAGTCTCTCTTGAATGTGAAATCCTGTCTTGCCCAGGCCAGGCCCCAGACACTCACCAGGGGGTTGGAGACTGCACTGTGTGAGGGCAGGCACAGCCCTTTCAGGTGTGAGAGACCACTCCTCCCCTCCCTCCTAACACAGACGGCTCATCAGAAAATGCAGACTACACCCCAGCTCCCTTTGTGTCACTGTCCAGTGTGAGGTGCAGCCAGCCCAACTTTCAAACTGACCCAGACAGGGAATCCACAAACAGGCAGAGTCACAGAAATGGTATGACCAAGAAAATGCTCACAAAATGGCATTTTCAAACACACAATCTTAAAATCAACTTTACTAAAAGATGTATTTCTAAATTGTGAGCTCAGAGACCCTAAACTCCACATGTCTATCCGCTCCCAAAGGGAATCTACACTTTAATCATATTTGAAGGTAGCCCCCATGTTAACCTATGAGAGGGACAGGCCTTGCAACAGTGAAAAACGAATTTAGCAATATTTCACTCTCATGACATATAAACACATTACTGTATGTCTACCTTAACTATACACTGCACCCTGCCCATGGGGCTACCTAGGGCTTACCTTAGGGGTGCCTTACATGTAAGAAAAGGGAAGGTTTAGGCCTGGCAAGTGGGTACACTTGCCAAGTCTAATTTACAGTTAAAACTGCACACACACAGACACTGGCAGGTCTGAGACATGATTACAGAGCTACTTATGTGGGTGGCACAACCAGTGCTGCAGGCCCACCAGTAGCATTTGGTTTACAGGCCCTTGGCACCTCTAGTGCACTGTACTAGGGACTTACTAGTAAATCAAAAATGCCAATCATGGATGAACCAATTTCATACACACTTCTTAAAGGACCACTTGCACTTTAGCACTGGTTAGCAGTGGTAAAGTGCCCAGAGTAACAAAAACAGCAAAAACAGAGTCCAACACACATCCACAACCTGGGAAACAAAGGCAAAATGTTAAGGGTGACCACGCCAAGGATGAAAAGTCTAGCACGTGTCCCTCCCCCCGCTGAAAGTGGGGAGCAACTACCCAACCTCATGGGAGTTCTCATCACTAAGGCAGAAGAACCTGGACAGACCATCAGCATTGGCGTGTGCTGTACCAGGACAGTGTTCCACCGTAAAGTCCATCTCCTGTAGGGAAATGGACCACCTCAACAATTTTGGATTCGCATACCTCATCTGCATTAACCATCTGAGGGGCCTGTGGTCGGTCTGAACTCAGAAGTGAGTCCCAAACAAGTAGGGTCTTAGCTTCTTCAGTGCCCAGACCACAGCAAACGCTTCATGTTCTATGGGACTCCACTGCCATTCACTGGGAAATAACCTCCTGCTAATGAAGGCTACAGGTTGATCTAGGCCCTCTTCATTATGCTGCTCCAATACAATGCTCTGAGGTGTCTATTTTGCACAACAAACTCCTTGGAGTAGTCAGGTGCCTTCAGCACAGGTGATGTGCACATGGCAGCCTTTAGGGCATCAAAAGTGTTCTGGCAAGCCTCTGTCCAGATCACATTCCTGGGTTGCTTCTTAGAAGTCAACTCAATCAAGGGGGTAACAATTGTACCATACCCCTTGACAAACCTCCTGTTTTATTCTGTGAGACCTAAGAAAGCTCTCACTTCAATCTGGGTCTTGGGAGGCTCTCAAGCCAGAATGGTATCAATCTTAGGCTGTAGGGGTGCCACCTGGCCACTCCCCACCTCGTGTCCCAAGTACACCACCGAACCCTGCCCTATTTGGCACTTGCTTGCCTTATTAGTGAGGCCTGCCTTCTGCAGGGCCTCTAACACTGTCCATAGGTGTTGCAGGTGTCCCTCCCAGGTTGAACTAAACACAGCAATGTCATCCAGGAAGGCGGCACTGAACTCATCCAGCCAAGCCAACACCTGGTTGACCAACCTCTGAAAGGTGGCAGGGGCATTCTTAATTTCAAATGGCATGACTTTAAATTGAAAGTGTCCATATGGGGTATGCTGACCTCTCTTTGGCCCCCTCAGTTAAGGCAATCTGCCAGTACCCAGATGTTAAGTCAAACGTACTGAGGTACTTGGCAGCTCCTAACCAGTCAATGAGCTCATCAGCTCAGGGGATGGGGTGTGCATCAGTCTTGCTGACCAAATTGAGTCCCCGGTAGTCCACACAGAACCTGAGTTCTGGAGTGGCTCCAGGTGCAGCAGTCTTTGGGACCAATACCACTGGGATGGCCCAAGGACTGCTGAAGTGCTCAATAACCCCTAGGGTTAGCATTTTGGATACTACATCCTTAATGCAAGCCCTGACCCTGCCAGTCACCCTGTAAACTTTTGGTTTAATGGGTGTACTGTCCCCAGTGTCCACATCATGTTTGCACAAGTGTGTGACCCCAGGGATCAGGGAAAACAGTGAGGCGAACTGTCCCAACACGTGGCGACAGTCACTCTGCTGCTCCTCAGTCAGGGAGGGGATAGGATCACTCCCTCCACAGACCCATCTTTCTCTCCTGCAGACAGGAGGTGAGGAAGAGGCTCACTCTCCTCCTTCACCCCATCATCTGTTGCAAGGAGCATGGACAGTTCAGTCTGCTCAAAGTGTGGCTTGAGGTGGTTGACTTGCAGGACCCTTAAAGGGTTCCTTGGAGACTGCAAGTCCACCAAGTAGGTGCCTTCACTCTTGTGCTTCACCACCTCAAATGGCCCAGTCCACTTATCCTGGAGTTCCCTAGATTCCACTGGCGCAATCACCCACACTTTCCATCCAGGTTGAAACTCAACCAGAGTGGCATTCCGGTCATACCACCGTTTCATATCCTCCTGGCTTGCTTCTAGGTTCTCCTGTGCAAGACTCCAGAAGAGGGCAGTCTGGTATCTCAAAGCCAGCATGTAGCTAAATAGATCATGGGGGGTTTACCAGATTTTTCTCCAAAGCTTCCTTCACCAGACTCAAAGGTCCCCTCACAGGGTGGCCATAGATGAGCTCAAAGGGACTAAACCCCAGTCCCTTTTGAGGCACCTTCCTTTAAGCGAACAGAAGGCATGGCAAGATGACATCCCACTTCCGCCTCAAGGGCTCTGACACGCCCTGAATCATGCCTTTCAAGGTGTGGTTGAATCTCTCAACCAGACCATTACTTTGGGGGTGGTAAGGGGTGGTGAACTTGTAGGTCACCCTACACACTTTACACAGAGACTTCTTATACGTGGATAAGAAATTGGTACCCCTATCATATACCACTTCCTTGGGAAACCCCATACAGGTAAGAACCTCCATCAGTGCACAACCCACCACAGGGGAAGTGACTGACCTCAGAGGAATGGCTTCTGTGTACCAGGTGGCGAAGTCCACCAAGACCAGGATGAATCCGTTGCCCAAGGCTGTCTTGGGGTCCAGAGGCCCCACAATGTCAATACCTACCCTCTCAAAGGGAGTACTAACCACAGGTAAAGGTTGGAGGGGAGCCCTACATTTCCCCCCTCTCTTGCCACTTGTCTGGCCAGTTGGGCAAGACCTACAGTGTGCAGCAGAATGCTTGCTTATCTGTGGCCAATAGAAGTGGGAGACAAGGCTCTTATAGCTCTTGGCCTGCCCCAGATACCCTGCCAAAAGCACATCACGAGCCAACCCCAGTGGGAAGGACCTGAAGCACTGGGGTACCACCAGCATACGAGCTGACCCATACTTAGGAACCTTAGGCTCACTATACAGGAGGCCATCCTTCCAATAGATCAGGTGAGTACCTGGCTCCTCATCAGCCACAGTCCCTCTAGAGTAGGGCAAGTTTTCTGTGCTTCACAGAATGCTTCCCTCGTGGGTCCCCCTTCCTGCTGCCACTTCGACAGCTCAGGGACCTCCCCCAGTTCAGCCACCTGTTCCCCCTGTAGGCTCGAGGGCGTTACCCAAAGGCTGTGCCTCCTCCCGGACCTTGGGAACTTCTGGGGCCGGTTTCTCATGCCCCCTGCCCTTCCACTTCTTGGTGGTCCCCTGGGCCGCTGTTTCAGGTTCCAGGGGCTCTTGACCACCCTGGGGGGCTGCCATTGACCGGGTGGATACGCATACCCACCAAGGCAGACCCAATATCTCCAAGTGAGACCTGTGTTCCACCTCCTTCCATGGGGAATCCTCCAGGTCATTGCCTAGCAAACAATCAACATGCATAGTTGAACTCACAGCTACCTTCAAGGAACCTGAGACCGCCCCCCACTCAAAGGGAACCTGTGCCACTCTGCACTGGCGCTCTGAGTTGTCCACTGCAACTACTTGGTGAAGTACCCGGAGGTCAATCTGCTCTTCAGACACCAGCTGACTACTCACTGTAGTCACAATGGCTCCTGTGTCTCTCAGAGCCTCCACCCTCTGTCCATTGATGGTCATCCACTGCCTGTACTTCTTAGTGTTCTCAGGCACAAGGGTTCTCTGGACCATCTCACTGTCCCCTAGTGAGACAAGAGTCATCTCAGCTGGCTCCCACCAACCTGGAAACAACTCCTCCCCAAGCACTACACTGGCCGAACCCATGGACAGCGCACCAGTAGGTGCCAGTGTACTTTTGGGGCATTTGGGGTCCCCCTCACCTGAACCACCAGGTCACATGCATAGCACTTACGTGGGGGCCCCCTGCCACTGGCTTCCTTTTGGAGAACCATGGATTCTTCTCTCTGGGGGGTTGGGAATCCTTACCCTGGGAATCAGTTTGGGGCCCTTTAGAGAACTCCCCCTGTTTACCCTCACCCCCTTTTCTTCTGAGAGGGACCCTGCCCACCCTTGGCGTGATCTCCTCATACCTCTTTTGGACCCTGGTGCTCTCCCAGCAGTCTGTTTCTGGCGCAAGCTTCCTGGTATCAGTCAGCTTGCTGTCAATCAGGTGCTGGAGCAGCTTTGGAAAACATAAACTGTACAAGAGTTCCCAAGCAATCAGATTGTAAAGCCCCCTCATACGTAGTTACCTTACTGCCCTTCACCCAACCATCCAGTGACCTGCAATAAGAATCAACACATTCCAACCATGTTTGGGATTCCTTCTTCTTAGAGGACCAAAACTTGTCCTTATACTGTTCAGGAGTGAGACCATATCTTGTGAGTAGGGCATCCTTCATGATAGTGTAGGTGAGACTCTGAGCATCCCCTAAGGCTGTCAGTGTATCCCTCCCCTCTACCTCAAAGTGCTTTCACAGATGAGCTTCAGGGACCGGATTCATGTGGAGAGCATACTCATACCCCTTGAACCACAAGTATATGTCATCCTTCCTCTTGTAATCCTTCACTAATTCTTTTGGGATGTGTACCCTTCTTTCAGGCTGCACTGTACTGTTGCTGCCACCATCTCTACTGGACTGGCTCCTATGATCTAACTCCTTTAAAAAGCTAAGCTCATGAGCCAGCAGCATCTTCCTTTCTCAATGGCCTTCCTTCTCTCTTCCATCTCTAGATTGGTACTCACTTTCTGCCTGTCTGTCCTGCAACTCTTCAGGTGTCAGACCCTTGGAGGACACACTGCTACCTGCCTTAGAGACTCTCTCCCTAGACAGACCAGGCCCACCCACTACATCACTGTGATGGACGTGCACCTCTTCCTCCCATTACTGCTCAACCTCTTTGTGCCCCTCAGCTTGTTTGGCTGTCACTCAGGCCCTCAGTGCCTTTAGCAGCTCCTCCTTCTTGGATGAGCTCTTAATGGGACAGGCCAAATCCTTGCAAAATTGCTTTAACTGAGCTACTGTGTAGCTCTCCACTTTCTCTATGTCAAAGGCAACTCCAGCTGATGCATCTCCAGACTGAGACATGATGAAGATTTAAAACAAGTGCAAAGTTCCAAAGGCAGAAAAACAAGTTCCCAAATGAAGTTTAAAAAAAAGTCAATGAAGGGATCAGCAAGAAGTAGAACAATAAGAAGTCCCAAAGAGAAAAGCAAAAATCACAATACAAGTGATATGTGTTCACGTTGTGGTCTGAACTCAAACAGTAGTGTACACTTAATCACTGTATGTCAAGGAAAAATACAAGTCCACTCCCAACCGCTGATCACCAATGTTAGAAATGGGGTCTTTGGTTGGTAGTTCAGGTTACCCCCTGTCCAAGCAAGGACCCTTACCCTAGTCAGGGTAAAAGAGAATCACCCTCAGCTAACCCCTGCTTTCCCCCTTGGTAGCTTGGCACGAGCAGTAGGCTTACCTTCAGAGTACTAGGTGTAAAGTATTTGTACCAACACACAGAGTAACTTAATGGAAACACTACAAAATGAGACACCGCAGGTTTGGAAAAATAGAAAATATTTATCTAAACAAAACAAGACCACAATGACAAAAATCCACAATACACAAGTCAAGTTATCACAAAAAATGCAAAAAGAGTCTTCATGTAGTTTTAAACACACACTAACACTGTTAGCGTGAACATGTTCCTTGGGCACGTCAATAATAACCCTGCACAGTCGAGTGTGCATCAAAAATGGCTTGCGACGCGTCGATTTCACTCACGAGCGAGACCTTGTGTTGTTTGTCCTTTCGTCAGGTCGGTGTGCATTGTTTCTTCTCTCTGCAGGAGAGCGAAGGGTTGATCCGGTCAGCACTCTCGGATCCGGGCAGGCCTTGTGTTGTTTTTACACGCCCAGCAGTGTTTGCGTTGGAAATCCAGCCGCACGATGATCCAAAAAACACACATCATGGGTTGCGATCTCACCAGCCTCCATCAGCGATGCTGAGCGTAATTTCTCCAGCCTCGGGCATCGATCTTCTTGTCACGTTGCAGGTGAGCGTTGATTTTCAGCCGTGAAGCCAGCGGTGCGTAGATTTTTCAGCCGCAGATCGGAGTTGCGCCAATCTTTTCCCCACACTGCGGTCAGTGTGTGGATTTCTTCCTCTTAGGCTGCCAGCTTCTCCTTTCAGGATCCCAGGAACTGGATGGGCACCACTTGGCAGACTAGGAGTCTCTCCAGAAACTCCAGGTGCTGGCAGAGAGAAGTCTTTGCCATTCCTGAGACTTCAAACAACAGGAGGCAAGCTCTAAATCAAACCCTTGAGATCTTCACAAGATGGAAGGCACACAAAGTCCAGTCTTTGCCCTCTTAGTCTGACAGAAGCAGCATCTGCAGGATAGCTCCACAAAGCACAGTTACAGGCAGGGTAGCTCTTCTTCCTCAGCTCTTCAGCTCTTCTCCAGGCAGGGGTTCCACTTGGTTTGCAGAAGTATTCTAAAGTCTGTGGTTTTTGGTGCCCTTCTTATACCCATTTTCTTCTTTGAAGTAGGCCTACTTCAAAGCAAAGTCTCTCTTGAACTTGAAATCCTGCCTTGACCAGGTCAGGCCCCAGACACTCACCACGGGGTTGAAGACTACATTGTGTGAGGACAGGCACAGCCCTTTCAGGTGTCAGTGACCACTTCTCCCCTCCCTCCTAACATGGATGGCTCATCAGGAAATGCAGACTACACTCCAGCTCCCTTTGTGTCACTGTCTAGTGTGAGGTGCAACCAGCCCAACTGTCAAACTGACCCGGACAGGGAATCCACAAACAGGCAGAGTCACAGAAATGGTATAAGCAAGAAAATGCTCACTTTCTAAAAGTGGAATTTTCAAACACACAATCTTAAAATCAAGTTTAGTAAAATATGTATTTCTAAATTGTGAGCTCAGAGACCCCCAAACCCCACATCTCTATCCGCTCCCAAAGGGAATCTACACTTTAATCATATTTGAAGGTAGCCCCCATGTTAACCTAAGAGAGGGACAGGCCTTGCAACAGTGAAAAACAAATTTAGCAATATTTCACTATCAGGACATATAAAACACAGTACTTTGGGGGTCATTACAACATTGGCGGTAAAAGCCGCTTACTGCCGTGCAGAAGACCGCCAACACACCGCCGCGGAAATCTGCCACGGCCATTATGACCCACAGCTCGAATCCGCCAAAATTGAGACACCCACAGAAGTCAGTGATAAACTGGCGAAAACAAAACCTCCACCGTCACGCCAACAGGAATACGCCCACACTATCATGACCCACGAATCCACGCGGCGGTCTTTCAACCGCGGTATTCCATTGGCGGTAACCACCGCCGCACTCAAAATACACACACTCCTACAAAACACATCCACATTGGACAATTCCAAATACACACACCTGATACACATACACAAACCACTCCCACACACCCAATACAATATAAAACACACACCCACATCACCCACAAACCCCTTTGACCAAAATCCCGAAAGAAGGCCAGAGAGAGAGACTAGAATCTACAACCAAGCATCCACAGGCACACAACACCATCACCCACATAACATCCACGCACCCCACACAACACACCACTAAATATCACCCCACATATCACAACACACACCACCCGCACATTACCCACACCACCCCATGGCACGGCAAAGTCACCCCAGGTTCTCTGAGGAGGAGCTCAGGGCCATGGTGGAGGAAATCATCCGGGTAGAGCCACAGCTATTCGGATCACAGGTGCAGCACACCTCCATAGCTAGGAAGATGGAGCTATGGCGCAGAATAGTGGACAGGGTCAACGCAGTGGGACAGCACCCAAGAAATAGGGATGACATCAGGAAGAGGTGGAACGACCTACTGGGGAAGGTACGTTCCGTGGTTTCCAGACACCACCTTGCGGTACAGAGGACTGGCGGCGGACCCCCACCTCCTCCCCCACAACTAACAACATGGGAGGAGCAAGTCTTGGCGATTCTGTATCCTGAGGGCCTCAAAGGAGTAACTGGAGGAATGGACTCTGGTAAGTCAAACCTTAACTACTATATCCCCCATCCTACCTGCATGCCATCACATACGCCCACCCTCGCCCTCACCCCATCACTCCTACTCCTCACAAATGTCCCAATATCACAAACCACACATCCCAACACCAAGCCCTGCATGCAACACCAAAGCATGGACACCCATCACC
Source organism: Pleurodeles waltl (assembly GCF_031143425.1). NCBI lineage: Eukaryota > Metazoa > Chordata > Amphibia > Caudata > Salamandridae > Pleurodeles > Pleurodeles waltl. Next base: position 1,536,743,872 of record NC_090440.1, on the reverse strand, counting down.
AATGCATGGCTACTGCACATACCCATACACCCCCCTAAACCATCATCACACAAGGTCCCACACAGGAATGAAAGCACTGGGGTACACGGTCACCCACCCATTGCACACCATGGCACATACAGATGCAATAATCATGCTTTTACACCCCTGCAGGACCCCTACCCAACGTCACCGCACAGGAGGGTCCAGAAATGTCCACACCAACAACAGAAGAGGCCCACAGTAATGACAGCAGCTCTGTCCAACTGGATCTAGATGACCAGCCCGGCCCATCTGGGACCTCAGGACAGTCGGTTCCCCTCACACAGTCACAGGCCACCACAGAGCTTCCCCCTCTGGAAACACCAGCAAAGCACCCACCCAGCGGGCCCATACCTCTGTTCCCAGGACACGTCAATCAACAGTGTGTCCACCACTACAGGGAACCCAGGTTAACCCACCACCCCAACAACAACAGGGACCTGGGGGCAGTGGCAGTGGGCACACCGTTCAGGGGACAGAGGCCCAGGGAAACAGGGGAACTGGGAGGGCTGCTGTGCGACAGTGGGAGGACAGGCCCAGGGAACCCACTCTCCACGAGGCCTTCTCCAACATCATGGGAGCATACCATCATTCCCAGGAGATGATGGCAACAGTACTGGCCAGGTTTCAGGAGACCCAGCGGCTGCAGGAGGAACAGTATTTGGGCTTCAGGGAGGAACTCAGATCCATCAATTCCACCCTGGGCACCATCGTAGGGGCGCTGAAGGAAGTCCTCAACACCAGGAGGGACACTGTGGCACAACAAAGGGCCCCTGACCCTAGCCTGGACGATGAACTGCCCACCACCTCCGCCGGCGCTAGTGGACAGGACGCCCCGCCACAGGACCACCACACCAGCACCCCACTCCCTGCAGATGGAGAACCACCCCGCAAACGGCCCCTGAGGTCCAGGACAAAGACAGAGAACAATGCCAAGACCCCTGCCAAGAAATGAGACCGCCTTGAATGCAATCCTTTTGTCCCACCTTGTCACCCTATCCATCCTCAAACTGCCCCAGCTCCACTTCCTATGCCCCTTTGGGCAATGCACCTGTGAGACTAATAGACTGGACTATGCCATGGACATTCCTCCACCATCACCCCTCACCATGGTACAGCACCCACCAATATTGAGCACTTAAATAAACACCCTTGAAGCACAAAACAAGCTGGAGTCTGTCTGTGATTTCGAAATAGTGTATTAGCAATTACAGTGACAAAATGCACTTTCAAATGTAATGTCAATATACCTATGTCACACAGCTCTAGTCCATGAGGAAACAAAGCAGATGTCACACAGTGGGACCCACATCTGTGAAATCGTAAGGGATAGTGACAACTCAGTGACCATACACTGGGTGAAAAGGACAGACAGTAGAGAGGTAGTAGTGTTAAAGGACATGTAGTAGGCAGGTTTGTCTTCTTACCTGTGTCTCACTGGAAGTATTGCAGGATCACAGAGTTCCTGTTGCCGATGTCCTCTTCTTCTGCTTCCTCATCTTCACTGTCCACAGGCTCCACAGCTGCCACAACACCTCCATCTGGACCATCCTCCTGCAGAAAAGGCACCTGTCATCGCAAAGCTAAGTTGGGAAGCATACAGCAGACCACGATGATCTGGCACACCTTCTTTGGTGAGTAGAATAGGGAACCACCTGTCATATGTAGGCACCGTAACCTGGCCTTCAGGAGGCCGAAGGTCCGCTCTATAATCCTCATAGTTCGCCCATGGGCCTCATTGTAGCGTTCCTCTGCCCTTGTCCTGGGATTCCTCCCTGGGGTCAGTAGCCATGACAGGTTGGGGTAACCAGAGTCAGCTGAAAATGGCGAGGGACAACTGTTAGACACACACTAACCTGTAGGGATATCCCCAGACCCAGACAACTATTCCCACTGACTTGCTTCCAGGTGCTCACCTAATAGCCACACACGGTGCCTCTGGAGTTCACCCATCACATAAGGGATGCTGCTATTCCGCAAGGTGTAAATGTCATGCACTGAGCCAGGGAATTTGGCATTAACATGGGAGATGTACTGGTCGGCCAAACACACCATCTGCCCATTCATCGAATGATAACTCTTCCGCTTTCTGTACACCTGTTCACTCCTGCGGGGGGGACCAAGGCCACATGTGTCCCATAAATGGCACCTATGATGTTGGTGATATGTCCCAGGGCATAGAAGTCACTTTTCACTGTAGGCAAATCCTCCACCTGAGGGAAAACAATGTAGCTCTGCATGTGTTTCTGCAGGGCAGACACCACTCTGGACAACACGTAGGAAAACATAGGCTGGGACATCCCTGATGCTATGGCCACTGTAGTTTGAAAAGACCCACTTGCAAGGAAACGGAGTACTGACAGCATCTACACTTGAAGGGGGATTCTTGTGGGATGGCGGATAGCTGACATCAGGTCTGGCTCCAACTGAGCACACAGTTCTAGGATTGTGGCACGATCAAGCCTGTAAGTGATGATCACATGTCTTTCCTCCATTGTCAACAGGTCCACCAGCGGTCTGTTTACCGGAGGATGCCGCCATCTCCTCACATGTCCCAGCAGACGATGCCTATGAAGGACAACAGCGAACACAGAGTCAACCAACTCAGAGTTACGTAAACACAGCTTACTCAGAAAACCATTTATAACCCGAATATTGCCTGTATGAGTGTTGAGGCAAGGCCTAGGTATGTGTAACACAGTTAAAATAAAGCCATGTGGGCCCCTGAAATGGTTGCTGCCTGACCTGTAAAGTGGGACAATGGGATGTGAGGTAACTGCGCTGGCGCTGTACACCGCTGCGGTAGGCGGTCGAAGACCGTGGTGCAATTCTGCATTGGTTAACATTGGACCCTATGGGTCAAAGGAGCCAATGAGGATGTACGCCAGCGGTGACGGTACGCACCGCCGCGGACGTGACCGCCATTTTCTATCTGTTGAATCACTCAATACCTGATCTTCGACAGGAGAGGACCTACACTGCAAGTGCTGCTGTGACCTCAGTCTGAAAGAGACAATGGTTTGTGCGTCAGCACGGAGGAGTTGGAGAAACTCGTGGATGGGGTCCTCCCCCAGTACACGCTACTCTACGGTCCTCCAGACAAACAGGTAAGTACACTGGGAGCATGCTGTATGGGCAATGCCTGTGTGGAGTGGTGCGGATGAAAGATAGGGGTGGGGAGAATGATGCGTGCATGAAATGACGGAGAGTGCATGTGCCACATGGCAAGGATAATGATGCGGGCCAATGACTGTGACGGTGCAGTTGGTAATAACTTCTCTTTTTCCCCTGTACAATTCATGTAGGTCAGCGCCCACCAGAAGAAGGATACTTGGCGTGCCATCGCCAAGGACGTAAGGACCCTGGGGGTCTGTCACAGACGGAGCACCCACTGCCGGAAGAGATGGGAGGACATTCGCCGCTGGAGCAAGAAGATGGCGGAGGCCCAGCTGGGGATGGCCTCCCAACGTGTGAGGGGTGCCCGTCGCACCATGACCCCCCTGATGTTAAGGATCCTGGCGGTGGCGTACCCGGAGTTGGATGGGCACTTGAGGGCATCACAGCAGCAACAAGGGGGTGAGTACACATTCATTCTGCTGATTCAGCGCACAGTGGAGGTGTCTGGGTGGGGGAGGTGGGCTGTGTGTTTCCCTAGGCCAGGGCGAGTGTGCTAGTTAAGTCCCCTTTTTCAGGCAGACCCTGTGGCACCCCACCCCACCTGGGTACAGTGTCAACTACACCTACTCAGGATCCTGTGACATCCATGTGTGCAGATGTCAGCCATAGCCTTGTTGGCCATGTCCCAGGGATTGTATAGTGGACCCCAAGTGCGCGGCGTAGTGCAGGGGGCTTCTGTGTCTGTCGTGTCCGCCAACGGTAGCGGTAATGCATGCACTGAACATGTCTTTCTTCTGTCTCCCCCCCACCTTTTTGTGGTCTCCCTGTACATGTGTGCATTAGCATCATGAGGCGGAGGAGCAGTGGCACCGGAGCAGGAGGGAGCTGCATCCCACATGGCCCTAACAATGGAGTCTGAAGCCAGCAGTGGGACGGAGGGCGAGGGGAGCTCCAAAGCGGGGACAGGAGCTGACACCAGTGATACGGACTCGTCCTCTGTTGGGAGCTCCCTTGTGGTGGCGGCCCCATCTGTGCCCCCCACATCGACAGGTACAGCCGCCACCCCCTTCTCAAGCACCGCCCTCCCAGCAGCCCCTCAGCCTTTACCCCGTGCCCGCTCTCCCAGGAGGGTGGGCCTCTCCTTCACCCCAGCCACCTCAGGCCCTGCCCCAGTCACCCCTGCTGCCCTCAGTGAGGAGGCCATTGACCTCCTCAGGTCCCTCACTGTTGGGCAGTCTACCATTTTGAATGCCATCCAGGGTGTAGAGAGGCAGTTGCAACAAACCAATGCATTCCTGGAGGGCATACATTCTGGTCAGGCAGCCCTTCAGTGAGCTTTTCATAACTCTGGCCTCAGCACTGATGGCAGCCATTGTCCCTGGGTCTAGCCTCCCCCTCCAACTTCCTCCACACAGACCCAATCCCCTGTACTTCAGCCTATCCCAAGCACACCATCAGATCAGCATGCAACACACAAAGGAAGCTCAGGCAAACAAAAGCACCACACATCCCACAGGCACTCACACAAGCATCCCACACATGCAGACATAGCAACGTCCACTGCCTCCACTGTGTCCCGCTCCTCCTCGTCTCCCTCCTCCCTCCCAGTTTCATCTCCACTCACACCTGCATGCACTACATCTACAGCCACTACTTCCATCACCAGCACACCCACCACCACACCCCGCTCACGTGCACTCACCACCCCCACTACCATTCACACATCCCCTGTGTCCTCTCCCAGTGTGTCTGTGACGCCACCTCCCAAGGTACACAAACGCAGCCACACACCCACCCAACAGCCATCCACCTCATGACAGCCTCCAGCGCATGCACCTTCACCCAAAGTCACCAAACGGACACCTCCTACAACCACAACCGCTTCCTCCACTCCCAAACCCCTTCCAGCTACCCGTCCCAGTGTTCCTAAAAAACTTTTCCTGGCCACACTTGACCTCTTTCCCTCACCTCCCCCACCCAGTCTCCTAGGACCCGACTCCCCAGGTCCCAACCTAGCACCTCAGCCACAACAACGGCGGGATCAGTGGTGCCAATAGTCACCGGATTCTGGAGTGCGCCAGGCAGCAGGGCAGCCAGTGTGGCAAGGAGCCACACCACGGACAATACCCCACCTGTCAAGTATCAAAAGTTGTCCAGTGCCCGGCGGGAGAGGGGGGAGACAACAGCCAGCAAAGCCACTCCCAGGGGTACAGGTGGGAGTGTGGATTCAGTTGCTACACCTTCTAAGGTGGGGAAGGGGCACAAGAAACCCGGCAAGTCTGGGAAGATCAGCACGGCGGAGAAGACCGCCATCAGCCCCGCTGCCCAGTATCCGGCCAGCACCAGCCCCGCAGGCCCAGACAGGACCGCCAGCACCAGCCCTGCTGGTTAGGAGGCGACTGCCAGCACCAGCCCCGCTGGCCCAGACAGGACCGCCAGCACCAGCGCCGCTGTCCCAGACAGGACCGCCAGCACCAGCCCCGCTGGCCAGGAGGCAACCGCCAGCACCAGCCCCGCAGGCCCAGACAGGACCGCCAGCAGCTGACTCGCTGCCAAGGACACCGCCGCCACAAGCACCGCTGAACAGGACACCGCCACCACAAGCTACGCTGAACAGGACACTGCCGCCACAAGCACCGCTGCCATGGATACCTGCCGCCACCAGCACCGCTGAACAGGACACCGCCACCACCAGCACCGCTGAACAGGACACCGCCGCCACAAGCACCGCTGAACAGGACACCGCCCCCACCAGCACTGCTGAACAGGACACCGCTGCCACAAGCACCGCTGAACAGGACACCACCGCCACAAGCACTGCTGAACAGGACACCACCGCCACAAGCACCGCTGAACAGGACACCGCTGCAACAAGCACCGCTGAACAGGACACTGTCACCGCAAGCACCGCTGCCAAGGACACCTGCCGCCACCAGCACCGCTGGCCCATGAGCGCCAAGAGCACTGACGCTACTGAGTCCGCCACGAGCAGGATGAAGCACTCTGGGCACCAGGCCCCCTCCAGAACCAGTAGAGATTTACTTCCACTACCTCTGTCCTTGGCAGGATGGAGCACTCTGGACACCAAGCCCCCTCCAGAACCAGGGGAGAAAGGCATCCACTACCTCTGTCCTTAGCAGGATGAAGCACTCTGAGCACAAAGCCCCCTCCAGAACCAGTGGAGATTTACATCCACTACCTCTGTCCTTGGCAGGATGAAGCACTCTGGGCACCAAGCCCCCTCCAGAACCAGTGGAGAAAGGCATCCACTACCTCTGTCCTTGGCAGGATGAAGCACTCTGGGCACAAAACTTACTCCAAAACCAGTGGAGACTGTTATCCACTTGAGAGACTGTGGCTTTGCACTCCCCAGGATTGTACAGTGGGCAAACCACCCATTGTAGAGACTTGAGAGACTGTGGGTTTGCACTCCCCTGGATTGTACAGTGGGCAAACCACCCACTGTAGAGACTTGTGAGACTGTGGCTTTGCACTCCCCAGGTTTGTACAGTGGGCAAACCACCCACTGTAGAGACTTGTGATACTGTGGCTTTGCACTCCCCAGGATTGAACAGTGGGCATGTGGCCCCCTTGTGGATTTGGCGTCGTGCACTCAACTGGCTGAGGTGACCCCTTTTCCCTTCCCCCTGAGGTGCCTGTTTTATTTCTATCTCATGCCCCTGCAGTGTTCTCTCCGTCATGTTCGGGTATCTTGTGTGGGCCTCGCCCATGCAGTGTGGGCCCAGTGTTCCACTGACTTAAACGGTGCAATGCCTGAACTTCTACTCTTGGTGTATATATTTGTTTATAGTGTATATATTTTTTTCTGTACTGGATTTTAATAGATTACAATGGTTACACTAATTTTCTTTTGTCTTTGTATTCTTCTGGGGGGGTTGAGGGGTGTAACTGTAATGTTAATGTATCATGCTGTAGTAGTGTGTGTGTTGTCGTAGGTGAGGGTGGGGGTGTTGCGTGTTGCGTGTGTGTGTGCCTGTTTTTTCCCTCCCCCCTCCCCTGTGTCGTAGGTGCAGTACTCACCGTGGTCTTCGCCGCCGGCGTTCGTGCTCCTGATAGAGGAGCAAGAAGATAAAGGCTGGAAAAATGTGAAGCTCTGGTTCCATGGCTTCCTCGAAGTCCAGTTTCCGCCGTGTTTTTGATCGCGGTGAATCCGCCCCGGAAAAGGTGGCGGATTGGTAGGTTGTGATACTGTGGGCGGTACATTGTCTCCCGTCTGTCTGTTGGCGGTGACCGCCGCACTGTTTGTTTGTACTGCCGTGGCGGTCGGAGTGTTAAAGTGGCTGTCTTTGTTGGCGGCTTCCGCCATGGTCATGATTCCATTTTTTTTTGCCGCCGGCCTGTTGGCGGTCTTAGCGCCGCTTTAACACCGACCGCCATGGTTGTAATGACCACCTATATGTCCTACATTAACCATACACTGCACCCCGCCCTTGGGGCTACCTAGGGCCTACCATAGGGGTGCCTTACATGTAAGAAAAGGGAAGGTTTAGGCCTGGCAAGTGGGTACATTTGCCAAGTCGAATTTACAGTTAAACTTGCACACACAGGCATTGCAGTGGCAGGTCTGAGACATGATTACAGAGCTACTTATGTGGGTGGCACAACAAGTGCTGCAGGCCCACTAGTAGCATTTGGTTTACAGGCCCTTGGCACCTCTAGTGCACTGTACTAGGGACTTACTAGTAAATCAAATATGCCAATCATTGATGAACCAATTACATACACATTTTGGAAAGGAGCACTTGCACTTCAGCACTGGTTAGCAGTGGTAAAGTGCCCAGAGTAACAAAAACAGCAAAAACAGAGACCAGCACACATCAACAACCTGGGAAACAGAGGCAAAAAGTTAAGGGTGACCACGCCAAGGATGAAAAGTCTAATAGGAACCATTGAGAGATTCAGTAAGGTCATACAGGGGGCATACAGTTGTCTAGAATCAGTGATAAAGTTTAGAGATTGAGATGACGATTGCGACATGGGCATACTGCATTACACATGTCGTGGAAAAATGCAGCCTGTTTTTCATTTTTTGAAGCAGAACACTGTCTATCAAGGACAATCTAGTCTGCATGTCAAGAATTAAACACATAGGCTAATATTTATACTTTTTTACGCAAATCAGCGCCGGCGCTGGTTTGTGTAAAAAAATGTACCGCCGGCTAGCGGGTGCCTTCTTTAAGGATTGACATTAGGCAACGCTGCAGGCTGGTCAGAGTGAACAACAAATTACTCAAACCAGGCAGCGCCGGCGCAGAGGAAAATGGGGGTTGTGCGTCAAAAAATGGTGCAAGTCAGGTTTGAGTCAAAAATCGTTCCTCAAACTGGACTTGCGACATTTTTTGGCGCACAGCCCCCATTGAAATTACTCCTGTCTTAGCAAAGACAGGCATCATACCCACTTGCCCAATGGGCATGCCCAGGGGAATTCATGGCCATGCCCAGGGGACTCTGTCCCCTGGGCATGGCCATTGCGCGCAGTGGCATGTAGGGGGGCGCAAGTTAAACTTAAAAAAAATAATAATAATTACTTACCTCAACTTACCTGTCCCTACCTGGGATGGGTCCCCCCGTCCATGGGTGTCCTCTAGGGGTGGGCAAGGGTGGTAGGTGGTGTCCCTGGGGGCACGGAAGGGCAACTCTGGACTGCTTACATGGTCAGAGACCATGGAAGTGGGCTCACATGTCCCTTAATGCCCGCCCTCACCCAGGCGTTAAAAAACGGCGCACATCAGGATGTGTGCTGTTTTTAAGGCCCGCCCCCTCCTGTGCGTCAAAATGACACAGGAGTACAAATAAGGCGCACAGGCCTTAAAGTCATTTTTTGGATGGGAACACCTACCTTGCATGTCATTAACGCAAGGTGGTTTCCTGCATCCAGAACATGATGCACACAGAGGGATTTTGACATTCGCGGGGTCGGGCGTATATAAATATGGGGTAAGGTTTGCGCTGAATGTGCGTCAAAAGTTTGGACGCACATTCGCGCAAACAGAGTATAAATATGCCGCATAGAGTGGTCAACTGAAGTGGTAAAAGAATCCATCAAGAAGGCACACAGATTTACAAGGACTACTATACCTGCAGACACGGTGTCAAAAATGTGGTTTTGAAGGAAGGAGAACTGGTGTGTTAAAAGTGCTATCAAGTTGAGCAAGGGATAGTGTAACGGGAGTGCCGCCGAACACAGCTCCCAAACACCTGTCGGGGGAGGAACACAATGGCCCGGGGGCACGAGCGGGAACCTCCCTGCCATGACGTATGACGCTGAGGGCGTCATAAACATCAGAAGAGAAGACGGACGAGAGAGATCGGGGAAAAAGAAGGAGGAGCCGAGAACGCGAGGAAGCCGGAGTGAGGAGATCGCCATCGGAGCATCGGAAGAAGAGAGAGAGACCGCCGTGACCGGAGAGCCGACAACGGAAGGGGAAACCGCCATCACCAGGGGGCCGGAGGAAGAGAAGGACACCGTCGAGGCCGGAGAGTCGGTTACAGCGAGGGGAAGCAGCGCCATCCGAGTGCCCGGGACGGAGGAAGAGACCCAGAAGTCAGGACGCCTCGAGGGAAGGAGGAACCACTGGGCAACTCCCGGCCCAGACGAAGAGAAATCGGGAGACCACCCAAGTGCCGGCCGCGCCCCGGGAGGGACGTGGCCGTCCCAGGTACGTCTATACCCTGCCTGGCAGACTCTGTCAGGCTGGCTGACAGGGAAAAGAGGGAGGGGGGGGGAAGAAAGGGAGGACGGGAAGACCTCGTGAAAGAAGGGGACTTAGCAGAAAAGGAGAGGGGGACCTAAACTGCTTTAACCCACGGACAGGGACACCACCCGAGAAACCCTAAGAAAAGGAAAAGAAAGGGGTTTTCTTGGAGTAAAAAGGAAATAAGGGCACAATAACCACAGAGTGATACCCACCACCAGCACCAGCCCTACCTCGTCCACACCACCCTACTAACCCCTGTTTGAACCCTTGTCTTGCCCCTACTTTATTCACTTACCTGATTACTTTTATTTTTTCTTTTTTTCTTTTGGGAACACGGGAGATCGGAGGACGGAAAAACCAGACCGCCTCAAGACGGAACCAAGACACCACCAGAGACTGTAAAACCCAAGAAGGGCTTTGGGGAAACAGAAAATAGGGCTAATCTTGTGGAAAGAAACAAGAGAGAATTGGCCAACTTTAAATAAAACAGTTATTATTCCGTCAAATAGTGGTGCCAGTCGCATTCTTCCAATATCTTACATCCTTCCGATAACGAACCCATTTACAGTGGTGTCAGAAGTGGGATATTGGAACAGGCGACAGGAGAACCCTAGAAAATGGAGGGTACGCCCACAATGGCGGAGATGATGCAGCAACTAGCTGAGGGGCAACGCCATCTGCAAATTGTATGGGAGGAGCAACAGAAGGCAGCCAAGGTGGAAAGGGAGGCTCCGCAAAACGCGCTTAAAAGTCAGGCTACTATCATGGCCAACAATCAGTTGGTACATGACAACGCGATAAAGACTTTGACGGATACCATTGCAGCAACTCGGGTACATCCAAATGTACCTAGTTCTGTTTTGCAGAGATATCAGGAAGGCGAAGACCCCGACGCCTTCTTTACTAACTTTGAACGCGTCGCCATTTCTGCCACCTGGCCGCAGGAAAGATGGGGTCAATATATCGCTCCCTTATTAACCGGGACCCTCCAAGCAGCATACCAAGCAGTTAACCCGGGTGGGACAACACCCTATCCGGACATCAAGAAGAGCATCCTAGAAAGGGTCGGCTTTGATACAGAACACTATCGGGTTCGCTTCAGGAAGGCCAAGTGGGGCCCCTCTGAGAACCCTCGAGCTTTATATTTTAGGGTCAAAGATTTAGGTCTCAAATGGCTTGGACCCATAGGGACGAATAGGGAAGATGTTATTGAGGCCGTTCTCCTAGAACAGTATCTAGACGCCCTACCCGCCAATACTCGCCATTGGATCAAGCAGCACCCGAACCCCGACACGAATACTACTATTGAGCTGGCCTGTGCTTTCCACCGCTCCCTCGAATTCAAAACACCCCTTCCGCGGTTGTTACCTCAACCAGTTAGGCAAAACACGGGACAATCCGCAGCCTCGGGGAAAAGGCCGATAGAGGAACCGGGAAGGTTACGAGGGATAGAGAAGCCCTATGGACAGCAGCCCCAGTGTTTTAGTTGTGGGGAATGGGGACACATTGCCCGATTTTGCCCGCTGAAGTCCGGAAAACCCGAACCCATGGAAATAGGGGTTACGAGAGGCCGGGTTTTCTACACCGGGGGGAAAGATACCCAATACAAAAAGATACTGTCCATTAATGGGAGGGACACCGTAGCGCTCATCGACTCCGGATGTAGTCAGTCCGTAATCAGAGCGGATCTGATTGCCGAGCATACGCTTGACCCAGGTTTCACAGTATCCATATGTTGTATTCACGGGGAAACAAGAGAATATCCCCTAATATGGACTACCCTTTTTTGGGAAGGTACAAATACCCCCATACGGCTGGGGGTAGTTGAACGGTTGGTGGAAGAGGCCATCATAGGAACAGACTTTAAAGACTTTCCGATCCTTTTGGACAGCACACAGAGCAAGAAAGACCTGGATGCCTGGTTGGGAAGCGCCCCTTTTTCTGAATTACCCATACCAGCCCCGGCGATCCGCTATAAACCCACTAAAAGAGAAAAACGAGAAGCCAGGAAGTCCTATAGAAGAGAGGATACAAACCACGACAGAGATAACGCACAGGTATTCGCCCTCGTTGGTCTTCCGCCCTTCCGATGTAGTCAAAGGGACGATCCCAGTTTGATCCACGCCTGGAGAAGTGCCAAACCTCGAACCATAGATGATAAGGGTCCCTCCTTTGTGATCAATAAAAATCTGTTATATCGGATCACCAGTAACGAGAGAGGGGAAAAGAAACAGTTACTGATTCCCGAACCCTATAGGCAGCAGGTGTTGCATCTAGCCCATAATCAGCCGGGGGGGGTCATTACGGGAGAGAAAAAACAGAGGAATACCTATTAAGGAAATTCTACTGGCCTGGGGTTTTTTCCCATATCAGAAAGTTCTGTCAGCAATGTCCTAGATGTCAGTTGATAGATCCCGGACCCAGGAAAAAAGCCCCCCTACATCCTCTTCCCATTATTGACGTACCGTTCTCTAGAGTAGGAATGGATCTAGTCGGGCCCCTCCTACCGTCTTCCAAGGGATACCGTTACATTCTAGTATTGGTCGATTACGCCTCTAGGTATCCGGAAGCTATCCCCCTAACTAGTATTAGCACTAAAAGTGTCGCCAACGCCATGATAGGTTTCTTCTCACGAAAAGGGTTTCCCCAAGAAATATTGACGGACCAAGGGACCCAGTTTATGTCCAACTTGATGGCTCAGATTTGTCAATTATTAGGGATACGACAGATAAGGACAGCGGTTTATCATCCCCAGACAGACGGACTAGTAGAAAGGTATAATCACACCCTGAAAACCCTTCTGAGGAAAGCGATCTCCGAGTCAGGTAAAGATTGGGACAAGAAACTTCCCCTAGTGTTATATGCCGTCAGAACCCATGAACAAGCATCTACAGGACATAGTCCATTCGAACTGCTGTTTGGGCGACAGCCTAGGACCCTATTAGACATGGCAGCTGAGTTATGGGAGGAAGACGAAAGCGGGGAGAAACCTCTCCTAGAGTACACCAGTGAGTTAAAGTCCCGACTACAAACGATATGGGAAGATGTGAGAGGGCACATGGAAAAAGCTCAGGAGAAACAGAAGCGTTATTACGATAGGAACACTCAAATGAGATCTTTTGTAGAGGGAGACCAAGTATTAGTGCTTTTACCCAGTTCAGACAATAAACTTTTGGCAAAATGGCAAGGCCCATATAAAATAATAAAAGCAGTAACTCCGGTTACCTATAAACTACAACTCGCGACTAATCCCAACCGATTTCAAATCTTTCATGTTAACTTACTAAAAAGATGGGAGGAATCTCAAGTAGACCAAAATATAAACTGTTTAGTTAACACAGTAAAAGAGCTAGAAATAGGGTGGTGCCCCACAGACCCCCCCTCAAAGGGCGATATACCCCTCCGAAATGCAGAGTTAACAGTGCAACAGAACCAACAACTAAACCAACTCCTTAATGCGCACCCCCACGTGTTTTCCCCTGTTCCAGGTAAAACAGAGCTAATCCACCACCAGATTATAACCCAACCGGGTAAAATAATCCGGTTACGTCCCTATCGCATTCCCGAAGCGATGAAGGTCATAGTTGAAGAGGAGGTAAAAAGGATGTTAGATTTGGATATTATAGAGCCGTCCCAAAGCCCCTGGTGCTCCCCGGTGGTGTTAGTGCCAAAACCGGACGGATCCATACGCTTTTGTATCGACTTTAGACAAGTCAATGCCGTGTCCCAATTTGATACATATCCTCTTCCCAGGGTAGACGAACTTATAGAACGGCTCGGTAAAGCCAAATACATGTCTACCCTGGACCTAACAAAAGGATACTGGCAGATTCCTTTAGCTAAAGCCGATAAAGAAAAAACGGCGTTCTCCACCTCTTCCGGTCTATATCACTTTAAGGTACTCCCTTTTGGACTGCATGGAGCCCCCGCCACTTTTCAGAGACTCATCGATACTATATTACGACCACATACCAGATACGCGGCCGCCTATCTGGATGACATCGTTATTCATAGCGAAACCTGGGAAGACCATTTAAACCATGTAGGACAGATCTTTAAAGCACTGTCGGCGGCCGGATTGACCGCCAATCCTTCCAAGAGCCGACTGGCTTTCAATGAAATTCCCTACCTGGGTTATCATATTGGGAAGGGGAATATCAGGCCCCAAATGAGTAAAATAGAAGCCATTTTACGTATAAGCGCACCCACCACAAAGAAAGAGATCCGATCCTTCCTCGGACTAGTGGGGTATTATCGAAGATTCATACCCCACTACTCTACAGTGGCCGCCCCCCTCACTGACCTCTTGAGGAAGGGTCAACCCAAGAACATCACAAGTCTAACCGGTCCACAATCACATAGCTACCGTACCTTGCAACGGTGTCTAACCACGCAACCCGTATTAAAATGCCCTGAATTCAGTCGTCCCTTCCATCTCCAAACGGATGCCTCGGACGTAGGCCTGGGTGCAGTACTGTTCCAAAAAGATGAAAATGAGATAAGCCATCCGGTGGTCTTCATTAGTCGTAAGCTATTTCCACGGGAACAGAACTATCCCATAATAGAGCGTGAGTGCCTGGCCATTAAATGGGCTGTTGAAAGCCTTCAATATTATCTCCTAGGGAGGTCCTTCCTTTTATATACCGACCACGCCCCTCTTACCTGGCTCTCGAGGTATAAGGACACCAACGTTCGCATTTTAAGATGGTTTATGGAGCTCCAACCTTTCTCCTTCCAGGTTTGCCATCTCCCTGGAGACCTTATGGGACAAGCAGACTATTTGTCTCGATTTCCGGGACCTGGGGGGCTCGAACAGCCCCATCCAAGGGAGGGGATGTGTAACGGGAGTGCCGCCGAACACAGCTCCCAAACACCTGTCGGGGGAGGAACACAATGGCCCGGGGGCACGAGCGGGAACCTCCCTGCCATGACGTATGACGCTGAGGGCGTCATAAACATCAGAAGAGAAGACGGACGAGAGAGATCGGGGAAAAAGAAGGAGGAGCCGAGAACGCGAGGAAGCCGGAGTGAGGAGATCGCCATCGGAGCATCGGAAGAAGAGAGAGAGACCGCCGTGACCGGAGAGCCGACAACGGAAGGGGAAACCGCCATCACCAGGGGGCCGGAGGAAGAGAAGGACACCGTCGAGGCCGGAGAGTCGGTTACAGCGAGGGGAAGCAGCGCCATCCGAGTGCCCGGGACGGAGGAAGAGACCCAGAAGTCAGGACGCCTCGGGGGAAGGAGGAACCACTGGGCAACTCCCGGCCCAGACGAAGAGAAATCGAGAGACCACCCAAGTGCCGGCCGCGCCCCGGGAGGGACGTGGCCCTCCCAGGTACGTCTATACCCTGCCTGGCAGACCCTGTCAGGCTGGCTGACAGGGAAAAGAGGGAGGGGGGGGGAAGAAAGGGAGGACGGGAAGACCTCGTGAAAGAAGGGGACTTAGCAGAAAAGGAGAGGGGGACCTAAACTGCTTTAACCCACGGACAGGGACACCACCCGAGAAACCCTAAGAAAAGGAAAAGAAAGGGGTTTTCTTGGAGTAAAAAGGAAATAAGGGCACAATAACCACAGAGTGATACCCACCACCAGCACCAGCCCTACCTCGCCCACACCACCCTACTAACCCCTGTTTGAACCCTTGTCTTGCCCCTACTTTATTCACTTACCTGATTACTTTTATTTTTTCTTTTTTTCTTTTGGGAACACGGGAGATCGGAGGACGGAAAAACCAGACCGCCTCAAGACGGAACCAAGACACCACCAGAGACTGTAAAACCCAAGAAGGGCTTTGGGGAAACAGAAAATAGGGCTAATCTTGTGGAAAGAAACAAGAGAGAATTGGCCAACTTTAAATAAAACAGTTATTATTCCGTCAAATAGTGGTGCCAGTCGCATTCTTCCAATATCTTACATCCTTCCGATAACGAACCCATTTACAGATAGTGTATTGTTTCTAAACCTTTAAAGTTCATTAAGGTGTTGACAAATTCAGCTGAATAGAGCATTGAGAAGGTACAGCACCTAAGCTGGTTAGCTAGATGAAAAAATGTGATGCTGTGGATTGCAGTGGATTTAATGAGAGGAGGCACATGTGGCGGTTGGAGGAGGAAGGAATACAAACATTGCAATGTGCTTTACAGGATGAGAGATCCCTAGCGAAGCGCGAGGTCATTGATGTACAAGTGGTGTCCCCTACTGCACAGATATTAATTTGCACAAGTGGGTCTCACCTCTGTTTGACGAGAGTAAGGTACCCATGTAGAACAGGAGGAAACCCAAAGAATAACTATGACAGAGATTAATTGAGGAAGATCTGGTCAAGTTATCATCCCTCTAGGCAAATTTGAGGACCATATTTATAAATGAGCTTCATGCGCATTTCCCCTATGCACTCTGTGCTGGCGGAGCCTGCTGTGTATTCTTGGAGTGGGTGTTTTTGCCTTCTGTTCAACCTGTGTTATACTGAGAACTCAGCAACTAGGTCCTCAAGAGCTATTATCATAGTACTAGAACTTACAAACTTCAGTCCAGATTTACAAAAGTTGACCTTGAGTTTGTGCCACATTTTTATTGCAACCAATGCAAAATCTTCAAATAGGATTTACAAACGATTGCAAATCGTGATTTGTATTGGTTAGTGTTAGAAATTGGGTCTCTAGTTGGCAGAAGCATACACCCTTGTCCAAGTAGGGACCACAATCCTAGTCAGGGTAAGTCACACACAATAAATTAATTCCAGGCACTCGTCCAGCTAATAATGTAACAGTTCATATAATTCACAGTACCTCGTCAGTATTCATTGTAAGCCATCTCATTATTCTATCCTCTCTGACAGTGTATACTATTAAATTACTGTTCACAGTAATTTTTTCCTATGATATCATCCCTACTGTCAAATTTGTTTCATATACATTTTATTAGTTTCCCACAATCCATATACATGCCCATATGGCATCCACATTGATCCTTGCAATTTATTTCCAAAGTCCAACATAAGTCCTTTAGGTATCCATTCAAATCATATAAATTGCACGTTAAATCTCCATGTTACATCAGCCTCATGTTCATCAAAACAGCAAACACGTGTTTCGTCAGGGAAATCTCCCACTAGACTTCATCAGGGCTGTGATAATATATAACATAGAGCTCAATTAGTATAACCAATTTATAATGTTACTAATTGCACTAACCATGCGGTGTTCAGTGGGTGACAATCAAATTCTTATTGTAAATAGATCTGTGAAAAAATACCCTCTGTGTAGACTCTATATTAAATTGTAAGATAACAAGTACTGAAAATGGTTTTATGCCTATTAGCTTGATTATAGTGTGTGGTACTTATGTTAATTTTCAAATTCTGAATTTTCCTGTTTCCCAATTATTGTTCACCCTGTGTACATGCACACACCTGTGAATATTGCCATGTTTAAAATGTAGACTGACCTTCATTACTCATTGGATCCCTTGTTTTGAAATTATAAACCTTATGCTGTCATGAATTCTTAGTTCATAGTTGATAAGCCACCATAATTGACCATAGATTCTGCTCCATTTGTCTAAAACACCAATAGTTTATATGCCAATCTTGTATATTACATTGTCTATATTATAATGAGGGTCCTAGCTAATAAACCAAAACATTTGATGTATATCAATCTGTCAACATCTGGTTTGACCATAAATGAAATAGTCAAATTGTCATAACCATGATACCGCTCATGTTTTTAAACAGCCGTTTTAGGTATCCATATTGAAATGTATTTTCATATTTAGCCACTCATTGCTATACCAAATCAGTTTAAGGAGTTATGCTGTTACAAAATACATTTATAGCTCCCTCAAATTCCCTTTTGGTGCTTGTATAAGTTTAGAGCCACTCTGAATGCGCACATTTAAGATATAGGAATAATTAAGCTACTCAGTTCCATGCTGTAATGCTGAGATTTAACATTATGACCGTTCCAACCGATTACCTGCTTTTGACCAATATCCTGTAATTGAGTTATATTATACCCGGAGGCAGGCATCTACTCTTTACATGTGTGCAGTATTCTGCAGAAGAGATACAAAGAGGAGAATTTGTTAAAGCATA
Source organism: Pleurodeles waltl (assembly GCF_031143425.1). Lineage (NCBI taxonomy): Eukaryota > Metazoa > Chordata > Amphibia > Caudata > Salamandridae > Pleurodeles > Pleurodeles waltl. The sequence goes on along the minus strand of NC_090440.1, from coordinate 1,536,725,920 downwards.
GTTTTTATGTGGAAAGAGTACCCTTCCTGCACAAAAACTATGCTGAGTACAACATGCACAGTCTTGACCTGTGGCGTAAGGGTGCCTACATTAGTGCATGGCAGCCACAAGGGCACTAGAGCAGGAAGAGAAAAGAACTGCAGTGCAGCAACTTTACTTGCTTCACTGCATTCTGTGACGTCATTGTCAGTATGATCACTCATTCATAATACTTTTCAGTCACCCCACCACAACCCCGTTGGGGAAATCTCAACCTACTTTATGTTAGGCTGTGAAATGCAATTGTATGTCACACTCATGAATAGTATACCCTGTTATCATTTTCATCTGAATGACAGTCTTCAGCTTGATTCAGAGGTTAGTATAACAGACCTTAATCAGGCTGTACTTCTGGTGAAATGCTACAGGTATTACACGTCCTAGCCTAGGGTAGCATGACATGCTCCTCAAAAAATAAGAGGGTTCAGGCAGGGATCAGTGTGCTCTTGTGGTCCAAGCATGAAGCAATTTCACTTGACTGATTTGCAGCCACCAAATCAGATTTGTGTTGCCAAACCCAGGAAAACCAGGTGTGGGAACACTAACCGGTTACAATCCAGTGGAGTGGTATCACACAAGGTGTGTGCTCTGCTCAACTTGTAATCCACTTTCAGGGCCTGATTTAGATTTTGGTGGATGGGTTACTCTGTCACAAATGTGACAGATTTCCCGACCTCCATGTTTTAAGAGCCATAGCATATAACGCACTTGGAATATGGCAGCTGTGTATCTGTCACATTTGTGACAGAGTAACCAGTCTGCCGAACTCTAAATCAGATTCTCAGTTATTTGTTTATTGTCATATTACATTGCCATTGTAATTGGGTATTTGATTAGGTTTGCAAGGCATTTTGTAAACTTCTTAGCTATGCATGTCACTCAGCAAGTCATGCTGTTGTGCCAGTATTTGCTCAGTAAATACATTAACCTCCATTCTTACCCAATTCCTAAATAAATAAGGGTAATTTGTGTTGGGAGGACCACCATGCTCTGGAACACGTCACCTGCAGTGGTGCATGTGTATCAAAGTGTTGCATCACCATCGTGCCATGCAAGGGGGTGCAAGGGTGATGCAACACTAAAGTAAGATTTATCAAGCCATGCAAGGCCATCTTGCATGGTCCTGAGTGGCTTGGTAAATCTGGAGTAATGCAGCACAAATCACTGCATTGCGTTACACTGCCACAGGGAGGCGTTCCATGAGTAGAGCGTGGGTGTTCTATAGGTGTTCTTACACGTCAACTCATGGATTTTGATGCACTACCAGATTTACCATTACAGGTCGACCTGGGAATGCTTAAAAGCGCTACACCTCCCCAGATTAGGTAAGGAGTAACATGGAGAAATATCTTTATGTCTCCTTTGTTTTTTTCTCTATGTGTGCTGCAATTTGAAGCACACATAGAAAGAGATAAATGACTCAGAGGATTGTTTTTGTGCAGGAAGGTGCCCCTTGCTGCACAAAACAATCCTGTCTGTGATATAGCCACCCTTGCACCATGGCGTATTATGTTAAACACTGAACATTCCTCCTTTTCTCTTTCACGCAGCACAGATAGGTGGCTTGTTGCGCAGCGTGAACATTTGATAAATGAATATGCACCAGAGTATATAGGTGATATCCGTATACACACAGGCAACCTGATCAGCCCTAATATGCATTATTTATTGCAGGGTTGAGAAGTTTGAGACAAGATAGTTTGCATACCGAACGTATTCTTGTTACTGGGGTCCGGTCTGGGTGCCAGATTAATTTGGGTTGGCAGCAGGTTCGGACGATTTTTTTTTATTATCGCATGAATCCCAATTGTTGGGTTTTCCGTGGTTCTAATTTTTGTTTTCCTGTCGATAACCTTCGGTCTAATCGTTTGATTTTCACTTGCTGGAAACCTGTAAGAGCAGAAATGTCTAGCAGAAACTGTGAAACTGATGTCAGCCAGAAGACATTTTCTGCTCTCGCCAGTCTCCAGCATATTTCTTGTGCGACTCATATATATATGAGATATGCCGTCACGCACAATTTTCATGTGGAAGACTGGCAAAATGTTTTTCCCATAATACCTTTAATTATTGCGAAAATTATTTATGTTTTGCTAGGAAAAAATATACCCATTTTCGCTTACAGCCAGCATCGCGCCAAAAGATTTAAAAAATACTTCTGTTTTGAAACTACCTAAATTGTGAGCATATCTGATTTTTCCAGAGCTCTTCATTTATGACAGATGTCACACAGACATTCCGTTAATTTATTCCAACTTGCTAGCAGCATTCATCCTCAAGAAAGTGCTGAGACACGCTGACCATTTCAAGTTTGTTATAATCATGATTCATCACATTTATCTATGGGATTCATCTACATCTAAAACCTTTTAAGTACCATAACAAAAAACATTTCACAGTTGCTTAAAACACTACAATGTGCTTATAATACTGGTAAGGCCCTCGTTATAAGTCAGAGAAACAGAATTACCTCACGGAATTCTATTCCATCTGATTCCATGTTTCTGTGACAGGAGTGAGCATTCAATACAACTCCCCACCAGAAAACAGCATGGTCATGGTAATATTAGATGCTGTTTTAGGGTGCCATCAGTAACGTTCAGCTCTGAATGAGGTCCACACTGAAGCCACTGATTCCAAGTTATACCTATATTCTCTAGTTTTTTTATTTACATACATCACATGCTTATTATTATATAATAAAGTTCAGAATCAAATACGAATTATCATCAAACCAGCAAACAGCATATTCTGTGCAATGCATGTGAACTTTTAAGCATGTTCCTAAAATGCAAACTATGCCAGGCCTCAGTTTATTTTGCAGAAAAGCAGTAGCCATTTTCACTTGTTTGCAGTATTTGTTCATCATTGATTTCCTGCTTACATTCCAGGCTGTGAAGATGACTGTAGACGTGGCCCCAGATTTACAACCACTTTGTGTCTGAATTGTGTTTCTTTTTTAAACACAGACCCAAAGTATTGGGGTGGTATTTACAGTCCGGCTCAAATCACTAGTGAATTTGGATTTAAAACCTAGTTTTACTTTACATTGCATCAAGGAAGGGTTCCATGGGTGGTGCATGGGCATTCCCGTAATTCTTCCACGGGTTTCGACTCAAATCCATATGTACAAAGAGTTGTAAACAAGGATTTGTGCCAACATTTTCAGCCTCCTTAAGAATAGCTTAATGAGAATGAATATTTGTACTCTCTTTTCCGTTTTGCATGTGTGCTGTATTCCAGCAATGTTTTTCCGTGCTGGAAGGGACCCGTCCCTGCACCAAAACTTTGCTGACCTATCTGCAATGGCTCATGGCAGCATAGAGTATCTTTGGCGTTCTCCCATCAACGCAATGCAACACAGCAGCTCCACTTGCTGCAGTGCATTAAATGATTTATCAGTAAATCTGGGCCATGGTATATAGCTCTAGCAGTTGCATTGATGTTCAGCATGGGCCAATAACGTCACTGACAGTGTACAGTTCTAATTTCTTCAATGGTGAGTATAACTTATTTCATCGTAGTTGACTTCCAGCTGTCTAAAATGTAAAATCTTCCCCATCCTGCAAGATTCACATCCATAGAGTCCCCCTCTTCCAGCGCCTGGAACCTGCCCCGGACACACAAAATACTTAACTGCTCTAAGTATTGATTAAGCAAATAAAATCCCATACCAATGTAGTTCTTGAATTCAAAATACCCCTACAGACTGCTCAGAAGATTCTCTATAATAACTGCACATTGTAAATTTGTGTCCTTGTGTTCTCTTATAGCCTTTCACACATAGTTCTATCTTCAAAGATCCCTGTAGTTCTAGAATGTCTTATGTAGAATGTAAGTAAATTGAAGAGCGATCACTCGCCCTCTCTATAGCCCAAAACAAACTTGATATTAGTGCCACAATATCAGAGAAGGTATTAAATGTTAATTCAATTTTCAGCCGACTCAGTGGCGTACTGGGTCCTAGTTAGGGTAAAGTGAAAACATGTTTTTCGCTCTCCTGAACTTTGCCAACTTCACTATGCCACCAGAGTTCACTTCCATATCCTGCTGTGGGTACATTCTTGACCCTATAAATTCTATTACAGTTTTCAGGGACCAAGAACCACGAGTGCCTGTACTGTAAATCTTTTATTTATGTAGAATGACTTATCAATCTCTTCATCCCAGGACACAGAAAAATCCAGTTGCTTACCCAGAAAAATAAATGTGGTCAACATATCCAGTAAGAAAGGTAAACACATTTCCTGGTAGTTGTCCAGTACTCTGCACTATTACATTTGAGTTCACTTAATTTACAATCGGGCTTTCCCATTCAATGATGCTCTCTACTCGAATATCATGTGCTTAGGAATGTATGTGTGCATTATGAGCAATTTAGGGTGGCCCTTAATATCTGATTGTAGTTGTTCTTTTTCGGATAGTGGGAGTTGAGTGCAAGAATGCAATCTTCAAAATAATTCAAATTCAAAATAAAAAGAGATGTGCCAAGACATCCCTTGCTTGCAAACAGTAGGCCCTAGGAGGGACTCGGTTTTATTGACAGTAGCTGTCATAGTGAACAAAGGTGGTTTATTGGTATGCTACATTTTTAATATATGTATTGAGTTAGAGGCCATAACTACAAAAGCCCAACGATTTGAACAGATCGCTACATTGAAGGTAGACTTAGTCTTTGAAGGCAAACTAAATCCCACTCTCTTTCAAAGTTAAATGCTTTGAACTCATTAGAAACAGCCTGTGGCATTGATCAATAGCGCCTACACCGCTACGTAAATCTGCCTGGCTGTGTATCAACCTTCCTGTTGTTCCGAGCCCTCCTGGTGGCAGATCAGGATGAGCCTGCCAAAAACCTTCGTAGCTGAGTTCAATAAGACAATGGGTCAATAACCCCCCAGCTCCACTTCCATCCTTGATATAAAGGAGTAGCATGCATCACTTTTCTAGGGTGAAGGCACTTGCGCAGGTTTAGGAATGACACATATAATGAGGCATCAAATATGGTTGGAGACATTACCCTCGACAAAAGCAAATCTACTGAAATATAAACTGGCGCTGTGGATTTTTCGTCCACAGAAATAATTTTTTTTAACCAGGTAGGACAACATCACTAAGTAATTCTCAATTTTAGTGGCACAAATGATCTTCTCCAATAATTCTTTCCTTTATAACGTGATGTCCACTCAGGTGCAAAGATATACCAGGAGAAAAACTCCTCAATTCGGCACTATAGACTTCAAAAACATTTTGAGCCATCATGATTTTGCTGCCTAGAGTAAGTCGCCCTTAATGTTTCTCTGATAAACATATTTATATCAGTATTTAGTACTAATAATGTAATTACCTGCATGGAATCTTGTATGTCTAATGAGGGAGTGAGAGAAAATTGTTACTGTGCACGTTATACATTTTGAAGCCAGACACCCTACATATGCAATAGCGGGGTAATTCCTCATGGATGGGTTTGACGAAAAGGGTCCTTCTGGCTCTCTCTTCCATTGAGTTTTATCAAATTTTAATTTTGGGCAACTGACAGAAAGCAGGGTTTAGTCAAACCATTTTCATTTTCATTGTACGATTTTCTTCATCGTTTTCTGCATATAATCCTACATCCAGGAATTGACTAGATATGGAAAGCATAGTGTAGGTGGCTGATTGTGGGGATCGTTTGGCACTAGTAAAACCCATAGATTCCCTAGGAGACTCAAAGGTTTTGTCTAAAACATGTTGACTTGTGGATGAGAGTGACTATCAATACCCTCCATATCAAAGTAATTATTTGCACAGTCTTTAATCTTACTTCAGGAAACACCAACAAACCCCCCTTGTTTAGCTATAGGTAATTTTACCGGTATACATTATACGGTCTCACTGCATAGCAGTTTCAATATCATCAAAAATGTCCTACAAAAGACGCCCAATAACTGCTCCTGCATTCGAACCTATCTGGCCAAACCATACATCTGGCCATGCAGGGAGCAGACCTATGATGTAGCATGCCACCTCGGTTGGTGGGCGTCCCGAGAACTGGAATGATCACTAGGCACAATACTACTGGTTTTAATATTTATGAGTATTATGCGTTCTCTATCACCACAAAGCTGTATATACCGCAGTATTATTGTTGTACCTGGAATCGTGCCTACCAATTCACCCTCATGCTAATATACTTAAGTAAATGATGCAATTAGCATTTTAATGCCCTACGTCTTAATCAGTCAGGGGATACAGCCCCGAATGATTACCAGTGTAGCTGAGATTAGGTTAAGCATTTCAGCTTGAACATCAGCCCCCTTGGTACCTTAGTGGCTGTGACCCTACATCGTAATTTCTCAATTGCAGTATTATCGGACGTTACTCCTGCAAAAATATCAATACTGTCTGTTGCTATTAATATTTTGAGATCAAAGTAAATACTATTAATTATCCCAGATTGTAGGAGATCCTCTAGTGCTTCACCTTTCATTACTGACACAGAATCTCCCCAAAGCTGAAACACCACTTTCACTTTGCACAAAGCAGGAATCATCTACTACCAATGTAGTGTTCTTCTCATCACAACAAAGGGCCTAATTTACGAGACCCGTGGTGCAAGTGCCTTGTTGCGCCACCATGAGCCACCAGGAAAGGGCAGATTTGTACTGTGTCTATGAGATACAGCACATTTCTGTACTCTCCTCCTGCGCTGGCACACAAATTGCTGCGTAGTGCCAACGTGGCCCCCCAGAGCCACCGGGAAAGGGCAGAAATGTGCTGATCTCTAAGATAAGGCACTTTTCTGTCCTCTCCCCCTGCGCTGGCACATAAATTGCTGTCTATTGCCAACACGGGCACCCTTGCACCATGGTGCAAGGATGCCTTCAATGTGGGGATGATTGTTTTTGTGCAGGAAGATGTCCCTGAAGCACCAACGGAGTCTAAAAAAGAATGACGCTGCAGTGGCGTAGTGTGCTACTAGGACCTTGTATATAAGGCCCAGAGTCTGTAACCATATTGGAGGGCACTACTCGGCCTTTGTACCCAGAACTTCTTTTATACTGATCTACTTGTGATAACAGATTTGCAGAGTGCTCATTAGAGGTTAGCCAATTAGGGCTAGATTTACAAAACCCTTGCGTTGCTCTTGCTTTACGCAAGGCAATACACAGCAATGCAAGGGTTTCAATAAGATTTACTAAACAATGTATATCTACCTTGTGTGGCTCTCTGTGGCTTAGCAAATCCTGACTAATGCAAGGTAGTGTGAATGACTGCATTGTGTTACTCTGCTTTGGGAAGGTGTTCCAGTGTTCCGGACAATGACAAAACCAATAGACGTTGCATAGGAGAAACCTATTGGGTTTGCCAATGCATGCTTCAAACATTTGTTCTTTAGATAAGTTAACACCATGAGATTCATAAAAATGTGGGCGGGTAGGTAACAAATAACTTTATTGGACCTTTCGTTCCAAGGAAGAATGGTTAATAACCCTTTATGTCAAAGAGGTGCTATGTCTTTCAGTGCCCAATTGTTGTCAACTTCATTCTTACTCTCACAAAATGTTATGAGGATCTTACCTCTTATGTGATGTTTTTTCACTGTGGCTTTCTTATGTTTTTCACTGCCTGTGTGGAATGTGCATTGGTGTGTATGCATGACAGAACAAGTGGTTGATTGGTCGCGCTCTGCCAACTATATTGTTTTCGTGCCATTTTGCGCACCTAACCAGGGACATCTTAATGGTTTTGGGACCCCAGGCAAAATATAGTTTGAGCCACCTGTTTGAATTAAGTTTGAAAGCATTACCGATTAACAGCAACTTTAAACCCTTGTGTTGCCAAACAATATTGAATTATACTTTCACCAGAAACAAGGGCAAACAAAAACAGCCGGAAGCTGAAGCAGCCAGGTGTCTGCCAGCTATATAGTACTAAATTCAAGATTGATCAGCAATTGATAAAGCCATTTCTTTTTACACTCTGATCAAAGTTGAGTTGCAATAATAACATTTTATGTAGAATTCATTGTCTAATTAGTCTATTCCTCCTGTTGTAAAAAAGACATGGAAGGGTAACTTGGTGAATGTTTATACAAAAGACATGAGAGGGTAAATTGGTGGATGTTTAGAGGAATAGTACATAGTATTAAAATTAATTATGCACGTAGCCCTAGAAATGTAGGTTTATTTGCCAAATATTTTTAATCACAAATATATCCTTATTTACTACTTGTGTTCTGTATGCAACAGTGCCAAGCCCAAGCGTGGAAACAATGCTGCATCCTCCAGCATGCCGTGGAACATCTTACCTTTATCCGGGGTTTAGTGGGCTCCTGCCCCCCTGGACACTTGAGTGACTCTTGGACTTGGTCCCCTTCCTTTGCAGGTTCTCAGGTCCAGGAATCCGTCTTCAGTGCTTAGCAGTCAGTTGTTGTCTTTGCAGAATTCCCTATCTCGACTTTACTGTCTTTCTGCGTTAGTAGGGTAACTTTACTCCTACTTTTCAGGGTCTTGGGGTGGGGTATCTTGGACACCCTTAGTGTTTTCTTACACTCCCAGCGACCCTCTACACACTACACTAGGCTTGGGGTCCTTTTGTGGTTCGGATTCCACTTTTGGAGTGTATGGTTTGTATTGGCCCTAGGCCTATTGTTTCCTATTGCATTCTATTGTGTTCTACAGTGTTTGCAGTACTTTTCTAACTGTTTACTTAGCTGGTTTTGGTTTGTGTGTATATTACTTACATCCTAAGGGAGAATATCCTCTTAGATACTTTTGGCATAGTGTCAATAAAATAAAGTACCTTTATTTTTAGTAACTCTGAGTATTGTGTTTCTTATGATATAGTGCTAAGTGATACAAGTTGTATAGTAGGAGCTTTGCATGTCTCCTAGTTCAGCCTAAGCTGCTCTGCTATAGCTACCACTATCAGCCTAAGCTGCTAGAACACTTCTAATCTACTAATAAGGGATAACTGGACCTGGCACAAGGTGTAAGTACCACTAGGTACCCACTATAAGCCAGGCCAGCCTCCTACACCTACTGAGTAAGAGAAATATGAGAGGTGGAGGACAGGAGAAGAGCAGATGGTTTAAAAAACTGGTTAGCAAAAGACCTGAAGTAGAGAGAAAAGGGAGGTAGAGATATGGATGAGGTAGAAAGATGGTTGGATAGAGAGGAACATACAAGATAAAGGCACGGTAGTCACAAGGAAAGATGTAAATACAGAGAGTGAGGTAGAGAAAAAGATAGACTTTGGGAGTTGTTAGATAGGTACAGAGAACAAGAGTTAGGGAGAAGGACATGGAGAAAGACAAAGAGGTTGGGGTTCATTCAGGGCAGGGGCGTAGCTTCAAGGGGGGTGTTTGGGGTATAAAACCTAATGAATATATTTTCTGACAAATCGTATGGGACAGGTGCTTTCAGTCAGGTATTTTGAGGTGTCTGTCGGATTTCACCAGGAATTCTTACATACACACAAACACACATATACAATATTTCCCTCTCTGTTTTGGAAGTCCTAGATTTTTTTTTTTTTTTTTACTACATATTGGGCCTCTCAAACAACAAACTGACACATCGGCTCGAATTGGGACTTCTGCTATTTTGTACTACTTTGCATCAAGGGGGCAAACCATAGGGGGGTACGTGGACATTCCCATTCATCAAGCTATGGATTTTGGTGCAAAGCCTATCTACGAAAATGGAAGACAATGCTTTCTGCCAAAAAACAATGCTTCTTCAAGGGGGTGTTAGAAAGGAGTTTTCATTTATTTTTGTGCTGGAGGGGTGACCTTCCAATACAAAGTCTATGCTAGCCATCACACGCACACACCCTTGCACTATTGAGCAAGGGTATCTGCATGGCACTTGCAGCCTAGAAAAGTGCAAGCACTTGGGGAGAGAAATAGCACCATATCCTTGCAGATATGTCATAGTTCTGCTCCTTCCCTTTCACACAGTGCATCAAGTTTGGTTGCTGCATTGCATGAAATGTTAATAAATCTGTCTCTACGTTTATGTGAAGCATTCACAGGTGTCAATGAAAATAGAATGAGTTTTTATGAACAGTGCTCATATGGCAGAATATTTTGACTGTCTCAAGGACTAAATATAAGGCCCCTGGGCAATTGCCCTCTTTGCTCATGCCTGAAAACGTCTCTGCACATGATGGTGAGGAGGTTCTACCTAGCCAGCGGTCTCTTAGTATGATCTCTACCTGAGTGTGAAGTTATGGTGTGTCAAGCTACTGTTAGATATGAAATGCTTTTGTATATCCAATGAAAGCCCGAATATACATTTTTGCGCGATTTGTTGATAGTGCATTATTTCAGCTGGCCATCAAGCTCTTAACTTGGCCATCGGGATGCCTTTCTCATACTTATCTATTCACACACTAACATATCACCACGCCACTGCCTGTCTAGCGACCACGCCATCCCACGCAGTGACTTTGCATTGTCCCCAAGAAAGCCCTGCTTGATATTCTGCAAGAGGAGCCAGCTAAACAACCTTGCTCGTATATTTTTAGGAACACCATAAGATCTACGGCCCCTTTATTACCTGCGGTGTCACATCCCCGCCCCCGGCAACGCCGGCTGCTGTGCTGAAAAGCCAGCCATGAAATTACCTATGTTTAAAGAGAGGGACCACTGTGGGCTTAACACAACGCGGGGGCAGGTCAAGCAGCTTTTCCAACAGGTTAATGCAGCTAATTGGAAATTTCTTTAAGACCTCGCTGATGGATTTCTTTATTAGCCCTTTCCCAAGTTTAACACAGTAAACAGTATTGATTGGGATCGCTGTGAGCGCAAACCCACGCCGCTGCTTCTGAATCAAAGCCGGCCTCGAATATTAAATTATGGTTATTGCATTGCTTGTAGCATTTTTTATGAATCATGACAGATGGCTGTGTAAATGATAGCAGATTTTTATTCCATTACAACACTTAGCAGGGAGATCAATACCGCTCCCCATGCCCAAGCGCGTAATAAATGCGGGGTCACGGGGCCTCCCCGCTGCCTAATAGCATTTTGTCGGTGTTGGGAACACAGCAGGCATATGTTCTGTTTGTCAAAATAGGCCATCAGATTAAATTGGTGGACAGTTTTTTTCTCCCCTTTTTATTGTTTTGGGTTTGTTTTCTCCTGCCTGACCAGAATCACTCGCAGCAAGTTGGGAGCTGGCGGTCTCGCACGGGAGGGAGGGTGGGAGGGGCACAATTATAAATGTGAGGGGCATATTTATGAGCCCCTGGCGGCACCGGACTGTCACTTTTCATGAAGCTTTGGTGGCGCTATGGCCTGGGGTGTATTTACAAGGTGATGTTAAGCCACTTTTAGTTGCTTAACGCCACCTTGTAAATACTACCCCTTCACACGCAGCCCTTTGCATGGAAGTGGCTTGCAATGGGTGTTGCTGTGGGCGTGCCACAGCAACACCCGTTGCATTTTGACTCTGCCTTATTAGCAGCTCTTAAGCATAATTTAACTTAGAAATAGTAATCATAGTAGCCCTATTTTTTCCCTTCCTGCAAGGGCAATCCCTCTCTTTCTGCTGACAATGGCATGGTCCTTGCAAAAATCAGTTGGGCTAACCCCTGTAGTGACGAATCAAAGGATTCCTGGAGAAAACCTATGATGGCTGGGGAATGATGTGCCCACCCACGACCTCCATAGCATAATAGTGTCCAGCCCTGGCAAATATACTGACAGTGGTATTTTGTGGCTACACCTGGTATAATGGTGTCCCCTCATCTATGCCTTATGAGGATATTCGTGGCATAAACTGCCCCTGGCCCGCCTTATGGTCCCACTTGATATTATGAGGTCCATGGCATGTTGTGCCCAAGCACAGCCTCCATGGCATAATCACGGCTATCCCTGCTGTAAATGAAGGCAACGCCCTTGCATATTGTGAGTACACTTAGAATAATGGTGTCTATAATGACATATATTTTTTCAGTTTTACATAGCACGAACTCGGCCCAGGAACATTGGAACATTTTACATAAGCACCACTGATATTACACAAGGTCAGCATCCCTTTTAAGGCACAGTGAAATTAAGTGGTTTACCCAAGATTAAAAGATGTTGAGCCAACGCCAAGACACGAAGTGAGGTCCCCAGGACCAAAGTCGGGCGCTCTGGCAGTAAGGCCATTTCATCTCCCTGTCTACTCCTGACATGTAGTTATGATTCATGGCCATGTAAGGCAGAATCCCTCTGGTGGCAGTCGTACATGAGAGCACATGACGAAAGTGATGTCATTAGGAGAACACACTCATAAAATGACTAAAAATGTAATTACACTTGGTGGCACATAGTTACTTACAAACAACAAAAAGCTTTTGTTAAAGAGAATTTTTTTTTTTTTACCCGAAATAGAATTTTGGTGTAAAATGTGTCTTTTTTAAAATATTAGTTACTGTTTAAATAATTTCAAGGCCACTATAACCTGACCCTAGAATCTGGGTATGTTTCTAAACTGACGAATAGCTCTGCTGTCTACAACCTGAGACTGAGAACTGTGAAACGTTTTATATTTGCACCCTGTCCCTTCCTGGTAGATTCCTAGGGGCTGATTTAGAATTTGGTGGATGGCTTACTGTGTCACAAACATGACAGAAATCGCGTCAGGGATATCCCATCCGTATTACAAATACCATTGCATATAATGCACTTATAATACGACTGACAGGATATTCATGATGGGATAACCCGTCCGCCGAACTCTAAGTCAGATCCTTAATCTTGATACTCAATTGAAAATTTACTTGGAATAGGTAGGTTGGAAAAAAAGATAGTGGAAGGTAGGAGTGGAGAACAATGCCATAGACACCAAAAATCTTTATCTATACCAATTTAAACTTGCATGCCTCGCTAATCTGAGTTTTTGTTGCAAGATGTTAAAATTTTTAACAAATCGTGTAAGGAATTGTGTTAAATGCATGATATGTCTTTGGGGGGTGGGGGAAGAGATTACCCATCACCTACTAGACCCAGCTGGAAGCTCAGGCTAGCTTGGCACATCATGAAGGCAATACAATATTTCACATGGCCCCTTTAAGACTACTTTAAATTCTATGATTTTAGCTTATTTGAAATTTATACTGTAAAATGCACCCTTTGTTGGCTTTTATCAAATTATGGGAGAACTGACCAGGCTCAACTGCTTTGAACATTTGTTCAGTAGAATTCTGGGGCACTGTTTAAATCCACCCCCCCCCCCCCAAATTTCAGGTCATCACAAGTCACTGGATGGAGAGATCAATGTTGCACTTTTCAAAGTGCATTAATGGTGCTTTGGAATATGACCTCTGCTTGTTCATAATTCTGCTGCCTGGGTCACTTTGCTTTAATCCTTTCTTCATAACATTCCCCTTGGAAATTCACTTTCCATTTTATTTACTTTTAGAAATTGTGTCTCTAGTTGGCAGAATGTATGAACCCTGTCCAAGTAAGGACCACAATCCTAGTCATGGTCAGTCATGGTCAGTCAGATACACACCTTAAATTAACCTGTGCTCACCCTCAGGTAGCTTGGCACAGAGCAGTTAGGCTTAACTTGAGGCAATGTCTAAAGTATGTGAGCAACATTTGAATAGAGTAACACAGTGAAATACACCTCATCAGTTTAGAAATATAAAGAATAATTATTTGAGTAAAATAAGACCAAAACAACAAAAATCCAATAAGTAGAAGTCAAGGTATGAATTTTAAATATTAAATGTGAAAACAGTGCTTAGAACTTACTAGCTGTCAAAAGGTTACTTGAGGTCACAAGGGATCGGTGCAAATCCAAAGTTCAATCTGACAGTGATAAAGGGCAGACCAACTATCGAACCCATTCAGGGTCCACTGAAACAGTACCTTTGATGCAGCAAAGCGTCGACGTTGAGGGCATGATGTGGCGGTTTTTGCAGAAATCAGCTCCTAGACTCACTTCTGAGGCTTAGGACTGGAGAGGCCACCTCAGGCAAGGGTAGGACTCACAGATGGCAAAGTCCAGCAGCACCAGGAGAGATGTAGGCAGTCTTTGATGTCCCTGAGACTGTGGCGAACAGGGGGCAAGCGCTTGGAGAATTTTGGTTTCAAGGTTGTAGAGAACAGATTAAGTTCATCTCACTCCAGGCAAGAAGCGGCTGGCCAGCACAGCAAAGCAAGTAGCAGAGTCAGTCCCTCCCACAGCACAGTGCACAGCAAACAGTAGGCCAACACAACAATCCTGTTGGAGAGTGCCAGTCCTCCTGGCAACACAGCAGTCCTTCTTCCTGGCATGGTATCCTTGGTTCCAGTAGTGTTCTGATTTGGTAGGGTTTGGGGTTCAGTACATATACCCAAATGTGCCTTCAAAGTGGGGGAGACTTCAAAAAGGCCTTTAAAGATCACAATGTTCCTGCCCTTCCTTCCCAGGCTGCAGACATTCTACAGGGAGTTCTGGAGCCCTTTGTGTGGGGAGAGGCACAGCCCTATTCAGGTGAAAGTGAGGTAGTGCTAACCTCCGTCCCCCCATCAAGCCAGTTAATGGCCCATTAAGGCCCATTAAGTCACACCTAAGCTTCCATTGTGTGTGACTGTCTAAAGAGAATGCACAAAGCCCAGCTGTCACCAACCCCAGACATGTATTCAGAGACAAACAGGGGCACAGAATGGTTAAAGTAAGAAAATGCCAACTTTCTAAAAGTGTCATTTTCAGACATACAATTTAAAATCTGACTTCACCATAAGTTGTGATTTTTAAATTGTGAGTCCAGAGAATCCAAACTAAATTTTTTCATCTTTTCCCAATTTTTAAGTTACACTCAAGGGTCGCTTCAAGATGACCCCAGTGTTAACCTCTGGAAGAGATAGGCCTTGAAGTAGTGAAAAACAAATGTAATAGTTTTTCACTACCAGGACATGTTAACTTAAAAGTGCATGTCCAACTTTTTAAATACACTGCACCCTGCTTTTGGGGCTCACTCTGGCCTACCTTAGGGATGCCTTATGTGTAATAAAAAGGAAGATTTTGGCCTGGCAAGTGGGTGCACAGTTTAATGACAGTTTAAAACTGTATACACAGGCCCTGCAGTGGCAGGCCTGAGATGTTTGAAAGGATTCTGTAGTAGGTGGCACAATCAGTGCTACAGGTCTACTAGTAGCATCTAATTCACAGGCCCTGGGCACATACAGTGCAATTTCCTGGGGGGTTCCAAGTAAATTAAAGGTGCCACTTGTGGAGAAGCCAGGGTTAACATGTTTAGAGTACAGAGCACTCACACTTTATCACTCAATAGCAGTGGTAAAGTGCCCAGAGTCCTAAGGCCAAGAAAAACGAGGTCAGACAAAGAGGAGAAGGAAGGCAAACATTTTGGGGGTGACCCTGCAGTAAGAGCCCTTTCCAACATTCGCCTTGGCACATCTACTCATTAGAAATGGTTCCAGTTGTTTTCTGTGTAACCCTCAGAAAAAAGGATGCCCCTTTTAGGTCACCTTTCAGCAATATCCTTTAGAGAACCACACATTCAGCAGATAACAAACCTAGCATGTAAGTTCACAAAACTTCTACAGCAAAAGTGCCACAGCCTGCGATATTCCCGGTTCATAAAAAAACACAACGGTTTTCAAAGGTGTTTATTTACATACTTCAGAAGGATAGAACACTGAGCCAGACTTGCCAGGATCCAAAGCAAGACTGAGGAACCAAAAGCAGTCCTGGCAAAAATGCTCAAACCAGCCCCTCTCCCTTCATCTCCTTGTGCAATCTCTCTCTTTCTGTACATAGATTCCCTCTCTCCTTCTTTCCTTTCTCTTCTCCTCCTCTGATCAGTTTCTCTCTACCTTCCTCCACTTTCCCTCTTTTCCTGAAGCCTCAAATGCCTTATGCAGTCGACCTTTGGGGCTGAGGAAAGTGAAAGAGGCACCAGGGGCACCCCTGGGCTCCCAAAAACAGCCTCCAAGGGCAAATATTCGTGGAATAAAAGGCCTATCCAGCCTGTAGTGGCCACTGGACACATTCTAGTGTTTGTTATATAGCTACACCCAGCCACTCCTTGAGGTCTGGTCTTAACACCCACCCCACACCCATACAACACAGGTGTCACCGGTCAGGTCACCTTGCCAATAAAAGACCCTGAGTGTGCGTGCTCAAGGCCAATTCTGTATCCATTAAACTTGTGTCTGTCAGCCCTTTCCTTAGTATGGGAGACTAGGGCCCACGACACAACACAATCACAGATCTGAATTCATGATCAAACAATCGCCATGTTTCTCTGAGGTGAAAGTTTGGCCCATTGACCTATCCTGGTATATTTCGCATCAGAGCATGTTCTTGTTTTGAAAAATGTACAAAACCATCATTATGTATAGAAGCAAGGTCCGTATTGAAGGGCTCCGTGGGGAGCAGAGACAATGTCTAGTCTCTCCACGTGATCCTTTGTGACAGGAAGAACCTCATGGGAGACAGGGATTGGTGGGGAGGGAAGCAGGGCAGGGTCATAGGTGTGGGTATAAGAACGTAGGCAGGGGAAGGATCGGCCTCTTCCGTGGAAGTGATTGCGCTATTGAGGTTGGTCAGGTAGGGTAGAGATAAGGTTAACGGTTTAGGCCGCGATTGCGTCATGGTGGGAGGCCATGACTCCGAAGCTGTTAGTGCTGCATTGCGCCTGCCGGGGGAAGCCGGCCACGTGCACCTGCTCAGGCCTGGGGTTTTGGACCATGCCTGGGTAGGGTTAGAGCATCCTGTGCACTCTGCAGGAAAGGTGTGACATCCGCGGTCGCTGCGTGCCAATCGCCTGGTAGAGGCAAGGCAAAGCGGAAGTCAGTGGGAGCCAGGCGCAGCGCATCCACCCCCCTTCCTCTCAGGTTGGCATTATGAATATTGGGGGGTTGGGTGAGGGGCGAGGGAGGGCAGGGGCTCTTGAGCTAGGGCCCCAATGAGGACTTTAGGAATGGGGCAAAGCAGGCCCCTGGCGGTGATGTGACCGCACCCCTGGAGCAGGAACAGCAGGGCCCACAAGGGGAGGTGTCCACCCTGGATTTGTCCTCGGGAGGACTAGGGGGGCTGATATGGGGACTGGACAGGCATCTGGGGCCCCTAAAAAAGTGAGGAAAGCCAGACAGGGAGTAGGGCAGAGCATAGGGCAAGTGGGCACAGGGAAAATGGTACCCAGCACAGGGGGGAACACAGGGCAGGTATGGCAGCTAGTATGGAGGTGGCTAGCACCAGTAGGGGTGAGGCACAGGAGAGCAGGGCAAGCAATGAGGTGGTCTTAGATTGGGCGTTGGGGGACATTGAGACATGGATTGGGGAACAGCACAGGCTTGTGGTAGAGACAGAGGACAGATGGGCCAAGTTGTGCAGGGACAGGGTGGAGTCTTTAGGGAGGAAGGGGCAGAGCAAGAGCAAGACAGGCATGGAGGGTGTTGCACCACCAGTAGACATAGATGAGCAGGGTCAAGAGCTAGGTAGTTGGGTATGGGTGACAAGAGAGGGCACGGGAAGGCAGCAGGAAGCCAGTGCGGCTGGAGGGTTCAGCAGCGCACGAGCCACATGTGGCAGCAGCGGTCAGGTGTTGCGCGGAGAGGAGATGCCAGCAGGTGGGGCTGACAGAAAGGTGTTGCGGCCAATGGGGTGCAAAATGTCCCCTGGACGTTGGTCCGAAGAACTAGGGAGGCCTTCAGCAGCCTTACCTATAGGGGGGGATCACACAAGAGGGAGTCATGGCAGATTCCATGGGGGGACAGCGCAGCAGAACGCCCTCGGGTCACGGATGCTGCCGATGAAGGAGTGAGAGATGACTTGGATGTGGAAGATGTTGTGGAGCTTGAGTTTGAGGGAGACAGTGATGAGTGGGAAGCTGGGGAGATTCAGGACACAGAGGTGAGCAAGGGGAATGGGAGGCACAGGAGGCGCAAGAGCGGCGTAACCTCCTCTTCATTGGCTATCTTGCAGGAACCAACACCAGGAGCGAAGGTGCACATGGAGGCAGGGAAAGACGATCGGGGACATGGTCGCAAGAAGGTTTGGGAGGTGGATATCCAAGGACGAGGGCTACAAGATAAAGGGTAGTGGTGGTCGGTTTGGGGTACAGCTCAAGGCAATTCAGGAGCGCCCTATTTCAAGTCCATTGGGGTGGGGGATGAGTCCATTCATGCTGTGCCTGGGGCGGAAGCGGCTGTTAGTACACAGACAGGTGCATCAGCGGCTCAGGAGGGGTACTGGCAGTCAGGGAGGGGACAAAGGACGCCGGGGCAGAAGTAGATAGTGACACAAAAGAAGGGAGTGGACACAAAAAGCGCCTCCTTTATATGGGCTTGCCAATGCCTTTGGGGTCCCATGTGGGGAAGAAAACTAAGAACCGGATATGGAAACATGAATATGTTGATGTTTTCAAGCTTCTCCATAGGAAACTACAGGTGAAGGAGGGGTCAAAGGAAGAAGAGTCGGAGTTAGCTCACAGGCCGAGGGTTCGCAAAACAATGGAGCATTGGACATTGGCGTTCCTTATATATACCAGCATTATTGTGACAAATACCAAGACAGGGCCATTGCGCTGTTTAAGTATATGGACATCATTCATAGGGCAGATGCATTTTGGGGGTTTGCATGGCTAAGTTCCGAAGTGGAGTTTAGGGCAAGGATGAGCGTCAACCCAGACAAACCATGGGGGGATGTGGACTCCGAACTGTGGATGCAATGGATGGCGTCGTCCCATTCTGCTGCATCGATGCATACAGCGAGTGGGCTGCCAGTGATTTACAAACCTTTTCAGTCCCGTCCCGACCAGGCGGGGGCAGATATTGCACAGCGAGTTTCAGTTCCCAGTGGGGGGGCATGCTGGAATTTCAACAAAGGCTTCTGCTTATGGTACCCTTGTAAATTTAAACATGAGTGTTACAAATGTGGGGAGTGGCACACAATTGTGCAATGTTTCACATTGTCCAGCCCAGCAGAACAGTGGAGATCTACCCGGGGTCGAGGGGCGCAGAGCGCTCCTGGGCCAAATGGCTCCTACGCCAATTGAACTACCCAAATTGCTGCCCTGCCTGCGCAGGTATCCCGACATGGACGTAGCGAGGTGATTGGAATAGGGTTTCAAGGACGGTTTGAGGGTGGGCTATCAGGGACCGCGAGGGCAAAGATGGGCTGACAATTTATGGTCAGCAAGGGAGTTATCAGCTGTGGTTGCTGCTAAATTGAGAAAGGAAGTTGTGGAAGGGCGGATTCCCCTTTTACAAGTGGCCTAAGGAGGACCTAATGATTTCACCTTTGGGGGTGGTGCCAAAAAGGAAACAAGGAAGTTTCGTCTCATCCATCATTTGTGCTGGCCAGAAGGGGCATCAGTGATTGTTTTCATCATGCCCGAAGACACACAGGTGGTGTATGTGTCAGTCGATGGTGCCATTAGGCTGGTGCGTAAGTATGGTAGGGGTGCGGAGCTGACTAAGTGTGACATCAAGGTGGCATTTCAGCTCTTGCCCATTTATCCTGAGGATTTCCCGTTGCTAGGCATGCAGTTGGATGGGGCTATCTATGTAGACAGGGTCCTCCCCAGAGGTTGTGCAATTTCATGTGCTTTGTTTGAGGCTTTTAGTACCTTTTTTTCAGTGGGTGTTCACGAAAGTGAATGGCCCTAGGCCAGTGTCACTTTACCTGGACGATTTTCTTTTTGTAGGTGAGGTGGAATCTGGGTCAGGTGGCAGGGCTTTGCAGTGTTTTGAACAAATGGCGTTGGACATGGGGGTCCCTCCGGCCCCGGAAAAGACTGAAGGCCCTAGTACTACACTGACTTTTCTAAGCATTAAATTTGATATAGTGGCACTCATAGCACGGCTGCCAGCGGACAAAGTAAAGAGATTGTGGCTTTTCTTCAACATCTTCATTTGCTGCATAAGTTTGAGTTGAGGGTGGCACAACAACTGTCGGGTTTTCTCATGTTTGCTGGCAGGGTGGTGCGAGGTGGCAGGACCTTTTGCCGGCTCATGGGTTTGGCTATGTCAGGTGCATCACTACCTCATCAGCGGATTCGAATGTCCGTGAGTTTGAGGGAGGACATCAGGGCCTGGGAGATGTTCCTTACTCAGTTCAATAGTGGTCTTTCGCAAGGAGGACACAGTGTGGCAGGTGCAGATCTTTTCCGATGCGGCTGGAGCGGCAGGTTTTTTGGTCTTTTTTGGGATGGTAGATGGTACACGGAAGAGTGGCCTCAACAGTGGCTGGCACATGAGCAGAGCTTTCCTGGAATTTATGTTGTTGTTGGTGGTGCTGGTGGTATAGGGTGGTGAACTCATCAACAGGACAGTGATGTTTGATGTGGACAACCTGGCTGTGGTGGAATTGGTGAACAAACAGAGAGCAAAGGATCTCAGAGTGTTGTGGCTGCTAGGGCATTTTGTTCTTCACTGTCAGACTTTAAATATCAATTTTAGGGCAGCCCACATTCCTGGGGTTAATAATTCCATTGCGGCTTCCCTGTCTCATTCACAGTGGCAGCGTTTCCATATATTGGGGCCTGGAGCAGACAAACACAAGATATCGGTCCCGGCTGACATTTGGGAGTGGGAGGCATGATGGTTGTTAGGCTCCTGAAGCAGTCCTTAGCAGAATCCACTCAGTGGAATTATCGGAGGGCATGGTTGGAGTTTTTGTCTTTTGAAGGGATGGCAGGGCAGTGGTGGCGTCAGGAGCGGAGCACAATTGAAACGTGTGCAATAAGTTTTGCGGTGTTTTTGATCAAAAAAGGTCTGTCACCAGCAACGATTGGGGGCACGTTAGCTGGCGTCTCTTTTTATGGGAAGTTGTTTTTTGGTTATGACCCAGACAAGGATGACATATTGGGGAAAATGCTCAAAGGGTGGGATAAGGAAAGAGGAACAAGTTTTGCGGTAAGGGAGGCCATTACTTTTGAATTGTTGTGCGAAGTGCTACTTGTGTTGCTTGCAGTTTGCACAGATAGTAATGAGTTGGCTTTCGTTCGGTTGTGCATGATATGGATGTTCTTTGGAGCGTTTCGGGTGTCTGAGTTGTTGGGGATGGGGAAGGCCATGGGAGGGAAGCATGGGGAAGTGCACTTGGAAGGTGACAGGTTGGGCGTATGGTTGCGGAAGTCCAAGACGGATCAGCTTGGAAGGGGTAAATGGGTGTGGTTGCGCAAAGATGGGGAAGCAGCAGTGTGCACGGTTGATGTATGGGTGGGTTTCTTGAGGCAGGAGGTGCTTGAGTGTGAGGGTGTTTTTTGCCATGCGAATGGGGAAAGCTTACAGCTTTTCAGTTGTTGGCTGTGTTACATATGGTGCTGCGCTGGTTGGGACATCAGGCGAGCAATTTTGGTACTCACTCATTCCAGATTGGGGAAGCAATTGCGGTTGGGCGCCTGGGGTGGGATTGGTCACAGATTAGGCGGCTTGGACGGTGGCATTCGCAATGTTGTGAGGGGTACATGGGAGCATGAGCAGCTTTGGAGTGGGCAAAGAAAGGTTTCTTTTCAAGAAGATGAGGGGGGTCAAGTTTTCCCCGCTTCATATAGTTTTTTCTCTTCACAGGATGCATACGGGGCCCTGGGAAGTCAAAAGTGGACACATGGCTAGTTGGCCACTCTTTCATTGGGCAGCAAAATATGCGGAGAAGCAGATTTATGGATGCTCTCTTGGACTCCTGAGCTGCCACCATGAGGTGTTATGGTGGGGGAACAGTGGGATGAGATGGGGAAATACTGAAACACATGCAACGAGACTTAAAGCTACTTCGGAGGAAGATGGCAGGAACTTGTTTGGTGGGAATGGAGTTGGGGCCCAGGCGAAAATGGGCGATTAAACATGGGGCAATTGAGAGGTCAAGGAGGAAACTCAATAGAGCCATGAGGGTTTTTTGCTGGGGTCATGGCATAAAGGTTTTGACACATGAAGGAATCAAGGAAGAGGAGGCGGTGCTCTTTCGGGATGATGGGGTTCATTTGTCAGTTTTAGGCAATGCATACTACAGCATGGATTTGCGATTCTTTTCGGGAGACCTGTGGGTAGAAGAAGCATGGCACAGAGATTTGGTGTAAGGGTGTTGCAGTGGTCTCGCTGGTGGGGCTGCAAAACACCTCTCTGGTTTGTGCTGGATGGCAGTAGGTGGCGGAGGGTGGAGAGTCAGATGCGGGCCTGGCCACTCTTCTTTGGGGGGAAAAGAAGCAGGTGGGGGATGTCCGAATTAAGCAGGGTATGAAAGGAAGGTGTGGAGAATAGGTGAATTAAGGTGGATGATAGGGGAATGAAGTTGGGGGAATTAAATGGAAGACTGAAAGGTGGGGTGTTTCAAAAGGGGCGGTGCGGAAAAGAAACTGGGAAGTTGGAATGTTTTTAAATTGTTCAAACTTTTTTTACTAATTGCAACCATGTCCTAATAAATGGCCTTTTACACTATTCTGGAGAGTGAGATTGAATTATGGCAGGATGAAAGACCCCGTGGAGAGCAGAGACCCAGTCTAATCTCTCCACGGGATCCTTCGTGACAAGAAGAACGTCCCGGGAGACAGGGTTTGGTGAGGAGGGAAGCAGGGGAGGGTCATAGGAGTGGGTATAAGATGGTAGGCAGGGGAAGGGTCGGTCTCTTCTGCGCAAGCGAGTGCACTGTTAAAGTTGGACACCCACCTGCCCTACATAGTTTAAGCAAAGGGGGCACAGTTTTGATTGGAGGGGGGTTAAGGAGGGGTTCTGCTTCTGGTGATTGCTAGTTTAAGGTAGGTTGCAGCAAGTGTGGCAGTAGATGGCAGAGAGTGGACAGTCAGGGGCGGACCAGGCCACCCTTCCGGGGGGTGGGGGGAAAGATGCAGGTGAAGAATGACAGTGTGGAGGATGTCCGAATTAAGCAGGGTATGAAAGGAAGGTATGGAGAATATGTGAATGAAGGTGGAGGATGGGTCGATGAAGCAAATTGGGGGAATGTAATGGAAGACTGAAAGGTGTGATGTTTCAAAAGGGGTGGTGCGGAAAAGAAACTGGGAAGTTGGAATGTTTTAAAATTGTTCAAATGTTTTGTTACTAATTGCAACCCTGTCCTAATAAATGGCCTTTTACACTATTTTGGAGAGTGAGGTTGAATTATGTCATGATGCCTTTTCGTAGAGATCCAGTGCAGTTGGTATTCGCAGGACCTCTCTGCACCGACAGGAGACAAGGAGAGCCATTCACCTGGGGCATTTATTAATAAGGGCCCGGTTTTATGTGCGATAATTAACACATGTGATAAAAACTGACATGTGCATGATTTATCGTGTGCGATAATTAACTATTAAGCAATTTGTGTCTAAAATGAGGTGCACTCCCCTGCTGTAAGCACCAAAACACATGCGATAAGCCCGGGATTTATCTGCGTTTTCCACATATATAAAATACAATTACAATAAATATCATCTGGAATTAGTACGGGGGAGTGTAGTTTTTATCACACTCACTCTGAACTGGGTGCAATAAAACACTCAAAAGTCGTAATTCCGATATGTACAGTAAGGGGAGCTACCCGCAGTTTAGAAGTTAAAGGGTCACTTATAATGAGGGCCTTGATCAAAAACTGAAGAGGCGCCAATAATTGAAATATATGAAAGTTTATGGGTATTTGATAATGCTACAAAAGTATTTTGGGCCAGATTTAAGGAAAAGCACGCCAAAATTGGCAGCACTGCGTCACTTTAGAAACGCAGGGATGCACCGTATTTAAGTGAATACAGCGCACCGCTGCATCTCCCCTGCACTGGCACTAAATTTAGCTGCCAATGCAGACATCCTTGCACCATTGTACAAGGATGTCAGCGTTGAGGGGTGTGATTAATTATGTGTGGAAAGGTGTCCCTTCCTGCATATAAACAATCACTAATGGTGCTTTGGCACTTCTGTGTGTGCTGCAACATGCTTCACTCATAGAAAAAGCAAAAAACAAAAAGGAAGAAAATTATTCCTCCTCGTTGTGCCCTACCAATGCCACCCTTGGGGGTGGCATTAGATTTTGGCGCTGCCTCAGGTTTCATAAATAATGTGCAAACGCCCAAAGCAACACCCATTGCACGTCCCTTCCATGCACAGTGCTGCGTAGGAAGGGGCCGTATTTACAAGGTGGCGTTAAGCAACAAAAAGTGGTTTAACGCCACCTTGTAAATACGGTGCAGTGCTTAGCGCCACAGGAGCGTCAAAACAAGTGACGCTCCTGTGGCGCTATGGGCCTGTAACTATGGCCCTTCATGTGTAAATTTCTTGGACCGTTTTAGATTTCTGAGTAGGTCTGTGCATAGGTTTCCTATTAACTGTGAACCATGTAAACAATGCGTGTTAAGAGGTTTGTGAGGCTCTTCAACCAGCAAAATGAAAAATTCTATATATAATATGATATATATTGCCAAGAAGAGTACATTCATCTGAAATAATTCCTTTCCAACTGCAGGAAGGAGTTATAATGCTGTGTGGTGCTTTTTTTCTGTAGTGATGAGGATGTCACATTAAGACAACGGCCTTGAAAAACAGGGAGGTCTGCTCACATTGAGCAGTAGAAATGTGTTTTAATGCTCCCACTTGTGGCCACACGCCCCTGCCAGGATGCTCCGAAGCAGAACCCGCCCTAACACTGCACACTCCCCTAGCCAAAAACAGTCTCTTCTGTCACCCTTTAGGTTCATGGCATCAGTATACAGAGACAAGTTAGAACTTGAACAGCACAGAACAAATATCACCTTCTGCTACATGTTTAGGTTATTATCTTGCAGAAAATGCAGTAGTGTAAAAACCTGTATTTCACAGGTTCTGGTGAAATATGGATATCATCATAATAATGACAGCCCCCAAACCACTTAGCACAGATTTGGCATTTTCAAGGCTTCTATGATTATGCAGCAGCTAGGACCAAATTAAGTAATAGGGTTATGTAAATGAGGCAGAAAAAATGCAAATTATGCAGCACATTCCCTGGCTGCATTAATCCAATTAGGCTGGAAATACTTTTTGTGAAATCTGCAAATTATGTAAATTATGTGGCAAATGTAGTAAATCCAATAATTATGCAGTAAACCCTGCAGCCACAGAATAGTATATAGACACTGGTCCTCATCGTTGCTCATTGTTTTAGTAACAATTTATTCTTGAAAGATAAAAAAAAAACGAAACATTTTAATTCTAATCAGTGAACTGTTAGCTGAAATAAAGAAAGTGTTTTTTTCTAAGTAACTACCAGAAAATAAACATGCAATATAAAAAATACATGAAGAGTAACAAACGGAAATGGTCCTATTCTGCCATTTTAGGGCCAGATTTACTAAAAAGTGGCGCAGAGTGTACTGCGCCAAAATTTGCAGGGATGTACTACGTCACTTTTGAAACGCAGGGATGCACCGTATTTACTAAAATACGATGCACTGTTGTGTTTCCCCCAGCACCGGCTCTAAATTTAGCTGCCAACGCAGGCACCCTTGCACCATAGTTGGCACTTCTATGTGTGCTGTGGAATGCAGCACAAATAGAAGTAGCAAATTGCCGTTTTTGAATTATGGTTTATGTGGGATACCTTCCCGCACATAAACATTGATCCATGGCCTTTTGCTCTTTCTATGTGTATGGCAGAATGCAACACATATGGAAAAAGCAAAAACAAGAAGGAATAAAAGTATTCCTCCTCATTGTGCCATGCTAACTCCACCCCTAGGGTGGCATTAGTTTTTGCCGCTGCCACTGATTTATGCCTTCTTGTAAATCTGGGGCAGCATAAAAAACAATGGGGGTTGCGGTGAAACGCCCACAGCAATGCCCATTGCACGCCTCTCTGACACAGAAAACTGCGTTGGAGGGGCCCATATTTACAGGGTGGAGCTAAGCCACAAAAAGTGGCTTAGCACCACCTTGTAAATGTGGCATACTGCACAGCGCAGCACCGGAGCAAAACAAAAAGTGATGCTTCAGTGGAGCTAGGGCCTTGTAAACCTGGCCCTTAGAGTCTGGAGACATTTACAAGCTACTCAATCTTTGGCCTCATCATTTAAGATGTCATCAGAACCCCTTAAAGACAATCTTGTACAATATTACACAGTAACCCTTCATGCATTCTATATTGAATTCAAACACAGAGGTGCGCAAGCATTGGCAAAGCCAATAGCACTCGTCCATGTGAGAGCTATTGGCTTTTCCCATGCCTTTTAGCCATGTTGGGCACAAGCATGGCTATTGTTCAACATGACTAAAAGTTAGTGGCATAGAGGAGAGTGGCGTGGAATGGAGTGTTGTAGAGTGCTGTGTTGCAGAGTGGATTGATGTAGAGTGGAGTAGATTGTCATAGAGCTGAATGGCCTAGAGAGAATCAGAGTGGCATATACTGGAGTAGAGCGTTGTAGAGTAGAAAAGAGAAGAGTGGAGTAGAATGGAGTAGATTGTTATAGAGTGGAGTGGCATAGAATGGGGTAGAGTAATGTACAGTGTATTGAAGTAGAGTGGCTTAGCGTTGAGTGGCGTAGAGTGGAACAGAGCATCATACAGAAGAGTGACACAGAGTGTCGGATAGTGAAGTGTCATAGAGTGTCATAGAGTGGAGTGGCATAGAGCTGAGTATTCTAGTCTATTGTGTTGAATTGATGGATTTGTAAAGCGCAAAGCTACCCAATCAGGTGTTCCAGTGGTGAAAGCAATCACACCAGTTGGAGCATCCAGTAAACCTAAGGACCGTGCAGAGATTTAGGAGAGGTGGGTTTTCAGGGGCTTCCTGAACCTTACTTTCGACTATTGAGATCTCAGGTTCACAGGGAGATTGTTCCAAAGTTTGGGTACTAGGTATGTAAATGAGCGCCAACCATGTCTTGATCTCCTAATTTTAGTTACTTTGAGAAGCCCATGTGTCTCTGATCACAGAGATCTCTTAGGGACGTAGGGCAAGTTCAGTTTATGGACAATAGGTGGGCTTCTTGTGTATTATCCGATGGGCCATACATAGGGCCTTGAAGTGGATCCTTTTCTGAATTTGCACCCAATGCAAGGCTGACAGGGCTGGGTTAGATGATTGATGTTTGGGAGTTTTAAGTAGCATGCTGGTGGCAGCGTTCTGGACTACTTTCAATCTTTTAATGACATATTTGGGACTCCCTATATTGAGGGAGTTACCATAGTCTGGCCTTGAACAGATTAAGCCCTGCACCACCCTCTCATACGGGGGTGGTGGCAGCCAGCGCAGTACTCTTCTAAGAGTTTTTAGGATGCTAAAGCAGGACCCTGGTAATTTATGGGCCTGAGTCTCCATGTTGAGCTGAATATAACTCCAGAAGCCAAGACTTTTTAATGCCTGGGTAGGCTTTGGACGATCCCCTAGATATTTCAGCCCGGCAAGATCTGTCCGTTTTACCGGGTTATTTTCAACCACCAGTACCTCCGCCTATTTCCCATTAAGTTTTAAACAGCTTGCCAAAATCCACTCAGGGCCCACCTTTAGACACTGACTCAATTGGGTGGATGTCTGACTTGTGTCAGGAGTGAGGGTCATGATAATTTGTGTGTCATCAGCATATGACACAAGATCTAGGCTGTGAGAGCGAACAATTTCTGCAAAGGGGAGCACATATATATTAAAAAGTGTGGGGCTCAGGGAGGATCCCTATGGAACCCTACATGTAAGTGGAAAGGCAGCTGAAGAGAAGACTTCTTCACACACCTGGAAGCTTCTGTTTTCCAGAAAAGCTTCAAGTAATTTTATGGCAAGCTCCCTGATTCCAACTTCCTTCATCCTCTGTTTGAGGGTGGAATGAGAAACGGTTTGAATGCCGCACTCAGGTCTAACATAATCATCGCAACTGACCCTTCTCCGATCCAGGATGGTCTGCTGTTATGCAGTGGTAGCTAGCAAAGCGGTCTCTGTACTGCTGCCCCTCCTAAAACCTGTTTGCATAGGGTGAAGGATGTTGTTGGCTTCCAAAAAATTGAATAAGTATTTATCAACATGGCTTGTGAAATAGGTCTATAATTTGCCACCAGATGTGCTACTGGGAGCAGTGAAATAGGTCTATAATTTTCAGCCAGATGTAGGTTAGCAGTGGGTTTTTTTTAAGTGGTTTTACTATTGCCTGCTTCCAAGCTGGAGGAATCGTACTGCTCTCCAGGGAGAAATTAAGGACATCCAATAACAGAGGCACAAGGACACTGCTGCCTTTTAAAAGAATGTCCAGTGGTTCTGGGTCAAGAGGAGATCCAGGCTTGATAGATTTTAAAATTGACTCTATGGTTTCCAAATCGAGTGCTGGGAACGGAGATATTGCGGGACCGTTCCCTGATCTTGTAGGGATAACTATATTTGATGTAGCTGGTAAGGGAAGGAGGTTAATCATTTTGAGGACAATTTTCTAAAAGAAATTAGCAAACAAACTGCATTGCTCTTCTGATGATGGGCAATCTATAGTGCTAAGAGGGAATTTCATCAGAGAATTCATGATCTTAAACAATTTGTTTTGGGGGGGTTGGGTGCATTCTTGATTTTATCATTAAAATATGTCATTCTAGTGTGCCTTACAGCAGCTTTATAATCTCTTATGGCTGTTCTTTATCTAGTCTTACTGGTGTTATCATATGCCTTTTTTTCCATTTACTTTGCTTCCTTTTTGTTTCCCTCTTTAGTCTTACCAGCTCTGGGGTGTACCATGGGGCCCTGTTTTTTGTCTGAATAACTTTACAGGCTTAATAGTGGACGAGCAGATTCGGGGAATGATTTATCCGTTCTCTAAAATATTATACCTTTCTGTTGTATCACCTTTTGAAATGGGTGTGAACTCTAAGTACCTTCTCCCATTCCCTGCTGTCTATCTTAGACCAGGGTCACCACTGTTTTTTAGGGGGGCTGCTTTGATATTATCTTTGGAACATCAAGCACAATGGGGATTATGTAAAGATCTGCCCATAGTATAGGAACAGCATCCTTTGTGGTCAAGTTACAGATATTAGTGAACACAGGGTCTAAAAGATGCCCACATATGTGAGTAGGGCCAACTACAATTAACTTAGCCTTAAATGCAGCGCCTCCAGGTCATAGACTAACCCATGTGCAGTATCAGAACAAGAATCTTCAAAATGGAGATTATGAGACCCTAATAACGTAAAGGTAGCTTTGTGAAGGCAGCATTCTGCCACTATATCAGGTAATGCATGAATAAACTGTGATGTCACCCTTGGGTGCCTGTACACACACAATGCCAGAGAATAGGAAGTAGGCAAACATTCTAGTGAGAATTGCAGGCTCTCAAAGCCAGTAATATTGATAGGTGTAAAAGTATCCTACAGTTTCTCCTTAAAAATTATAGCTACCCTGCTCCTTCTTTTATAATTATATCTGGGATTGAGTCCTCTTTCAGCCATGTTTCAGTTACGAACATAAATAGCTCTATGTTGTGTTTAGAGAGAGATCTGAAGTTTAGTAGATACATCTGGGCTTTGTGGAATGTTTTGTGGCTTTTTCGATTGTTTGGAGCATGAGGTGGATGGTAAGTGAATTCCTAGCTCCACAGGAATTGCAAGAAGAGGATGGGTCAAACAGAATGGTGACCTGCCTACAAATATCTCCCATTCCATTGTTATATTGGTGTACATTTTCTGTTGAATAGATTAACCTTGCCTGTGACATTGTCCACATACTTGGCCCTAGCTGGACACGGACAGGTGCAGATGGGCTTGCCTAGGCTGTGCCAGCAGCACACCCGCTGCACACAGCCGCTGCAAATTTGTGCCAAGGTGATGCTTAAATACTGGGCCAGGCTTGGAGGCAACACCTAAAAAACAACTAGACAACCTCCGAAAACGGCGGCTGTGCATGGCAATAGGAAAATGGCTCTGGACACCGCCGCAATGCTCCTGCCCAACATGGCCCTTAACTGTGTCCCAACATTGTTAAAGACTCTAAAAGCAATCAAAATAGTAATAATAGCTCAGAAAAGCAAAAGTGCACGGGTGCTTGCGCGTATCAATGCTCCAAGTTATTGCAGCTGTGATGCTTCAATTATGGGCTGGGCTTAGAGAGAACACCTAAAAAACAACTAGACTGCCTCCTAAAATGGTGGCTGTGCGTGGCAATAGGGCTCTGGACACAGCCACAATACTCTTGCCCTGCACAGCCATTAACTCTGTTCCATTCTCGTTAAAACCTCTGAAAGCAATTAAAATAGTAAAAATAGGTCAGAGTACATAAAATGCACAGGTGCTTTGGCATGTCAAGGCTCCAAGTCTGTGCTTCGGTGATGCCTAAATACCACAGTCGCAGCTCGTCGGTTACCAAGGGGGCGGGCAGCGCAGGGGGGACGATGATGACACATAAAATTTAAGAAAATATATTTAAAAAAACACTTGCCTCCGCTCCCGTGATGCCATGCTCCATTCCTCTGGTTTTCCATCTCCTCCAGCAGAGGCTCCCAGGCTGCCCTGTGGCCAATCCTGACACTGCTCAGAGTAGCGCCAGGATTGGCTGGGAGCGCCCAGCCAGGGCACTGCCAGGCAGACTGGGAGCCTGTGCAGGCTCTCTCCAGCCCAGCAACTGTGCTGCTGGGCTGGAGAGACCCCTCTGCATATGTGTGTTTGGCCAAACATGCATGCGCAGTGAGGGGGAGTGCTGAGCACTCCCCCTCATTGTGCGTCACCTCCGTAGCCCTGCCCCTTTTCCCACAAAACTATAATAAACATAGTTTATTATAGTTTTTGGGGAAAAAGTTTGCATCTGTCGCTGCTGGAGGGAGGGGGGTGACACTCCTCTGCCCTTATGGAGTAGCCGCCCCCTGAAAATACCGGGCTGGGCTTAGAGAGAACACCTGAAAAACAACTAGGTCGCCTCCCAACATGGCAGCTGTGTGTGGCAATAGGGAAGAGGCTCTGAACACAGCCACAGTGCTCTTGCCCAACATGGCCCTTAACTGTGTCCCATCCTCGTTAAAATCTCTAAAAGCAATTACAGTAGCAATAATAGCTCTGACTATCTAAAGTGCACAGGTGCTTCAGCGTGCCAATGAGTTGAGTGTCATAGAGCAGAGTGGAGTGCCATAGAGTGGAGTGGCATGGTGTGGCATAGAGTAGAGTGGATGGAGTGTCGAAGAGAGGAGAGGTGGAGAGTGGAGGAGTGCTGTAGCCTGGAATGGCAAAGACTTGTGCAGAGCGGAGTGAAATAGAGTGGTGTAGAGTGGCATAGAGTGGAGTGGAGTACAGTGCTGTAGAGAGGAGAGGCATAGAATGTTGTAACATGGAGTGGCAAAGACTGCTCCAGAGTAGTGTTGTGAAGTAGAGCAGAGTGGCACAGAGTGTCATTGAGTGGCATAGAGTTGAGTGAAGTAGAGTGGTGCAGAGGAGAGAGGTATATAGTTCAATGGAGCAGATCAGAGTGGAGTGTCGTACAGTGGAGTATACTGGAGTGGCATAGTGGACTGTTGTAGAGTGGAGTGTTATAGAGTGTAGTAGGGTGTCATAGATTACCATGGTATGGAGTGGCATGGAGTAGAGTGTAAGAATGCAGTGGCTTAGAAAGTGGAGTGGGGTAGAGTGTCATAGAGTGGACAGGAGTGGAGTGGAGTAGAGTGGAGTGGCATTGGGTGGAGTGGAGTTGCATAGAGTCATCTGGCATAGAGTGGAGTGGGCTAGAGTAAAGTGCCATAAAGTCCATTAGAGTGTTGTAGAGTGGAGTAGTGTCAGAGTGGAGTTCAGTGTCATTTAGTGGTGTGTCATAGAGTGGAATGTTGTAGAGTGGAGAAGAGTGGAGTATCGTAGAGTGGAGTAGAGTTGAGTGGTGTATAGTTTAGTGGCATTAAGTGGGGTGGCATGGAGTAGAGTATTTTTTAGTACAGTGGATAAAGTAGCATGAAGTGTTGTATAGTGGAGTGGCACAGAGTGGCAATGAGTAGCACAGGGTGGAGTAGAGTGTTATAGGGTGGAGTGGCATTGAGTAGACCAGAGTGGTGTAGATGGGGTAGTGTAGAGAGGTATATATTGTTGTAGAGAGGAGTGGCATAGAATGGCATAGAGTGCTGTGGAGTGGCATAGAGAGGAGTACAGTGTTGGGAAGTGGAGCACAGGGTACAGTAGGGTGTTGTAGAGTGGAGTGGCATAAAGTAGAGCGGATGTTGTAGAGTGGAGTGCCATAGAGTGCCATAGAGTGTTGAGGAGGGGAGTAGTGTAGAGTGGCACAGAATGCCCTGGAGTGGTGTAGAGTGGAGTATAGTGTCTTAGACTGAAGTGGAGTGGTGTGTATTAGCGTGTCATAGAGTGGAGTGTCGTAGAGGTGGAGTAGATTGTCATTGAGTGGAGTGGCGTAGAGTGGAGTAAATTGTCGTGGAGTGGTATAGAGTGGCATAGAGTGGAATAGAGTGTCATAGAATGGAGTGGCATAGTATTGTGGAGTAGTGTAGAGTGGAGTGGCGTAGAGTGACATACAGTGGGGTAAAGTGGCTTCTAGTGTTATTGTGTGGAGTGGAGTGATTCATGTGATATGTGCTGGCTTGAACTGTTGTCTCTGTGTGTATCAAATACAAAAAAAGATGAAACCAAAATCCTGGTATATGAGTGTGTCTGTTGAATCTAAATAAGTGAAACCCAAGTCAATCCTGAAGCCGCCTAGGTGGAGCTGGCACTGATGAATGAAGACAAAAGAAATGAAAGTGATAAAGATGCCAATCAATGGTAAGTAGAGAATGGTTCTAAGTACTTTTTAGGTGTGTTTAAAATACAGTGGGGCAGATTTAACAGCCCCTAGCTCTGCTGGAGCGTCACTCTTCGTGATGCTCCGGTGGTGCTAACCACTGCTGCATATTTACAAGGAGGTGTAACACCACCTTTTGTGGCATTACGCCTCCTTGTAAATATGGGTCCCTCCGATGCAGTTTTCTGCATCATAGGGGCATGCAACAGATGTTGCAATGGGCGTACCACCGCAACACCCATCACTTTTGATACTGCCTCAGACTTATGAGTTGTCGTAAACATGAGGCAGCGCCAAAAACTAACCCCACCCTAGGGGTGACGTTAGTATGGCAAAACGAGGAGGAATGCTTTTATTCCTCCTCGTTTTTTGCTTTTTCAATGTGTCCCTTCCTGCACATAAACAACCTATCCCCTCAATGCAGACACCCTTGCACTATGGTGCAAGGATGCCTGCGTTGGCACAGGGAGCTTAATTTAGCACCAGCGCAGGGGGAAACGCAGGGCTGCACTGTATTCCTGTAAATACATCACATTCTGCATTTCAAAAGTGGTGCAGTGTGGCACTGCTATTTTTGGCACAGGACTGTGCTGCACCTCTTTGGCTTAAATCAGGGCCATTATATCTTGAAGAGACAGTGCATGCAACAGCAGCCAAGGCAAATCACAATGGGAGGGGCAGACACAAGGGGGGAAATAAAAAAATAATAGAAAATAAATTAAAATTACCTTCAAGGAAATTGCAACCTTGTTTGTCGCTCCTCTTTCGTCGATGTGGTGTTGCAGCATTTGCTGGTACACCAGTACAGGCTCCCTAGTAATACTGGCGCTGCTTATATGCTAAACATAGCATGTAAGCAGCATCAGGATTGGTCTGAGCGGCAGTCACTGCCTATCTGACACAAGCCTGGGGTCTGTGCTGTTTCTCCAGCCCGGCTGTGTACACAGCCGGGCTGGAGAAACCTAAGTGTGCATGTGTGTTTGGCCAGCCTCAAAAGGCCGGCCAGACAAACATGTGCACTTTGCTGCACACTCCCCTCCTCCTCCCTCCCACCTCCCGTGACCCAGCCCCACCTCTCGCTGCACTGCTGTGCAGAAGCAGAAAATAAAACGCTTAAAAACTATTGTTTTTATTTTTCTGCTTCTGGCTTAGCCTGTGGGGTGACGCTCCTTCACCATAGCGAAGGAGACGCCCCTGAGTGCATACACACTGCCTCAGACGGGAACTAAAAAGCCTGCACCTTAAGTTTACCATGCATACAGTGTACATCATGAAGCAATAAGAAAGATGTGTGTGGCAATTTTGGACTTTCTCTTGATAAGTAGGACATTAAAAACTAAGGAATTTGACTCCACGACCCAATTCCAATAAGGGAAAAAAGATTCAGGCCCTGAATTATATTTGTCACACAAAACTGCGCTAACGCAGTTTTGCGTGAAAAAATATACCGCCGGCTAGCACCATTCCAAGACACCAGACAGGTGTCATATTTATGGAATGATGGTAGCTGGTGGTAAGGCCTGGCTAGTGTCCTGAAAAAGGACGGTAACTGGTTGGGGGAGGTGTATGGGGGAACAGGAGGTAGTGTGTCAACGGATGATGCTAGTATGGTTACAGACATAAAAATGCCTCTAACCAGACTAGCCTCATCCTTTGATGCACAACACCCATTGACATGACTCCTGCCTTACTAAAGACAGGAGTCATGCCCACCACCCTAATGGCCATGCCCAGGGGACATATGTCCCCTGGGCATGGCAATTGGGCCCAGTGCCATGTAAGGGGGCCCAAGTTAGTCCCCCCCATGGCACTTTAAAAATTAAATAAAATACCCATCTGTACTTACCTTACTTACCTGGGATGGGGTCCCCACATCCTCTGGCGTCCCTCTGGTGTGGGTGGGGGTGTCCCTGGGGTTAAGGAAGGGCACCTGTGGGCCCATAACATGGCCTCTCACCATGGAAATAGGCCCACAGGCCTGGGATAAATATGGCACTAATGCCATATCGTCGTTTTTTGCATGGGAACGCCTACCTTGCATCTCATTGACCCAAGGTAGTTTCCCTCAAGCAAAAAAATACTTTAACTCCAAAGCTTTGGCTCTAGATGGGTCTGGCGCCAAAGTATAAATATGGAGTTAGATTTGCGTTAATAAAAATGACACAAATTCGGCACAAGCAGGGTATAAATCTGGGCCTCAATTCTCCCTTTTATCCCGCCAATTTCCTTCTCTCTGCTGCAGGTTGGACTTTGTTCAAAGAGAACCTGAGCCTGTATTTGAAGTGAGTTTGTTTTTCACATGGTGTGGCCCTAAAACAAATGTCCTGTCAATTTCCAAACGATTTCCTGTAAAATACGCCCACCTTTGGCTGAAGCATCACAGATCACAAGTCACCAAACCACAGGGGGTTTAGGCATTACTTTTAATAATTATTGAAATGCCCACTTGCATGACACAAGTTTTCTGGTTATGTTTAGTATCTATAAGGGAGACTAACAGTGTCATCGAAACGTCCAAAAGTACAAACATGGCGTGCCAAAGTTGTGGTTGAATTTGTCCACTTTTTAATCATGTTTCCTAGACAGACTCTGATGCATGGACAGATTACAGATATATAAAATATAATGTGATGCAATTAATCAACTTGTTCGTTTGAAAATATTATCAAATTCGTGGTGCAGAAATCTCAACATACTTGAGGTACAAACTATGCAACATATATTTTTATATATTTATTACATTTTATAACAAACACTTATTCAATACTTAAATTCCCTCAAGAGGTTAAAAGTACCAAGAGGTTTCCCAAATTTTATAACTACCTTTTTTATCTTAATACTTAGCCCGTTACTTGGGACTAGCTAGGGGTGGCCTCAATACGTTTTGATACCTGCTACCCTTCTGCGAAAGAAAAGAAATGTAGTCATTTTAAAGTGAAACAAGAGGTAATGTGGAACCTGACATACTAAGCACCAGAGCATTATTTGCTATGAGAGTTTCAGGTAAATCAGAAATATATGTATCAAATAAAAATGGCTCCAGCTAACAGCCTTGTGTCAGGCAATCCGTGATGGATATTCTTGCTGAATATTTTCCTCCTCCCTGAAGCAAGGCACAGTTCCAGATATTTGAGTGAAGTTCTGGTAGAAAGTCATCTTTTTGCCCAGTTCACCTCAATTTTTGTTGCTGACTGGTGCTGATGGTAACTGACTCTGACCGTGCCATGGGCTCTGTTGCCAGACAGAGGCCAGTGCTATGTTAAAACACACACATAGAAGAGTACACTAGGCATTAGGGTACCCTTCCAATTGGCCTGGCAGACCTTGTAATTCCCTAGTATATAATAGGGCAAGGGAGTACAATCTGCCTTTAAGTCCCTAGTATATAAAAGGGCATGGAGATTAGATGCCCAGCAGAATTTCTGCACTTGCATCTGTGCACAGCTGTGTGCATTCTGTCCTTTTAAATGCAGGCCTGCCTTACAGTCTGTCTTAAAAGTTAAATTCTTACCGTTTGCATGACAGCCCCTACAAGTCCTTAGAAATAACAGGGTAAGTGGGTGCCAACTACCTAGTACATAATAGGGCATGGAAGTAGAGGCCCAACAGAATTGCTGCCCTTAGCACATGGTCACTGCTGGGGGTTTTCTGCCATTTGTAAATACAGCCTGACTCTGCAAACTTTATTTAAATGGAAATGGTGTCCCAATTCAACTTTAGTGCTATGGGTACTTTGAAAGTGATAATCTAACCCATTTTCACAAATTAGGTATACCCAGTGTCTCCCCTAGTTGTCCCAGGGATGGGGGTCATGTACCTACAAGCAAGGTCCATATAAAGGATGTTTTACAAACCCTGGTGAGGGAAAAAAACCTGCTCATTTCTACCCCCCCCCATTGTAGATACTGGGCCTCATTGGCTAACAGTGCGATATTATACGTTTTGTAAATATAAGAGGGAAAAGCGTAGACAACTAATTCAAGGTCTTAAAAGATTTGTTTTGATAAATTTAGCAATTTGCCATTGGTGAATTTATCATAACTTGTACAGAAAAAAAGTAATAAAGCTTTTCTTTCTATAAGCCTAAATCCAGCCTTCTGAAGATCCCCTCTGATTGGTCAATGCTAACAGGATTATCAGAGCTGCTTGATTAAGTGATGAGTGGCTGTCCACGCGGGAGGCTATCTGTTGAAGGGCAGCTCTGGGGCTACACATGAATGCCAGAGCAAGAGGAGGGGTAATAAAACATACAGCCTCAAAGGACAGCAGGACAGGCAGTGATCCCCAGATTACCTAACTCCCACATTTTGGACCCGTCAGCCAGATACCAGGCTTAAGGGAGGAATTTGCAGATGTTAGGAGGAGAGCTATGGAAATGAGCCACACTGAGAGTTGGTTTAGTCAGCTCTGACTGCTCTGCTGACATTTCAGCCATCATGGATTTTGGAAGAATTATGCTTTCTGGGACAGGAATATGCCACACTTTGAAGGAAGAGGTCATGCATGTGGGTGTCACTCTGCATTCTATTGGTCAGTGGTGACCCCCTTCCTGGTGCCCACGAGCTGGGAATAAATATATGAGAGGTGGATAGCCTCTCAGATCTCCTGCCGGAAACTACACGAGGAAGAAGGACTGCCCTGCTGGAATCTGGATCTGAACCCTTGGCCTGCACTTCAGAGTAAACTGCACCTGCTGCACAATCTGGTACTACAGGCCTGGGGACGGGACTTGCTTCAAGAAGGACTCACGAGTGGACTCCCTGCAGCTACAGGTTAACAGAGCTTCACCTGCATCATCTCTAGCAAGAGTCCCCACCCTGGCGTGTATCCAGTGGACTTTTAAGGATTTGGCCAGGTGCACTGTAGGAATTGTGGTCCAACTTTACAAGGACTACCTAGGAGATTACAGACTCTTGGATCTCTGCTTAGGACCCTTTGAATTTGCAAGGAGGACTTCAGGAAACACCTCCTAAAGTTTGGAGAATTTTGGTGAAGTTGGTACTTTGTGCTTTTAAGCAATAGAAAACGTTTATTCTTTCAGAATTCATATCTCCGTTTCCCTACATTGGGTTTTTGTTGTTTTGGCGTCTATTTACTCATAAAAATATAACCTATTTTTATAAATTGGTGTGGGTTTTTTATTTCGTGTTGTGTCTCACGTATTTACTGTATTGGCCTGCCTGCTTGGTTACAGCTGCAACGGGTTGAGCATGGGCTAATTTACTGAGACCTTTACTGAACCTATATTTGGTTAGTGGCCTTATTCTTTTATAGAGGCTGCACAACATATGGTCTATTTACATACTGCTGGGCTTCCCCAAGGACTCTCCCTGTGCTCCCCATCAAACGTTGAAAACAGGTTTAAGAATCAAGATTACCAATTCTGCTGCTTTTTCTATATATATCTGCATACCATTTGGTCTGTAGTTTCTTCCTCACCTTGGCAGTAACCCCAACCCAGTATGTTCCTTTCTAATGATGTTATTGAGTCATTGGTGTAACAACTGCCCCACAGCTCCTGCAAAGCGGAGGGCCCCTGAGCTCAAGGGGGCCCCCTCAGCACTTAAACTGTGCTATGGTGGCAGGCCGCTACCTGAGAGCTCCTGACTAGGTCAGGGGGTGGGCCTTGATGGACTTTGCAAGGGGGCCCCATCAAGTTTCCTTTCACCACTGTATTGTGTGTAACCCATTTTTGCACATCCCGCAAAAACATTCTTCTGTTCTTTTCCCCTCAATCTAGGTGACCTTGATGGTGGTAAAAAAAAAAAAAAAATTTTTGGGGTTGTGGTTGTTAATGCAATCTGCTCTTTTTCACTTCATTGGTAAATGTAATACGAAGCAAATCTGCAGCATACAGCCAACATGGGTTGTTCCAAATTAACCTGTGCTTAAACTTCTGATAGTTTGGCATAAAGCAGTTAGGCTTAACTAAGAGGCAATGTGTAAAGAATGTATGCAGCACTTCAAACACTAATAAAGTGAAAGCAGACTCCAAGAAAAATAGAGCAAAATGTAATAAATCATTTCAAACAAAAAAAAAATACAAAAATACAATCAGTAGAACTGGAGATATGCAATTTCAAAGTTTTAAGTAGAAAATAGTGCTTAGCAGTACAAAGCACCAACTGCGGTTATCTGGCTGCACTGGACCGGGACAAAGTCACATGTTTAGGCCAACCTCGATTTAGTGCAGGCCGGATACAAGACCAGGTTAGGCCTGTTGAACAAAGTACCTTACGTCCTGGTTGCGAAACATTGCAAGATCCCATGTCAAGGATGCATCATGAACCAGCAATTCCGAGGAAGCTGTGGAGCTGCAAAACAAATTCCTGCTTCCTTGTCTAGGATGCCATAGATGCAGGGCTTGCGATGCAAAGTCTGACGTGAAGGATGCATCGCAAAATGGTGGTTCAGAGGAAGCATCAGGTTCCGATGCAAGGCCTTGTGTCGGGGCTGCCTCATGCTGTGGTGGTTCCAAAGAGGAGATGTGTTGGGCTGCGTCGGTTGTGCACACAGGACCACAACTGGGCTGGCTGCAGAGCATCTTTTGGCCCACTTCCAAGGACTGGGGTGGCACCTTTTGCGGTGCAAGACTCATGGCAGACAGAGTCCAGGAGATGGATTTAAGGTGTTTGGAGCCTTTTCTGTCCCAGAGGCTCCAACCAGGAGGCCAATCATCAAGCCCTTGGAGTCACTTTGGTGGTGCTGGGATCCAGTTGCAGGTCCAGTCGCTTTCCCTCAGGCAGCAGGGCAACAGAGTAGCAATCCTTCTTGCAAAGAGCACAGTCATCCTTCTGAGCCTTCCACAGGTCCAGAGGTGTACTGAAGAGTAGTGTCTAATGATTCAATATTTACACTTGGTGCCTACTTTGAAGTTGAGGAACGTTCTGGAGGTTTTCACTCCAGAGATGCTTGAAATTTACCACCTCCTTGAACAAGTCTAAGCTTGTCGGGGGCAGAAAAGACTGGTGTCAAATCCTTTGAGTGTGCTCAGGCAGGGGCTTTGGGATTTTCAAGTAGGGTAGGTGACAGCTCCACTCCCCTGTCAAATCAAAGATGGCCCATCCTGCCAACACGTATTCCTTCTTTGTCAAACTGTCTGGGAGCAATACACAAAGGCCAACTGCCAGCTACACCTAGTCATGTGATCCAGGATACAGGCCGCAGGTACCTAATGGTCAGAACAAGAAAATGCCAACTTTCTAAAAGTGGCAAGTGTGACTTAAAATCCAACTTTACCATTAAAGAAAGTTTGTTTTAAATAACAATCCTTTAGACATCAAACTTGACATTCCTACTTGCTCCCAAATGAAAGTTATCACTCATCAAATATAGTAAAGAAACACAATGTTATCCCATTGGAAAGGTAGGCCTTGCATAAGTTTTAGAGATCCAAATAGTTTTTCACTAGCAAGACATGTAAAGCTACAAAAGCTTAAAAGTACACGTCCAACATTTTAAATAACAATGCACCTTGCCCTATGGGCCGTGTATAACCTACCCTACAGGTGCCTTATATGTATTAGAAAGGATGGTTTAGGCTTGGCAAAGGTTTCTTCTGTCCAGGCCAAGTATATAACATCCAACATGTGTCTCCCCCGACTGAAAGCAGAGAGAACTACTCACCCTCATTGGAGTTCTCGTCTCTAAGGCTGAAGAACCTGAAGAAATCATTAGCATTTGCGTGGTCACTTTCAGGGCCATGCTCCACCATAAAGTCTATTCCCTGTAGGGAAATGAACCATCTAGACTGTTTTGGATTCTCACCCCTCATCTGTATTAGCCATCTGAGGGGTCTGTGGTCTGCCTGAACCCAGAGGTGAGCTCCAAACAGGTGTGTTAACAACATCTTCTCCCAGATCACTGTAAATGCTCCCTTGTTTACTGAATTCCACCTCTGTTACCTGGGAAGTCACCTCA
Source organism: Pleurodeles waltl (assembly GCF_031143425.1). Lineage (NCBI taxonomy): Eukaryota > Metazoa > Chordata > Amphibia > Caudata > Salamandridae > Pleurodeles > Pleurodeles waltl. The sequence goes on along the minus strand of NC_090440.1, from coordinate 1,536,685,343 downwards.
TGCTGATGAAGGCTATGGGTTGATTTAATCCCTCTCCATTTATTTGTGGGAGCAAGGACCCTATGCCATAATCTGAGACATGTCTCTGCATGATGTACGCCCTGGGGGAAATCAGGGGTCTTGAGCATGGGTGCTGTGCATATACCCTTCTTAAGGGTGTCAAAAGCAGTTTGGCACACTTCAGTTCAGATCACCTTTCTGGGCTGTTTATTCAAAGTCAGTTCTGTCAAGGGAGCAAAAATGTAGTACCCGGTGAGGGCGAGGAAGGCCCTTACCTTTGTCTAAGTCTTAGGGGTTCCCTAGCCAGAATGGTCTGAAATTTGGCCTGGAGGAGCTGTACCTTGCCCCCTACAACTTGATGACCCAATTAGACCTCTGAACCCTACCCTATCTGGCACTTACTTGTCTTGATAGACAAACCTGCTCTCTACAGAGCTTGAACCACTTCTCCGAGGTGGCACAGGTGGTCCTCCCAGCTGTCATTTAGGTAGGCAGCACTGAACTTCTCCAACCCAGCCAGGACCTGAGTGGCCAACCTCTGGAAGGTGGCAGGAGTGTTCTTCTTCCCAAAGGGCATCACCCAAAACTGGAAGTGGCCTTCTGGGCTAGATAACGCAGACCTCTCTTTGGCCCCCTCCGTTAAGGTGGTCTGCCAGTACCCAGATGCCAGATCAAATGAGCTGAGGAACTTAGCAGCCCCAAGTCAATCAATGAGCTCATCAGCAAGGGGGATGGGATCAGTGTCTGTCTTAGTGACTACATTGAGCCCCGCTAATCCACACAGACCTGGAGTTCAGGGTGGTACCTGGAAGGGCAGCCTCTCAACCAGCACCACTAGGCTGGACCGATGGCTCCTTGAAGGTGCAGTTTCCCTAGCCCCAGTATTTTGGATACATACTGTAGGAAAGTAGCCTCTTTCTAGCCTTGTTACACCCACTTTTGGCCTGTTTGTGAGTATCTGTCAGGGTGTTTTCACTGTCTCACTGTCTCACTGGGATCCTGCTAGCCAGGGCCCAGTGCTCATTGTGAAAACCCTATGTTGTAAGTGTGTTTGTTATGTGTCACTGGGATCCTGCTAGCCAGGACCCCAGTGCTCATAAGTGTGTGGCCTCTATGTATTCCCTGTGTGGTGCCTAACTGTCTCACTGAAACCCTGAAACCGGTCCCAGGATGCTTGTTTCCGGTCCAGGGAGAACCTGGCCTGGCAGTTCGAGCTGGACTGTTCCCATGAGGAACAGGGTCAAGACTGATTTGCATATGGCTGGGTTCAAACTGGGATGGCATGGTGAGCAAAATAATGGATGGATTAAACCCAGATCTGTGACTGGGGGTGAATGTTTGATTGGTTCCGCATTCCGTCCATCCAGTTACGCTATACCACAGCGTTTGTGTTTTGCTTTGCTTTTGCCGCCCTAAGTGCACCGGGTATGCCCAGACGTGGGTCCCGGGCTCACTGTGCAACTGGATTCAAGCTAGCCTGGCTGATGAGGGGTGAAACCCTGAAACCGGTCCCAGGATGCTTGTTTCCGGTCCAGGGAGAACCTGGCCTGGCAGTTCGGGCTGGAGTGTTCCCATGAGGAACAAGGTCAAGACTGATTTGCATATGGCTGGGTTCAAACTGGGGTGGCATGGTGAGCAAAATAATGGGTGGATTAAACCCAGATCTGTGACTGGGGGTGAATGTTTGATTGGTTCCGCATTCCGTCCATCCAGTTACGCTATCCCACAGCGTTTGTGTTTTGCTTAACTGTCTCACTGAGGCTCTGCTAACCAGAACCTCAGTGGTTATGCTCTCTCTGCTTTCCAAATTTGTCACTAACAGGCTAGTGACTAAATTGACCAATTCACAATGGCATACTGGTACACCCATATAATTCCCTTGTATATTGTACTGAGGTACCCAGGGTATTGGGATTCCAGGAGATCCCTATGGGCTGCAGCATTTCTTTTGCCACCCATAGGGAGCTCTGACAATTCTTACACAGGCCTGCCACTGCAGCCTGCGTGAAATAACATCCACGTTATTTCACAGCCATTTACCACTGCACATAAGTAACTTAGAAGTCACCTATATGTCTAACCTTCACTTAGTGAAGGTTGAGTGCCAAGTTACTTAGGGGCATATTTATACTCTGTTTACGCCGGATTTGCGTTGTTTTTTTTTACGCAGATCAGACGCAAAGCTAACTCCATATTTATACTTTGGCGTTAGACCCGTCTAGCGCCAAAGATCTTGGAGTTTGCGTCATTTTTTAGCGTGGACACCTACCTTGCGTTAATGATATGCAAGGTAGGCGTTCCCTTCTAAAAAATGACTCCAAGGCATGTGCGCCTTATTTAAACTCCCATGCAAAAATGACGCACGGGAGTGGGCGGGCCTTAAAAAATGACGTCCAGCCGCTTTTGCGTCATTTTTTAACGCCTGGTCAGGGCAGGCGTTAAGGGACCTGTGGGCTCGGAAGGAGCCCATAGGTGCCCTCCCATGCCCCCAGGGACACCCCCTGCCACCCTTGCCCACCCCAGGAGGACGACCAAGGATGGAGGGACCCTTCCCAGGGAACTTAAGGTAAGTTCAGGTAAGTATTTTTTTTGTTTTTTTTGTGGCATAGGGGGGCCTGATTTGTGCCCCCCTACATGCCACTATGCCCAATGACCATGCCCAGGGGACATAAGTCCCCTGGGCATGGCCATTGGGCAAGGGGGCATGACTCCTGTCTGTGCTAAGACAGGAGTCATTTCAATGGGGGTTGGGAGTCAAAAAAAATGGCGCAAATCGGGTTGAGGCCAATATTTTGCCTCAGACCTGACTTGCCCCATTTTTTGACGCCCAAGCTCCATTTTCCCCTACGCCAGCGCTGCCTGGTGTGGGTCATTTTTTTTTTACGCACACCAGTCAGCTGCGCCGGCTAACGTAATTCAATAAATAAGGCGCCCGCATGGCGCTTTGGAATGGCGTTAGCCGGCGTAAAAATTTTTGACGCACAACTGCGTTGGCGCAGTTGTGCGTCAAAAAGTATAAATATGGCCCTTAGTGTGTGAGCACCCTGGCACTAGCCAACGTGCCCCCACATCGTTCAGGGCAAATTCCCTGGACTTTGTGAGTGCGGGAACACCATTACACGTGTGCACTATACATAGGTCACTACCTATGTATAGCGTCACAATGGTAACTCCGAACATGGCCATGTAACATGTCTAAGATCAAGGAATTGTCACCCCAATACCATTCTGGTATTGCGGGGACAATTCCATAATCCCCCGGGTCTCTAGCACAGAACCCGGATACTGCCAAACTGCCTTTTTGGGGTCTCCACTGCAGCTGCTGCCAACCCCTCAGACAGGTTTCTGCCCCCCTGGGGTCCAGGCAGCCCTGGCCCAGGAGACAGAACAAAGGATTTCCTCTGCGAGAGGGCGTTACACCCTCTCCCTTTGGAAATAGGTGTGAAGGGCTGGGGAGGAGTAGCCTCCCCCAGCCTCTGGAAATGCTTTGATGGGCACAGATGGTGCCCATCTCTGCATAAGCCATTCTACACCGGTTCAGGGATCCCCCCAGCCCTGCTCTGGCGCAAAACTGGACAAAGGAAAGGGGAGTGACCACTCCCCTGACCAGTACCTCCCAGGGGAGGTGCCCAGAGGTCCTCCAGTGTGTCCCAGACCTCTGCCATCTTGGAAACAGAGGTGTTGGGGGCACACTGGACTGCTCTGAGTGGCCAGTGCAGCAGGTGACATCAGAGGCTCCTTCTGATAAGCTCTTACCTCTCTTGGTAGCCAATCCTCCTTCCTTGATAGCCAAACCTCCTTTTCTGGCTATTTAGGTTCTCTGCTTTGGGGAATTCTTCAGATAACGAATGCAAGAGCTCACCAGAGTTCCTCTGCATCTCCCTCTTCACCTTCTACCAAGGATCGACCGCTGACCGCTCCAGGACGCCTGCAAAACAGCAACAAAGTAGCAAGATGACTACCAGCAACATTGTATCACCTAATCCTGCCGGCTTTCTCGACTGTTTCCTGGTGGTGCATTCTCTGGGGGTAGCCTGCCTTCACCTTGCACCAGAAGCTCCGAAGAAATCTTCTGTGGGTCGACGGAATCTTCCCCCTGCTAACGCAGGCACCAAAAGACTGCATCACTGGTCCTCTGGGTCCCCTCTCAGCCCAACGAGCGTGATCCCTGGAACACAGCAACTCTATCCAAGTGACTCCCAGAGTCCAGTGACTCTTCAGTCCAAGTTTGGTGGAGGTAAGTCCTTGCCTCCCCACGCTAGACTGCAAAGTTGTGTACCACGTGATTTACAGCTGCTCCAGCTGCTGTGCACTCTTCCAGGATTTCCTTCGTGCACAGCCAAGCCTGGGTCCCTAGCACTCCATCCTGCAGTGCACAACCTTCTGAGTTGTCCTCCGGCATCGTGGGACTCCCTTTTGTGACTTCGCATGGACTCCGGTTCACTTTTCTTTTAAGTGCCTGTTGGGGTACTTGTGTGGGTGCTGCCTGCTTCTGTGAGGGCTCTCTGAATTGCTGAGCAATCCCTCTGTCTCCTCCTCCAAAAGGCGACATCCTGGTCCCTCCTGGGCCACAGCAGCACCCAAAAACCTCTACCACAACCCTTGCAGCTAGCAAGGCTTGTTTGTTGTCTTTCTGCTTGGGAATACCTCTGCAAGCTTCATCGCAACGTGGGACATCCGTCTTCCAAAGGAGAAGTTCCTAGTCATCTTCTTTCTTGCAGAATTTTAAGCTTCTTCAAACTGGTGGCAGCTTCCTTGCACCTTCAGCTGGCATTTCCTAGGCTCCTGCCCCCTCTCGACACTGTCGCGACTATTGGACTTGGTCCCCTTGTCTTACAGGTACTCAGGTCCAGAAATCCATTGTCAGTGCATTGCTGGTGTTTGTTCTTCCTGCAGAATCCCCCTATCACGACTTCTGTGCTCTCTGGGGGTAGTAGGTGTACTTTACTCCTACTTTTCAGGGTCTTGGGGTGGGGTATTTTTCTAACCCTCACAGTTTTCTTACAGTCCCAGCGACCCTCTACAAGCTCACATAGGTCTGGGGTCCATTTGTGGTTCGCATTCCACTTTTGGAGTATATGGTTTGTGTTGCCCCTATACCTGTGCTCCTATTGCAATCCATTGTAATTCTACACTGTTTGCATTACTTTTCTTGCTCTTACTTACCTAATTTTGGTTGTTGTACATAGAACTTGTGTATATAACTTACCTTCTTACTGAGGATACTCACTGAGATACTTTTGGCATATTGTCATAAAAATAAAGTACCTTTATTTTTAGTAACTCTGTGTATTGTGTTTTTTATGATATTGTGCATATGATATAAGTGGTATAGTAGGAGCGTTACATGTCTCCTAGTTCAGCCTAAGCTGCTTTGCATTAGCTACCTTCTATCAGCCTAAGCTGCTAGAAACACCTCTTCTACACTAATAAGGGATAACTGGACCAGGCACAAGGTGTAAGTACCTCTGGTACCCACTACAAGCCAGTCCAGCCTCCTACACATACTCCTTTATGCTGACTCTCACCTTGTAAAATAGCCTGTAGATCTTGTTCTTGACAGTCACACTGTCCCTATTGTCAGTATCATGGGCCCACCATGTACTGAGCCCCAAGGTTTGAGAGATGAGAGAGGCAAACTGCCTCATCACTTGGAGACAATCCGTCTTATTCTCTAGGGTCAGGGTAGGGAAGAGGTTTCCACCCTGCACTGATCCATCCTGCTGTTTGGTAGAAAGGAGGTCGGGAGAGTTCACTTTCCTCCTCCACTCCATCATCCGTGACCAGGAGCCTGTTAATCACAGACCTCTCGCAGTAGGTTTGAGGTGACTAACATGCAGGATTCCCCGGAGCTTTGATGTGCACCAGGTAGATGACCTCCCTCTTATGCCCTTTCACCTAATAGGGCCATTGGTCTTGTAGGGCACAGGGCTCCACATGCTCCATCACCCAAACTTTTTGGCCAGGCTGAAACACAGCCAGAGTGGTCTTCTGATCATACCAACATTGTATGACCTCCTGGCTGGCATTTAGATTCTCTTTAGCCTTTTTCTAGAAGCACTTCATCTGGGTGAAGAGGGCCTGCATGTAGCTGTACTGAAAGAGACAAAGGCAGGGTTTGAAGGTAGTGGATAGCTCTGCATAGCAGAAACAAGCTATCACAATTTAGATTTTTAGATTTTTGGAACTCTGCAATAAATGCCACAAGGCACATTCCAAGAGCAAGTACCTGTGAACATGTGTGAGTTGTAAGCGTGGGAAGTTTATTGGAAAGTTTACCCTTTAAAATCCAAGCTTTAGGCACTGCAAAGAAAGAAACTGCTTGGTGCTTCAGAGGAAAAGAAGACTCCTTTGCTTTCTGCACTGCATAATTCTTGGTTGTCTGCCAAAGAACATGGGTCGAATTATCTTTAACTCGGTCTTAAACATCTGCTTCCAACATTTTTACAGATGTAGTAGCACCAGCTTTCTGCCATAGGGCCCACAGAAATACTTCCATCCCTCTTCTAAGAAGAGTCTGACTGCTGGAAGTCTGAGTAAAAAATTTAACTAACAAGAGCCAAAAGCTTGCCTGATGGACGGTGTTGTTTGACCTTCAATTAACATGAACTTAGGAGCATAAGCTCTTAGGTGTCTGAAAAGTGCATCTACCCACACAAATTCGCTAAGAAAGACTACTAAAGGAGGTTTTGTTCCCTGGAAGTAGTCCTGGACAACCCTGCAAATTGTGCACTTGAGTTTGCAACTTCTTCTTAAAAACGCATTATTGAAACGCATTTCCACCATGTCAAGATGACTTTGAGCCAAGATCAGTATGCCAAACAGTTATAAGCTTCAGCCTCAGTTGCAAAGGTCCCTCTCAGCACTACACTGCTGCAGTTGTCTCGGAGTCTTTTAGCTGGTGACACCCAGGATTGATCCAGCCGGGGCTCTTAGTTTGATTCACTGTTTGACCCCCTCTCAGTAAAGCTTCACAACATTTAACCAAACTGGAGATTCACCCTTTGTTCACTTCCCAGCGGGAATTCCAAACTTTTAAAATGGCCAATTGAGTTCTTGGTTTCAGAGCTCTAGGGCAGCAAACTGCATCCTACATCTTCAAGCATGTGAGCTAGCTCGCTGTCAACTCAACACTACTTCAAGGGGTGAGTCTTTGTGTGTGAATTTAAACACTACTTCAAACCAAACTTGAACTTTAGGTCACTGTGGATTGCTTTTGATAATAATTGAACATCCCTTTTACCTATTTTTTTTATTTTTTGTAACTTGACTCATCTTATAAAATGTTCATCACTTCTCAAGCTTAGTATGGACCTTTGCACTCTTCACATCTTAACTTTTGGTTTTGTCCTTTTATTGTGCACACATTGTATACTTTCTCCGAGGGTCTCTTGCTGTTTGAGACAAGAACCTAATGCTGAACCAAGGCTGCCTCACAGAAGCTAGGTTAATTCTTTCTAACTGTTTGGGGATTGTGAGGGCTGAGTCGCAGCTCACACTAGGATTGTGGCCTCTTGCCCATGTATTTCAACACTGTTCTTCCGCACAGGTAGTGGGGTCACCTCTCTACTTGTGCAAGCATCCACTTGAACACTTTACATTTCAGGCCCAGGAGTTTATGTGGGATGCAGGAGCACTAAGATATTTTTGTTTCTCTGGACAGTAGGAACCATGAGCCACGAGTTCATTGTGATCACCTAGAGTTTGGTGCAAGGGAGGACCTTGCAATAGAAGAGTTAATGAGTGAGTAAAATCATTTACGTGTCTTGATTCCTGAGTAATAGCGTGGGCAGGATGGTATTCCTCTAAAGAGCCAGAATTCTCAAGACAATGCTCCTTGTATGGGCTTGCAAGGGGAATTGTAAAATGGTGTCTCTAGGCGCTCGAATATATCCAGCTTACTAGAACCATATCTGAACCATCATAATGTTTCGATATGAGTGGCAAGATGCTGACGAGTCAGGACATTCGAAAAGAGACCCTGGTAGTGAGCCCTGTCCTGCACACTCAAATGGGGGTACTTACTGCCACAGAAAGCACACACACATGCAGTACCTGATTAATAGTCAATTAGCAGAGCAGTACTGGCAAACTGTGAACAAATAACAGTGAACTGCATACCTATGACGAGGTGAAAGGCACCCAGGTGGTAATGACAACAAACAATCTCCCAAGCAACCGAAATATACAGAGCTGTAATATGCTATTCTCAATGGGGCCCTGGGCCTGGCATTTCTGCACGTCTTAACACTGCCAGCTCTGCAGGTGAAATACATGTCGGTTAGTGCCTATTATGTACAAAGGACAAGAGAAAACGTTGCCAGACCTTGAGATCCGACAGATAATATACCCCCAGCGCCTACTTCATAAGCGCCATTCATCGATCTGGTTTGCGAAGTCACTTCGAAGTTAAAGGCCGTGTTGCCGCATTGATTGATTTGGCCGTGATGGGCCAGTTCAGTGCGGGCAGTAGTGCCCCTCGCGCATTGATTTAGAGTGATTAAATACCGGTTACAATGCAACAAGTGTCGAAAGGCCTGGTGTGCTGTAAGGAAAGGAAAAGCCGAGGGCCTCACTCGGAACCAAAAGCAGCCCTGGCAAAAATGTTCAAACCAGGCCGACCACTTTCTCCTGTCTCACACACTCTCTTTTTCTTCTTCCTGTGTCTTTTGTAGTTACCTGGGTCAGCTGGAGAAAGTTATGGAGGTGCCAGCAACGCCCCTCTGCATTCTAAACCCGCTTCCATTGGCTTAAGCCTACCAGGAAAACGCCAAGTGGACTAAAAGGACGGAAGCTGATAGCACATGGAAGCAGAAGAGCTATATAGCAACTGCTCTCATAGCCAAAGGGACGGAATGAGGTGAAAATGAGGTACAGAGAGGAGCAGAACGAAGTGCAAAGAAAGGCACAGCAAAGAACACGGGGCCAGATGCAGGAAGCGATTAGCGAGTCGCAAACGGCAAAAATTGCCGTTTGCGACTCGTTAATCGCATTTCCCTATGCAGAAATGCATATTGCGAGTCGGGACCGACTCGCAATATGCATTTCAGAATCGCAAATAGGAAGGGGTGTTCCCTTCCTATTTGCGATTCGGAGTGGCATGCAATACCATTTGCGACCGCATATGCGGTCGCAAATGGTATTGCAGTTACCATCCACTTCAAGTGGATGGTAACCCACTCGCAAATTGGAAGGGGTCCCCATGAGACCCCTTCCCCTTTGCGAATGGACCCAAAAAATTTTTTTCAGGGCAGGTAGTGGTCCAAGGGACCACTACCTGCCCTGAAAAAATACCGAAACTAAAGGTTTCGTTTTTTTTTTAAAGTGCAGCTCGTTTTCCTTTAAGGAAAACGGGCTACACTTAAAAAAAAAAAACTGCTTCATTGATAAAGCAGTCACGAACATGGAGGTCTGCTGACGACAGCAGGCCTCCATGTTTGCGAGTGCCTAGACTCGCTATGGGGCCGCAATTTGCGACCCACCACATTAATATTAATGAGGTGGGTAATTGCGACCCCATAGCGAGTCACAGACGGTGTCTGAGACACCGTTCGGCATACCAATTTGCGAGTTGCAAATTGCGAGTCGCAGGGACTCGCAATTTGCAAGTCTCAAATTGGCATTTTCCTACATCTGACCCACAGTGATGTGCAGAGTGAGGCACAGAGGCGCAAAATCGGTGCTGAATAACATAGCATGTGCACCGTGGGCTTGGGACAATGGGCCAGATGTAGCAAAGTTGGAAATTGCGACTTGCAATTTGCGAGTCGGAGCAACTCGCAAATTGCAACTCGCAATTTCCAATGCAGAACGGTGTCTCAGACACCGTCTGCGAGTCGCTACGGGGTCGCAAAGACCCACCTCATTAATATTAATGAGGTGGGTCGCAAATTGCGGCCCCATAGCGACTATAAGCACTCGCTAACATGGAGGCCTGCTGTAGTCATGACTGCTTTTCAATAAAGCAGTTTTTTTTTTTTTAAGTGTAGCCCGTTTTCCTTAAAGGAAAACGAGCTGCACTTAAAAAAAAAAACGAAACCTTTAGTTTCGGTATTTTTTCAGGGCAGGTAGTGGTCCTTTGGACCGCTACCTGCCCTGAAAAAATAGTTTTGGGTCCATTCACAAAGTAGAAGGGGTCCCATGGGGACCCCTTCCAATTTGCGAGTGGGTTACCATCCACTTGAAGTGGATGGTAACTGCGACACCATTTGCGACCGCATATGCGGTCGCAAATGGTATTGCACACCACTCCGAATCGCAAATAGGAAGGGAACACCCCTTCCTATTTGCGATTCTGAAATGCATATTGCGAGTCGGTCCCGACTCGCAATATGCATTTCTGCATAGGAAAATGCGATTTGCGAGTCGCAAACAGCAATTTTTGTCGTTTGCGACTCGCAAATCGTTTCCTGCATCTGGCCCAATATCTTTTAGGCAGTCTGTAAGCTCTGTATAATTAAATGGAAATGTTACATTTCCATGTTATAATCCACTATGATATGGGTCAAAAATCACCCTTTGAAGATTCCTGGTGTCAGCATGGCTCTAGTAAAACTTTATTCATAGAGATCACAGCACGTATTGTCCCAGAAATTAGACTCTGTGTCCTGGCCAATTCTCTAGGTCTTTTAGTTAGATTGTATTGTACCGCAGCGTTTTTATAGCAGTTCCTGCCCAAATGTGGGGCACTAAAGCCATTGTCTACATGGGTAGCAAGCTATGACATGTAAGTGGTTGGAAGGCTACTGTCTTTATTGTGTAATCCTTCATGGAATTGTTTCAAAGTCGTGTGTGATGACCACAGAGGTGCATGCACTTTATTCTGGGATGCAGGGTGGTGGCTGAAGAGGTGTAAGAGATAGACACATAGTTTATGGTTTTTCAGTAAGCTGGCAGCTTTAACAGCTCTCCAGAGCCCATCATGGTATTTCTAATGATCATGGTCCACTTGGTTACTTAACTGGGTTGTCCAGCCTGAAATTTTGTGTATATATTGATTTTTATTTTAAGGTTTTGAGCTCAAATTTCATGCAGGCTCAATGAGGGTTATCCCTTTAATTGACCATGAGACCCCGATGAAGGCCCAGATATATTAAAAAGTCATGCAGTGCAATGAAGCAAGAAAACATGTTGCACTCCATTGCATGACAGGGAGAGAGCAGGTATGCACTGTATTTATGAAGATATAATGCATGTAGGAAACTGGTGTCTTTGCAGATGCCCCCTCCACTTTTTGCCCCACTTAGACTGCTGGTGCTGTTGATTTTGACCTGTTAGTGTAGTGAGGCCTGCTAACCAGACCTCAGTACTTATGCTCTCTCCCTTAAACTGCATGTCAAATTGCATAGGCCAATTGGCAAGGACTTTGCCACCCCTGTAAGTCCCTTATAATTGATACCAGTGTTATCCTGGGCAAGGGTGGTAAAGGGGGTCACCAGGGCAGCAGCACTGATTGTGCCACCCTGTGTGACCTTCAAAAAATGAGATTGCACTCAGGAGGCAGGGTGCACTGTACTATGAGTGATGACATATATGGATGAGTATATATGACCCAGTGTTAGCATTTAAAACTTAATGCAATCACAAGTAATCGGCGGTCCATGGGATAACATGGATTGGAATCTGGGCAGTTCCCAGATGTCTAAGCTCTGTGATGGCCTGACTAATTCTGCCCATGTTTGGTATCAGACGCCTTGCTTTCTTAACCCTGAGCATGATGCCCATGCTGATGATTAACTAGCATGTGCCAGGGTGGCACCCTTAGAGGATGCCCACCAAGTTACAAAGCTCTCTTCTGCCTCGGCAGGCTCTCTCGAGCCTCTGCCACCACAGACAAGGGTCTGCCCTCCTGCTGGATGTGATAGCACTTCCAAAGGCTATTGCAGGCTGAGTATACCGGTGCAATCCTAAATTGCAAAACTGACATGGCACATAGCCTGTGTGCCCTGTCTGCTATAAACTGTATGCAATATAGGTAAGTCACCCCTCTGGCAGGCCTTTCAGCCCTATGTCAAGGTGCACTATATGGCATGTGTGGGCATAGATGCATGAGCAATATGCCCCACTGTGTCCCTGCCAAACCTGGAACATGGTAAGTGAACAGAGCACCCATTTTACATGCATGTGCTGGTCACTTGTCAGTATGAGTTTCACAGCTACATGTTGGCCATTCTGCACCCTGGGGTGTTTGGTATCAAACAACTCAGAATGATAAATTCAAACTTTTACCAGCATTGGATTTATTGCAAAATGTTCCCAGGGGGTAGTTTAGAGGTGCCCCCTGCAAAAGCTAATTACCCTGGCATGTTTGCAGGCGGGTCACAACCAGCCTGCCACCACCAGACAGGATTCTGGAACCCTGGACTGAGAACCTGTGCCCTGGGTCGAGAGAACAAAGCCCTTCTCAGGCAGAGGTGTTGCACCTCTGTAAGGAAATGGCTTCCTGTTGCAGTTAACCCCCACTCTTTGCCTGCTACTGATGCTTACTTGACTGAGAAGTGTGCTGGGACCCTGCTAACCAGGCCCCAGCACCAGTGTTCTTTCACCTAAAATGTACCATTGTTTCCACAATTGGCACACCCCTGGCACACAGATAAGCCCCTTGTAAAAGGTACCAGTGGTACCAAGGGCCCTGTGACCAGGGAAGGTCCCTAAGGGCTGCAGCATATGTTGTGCCACCCTAAGGGACCCCTCACCTAACATATGCACACTGCCATTGCAGATTGTGTATGTTGGTGGGGAGAAAAAGGCAAAGTCGACATGGTATCCCCCTCAGGATGCCATGCACACAAAATGCTGCCTGTGGCATAGGAAAGTCACCCCTCTAGCAGGCCTTACAGCCCTAAGGCAGGGTGCACTATACCACGGGTGAGGGCATAGCTGCATGAGCTATATGCCCCTACAGTGTCTAAGTCTATTCTTAGACATTGTAAGTACAATGTGGCCATATTAAGTATATGGTCTGGGAGTTTGTCAAAAACGAACTCCACAGCTCCATAATGGCTACACTGAATACTGGGAAGTTTGGTATCAAAGTTCTCAGAATAATAAACCCACACTGATGCCAGTGTTGCATTTATTAAAAAATGCACACAAAGGGCATCTTAGAGATGCCCCCTGTATTTTACCCAATCCTTCAGTGCAGGACTGACTGGTCTGTGCCAGCCTGCTGCTGAGAGATGAGTTTCTGACCCCTGGGTTGAGAGCATTTGTGCTCTCTGAGGACAGAAACAAAAGCCTGCTCTGGGTGGAGGTGCTTAACACCTCCCCCTGCAGGAACTGTAACACCTAGCAGCACCTCAAAGGCTCAGGCTTTGTGTTACAATGCCCCAGGGCACTCCAGCTAGTGGAGATGCCCACCCCCTGGACACAGCCCCCACTTTTGGCGGCAAGTCCAGCGGAGATAATGAGAAAAACAAGGAGGAGTCACCCACCAGTCAGGACAGCCCCTAAGGTGCCCTGAGCTGAGGTGACCCCTGCCTTTAGAAATCCTCCATCTTGGTTTTGGAGGATTACCCCAATAGGAATAGGGATATGCCCCCCTCCCCTCAGGGAGGAGGCACAAAGAGGGTGTAGCCACCCTCAAGGACAGTAGACGTTGGCTACTGCCCTCCCAGACCTAAACACCCCCCTAAATTCAGTATTTAGTGTTTCCCCAGATCCCAGGAAATCAGATTCCTGCAACCTTAACAAGAAGAAGGACTGAAGACGGAGACGACAACTGCCTTGGCCCCAGCCCTACAGGCCTGTCTCCCAACTTCGAAGAAAACTGCAACAGCGACGCATCCAACAGGGACCAGCGACCTCTGAAGCCTCAGAAGACTGCCCTGCACCCAAGGACCAAGAAACTCCTGTGAACAGCGGCCCTGTTAAAAAACCTGCAACTTCCTTGCAACAAAGAAACAACTTTTAAGACTTTACGTTTACCGCCGGAAGCGTGAGACTTACCACTCTGCACCGACTCCCCCGGCTCGACCTGCAGAAAACAAACACCTCAGGGAGGACTCCCCAGCGACTGCAAGCCCCTGAGTAACCAGAGACGACCCCCCTGACCCCCCACAGCGACGCCTGCTGAAAGAACCCAGAGGCTCCCCCTGACCGCGACTGCCTGTAACAAGGGACCCGATGACTGGAACCAACACTGCACCCGCAGCTCCCAGGACCTGAAGAAACCAAACTCCAGTGCAGGAGCGACCCCCAGGCAACCCTCTGCCTAGCCCAGGTGGTGGCTACCCCGAGGAGCCCCCCCCTGTGCCTGCCTGCATCATTGAAGTTACCCCCGGGTCCCTCCATTGTTTTCAATCTAAAACCCGACGTCTGTTTGCACACTGCACCCGGCTGCCCCTGTGCCGTTGAGGGTGTACTTTCTGTGTCTGCTTGTATCCCCCCCGGTGCCCTACAAAACCCCCCTGGTCTGCCTCCCGAGGACGCAAGTACTTACCTGCTGGCAGACTAGAACTGGGGCACCCCTGTTCTCCATAGAAGCCTATGTGTTTTGGGCTCCTCTTTGACCTCTGCACCTGACCGGCCCTGAGCTGCTGGTGTGGTAACTTAGGGGTTGCCTTGAACCCCCAACAGTTGGCTGCCTATGCCCCAAATTTGAGATTTGTAAGTGTTTTACCTACCTTCAAAACTAACCTTTACTTACCTCCCCCAGGAACTGTTGATTTTTGCACTGTGTCCACTTTGAAATAGCTTATTGCCATTTCTACAAAGACTGTACATGATATTGTGTTTATTCAAAGTTCCTAAAGTATCTAAGTGAAGTATCTTACTTTTAAAGTATTAATTGTAAATCTTGAACCTGTGGTTCTTAAAATAAACTAAGAAAATAATTTTTTCAATATAAAAACCTATTGGCCTGGAGTGAGTCTTTGAGGGTGTGTTCCTCATTTATTGCCTGTGTGTGTACAACAAATGCTTAACACTACCCTCTGATAAGCCTACTGCTCGACCACACTACCACAAAATAGAGCATTTGAATTATCTATTTTTTTTTGCCACTATCTTACCTCTAAGGGGAACCCTTGGACTCTGTGCACACTATTTCTTACTTTGAAATAATATATACAGAGCCAACTTCCTACAACCTCCTTTCCCAGGAATGTGCACAGCCCTGCCTAAGAGCTTCAAAGGGCTTACCACCCTTGAAACTCAACCCCCAGCGCTGCTGCTAGCAGCAGATGGTTGCCCCTATTGCAAACCCCCATTTTTGGCAAGATCAACAGCAGGAAAATGCACAATGGACGGGAGGAGTGGCCACTCCCTGCTTGCACAACCCCTAAGTTGTTGCATGCTAGGTGACCCCTTCATTTCATTTTCCTCGATCTTGCATGGTAGGAAAATATCCTATCAGGGATGTGGCAGTGATCTCTGCCCTCAGGAAGTGGTTCCATAGTAGGTGTAGCCACTCTAAGGTAAATGACTTATTGGTCACTACTAGGTACTGTCGAGTGGGCTCTCATTATTCTAAATGAGACTACTGGATTTCTAGGTAGCAGGATCGTTCCGGGTGTGGGAGACTGAGTCTGACCCACTTTGGAAGGACCTCTGTCACCCTCAATCCGGTTTTGCTCCGGCTAACTAGCAGTGCCTCCTCTCTCCCAAGAGGGAGGGATGATTGGGCAGCCGAGCGCATGACATCTTTAGAACTTCTCAGGGAAGTCGTGGTCACTCAGGTCCCAACCAACTCTCTCATTTACAATATGATCTCATATACAAATGACATAGGCAGTTTAAGTTTTATATATTGTTTTTAATAAAACGACTGCATTTTAGATAATAAGGCGTGAGCCGCAATAACCAGAACCATACAACACAGTAGGATTGAAATAGTCACGATGAGAGTGAAACATAAAACAACGCTATCATGGTGTTAACGTATTCTATTCTCTCTCAGCTATTTATATTTCAAGCACAGCATGTTAAGCTATTAACTTGCCTTTCAGATTCCCTGGGAAGCCATCAACGCTCATACCTGAGCAAAGGCCTGTGATCTGGTTCAGCATCTGCAATGAGGCAGTCAGCGTCTAGTTGTGGTTCCCTGGTCAGAATCTCCCTCTTGCGTGTATTAGGACAAGGAAGTGTTTTTATAACTAACAGTGTGATCACAAAATGTCCCTACACAAGTAATCCAAAGACTAAACTCCTACCACGTCTATCGACAATGTACCAGACTGTATCCTTGACTTGAAGCACAGAGTGAACAAGAATGTGTTATTGAGAACTCCAGTGCTGAAGTAGGCTAAACAGTGTGATATGAAAAATAAAACAAGACCGTAGAACTGGCTATTTGTAAAATAACAGTATGAAGCTGAATAAAATGCATTTAGAGCAAAGTGCACAGAGGCTCTATGCTGCAAGCAAAGGAATAAAATACATCCAGGGCAAAGTGCACAAAGGCCTAACGCCTGATGCAAACGCACAAAGTATACATAAAAGCGACCACACTACACCCTCCCCTTGTCGGTAGTAAGTGGTTCCTCTCTAAACGCAAAACTAAAATAATATGCCCCAGATATTAAAATACACAAAATATATTTCGACAAGTCCAGAGGACATCAAAGCACAGAACCATATATACATTTTTAAGCATGTGACGGTAAAGCCAAATCAATACAATGTCAATTTAGAGGAAAACCCAATTTCAAATGGAAGCTACGAAAAGCAGGAGATCCTCCACTTCGGCAGACGTCAACACCGGAAAATCCATTCCAAATACTATCATGGAGCAGGTGTGTTCCAAAGCCCCAGAACCATCCAAGGCGGCATCCCGTGCAGAGCCTATGAACGAGACAATACCATCTTCCTCCAGGAAGGGAACCTCGTAAACTGCCTCACGAAGCAAACGCAACCGCAGTGCACATGCCTGGGAATGAGCCCTAATCGGGAACATCAACAGATTAGCATCAACCACTGGGCGGTGCAGCAGTGAGAGACAGAGAGCCATCGCATGTTCAAATGAGCACCATAGGCACCGAAACACGGGCTGCACACAATCCAGAAGTGGTCGGAATGACAGAGACCAGTCACACTCCAAATGTTCCAGGAGTGTTGCTCCAAAATGCTGCATCATACGCTCACGACACAGCTGCGCAGATGGGAGCGCCCATATTGGATCTCGTCGTGGTGGGACAGCCATTGCGGAAGAATAAAAGCAACAGCAAAACACCAGCCACTAAAGCCAAAGTTATCGGAAATTCTCCAAAGATGCTTCCGAAAATAGAATGAATAGCCGAAGGTATCAAACCGAATATTGAAGAGAAGGTATGAGCAAAACCAACACCAACGGCTTTAAAAAAATGTGCAATTCCAGCAGTGCTGGACGCATTAAATATACGTCCCATGAGTTCACCAAAGTGGCTCGGAAAGTTAGTATTTAAAAGGGACTGTATTTCAGCTGATGACCTCGCCACCTGAAGTGCGTAGGTCTCGCGCGCAGATGTAAGGGCCACATGCTTTTGAAACAATAGAGCCTTTAGTCGACTCAACTTGTCGAAATTCACCTTGGAAGTAGCAATGTGAGGCCAGATGTCTGCTACCTCCCTAAACTGAGTGGGGGGATACAACACATTTCCGCAGCACGTAACGGCCTTGGTGACAACGACCACGTAAACTATTCCGGCACGCATGCCACAACAGGCTTCACTGTTAAGAAGGACGTAGCTGCCGTTTGAAAGCACCTGGAATGTGTCTTTAATCACGGGGACTGGAACTCCATTTAGATAGCAAGCCAAATTTGCAACCGAGGCATTACACGCCCCATGCAAGGACAGCTGCTTAGAAACCATTGAATGGCTGACAGATGTTTCACATTCACTACCGCTAAGAAAAACCTCTCTCATACCATTAAGACATCTGTGTAAAAAGGGAAGCTCCCACACCTCATGTATGTAACTGTCTCCCAATTTCTCATATCTGCCCACTGGAATATGCCTCAAACAAGAAGTGAATTGCAGAGTGGAAATAGGCAAATGTATTACCCCGTGTATCAACCATTCAGCTGACGGAATCTCAGCCACAGCAAAAAGGCAACTTCTCCAACTTTTCAATATTCAACATCACATATGTCGCCTCCTTTTTAGCCATCAGCTGCTGCTGACATGTCACATTAAAGGAAAAGAAAATCTCCCTGGCTTTGATGTGTTGCCATGGAACGCGACCCGCCTTCAATGTCTGTAGAGTCCAACCCAACTGCATGATGGACCGCGTTTGACTCTGCCCATGATATAAAGAAGACATATCTGATCTAATAATGTCTATAGCAGAGGAAACAATGTTTTCAATCGTATATACATGGTCGGACAAGGTATGCATCCCATTATCCACAACAGATAATGCTTGCTTCAAATTCTCCTGATCTATTTGCCTCAACCGGGCTGCTGCCTTCTGTTGAGAAAGTTTCCATATCTCATTATAAACTTCATACAAAAACCTTTTCTTCCGAGGCACTCTCGGACCTGACAAATAAGTCAGTATTATTAGACAGTAACGTGAGATGTGTCTTAACTGCATCCAGCGTGGATGACTTTAACCATTGTTGACAAAGTTTCCCCACGCTATATGTAGTAATGATATCAGCATGTTCTGGTGATATGTATCGAGGGTCAGCCCTACTAGTCCTGAAACCGCCTGAGGAGGAGACAAAGCGTTGATGACAACCATTAGTGTCTATGGGCCATAATAACCACCCACCTGGGCGTGTCAATGAAGTGTTAAGCGTACCATTCTGGACCCAGTCTGTAAACTCACTAAACGTGGCATTAACATATTGCTGCCAATTTTTCATTTTTGAAGGGACAGGTATGCCGGGCATATTCAATTCTCTAATTGTTGCTAAACCCAAACAGCTAGTCTGTTGCACAGTGTCATTTAAAAAAATCATCTGAACAGGAATAATACATGCCCTAAATAATGAATTCCTACCCCGCATATGCCAATTCTTCGTTCCCCAAACACTTTTCAAATCAATAGTTTTGGGCCAGTATTCATACCCTTCAACAGACAATTTAGATACAAACAAATTGGAATACAACAATTTAGTATCAGTCAACAACATTTGCTTATTAGTTTGCAGGGTAACTCTAAAATAATATGACTTAGCATTTTGTTGATGATGGCCAGAAACATATGCAAATTTATCATAATAAGTTTTAGAACTCCTCTGCGGAGCAGTCGGGAAATGTTCCCATTGTACATACTCAAATATAGATTTAGGGCTACTGGCTTTATCAATATAGTGGTGTCCGTAATAATTATAACAAAACATATCACCATAATTATCTCTAAACTGGTAAGCATTTTCATTTTCATAGACAGTATAATATTGCAATTCAGTTAACATTGAATCAACTGTCTTCACATCCCAATCGTCAGATACAATTCCTGGTATAATGATATCATTAATTGATAACTTGAGAACATACGGTATTTGAATTATTTCAGTGGGACCATATATATCAAAATTCACTCTATCCCACACAATCCCATCCGGAATAGGTACAGCAGAAAGGTTCACAAAGGACAAGTCTCCTCGAACCATATGTGATGAAAAATGCGGTTTCAACACCTTCTCCACCTGCTCAATCTCAGACCGTTCAGGAAGAAAATGACCATGTATCACCAGAAAAAAGGTGACCACAAACCCCAGCCACAGGAAAAAAGCCATCACAGTCATGAGAAGCCACAAATAGTTCCAAGGAAAAACAAAATACGTATGTTTGAGCCAATACATCAGCTTACGTGGACCCAGGGCTGGTGTTGAAGAGGACGAAGAGTCCGACCCGGTATCATCATTGTTAATAAAGCAGCCGGAGGCAGTTCTCGCAAAAGGTGCAACCGTAAACAAAGGAGCAGATTGTGTCTTCCACTGTGGTACACTGTAGACAACACTGTCAGCAACATCAGTAGACACAGCAACTTGATCAAAAGATTCCAAATTGTTCACCGTTAGTGGAACAATCGCAAGATCAGCTTCCACCCTCCCCAAGCTCAGAGAGGAAACAGCATCGGTGCAAATCACCTGCAGCGGGACATCTTCCCCAGTAGTGAGAGGGATTCCGGAACTACTGGGCGTTCCTCTTGGTCTGCTGTGCAGAATCGGCCACATGTTGTAACTTGACATTATCAATAGATACAGAACGATTTCCTTTGGCCCCTTGCAACGGCGGCAAAATCACAGTTCTTGTGCCGTGGACCCCCAATACAGGGACAGGTGCTCGATATGAAGGGCCAAATTATTTTTTCACTGCGACCTTTTCACGCACCAGATCCCCAACCCTGGTAATCCAACCAGTAGGTGTTACTGGTTCATCCTTAATTCCTGTGGAGGCAGCACTGGCAGAAGAGTTATCTTCACGGAATTGTTGTAAATCCTGCAAAACAGTGACACGATCAGTTATGTCAAAGGGCGTATCTGCCGCCTCCACACCAGGACCATCTAGATCAGGAACATACATTTGTGTTCCAAACAGGCACTCATATGAAGTACGACCCCCCCCCAGGGACCTTCTAGGCAAGTTATTCAGTGCTCTCTGTACTCCATACAGGTGGGCTAGCCAACTACGACCCGTACCTACAACTCTGGCCGCTAAGGATTGCTTTAAATCGCGATTTAAACGCTCACGACAGAATTTCCCTCGGGTTGAAATGGAGACGAGAACTGAAGCTGGACCCCCAACGAAGCCATGGTGTCCCTGAATGCCTTAGAGGCAAAAGCAGGGCCCTGGTCCGAATGAAAAGCTGCAACTGCATATGTATCGACAAAGATGCACAAATCTTTAATAACAGTTCGAGCGTCAGCCGAGCGCTGTGGCCAGACCCACACAAATCTAGAGCACGAATCTACAGCTACCAATATATATTTGTATGCACTATCTGGTGTCAGCGGACCACAATAATCCAAGTACACACACTGTAAAGGTTTATTCGAAATCAAAAGGGGCGTCTGCTGCGGGCGCCTAGCTGTGGAAAGTTTAATCTGTTGACAGATGTCACAACAAAGGACATACTGTTTCATCTCCTTATAGAGACCAGGCCACCAGTAACGGGCCTGTAATAGGGAAATAGTGGCAGCCACGCCAGCATTTGCAGATGCCGCCCCCTCATGTGCTGCAGTAATCAATTGAGATCGCACTATTCTATTGGGCACTTCGTGTACACCAACGCCCGGTATTTTAACTACAGCGTTCAGCATACCACCCATGCAGAAATCATATTTAGAAGGGAATCCTTTAGGATAAGGCGTGCCATCAGCTGTAGCCTTTATGGCAGCCAAGATCTCTGTGTCTGGTTTGGAACTCGAACGAGTTACTGCGGCTACAGTGGCAACTGCCACTGCCGATTTTGCAGCTTTATCAGCCAAAGTGTTTCCAGCAACGTGTATTCCAACGCGCTGGTGTCCAAGTGTATGCACAACATGGACTTTAGGAAGCGTCTCCTTCAGATCCACAACCTTCCCCCACAGCATCCTGTGTTTTATGGTGTTACCCTTTGAATCTCTGAACCCATTCAACCGCCAGTAATGCAAATATTCATTGAAAGACTGAACACAGTAATAGGAATCACAAACCAGCAGTGTGAATTGTGCCGGATCCGCATGTTCCAAGGCTAACAACAGAGCTTTCAGCTCAGCCAACTGTGCCGTACAGTCACCCAACATTTTGTGTATAAGTATGTTGGGGGCAGAACTTCTCCCCCTCCATATATCCACTCACCACCGCACATGCAGCAGAATACTGTTGCTTAGTCCCAATCGCTGGTTGCGCAGAGCCATCGGTGTATATGACCACTTGATATTGATCAATAGGCAATGTGCCAGCGGGAACTGGGTACTCCATTTCATATTGAAGAAAGAGTCTGTAGTTTAGGGTCAAAAACGTAATCTACATCAGTGGCTGTCAAAGACGTTGCCCATTGTATTCATCGCGGGTGTAATGCTTTCGAATTAGGAACACTCGCTTTTGTAACAGCCTCTAAAGCTGGAATCGGGGAAACGACAATGATGCGTTGGCCCTGGGCAAGAGGTCGTTCTTTAATCACAGCCATTTGTACTGCAGTGAGAATTTTCTCAGTCTGTGCAAAACGTTGTTCTGCAGCAGAGTACAAGTGGGACTTGTATGCTATCGGGACTGTCTCACCCTCATTAAAGGTGACATATGTAAACCCATTGGCCCCAGGTATAACCCGGATGACCAGATGTGTCTTATTGTCCTGTGTGTGTAAATGCTTTACCGCTAAGAGATCAGTTTGCAGGTCTCGAAGTATATGTGTATGCTCAATCGTCTATAATCTACTTGAAACATTCGGGCGAATCAACTCGTATAAAGGCTTTATACGTGTAGCATAATCAGGAATGTAAGTTCTTCCAAAATTTAGAAATCCCAACAATGACTGGAGATTCCTAATCGTGTTAGGAGGTTGCAAACGTGCAAATTTTTGCAAAAAGTTTGGCGCCAGACTCTTGCCCTCATTCGACAGCTCATATCCCAGGAAAATTATGCTGAGGAAGGCAATTTTCGATTTTTTAAAGTTAAATTTGTAGCCTATTTCGGCAAACCCTACAACAATGCGGGCAACCCGCCTCAAATGTTGTATCAACTCGTCATCCGTCAGATAAATATCATCGACATATGACAAAGCTTCAGGGTCTAACTCGTGCAAAATTTCAATGACACGAGCCGAAAACAGTCCTGGGCTATTCTTATACCCCTGAGGCAAACGCCAAAAATGTCTGTGAGCCAAACGCGCTAAAGCTCGTAAAATCCCTACTTTCGGGAGCTATATTCTGGCAGAAGAAACCATTCGAGATGTCTAAAGTCGTTTTGTACTTTTTACGCACTATATTATTCATAAGCGCAGCGCTGTGTGAATTCTGTATTGCATATGTGCATGTATGTCCATTTAAATGTCTGTAATCCACCACTATCCTATATGAATGGTCCGGTTTAGCTACAGGGAATAAGGGATTATTCATCGGCGAGACACAGGGTTCAATTACCCCCTGGTACTCTAATTGTGTAAGGATGTTCCTCACCGATGCCCTTGCTTCAAATTTGATAGGATATTGCGGTTGTGGCTGAGGTTCGCCTTTAATGGGAATTACATGATAAGGTGAATCCCTATCCCACCCCACATGATTTCTATATAAGGCGGGTGCCTGTGCCAGAGCCCATTCAATGCTATAGGACTCTGCAAGTTCTCTCGGAACAAGTGGTGAGAACGAAGGTGTAATAACCTCCTCCCCAACTAGACAGTCGCGAACAAAGTCAGGGGGCCAATCTTGTTCAGCTAGCAGAATGTCATACAGTTTGACTGCACAATCCCAAAAAATGGCGTTTATTGTGCGCTCAATGTCCCCTTCCAACTGTAAAGTTACTGTATAAACTCTATCGGGATCAGACACACGCATATCTGCTGTTTCGACCTGTATGAAGTCATCAGTTGCTTCCACCTCCAGATGCTCTAGAAGATTCCGGCGAACTATTGTGACCTCTTCCGCGCTGTCTAACAGTGCCAGATCCCATGTCTTGTTCTTCAAGAGAACTCTCTTCTTGTGTGGCATGTCTAACTGAGACTGCTGCCACTTTTTTCTTTTTAAACTGCTGTTTTTGTTGGACCGGTTTCTCTTCTTTCTTGACAGAAACCTCCGAAGAGCGTTGTGATTCCTGTCTCGGTTTCACGTACTCTGTTCTCCGCTCTGACCGCCCACCTCTCTCATTTCTTTTTTCCGATGAGTCCTGAAAGGAACGAGATTGGCGTGTATCAGTATATTGATATCTATCAGGCGTCTTCAAATTATCCCTATTTCTGAGATTATATTTAGTCTGCGGGGTCTCCGGTCGCGGAGATTCTCCCCTTTCTTTTTTAGGTGTTTGCTGTTTCTTTTCCCAGTGCTTTTTAGTACCCTCAGGTTGCTGTTGTTTAGTAGTATCCTTACTACTCTTACCCTGTAACTGTGTTTTTTGCGGTCTAGCTCCTAGGCTATCACGACCGATACTCAAATATGTTTCCGCTATTATTCTCGGCAGCTCCCGCTCTTGATTAAGTTGTGGGACGTCTCGAAGACGCATACGCACCGCTAATGCCACTGCCTCCCCTTTTAGATTACTCAATATAATAGAAGAAACCGCGGCAAAATTGCCCATCAGTTGCATCCTTAAATCTAAGGCTGGGGCAGCCCCATATTCATCTTGAATTTGTTTTAGCACTTCCGGTAGATTAGCCAATGTCGGTGTACCGTGTGCTGTAGTGTAGAGCCCGGCAAACACCGTGCCCCAAGTATTACAATGGTCCACAGTAGGAACCATTCCATACGGCAAACACATCGTCAATATTCTATGTTTATCCTGAGGTCCCGTATGGGGAAATACTGCTTCCAGCGTATTAATTTTTTGCGCCAGCCAAAATGGAGTTTCCTCTCGCTTAGCCGGTACTTTACCCATAACTGAGTGTACAGTGGCCAGATTGATACCCGGTACAACTGCATGTTGTTGCGCCGGAGCAGCACGCGCTGCGTTTGTGTTTAGTGTCTGCATTACAAATTGAACTAAGCGTCTATAGGTAGCCGCCAAGTCTGTATATAAACGACGAACTTCAGCTACCGCCAATTGAGCAACCGCAGGATGTGATGTATATGTAGCCAATAAAGGCCAGGTAGGACCATCATTACTCAGTGGACCTAACCTAACTTGTGCTACAGTGTGTGGGAGGGTGCCATCAAGCCAATTATGGTGTTCTTGATAAGATAAAGGTATCTCTAAGTATGCATATGCCCAGTATTGTCCAGGGACATTCGCAATAGTGTAATCATGAAAAGTGTGTGTACCCCATCAACTGCTGGAAATACAACCCAAGAATAAAAAAGCTCTGTTCTATAGGCTGCTTGGGCGTCCACCACAAACGTGACCGGACCCCCCTGGTTCATCAGACCATGTGCTAACAGGTGTCCGGTGAGCGGATGTCACATATTAAGTGCGATGTTCACTACTTGGGGATTCGCCATTATGAAAACAGCACTGGTTCAGAGAAGGCACACCAAAATCGGGGTTTTCCTTTTAAAATTCAAGCTTGAACAACCAACCACAAAAATAGGATCTACCTATATTGCGGTGGAGGAAACCCTCAGCTCCACAGACGTCTCCGTTAACGGAACCGAGGAATCAATATATATATGAGACCGAGAGAGTCAGTCGGACCCGAAAATCAGAGCCAGGCCAATCGTTGGCGGCCCCACGTTGGGCGCCATGTTGCGTGGGCTCTCATTATTCTAAATGAGACTACTGGATTTCTAGGTAGCAGGATCATTCCGGGTGTGGGAGACTGAGTCTGACCCACTTTTGAAGGACCTCTGTCACCCTCAATCCGGTTTTGCTCCGGCTAACTAGCAGTGCCTCATCTCTCCCAAGAGGGAGGGATGATTGGGCAGCCAAGCGCATGACATCTTTAGAACTTCTCAGGGAAGTCGTGGTCACTCAGGTCCCAACCAACTCTCTCATTTACAATATGATCTCATATACAAATGACATAGGCAGTTTAAGTTTTATATATTGTTTTTAATAAAACAACTGCATTTTAGATAATAAGGCGTGAGCCGCAATAACCAGAACCCTACAACACAGTAGGATTGAAATAGTCACGATGAGAGTGAAACATAAAAACAACGCTATCATGGTGTTAACATATTCTATTCTCTCTCAGCTATTTATATTTCGAGCACAGCATGTTAAGCTATTAACTTGCCTTTCAGATTCCCTGGGAAGCCATCAACCCTCATACCTGAGCAAAGGCCTGTGATCTGGTTCAGCATCTGCAACGAGGCAGTCAGCGCCTAGTTGTGGTTCCCTGGTCGGAATCTACCTCTTGCGTGTATTAGGACAAGGAAGTGTTTTTATAACTAACATGTCAGTGTGATCACAACATGTCCCCACACAAGTAATCCAAAGACTAAACTCCTACCACGTCTATCGGCAATGTACCAGACTGTATCCTTGACTTGAAGCACAGAGTGAACAAGAATGTGTTATTGAGAACTCCAGTGCTGAAGTAGGCTAAACAGTGTGATATGAAAAATAAAACAAGACCGTAGAACTGGCTATTTGTAAAATAACAGTACGAAGCTGAATAAAATGCATTTAGAGCAAAGTGCACAGAGGCTCTATGCTGCAAGCAAAGGAATAAAATACATCCAGGGCAAAGTGCACAAAGGCCTAACGCCTGAAGCAAACGTGCAAAGTATACATAAAAGTGACCACACTACAGTACTCCCCTAATTTCCTACTAAATGCAGTATTTAGAGGGCACCACTAGACCTGCAGATCAGATTCCAAGGACAGAAGAAGGCCAGCAACAAAGAAGACCGAAGGCTCGAGAACTGCATTCCTGCTGCACGAAGAAAAAAGCGCCTAACCCTGCCTGCTGCACCCAGGACTCAACAATCTCTGCTGAGGAGTTGGTTGGACATTGGACGGACTCTAAAAATCGCCAGAGGACATACACTCTTCTGAAAATCACTGAAGATCTCCCTCCAGAGTGAAAGCATCACTCTTTTGCAATAAAGACCCAAAGACCAGTGAAGTCCAGTTCACTGACTGGCTGCTGATCAAAGAACCTTATGCCGCAGCCAGACCAAATTTCACTCAATCGACACAGAGGACTAACCATGCAAGTGTGCCAAGTTCAGTGGCACTGCACTCTCCAGTGGCTGAACCGTGCTATAGCCCGGGGTACTGGTCGCTCAACATCGAACATCAAGAAGAAAAGTCAACATCAGACTCAAAAAGGACCAGGAGGAAGCCCCAGTCGAGGGACTTCAAAAATTATCATTAACACCCACCAGATTGGCTCTGCTCACCTCAAGTGACCCTCAAAGTGATCTATCTCCCGCTTATAAGGGCATCTTTGCTCACAGCTCTTGGCTCATCTATCTGCTCTGCACCTGGCCTCCCTAGGCCCTGCACCGGATAATCAGCTGTGCTCTAAGGGTTCCCGTACTGCTTGTGACCTCTACACTCCAAGGGGACCCACCGGACTCACCTTTAAGTCCAACAGTGTGTTGCTTTTCCAAGTGGTCCCACACAATGGCCCTGCACCAGCTCCAAAGACTTTTCAGCAGCTTTTCCTGCCAAAACCAGAAATCACCCAAACTCCTCCAGCTGCTCCACAGGACTTCTTGATGACCTCAACCTAATTGCAAAAGGAGACATTGGTAAACGCATTTCCCGATTTTATATGTATTTTTTTAAAAATCCCCCATTAATTCCTATGGTGAGTAATTAAGCACAAAACCAAGACATTTGCTAAACTTTGAAAAATCATAACTAAAGAACTACTTACCAAATTTTGATGATCGTGAACTTAAAAATGTTATACAAATCTGAAATATTTTAGTAAATTGGTCTCGAGTTATTCCTTTGAGTTTGTGTCTTGCTTTATTGAGACTGTGAGTACAACAAATGCTTTGCACTTTCCCAAGATTGACCTAACTGCTCGACCAAGCTGCCATAAAAATTTGAGCATTAGGTGGTTTCAATTTTTACCTCTGTGAACCAATGTGAGGTTGCCTGAACTCTCTGCACAGTGTGCCTGGATTTGCACACTACATAGAGAGCTAGCCTCCTATAGTCCTTCCAGCCATGTCCAGCCCGACAGGCAGGAAATTAGCCATGTACGAGGCATATGCGTTCAAAGGGCTAGCCACACCTTCACGGTTGGCTAGGAGGCCTGTACAGCTGAGAGAAGGTTCTGCCATCTTGGCAACCCTTAGGTTTAGGGGATTCTGGATGGGAAAGTGACCCTCTCCCACTGGAAGTGGTCACTACAGGGGGTAGGCTAGCCACAGAGGCCAGTAGCTCATTGGCCACTGTACCCCACACTCTTAACACCCACTAAAATAAGATTTAAGGGGCTCCCCTGACACCAGAACCTTAGTTCTAACTTGCAAGGAAGAGGCACAAAGAAGATGCTGTCACCGACAACAGGACCTGGACTG
Source organism: Pleurodeles waltl (assembly GCF_031143425.1). Lineage (NCBI taxonomy): Eukaryota > Metazoa > Chordata > Amphibia > Caudata > Salamandridae > Pleurodeles > Pleurodeles waltl. The sequence goes on along the minus strand of NC_090440.1, from coordinate 1,536,657,358 downwards.
CAGCTGCAGCATGAAGAGAGGACACAGAAGTGACCTAAGGAGACCAAAACTGGAATTAAGTAACCCACGTGTGCCCAAGGTGAAAGCTCGTTGGTCCCAGCAAGATGTAGCCCAGTGGACACTGAGAAGCCAAAAAAGACTCCCCCGACCAGTGGTTCCAGTTTCCTGTAAACCGCAGGAGAAAACACCCATACTGATGTCAAAGAACTGCAACCCGACAGGCTCTGTGTGAGGGAGCCTCAAGAAACTTGGTTTTTAGTATTCAAAGAGTGGGAGAGAGGTCTGCGCCAAATTTCAAGCCTCTCCTCTCTGCCGGACTGCCTCCAACCATCGAAGTACCAGCGGACCCTTGCAGCTATCAAGGCTTGTTTGTCATCAATCGGGAAACTGATGGCCACTTGGACATCACCAACTCCAGAGCTGACCCACAGCATAGAGACCGACGTCAGCAATGACCCCTCTCTTGTGGTTCTGCATCCTGAAGATAGTGACCCTGAGAGGAGCAGCAAAGCAGCTTTGGCAGGTCCAGCTCCTGTGATTAACAGCTAGAACCTCCTCTGCATCTGGAGCCACCAAATGTGGTGGCAAAGTACCAACTGTTGATTCCTGGTCCCCCAAATACCTCTACATCCAAAGGGTAGAACGTGTGCCCACCTCTAATTACCAATTTGCCAAGTGGTGCAAATGTGCCAGCAGCCGCGGATCCTGTCAGCATCAAGGACAGCCAAAGCACCTCTGCACCCGGACTGCTTGGACAAGGTAATAAGAAACTGAATGTTGAATCTTGGCCTAGGGCCCCATGGAACCTTAAGTCCAGGTGAGTTCCCCAGCACTCACCCTGCAAGTGTCTGAGTACACTTTTTTGATTCCATTGATATCAAGAGGATCCATTTAAAATTGAAAATACCTACCTTCCAAAGCATCTAAAATTCATAACTCTGTTTGTGTGTAACTTAAAATATTCCTTTTGGTGTCTACATTTATATAAAAATCTGTGTTATTTGTTAAATTGGTGTTAGATTTCGTTTGAGTTGTGTCATTTACATATCACCAGGTTGGTATTGTGAACTGCTTTTCACATGTTCCGCTAAGTAGCCTGACTGCTCTTTGCCATACTCCCATGACTGAACTAAGGTTTACTAGTGTGAACCTGAGGTCCACTACTGGGTAATCTACTAGTATTACATGGTATGACTCCCCAGTCATACCATATAATACTGCCACATTCGTACAACGCATTTCTGCAGTCTTCCTGCACTGGCACACTGTGTCATGCCGAGCGAAAATGCAGGTACCGGTGTGCCATGGTGTCTGTGTTACAAGCTGAAATATTTTGTGAAAATGGCATAAACGAAAGATTTGCAGTGCTAAGATCAATAACTTCCCAGCTTCCAAGAAAAAGCAGAGTTGTAAAAAAAAGTTTTTACTACAGATTTAGGGGCATATTTATACTCTATTTGCACCGAATTAGTGTAATTTTTTTTTACTCTAATTCGGTGCAAAACTAACTCCATATTTATACTTTGGTGCTAGACCCCTCTAACACCAAATTTATGGAGTTAAAGTCATTTTTTGAAAGTGGAGACCTACTTTGCCTTAATGAGATGCAAGGTAGGCGTTCCCGTGCAAAAAATGACTCTATGGCCTTAACGCCATATTTAGGGGCATATTTATACTCTGCAGCATATTTATACTCTGTTTGCACCGAATTAGCGTCATTTTTTTTTACTCTAATTCGGTGCAAATCTATCTCCATATTTATACTTTGGTGCTAGACCCATCTAGCACCAAGGCCCTGATTTAAACTTTTTTTGCACCGCATTAACCTCATTTTATGATGCAAAAGTGGCGCAAACTTACAAAATATTGGCCCTTATTTGTACTTTTTGCTGCAAAACTGCACTAACTCAGTTTTGCACCAAAATGTTTAGCACCGGCTTGCACCATTTCTGTGCACCAGCCGGGCACCATATTTATGGAATGGTGCAAGTCGGTGCAAAGGGTAGGCTAGAGTAAAAAAAAATGACTTTAGTCGGGTGGGGCTGGTAGTATAGAAGAAGAGGGTTTAGCACCAAAAAACGACTTTAGGCAGGTTAGAGTAAAAAAAAATGACTCTAACCAGATTAGCGTCATTTTATGGTGCTAAACCTACCATGCCCATTTCAGGGCCCCCTATGGCACTTAAACAAACAAAAAAAAAAAATTAAATACAATCTTATCTGTACTTACCTGGGATAGGGTCCCCCATCCTCCGCAGTCCCTATGGTGTGGGTGGGGGTGCACCTGGGGCTTGGGGGGGGCACCTCTGGGCTTATTCCATGGTGTTGCACCATGGAAATAGGCCCACATGTCCCCTAACCCCTGCCCTGACCCAGGTCTTAAAAAATGGGGCAAAGCTTGCTTTGCCCCATTTTTTGACCCCTCCTCCCTCCCTTGCACCATTTTTACATGGGAGTATAAATATGGTGTTAAGGCCATAGAGTCATTTTTTTGCACGGGAACGCCTACCTTGCATCTTATTAAGGCAAGGTAGGTTTCCACTTCCAAAAAATGACTTTAACTCCATAAATTTGGTGCTAGACGGGTCTAGCACCAAAGTATAAATATGGAGTTAGTTTTGCACTGAATTAGAGTAAAAAAAAACGGACGCTAATTCAGTGCAAACAGAGTATAAATATGCCCCTTAGCATCAACAAATGATGCTAATCTGGTCAGATGAATTTATTTTGACTCAAAACTGCCAAACGTCATTTTTTTTAAAGCTAGCCTACCCTTTGCACCGGCTTGCACCATTCCATAAATATGGTGCCCAGCTGGTGCTAAAAAATGGTGCAAGCTGGTGCAAAACTTTTTGGGGCAAAACTGCCTTAGTGCAGTTTTGCACCAAAAAGTATAAATAAGGCCCTTAGCATTTTCCTAAGTGGTAATACATTTTGCCCATATTTTGTGATTTCAACCTATTTACAGTTTGTGGTGGAAAGTGACGTGAAGCCGATTGGTGATCCCAGAGAGCTATATATTTCTGAGAACTAGTAAAATACTAAATTCAGCAAAAGGTGATTTTTGTAGATAGCTCATGGTTTTCCCAAAGAAACTTGCCATGGAAATAAAAAATAAAGGAAAGATTAGAAATAGCTGTCAATGTTTTCATCTGTAATTTTTAACCCAATTGCTAAATTATAAATGCAACTTACTATTACATCTGTTAGGTTTTTCAAGTTGCAGAAATGCATAATATTTGTTGAGTGTCCAAAAACATGATACCCAGAGTCAACAGCTGAACTGCAGATTTTAAAGATATTTTTTATTTTTCATAAGCTTATTTATGTTCCAATAATTACAAAAAAGTCCATTCATATGTTATGTTCTCCCTACAAAAATGGTGCCTCACATGTGGGATTGGGCCTAGCACCAGCAGCACAAAAGGCCCAAAATACAACAGGGAAGCATCAACATTTCCTTTTGAAGAAAATGACCTGTTTTGGCAAAAGTGGTAGCTGATGTATTTGGGCTTGAAGGTATGCCATCACCCATAGAAAACGACCAAACCTCACAATTTTCTGAAATTAGATACACAGGGGACTTCAGGGTGGGGTTGGATGGCATGCATGGAGTGGAAGTCGTTTTCTTATCCACAATACCTGAAAACCTCAAACTTTGTTTACAATTGAACATTTCCCCACATTTCTCTGATGGAAACTTGTGGAATCTGCTAGGATCCACAAAATACCTACTACCAATTTTCTCACACTTCCCCAACATAAAACTGTTTCCACATATGTGTTTGGTCCTAGGTGTAAAATGTGCCATGCCAAATGTCAATGGTGAAGTGTTGACCTTAAAATAAATAAATAAAACATGTAATTTCCTAATTTACTCAGTTTTCAGAATTCTCAGCTTCCATGGAAGTCCAGATAAGGGCTCATTTAAAGCTTCCAGCCTAGTCAGAGCTCCAGGAGGACAGATACATTCTCTTGAATGTTCACCTCTGTGACTCTTTGTGCATGGATTATAAAAATGGGAAGTGTTCCTTGTGAGAACACAAAGATCTGGGGATCATGCACCAGCCTGCTGTCTCACAAGTGCCCGGGACATCGTCCCACAGGCACCAGGAGGTCTCCCCTGTTTGGCTAGGTTAAAAAACTCTGACTGGACCAGTGCTCCAGTTGGCTCTGGGGAAGGAACCCTCATTCTGGGCTCCCTTATCTGGCCTGCCTTATCACAAAGTGCCTGCAGCAGGTATCTGCAGGCACCGGGAGGGCTCCCTGCTTGGCTAGGTTAAGACTCTCTGACCGGCACAGTTCAGAACTCCAGCTTGCCTGGGGTAGAGGCTTTTATCCCTAGGCTCCATTCTCCAACCTGCTGTGCACAAAGTGCCCTGGGAGGGGTATTGTAGGCGAAAAAGCTCTGATCAGGCCCTGGGTCAGAGCTCTGGCTGGCTCTGGGATGGAAGATCACAGCCCTGGGCTCCCTCTTTCATACCTGCTGTATATCAGAGTGCCCTAGAAGGGTTCCCGAAAGCACAGGGAAGGGTCCCATGCATAACCAGGTTAAGAAGCTCTGAGCGGGCCCTGGGTTAGACCTCCATCTGGCTTGGGGGATTGAAGTCTCTGTCCCTGAGCTCCATTCTCTTCCCTACCTTGTTGCAAAGTGCTCAGGATAGGGCACTGGAAGCCTGAGGATTGGGCCACTGCTTGGCCAGGTTAGGAAGCTCTGACTGAGCTCCAGCTGGCCTGGAGGTAGAAGTCTTAGTCCCTGGACTTCATTCTCCAGGTTTCTGTGTTGAAAATTGCCCTGAAAAGGCTCACACAGGCATGGGGTTGCCTTGCTTGTTCAGGTTAGGAAGCTTTTACCTGGCCCTGTCAGAGCTCCAGCTGGCCTACGGTAGAAGCCTCTCTCCCTGGGTCCATTCGCTGGCCTGATATGTTGCTAAGTTCCCTGGAAGGGATCCTGCAGGTCTGGGCAGAGCTCCACTGCTTGGCCAGATTAGGAAGCTCTGAACACGCCCTGGGTCAATGGTCCAGCTGACCCAGCAATAGAAGCATCTGTCACTGGGCTCCAATGTCTGGTCCACTGTCTCACATTGTGGCCTGGAAGAGGCCCTGAAAGCACTGGGAGCGCTTCCATGCTTGGCCAGATAAAGAAGCTCTTACTAGTCCAGTGGTAGAAGCCTCAGTCCCTGGGCTCCCTTCCCCAGCCCACTGTCTCACAAAATGCCTTAGGACAAGGTCTCGCTGGCATTGGGCATTGCTTCCTTGCTTATCGGGGTGAAAAAGTTCTGACCAGGCCACGAGTCAGAGCTTCGTAAGGCCCTCCTCCACAGCTATATGCCTAAAGCACAACCCAGAGGACGCCTCACCCCACTAAGGGTGAGCGGAATCTGATTATAAAACATAATGTGACCATATGGCTATCATTAAAGCCCAGAAATCTGGTCATGCATTTCATAAGAGTGCATGCAGCACCCAAGTGGCTGGGCTGTCCCAGACAATGCAATAAGGGCTCATTTGGCTGTTCCCAGCCAGGGTCAAGGAGGTCAGAAACACTTGCTCTTATGTCTTCCTCTGTCACTCAGTGTGCACAAATTACTAAAAAGGCAGATGGCCTTTCTCCAGAGTAGTAGGGACAAGGTATTAGAGTTCCTCTGGACAGATCTGGCTAGCCCTGGAGTGGAAGCCCCTTAGTTCCCTTCCCTGGTCCTCTGTCTCGCAAAGTGCATGGAAAAGAGTCCCAGAGACTGTGGGCGGGGCTTCCCTGTCTGGCTGAGTAAAAAAATAAAGCTCTGACCAGACCCCTGGTCAGAGCTCCAGTGATCCGGGGCTGAAAGGATCCAGCTCTCTTTGCCGTTCCTACATGTCACTTAGAGACTGGGACAGGATCCCACAGAGCCGGACAATGCTTCCATCCTTGACTAGATGAGAAACTGCTGACTAGGCCCCAGGTTAGAGCTCCATGAGGCCTCCCCACAGCCCCAAAGCAAATACATCATGGTCATGAGCTGTAATAATACATGGGAATGTTACTCAGGCCAGTCCCACTTCAGTCTGACCAGTGGACATCTAGATGTCAGCCCTTATCCTGGGTGGTAAACAAAGGACCCCAGACAAGTTCAGAGACAGTTGGCCATTGACCCTGTATGTGACCCTATCACAGTAGGCAATCTGTTTGAATGTGGGCACAGAGCTTTGATATCAGTGGTGTCAAATTCAGAGCTTGACTGCGGCAAGAAACATGGCGGGCATTCCCTGACTATGTGTGGTCAATCATGTAATCATGACGTCATGCCGAATAGCCAAGTGTGCAGAAGTACCAATTATTAGATCAGTAACATATGGGTAGTTTAGACCATTCGGCCCTCCAGTATAGTTACAGGGCTTCAGAGTCCCATAGGATATGGGGTATATCACACTTGTTTCATTCACGTCTCCAGCAAACAACATGATCAAACATCCTTAGCTAATGGGAGTGTTAGTATCAGTTATTTAGGATATTAAAGTACAGGAAGTTCACTTTGGATTCTGTAACCACTCTGCTATGCTCCTGTAACAGTGATACATAATCATATAATTATTTGGGCATTCAGGGGAAGGTGGCTTCCTGGCTCCAAATTGTCTACCAGAGCAGCCTGGATCTGCGTTGGGCAGATGACAACATTTTGCCATACCACAGGTTTTCGATCAAACTTGAGGATGGTGTAGGGCGAGATTTTAGTTGGTGCCATTTTAAATGACTGATGATTGCAAACTAATGTGAAGTTTTGGCTTGGGCTAGAATTTTGGTAAGTGTGCAAACCTGAAAATCTGGAAAGTTAATGAAATTGTTCACAACAAAGGATATTGAGTGGAGCCAATGGAAATGATGTAATTAATGCGAGTTTATGTTAATTTTGGAATCGACTTGGATGTGGATGACTACATACATGGGAATAATTCTGATGATTGCTAAACATCTTACAGCGAAGGATTCTTAGTGCCTTGACGAAGTTCACATTTGCGAACGAAACAAGTTAGCTGTCGTCTTTTCTGATCTTGAAGTAAATAAAGAATGAGTTGGATCAAAACAACTTTAGTAGTAAAGTAATGTTTTCGATGCACCAATTGTATTGATCAGGCACCTGAAGTCAGTGGTTAAATTGTGCTGGTGTGAAACCAGCACTTACTTGTTCCTGGGTACTGGGTACTGGGGCTCTTTTTCCTTCTGAAAGGTGAGCTGATGGAAAATTAAAGATGCCTGTCCTTTTGACACTCTCCTTTAAGAAATAATGATTGAGGAGGTTTTACGCAGACTGCTGTCGCTGTTTAGCAGAGGATCCAAGTGGCAACATTAATTTAAAAATGCAGCTAAACTTGTTTTAACGTACATTAACATCATACCAGTGGAGTGTGCTGCGTCGGCAGCACCAGCTGAACTGAGACAACTGAACCAGCAGAGCTCAGCATCACCAACCATTAATGGCCATATGTACAAATTTAGGGAATAGTGATTACCTAATTGTGATTTTCTGCAAATTGCAATTAAGAAATTGCTATTCCTAATGATTGAAACTCATTGAGTTCTCATTGAGCTATTCCTAGTGGATCGCAAATCAACCTACTTCATGAATATTAATGAGGTAGGTCACAGTTTGCGACCCATTAAGAATTGCAGCAATCACAGGGATGGTGGCCTGATGGGGCCAGCACACCACCATGTCTGTGATTGCTTTTTAATATGTCAATCTTTATTTCTAATGCAGACCATTTTCCTTAAGTGGAAAATTGGATGCGTTTCAAAAAATAAAATGAAATATTTACGTTTCATTTTTTAACAATAGGCAGTGGTCTCCCTGACCGCTGCCTGCTCTCAAAAGATATTTATTTCAACATTCACAACTGGGACCCCTTCCCATTTCCAAATGGTCACTACCACCCTGAGGTGTCAGTAAAAAAATGAATGTTTTACAACTGTAATTCAGTCATAAAACATTTATTCACATAACTGCAATTTGGTATTTGGAAGGGATGTCCTATATACACCCCAACCAAATAACAAATCACTAAACACAAATTAAGATTCGATAACATGTTACCAAATCAGAATTTGTGCTTTTGTAGATATAAAAAAAGCATTTATGTTTCAGAAATGGCAGATTCTACAAATCTGTACAAAATGTGTTTGCACATAATGCCCTGGATTCCCAGTCTCCCTGACCCTATGCGTCACTCTCAGTTTAAGTGCAACACTATACACTGTACGACGTGCCTTTGTCTGGCACGTCGGAAAGAAATGCAGCAAAAAGAACTCGTGCTCCGAGGCATCTGTTCTGACAACATCGGCATCGAGCATTTCATCACTGAAACTAAAACCTTTGTCATTGAACGCTTCACCATTCGGATCTAAACTGTGTTTACATGCCAGAGCCTATTTTACAGACTGTGGCAGAGAAGCTTGATACAAAACAAAAGACTACACATATTCAACCAAATACTGGTTGGATCAGCGCAAAATGTTCTCATTTTGAGCCCCAAACTTCATTGCAGGAGTCACCTCCACAGAAGAAAGAGAGAAAGGACATCACCACCTTTCTGATAACTCCACCTCCTTCACCACACCACTCCTACTCGGAGGCAAAGGATTTAATACAGGAAACTCCATTAGTGTCTCCACACTCCTATGTAGAAGATGAGGGGAGGGATGATTACACAAAGCAGCCACCATTAGACCTTTGGGACACATATGATATTGAACTACCAGGGGACACAGATCCAGTTTTATATCCGGCATAACCATCTCCACCACATGACACACCACATCATTCAATGAATTGGTAGCCAGGGCTGCTGCATACCACCAACTCCCATCACATAAGGACCCTATAGATGACAATTTCTTATTTGAAACCCTTTCTTCCACTGCTAGGGCATCTCAGTATCTGCCCATGTTAAAGGGGATGACTCAACATGCAGCTGAAATTTTGAAAGACCCTGTTCGCGCTCGAATAATTGCACCCAGGGTTCACAAAAAATATAAACCTGCCCCATCAGATACTGCATAAATTAAGAGACAGATTTCTCCACATTTCTTGGTAGTTTCCAATGCTCTTAAACAAGCTAATTCTTAAACTTCTGGGGACGCACTTCCTCCAGACAGAGAGTCCAAGCTTATTGACGCACCAGGCAAAAGATTGGGGGTTCGAGCAGCCAACGACTGGAGAATTGCCAACACACAAGCACTATTAGAAAGACATGACAGAGCACACTGGGAAGAGGTGGAAGATGCTATTTAACTTCTCCCGGAAGGATTTAAAAAGAAGGGACAACAGGTTATACAGGAAGGCAAGATAATTCCTAACAATTCTGTTAAATGTGCTCTTGATGTGGCTGATACAGCAGCCAGGGGAATAAACACTAGTGTATTATTACGTTGTCACACGTGCTTGTGTATATCAGGTTTTAAACCTGAAGTTCAACAAACGCTTCTAAATTCCCCTTTTGATCAGGAACCCCTTCTCTAGAGAAAATGAAAGAAGACGCTGATGTTGTAAAGTATATGGAGTCCTAGAAACTCCTGGAAACCGAGGCTCCTTTTTGTAAACCGACCTTCAAACAAACCAGTAGGCAAGCAACATCAGAAGCCTCTACCTCTTTAGACAATAACATGTACCATTCCCTTCAAGAGATTTTTGTAGAGGGTCATATAGGGGAAACAATTCCAAAGGTCGAGGAAGAGGCATCTCCACACGTAGCTTCTCTTACACCTGAAATCAATGACTCTCTTCTCATTCCCTTCAATCACACAGCACCTGTCAGGGACGTCTACAACAATATTTCCCAACTGACAAACATAAGACCAGTGGGTGTTGGATATTATTGAACATTATTATTTCCTGGAGCTCATAAGCACACTTAGGGCCATATGTACAAACACATTTTCCCATAGACACAGAATGGGTAAAACGGTTTGCAACATCTGGCCCTTAGAAACATAACACAGAGAAAGCACACAATCTTTCTAGAACATGCAAGAAAAGTACAGTCTCTCCTTCACAAAGGAGCAGTGGAGTTAGGGCCATATGTAACAACGAATTTTCCTGTAGACACAGAATGGGTAAAACCCTTTGCTACATCTGGCCCTTAGTTCTCAAACATGAAAAAGGAACAGGAGTTAATTCTCTGTACTTTCTTGTAGGAAGCTGACTCTGTATATACCATATCAAAATGAGATGTAGGGCCTCATTACGACCCTGGCGGCCGGTGGTAAGCTGGTGGTAACAATGCCAACAGGCTGGCGGTGTTCCGCCAGCTTTTATGACCGTGGCGCAATAGCCACAGCCGTACCGCTGGCCCCTCCTGTATACCATCAGGCTTTCGCCTGGTGGTCATAATCCCCAGGTCAGTGGTGCAAGCACCGCTGCCCTGGGGATTATGAGTCCCCGACCACCATCCTGGCCACGGCGGTAAACACCATCATGGAAAGGCTGGTGGTAAGGGGGACTTGGGGTGCCCCTGGGGGCCCCTGCACTGCCCAGGCCCTTGGCATGGACAGGCACAGCCCTATTGCGCATTTCACTGCCTGAATTTTGGGCAGTGAGGTGCGCGTCGGGTGCTACTGCACCCGCTGCACATCGGCATTGCCGCTAGCTCTATTACGAGCCGGCGGCAATGTTGATATGACTTTTTTCCGCGGGGCCAGCGAGCGGTAACACTGTTGCCATCCGCTGCCCAGCGGAAAAGTCCAAATAGGGAGCCAGAAATACCACCAGCGCTGGCGGTATACTGGCGCCCGCAGCTTCTGCGGGCCTTCTGTGAAGACCGCCGAAGTTGTAATGAGGCCCATAGTGTGCACAGATTCCAGGGGTTTCCCATGAGGCTTAACAGAGGCTAAAGTAGATAATACTAATGCTCTCTTTTGTGGTAGTGTGGTCGAGCAGTTACGCTTATCAGAGGGTAGTGCAAAGCATTTGTTGTACATACACAGACAATAGAAGAAGTACACACTCAATGACTTAACTCCAGACCAATGGTTTTTATATAGCAAAAATATATTTTCTTTATTTCTAGAACCACAAGATTTAAGTTGCAGGTAAGTGCTTCAATAGATTCGTATTTCACACATGTATCAACAGTACTTGGCTTGAAATCGATAAGTTATACTGTTTTTGAAATATTGGAAATTATCTGTTTTAAAAATAGACACTGCAATTTTCATAACAGTTCCTGGGGGTAAGAAATGTTAGTTCAATTTGCATTGTACAACCCTTACAGTTTCAGTTTCTGGGTTTTAGTAAGTCCACCGGTTGGGGTTCAAGTTAACTCCAAACACCCACCACCAGCAACACTGGGCCGGCAGGGTGCAGTGGTCAAAGATGAGCAAATGTAACGTGGGTTCCTATGGAGACAGTGGGTACTCGGACTCAGGCCTGCCTGCAGGTAACTACCCGCGGCTTGGAGGGCAGACCAGGGGGGATTGAAGGAGTACTGGAGGGGCCACAAGGAGGCACCAAACACACACCCTCAGAGGCACAGGGGCGGCTGGGTGCAACATGCAAACAGGACGCTGGGCTTCCAGTGCTCGTCTAAGATGGGACCCCAGGGGTCACTCAGAGGCTTCAGTCGAGGTCCAGGGGGGTGTCTTGGGCACATCATCAGTTGGACAGGGAGGAGGGCCACCTGCTGAAGGTTGCTGCACCGGGTGTCGGTTTCTCTAAGGCCTGAGGGCTGCGGGTGCAGTGGGTCCTTTGGCATCGGATATCTTCAACTTGAGCTTTCGCGGTCAGGGGAGTCCTCTGGATTCCCTCAGGATGTGTTGTTGTAGATGGGTGGATAGGTCAACCCAGGGTGGGCACTTGCTCGGAATCACCTGGGGATCCTCTCTAGCTGGTTGGACCACCTGGACACAGGCCATGGGCGTCGGGTGCATAGTGGTTAGGACTAGCGCATTCGGAGTGAGCTGGGAGTCCTTGGTTGTTGGTTTCTTCTTGGACAGGGCTGCCGTCCATTGGCGTTTCTTGGTCCTTTTGGGTGCAGGGCTGCCCTCTGGAGCCTGTGAGAGGTTGTTGGTCCAGCTGGATGCGTCACTGTTTTTTTGCAGGTTCTTTGAAGCTGGAGACAGGCCGGTAGGGCTGAGGCCAAATCAGTTGTCATCTTCCTTCTTCTCTGCTGGGGGTTTCAGCTTAGTGGTCCTTCTTCTTGTAGGTCGCCAGGAATCTGGTGAACTGGGTTCAAGGAGGCCCTTAAATCCTAGATTTAGGGGCATTTTAGGGGTCAGAGGGCAGTAGGCAGTGGCTACTGTCCGTGAGGGTGGCTACACCCTCCTTGTGCCCACTCCCTTTGGGGAAGGGGGCACAAACCTAATTCTATTGGTCCCTGTGCTCCAAACCAAGATCGAGGATTCAGCAGGGAGGGGGTCACCTCATCTGTGGACACCTTAGGGGTGGTCCTGGCTGGGGTGGTCACTGCTCTTTGTTTTCCCTAATTTTCCCACCAGACTTGCTGTCAAAATGGGGCTTTGTCCCGATGTTGGGGGAGGGGGTGTGGGGCAAATATCCTAGCTGGAGTTCCCCGGGTCACTGTAATCTGAGGCTTGAGACTTTGAACTCCCAGACCATATACCCAATATGGGTACACTGAACTTACAATGTCTAAGAAGGGACATAGACACTGTAGGGGCATATTGCTCATGCAGCTATGCCCTCATCTGTGGTATGGTGCACCCTGGCTTAGGGCTGTAAGGCCTTCTAGAGAGGTGACTTACCTATGCCACAGGTAGTGGTTTGCGGACATGGTACCCTGAGAGGGGTGCCATGTCGACTTTGCCTTTTTCTCTCCACCAACACACACAAGCTGCAAGGGCAGTGTACATGTGCTTGGTGAGGGGTCCCCTAGGGTGGCATAATACATGCTGCAACTCTGGGGGAACTTCCCTGGACACAGGGCCCTTGGCACCATGGGTACCTTTTGCAAGAGATTTACCCATGTGCCAGTGGTTTGCTAGTTGTGGGAACAAAGGTACAGATTTTGGGAAAGAACACTGGTGCTGGGGTCTGGTTAGCAGGGCCCCAGCACACTTTCAATCAAAGTTGGCATCAACACTAGGTAAAAAGTGGGGGGTTGGTTAACCATTCCAACAGTGGCACTTTCCTACATTTGTCATTCCCAAAGAAGATGGGTTGCTTTGTTCAATTCTAGACTACTAAGTCAATATTTCCTATCAGAACATTTTCATATGGACACTCTACAAGATGTAGTAGCACTATTAGAACAAGGAGATTTCATGTGTGTGCTAGCTCTAAAGGATGCTTATTTCCACTTTCCAGTATATCCAGCATTCTGAAAATATCTCAGATTTGTCATACAAGACGGACATTACCAGTTCAAAGTACTCCCATTCGGAGTAACAACTGCACCTTGTGTATTCCCAAAATATCTCGCAGTAGTCTCAGTGCATCTACGCAGATAAAGCATTCATGTCTTCCCAGATGTGGACGATTGGCTTGTCAAATCTAGTTCACTTAAGCAATGTCTTTAGCACACACAGATAACCATTCATTTCCTACACCAGTTAGGGTTTACCATCAACATTCCAAAATCACACCGACAACCATCTCAAATACAGCCCTTGCTAGGAGCTGTTCTTAACCCTCACTTAGGATTAGTTTACCCCAATGCCATCAGGATTCAGAATATAACAACTCTGTTGAGTCAAGTACTCCCCTATCAAGGTATTCCAGTACGAACAGTCCATAGACTTCTAGGGATGATGGCATCTTGTTTTCCAATAGTGCCATATGCACGACTACACATGCGTCCGCTGCAGGAGTGTCTGGCGAATCAGTGGTCTCAAGCACAGGCTCAGTTACACTATCGAGTGTTGGTAGACAGCTGCACACACTCTTCTCTGCAGTGGTGAAACACACAAAATCTGAAAAAAGGGCGGCCATTTCCAGACCCTGTTCTCCAGATCACTCTCAGCCGGCGCATTCCTTACAGGTTGGGGTGCTCATCTCCACAATCTCTCAATACAAGGGTTGTGGGACACCAAACCTCAAGCTCTACACACAAATTAGTTGGAGCTTCAAACCGTTCAACTAGCTCTCAAAGCCTTTCTGATTAATGGCCAAGGCAAGGCGGTGCGATTCCAGACGGACAATACAACAGCCACATTTCATTTACAGAAAAATGGGAGGGGCACACTCTACACTTGTCTTGCCTAGCTCAGACAATCTGGCATTGGCCAGTTCACCATCGAATTCAGTTGTTAGCAAAAACCTCGTAGGGATGGACAACAATCTTACCGACCTACTCAGGATGTGGAAACAAGTCCCTGAGTGAGACTCCACTCTCAAGTCGTACAAAAGTACTTCTATCGGTGGGGGGTTTCCACACATAGACTTGTTCGCAACCTCAAACAACTCAAAATGCCCAAACTTCACCCCCATATCCTCTCTCCAATAGCAATGCTCTATGGATGAGTTGGTCAGGAATATTTGCTTACACTTTTCCACCTCTCCTTCCATTTGTGGTGAAGAAGCTCGACAATCCTCTCCCACCCTCGTTGTGGTGGCTTGGATGCAGAGTTGGCAGGACTTGCGGATCCGGGATGCTTCTGGTGTCCTTGTTGGAGTTTCTTGTGGTCAGGGCCGCTATCCTTGGGAGTGCTTGATCCTCTGATGGGCAGGCAGTCCTCTGGGGGTTTGGAGAGGTTGCTTGTCCTGCAGGATGCATTGCCTTTTTGTAGCAGGGCTTCTGAAGCTGCAGACAGGCCGGTAGGGCTGGGGCCAAGTCAGTTGGTGTCTAGGGTCTTCTCTGGTGGGGGGGGGTAGACTTAGCATTCCTTCTTCTCTCTTCTTTCTTTAGGTCGCCAGGAATCTGATGAGCTAGTTTCAGGGGAGCCCTTAAATCCTAGACTTAGGGGTGTCACAGGGGTCAGAGGGCAGTAGCCAATGGCTACTGTCCCTGTGGGGGACTACACTCTTCTGGTGTCCACTCCCTGTGAGGAGAGGACACAAATGTAACACTATTGGTCCCTGTCCTCCAAACCAAGATGGTGGATTCTAAAGGGAGGGGGATCACTTCAGCTCTGCACACCTTAGGGGTGATCCCACATGGAGTGGTCACTCCGTACTGTTGTACCTAATTTTCCCACCGAACTTGCCGCAAAAATGGGACTTTGTCTGGGCATCTCCACTAGCTGGAATGCTCTGGGGCACTGTAACAGGAGGCCTGAGCCTTTGAGGCTCACTGCTAAGTGTTACAGTTCCTGCAGGGAGGAGGTTTGAAGCACCTCTACCCAGAGCAGACTTGTTTTCTGGCCTCAGAGAGCACAAAGGCTCTCCCTCACCCCATGAGGCCAGAAACCTGTCTGTTAGTGGCAGGCTGGCGCAGACTGGTCAGTTATGCACTAAAGGGTTTCTTAAAAATAGGGGGCCTCTCTAAGATGCCCTCTGGGTGCATTTTTGAATAAATCCAACACTGGCATCAGTGTGGGTTTATTGTGCTGAGAAGTTTGATAACAAACTTCCCAGATATCAGTGAAGCCATCGTGGGTCTAGAAGTTTGCAATGACCAACTCCCAGCGCATGTACTCAATATGGCCCCTCTCCACGTACAATACCTAAGAATAGACTTAGACACTGTAGGGGCATATTGTCATGCAGCTATGCCCTTACTTGTGGTATAGTGGACCCTGCCTTAGGGCTGTGAGGTCTGCTAGAGGGGTGACTTACCTATGCCACAGACAGTGGTTTGTGGACATGGCACCCTGAGAGGGATGCCATGTCGACTGTAACTTTTTCTCCCCATCAACACACAAAAGCTGCAATGGCAGTGTGCATGTGTTTTGGGAGGGGTCCCTTAGGGCGGTACAATACATGCTGCAGCCTTTGGGGACCCTCCCTGGCCACAAAGCCCTTGGTATCATAGGCACCTTTTACAAGGGACATAGCTGTGTGCCAGGAAAGTGTGCCAATTGTGGAACCAATGGTACAGTTTTGGGAAAAAACACTGTACTGGGGCCTGGTTAGCCGTCAAGTCAGCATCAATATCAGCCAAAAAGTAAGGGGAGGGAGTAACCATGTCAAAAGGAGCACTTCGCTGCAGACATTTAACATTATTCAAAATTCCAGTTATTAAAGCATTTCTCTATCAATCTATCCTCCATTCCCACTCTGACTCATCCCAAATCCATTCTACTACTTTAATCTCCTAAATAAGTCTGCCTAAGCTCTTCCCTCCGCTTCCACATCTAACTCACCACACCTCACCTTACTAACATGACCTTCCAAACAACCCTACTAAATTCGCCCTCACTTATCTCACCCAGCTACTATGTTCTCCCTAACCCCTTCCACAGACTCTTTCCTCCTCCATCCTCCTTTACTCATCCCAAGCCTAAATCCTATTACCATATACTCCCAATTGACACTTCTGGATTCTTTCCTCCTACACCCCTCCATTACTCCACTAACTAACAAACTCTCATATCGCGGCTCAAATTAACTCATAATAATACTAAAACTGTACTCATAGTTCCTGATACTAATCCATCACTAATTCTTGTTGGGTTCCGGAGTAGCGTGCTACTCGACAAAAAGTGCCTTGTCGCCTCATCAGGGGTAGTAAGCGCTATATAAATACTGTTTCAATACAATACAATACAATACTTGATCTTTCCTTTCAGTGCAGCTGAGCTGTGCATAGATGGGAGCTATGTAGATCTTAACACCATGATGCCAGCACCATGGAGGGAAGCAAAGGCTCTTAGTTTGTTGCCAGCTTCACAAGTGCTTAAGAGAAACTATTGCTGGCCCAAAGCGGCTCCATTAATCTGGAGTAAATCAGCACAGCGCATGTCACTGCGCTGCATTACTCTGCCCCAGGGAGGCATTCCATGGGTGTTACGTGGGTGTTCCAATGCCATATCCATTGATTTTGACACATTCCTAAATTTACCAGACGTGGCAGACCTGGGAATGCCCCAAAATGCTACTCATTCCCAGGTGAGGTGTAATGAGAACTATCTTTATTTTTTCCTCATTCTATGTGTGGTACATTGTGCAGCACGCATAGAAAGAGGAGACTACCTCAGGGTATTGATTTTGTGCCAGAAGGTGTCCCTTATGGCACAAAACAATCCTTCTTACAACATAGGCACCATTGCACCATGGTGGAATGATACCTGTGTTGGTGCTAGGAAGGCAAAACTGATATAGGAAAAAGGCAAGAATGTGCTGTATTCTTTTAAATACAGCACTAGATCTTTATGTTCTTTGGTTAATATTAGGTTTGACGAATTAACCTTACATTCAGGCCTGCATTTTATTCTGTCTCTCACAGCAGCGGTAATGAAGTTTGATGTCTGGCAATGTGGTGCAAGAACTGTTGTGCAGATCAAGTTACCTAAAGGGTGAGTAGGCAATAGCTGAATACAATAAAATGCTTATATAGCATGATTCTTTGAAGTGCATGGTCTCACTATTGTCATAAACTCCGAAAGTCATTCTCTTTTTTCAAAACGTTGTTAGCTTGTCTGCCTTTGACCCACATTCTGTATGTCAATATCTTTCGCAAATCTTGTGAAAGTGTCATTTCATCCAAACAATGATGTTGTTATAACATCAGGTGACACAAGTATGCCACAAGCACCGTGATAGCTACACTTAGAGGTTTGACAGTAGACGTGTAAGATAACATGTCGTCCGGGTTGACGTATTTCCATTTTGCTGATTTAGACCGATTCCACCTCAGATTATTAATATTTATAAAGTCCCCACTAGATTTTGCAATTTGGGGTAAAAGTCAGTGGTTAATCCTGTATGAAACCCTTGAATTGACCACTGAATTTGAGAGGCCTCCACACCAGGTTATTGCAAGAGGTCTTGTCACTATGCCAAAGCATCCAGTCTTATGCTAAGAGTTAATTAATTAAAGAGAGGAGCTGAGCCCAGCTGAGGGAACACTCTCTTCTGGCCAAAGTCTGAAAACCATAGATAATCCACTGTGAACAGGTGTGAAGGGAACTAGGCTACAACAAACTCTAAAGGCAAGCTAGTTATTCCATGTGGTCACAGTGTAGCACATGCAAGTAGCTTTTAGGGTGGTAGGCTGCTTGGAACATTTTAGAAATGTTAGAACTGTTTGTTTTATTCTTGCTGCTAGTAGTATTGGCAGGTGCTGTTTTAATTATATTCTGCGGGGTTATTAGTTATGTACTAAGCAACAGGATAAAACTATTGAAAGAAACACTTTTAAATATAAGTATTTTCTTAGTGAAATGCTTGATTGTGCTATTCGAAAAATGAAATTTGATTTGAATTGCAACTGCATCCCTGAACCCTTAAGGAACTTATAGTAATCCAGAAAGTAGGGACTCCAGATCTGCAAGAATGCCAAGGGGGTTGTGTGGGGCTACTGTAATCAGGACTTCCCTATTCAGTGATGATGCAATGAACTAAGGGCCACATGTAGGAAGAAAACATTTTGCGAGGTGCAAATTGCGAGTACTAGCGACTCGCAATTTGCACCTCGCAAAATGTTATGCAGAAAGGTGTCTCAGACACCTTCTGCGACTCGCTATGGGGTCGCAAAGACCCACCTCATGAATATTTATGAGGTGGGTCGCAGTTTGCGACCCCATAGCGAGTCTAGGCACTCACGGGGATGGTGGCCTGCTGGGGACAGCAGACCACCATGTCCGTGACTGCTTTCTTAATAAAGCAGTTTTTTTTTTTCTTTTTGCAGCCCGTTTTCCTTAAAGGAAAACGATCTGCAAACAGAAAAAATACCAAAACCATTTGTTTCTTTTTTTTCAGAGTAGGCAGTGGTCCATAGGACCACTGCCTGCTCTGAAAAAATGTTTTTGTTTGCATTCACAAAGGGGAAGGGGTCCCATGGGGACCCCTTCCCGTTTGCGAGTGAGTTACCATCCACTTCAAGTGGATGGTAACTGCGAGTTGATTTGCGACCGCTTTCGCGGTCACAAATCAACTCTACATCGCGATGCGGTCGCAAATAGGAAGGGAACACCCCTTACTATTTGCGAGTCGGAATCACATTTTGCGAGTCGGTACCGACTCGCAAAATGTGACTCTGCATCGCGTAAGGGCTTTTACGCCTCGCAAATGGCGTTTTTCGCCGTTTGCGAGGCGCAAAAGCCTTCCTACATCTGGCCCTAGGTCCCAACACCCTTGGATTGTGAATCCAAACCTTGTAGACCAGGGCCCTAGCTCCAAGTTAGGATACACTATGTTCCTGGAGCTGTAATTGGAAAAGATGGATCGAAACGCAAGGTTTGCATTTTTGTCCAAAGATTAGATTCTTTGCTTCGGTGAGAGGTTGTGTACTTTGTTGCAAGATGGTTGTCTCTGTTGAATGGTGAGTGGGTTTGCTGCTCGGTGAGTGTCTTTGCCGTGCGGAGAATGCCATTGTTGCAAAGTGGACGGTCTTGCTGTGAGGTTATTAGCTTTGTGACATGGTGGTCAGATTTTTGTGATCTTGTCAGCATTGTAGTGAGGATGTGGAATTGCTTGGAAACTAGATGGTTGGCTTGTTTGTGTGATTTTTGCCTTTACTCCAAGACTGCAAGATGGTTGATTTTGGTGTAAGGTAGACAGCAATGAGGTTGTTGCAAGCCTTGAAGATATTAAGTTAGAATGTATTTCTTAGAAAAGGCACTTGACCTGCAAAGTATTCAGCCTCCTAATTTGGGTTTATGGGAGATAAATAAAGCTTAACCAAAGGGGCGTATAGGGTATCTAGAATTGTGGCACTGTAATTTTTGTTTTTTTTGTTTTTTTTTACTGTGGCTCAGGAGTTAATGGGGAGCTAGAATAGAGATTTCTGTGTCGAAGAGATGGCTTCCTAGAATTTCGCCACACGACCAGTCCTGTAGCTGTATTCCTGATCACTTAGAGGTAGAAGGATTTCTGTCTGGACGGTTCATGGTAAAGTGAGATAACTTCATAGGGATTTGAAGGTGTACTACTTGTATGATCTGGGTTCAAAAGAGAAGGTTTTTGAGAAAGCAGACGTGGTTTACCATTGAGGACACTCGAGTGTCAAAGGTGATTTTGGGATCAGAAATGACTTCTATTTTTTCACAATGGTGCAGAGGGGTATGTGATTCACAGACTAAGGTCCAGTGCAGGGGCTTCAGAATGGCCGTAGTTTGGTGGTGTGCTTGATTTCAAGAAGCATAATATTCTACTTTCATTCTAAGGACTTTCATGCCAAGCAGGGGCCAATGACAGTTATTGAAGATTTCCTGGGCAGGTCATTGGGTTTTCTTAAGTGTGACCCTGTAGAACTGAACGTCATCAGCACTGGAGTGGGAGAGTGAATCAATGAGTAAACAAAGGGAGCACATTCCAATAATCTCTAATGCAAGGAGTACATCTAAAGACAGGAGTTGCGGTTTACCTCCTCTCTCAGTGGTGACAAGGATGTTGGGAGAGGAAATTGGGGGAAACTTAGATGCATGAGAGGAACAGCGTATTGAAGAAGGTTTCTGTTCTGTACTTACCTCCCCTCAGGTAGTGAGTCATGATGCTTTGATTCTAGGCAGCGGCTGATGGGTTACATTTCAATTTGTGTGAGCTTCAAACTGGTGAGTTCTACAGAGCAAGTTCCCACATTGGTAAATTTGTGGGACAGGGTTCCACAATTATGGGTAACATGGAGCACCTTTAGAGTTTGATGACAATTACACATCACATGTGTTACTGGTGCTGGGATTCCTAGCACACGTTTCCTTCTTGGTTTATTACCTTGCCAGGGAGTTCTCTGGCAGATATGTCACTACTGGTTGATTCCGTGAGGTGTGTTTCCCTTTCAGTTGAATACCTCGTATGCATTATCCCTTCGGTGCTTTCCCTACATTAAACTCCAAAAATGCTGGTGTGCATAGCCCAGTGGCTATTCCCTTGGTGCATTAATTTTTTGGGAAGTCACCTTATGCACTTTTTTCTGCTAGTGGGTTATCTAGCTCAAATTTCCTTGCTCGCATTTCCCAGTCAAGCGGCCTACCTGATCACTTCGTTGTTGGCATTTACTGGGTGTGTGTTCGGTCTTGCAGGTTACCACATTGAAAGAGACCCTTCTAAGCCACATGCCCGAAGTCTACACCAGGTAGGTGTAGTTCGCTGTAATAGTGTTAGGTGTTCCATAAAATAAATAAGAAAAGGGAAAGAGCGCTAAGAAGTGTTTCATGTTTGCTCTGTTTTTAACATTTAAGTAAATCCAGTTACATGTGAATGTTTGCCCAGTACTGTGATGTATTATAGAAACCAACGTGTACCTATGTCAGTTGCCTATTTACTTCATTTTATATTAGTGTTTGGCCTCTGCAGATAGGTTGCTAAAATTGACATTATGGGGGTCATTCTGACCCTGGCGGCCGGTGACCGCCAGGGTCACCGACCACGGGAGCACCGCCAACAGGCTGGCGGTGCTCCCAAGGGCATTCTGACGGCGGCGGTTCAGCCGCGGTCAGAAAGGGTAAACCGGCGGTCTCCCGCCGGTTGTAGGAGGCTGGACTGGCTTGTAGTGAGTACCAAGGGGTACTTGCACCTTGCACCAGGCCCAGTTATCCCTTATTAGTGTATAGGGTGTCTAGCAGCTTAGGCTGATAGATAATGGTAGCTTAGCAAAGCAGCTCAGGCTGAACTAGGAGACGTGTGAAGCTACTACAGTACCACTTAGTGTCATATGCACAATATCATAAGAAAACACAATACACAGTTATACTAAAAATAAAGGTACTTTATTTTTATGACAATATGCCAAAGTATCTTAGAGTGTACCCTCAGTGAGAGGATAGGAAATATACACAAGATATATATACACAATAGCAAAAATATGCAGTATAGTCTTAGAAAACAGTGCAAACAATGTATAATTACAATAGGATGCAATGGGGAAACATAGGGATAGGGGCAACACAAACCATATACTCCAAAAGTGGAATGTGAACCACGAATGGACCCCAAACCTATGTGACCTTGTAGAGGGTCGCTGGGACTATTAGAAAATAGTGAGAGTTAGAAAAATAACCCTCCCCAAGACCCTGAAAAGTGAGTGCAAAGTGCACTAAAGTTCCCCTAAGGACAAAATAGTCGTGTTAGAGGGAAAATGCAAGGAAAACACAAATCAGCAATGCAACAACGATGGATTCCTGACTGAGGGTACCTGTGGAACAAGGGGACCAAGTCCAAAAGTCACAAGCAGCTCGGAGATGGGCAGATGCCCAAGAAATGCCAGCGGTTGGTGCAAAGAAGCTCTTACTAGGCTGAAGAACTGTGAATACTGCAGGAACGACAAAGGCTAGAGACTTCCCCTTTGGAGGATGGATCCCCCACGCCTTGGAGAGTCGTGCAGAAGTGTTTTCCCGCCGGATGGACGCCAACAAGCCTTGCTACACGCAAATCGTGCGTTTGGCGTTTTTGGACGCTGCTGGGGCCCAGGAGGGACCAGGAGGTCGCAAATTGCACCTGCAGAGAGAGGGGACGTCGAGCAAGACAAAGAGCCCTCACTGAAGCAGGTAGCACCCGGAGAAGTGCCAGAAACAGGCACTACGAGGATGCGTGAAACGGTGCTCGCCGAAGTTGCACAAAGGAGTCCCACGTCGCCGGAGACCAACTTAGAAAGTCGTGCAATGCAGGTTAGAGTGCCGTGGACCCAGGCTTGGCTGTGCACGAAGGATTTCCGCCGGAAGTGCACAGGGGCCGGAGAAGCTTGCAAAGTCGCGGTTCCCAGCAATGCAGCCCAGCGAGGTGAGGCAAGGACTTACCTCCACCAAACTTGGGCTGAAGAGTCACTGGACTGTGGGGGTCACTTGGACGGTGTCGCTGGATTCGAGGGACCTCGCTCGTCGTGCTGAGAGGAGACCCAAGGGACCGGAAATGCAGCTTTTTGGTGCCTGCGGTTGCAGGGGGAAGATTCCGTCGACCCACGGGAGATTTCTTCGGAGCTTCTGGTGCAGAGAGGAGGCAGACTACCCCCACAGCATGCACAAGCAGGAAAACAGTCGAGAAGGCGGCAGGATCAGCGTTACAGAGTTGCAGTAGTCGTCTTTGCTACTATGTTGCAGGTTTGCAGGCTTCCAGCGCGGTCAGCGGTCGATTCCTTATCAGAAGGTGAAGAGGGAGATGCAGAGGAACTCGGCTGAGCTCATGCATTCGTTATCTGAAGTTTCCCCAGAGACAGAGACCCTAAATAGCCAGAAAAGAGGGTTTGGCTACCTAGGAGAGAGGAAAGGCTACTAACACCTGAAGGAGCCTATCACAAGGAGTCTCTGACGTCACCTGGTGGCACTGGCCACTCAGAGCAGTCCAGTGTGCTAGCAGCACCTCTGTTTCCAAGATGGCAGAGGTCTGGAGCACACTGGAGGAGCTCTGGACACCTCCCAGGGGAGGTGCATGTCAGGGGAGTGGTCACTCCCCTTTCCTTTGTCCAGTTTCGCGCCAGAGCAGGGGCTAAGGGGTCCCTGAACCGGTGTAGACTGGCTTATGCAGAATTGGGCACCTCGGTGCCCAACAAAGCATTTCCAGAGGCTGGGGGAGGCTACTCCTCCCCTGCCTTCACACCATTTTCCAAAGGGAGAGGGTGTCACACCCTCTCTCAGAGGAAGTTCTTTGTTCTGCCATCCTGGGCCAGGCCTGGCTGGACCCCAGGAGGGCAGATGCCTGTCTGAGGGGTTGGCAGCAGCAGCAGCTGCAGTGAAACCCCAGGAAGGGCAGTTTGGCAGTACCAGGGTCTGTGCTACAGACCACTGGGATCATGGAATTGTACCAACAATGCCAGGATGGCATAGAGGGGGCAATTCCATGATCATAGACATGTTACATGGCCATATTCGGAGTTACCATGGTGAAGCTACATATAGGTAGTGACCTATATGTAGTGCACGCGTGTAATGGTGTCCCCGCACTCACAAAGTTCAGGGAATTGGCTCTGAACAATGTGGGGGCACCTTGGCTAGTGCCAGGGTGCCCTCACACTAAGTAACTTTGCACCTAACCTTTACCAGGTAAAGGTTAGACATATAGGTGACTTATAAGTTACTTAAGTGCAGTGTAAAATGGCTGTGAAATAACGTGGACGTTATTTCACTCAGGCTGCAGTGGCAGGCCTGTGTAAGAATTGTCAGAGCTCCCTATGGGTGGCAAAAGAAATGCTGCAGCCCATAGGGTTCTCCTGGAACCCCAATACCCTGGGTACCTCAGTACCATATACTAGGGAATTATAAGGGTGTTCCAGTAAGCCAATGTAAATTGGTAAAAAATGGTCACTAGCCTGTTAGTGACAATTTGAAAGTAATGAGAGAGCATAACCACTGAGGTTCTGGTTAGCAGAGCCTCAGTGAGACAGTTAGGCACCACACAGGGAACATATACATGCACACCTATGAGCACTGGGGCCCTGTGTGACAGGGTCCCAGTGACACATACATATAGGCCACAAACCTATGAGCACTGGGGTCCTGACTAGCAGGATCCCAGTGACACATAACAACCATACTGAAAACATGGTGTTTTCACTATGAGCACTGAGGCCTGGCTATCAGGATCCCAGTGAGACAGTGAAAACAGTGACAAACACCCTGACATACACTCACAAACAGGCCAAAAGTGGGGGTAACAAGGCTAGAAAGAGGCTACCTTCTCACACAACCCCCCCCCAAACGAAGGACAATAAGGCTAACCTTGGCCAGTTGAGACTTTATTGTCTAAGTGGTGATAAGTAGAGAGTAGCTCTGCAATAGACTGGTTACTCCCTTTATCATCCACTAAATGGTTACTTCCCTGTGGGGATGTAAACCACCCTGTTTGAAGTTTTTTAGCTAAGCAACAATGTGAAGATGTATTTTCAGAGTTTCTATCAGTAAGTTTTAGTTTAGAGCAGTGGGAATTGTCCACTGAACCTATTTGTAGTGATGGAAATGCCAGACAGGGATGCTGTCTCAGAAAAGCCATAGCTGGGCAAAAACTTTGTCCATATGGCTGGAAGAGAGAACAGGGATGCTGTTTCTCTTGGGTTGGAGCAGGGCAGGGATGCTGTCCTATCAGCTCCACACTAGGGCAGGGATGCTGTCCTAAGTGTTGTGAGGTAGTGCAGGGTTTCTGCACTAAAGTTTCTCTGGGAGGGTTGGAGGGATGCTCCATGTTAACTAAAATGGTGCTGTTTTTCTCACCAATGTTAGTTATCCCACAGAGAGGTACTTCCACCTCAGGGAGTCCAGCTTTGCCAGCTGATGATTCCCTTGGAACAGGTGCCACCCCAGGAGAGGTTTCTCCCACCACAGGAATAGTATCCTGAATGGTAGGGTGGTTAGGGGATACTGTG
Organism: Pleurodeles waltl; assembly: GCF_031143425.1. Classification (NCBI taxonomy): domain Eukaryota; kingdom Metazoa; phylum Chordata; class Amphibia; order Caudata; family Salamandridae; genus Pleurodeles; species Pleurodeles waltl. Next base: position 1,536,632,042 of record NC_090440.1, on the reverse strand, counting down.
ATACCCTTTTTACCTGTTGATGGAGAGGGATCCTGAGTTTTCAGGCCTTCTCTCCTTTGCTTTTTCATTTCACTTGAAATGAGAGGGAACAATTCCTCAGGGATGCCCAGCATGGCTGCATGGGCATAAAACTCTACATCAGCCCAACCTGAGGCCTCTAGGTCATTACCTAAGAGACAGTCTACAGGTAAGCTAGGTGATACCACCACCTGCTTAGGGCCAGTAACTCCACCCCAACTAAACTGAATTATAGCTAAGGGAAGAAACTTAGTGGAGTTATGGACATCAATAATCTTATACTGTTGTCCGATGATGTGTTGTTCAGGAGGCACTAGGTTTTCAGTCACCAAAGTGAAACTGGCACCTGTGTCCCTGTAGGCCAAGGCCTCAACACCATTTATTGAAACTGTCTGCCTGTACTTATCCATTGTAAGGGGACAAGCAGCCAGTGTGGCAAGGCCAATGCCACTAGGTGTGACAGAAACTGTCTTGGGACTGATTACATCAGTTTCCACTATGGACCCATAAGTGAACCCAACTACACCCTTTGCTTGACTGTTGCCAGCAGTCCCACCACTAGTACCACTACTGCTAGGGGCACTAGAGCTTGATGTATTAGTGGTGGTAGGCTCAGGGGGTTTACCTGGACAGGACTTATCCCCTGGCCTATGGCCTCTGTTTTTACACACAAAGCACCAGGGCTTTTTAATGTGTGCAGGTTGGGAAGAAGAGGAAGAATTTGTTTTATCCCCACCCTCTGAAGAGTGTTTAAGATTTGAAGTGGGATCTTTGGTTTTACCCTTATCCCCATGCTTATCTTGAGATTTTTCACCATCTTTCTTCTTATTGCCATCTTTGTCACCCCCTGTATGAACTTTTCTGTTCACCCTTGTTCTGACCCATTTGTCTGCCTTCTTTCCCAATTCTTGGGGAGAGGTCAGATCAGAGTCTACCAGGTACTGGTGCAACAAATCAGACACACAATTATTAAGTATATGCTCTCTCAGGATTGTGTTATACAGGCTTTCATAATCAGTAACTTTACTGCCATGTAACCACCCCTCCAAGGCCTTCACTGAATGGTCAATGAAATCAACCCAGTCTTGTGAAGACTCCTTTTTGGTCTCTCTGAACTTTATCCTGTACTGTTCAGTGGTTAAGCCATAACCATCCAGGAGTGCATTCTTAAGAACTGTAAAATTATTGGCATCATTTTCTTTCACTGTAAGGAGCCTATCCCTACCTTTTCCACTAAATGATAGCCATAGGATAGCAGCCCACTGCTTTTGAGGGACATCCTGTACAGCACAGGCCCTCTCAAGTGCAGCAAACCACTTGTTAATGTCATCCCCCTCCTTATAAGGGGGAACTATCTTGTGCAGATTCCTGGAATCATGCTCTTTTGCAGGATGACTATGGGGAATACTGCTGCTGCCACCATGGGTATCTAAACCCAACTTCTGTCTTTCCCTCTCTATTTCTAAAGACTGTCTATCCAAATCCAGCTGTTGCTTCTTGAGCTTCAGTCTGGTTTGTTCCACTCTCAATCTATTGAGCTCCCTTTCTAACAATCTGTCATCAGGGTGGGTGGGAGGGACATTTCTAGATACAGAGGTATGATGGGAATGAACAGAAGGAGACCTGTCCCTTACAGAGGGCACCCTAACAGCTTGGCTACCAGCATAATGTGAGAGCACACCATCAGTATGGTGTGATTCAACCTCTGTACCAACTATGCTAGACTGTCTAGTAATGGGCAGGCTGAGAAGTTTCTTTCCTGAACCTTTTCCTGGGGGAGTCCCTGGATCAGATTGAGAACCATTAGCTACTTTTTCTACAGATTGGGCACTTATGGCCTTATCCTGTACTCTAAGCATATTAATTAACAGTTCTAAGGAAGGATTCTTCCCTACACTCAAACCTCTCTCTATGCAGAGACTCCTTGCTCCTTTCCAGCTAAGGTGATCATATGCAAGTTTGGACAGTTCAACTTTTTGGCCTGTGCCAGACATTTTTAGAGAGAGTTAAAGTGATAGACAAAGAGAAAAAAGTTTTCAGAACTTTTTGGAAAGACAGAAAAAACTTTTTAAACTTTTAAGAACTTTTTGAAAGTTTAGAAGTACTTTTCAGCACTTAGAAAAGAGTCAAAAAGAGGAAAATGCTAAACTTTTTGGCTATGTGTATATACACTGACCTTGTTTTGTATATTTTTCTCTTATGAAAAGTACAATGACAAGAGTGGTAAGTAGTCTCAAAGCACTTATCCCACCGCTGCACAACCAATGTAGGAGGCTGGACTGGCTTGTAGTGAGTACCAAGGGGTACTTGCACCTTGCACCAGGCCCAGTTATCCCTTATTAGTGTATAGGGTGTCTAGCAGCTTAGGCTGATAGATAATGGTAGCTTAGCAAAGCAGCTCAGGCTGAACTAGGAGACGTGTGAAGCTACTACAGTACCACTTAGTGTCATATGCACAATATCATAAGAAAACACAATACACAGTTATACTAAAAATAAAGGTACTTTATTTTTATGACAATATGCCAAAGTATCTTAGAGTGTACCCTCAGTGAGAGGATAGGAAATATACACAAGATATATATACACAATAGCAAAAATATGCAGTATAGTCTTAGAAAACAGTGCAAACAATGTATAATTACAATAGGATGCAATGGGGAAACATAGGGATAGGGGCAACACAAACCATATACTCCAAAAGTGGAATGTGAACCACGAATGGACCCCAAACCTATGTGACCTTGTAGAGGGTCGCTGGGACTATTAGAAAATAGTGAGAGTTAGAAAAATAACCCTCCCCAAGACCCTGAAAAGTGAGTGCAAAGTGCACTAAAGTTCCCCTAAGGACAAAATAGTCGTGTTAGAGGGAAAATGCAAGGAAAACACAAATCAGCAATGCAACAACGATGGATTCCTGACTGAGGGTACCTGTGGAACAAGGGGACCAAGTCCAAAAGTCACAAGCAGCTCGGAGATGGGCAGATGCCCAAGAAATGCCAGCGGTTGGTGCAAAGAAGCTCTTACTAGGCTGAAGAACTGTGAATACTGCAGGAACGACAAAGGCTAGAGACTTCCCCTTTGGAGGATGGATCCCCCACGCCTTGGAGAGTCGTGCAGAAGTGTTTTCCCGCCGGATGGACGCCAACAAGCCTTGCTACACGCAAATCGTGCGTTTGGCGTTTTTGGACGCTGCTGGGGCCCAGGAGGGACCAGGAGGTCGCAAATTGCACCTGCAGAGAGAGGGGACGTCGAGCAAGACAAAGAGCCCTCACTGAAGCAGGTAGCACCCGGAGAAGTGCCAGAAACAGGCACTACGAGGATGCGTGAAACGGTGCTCGCCGAAGTTGCACAAAGGAGTCCCACGTCGCCGGAGACCAACTTAGAAAGTCGTGCAATGCAGGTTAGAGTGCCGTGGACCCAGGCTTGGCTGTGCACGAAGGATTTCCGCCGGAAGTGCACAGGGGCCGGAGAAGCTTGCAAAGTCGCGGTTCCCAGCAATGCAGCCCAGCGAGGTGAGGCAAGGACTTACCTCCACCAAACTTGGGCTGAAGAGTCACTGGACTGTGGGGGTCACTTGGACGGTGTCGCTGGATTCGAGGGACCTCGCTCGTCGTGCTGAGAGGAGACCCAAGGGACCGGAAATGCAGCTTTTTGGTGCCTGCGGTTGCAGGGGGAAGATTCCGTCGACCCACGGGAGATTTCTTCGGAGCTTCTGGTGCAGAGAGGAGGCAGACTACCCCCACAGCATGCACAAGCAGGAAAACAGTCGAGAAGGCGGCAGGATCAGCGTTACAGAGTTGCAGTAGTCGTCTTTGCTACTATGTTGCAGGTTTGCAGGCTTCCAGCGCGGTCAGCGGTCGATTCCTTATCAGAAGGTGAAGAGGGAGATGCAGAGGAACTCGGCTGAGCTCATGCATTCGTTATCTGAAGTTCCCCCAGAGACAGAGACCCTAAATAGCCAGAAAAGAGGGTTTGGCTACCTAGGAGAGAGGAAAGGCTACTAACACCTGAAGGAGCCTATCACAAGGAGTCTCTGACGTCACCTGGTGGCACTGGCCACTCAGAGCAGTCCAGTGTGCTAGCAGCACCTCTGTTTCCAAGATGGCAGAGGTCTGGAGCACACTGGAGGAGCTCTGGACACCTCCCAGGGGAGGTGCAGGTCAGGGGAGTGGTCACTCCCCTTTCCTTTGTCCAGTTTCGCGCCAGAGCAGGGGCTAAGGGGTCCCTGAACCGGTGTAGACTGGCTTATGCAGAATTGGGCACCTCGGTGCCCAACAAAGCATTTCCAGAGGCTGGGGGAGGCTACTCCTCCCCTGCCTTCACACCATTTTCCAAAGGGAGAGGGTGTCACACCCTCTCTCAGAGGAAGTTCTTTGTTCTGCCATCCTGGGCCAGGCCTGGCTGGACCCCAGGAGGGCAGATGCCTGTCTGAGGGGTTGGCAGCAGCAGCAGCTGCAGTGAAACCCCAGGAAGGGCAGTTTGGCAGTACCAGGGTCTGTGCTACAGACCACTGGGATCATGGAATTGTACCAACAATGCCAGGATGGCATAGAGGGGGCAATTCCATGATCATAGACATGTTACATGGCCATATTCGGAGTTACCATGGTGAAGCTACATATAGGTAGTGACCTATATGTAGTGCACGCGTGTAATGGTGTCCCCGCACTCACAAAGTTCAGGGAATTGGCTCTGAACAATGTGGGGGCACCTTGGCTAGTGCCAGGGTGCCCTCACACTAAGTAACTTTGCACCTAACCTTTACCAGGTAAAGGTTAGACATATAGGTGACTTATAAGTTACTTAAGTGCAGTGTAAAATGGCTGTGAAATAACGTGGACGTTATTTCACTCAGGCTGCAGTGGCAGGCCTGTGTAAGAATTGTCAGAGCTCCCTATGGGTGGCAAAAGAAATGCTGCAGCCCATAGGGTTCTCCTGGAACCCCAATACCCTGGGTACCTCAGTACCATATACTAGGGAATTATAAGGGTGTTCCAGTAAGCCAATGTAAATTGGTAAAAAATGGTCACTAGCCTGTTAGTGACAATTTGAAAGTAATGAGAGAGCATAACCACTGAGGTTCTGGTTAGCAGAGCCTCAGTGAGACAGTTAGGCACCACACAGGGAACATATACATGCACACCTATGAGCACTGGGGCCCTGTGTGACAGGGTCCCAGTGACACATACATATAGGCCACAAACCTATGAGCACTGGGGTCCTGACTAGCAGGATCCCAGTGACACATAACAACCATACTGAAAACATGGTGTTTTCACTATGAGCACTGAGGCCTGGCTATCAGGATCCCAGTGAGACAGTGAAAACAGTGACAAACACCCTGACATACACTCACAAACAGGCCAAAAGTGGGGGTAACAAGGCTAGAAAGAGGCTACCTTCTCACACCGGTTTACCGCTGCCCCATTGAATCCTCCATGGCGGCGGAGCGCGCTCCGCCGCCATGGGGATTCAGACACCCCCTACCGCCATCCTGTTCATGGCGGGAAACCCGCCATGAACAGGATGGCGGTAGGGGGTGCCGCGGGGCCCCTGGGGGCCCCTGCAGTGCCCATGCCAATGGCATGGGCACTGCAGGGGCCCCCGTAAGAGGGCCCCACAAAGTATTTCAGTGTCTGCTTTGCAGACACTGAAATACGCGACGGGTGCAACTGCACCCGTCGCACCCCTGCAACTAGGCCGGCTCAATTCTGAGCCGGCGTCCTCGTTGCAGGGGCATTTCCGCTGGGCCGGCGGAAATGTTTGAATGGCCGCCGCGGTCTTTTGACCACGGTGCGGTCATTTGTCGGCGGTACCTTGGCGGACGGCGGATGTCCTGAAATGTTCTGCTGAAACTTTGACTCTTTGTCTTGACTGTTTACAATAATTGCTTAGAACTTGCCTCCGCACCATGTGCCTCTTCAACAAAAAAACAAAAACAAATGTAAAGCCCACCACTCTCATGCAAGGTGTTACCTTAAGATGAGTTAGCAAGCCCATAATGGGGGTCATTCAGACCTTGGCGGACGGCGGAGGCCGTCCGCCAAGGTACCGCCGACAAATGACCGCACCGCGGTCAAAAGACCGCGGCGGCCATTCAAACATTTCCGCTGGGCCGGTGGGCGCTCTCCAAAAGAGCGCCCGCCGGCCCAGCGGAAATGCCCCTGCAACGAGGACGCCGGCTCAGAATTGAGCCGGCGTAGTTGCAGGGGTGCGACGGGTGCAGTTGCACCCGTCGCGTATTTCAGTGTCTGCAAAGCAGACACTGAAATACTTTGTGGGGCCCTCTTACGGGGGCCCCTGCAGTGCCCATGCCATGCCATGCCATGCCTGCGGCACCCCCTTCGCCAGGATGCGAAACATGTTGACCCATGAGAGGTTAGACTTTGGAGATTTCCCAGACTCCTCTCTTTGAGATATAAAATCAAATTGTTTCCACTATAAGAGTGATTGATCTTAATTTCTTTATTCACTCTTCTGACTTTGTTTTTTAACCTTGGCCCTGACCGTCCATCTGGTCCAATAAAATCTACTGTCTCAGTGGCGGTTTTGAGAGTCAATTTTAAACCACATTCTTCTCTGATCTCCGTCGACACTTTATTCACCTTTGGGGTCACGGCACCACCACATAAAAAGATCTCCGGCAAAGAGCCTCCCCATTAGGGGTGGTGCCCGTCAGACATTGTAGCGCCGGTCTGACGAGGAGCAGTGCCTATGATGAAGCATGACACCCTACGGGTGTGTGAGGCCTCTTGCTCCTAGAATTTAGGACCCCGGTCACTATTTCCTGTTTTACATGGTTGGAACAGTGTATTACTAATTTTTTGGTGTTTCCATTTGGAGGATATACACTGGACCATAATTCCTCCTGATCCCTCCCTAATTTTGAGTTTATTAACTTTATCCACAAAACATCAGATTTACAGGAGTCATCTATACATGTACAGAATGAAAACAACATTGCCTGAACATGCTAATTGGGCAGGAATGTCCACTGCAAGATATACAGTCACATTGCCCTATTCTGAGTGTCAGACTGTGAGTACCTGGCATCCCAGTTTTCGATTTTGACACTAGACTCAAGCTAATCTAGCATATGTGGGGAGGCCTATTCTGTCCATTAATATGACTGAGGTCCTGTGCCCATCCTATGACCTGGAGGGGCCCACCAAGCATGCCATGAGTTTGCTGACAATGGTCTACTGACCCTATCACAGGTTTAGCATATAGATCGGTGGGGCAGCATTACATGTTTTGTGAATCCATAATCATGACCAGACATTTTATCTGTGTCACTGGAATGCCGGCATATTTTTCCCCTCTTGTGTAAATGTCTTCTTCAATGCTTTAACCCTAATCCTTTGGCTAACGTCCCAAATATATGTTATGCATGTTTATGTATGTGCATATATGTAATATGTGCAGCGTAACAGAGGCCTGTGGGTTCCAGTATGGAAGTACCTAGCTTGCTCCTGAGCACAAGATGGAGGTGAGAAAGTTTTCTTAGACAATGCAGATGTTTTGTTGACATTCCTGACGATGGAGGCAGGAGAAGTAGACAATGAAGGGTGAAGGATGAGACAAGACAGCTTTAGCAATTCACTTTTGTCCCTTATGCTTAGAGGACCTGCTGATTAGTGTTTCTGTAGCCCTGCCATTTGGAATCTGGTAAGGTTGAAGGGTGGGATTGAAGTCTGTTGTTGAGGATGAAAAGGAATTTTTAGGTAAGGCCAGTCTTCAGTATTCTTCGTAGTCACTGTTCAATGTGGCTGTTGATAATCCAGGTATAGAAACCTATGTGCCTCTGTTGTGAGTACCTCAGGCTGGAGACTAACCTGCTACGAGGAGCATCACTCTAGACAAAGGCTTTGCCTGGATAACAGTTTAAAGAGGACTCTTGAAAGAACAACCCCAAACCATGTTCTGAGATTGCCCACTGAAAATTCAAACCCCTGGTCTGCTTTGACTGTATTCAAGTGAGGGCCACTGACCCCCTTATTGTTCAAGTTCCAAGTCCTCTTTGACCAAAGAAAGGAGGGCCCTACAGTGTACTCTGAGGCCTGCTGTGGACCCAGAGCCTGTCTCTGACAGCCAGCTTCACAGAGAAGAGAGCATATCACCTGAATTCTTGGCTACCTGGAAGATCTGTATCTGACCTCAAGCACCTGGAAGCCAACCTGTGTGCCTTCTGAGATAGGGAAAGATCCTGTCAAACCTGCAGAAGGTGTGACTGTCCAGGCAGTGTCAGAAACAATAAGACATTGGTGCTGAGGTTGAACTAGGATAGAGGAGACTGCAAGGAGAGACTGGCAAGCCTAAAAGTATGGGCTCCATCTCTTCAATAGTGTGTTTCCAAAGTGGGAATCGCTGATCAGCAGCTAACCTTGGTGCAATAAGAATGATAAAAACAATTGTGGCCAAGTTCGCAGCACAGTGAAAACCTGTGCCCATGGTGGCCGCTGCTATTGAAACCAAGACCTGTGCCTTTCAGCACTGCTGTATTTAAAAAGTGCACATCATGGCTACCAGCAGGCCACTGTATCTCGACTATGCAGCACCCCATCTGCAATTCAACCCCAAGTGACACAGATATCGGAGAGATTGGAGACTCATGCAAAGGACATGGTGACCTGCTCACAGCCAGACTGCATCTAGGGCACTGTATTGAACTGCTCACAAGCATTAACGGGTAATAGGAAAGTGAGATACTGCCCTGATTTTTTTGTATCTCTCGGCAGCATATGTCACAGTCAATCATGATATCCTCATTGACTGTCCTTTCTCCATCGGCATTAGGGGACAAGCACTTACCCTTCTTAAATCTTTTCTCACTGATAGTGAACACTTTGTTGCTGTCCAATAATTCAATTCATCCACTTTCACTCTATCATGTGGCACCCCCCAGGGTTCCTCTTTAAGCCCTACCCTTTTTAATATCAATGTAACTCCCCTGGCCAAACTGGTCATGTCATTCGGGGTCCTCAGTGGTATCCCATGCCGATGACCCCCGAATTGTGGTAGCAGTTGCCAGTGACCCAGCAGGCACAGCTACACACTTCCACAACTGCATGCTCCAGGTTGGAAAAATGGATGTCCCGTAATTGTTGAAAGTGAAACTCTGGCAACACGGAGGTACTGCCTTTTGGAAGGAACATTTCCTTTTGGTTTCAGTCATGGTGGCCCGAAGAACTCAGCGTTCTCCCTACACCAGTTACAAAGGTTAAGAACCTTATGTAGTGTTCAACAATAAACTGTCTTTTAAGGGCCATGTCAACTCTATCACCTCAGCTTCTTTTTATACCTTGAATCTTCTTAAAAAGATTTCCCCCTTTATACAATTGAATCTACAGAAGACCATGATATCAGCCCTCATCCTGTCAAAAATCGATTATTACCATGCCTTATTTGTTAACATCCAGAAAAAAGGCCTCAGTAAAATTCAGATTCTTCAAAACGTGGCTGCTTGCCTACTCTTGGGCATTCTCAAGCATGAATCCATATCTTCTGTATTCACCCGTTTCCATTGGCTCCCTGCCAAGAACAACATAGATTTTAAGGCCCTGTGTATTGCCTTTAGGGTACTTCACAACACTGGCCCCCCTACCTCAAGCCACGTTTCCTCTGGTATGTCCTGCCGAGATTGCTCTGCTTTGCTGAGGCCTACAATCTTGTCATCCCAGAATTTAAAAATTCCCAATGGGATAGAAGAAGCTTTGTGGGTGGCACATCCAGACTTTGGAACTCCTTCCTTCTTGAACTGAAAAGAAAGACTGATCTGCTTGCTTTTAGGAGGGCCATGAAAACCTGGCTTTTAATGTATAGCTCCTTCTCTACCTGTAGCCCCCTCCACTCTAGTAGGATACCTTCTCAGAGATTAGCACCTAGACACCCCAGGCTACTATTGCACTCTATAAGTTGCTTTTTCATTTTAGAGTGTTATTCCAAGATGCAGGAGCCCAAGTGCCAGTGTATATTATTGTACCTCCAGAGTGATGACGCAGTGGTGTCTGAGCCTGTTTATGTTTTTTCTTCCCCATTGCAGAACCCGCCCACCCCATTTCTGGCACTTCAATAGATGTATTGGTTGCTACCCTCATTGCCTATAGTCTGATGCCCCAAAAGCATTCTGCCAATCCCCTCCCCGCACCAACACAGCCTCAGTTCACACCCTCCAACTACATCGGCTCCTCTGCAATGGCTCCTCCTCTGCACCAGCCCCAAGAGCCTCAGCTCGCTCTCTCCTCCAGTAGCAGCTCCTGCAGCACACTTCCACTATGGAGTTCATTGGGGTATAGATGCTGCTCTACATCATGGCTTCAGGAGTGGCAAAACCAGGTCTGGCCACAGGTGACCATGTACCCAATTCCTTTGCCGCAGTGTTGTAACAAAGGCCACTCCAGTGCCCCTACTGCAGGGGGGCCTCTGAGCACCAAGGGCCCTCTCAGCACAGTACCCTGGCCTGAGAGCTCCTGAATGAGTTCAGAGAGGAGCCCCTACATGTACTTTGCAAGAGGGCCCTCTCAACTTTCTTTAAACCACTGCACAGCAGCCATTCAGAAGGACAACAGGAATCAGGTACAGGCCCAACACGTACATCTCTTAGTCTGTGCCTATCTACCCTGCACCCTTAGGCTACAGTTCCCACTCAAGTCTCATGTCTGCCCACAGCCTCAGATACTGTGCTTCACCCTTGCCCTGTAGTGCCTGCTTCCCCTCCTGCATCCTTCACCTGTATTACCCTTCTGTACCGCATCTCCACTCCCTCCCAGCTCAACCCCACAGCCTGAGACTGATCTCACTTACCACACCACACCAACCCATAAAGTCCCAGCCCAAACTCCCTCAATCATCCAACAATCACCATACATTCTTTCCTCTTGCACTTGCCTAGTTGCAGATGAAACTGAATAGTCATCTAGTACTACACAAAGAGCAGATATTCAGTGGGTGCATTTGTTGACATATGTGCATGTTCAAAAGTGTTGGGCAATTTAACATGTGTTGTGTGTTTAAGTACTGCATGGCAAAGTATTGTGAGTGCAGGCATAGCAGGTAAGTGCTGAGTGAAAGGTGTGCCCATGTTAGTGCAGGACTGATTGGCGTGCCCACGTGAGAGCTGAGTGACCAGTGTGTGTACATGTGAGTGAAGGATGAGCTGTGTAATGGATGAGTGGATTTCCATGTGAGAGGGTGATTGGTGAACCTCTATAAGTACAGTGTGCTAAGTGTGAGCTGTGTAAATCCAGGACGACATATCCCTTGGCCCTCTGTTATTGACGCTTGGTATGTGGGATTTTTGGTGTAATTTAAACTAGGATTTTTATGACGTCAATCTGAGAAGTAAGGCAGAGAAAATACATTATCAGCTGATCCTGCATCAAATTCTCAGCTTTTTGGACATGCCTGAAGTTACTTTTCTAGCGGTGGGAGAGCCAATGAAGGCCAAAGTCACATGCTGAGCTCTGACTCAGAAAAATATATTCTTGGAACTTTGAGCAAAAAACGAAGTTGCTGTGCTGTGTTGCTTCACAAGGAGAGAGCAGGACAGTGCCATATCTATTAGGATCTGGTGCTTTCCTGCACTTTCACTGGAGCTGGGGCACATTCAGGCTGCCTAGAATGACAGACACACGCACACATATGTATGATAGTGCAAAGGTGCTTGCGTCATGTCTAGCATAGGTTTTGTATTGGAAGGGTATCATTCCAGTACAACATAAATACCATGCTTAGAAAAACTATAAAGGTTTTCCCACTTTGGATGTGTGCTGTACAGTGCAAACCCACATGCAAAGTCAGAACAGTTTGGAGAAATAAAAACATTTCTCCTTTTTAACATCCGCCTCAAATAGATATTATTTTTGGTGCAACACACTCTCTACTATTGCCAGTAGACAGGGCTTTACATGAAAAACCATTGAGCCATGTGACATCCAATGCCAGTGGAACACTCTTTTATGCAAAGTAAAGCAAAGCAGCGCTGCTTTGTGTTACTTTTAGGCAACTTTGGAAAGCTGAAAAGTAAATCCCATAAAAACATTTTACAATAGTTTGAGTCACTTTTGTGATGCAAATCTGGCACAGAATGTTAGTAAATCTGCGCCTAAGACGTCTGGTAAATGCCATTTAATGCAGCAATTAATTTGTAGTTTTCTAACGTGAAACACTTTCATATTAAAGTAATATACTTTTTGAATTTTGAAGTTTCTTTAGCACATTTTTATATGATGATTTACATAAAATGCAGATGGCTCAGTTTGTGTTATGGTGCTTAAAACAAGCCATATTATTTTCTTAGCTCTGTGTTTGCATTCCCCTTTAATTTTTTGTTTGCCTATCCGTACATTTTCCCTGACATATATTATCTTGCTTTGGCAGCAACAGCTCATAACAAGAGTCAGGGCAGCAGGGACATAGGAAGAAGTAAAAACACAAAGACTACTTAATTGATGCTCTTTTGAAAACCTGTAAAATACTTTGAATATGTGTGAGGCATCAGCCCCAGCCCATCACAGCTCCAGTGCCTTTGGAAGCTACAGCTGCATCAGCCCGGGCTACGGTAACCGACGGCGGGGTCTAAAGCCCTTTCAGCCCAATGGGTATTGTGCGACTGTCTATGTTCATCGAAATTCTCACTTATAACATATGTTTGAGAATCTACTCAAAAGGGGCAGGATGAAACAAAGAAAATAAGTGGGAAAAGGAAGTGCAGCTAGATACTTTGGTAAATAGCAACCCCTTGTGAAATTGCAATTTTGAACTGTCTATATCGCCTATGATTTTTAAAAAGGTTTTAGGAGAATTGTGCTGAAATGTGCATCATTTTGCTGCCATTTCTTCAAAATTGCTCTTGAGTCTTTGAACTTGCAATGCTCCTCAGCAGTGTCAGGCTTATTTATCATGTCATGAAAGTTCATGAGTGCCGTTTCGGAGACTTTTTATCAATATTAAAAGTGAATACTGTGTTGAAAATGCATTGTTTGACCTTGTTTCTTCAAAATGTTCCCAGGGGTTTATCCCCATGACCTACCTAAAGACAGGCCAGCTCGCTCACTGTGCTTGCTGCATTTCAGTCAGTGAGCAATGTCAGTAGTTTAAGGGAGCATTGCCAGTGATTGATCTGGATGGCAGAAACAAGTGGCGACCTCATAAAGAAAGCTGGGCACCACCACTTGTTTTATTTTTCACAAACTAAACACTGCTTGAGGTTGCCTCCCTTGCAGTGCTTGAATTGCAAAACATTACTCCACAAACTCATAAATTGGGGGGTGAAACTGTGATAGATGAAAAGAGGTGGAGTCATGAGGGGTGGAGCTTGAAAAGCAGTGTCTGACAGTCAACTTATGCACTTATTTTTAAACAAAGCTGCTGCAAATAAATTGATAACCAGGACAAATGTGACAGCAAATCTGTTCTAGCTTACTTGATTACCAAAGAGGTTTCATTTTAAATTATCTTACAGGGTTCAGGCACAGCTGCAGAGATATTTGTGTGCCCAGCAATTTTGAGGGGATTATAGTAGCGGTAAGATAACTTTGATAGTTAATACAGTTCTGGGTTTTGTGAAATCGCAGTCTTCACTCATAAAATAGCCTAGAGTGTTAATGTGCCTGCTGTAAAGCACATCATTTACCATGCAGATCACATTTTATTTTATGAGAATTGGTAAGTTATAGGTTTTTGACACTGAGACCATTTTTTTACTTCCACTTCATAAGTGACTGTCCTTCTAATAGCAAGTGATCCATTTACTGACATCATTGACTCTCATGCAAACTGTAAGTCGCGGGTTTGTATCCTTACTGTTTTATCCCAATCTGTTCTTATTCTGAACTTCAAAGAAGGGCTTCTTTGGGAATTAATAAAGGCTTTACTTTGTGTTTCTCCAAACCATTCACTGTTAACATATAATATCTATAAATATGTATGATATGTGATTCCCCTTATAACCCTCATTGTCTTAGCTAACATTTTCTCTACATTGATTTACAAACTTTCATGATTTATTGTGTATCTGTGTGTGATTTAAGCTTCTCTAACACCTTACACTGGGATGAGTAGTGCTATAAAAAAACTAAATAAAAGCTAAATTAGCGGGTGCCAATTAAAATATTATTAGTGTAATTAGTCACAACTATAGATAAAGCTTGCATTTATAAATCACTTGCACATCTCTGACACAGGAGGATTGAACAAAGACAAACTTCTGCCTGTCATGGTTTCTCTAAAGTACTTGTGAAGAGATAAGCTATGTGCCTTTGTTTCCGTATAATCCATTAGCATCTAGGTGCTAGGCTACAGATGGCTCCTAGCCAGGATACTGCTTGAGCTAAAGAAGGGCTGATGGCCCTTTAAATCTGGCCATTGTTTGTGCCCGGCAGGAATAAAAATAAGAAATGCTCTATCTTGGAAATGGCCCTTTTTGCAGGGTCACCCCAAACTCTTTGCCTTCCTCCTCCTCTTTTACTGACCTCGTTTTTGTTGACTTTAGGACTCTGAGCATTTTACCACTGCAAACCAGTGCTAGAATGCATATGCTTTCTCATATAAACATGGTAGCATTGATTTATACTCAATTGGCATATTTAATTTATTCATATGCCCTAGTAAAGTGCACTACATGTGCCCAGGGACTATAAATTAAATATTACTAGTGGATCTGCAGCACTAATTGTGCCACACACTTAATCAGCCCCTTAACCATGTTTCAGGCCTTCCATTGCAGACCACGTGTGTGTGGTTTTAAGCTGCCATGTCGACTAGGCAAGGTTCACCATTTCCAGACTCAAACATTCCTTTTTATTACATATACATCACACCTGGGGTAGGCCCTAGATATCCCAGAGGGCAGGGTGCAATAAATTCATAAAGCAGGACATGTACTTTTAAGTTTTACATGTCCTGGTAGTGAAAAACTCTTAAATTAATTTTTCACTACTGTGAGGACTATTTCTCTCAGGTGATAACATTCGGATTATCTTATTACATCTTATAAGTGTAATTCCTAATCTAGAAGAGATACGTTTGTCAGGTTTGGTGTTTATGGACTCACAATTTAAAAACGCAACGATTTTAAATAGTAATTCACAAAATGCCACTTTTAGAATTTTGCATTTTCTTATTTTAGCCCTCTGCCTGTCTCTGCATACACATCCGGATGGGTGACAGCAGGACTCTTGTGCATTCCCTTCTGACAGTCACACACAAAGGGGACTTAGGTGTGACTGATGGGTCATCCACAAACTGACGGGCCATCCTTGGAAGGAAGAGAGGGAGGAGCAGACACTTACACCTGAATGAACTGTGCCCTGATCCCAAACAAAGAGTTGCATAACCCCCTATAGTGAGTCTGGAGAAAGGGCAGGAAGGCCAGGGATTCTGTGTACTTCAAAGGTCTCTCTTTGAAGTCAACCCACTTCAAAGGCACAACCGGGTAGTAGTACTGGATCTATGACCCCACCAACTCAGTACACTTCTGGACCTGTTAGCTACTCTGCCAAGAAGGAAGACATTGCAGCTGAAAGGACTGTCACTCTGCTGGAATCTGCTGAACTCCTGCTCTGCCATGCTGATCAACTACCCTCCTTGCCTGCTGGTGAGAAGGATTGGACGGAATCTCTCCAACCCAGAACCAAAGTGACGCCAAGGGCTTGATGGCTTGCCTCTTGTTCTTCTGAAGTCTCAGGTACACAAGAGACTTCTAACACACTTACCACAGCTCCTGGACCCGTCTTCAACCAGCTCCTTACCCTCAAGTGGTGCCTCTCCAGTCGTGGGCCCTTGAAATTGGTATTTGGCTCCTAAAGACAATCTTTTGGGTATTTCACACTGGAGCTGTGCTGCTTGCCCAAAAAACCAGTGCCAGCCACTGCAAGTTTGTCTCTTCACATGGGAAGCATTGCCACTCATGACCGGGAGGCTCCAGTGCACCCGTCTGTGTCACCTGGCTGCCTCTTCGTGCCCGTGGTCCACTGCCAGCAACACTTTCCTTGCTCCCTGGGAACTTCTTCACCATGAACTGGACTATTGGCTCAATGCTTGAGAAGGTAAAACTTCAGCAGTACTTGTCTGGGCTGTATCCGACCCATGCTCCATCACGGTTGGCCTGAATTTTTCAATTTAACCCTGTCTTGTGTGACCAGAAATCCCCGGTTGGTGCTTTATGTTTTGAAGCACTATAATGCATTTTAATTGTTGAAAATATATATCTTAACTTTTACTTATTAGATTTTTTGTCGTTTTGGTCCTGCTTTGTTCATTAAATTAAACTCTATTTTCTAACCAAGTATAGTGTCTTTTTGTGTGGTGTTTTTACTGTTTTACTGCTTGAACTGTTGCCCAAATACTTAACACATTGCCTCTTAAGTTAAGCCTGACTGCTCTGTGCCATGCCACCAGAAGGTGACCACAAGTTAACCTAGGGTTTGTGTGTGACTTACCCTGACTAAGATTGTGGTTCCTGCTTGGACAGGGTGCATACCTCTGCTAAACAGAAACCCAAGTTGTAACACCCAAGCAGGTTGCTTCCCAAAGAAAAAGCAGACCATGTTGGTCCGCTACCAGGACAAATTCAGCACATTTCCCTGGGTCCGCCGGATCCCAGATCTGGCCCACAAAAAGCTGCATAAACAGGGATCCAGCACGATCCCCAAACTTTCCAGCACTGCTCCCTTGTTTGATGAGCTTGCCAAACCTGTAGATGACTAAAACCATGCACAGCCACCAGATTCGATCTGGAAGTCTACACTGTAAACATTTTCAAATCATCGGGATGTACATAGGGTGGCAATGGTTTCACGCTAGGTGGCTGTGTGAAAAGTGGACATCATGAGAGTAGGCAGCATGGACGTCATTTAGGGGTCGCCAGGGATCTCCCAGATTGACACTTGAGACCCTATATTATTCACTATTAGTGCAATAAAAGGAAGTACAGTTAGCTGGAAAATGTACCTCCTTGGTAGCAGGGGTACATAAACACACTTTTAAATGCATGTTGAGTGCAGGTTTGCAGAAGAGAGTGTGTTTATGTGAGAGAGAGAGTGTGTATGAGTGAATATGGGTGTATGTTTAAGCATGTGTGTGTGAGTGAAAGTAAAGATGGAAGGCTGTGTGATGTCACTTCCGCTACCCGTGGCATTTTGATGAGTTGACGTCCATGGTGGGCAGGTTTGCTTCTGTTTTTCACAAAGCCCAGGGATGAGGAAATACACTTTAACTGCGATAAAAATGGTATCGCGGCAGAGAATAGTAAGAAAGCATGTCAAAGAGACTTGAACAGGTTCCCATTTGTATAGGGGTCAAAATAAAAATTATCTACATACATGAGAGGGGATTTATGGCTGTAAAAATCAGATGTGTGAAAATATCAATGAGGCACCTTTCCATTTTACCTTTGGTACTTCTCTGTAAATCTTTTTCTGTGCTGCTTCTAATCTGCCTGCACGTGCACCATCCTTGCTTGAATAATTATTCTTTTAAACGGAACCCAACCACCTGCATCAATGTTCATTATTATACATTATGCTGAGTCATTAAAGGACCATTTACCTTCTAATATAGTTTAACTGCTGCTTGGCAGGTAGGGTATGTGCTAGATCACACACAATTATGGTACTTGCCAACGTATAGGAGAGAGACAAGGTTCGGAAAAACACTGTTGGAGCCGTCATTTAAGCTGTGCCTGATTCGTATCTGAAAGCTATGTGTATTCAGCTGATTGAACTAATACATAGGTAAATAATACACTTGTAACAGAATCTACAGAAATAAAGAACAGCCTCCAAGGACCAAAGCCTGTTTATCCTCTTAACTATTTGGGGTAGTTTGTACTTAGGCCTAAATAACTTTTTTTCCACATAAGGCATCCAAGCCGAATTTGCACTATTGTAACATCACAGGGATTCTAAAAGTGGAAATTCCCATGGAGAAAACCAAGAAAAAGGCCAAAATATAGCTAAATTTTCAGTTTTTGGGGTCAATGGGAAAAAAGTGCTCTGCAAAAAAGAACTAAACTTTTGCAATGCTAAAATCATCATCTTCCCAGCTTTCAGAATCATGGATTAATGTCCAGAATAAATATTTTTTTTACCACAGTTTTGGTATTTATCTAAGAGGTAGTTCAGTTTTTAAGAAGTCTTGGACTTGTAACCTACTTCCAGCTTGTGATGGAAACAGGTATGAAAGCCTTGGGTGATCCTGGAGAGATATACATTTCTGAAAAGTAGTCAAAATTCAGAGATCATTTATGTAGATCCCTAAACGTTTTCCCAAAGAAGGTAACTGTTAAAATAAAAAAACTATAAACAAATGGAAGGAAAAAGTAGCCGCTGTGTCAACGTTTTCATCTGTAAATTCTGTCACAATGGGCGATTTACAAAAACAGTACAACAGTAAGTCCACTATTCCTTTCTGGTTGTGGGGATATATAGGGTTTATAGGTTGTCCAAGAGCCCAAGGTACTCTGTGCCAACCACTCAGCTGCACCATACAATGATCTTTCATTGTGCGAGTATAGAACAATTCATATGGTAAAATATAAAGAGTGAAAAATGAGTATGAAGGAAACCTATGTATACTAGCATGTGATTCAGACAGCAATTTGCAAAATACCTTCCTTCTTACACATTGGCTTACATTTGGAAAGCACACTTGCGAAGAAATTCAATTGGCAATAACAAACATTCTACTATTCTATATTCCCACATGCCTTCCAATAAACATTGTACCCTTCTTTTATGGCTGGGCTTACTACTTGTGACACAATGCACCCCAAAATGCAACCTAGAGGCATATTTTACCCAGCAGAATCCATGTTTTTTTACAACGTTGGTAGCTGTGGATTTTGACCCTAGCATAGCTGCAGCTCAGGAAAACCTATCACACACAGGCACTTCTGAAAACTAGACCCCTGGGGCTGTCTTGGATGGTGTGAATGATGTGGTCTAACAAGACATTTTTACCCAGAAGTGTTTGCAAACCACAAATGTTGGCTAAAAACTTACATTTTCCTCACATTTCTGTAATGAAAAGTTGTGAAATCTGTGGGGAGCAAAGAAATCCTTACACCCAGCATTCTCCAAGTATCTTAATATAAATGGTATCTCACTAGTATGGGTAGGCCTAAACCCCACAACAGAAAAAGGCCCTAAACACAGCATGGAAACATCAACATTGTGCACTGAATGGCAGCTCTTTTTATGCAATTCAGTTAGCAGTGGAACTTGGGGTGCAGCTCAGTCGGCACCTAGTTAAAACTTCCAAACCGTCACACCTCCAAAAACTAGACACTCAGGAGAATTTATAGTGGCATGACTTGCGTGGCTTTACCCATCTGCCCATGCAAACCTCAGACTCTGGCTTAAAACACACATTTTCCTCACTTTTCTGTGGTGGAAAGATCTGGAATCTGCAGGAATCCACATATTTTCTACCACCCAGTTTTCCCTCAAGTCTCTTGATAAAAATGGTACATCATTTGTATTGGTGGCCCTAGCCCCTGTGACAGGAAAAAGCCCAAAATGTAACGATGATTTAGAAATTCTGATTGTTCTGTTTGGTTCAGCTACAGTGAGCAGATTAAAGCCCCTGCTACCTCATTTAGACATTGGACTAAACACAATCCCACCACCTTCTGCAATCATCTTCAGAACAATGTTACTGGTTTAGCGGGTTCTATTGAAAACTCTGTGAGGAAAGTCAAGAGTTGGATTACGTCAGTGTTTGATAGACTGATATCAGAGGCATTAGCCACTGAAGGCAAAGTACATTCACTTGCCCCGTGGTTCAGTCAACAACTCACAGGACAGAAGAAGAGTTGTAAGCACTTGAAGTGTGCATGTTGCAAGCACTATAATCACGACAATTAAATTAGATATAGAGAAGAATGTCAAATGTTATACAGCATATCCTGAAGCTCGCTCAGTCTTCTATGCTGAAAAAACAGTGCCCACAACTCTTCAAATGAGCTTTTTTTAAAAGTCAATTTTCTAATACACCAACCACACCTGGCACCACAACTTCCTCTTTCACAAGCTAAATGTAATGAACTTGAGGGTTTCTTCAGAAGGGTAGCTGATATTTACGCCTTCTTTGATGAAATGATAGAGGAGGTTACATTTACTGTTCCAATCCCTTTTCCAGAGCCAACATTATCTTCATTTAGCCTGATTAATTAGGTAAACATTGAGGCTCTTTTGAGCACCACAAAATCTTGGACTCCTGCTGACTGGGTGCCTGCATGGATTCTCAAAATGGGTAGTTTCATTCTTTCTCCTTTTTTGGATCGATCTCTGGAATATGTCCATTGTGAATGCCACCGTTCTGTCAGTGTGGAAACATGTATTGATTGTTCCTCTGCTTAAAAAGCCTCTCATGGATGGATCTATACTTGAAAACTATCAGCCAGTTTAGCTCTACCTTTACTACCAAAGATTCTTGAAAAGTAAATAAACTTTCAATTATCTAAACATCTAGAACTTATATTTACGTACTTTAGCGGACTTTGTGGAGGCATTCTGTCTTAGTTTGTTATCGTATACTGATGACATCCAGGTTGTCATCTCTTTATTTACAGCTGAGGACAATAGGTTGGCAAATCTTAGACATCTTAGACTGTGCCTTATCACTGTGGCTCGATTGGTGGGGAATAACTGCCTCAAATGAAATAGCAATCAAACAGAATTTCTTGTTATGGGGAAACAGTTGCATTTTTGGGGCCTATAATAGTGACTGTAAGAGCTGGGGCCACTTCCTACTCCAATGCAGCTTGTTAAAGATCTCAGAATGTGTTTGGAAAGCAACATTTTGATAGACTTTAAAATAAATTGGATCTTAAGTGTGTGAGTCTTCTCAAATGCACGAGAAAGATTCTTTGCTCCTCCCCATTTCCACTTGATGGGCAGTTCTCTGTGCACTTATCATCTCTCTCGTGAACTATGGCAATGTGCTGCACCGGGAGGATTCTGAGTCATCTTTGAAGAGGCTTCAGATTATTCAGAATGCTGCAGCTCATTTTCTTTCTCATGTTCCAAGGAATGTTTCTGTTTCTTCGAGACTTTGAACCCATCATTGGCTTACTGTTGAGAAATGTTTTTAGTTGAAAAGGTTATGCTTTATGTATGAAGCCATGACTCAGACTGGACCCCAACATTTAAGAAGTCCATACCCCGAAAATTGCCTTTTTTGTGTGTATCAGAATTTCACTGTGATTTCACAAGTTTATTTGGTAAGACAGCGAGATCACTCTTTCAAATATGTTGAGCCTAAGCCGTGGAACTCTCTGCTCTCCTAACTAAGACTCTGCACTGAACATTTTAGATGCTTCACAAAACGGGTTCTGTAGCGGACATAGCATGAAATCAGCTTTGGTGGCTGTGGTAGACTTTGTTTCTATATTATGCTGGATTTATCAGCAACAGTTGATACAGTATCCCCAACCCGCCTGCTGCATAGATTGCACCAGGTGGGGATAGGGGACGCCGTACTGGCTTTACTGAGTTCATTTCTCACTGATGGAACGCATACAGTCGGCTGTGGAAAATTTTAGCCCTCCCCTTCCGACTTCCATGTGGTGTTCTACAGGTGTCTTCATTAAGCCCCGCGTTACTCAATTGTGTGGCTCCATTAGCCAACCTGGTGTAATCTTTCGACTTCTAGGTACAATCCTATTCTAAGGTCTCACAGATCATTATCTTGGTTCCTGATGATATAGAAGCTGTGGCGGAAAGGTTCAAGAAATGTATGTTCAACATTAGTAGATGGATGAAGGAGAATTGCCTTAAACTTAAAGCTGAAAAAAGAGCTACTAGTTTTTGGTTAACAGAATTTGGTATGGTCGTAGATGTGGTGGCCAGAGACATGCAGCTAGCCCCCCAACCCTACAGTTACTGCAAAGAACTTAGGAGTAGTTTTTGGTAACAAAATGGCTTTTGATTCCCAAGTAAATAGAACTACTAGTACTTGTTTTTGTATTATTAAGATGTTGAGGAAAATATTCCCTTTTATATCTTCTGAATTTATAACAGCCATAGGTATCTCTTTGGGCACCTCGAGGCTTGACCACTGCAATGCATTGTATCTCAACATCAACAAATCCCTCCTTAGACAACTTCAGGTGATTCAGAAAATGGGGCGGCTCACCTGGTCTTAAACCCTCTAAAGCGACTCTCAGTGAGTAAGGGCCTTCATGCTCTTCATTGGCTCCCAATCCCTCGGAGAGAACAATTTAAAGCCCTCTGTATGGTGTGCAAGGCCTTTCATCTGAAAGGACCACGTGCTCTGAAGTCCATATTTCATTGGTTTCATTCCAGAAAGACGATTAAGATCTTCCCACACAAGGAAGGTGTACATCCCAAGGTACAGGAAGGCTCGATAGGTGGCCGCACTTTCACTATTGCAGCAGCCAAACTTTGGAATGAGTTACCTTCTCAGATAGCCAGCAAAGATTCTCACCTGGCCTTATGGAAGCAACTGAAGACATGGTTGTTTTCTATTTCCTAAATCTCCCTTCTTTGAAGGTGCTTCTAACTGATAGTTCAGAGCTTTTACTCCTAATGGCATAGTGCGCTTGATACAACGCAAATACACCTGTTGGACCTCCTTTGTTCTGTTATGCCTGTTCTGGAAAGCCCCTTTGAGTAGCCATGCATTTTATAAAGTGCCATAACACTACACAACACAACACTACACATAAACTAAACATAAACTTAACTAACCATAAACCAAAGTAAACATAAACTAACCTGAACACAAATTAAGATGAACTAAACATATACTAAACATGAACTAAACATAAACAAAACATAAACTAAACCAAACATAAACCAAACTAAACATAAACATAAACTAACCATAAACTAAAAATAAAATAAACTATACATAACCAACTGTTTCCACTAAATAACAACCAATTTTTGCAATTTTGTTAGCCTTTGATTTCGGTCCTTAGCTCAGCCGGCACCTAGGAAAACCCTGCCAAACTGCACATTTCACAAAACTAGACACCCAGGAAAGGCCAGGGTGGTGTGACTTGCATGGCGCTCACCAGGTTTTCATACGCAGAAGCCCTTGCAGATCTCAAACTGCAGCTAAAAGCACAAATTTTCCCCACATTTCTGTGATGGAAATTTCGGGAGCACTGTTTCCCAAAGTCTCCCAATAAAAATAGTATCTAACTTGTGTGGTTGGCCATAGTACTCACAACAGGAAGGGGCCCAAAACACATCATGGAAATTAATCCTTTTTTTGCGATTTGGTTAGCTGTGGATTTTGGATCTTAGCTCAGCCGGCACTTAGGGAAACCTACCAAACCTGCTCCAGGATGTTTTGACTTTCAGGACTCTTACCAGGTTTTCTTTAGGGCATAACTCTTGCAGTTCTCTATAGCATAATCAAGCTGAATTACCTATGAATTCCATGAGACTGTACTTGAATTACGAATTATTATAGTACTTCTGCATTTAGCACTATTTCTTAGCACATAAATTCCCCCTTATGTGCAAAATGGATGTGAGGTTGCATTTTGCGCTAAGAAATAGCACTAAATGCAACAGAATACAAATAGTGACCTCTAGCAGTCGCTCATGCTCACTAAATGTGCCTACCACCCAGAGTTCTCATTTTTATCCTGATAACCTTGGTTCCTCACTTGTGTGTGTGAGCCAAGAGACTGTGACACAAAGGGTTGTAAAGTGTTCAGTGGATAGATCAGCAGTAGGGGTAGCTGCGGTATTTGGGGCTCAGCCAACCAAAGGCATTTTAGAAAACTAGACCCTCTGGGGATTCCAGGGTGGTGTTCTTTGTGTGGATCCCATTAGGTTTTCTTACTCACAATGCTCTGCAAACTTCATATTTTGTCTAAAAGCATGCATTTCCTTGCATCTCTGTGATGGAAACCCCAGGAATCAGCAGGAATCCACAAAATTCCTATGTCTCATTGTTACCCCACTTGTCTCTATAAAACTCTGCTTCACTTGTATGGCTAGGCAGTGCCACTGTGGGAACTCCCACGGACCCTAGTTTGATCAATTTATGAACTCTCATGGTTCCCCTCAATGTTTAGTTTTCAGAAATGTCTGGGTCTGGGTCTGGTAGTTTTCCACAGCTGACGACATACCCAAGTCCAAAAAGTGCAGCCATTCAGCATGGCAAGTGGGACGATGTTGGGATTTAGCCCCTTTCTTGGGACCCATATGTAAAAACAGCATGCACAAGAATCAAAATGTTCTCTTCTGTGGTATTGGGATTAGGATGTTTTAGACCACGGGTAGCAGAACAACTGTGAGGCTTTATGGGTGAGGGTGGGACTAATGTCATGGTGAGCCAACCTGAATAGATTGTTTTATAAAAAACATTCCTGCCATTCATTGGTCTTGATGCCCCCAGGGTCATATAGGGCAAACCCTCTCTTTGGAGAGGTTAAAACACTGCTTTGCCCTTGGTGATGGGGTATGGTCAATGCTAGTGCGTGACACTCGCACCCCATTCTTTTGTCTCAAATGCAAAATGTCCCCAATCAGAACAAACCTCCGGCCTGCCCCTTAAGGGGCAGAATGATACTACTGCCCCTTCTGTGGTGAGAGTATGGCTCGGTGCCAGAGTAGACCACCTCTTCATTTTGTATATTTGGCACCATGTGAAATTCCTGGTGTCTAGTGAGCTTGCTGCCACCCACCCCTCGGGAGGCAGTTTGGTGCAAGCCTCCAATCTGCTTCCTGGCAGGCAGAAAGGCTGTTGCATCCTAGAGCATACCCATTGTAGACAGCCCCCTATTTTATTTATTTTAAATCCCTGTGTCTAGAGGGCTTTCTGCACCCCTGGGGTGGCAGATTGGGGCAAATACCCTAATCTGCAACCTCAGAAGGGGGAGAAGCAGAAAGACTGCACTGCCTTTTTAGGGCTGAAGGCATGACCCTGTGCATGGAGGGTACTCTAAACCCCATTGTTTTCCTTTCTTCCAAATATCCATGGTGTCTAGGGGGCTTTCTGACCCTGGGGAGGCAGATTGTGGCAAGCCTCCAATCTGTCCCACGAGGAGCAGAAAGACTCAGGCCCAAATTTATACTTTTTTAGCACTGCATTTGCGCCTCTTTTTGACGCAAAAGTGGTACAAACTTACATTTTCTCCTTCAATTTCCATCCTGTCAGCTTTCAATTCCCATTCTGACATCTAGAAAAATCCAGCACTAAGCAACATTGCAACCTTACATTTTGTCTGGGTGGTAGACATGTCCACCTCAGAGGAAGAGACCATATATGCAAACATTTTAGAACAGAAAATTGGAAGATTTTAATATAAAAAAATCGGAGGGGGTGCATTTTCCTCATCCACCTATATTGAAGTAGATGCAATTTTCGGTGGGGGACAGCAAAAATAGAACTATTTTCAGCTTAAATAATCAGCGGTCTCCTGTATCAATCGGGTCTGTTGGCATTTATGGTGGAGCTCAATCTATGGAAAAGAACAGGGAAATTTATTAAAGTGAATTCATTTTTAAAATAAACATATTTTAATGTAGATTGTAAACATAAGGTAATATAACATATTTATTTTTAACCAGGGAATAATAAAATGACATTCTAGAGCACATCGACTATGCAAATTAAATGTCCTAATTAATAAAATGGTTTAAATATACTAATTTAATTTGTAAATAATAATTTTTAAGCAGTTAAAAACAATTCACTCTCATTAACACATTCTTATTCTCTTTGCATTTACTAAACTTGGTCAAACATTACATATCTAATTAATGTAAAAACATTTTGCATTTAAAAAAATGTTACTATACATTACAAATAATTATATAATAAATAATTATATTTACATTTTTATTCATGTAATTATATATACACATATATATATATATATATATATATATATATATATATATATATATATATATATATATATATATATGTAAAGTTCAATACAGAAGTAAGACACTCACTCAAGATTTGGTGAATAGGTGAAGAGACCAATATTACTTTTATTTAATTCTATATATTACTTTAAAAAAAACTTAATACAAAATAAAAATATCTTTTTTTATCTTAAGAGTGATTTGTTTCTAAAAAGTAATTTATTATAATTTAATATATTCTAAAAAATTGAATTTGTATTTAAAATTACATTAATAATTATATACTACTTTTATATTGTACTACATTTATGAAATTAATCAACATTAATACCTAATATAAAAACGTGTTTCTATTATATTAGGTTTACTAAACCTTTTCACTTTCCCTACACTTTACTAAAGGGTGATCTTCACACTGATTGTGGACTCTCCTCAAGGGTGAATAATGTCAAATATAACTGTAAAATCTCTACTAGAAGTAAGTTTACAGTCCTGTATGATAATTTTGGCGACTTCACCCTCCCTATTTTAGGGAGCTGGGAAACTATGGCTATCTTTGAGTAACTTTACACTTTACATTTATGACTGGTGAATAATAATACAAAAGTAGTATAAAATTAAGTTTGCCTGTATTGAATCTACACTAGCAGTTTGACTTTTGTGACTAGTAGTCTAAAAGTGTTTTTGTGAATTGCAATTGTCTTACTCTTCTATGGGTGTTTTTGTAGAAAAACCCTCTATTTTCTTAAACAAATCCCATTTAGGTGTTCCCTGTTTTCCTGCTACTCCACCTTGTCACTCCCACATTTATTACAGAAATAATGCCAAAAGTTAGGAGAGGCTAATTTTTCTGGCGGTAGGTGAATATTATTTTAGAGTATGTGAGTAGAACTAAGCTAACGCTACTTTACACATTACAAAATGCAGTTTGTGAATCGAGCGCCATGTTTTTATTATTATATGGTAAATACATGCTTGAAATGCAAGGGTGGATTATAATCCATATTTAATAGGTGTCTAACCCAGTACATTTTGTTGTTGCACCTTCCCAAAATTATATATTACAATTAAGTGAAACTCTGGCATCCACTACTAGGCTGACATGTGCCTTCTCTATACCTAAAGTTACTTAAACAAACTCATCACCTGAGTTTCTAACTTAAACAGGGGGTGCATGTTCCCAGCTAATACACCACTTGCGCAAATATACATTTTTGATGGGTTAAGAGTTTTAAGGCTCTCATTTACAGTTTTGCGGGATGGAATCGCTTCCTTAAATTGGCAGTGCTTCTGCCCACAAACCTGAAATTACAACACCCTTTTTAGAGGTGGTAAGTGCTGGATTTCCACCATCAGAGACTCTAGAGGTAGAAATCAGCCCTGTTTGCGGTGGAGATATCATCCCTGATTTTTCCTTCCTAGATCTGCCATGTGAGGCAGGCTGGAGCTAGCAAGAAAAATGTGTAAAAATTTGAAAATTACTCTGACGTGAAGGCAGAAAGGGCCACGTGTATCAAGCATTTTTGCATTCACAGTGTGAATGGCCGTTTGCGAATGCAAAAATGCCTTTCATTATGCATGGAAGGCATTCGCTAATGCAATTTTAAGGAATCACTAAAATAGTGATTCCATAAAATTGCAAGCCCGTTTAGAAAATCGCAAATTGCGATTCTCTAAATAAGAAATCGCAAATAAGGAATCCTTATTTGCGATTTCTTCAGCACATGTATCAAGCTTTTCCTTAATGCAAATTGAGCATGAAGGAATCGCAATTACCACCACGTCAAACTAGGTGGTAACCATGTGCAAATTTTAAAAATGCATTAAAAATGCATTTTATTAAATTGACATGTAACGCACACATGCCCCTTTGTCCTGAAATATTTTTTGGGGTGCAGCAGAGGGGGTCTTAGGCGCCTAGCACCCTGGGGTTTTGCATTTCCTAAATTGCGAATTCCAGTTAGGAATTTGCAATTTGGGAAATGCAAAGAATATTCAAATATGGGCCGACAGGGCCATAGGTACGAATGGGCTCAGAATCGCTATTTGCAATTCGGTAACAGCGTTTGCGATTAAGAAATCGCCATTACCAAATCGCAAATATGATACATACCATTTTGCGAATCAGAAATATCGATTTCTTAAAAATCTCTATTAGAGAATCGCGGAGTGGTTTCTTCATACATCTGGCCCAAAACTTCCTGTGCTTCCCATTCAGCATACACCAGCAAGTGTTCTTTCATTGCAGAGATTACAGGCAGGCACGCATGGATCCCTAGATAGGGTGTCCACTGTTCACCTGTCTTTAAAAGAGACCATTAGCATAGATCTGTAGGAGCCTTATATATTTCCTTACAAAATCTAAACTTCCATAAAAAATCCCATTGTGAAGAACTTGGCTGAAAATTGCCTATGAAACTATTAGTATTCTGTTTGATGAAGTGCTCTAGTGATTACTTTCTTCCTCCTTTTTTAATTTTCTCTTTGTCATGCTTGCATTTGCCTCCCTTGGAGCTCCTGGCTTCAGGATCACTAGATGAAGTTGGTTGTTAAACCCAGGCATCTAAAAATTTATGTTGCGTCTGGAGTATATGTGACTTCTGTCATTACATTATCAAAATTACAAGCAATGCAGACAAAACTACATAGTTTCCTCATGCTCCTACATTTAGCCCATCACTTTTGGCAGGCAACACCTGCTGAAATTCATTCTGGGAAACATGGCCAGTTGTTACTGAGGCCTGCAGATTTTGGTACAGCAAGCACCAAAATCTGCATACTATCCTTAATTAATATAGGGAAAATAGTGAACAGACTTAAATAATGATCCACATGGTATCGCTTTTAATGAGGTGTAAAAACACCATGAAACTTGTGATGATGGCCCTACAGGTTTCACTGGTGAAAGTAGAAGGTATGTGTTCACATAATTGATAAAATGTAGGCTTCAGCTGCATTGTGTGATCTGTGAATGGATCTACTTATGATTTGGTAGACTGTCTTGAATCACTGCCAAGTTGTTCTCAGTAACAAGGGGTTATGTTTGTTCTGGAGTAAAAAGCGAAGGGCAATCAGAAGGATAATCTCCTCTATTCCATGGTAGGACAAGACAACTGCCCACATGTTGTCCCTTTCTTAACTGGGCATGAATGGATATATTTCTCAGACTTGGATATATTTGCAACACTTGGATGCTTTTGGATCAAATCTGAAGATGTCAAATTAAAGTATTTTGAGATACTTGAACTATTGACATGCGTTACTTTGAAATACTAAGGCCCATATTTATTCTCTGTTTGTGCCATATTTGCGTCAATTTTTTTTATGCTAATCCAGCGCAAACTTAACTCCATATTTATATTTTGACACTAGACCTGTCTAGCATAAAAAATATGTAGTTAACGTCATTATAAGGATGCGTGAAACCGCCTTGCGTCAATGAGATGCAAGGTAGGCGTTACAGTCCAAAAAATGACTAAAAAACCACAGCGCCATATTTATCCAACAGGGCAAAAATGACGCATGGGTGGGAGCCAGACCTGTAAAATTACGCTAAACCCGATTTGCGTCAAATTTTTAATGCCTGAGTCATGGCAGGTGTTAAAATGAGGCAAACACACCATTACTTAAGGAAAACACACACAAGCAACATTACAGACCAACAAGACAACATGGACTGCTACTGATACAGCTTGCAAGACAATGCCGAACACAAGACCAACAGCGGCTGCACCACCACTCCAACGCAGCCCACAAAGGCAACGTAGAAGGCAAGGGAGACTTTTCAGAAACAGGACAACCCTCCATGGCCTCAGGGAACAGGACATCATTTGCAGGTATCACTCAACTGGCAAAACATACAGCAAGCTGCTGTGCCATATTGAGCGACAACTAACAGCTAACCTGCACACACCACACAACATACCACCGGTGACCAAGCTGCTAACTGTGCTGCATATGTTGGCAAGTGTCTCCTTCCAGACAACGGGTGCCCTGGTCGTTGGGGTATCATAGCCCTCATCCTCGGCATTCCTGACCAGGTGTTAGATGCCATAATCTTCCTCACACCCCGCCACATCAGCTTCCCCAACACCCAGCAGAAGGAGTAGGAGATAAAACAGGACTTTTATCAAATCCATGGCTTCCCGCATGTGCTTGGTTCAATTGACAGCACCCATGTCCGGATCGTCCCACCTGCAGCAACAGAGCACCTATTCAGGAACAGAAAGCACACACAATCTATCAATATGCAGGCAATAGTTGACCACCAGGGATTGTTCACAAACATCTTGGCAAAGTATCCTGGGAGTTTCCATGATTCATTCATATTCCACCACAGAAGGATCAATCAGCACTTCCAGGATGGACAATATGGTAATGGCCTTGTCGGTAAGTCAATAAACCTAGCAATATACACACAGCACAACAACCCTGTTGGACACACAAAACATATACCACTACATTGACATGTGGGCAATGTGACACTGAGGTGTGACAATGGTAGGTATATTGTATATCCTTACACAATGGGATACACACCTCTGGACAAATGACGGCTGCCACAAACATTAGCTGCCACTCCAGAGCACCAAGGGACCAACGTCAAAGCCCACAGTGAAAATGACATGGCCTGCACAGTAAGTACAACTTGGGAGATGAACAATTTATAATTACATTAGGCCAAATAGGCCACATAGCTTGAAAGGGGTGTGCAATGTGTGTTGCAGCAGGTCTAACACCATGAAACACAAAGCATGATGATGCAGACTCAGGTGTAGGTGACACGGAAATACTGAGGCAGTCCCAACATCATACATCACTTCTGGGGTGCCGTTTCCTGTTTGCAATAAGGAAGTGGACTGTGCCATGAACACATATTGATGTTCCCCTAATGCAAACTGCACACTCCCCCCACACTGAAAAAGCCAATTGTCCAACAAAATAGCATATGTATGGAGAGGTGGCCCTTCCTGCACAGATACATCAACTTCCACAAGGTAGTTAGCCAGGTTCCCTGGAGCAAGTTTGGTTGTATCGGTGCACGGTTGCACATGAGCTACTGGCAGAGGGAACAACAAAGGCTTGCTTAGAAACAAGTCACACATGGAACAATTGTGCATTGTCAGTTCTGAACAGCTCAGTGCTGCCAACTTATGGAGATGTGTTGTGCATTGTCACCTACCCAATTCAAAGGGCCTCAGTGTTACATTTCATCTGCAATGACATATGTCTAAATGGATGGAATGTTCAGGCCATATAGTGCAACCTTGTTACCACCACATCTAAATCCATTGTGTGTGTGGATGTATCATGTCCTCTCCAGTGAAAGCACACTAAAACTTGTGGGACACTACACAACGCATGGTACATACATACTGACCAACAGTTCGGAAGCCAAATCATAGATCCCAGGACAATGAGCCAAACACAAGTTGTCATGTCAAACAACCCAGTGCAGAGAAAACCTCACAGAAGCCCAGGATCTCACAATATACCACAAACACATATGAGTCACAGATGACACAAGATATCAACTGCCATGCTACATGACATTCCCGTTGCAAGCACTAACAACATACTCACTCCTATTATCTTTTGCAGTGGATCCAGCCATGGATCATGACCCCATTCCCCAACCCAAGCACACCAGCAGAGCGTGCGTATAATGTGGCACATCTGAGGACAGACACCATTGTGGAAGGGACCTTTGGCATCCTGAAGTGCCTGGACATCACAGAAGGCAGCCTCCTATATGCCCCACACATTGTGTGTAAAATTATACTGACCTGTGCTATCCTGCACAACATTTGTTTGAGGAGGAACATCCCAATATATGGGCCGGACTAAGAACTGCCTGAGGAGGAGATGGGGAGAGGGAGGAACAGGAGGAGGAAGACGATGATGGCAAGGAAAATGAGGGGGAACAGCAAAACACAGCTGCAGGAATGCGCCTCAGACAGCAAATTGTGCACACCTTTTTCACTTATTGGTCACTCTACACACCTTGTTAAGATATGTAAATAAACACCTTACTTGATAACACAATCCTGCTCTGGTTTCTTCATTCTCCATCACATGTACCTTATGAATATTACCTCAGGGAGCTTGTTACAATGACTAATCTGACTACTTCTGATGCAACATCACATGTGATGCATATGATTGTACAGCAAACATCACACACATATAAAAATACTAATTTCTTGAATGCCACATTTGAAGGGCACAATCAATGGACCACAACATATGAGTCACATCCACGTTGTCAACATGGTCTACTGTAGCACATGACACAGAACTATGACATCTCCAATCATAAGGTAAATAAGCACCCCATACATGAGGCAGTGGATGTGAAATATCAGAAGTACAGGAGTGTATGAATAGACCCCTGACATTACTAAGTGTAACACTTGCAATCTCTGCAAGAAGCTTGCATGACAAATGGTGCATCATTTGTGATAATGGATAGCATGATTGTCCCAGGTATGACAAGCAATGTTCACAACACATGCCTTGCGCAGTCCATACATGGAAATCAGTCCTGCCACTGCCATGTGTTACATATTTGCCATCCCATCTCTAGGGGGTGCTGTAAACGGACTATTTCTAGCCTGGGAATCATCATTAACACTCACCCAGAGCCCCTTTCTGACTCCTGTTCGCTTCCCTTTTTGATATGGCATGCTACAGAAGAACTACATTAGCTCCCATGGACTTCAAGTCCCATAATGCACTGCCTGGTAGTCAGTAAGACCTGTAATCATCTGTCCATTTCTTCCTTTGGGAAAAGTCCAGTTGTTCCTTTATACTGGATTTTCTCCTCCAGGACTTGTGAGAGACTGAAGCTGCACACACCAGATATGTGACTCTGCCCTGGGCTTGCTGCTGCCTGGAACTGCTTATAAACTGCCATTCCCTGAAGCTCCTCGTCATGCATTGGAGTTCGATTCCTTTGTGTTCCAGACCCCTTGTTTCATTGTGTTCCAGTCCTGCTTCAGCCTGAACCCGCTCTCTGTTTCCCCAGTCTTGTTCCTGCTTGTTCCAGTCAGAGTCTGCTCCCTGTTTCTCAGCCTTGTTCCTGTTTGTTTCAGCCAGAGCCTGTTTTCTGTTTCCCAGTCCTTTTCCTGCTTGTTCCATCTCTCTGTTTCCCAGTCCTGTTCTTGCTTGTTCCAGTCAGAGCCTGCTCTCTGTTTCCCAGTCTTGTTCCTGCCTTTGCATCATCCTGAGCCTGTTCCCTGGTCCTGGCTTTGCCTCCTAGTTTGTTCCTTCTGCTTCTGTTTCCTCTTGGGTTATCGTGTCTGGTAAGTGTTCTATCAGTCTTCACCTGTGTATAAGTGTTTTCCTTTGTACTTGGGTCGGCACCTGGTTTACAGGAGGCAAATCCAACCTCCATCCTTTCTCTAGTGTTCAATGTAGTCTTTAGTGCCTAACAGTGACAGTGTGCTATTGCTGTTTTCAGGGAACTGCCACTGTGTCTCCAGCTGGACCCAAAGGGGCTAGTCTTGTATATGTAAGTACAATCCTTGTTTGTGCCCTAAGGGTCCAGAGATAGAATCACTTCTGCTGCCTCCTTTCTATGGGGCTTGCGTGGTGACTATCTGTAAGAGTAATCTGCACAGAGGCATTGATGTTCCCTGTTGCTGTGGGAAGTTCTGAGCCCACTGCAGTCTACAACCTGAGTAATAACCCCAGCGTGTTTGTCCATTACTGATCCGTTCCATGTTTGTTCACACTAAGGTTGCTCTGCCTTCACTTTCCTGTTTTCTCTGCCGTACCATAGCTGTCCTTTCCCCCTTTAGCTGCTCTTCTGCTTTGGTACACTACCTCCTTGTGAGATACTCTGTGAACTCAAGGGGTGCCCCTAACAGAGTGCTGACTAGACCCACCCGAAACCGTGACACCGTGGATCCCAATCCTGACAGAAGGTACCCATGCCCAAACACTTGAACTGGACACTTCTGTGGAATGCACATCTGAAAATATGTGAACACATGCAGCAGGGCAGCAGGTCCACCACAGCAACACAAGTAACATAGTCAATTGTAATGAGTCAAACTGAAGTGTACCAAACATTTTATGGGTGGAATTAAGGCAAAGTGTCTTCAACACTGTACGTACCAAACATGTACACATGTCAGACATTTGTATAGTCCACACACATCACCATGAACTCATAACCAACAATGAATGACATATGAGGGGTAACATATCCGACATTGCACTCATCAGCCATCCTCAATGATAAGTGAGTTTTGATTGCTGTCTGAAATGTAATGTCCCCTAAGTCAAACAACTAAACAATTCACATGTCAACACATGTTACAAACACATACCATGACTGTTGTAGATCACTGATTGCCATCAGATGTAGATACACATTTGTCACACTTTGACACATTTGCATGATTGAAGTATTGCATGCAGTTCCTTCAGAAACAGAAACATCGTTGTTACAGATGATTCACACCCAAATCACAAAGTTGCATGCTCTACCACATGTGGCCATAGACTATATCAAACAATGCAGGCCATATGCTATCTTCATGTTCATACAGGGTGTATCCATGTTAAATATTAGAAAATCTCCTACAAATGCAAACTAACCATACATGGGCCCTTAGCGTGAATTCCACCTGCGTACCACACTGATGCGGATATCCATTGAAATTAAAGTATACAGGTAATGCGTGGTATTTTACAACACATGTAGGTGATGCGTTGAAAATATTCACGCAAACATCGTATGCAACAAAAAAATACACACATAGCGGAAAACGTGCTGCAAGGGGACAGGAAGTGATGTAATAGGAAATTCTGTTTACAAGCATGGTACAGTGGGTGTACTTTCACTTTCACTTTACAGACTGTGCAATGTGTTGACTGTGTGGCTGTCTCTCGGTGATGCTAGTGTGTTGATTGCGTTTATTCTATCTTGTGGTGTCTCTCTGGTGAAATCTGTTTGTTTCTTGTACCAGTGTATGTGATTTTGTGTAGTTTTGAGTCTTTCAGATTGTATTTGTACTGTTGGGTGTCTGTCTGGGGGTTAGATTAGTTGGGTTAGTTGGGGTTCTTAGGTTTGGGCTGTAAGTTTTCTTTATTTTCATTTATTTTCCTCTTTTTTTCTACACTTACTGTTTGAATTTGTTGCTGAGGGACATATCAGGAAGGGCGAGGCTGAAACGCATGGGGAGGAGGAGCTTGGGGGCTTTGTGTGGCTGGTGTGCCACTTCTGACCCATGATGCTGGAGATGGGTGGGCGGGTGATACAGGGGTATCACACAGAGGCGAGGTGGCTGCGGTGGGGCAAGGTGCTCCACCACCTCAAGAGGATTTACAATACCAGATGGAATGAGCACCAGCTAAAGGATCACTGGGATGACCTGGTGGCCAGAGAGCAGGATTTGATAGACCACCTGGGTATGATCGGTGGCCCTGTTGGTGAGTATCACATTGACAAATGTGTACAGTAGAATGCTCCTGAGTGACAGTAACAGATGTGTTGACGTGCTGCATGGAAGGTTTGTGGCCAGGTTGATTGCAAGCAGAACTTAGTGTTAGCATCCCAGTACTGAGATAGAGTCCACATGTCAATATATGTTAGCAATGCAGGCCCGAGGTTTGTTGAGTCATGTATGACTATCACTTAAGGCCACATGTATGAAGCTCTTGTTTATTGTCGCAAATGGCCCAGTTTTCTGAATTGGTGCGTTTGAGTCAAAAAATGCTTTTTCCAATGCACATACCCAATTTTGCCATTCTGCAATCACATTGCCAAATCACAAAACAGGGTTTGCTAGCCGCATTTAGGAATGGGCGTTCCCTTCCTATTTGCGAGTCGCAGTCCGATGTATGAATTTTTGTGACCGCGAATGCCATCACAAAACAATAGCAGTTACCACTAGTTTCAAGCTAACCCATTCGCAAAAGGGAAGGGGTCCCACAGGGACCCCTTCCCCTTTGTGAATGCATGCAAAAACATTGTTTAGGAGCAGGTAGTGGTCCACGGACCACTACCTGTTTTAAAAAAATAAAAATAAAAATAAAAGTTATAAGATTTGTTTTTGACATGCATTCTGTTTACCCTTAATGAAAAAAAGAAAATACAGCTTTATTTAAAAGGAGTCACAGGCATGGTGGTCTGCTGAGCCTAGCAGGCCACCATCCCAGTGAGTGCCGCCATTCCCAATGGGTTTGCAAATTGAGACCTACCTCATGAGTATTCATGAGGTAGGTTATTTGCTACCCCATTTGTGAATTGCAAACAGTGTGATTGACAGTGTTGTACATCAGATTATCCTACTCGCAAATTGCAAGTTGCTAAGTCTCGCAATTTGCAACTCACAAAACCTGATCTTCCTACATGTGGCCCTGAGTCACACATTTCAGGTGCTATTGCAACATCTGTGCCCATGCATTCTGTCAATGATGATCAAGTAAGACACTGTCAGCATAGCACGTTTCACTGGAATCCGGACAGCAAAGTAGGCAATCCATGTTTAGCGCTACATTGTCTTCATTACACACACCTGACCCCTGACATTATGTTGGCAAAGGGGGCATACCCGTCTTAGGGGACACTGCCAATGGGCATTTTATTACCTACATACAACTGTGCCACATCTGTCATGGACCACTGAACGCATGATAATTGCAGACTGAAAACTGAGCCACATGTCCATCACACAGTAACTCAATGTCCCTTGATGCACATGCCACAATACCTGAGTCACTTATATTGCAGTGCCCTAGGGAAATGCCATTGAAATTTTCACCCAAATACAAATCATGCCAGGGAGTACCATCTGAAATGGATTAGCCACATATGGTTGTAGTAGGGTTTAGCACCACATGATTATTAGGCGCAGTGCATGTGTGCAGATGTGTGGCTTTCATTCACCGGAGTGTCAGTGTCAATGTGAGTTTGCAGTTGTATGTCTGTTGTACTGTCTTCATGCAGGATCACCAGCTCACTCATGTAAAATGTAACACACTGTGATATGTTGTCCACACGTATGTACCGTGATATGACATTGAGCATATATTTCCTTTCCATGTCTTACAGGTGGACCTGTCCCCTATACCATCGGAGAAGTGGCAAGGTTTCAGGACCAAGACGTATTCAGTAAGTGTGATAATGTCTATCCCGTGTAATGATTGCAGCTGTTGTGTGAGTGACTCTTGTGTGTTGCACTCATTGCAAGATATGATGAGCTGGCACGTGATCTGAAATCTAAGTAGGCTGGATGGTGACATAGTGTTCCATGTAAGGGTTACCCATTCACAAGCAGATAGTCAAATCTTGGGAGTCTTGTGCTACGCAATAGGCAGCATCATATGAACAAGGTGATTAGTAGCCACATCTAGACCCACATGTAACTTGGAAGTGCACCAGTGTCAGTATATTGGCACTGGTTCATACTGTCATTCTCACAATACAGTGATGCATCAGTTATCCACACAAATTGGTGCATCCCTGTATTGTAATGTACATGGAGGACTGTATGGGTATCTGTCCCCCAGCATGTAGCCCAATAAGTTGTACTCCATTTACGTGACACTTATATGATATGTGATAGGCGTGCATGCAGGTCAAGGGCAGACTTGTGCTGGCATCAATGTGGGTGTTTTAGGAATTGTGTTGGCAGATCAGGTGTTGATGGGTGTCCACAACTGCACACATGAATGTAGACGTGAATGACCTATGGATACCTTATTCCTAGGTGGCAGCCCTCCTCACATGTGTTCCACTTACTATATCCATTTATAAGTGGACATGCCTTTGTGGTTGTCATCAGCAGTTGTGATGATATATTGCATGCCCATCACCCCTGAGGCACAGGGGTAGGGGAACAACATATATGCAGATAGATGTGATGGTCTCAGTGTAGATGACAGTCATCTCATTCAAGCGTGCATGTGTCCCAAACAACACTGACCCCTTATGATTACCAACCTTATACCATCCTGCCAATTACATCTACTAGTCACTGGTCTTGTGTGCTTTGAAGTTGACTCAGATGATAATGATTAGTGGGCCTGCCCATGTGAAGGAGTTGCTGCCTTTGCATTGTGACACATTGCACTAAATCAATGCACAGATCACTTTATTTGGTCCAACTCTTGTTGTGCTCTGCTTTGGTGTAAATGACATGATGGGTGGGCAGCGTTGCCATTACATTCATCAGGTACATTGTATTATCTGGACTGTGATTCAGACTGCATGTGCAAATCGAGGCAGAGGGTTAGATTATCGTCTGTACATGCATCACACAATGATGACACTGATGGTTGCCTGTCTCACTTTTACAGCTGCCATCATGGATGGTGTGGAACTCAGGGCATTCCAAAAGTGGGAAGTGCAATATTGCCCATATTGGATGTTGAGTCTGGGTACCACAAGATGGCACAACGCTATCAAAGAGAGCGAGCCACAGGGGAATGGCAGGCATTCAGCCAAGGAGGACCCGCATTAGCCACAAAGAGTGTAGCCAGCACCACTCCTACACATTGGACCACAGCCGCCACTGTCACATCTGACCCACCTGCTATACCATCAACATCAGCACCACAGCCCACCACGCCTGCTGCAATGGACATGTCAGCAATATGGGAGCTCCAGAGGGACTTGAAAAAGGTTCTCAAAAAGCTGGACAGCATACTGAAGGATGTTGACTGGAAAACAAAGAGACTGAAGGCCATCAAGAAGACACTCAGGAGGGCCAACCTCTGAACTCTTGCCTCCCCTCGCCCCTAGTTCAGTCCCTCCCTCCTCATTCCTCATCATGATTTGTAGTGGTTTAAGGGGTTTAGTAATAGGGTAGATTAGGGTAGTCGTTTAGATAGCATAAGTAGGGTTGGGGGTGTTTTTTCATATTATTACATAGTAGTTTGTGGGTTGTTAATGTTGGGGCTTTTGTGTATATAAAAAAATAGAATACTAGGATTAGGTAATACATGTTTAGGTTAGTATATGTTGGCCTGCATGTGTCTCATCATATAAGGGGTGTGGAGGGCCAATGTTTAGAGTGTGTTGTTAAATGTGGTAAGTAAGCTTAGCATAGGGTAATTAGGGCCAGTTGTGGATAATGTATTGTTAGGCTAGATTAGGTCAGTATAGGTGTTTCACATAGTTTTAAGTTCAGATCTATACATAGATAATCAAAATGTGGGTACTCCCTTACTGCATGTGTCAAATGCTTGGGGCTCAGGGTCCTTGCATGAGTGTACAGTGTCAATTTTCTGTTGGCCTGGGGACTCCATCCTGCATCCACATCCCTCTCTTGACATGGTAATTCCCACTTCTAACTGAGCTGTCTCATTGGCAGCTACAACAAATCTAATTCTCAATGCATCTGCCATCCAATGTACCCACCAATCAAGGTGACTATGGTTCCCATGTATTGGACAGGTCAGTGTGCTTTTTAAGCTGTAATTGTTTGGATCCTGTGTCAGGATGTTGGGCACTGTGGGACGTCTGACTGCAGCCTGAAGTCCATGTCCACACTGCTAAACTGAGTAGCGCCAATTTCAGATGAGGTCAAGTATAAATATTTCACACCAATGTGTTTCACTTGTACTCCTAGTTGATGTTATTGGCCGAGCACTCTTACACAACCATTCCTGCTGTATGTAGTGGGTGAGGCATGTATGTTTTAAAACAAATGTCACACACACAGTGACTTGCTTGTAGGGGATGTGGCCAGTATTGACGTTCCTCATGTAGATACCTTGTGCATAGATATCTGTCCACGTTATTTATGCACTCTTGCATTGACACTCTGGCACCATAGACATGTTACACGCATCACAAATCTCCAGCAAAGTAGATGTGTCACATTACACAGAGACAAAGTGGTTGTGTAGGTGCTGTTAATTTTAAAGTGCTGTAGTGCAATATTTACATTGTCCAGGTCTGTGACCCTATTAGTGTAAACCATTCTGTTTTGACACAACACAAGTGCAAGGTTGAGGGACATGTCATTGGACATGCTGAGGTGAAGTGTTGTTCAGTGCAGGGGAACATGAATTGCCAATGGAGTAGTGAGAGACAATTGCAGTCCATGGTAGAAATGTTAACAATGTGTTAGTGAAGAGTGCATGTCACCAACTGTGGCAACACTGGCATGTTGTCAAGCACAGGACAAAGGGAAATCACTGCCCAGGTGGCATGGGCTGGTGCTACCTGGTACTCTTACTGGTGAAGATGATCTGTTCCACATCTCCTTCCTCTGATGTGTGTGTTGTTTCATCTGCCCTTGAATGTGGTGCTGGTGGTTTTGAGAGGGCCACACACACTTCAGTGGTTGGAGAAGTGGATGCCAAATTCCCGGCAGCTGCCATCTGTGGAAATACATATGGCATCACTGCAGCAAGGAGGAGCTGCTGATTATTGAGTTTGGCAGCAAAATCCCTGGGGTAGCAGCCATGTCTGCCCTGAGGGAGGCCAGGTACCGATCCATGGAGTCCTGCTTGTTGTCATGCAAACATTTCTAATCTCTGTTTAGGGTAAGGGACAGTATGTAGCCTATGGTTAGTATTAAAGTTAGAATATCACACTAGAATATTAGCACTGTATTTACACTTTACAGCTAGAATTCAGAGACATATTTATACTCTGTTTGCAGCAAATTAGCGTCATTTTGTTTGACTCTAATTTGGTGCAAAACTAACTCCATATTTATACTTTGGCGCTAGACCCGTCTAGCCCCAAATTTATGGAGGTAAAGTCATTTTTTGGAAGTGAAAAACCTACCTTGCCATAATGAGATGCAAGGTAGGCATTCCCGTGCAAAAAATGACTTTTATGGCCTTAACACCTCTCTATATATTTATACTCCTGTGCAAAAATGGTGCACGGGAGGGAGGAGGGGTTAAAGACGGTGCAAAGCTTGCTTTGCCCCATTTTTTAACACCTGCGTCAGGGCGTGTCATGGTGAGTCTCATGAAGAAATTTTGTGATGAGTCAAAGGTTAAATATTCAGTCTTTCATGGGATAATAGGCTTCTTTTTCATTATTATAACACACTTTATGTTTCTAGATTGAAAATTGAAATAAATAATGCTCAATGTATTCTTATAAAAGTTGTAAAAGTATATTCAGCAAGTAACAACCATCCAGGTATCAGTCTTAAAAGCAGCATTAACAGTATTTAAATTCCGAACTGTTTTCTTTAATGCATGCAAGCTAATGGCAGCAGATGCACTACCAGGGAAAATGAATAAAAACATTTGATACTGTCTTTTCCCTATGAAATAGAACTTCAATCTCTAACATGTGTCAAGGGAGCGCTTCCCCCTTATCATGGGAAACTATTAAAATCATGTTTTCTGAAGGTGCGGTCTGGCCACGAATGAAGATGGCCACCTGATTCCGGAGCTCCGTGCCGCGGTGGGCTCTGGATGGGGTAGGAGCGCCTGGGGAGCAAGGGTAGTTGCAGCAAGGGTGCTCCAGTACCTGACGCCACATGCTCAGATGGCACAGGGGAGGTCCCCCTACTGTGGATGTCGGCTCTGCCCACGGCAGTGCAGGTGAGGCCTAGAGGAGCAGAGCGAAGCAGAGCGAAGCTGCGGTCTTCCCTGTGAGACAGACAAGACCAGCTGCAAAAGAGAGGTGCACCACAGAGACCAGGGCTCGTGCATAAGGTGCCGCGCCAGCTGAATCACACCACCATGTTCGTCAGGCACGAGCCATGGGTCCTTCTCTCCCCCTCACTTTTTTACTGAAGATGGCCCGCAGTGCAGGGTGGGGGGCTGTGATTCGCTCCACTGCTCACCCCATCGGAAGGCCAGCAAGCAGCAGCCTGGGGATCACTGAGTAGAAGGGTGTCCATCCGCCTCCTTCTAGAGGGCGAATCCTCCTCACTACTGCTAGGATCTCATTGTGCCCCCCAATCCTCACCCCCTAAACAAACAAAAATCAAGAAATAATAAAAAAAGAGAGGGAAAAACGTGAAAGGCAAGGGAACATAAAGAACTATCCCTCACATCCCCCCCATCTCCACCTAATGTTCCTGGAAAGTGGTACAGAACGTAAGCAGGCCAGCACCTGCCAGGACCACTAAAGACCACAAAAGGAACCTGGCTTAACACAGTGCCATGTCAGGGGGAACTGCCAAGACAGTACCAGCACGTGAACCCTCCCCCCCTTTCTGATCTCAGCTGCCTGTCTAGCCTTACAGCGGGGAGCTGACCCCCAAGCCTTGAATGGAGGGGTAAGGTCTGATGACTGCTGTGACCCACTGTGGGACCCACCTGAGGCATTCCTCACC
Source organism: Pleurodeles waltl (assembly GCF_031143425.1). Classification (NCBI taxonomy): domain Eukaryota; kingdom Metazoa; phylum Chordata; class Amphibia; order Caudata; family Salamandridae; genus Pleurodeles; species Pleurodeles waltl. The sequence goes on along the minus strand of NC_090440.1, from coordinate 1,536,589,891 downwards.
CATCCTCCTTCATACTGGGCAGTGAACAGGTGAGGATAGCATCTGGCGGGTGAAAGGAAGGCTGCCATGTCCCTGAAGGAGGAACTTGAACCCCACCTGGGTCGCGAGGCAGGGTAGGACAGAACCAGGTCACGCAGTGGAAATGTGTCACCATTATCCAGGTTTCTACGAAAGCTGAGACCTAGAGGCTCCCCAACCCCTCCCGCTCCTCTGCTGTGTTTTGGTCCGCTTATCTGTCAGATACACAGCTCCTCGAACGTGTTGACCTAACGCAGGACCCAGCGATCAGGTTCAGAGATGCCCAACCGCAAACCTGCCAGTACACCCACCAGTAAGCCAGCCCGGCAACTCCTCTTCTCCGAAGCCCTCCAACACCCATTCCCAATACCCTCCGCCAAAGGACAACCACTGACAGAACCGTCTATCACCTCCGCCAGCCCAGCTCAGGATACAGCTATGGACTGCATACTTGTGGAAATGACTGCTATGGGGCACAGACTGGAAGGAATGGACCCTACCATCTGCATGCTGGCAGCCAAGACCAAATCCATCCATTTGGATATTGCAGGTTTCAGTCCCGGGTGATGGGGCTAGAACTGTCGCATAGGTTCTCATTATCCTAATGAGACTACTGGATTTGGGTGGCAGAATCACTTGTATTGCGGGGGACTGAGTCAGATCCCGCTCCATTTGACACCTGTTGGCCTAATCCTGGTTTTGTTCTGGCTAACTAGCAGTGCCTCATCTCCACCCCAGAGCAGGGATGTTTGGGGCAACCGGGTGCATGATGAAAATGACTCTTCAGGGGAATGGTGGTCACTCTCTCAGGTACATTAGTCTCACATATGCAAGGACAATCAGAGGCAGAGTATAGTTCAATAAGGTTTTTTATTGAAGTATCTGCATTCTAGATAATAAGGCATGTAGTGCAAGGATGATGAAGCACAACAGGATTAAAATTGTGGCAAGGAGAGTAAAACAAAAGAATAACGCTACCATGTTGTCACTACGGTTTTTATGAATAGTTCCTACCTAGGCTATGTTAGAGCACAGCATGTTAAGCTCTAATTCTGCCCTTCATGTTCCCCTGGGAAGACATCATCCCTCATACCTGAGCAATAGGCCTGTAGTCTACATAAGCAGCTGCAGCGAAGCAATCAGCAATCAGCATACAGTCGTGGTCATCTGGCTGGAATTTCCCTCTAACGTACATGGGTCACAGTAGTATTTTTATAATAAAACAGCTGATGTTCCAAGAAAGGATCCCCACGTAAAAGTGTGTATGTTTCTGTGAACATTGGAGACAAAGCATGCCACTTTTGCCAGCAACCTATCTGAGTCTTGAGAAAAGCACAGAGTGAAAGAAATGCCTTGTTTATGAACGCAGTGCTGACCTAGGTGAAGAACACCTAGATAGGAAAAATAAAACAAGTCCGCAAATGTGGCTACTGTTAAAATAATATAACAATGCTAAAATAAAACATGTCTAGATTAAAGTTTGCAGCGACAGGCATAGTTTGCTAAAATAACATATATAAAACTATAGCTAAAATGGCTACACAACAGAACAACACATAACCTTGATGGAGGACCACCTTAATACAGCACCGGACCGGGACCAAGAGCTCCTCACCCTGCACAGTAAGCTCATCGACCTCAAGGACAGGAGTTGAAGTGCCAATGTTAGTTTCTTTGGCTTCCTGAAACAACTGGAAGGGTCGGATATCCAAGTCTTCCACCGTCTACTCTCCCCACATTCACAGGCCTCACCTTTGAACCCCAGCTGGAATTCCAGAGAGCACATCATCTGGGACTGCGGTGACAGGATGGCACAAAATGGCCTCACCCAATAATCGCCTGCCTATTGCGACATGGGCAGGCACGTCAACTCATCCTTGCAGCTCGCGCCCATGGCGGAGTGGAGGGACACGAGGTCCGGATTGCTGCAGATTTTTTAAAAGAGACCAGCGACCACCGCAAAACATTTCTAGCACTTCGATCCCAGCTTTGCCAAATGGATGTGAAATATGGACTGTTCGAACCAACGAGAATGTGGATCACTAAGAATGGCAAATCTAAAGACTTCTATGACCCAGATGACCTACAAATATTTTTGCATGGATTGGCAACCCAAGCTATGGACCCAACACCCCAAGACCGACCCACGGGTCAGTCTACTGGCCCCCCAGACGCACCACCCTTACAGAACTTCCTGGGGAGACAGCCTCGATGTGATGGTGACTCACATCAGAGGGAAATGGACCTGGAGAGACTTTCGTGGCCCCATGGGGACAGAGACCTAGTGCTCCAGGCAGTGGCACAACACATGCAGCAACAGGATACAGACAAGTTCTGTTTCCCTCTGAAACCTCTACTTATTTCTAGCTGACGTCGCAATGAAAGAGTGGTGTTATAAAGGGGGTCTTTGGTTGGCAGTCAGGTTACTCCCTGTCCAAGCAAGGACCCTCACTCTAGTCAGGGTAAAGGAGAATCACCTTAGCTAACCCCCGTTCACCCCCTTGGAAGCTTGGCAGGAACAGGCGGGCTTAACTTCAGAAGCAAGTTGTAAAGTATTTGAAGCAACACACACAGGAACTCAGTGAAAACACTACAAAATGACACAATACAGTTTTAGAAAAATAGGTATTATATATCTAAACAAAACAAGACAAAAATACAACATACACAAGTCAAGATATGAATTTTAAAAAGAATAAGAGTCTTAAATCCCTAGAAAACAGTGAGAACGCTGTTAGCACACAAAAGTACCTGGGCAGAGTCAAAATTAAGCTGCACAGGCAAGCGTGTGTCAGAAAAGGCCAGCTATGCGACAGTTTCTCAACTGATCGCAAGCAAGATCATGCGTAGTTCCTCCTCTGGTTGGGTTGGCGTGCGTTGTTTCTTCTCTCCCATGAGAGAGCAGTGCGCCAATTCCAGATGGGCACCTCGAGTCCAGGCAGGCTTTGCATTGATTTTTTGCACCCAGCGATGTTGTGTTGAACTCCGGTCCCACGGTGTCAAGAAACCGCGCTGCATGGGGGCTTGCGTCGTTAACAATAGCCGCTTCAGGTGTTGTGCATTGTTTCTCCAGCCGCGTTGCGTCGATCTCCCAGCTGCGATGCAGGTGGAGCATCAATATTAGCCGCGAGGCCGGCGGCGCATCATTTATCAGCTACGAGGCAGGTGGTACATCGAACGTTTCCCAGCACGGCCGTCTTTGCGTGGATTTCTGTCCTTTTCCACCAGCTTCACCTTTCAAGGACCCTGAGACAAGTTAGGACACCATTTGGCAGGCAGGTCTCTCAGCTGAAAGCCCAGGTGCTGGCAGAGAGAAGACTTTGTTCTCCCAGAGACATCAACAACAGGTGGCAAGCTCGGTTCAAGCTGTCAGAGATTCTTCACCAGTCGGAAGTCACACAAAAGTCAGCCTTTGTCTTCTCTCAGGTAGAAGCAGCTACTGCAGGCCAACCCAGCAAAGCACAGTCACAGGCAAAGGGGCAGTAGTCCTCCTCCAGCTTCTCCAGCTCGTCAGGGGTTTTGGGTGCTCTTCTTATATCCCTTTCTGCCTTTCAAGTAGGCCTACTTCAAAGAGAAGTCTCTGTTGTTTTCAAGACCCTGCCTTGCCTACGCCAGGCCCCAGACACACACCAGGGGGTTGGAGACTGCATTGGTGACAGCAGTCACAACCCTTTCAGGTGTAAGTGACCACTCTTCCCCTCTCCTCAGCCCAGATGGCTCATTAGGATATGCAGGCTAACCCCAGCTCCCTTTGTGTCACTGTCTAGAGGAGAAGTGCAAACAGCTCAACTGAAACTACCTGTCACAGTGGCCAAGACTTGTTCTGACCTGGAACGTAGGTATCTTTCGTCAAACTGAAAATCGGGGACTTCACGCTGTATGTCAGTTCGATTTAGGCTGCAGTAGGCCCCAAAAACTTGTTTTTCCTCCAAATCAATTGCCTACTCACCGAGATTAGAGCATCCTGCTACATCATAGGGGTACTTGGAATCTAGCCCGCGGTGCAGTACTCAACAGGACTGGTCCCACAGATGTTGGCAACAGCCAGAACAGGGCAATATTAGAATGTGTCCTCGGACCATGGGCTGGTGGATCACTGGAGGCTCAGCCACCCGGTAGACAGAGAATACACATTCCTATCACCGGCTAATGGGACACAGTTGCGATTGGACTACTTTTTAGTGACACAAAACATAGTGCCCAGGCCCGCAACTACTGTATCCTGGAGTGTTCCCTTTCGGACCACTCCCTGACCCTGCTGACTATTGATACAGGGTTGGTCTCCCAGGCCGTAAATCCTGGAGCCTAGCCGTACGTCACTAGCACACGCCTCAGGGTCAAGGACAATTGCAGTCACATGTCTCCACCTACATGCGTGGATAATAAGGGTACAGTCTCGTCCCAAAGAGTGTTATTGGCGGCAACGAATGCGACCCTCGGCAGGCAAATGATGCAAGATGCTACACAGGCTAATAAGCAAAGGATGGCCCGTCAGATGTAACTGGACTGTAACACTGCGCCTCACCCAACAATATACAGTTCAACCCTCATTAGCCACGCACCAGAGCCTAGAACGAGCCAGAGTGGCCCTTAATGAGCTGCACACGTCGCAGGCCGGTTATGCGATTCAGTGACTACAAGGTCGTCACTATGAACAGGGGGAAAAAGCTGGTAGGCTCTTAGCAGCCCAGCTTCGACAGAGGGAAGCAGCGCAGGCTATCCCTACCATCTTGTCCTCCAGCGGCGAGCTGCTGACCCAACCGTCAGACATTGTCAATGCAGCATTCTACCGCCATTTATATATACCGGAAACAACTGCAAGCCCCGCTCAGGTGGAGACCTTTCTAGAAGGAATTCACCTTTCACATCTAAAGATTGAGGATCAAGCCATACTGGATGGGGAAATTAGCAAGATAGAGATTGCACAGGCCATAGTTGCTCTCCCGTATCATAAATTGTAGAGGGAGAAAAGCTTACCCGTGGAATTCTACAAATAGGCCAGTGAGGAAGCAGTAGACTCCCTATACAACACCTTTTATGAAGCTGACCGGGAAGATACGTTGGGTACCATCTCAAACTGAGCAGTGATCGCAGTTTTGCCCAAACCAGGGTGGGACCCCCTTCACTGTGGTAGCTATTGCCCTATTTTGCTGCTGAATGGGGATATCTAAATATTCACCAGTGTTCTGGCCTGACTGCTTAAGGTCATCCCATCCCTAATACACCATAATCAGGTGAGATTCATATTAGGTCACTCCTCTAGAAAGCACCTCCGCATCCTTTCACACTGCAAATGGGAGGCCAGGAATATGCCAGATGAAGCCCTAGTATTCTCCCTCGATGCTGAAAAAGCGTTTGACCGCATTGAATGAGGCTACCTATTTGTGACCTTGCGGAAATTCTGTCTGGGTGACCAATTTATCGCAAAAGTACGGCTGCTGTATGATAGTCCTATGGCACAGGTCAACTGCGGTGGTTTGATATCTGATTTCAGACCAAATTTCTTGGAGATATCAATTTTGGTGATCTCTGTTCATTTCATTAGCTAGATTAAAGATTTGTATCAGTCATCTCATTCTCCTGTTTGTATCAATTGAGCTATATCCAAGCCTTTTAGCAGGACCTGCTGGAGCCATTAATGGTGCCCACATTCCCCTTCATGCTAGATACATGCAGCTAGCTGTTCATTCATATAGCTTTGCAGACACACCAGATAAGTGGGTTGAGAAATATGGGGGCATATTTATACTCTTTTTGTGCCGAATGTGCGTCAAAAATTTTGACGCACATTCGGCGCAAACCTTACCCCATATTTATACTATGACGCCTGACCCCGCGAACGTCAAAATTCCTCCGTGTGCGTCATTTTCTGGATGTGTGAAACCGCCTTGCGTTAATGACATGCAAGGTAGGCGTTCCCGTCCAAAAAATGACCTTAAGGCCTGTGCGCCTTATTTATACTCCTGCGTCATTTTGACGCACAGGAGGGGGGGCCCTTAAAAAATGGCGCCCAGCCTGATGTGTGCCATTTTTTAACACCTGGGTGAGGGCAGGCATTAAGGGACCTGTGGGCTCATTTCCATGGTCTCTGACCATGGAAGCAGTCCACAGGAGCCCTTACCTGCCCCCAGGGACACCCCCTGCCACCCCACCCACCCCTGGAGGACACCCATGGATGGGGGGACCCATCCCAGGTTAGTACAGGTAAGTTGAGGTAAGTATTTTTTAAATTTTGTTTTAGTGGCATAGGGGGGCCTAACTTGGGCCCCCCTACATGCCACTGTGCCCAACGGCCATGCCCAGGGGACAGAAGTCCCCTAGGAATGGCCATTGGGCAGGGGGGCATGACTCCTGTCTTTGCTAAGACAGGAGTCATTTTAATGGGGGTTGTGCATCAAAAAATGGCGCAAGTCCGGTTAGAGCCATGATTTTTTAATTTAACCTGACTTGCACCATTTTTTGACGCACAACCCCAATTTTACCCTACTCCGGCACCGCCTGTTTAGAGTCATTTATTTTTTATTCGGACCAGCCCGCAGCCTGGCGCATTGGAATGGCGTTGGCCGGCGGTAAATTTTTTTATGCAAACCAGCGCCGGCTCTGGTTTGCGTCAAAAAGTATAAATGTGGGCCATAGAATCTTAATGCACTCATTGCATTTTAAAAGTACACCAGATCCAGTATCAGGTGAAGCGAAAAGTGCATGTTGACAAGGAAGCATTAGGCATATGAGGGTTGGCGACTATGGAAGACAGGTCAATAGAAGCTGAAGAAAAGGGGCACACTAGACCACTAACTGCAAAAAGGTTAGCCACTCATTTCGTAGTCTGGGGTCATTTCTTAGTTAAGGATGTAGAAGCATAGCTAAGATCCCAAATGGCTTCTAAACCTTGCCTAGCAATGTGTCATCAGATCCAATGGCTTTCAGCGTTCATATTAGTTTGCACTTGTATTTTATACCCTACTTTTGTTGTTTCGTCCCTCTTGATTTCTTGTATCTCGCATCAGTCCTCCCTCAACCTTCTACCAATTTGTTGTGTGCTTATTCACTCTTTTTTATTGTAGGTTCTTTTCTGATGCGTTTGCAGCAGCGATCAAATGCTCGCGGCTGAATTCTAGCTTGGCACAGGTCTCAACACAGCAAACCATGCTGCTGAAACAGATAAGTGGTTAGCCTTGTAAACTTACACATATGTCACACTGTTTCATCGGCGGCAAAAGATAAATGCTGTCATGTGTCTTACTTCTCATTCAGATCTTGCTTTCTCTGTTACATCAACGTATGCTGTCCCTTGTCTTAGATCATTACACACTGGAGAGTGAGCTCCACTCTGGTGTTTCTCTCACTCCTTTTCCTTCTTATTCACCAGATTCCTACAGTTGATAGCAAGTCAATCATGGTCACTGGCGACGGTATTCACGATTGGCAGAGGCTTCAGATGGTCTCCACCTTCGGAACCCTGAAGAGATCTCGGAATCAATGACAAACTGTAATATCTGAACATTTCCCTAAATAATGAATATGTGAGCATGTTTTATTCAAATTGCAGTATCTGCACTTTAATAACTAGTAGAATCAGTCTTAGCAACATGACCACACTTCTGAAAGTATTATGCTGTTTAAAGTATTGATAGTATACATACCTGACAGCTTCATTAGATACTGTATCCTAGCATTTTATACCATTATCTGGGGACCCCAGGACTGTGAGCACTGCCCACATTTTGGTTGTATTTTTGGACAACTTTAGATCAATGACTAATAAAGATGTCATGTTAGATGCTGTGGGCTTACTTTGGTACAGCATTTTCTTTACCGCTCAACAGCCATACTACCTGTTGCATAAATGTGGTGCAGGATTAACCTTATGCAATAAAAGATGGTTCAGAAACTTTGCTGAACATGACAGGATTCATTTTAGAAAATGTTGAAAAGTCATGGCCGGGGGCTCTCTGGGCCAATAATGCGTTTTCCCAAATATTTGCTGTGGAACACTGCAGAGCATGGACAAGAACACTGCTCGAAAACAGCATCTCAGTTGTATCATGAAGGTCAACTTAGAAGCTTTACAGTCCTGCAAGAGCGACTTCAAATTCCCTGAATGATACCTCCCTAGAGCCGTAAGTAGTATTTTTTCGAATGTAGTCATGCAATATACAAGCAAAATGCACTTGGAGCTGGAGAGAAAGGTCAATAGCTGAAGCCAATGACTTGTGAACCCCATTTCGAATGTTTTAACCATGAGGCACAATTTCCTTCAGCACAGGGCAAACATGCCTTTCAAGTTTTGTCTACAAACAAATGTGTTGAAACCTATTCTGGAACATTAGGTGCATAGCCATTCTAGTGAACACACTCCCACTTAGGTTGAAAGTGACGCTCATGACTGCCACTCTCATGGAACACTCATTGCCATGACTACTCCATGGAGCATTACTTCATCTTGGAGGAGATTCAAGTAGGCTCTTCTACTTCTTTACACATGATTACATTCATTTATATCAGTTACCCTTATATGTTTCCTAATATGTAATCCTTTTTCCCTTATATTACTTATTTTTTACAAAAAAATAATGATTCATGATTGAGTAGTGGCAATGTAGGGTCCTCAATATCATGAAACAATTTAGTGGCGATAAACCCACACGGATCCATTGTTGTCAGAACCCCTTTCAGATGGGCCACGGGGCACGCAGGGGTTACTGGGCCCAACTATGGGTCTTGTGGCCTTTTTCTCCTTCTGACCCTAGGTCTGACCTACAATAGGTCCTGAGTAACTGAGCAAAGTACTACCTCTCCAGTAGTTGACTCTTAGCATCAGTGCAAGTTGAGCAGTCAAAGGCTGTTTAGTGGGAGTAAGGTGCAAGGTATGCAAAGGCTCACAAGTGGAAATATGCACAGTGATCCCAATCATGTATTTGTCCAGTCCAATGCTTTCTTTTTGCTGCAAAAGCAGTAATTATTCTGCACACAAACACATCACACTAAATGAGTGCTACAGAATGTCTCTCAAGGCTAGCACTCTAGTGCTGATCTGGACTGTGTTCCCCCACAGGTCTTCTGTCCTCTCTCCTCCTCAGAACTAACCAACGTGTCTCTGGTGGATCTTTGAAGGTGATCCCACAGGTGCTGCCTGCACTAGCAATGTGGATCATAGTCAGGCTTTGGCCTTGAAAGATTCAGATCATCGGGTGTCCAGTCGCCGAGCTCTTGCATGTCTCTCAAAGGGTGTGTGGCCCTGCTACAGTATTAGTCAACTGCAGCCTTCAGAACAGCTCAGAGCTGGGGTGTTGCATCCCGTGCTCCGTCAATGAGCAGTTTACACTGCGTGATCCTGTAGTCATCATGCTGAGGCAATCGCAGGCAATAGATTTCTGGTGCAGCGGCATCCTCTTCTTTGTGGTTGGTTGAGTAGCTGCAATGCTGCAGTACGGCTTCTTATCTTCAAACGGAGTCGATCCTCTACTTATTGGCACTCTCCAACACAGGCAGCGGTACCAACAGCCCTATTGGCCCCTTCCTGGTCGACATGGACCACAGGTACGGGTGACAGCCCCACTGAGAGTCCCAAGGAATCCCTTTGGCATACAGGGGTCACGGACATGGGCAACAATGCCCACAGTCTCAGTTGCAATGGGTGATAGCTCCAGCAGGATCAGTGTCAACCAGCAATAACCCCAACAGTCTCAGTGGCCTACCCTCTGGCACATAAGGGGAATCTGGACATGAACAATGGACCTAACTTTGTTTGCAGCACCGGACGACAGCCTGCAACTTCAAGGTAGTCCAATGTGTGTTACCAACTTCAGCCAGAGACAGAACCAGGTGCCTTACACGTTGCTTACCAGGATCCACTTATCCGGATCCTCGGTGGCCCTTGCTTCCTCCACACTCTCTCATCCTCCTCATAGGGCACACTGGTCTTGGCAGGAGGGCAGAAGGATGGCACTTCAGGCACAGGGCAATTGTTCTTTGTTTCCTGGGTCATGGTCCGTCACCAAGCAAGGAGACTGGCAGAGTTTGGTTCTCAGTCTGAGTTGCAATAACTCAATGTCTTGGCAACCTTCTTTCTCCTGGTGAACAGTGATGTTGAACAAATTGCAAGATTCAGGCTCCCACCTTTATAACTAAAATCCAGGTGATTTAGTGTCTGTGCCTTTGCAGTTGGGATTTTGGATGTCTTCTTCTTTGACGTGTTCTCACCTCTGCCCTGTCCTTTGTCAAAGGTATTGTCTGCCATAGCAAGCGTGGCTCCAATGTGGTTGGCTCACAGTACAGGCCTAGGGAGTAACCAGGAATCACACCTATACTGAAATATGCCCCATATTGCTTCAAAGGCCTAATACTTCCTCTCTCTTAAGATTCCCCAGTCCACAGTGCCAATTTTATTAGTCTCACCTTCTACTGACAATGAGCGCAGGCCCACTGCCCAGTAACTGTTCCTGGAATCAAAGAAATCCTTGATGTGCACAGAGAAAGCTTGCTCACCTTCTTCCAGTGTGTATGTGAGTGTGTCTGTGTCTGTGGGTGTGTATGTGTCTGTGTGTCTGTGGTTGTGTGTGTGTATGGTGTGTATGTGTGTTCCCACCCAGTCCTTAGGAATATCAGAAGTCCACATCTCCTGTCTGGGAGTTGCTGTCCTCACTTCAACTAACCTCTCCAGGCCTTGGGCTTCCAAAATTACACAGGCCTCCATGTTATGTACCATCCACAGCCACATACACATATCAGCACGCACACACAAGTATCACATGCTGTCTGACGCTACACACAATCCATGCAGTCAATAGTTAGCAAGCACACAGTCACGGAACATTACATGAGTTCTCATGTCACATAACTCCAGGTGAAGGCAGCAGTCTTTTACCACTCTGAGGGTAGTGCTTGATACACTTCTCCCTGTCTTTCAAGGCCAACTCACCATGAGACAGGCCTAGTGTATGGCACACACGTATAATCTGTGTTTACCCATGACCAAAAATCAGTACCTGGGCTCCAGGTATCCATGCAGCTGGGGAACTCGGGCAAGGGTGCACGTCCATCACCATACATGGGAACTTCCTGTTCTAACAGTTGTCATGAATATTGATTTTATATACAAAAACTAAGATCATTCCTCCATCAGTGTTAATTTGTTCCACTGCTACCATCATTATCATCCACGCTTTTTAATGTATACACCATTCGTGCTGTAAATCACTTCATCAAAGAGTTCATGAAAGTTAAAAAAACACCACTTTCCAGTAGAAGAAAGACAAGGATGACTATACCAAACAGGCGGGAAAACCTGATTAAAGATTTCACTATGGTATGTTACAGTGCACGATAGATTGCAAAGGACATGGACTGAATGTAGGAACTTGGAAGCATTCTCAGCATGTGCACATCACCACAATCATTGGACATTTTCATAGCGAACTGCCCATTAAGGCTGGTGCATGTTCTTTGGGAATTAATGACGTAATGATTCTGAGCAGCTGGGGACGTCGTTCCATCCACTTCCCACTGATTTCTCGACTAGAACTTTCTGTCTCTATCTATAGTCAAGTTGATTTGACTTGGGCCTAGTGATGCCTTACAGGGTATTCGTCATTGAGCTGCCTAGTATTTCTAGTTGCAAGATGGTGCCCACCATATCTATCTGGAATCATCAGCTATGTTCTGTGAGTCCATGTTCAGCAGTGTTACAACAATGGAGTATGTGCAGGAATAGCAAAGTCTTCTGCACCTGGCAGTCACAGAACAGCTGCTTCCCTGGTTTTTAAGAGACTGAGGCCTGATTATGATTTTGGCGAAAGGGATACACCGTCACAAATGTGTACAAGTTCCATTATATCCTATGGAACTTGTAAAATGTTGATTGGGATATCCGTCACATTTTTGACGGAGTATCCCATCCGCCAAGGTCGTAATCAGGGTCTGAATTCCTAGCTCTACAGCTGTCTCTTTAGGGTTCAAAGATGTCTTGGAATTCCCTGTTCTGCAGTAGTTTCAAAGTGCCTCCCATTCCTGCTTGGTGTCCTCTTAACATCTCTTGTAGGCTTTGGCATGTGGTTATTGTTTTCCAGGTGTCCTCTGGAGTTCCCCTGCTGCATACCTATGCTCCAGCTGTCACGAAAACGACCTTGAGAGTGGCACAATACATGTTTGCTTGGACACTGAGAGGTTTATCTCAAGGTTGATCATTCACTGCAACTAGGTCACAAACAATATATCCATCATCCTGCACTTTGCTGCCCTGGTAAAATGGAATACAAATACACATGCCTACCAATCCCCCACAATAGGGCAACACTACATCTGGGACAGAAGATAAGAAAACTACCTTTAACACTGTGGATCACAGAAGCATTACTTACTTTGATCTGAACTAGTTACACAATGTTGATCATCTCTATCCCACTACCTTACTATGTCATATGGACACTTGCTGAACATAGCTTTCCTCTTCATGTCGTGGTTTTATATCGGAATATAATGTACAGAAATATAACCTGAGATAAATATCACTTTCTGAATATTAGCCACAGAAAGTTTCTCCCGTCAGGAGTAGAGTTTCTATTATCAACTCAAATTAGCTGATATTTGTAAAGACAATATTTAGGACACAATATTTATATAATGCGATATTAAGTCAATAACATTTTAAAACCATATCTCAACTCACTTCCCATCTGCAATAAATCAAATGAGTAAGCTTCCATACTGAACTATGAATACACTTTTTATTATTGAGCTTTCGAAAACTATATACATTACAAAAAAAGAAAACTCAAAATATTTGAAACAAATCTACAGTAGCAAACTAAAATTAAGTTAGTAACTGATGCAAGAGGCAAATACAATGCTAAAACAATAAAATCCCACAAAATAACAACTTGAAGTCACATAATCATGTACATAAAACATCGTCCGACTAACCGCTGCAGGAAATCTCATTTGGAATGTATTCTAGAATAATAAAAAAGTATTAAAATCAATAATACCTCTAGTGCCAAGTTTTACCAAGAATCCATGTTTCCCATTCAGAGAGCACATATTGGAAAAAAGTGAACACGGTTATAGCCTAGGCGAAAATGTAATTTTGCTAGCATAGTTAACATAATTTTGTGAATTTTGTGTTATGCTTGTTATAGAAAATTCCTGAAATTACTCCATTATGCCACTTTGTCTAATTACCTGCCGATCTGCATTAAAAAATTAGCACAAAATAACAGAAACAACAGAACGGGAGCAGCTGTTGTTCACAGCGCTTTTTTTTTTTGCACGTTTTTAGCACAAAATGCATTCTCACATAAAAAATCAACACGAAAATGCATTTCCACAGAAATTTAGTGCTAAATGAAGAATTTGCATTTTTTATAATTACATGTAATTTTGCATACATTTACTGAAATATCACGTATGTGTATGCAAATTATTAGAATTCAGTACACCCATATTATAGACTTTAGCATACACCAACCTTTTTTCCCATCAAACAGGACCTAAACTGCTTTAGAGATACGAGTGATAGTCCTAAAAAGCAAGCACTCTGATCAATTTCCTAAGAACGTGAAAACCTGGAGATATTAGTAGGGTATGGAATGAGGTTTTATCATTAAGTCGAAAAAGCGTGGCTATGTGAGAACTGCTGCCTCTGACTTTCCAACAGACTGCACAAGAACGCACAGACATACGCACAAAGGTAAATGCCCAAGCCAGAGAAAGTGTTGGTCGTCTTGGGGTCCAATGTGCTTATAGGATACACCTGGAGTTTACAGAACTAGGGGCCACATGTACGAAAGCTTTTTCCCATAGACACAGAATGTGTAAAATCCTTTCGTACATCTGGTCCTAGGAGTATATGTAGAAAGTAATGGCAGATTTTTATTGTCCAGATCCTTTCCTGCCAGCCTCATTTGAGAATTTGGTGACTTTCATCTTATTGTGGTTTTTCGATATGTAAACCTCTACCATCCTAACTCCAAAGTTAACCGCGGGTCTTACTGGTGCTCCAATGATTTCATATATATAGAATAAAGTAAACTCTGCTTAACCAGTGCTTAATTTGAGTCTGTGTTTGCCCGTGTGCCCCATCTGCACTCATTTTTGGGGGTCGACACTGACACTTATTTTTCCCCATCAGACACTTACGTACAGAAAGAAGAGAGGGGAAAATACACAGAGCAGAAAAAATGAGGAAGAGAAAGAAAGTAACTTCAACATTTATGTGAGCTAGGGACAGGCTTCTGAGCAGATCTTGGTCATTGGCACTCATTCTTGTACAAATTAAGCACTGCAATCCACAAAGTAGGTCTGTGGCTACATTGAGGCTGAGTTCTTTTAGAGGGTCACTGATCTTAAGAGTGACTCGCTACATATTTTTTTTAAAAACACTACAGATATTGTTTATTTTATTCTTCATAAAAGATAGCCTCACTAATTACATTCTGCATTAAAGCGTGCATTCCAGGTCTCTTACGCCATCGAATGAACAAATCTGCAACTATTTAGAATACTAGTGAACTTTTCAGTACAAAATTAAACTTTGTAATAACCAGCTAATAGTCTGTTACAGAAACACGCTTGTAATGTTTATATTCTCGTGAGTACAGCCTCGCGCTACACCCATGAGGAAAGATTCTCTTGGTGGAAGTGCACAGATGGCAGTTGCTGTCAGCCTCCCTCCTGGTTGCTCACAAAAATAAATCTTCTTTACCTTCAGCAAGCTCTTCCAGACAAGTTCTTTCACTGGCGATGAGGGATTCTTCCAACCGGGAGGAGAGACGATCTCGGAGATCACAGCTCTCTTCTGTCTAAGCAGCGTGTTCAGAGAAGCAGAGGAGCGGCGTGCACTGAAGTTTCTGCTGTGCCTTTCTTGTGTCAGCAAAGGCCTTAGTTTCTGAAGGTGCCAGGTCGGCTTTAATCAAGGGGCCTGGTCCCATTCCCTGAATGTGATTTTTGGAAATTTTCTGGCTGGCACTGACCGTTTCAGAGCATCACAAGCGCGTTTCAGTCAGCTGAATACCTCATTGCTAAGTAACCAGCACATCTCAAGATTACTCTCCTACAAACCTTTACCAAAGCGTGAGTGTTCGGCTTATCAATTGGAGGACATTTTCAGTTTTGGCAATTCTCAGCAGTAGGCACACAGAGCGTTTTGGTGCCTGCATTTAAACTACATTTATAGACTTATTAGAAACAAGAAGGAAAAAAAATACAATAATAATTATAACAAATAAACTGTCATATATTATAATATGGGAGGGTTTGCAGCTCCATCATTCTTCCTTAATTCTCCAGGTGAACATATCAGGTATGGGAGGATTGGAAAGAAGGTTTTGAAGTGTATGTTTTGGCTGTCCGTGGTGATATTTTAACAA
This sequence comes from Pleurodeles waltl, assembly GCF_031143425.1. NCBI lineage: Eukaryota > Metazoa > Chordata > Amphibia > Caudata > Salamandridae > Pleurodeles > Pleurodeles waltl. Next base: position 1,536,574,508 of record NC_090440.1, on the reverse strand, counting down.
CATCTAGAAAATTTGCCATGTTAAAACACTGTTTGGGAGCTGAGGTAGACACGTTTTTGAATATCTGCCCAATCCAGAGGATGATGACTAAGAAGACAGAGACAAGTAAGACCTTGCCATGGGACAGTTGGATGAAAATTTTGGCAAGAAAAGGAATGTAGTAGTGGAGCGCTTTAAATTTCTAAAGAGATCTCAACTACCTGGTGAATCGGTGGAAAGTTATGTGGATGGGTTGAGAGCTTTAGCATCCCCATGCAACTACAAACCTTTCTAGGAAGAGATGCTGAAGGACCAGCTAGTCCTGAAAGCTGATAAAAAAAATACACAAAAAACTTCAAAACACACAAAATTGAACTTTAAAATTAGCAATAGACATTGTGAAAAGAGCAGAAATAACTGATGAAGTTTTGAAGCAGTTGTCGGCTCGGACGGGAACAGTGAACTCTATTCATCCTGATGGTGCCAAATCTAGAAGAACAGGACAGTCAATTGAAAAGAGTGATTTAACATGCTTCAAGTGTGGCTTGAAGGGACATGTAGCGTCTAACCCACATTGTCATGCAATTGGTCAAACTAGTAGGAGGTGCAAAACTAAAGGTCCTTTTGCACATGTGTGCAAGGGAAGACAGTTTGGTGAAAGAAAACTCAAGGGGGTGGTCAAGTCGGTGGAATGTAACAATATTGAAGAAGTTGGTCAAGAATATATTTTGTAGGTTCTGGATGTTGGATGTGTTAGAATGAGTGGCTCTCATTGTGTTATAATTATTGCTGGTGTGGATGTAAGGGTGATGGCTGACAAGGGTTCACAATATACCCTAATTAGGAAAGACTACATGTCAAGGTTTCCGAAACATGAAATCAAACCTCCTGGCATAAATTTGGTAGCCTATGGCAATAAGCCTCTTGATTTGGTAGGATTCATGGAAGCTAATCTGGAGTTTCAAGGTGTGAATGCAACATTCAAAGTATATTCTGTTGAGGATGGTGCCAGTCTGTTGGGTTAGCCGCAACCAAAGGATCTTGGAATTCTTCTGGATCCTAATCATCCTGAACAAGTTTTAGGAGCATACACAGAAGTAAATGCTGTCTAGAAACACACTTTTGTGGAAGATTATCCACAGGTATTTAGGAAGGGGTTGGGAAGATTGAAAGGATTCATGCATAAGATTTTAATGAAACAGAATGCTATCTCCAAGGCTCACAGGCCTCGTTCCATTTCTATTGCTGTGAGAGAACCGGTGCGTCAAGAATTAGCTAAGTTGTGTGATCAGGATGTTATTGAAGATATTGAAGCATCTGAATGGCTATCTCCAGTGGTTAATGCAAAAAAGAGCAATGGGAATTGCGTTTGTGTGTGGACCTCAGAGATCTTAATGCAGCCATCTGGTTTGACAGGCATCCTTTGCCAAATATTGGCGAAATGCTAACTATGTTAAAGTTGGAAAAAGTGTTTTTCCACTCTGGATTTATCATCTGCTTACCATCAGATAGTACTGCATCCTGATTCTCGAGCGATAACATCCTTTATTACTCCCGAAGGTGCTTTTAGGTTTAAGCGCATGCCATTTGGCTTAGCCTCTGCAGCAGTTGTTTTCCAGAGGGCCATCCATCATTTGTTCAAAGATATTCCATCTGTGACGTATCTCAAGAACAATATTTTAGTCTTTGGAAGAGACCAGATTGAGCATGATTGTATTATGAGGAAAGTGCTTAATATTGTGAGGGATGGCAGACTAACTATCAAACTAGAGAAGTGCAAAGTAAGTGTGCCCGGGGTGGAGTACTCAGGTCATTGGATAGACCAGAAGGGTATATCTCCTAAATTAAAACTGGTGTCAGCCATTGAAAATGCATCTTCTCTAAGTAATAAAGATCAGCTTAGATCATTTTTGGGTTTGGCTGAGTACTATTTAAGAATAATTTGTATGTCTGCTGACAAAACAAAGTGTATGAGGAAGTAAATGTGCAAAAAGGAGCAATTTATGTGGAGTGAAGAGTGTGAATCAGAATGCGGTGTCTCCCTGGTCAGTCTCAGCTAGGCTCCAACCTGTAGAGGATAGAGGTGTCAATCTGAGCAAGACCCCAAGTTTGTGGGGTGCTCCTGCATGCCTCGGTTATGGAGCCGAAGTGGGGGGAGGAGGCCCAACAGTGGCAGGTTGTCTCTGCGATGGTGCAGTTGGGCTCCAAAACCCCTTGCACTGTGCCACCAGGGAGGCAGAAGGGAAGGCATATGGCGAGAAACGGAGAAGAATAGAGCAGAGTGGGAGCTGCCAACACAACACCATCTGTCATTTGTCTCACTCAGCCAGGGTCCGGCACCACCAGCACCCCACAAGGACTCGTCATTGAAGTAACTGATGTGGGTCGGCCTCAACTTTCCTCCCACTGGGGTCAGTGTATAGACTACGCTGGTCACATTGCCACCAGTTTGCTCTCCCAACTCACCTTGATCCAAGTGCCAGTGCAGGGGAGCTCAGTAGTGCGGGCTACTCTACAGATGACATGATCTGGATCGGGGCCCAGGGTCTTGAGGTCAGGGTGGTCTCCAGGGCATATCAGGGCCGTCTCTGTTGCCTCCCTACCTTCGGGGCAGGCGGGAAACACCTAGCAGTCACTTGGCGTAGTGCCTTGCTCCTCTGGATGAAGGGGGTATCAGATTAGGCATCTGTCTCGCTGCTAACCTCAGGGAGTTAAGTCACAGGTAGGCCCCCACTGGGGGTATCAGGCACCACCAGCCCCAGCAGGATCTTGCTAATGGTTTGGGGCACTGGGATACAGTCTTCCTGCCCCTCTTCTGAAAAGGCTTTCAAATGGGGTTGCACAGGTTGCACTCTGACAGCATGCTCCGATCCAAGTGCCAATGCAGAGGGCCCAGTGGTACAGAGATAACAGGCAGGTGGTGCGTAGCAACTGGGTACCAAGGAGTCATAGGGTAGGAACAGCCCCAAGGTGTCCGGACTCCGCTCCCACTGCCTCTTGCTCACAGCTGCAGGCAGGGGCTCCCAGCAGTAGAGTGGAACAAGGCATGGCCCTCAGCAGAAATGGGCTTAGTGTTAGGCCTCCACCATGTTGCTAACTGGTGCAAGAGCTGCAATTTTATCAGCGGCCGTCAGCAGGTTGGCGCAACTCACAGCATGGGAGGGAGCATGTTACAGATGGTGTTGACTCCTCTAAGTTCTCCTTGGTAGGCTAGGAGCTGTGATTAGTGGAGATTGTCAGAAGGTGGGATGGAGCATTAGTGAAACGCATCTGCCATCTTGGCCATCGTGGCCACGCCCCCAATAAATATACTATCATAAATGGTTCCCTTTTGTTAATGTCATAGATCTGTCCACTCTGAAAAAGCATAAACTGGCAATAAATAGCTGCGTATGGGCTAGCTGCACTACAATACCGCCTTTGACTTAATGGAGAGGGTCAACTCATGGGCCATATTGTGCAAGTGAGGGCTTGATCATTCACTGCTCTGTCTAGTAATGGAACTGCATACTCTTATCTTGGGACTTGAGACATTATCAAGCCTTGAGTCATCAGCCCTAAAACTTGTTTGCTTAGTATGAAGTAAGGCATTCTTCCTCCACCACACCCATCTCTCAGCACCAATTATCTAATCTATGTCATAGAGTGAGTGACCCAGGGGCTTACTGCAAGACCCTGCAGCCTCCGTGGTGTAGGTTGATCCCCAATACTTCAGGGCCCCCAAAATACTCATGGGGCCCCATTCAGCCCAAGGTCAAGGCATATCTGTGTTTAACCTGCTTTTCCCTACTCCCTGTAAAATATTAAGAAGGGTTGATTAACGATCCTGATCAAACCTTAATTTTTTTCATGTTGGCACGCTCCTCCTTGTCAAATCATGTTAAACAATATCAGACCTTCTAAGTCCACTCAGTCACAGAAACTTTGGAGGAAGCTGGGAAGCCCGGCTGGTATTATCCACCAGCATAGAGTAAAGGGCAGATTTATCATACTTTCGCGCAATGCAACAAGCCACCTTGCTGTGCCGCATGAAAAGGAAAGGGCAGGAATCTGCAGTATTTAACACTACATGGCACATTTCTGTCCTTTCCTTGCACTGGCACCCTTTTGGCTGCCTAGAGCCAATGCAGGCACCCTTGTTGTGTAAGGATGCCGCCATAGCAGACAGGATTATTTTTGTGCAGGAAGGGATACCTTCCTGCGCAAAACCCATCCTCAGAGGCACTTTCCTCTTTCTGCATCACACATAGAAAGAAGAAATTATGAGGAAAAATAAAGATATTTCTTCTTGTTACGCCTCACCTGGGGAGGTGTAGCATTTTGAAACATTACCAGGTCTACCAGCAATGGAACACCCATGGAACACCTCCCTGGGGCTGAGTAATGCAACACAGCGATTTGCGCTGTGTTGCATTACTCTAGATTTATCAAGCCATGTAGGACATGCAATGTGGCCTTTTGTCGCTTGATAAATCAGATTTAGTAGAGTGTCACCCTTATGCCCCTTTGCATGGCATAATGGCAATGCAACTCACTGATAAATATGTCCCTCAGTGTTTTCCATTTCCCAAAAAGTGAGACTGTGGAAGCCTATTTGTATGACAAGCTTACTGGAATTCAGATGACGATCCAGAAAAATACAAGTAGGCAGCTCCCCCTTGCAGATATGTTTTTCAACGAGGACTGCTGATTGGATGTGAGAATTTTGCTCCTTTTGGCAAGAGAAGTCGTTTGGTGCACATGGGGAAATATATAGCAATTCACATCAATACTGCGGCAGTTGATGGGCCAAACCCACCCGCAGGATTTTCTCAATACACAAGAAGTTCAGTACCAGTTGGGCCCATTTGTCAGAAATGTCTTAGTGAAATGCTTGCCCCCAATCGTGCTAATAATACAAAGAGTTAAGGGATTGTGGGAGACTAGTGTTAATTCAGGTCGCTAAGCTCCACCCCAGTTAACCCGTATGGGCCAACCTTTGCAGGTTTTCAGTCATAATTTAGTACACTAACCCTCTTTCATCAAGGTTTCTTGGAGAAATATTAAGGGAACTCGTCCCCATTCCCTTGAAGTCTGGAAACTCAGTGTTATGAAATATTCTTCTGAAATGCTCTGTTGGGGTCTGAATGCCCGTTTCATGGTATAAGGGCAAGGACCCCTGACCTGAGAGTTAGATTGTATTCAAATTAGTTATCCTTTCATTTTTGTCCTGGAGTCATGTTATTTAGCATGTGCGCAGATGCCTTGGCCTGTCCCTGACTATGCTTGGTGCAGGATCCGTCCTATGACCTTGAGGGGTGCACCAAGCATGCACTCATAGTGCACTGACTCCTGTCCCATTCCTTGGTGTGACACATAAAGGGGTGGAGGGATCTTACCACGGTTTGTGATTTTATAGTTGACCAGACTATTGTATCTATGTCAGTGAGTGTGGCCTACTGGCTTCTGTGATGATCATTGCACTGCAATGTGAAACTTGGAATGTCATGTATGCCGAGTGCATACGCGAGTACATTGAGCCTGTGATACGTGTGTGGCAGTAGGAGTCTCTGCATATGTGTGTCTGAGTACTGAAGCCAATTGGATCTATTTTAGATGCCTCTGCTTTATTGTGGCGTACAGTAGAGAATGAGGAAAGCTTCTCAGACATTCCTGTGGATGGATGGTGTAGTTCGAGCCACTAAAATGAGGAGGATGGAGACATGGCAACCTTGAGAAATTCCATACAGCATTTGTTAGCATGAAACTAGTGATTAGGTCTTTCTGAGTGCTGCCATTCGGTGGTCAGTGCTGCATGCTATGACAACTATGAGCAGGTAAAGGCCCCTAGCTTGTTTGGGTGTTGGGTTTTGAGACCGTGCATGAAGAAACTGAAAGATCTACTGAAATGCGGGTAAGATGATTCTGATGCAGCCTCCTCAACTGGTGCGGGCACTCTCTATGCTTGCCCGGTTCTGAGCATAGGCACCATAGATGTCAATCATGAACAAGTTGGCGGGGATGGGACAAGGACACCTACTTTTGTTATGTGAGCTGCGAGGGTTGTGCGCATGCACACAGTGGTCCCACTGGTGCCGACTTGCAAACCAATGAACAATGCTGTGCTGACTACATTGCTGGAAGCTGAAACTGAAAATAAGGACAATAAGGTACTGTGCGACCTGAAGGAAGCCCATAGAGACAAGAAGGGAACAATCACAAGTACTTGCCTAGATGACGTTGACCTCCCCAAGGAAGCATAGTGAATGGATTCCCCTGTTACAGCTACAGATACTATTTAAGACTTTCTGCAGTAAGTGTAGCATTAGAAAATAACCCACAGTAACAGCATAGGGCCTAGGCTATATCCCAAGTTAGCACTGAGTATTACAGAAGTACCCACTATACGCTCTGTCTTCTGATATGTTATGTACAGTATAGATTTGAGTGTAAATTAGTGAAATATTTAGGGGCAGATTTATGGAAAGTGGCACTGTACCAAGTGCAGTGCCACTTTCCCTGCACCCCTTATTGCCCCCTACCGCCACCATCTGTGTGTCGGATTTAAAATACAGCGCACCATGGCACAAGGTAGGGGGCAATAGCATCATTTTTCATGACGATATTGATGTACTCTGCAGGAGTAGCGTAAGAATGTTGGCGCTAGTCCTGCAGAGTACATAGGGGCCCATTCTAAACAATGGAAGCCCCCTTGTAACGCTTGCTTTAAGCAGGCTTTAAAAGTGCTGTAAAAATGGTGCAAGAAAATCACATAGATTTCCTTGCGCCTTATTTTCACCCACTCTGATGGGGGAACACCCCCTTTGCATACATTATGCCTGGCGCAGGCATAATGTAGCGCAAAAGGTTACAGAGTGGCTCAATGCATGCATTGCACCACTGTAAATACGGCACAAGGATTTCGGCCTCAGCCCACAATAACACCAAAAATAATGGCGCTAATGTGGCGCTAGAGGATTATGAATATGGCGCTTACTCTTTTTCAAATACTAAGCTCTGTCTAGACTGCATTATTTTTTATTTCTAGATGTTTTATTGTTTGACATGAAAATCAGAAATAAGACACAGGTCGGAAATACTCCAAATTAACTTTATCAATTCTATCTTTGAAATAGTGCACTGGTACAATAATAAGAAAATTAAGCAGTTAAGATAAACGCATAATTAACTCGGTATGGTAAATAAACAAAACAAAAGAGAATCCTGGAAATGAAAGACATTCTGTTGTATAATTTGCAATTAGCATAGATTCTGAACTCTGAGTCTTCAATAACAGCAATTAGTTCTAGGACAGACAATGAATAAAAAAAAGTAACACAAGTAGAAATGGAAGCGAAACTTCAAAGGAAGTTTTGTCTAGTACTGTGTAAATCTTACCTCTGCACTAGTAAAGGTGCTAGGGTATTTGGAATCCTGGTAACCACCTGTATTCATTATTGAGTTCTTCTCTTATCACTTGCTAAGTTTTTATATTTGCAAGATGGGCGTCCATCCTTTCCCAAATGAGACACTTGGTAGATATCTAAGAGGATTACTGAAGTCATTAATGCGCTTCTGATGTACATTAGTCGCTCCCTCGATTTATAGCCGATGGTATCTTGAGTTCTAGGGGGCACATCTATGAATTTCTGGTGCAGGACACAGTGCCCTGCGTCAAAGGGATAAGGGCAGGAATGTGTTGTATTTAAGCAATACAGCGCATATCTATAATAACCTCCTGTGGTGCCCTTTTAGCTGCCTAGTGCCAGTGCAGGCACCATTGCACTATTGGTGTTGGCATTGTATGCAGGATTGTTTTTGTGCAGGTAGGGGTACCTTTATGCACAAAAACAAACCTGGGAGGGTTTTTCCTCATTCTATGTGTACTACAGAAAGCAGCAAACATAGAAAAAGGAAAATTGAGGAGAAATAGAAATATTTCTCCTCGTTACACTTCCCCTGGGGAGGCATAAGGTTTTAATACGTCACTAGGTTTACATGGTCTTAAAATCTGGGGATATGTCAAAATCCATGGGTGATGCATTGGAACACCCACCCCAATGCCCATGGAACGCCTACCCAGGGCAGAGTAGCGCAATGCAGCAACTTGCACTGCATTGCATTACTCCAGATTTATGAGGCCACTCAAAGCCAAACACAGTGGCTTTGGGTGGCTCCATAGATCTGACTTAGAGCCTTTGTGTCACACATGTACCATTTTACATGTTACAAATGTTATGCAACACTCATAAATATGCCCCTAAGTCTCTAGCCCCACGCCACCTCTCTGAGCAAGCCTTGACCTGCCCACCTTCGCTCCCCTGAAGGTCTGTAAGGCCCCAGGATACCAGACCTTAACTATCAACGATCGCTTAACACATCAACACGGTAGGCCTCCACTAGTGCAATGCACACTGAATAATGTTAGCTGGACACACAGTGAGAGGGTAACTGGGGGATTGCCTCAAGCAGCAAATCCCTCTTTATTCAAACCCTCGGACCACCCCTGGCCCTCGGGTGATGTGTGTCACTGGTCACGTGGGGTAGTGACTGTGTGGTTTACTATAGGGTCCAGTGTCAAAGGGGTGTACTTGGTGCTCATTGTAAGGCTCTGTAGTAAGGCTAAACCCCAGCACTCCAGTGGTTAAAGGGTCTGCTTGCCACAATCTGGGCCAATAACTCCTGATTACCCCAGGACTCCTGAAAAACGTTCATACTCTAGGCATCTGTATTCCTCATCTAGTTAGCAGCTTATATATTCACTGGTAGCTATTTTGAACAGCTTTTTGTCGTCATCTGGTTAATGGGCATGTGCATTCTAGATTCAGTGAACAGGCTATGTAGTCTGTTGCAGTTTGTCCTGCTCATCCTGTTAACAGCCTAAGTGGTTTGATTTAGCTGCCTTTGGCTTCTTTCTTGCTCTAGGTTATAGTCTGTGTAATCTTTTATAGTTGACCTTTATTTTCCTCCTCTAGTATTACAGACTGTAATTTACTGTACATGGTTGAGTATATCTCTCGCTCTCAAAGATCCTTCCTAAATGGCTCACTGACAAAATAAAAAACATCGTCTCTCATTACAACCCAAGTGGTCGGTGATGAAGTGGCGGTAATACCGCCAACAGGCTGGCGGTAATTACTGTAGGAGGCTGGCCTGGCTTATAGGGGGTACCTTGTGGTACTGCAAAAACAACAAGTGATGAACGGAATGCTGAACATTGTCAAACATTCACCCCCAGTACAGTGATCTTGGCCTAAATCCATCGTTTTTTTGCTGCCCTTGCCATTCCAGTTTGGACCCAGCCATATGCAAATCAGTCTTGACCCTGTTCCTCATGGGAACAGTCCAGCCTGACCTGCCAAGCCAGGTCCTCACTGGACCGGAAACAAGCATCCTGGGACATGTTTCGGGGTTTCACCCCTCATCAGCCAGGCTAGCTTGAATCCAGTGGCATGGGAAGCACAGGACCCACGTTTGGGCATACTCTTCCCACTTAGGGTCGCAAAGCAAAAACAACAAGTGATGGACGGAATGCTGAACATTGTCAAACACTCACCCCCAGTCACAGATCTGGGTTTAATCCATCGTTCTGTTGCTTTAGGCCCAGATCACTGTACTGGGGGTGAATGTTTGACAATGTTCAGCATTCCGTCCATCACTTGTTGTTTTTGCTTTGTCGCCCTAAGTGGGAAGGGTATGCCCAGACGTGGGTCCCGTGCTTCCCATGCCACTGGATTCAAGCTAGCCTGGCTGATGAGGGGTGAAACCCCGAAACCGGTCCCAGGATGCTTGTTTCTGGTCCAATGAGGACCTGGCTTGGCAGGTCGGGCTGGACTGTTCCCATGAGGAACAGGGTAAAGACTGATTTGCATATGGCTGGGTCCAAACTGGGGTGGCATAGTGAGCAAAAGAACGATGGATTAAACCCAGATCTGTGACTGGGGGTGAGTGTTTGACAATGTTCAGCATTCCGTCCATCACTTGTTGTTTTTACCTTGTGGTACTTACACCTTGTGCCAGGTCCATTTATCCCTTATTAGTAGATTAGTAGATTCGCTTAGGCTGATAGAGGTATCTATAGCAGAGCAGCTTAGGCTGAACTAGGAGACATGCAAGGCTCCTACCATACTACTTACATCACTTAGCACTATATCATAAGAAACACAATACTCAGTTACAAAAAATATTTTAGTGACAATATGCCAAAAGTATCTCAGAGGATATATTCCCTTAGGAGGTAAGTAAAATACACAAAATATACACCCAAACCCAAATCAGGTAAGTAAACAGTTAGAAAAATAGTGCAAACACTGTAGAACACAATAGAATGCAATAGCAGACAATAGGCAACACAAACCATATACTCCAAAAGTGGAATGCAAACCACAAATTGACCCCAGGCCTAGTGTAGTGTGTAGAGGGTCACTGGGAGTGTAAGAAAACACTAAGGGTGTCAAGATACCCCACCCCAAGACCCTGAAAAGTAGGAAATTTACCCTACTACCCGAGAAAGAGAGTAAAGTCGAGATAGGGATTCTGCAAGGACAACAACTGACTGCAAAGCACCGAAGAAGGATTCCTGGACCTGAGGACCTGTAAAGGAAGGGGACCAAGTCCAAGAGTCACGCAAGTGTCCGGGGGGGCAGGAGCCCACTAAACCCCGGATGAAGGTGCAAAAGGGATGCCTCCGGGTGGAAGAAGCCAAAGATTCTGCAACAACGGAAGGTGCCCGGGACTTCTCCTTTGGTCAGATGATGTCCCACCCCGTCCTGGAGGATGCAGAGTTGTTTTCACGCAGAAAGAACGCAAACAGGCCTTGCTAGTTGCAAGAGTTGCGGTTAAAGGTTTTGGGGGGTGCCAGGGCCCAGATAGGACCAGGAGGTCGCTCCTAGGAACAGGAGACAGAGGGGGCACTCAGCAACAAAGAGAGCCCACATAGAAGCAGGCAGCACCCGCAGAAGCACCTGAACAGGCATTCAGAAGATCTGAGCATGACGGTCGACTCAGCATGACAAAAGAGGGTCCCATGAAGTCAGAGTCCCATGAAGTCAGAGTCCCACTCAGCGAGTTGGGCAATGCAGGACGGAGTGCTGGAGACCTGGGCTAGGCTGTGCACAAAGGAAGTCTTGCAAAAGTGCACAGAAGCCCTAACAGCTGCAGTACATGAATTACTGTCTGGCGTGGGGTGCCAAGGACTTACCTCCACCAAATCTGGACAGAAGGGCCACTGGACTGTCGGGGACACTTGGACCCAGCTCCTGTGTTCCAGGGACCACGCTCATCAAGATGAGAGGGGACCCAGAGGACCGGTGATGCAGAAGTTTGGTGCCTGCGTTGGCAGGGGGAAGAGTCCGTCGACCCACAGGAGATTTCTTCTTGGCTTCCAGTGGAGGGTGAAGGCACACAGCCCTCAGAGCATGCACCACCAGGAAACAGCAGAGAAAGCCGTCAGGATGAGGCGTTAGAATGTTGCTGGTAGTCTTCTTGCTACTTTGTTGCATTTTTGCAGGTGTCCTGGAGCAGTAAGCGGTCGATCCTTGGTAGGAGTCGAAGACGGAAGTGCAGAGGAACTCTGGTGAGCTCTTGCATTCGTTATCTGGTGAGATTCCCACAGGAGAGACTCTAAATAGCCCTCAGAGGAGGATTGGCAACAGAGAAAGGTAAGCACCTATCAGGAGGGGTCTATGATGTCAACTGCTGGCAATGGCCACTCAGAGGTGTCCATTGTGCCCTCACACCTCTGCATCCAAGATGGCAGAGGTCTGGGACACAGTGTAGGAGCTCTGGGCACCTCCCCTTGGGAGGTGCTGGTCAGGGGAGTGGTCACTCCCCTTTCCTTTGTCCAGTTTCGAGCCAGAACAGGGCTGGGGGGATCCGTGAACCAGTGTAGACTGGCTTCTGCAAGGAGGGCACCATTTGTGCCTTCAAATCATTTCCAGAGGCCAGGAGAGGCTACTCCTCTCAGGCCCTTAACACCTATTTCAAAAGGGAGAGGGTGTAACACCCTCTCTCAGAGGAAATCCTTTGTTCTGCCTTCCTGGGGCTGGGCTGCCCAGGCCCCAGGGGGGCAGAAACCTGTCTGAGGGTTGGCAGCAGCAGTAGCTGCAGAGAAAACCCCAGAACGTTAGTTTGGCTGTACCCGTGCTCTGTGCTGGAGCCCCGGTGATGCATGGAATTGTTCCAATACCATTCTGGTATTGGTGTGACAATTCCATGATCCATGTTCGGAGTTACCATTGTGACGCTACATATAGGTATTGACCTATACGTAGTGCACGCGTGTAATGGTGTCCCCGCACTCACAAAGTCCGGGGAAATTGCCCTGAACAATGTGGAGGCACCTTGGCTAGTGCCTGGGTGCCCTCACACTGAGTAACTTTGCACCTAACCTTCACTAAGTGAGGGTTAGACATATAGGTGACTTATAAGCTACTTAAGTGCAGTGTAAAATGGCTGTGAAAGAACGGGGACGTTATTTCACTCAGGCTGCAGTGGCAGTCCTATGTAAGAATTGCCAGAGCTCCCTATGGGTGGCAAAAGAAATGCTGCAGCCCATAGGGATCTCCTGGAACCCCAATACCCTGGGTACCTAGGTACCATATACTAGGGAATTATAAGGGTGTTCCAGTGTGCCAATCAGAATTGGTAACATTAGTCACTAGCCTGCAGTGATAATTTTAAAAGCAGAGAGAGCATAAACACTAAGGTTCTGGTTAGCAGAGTCTTAGTGATACAGTTAGGCACCACACAGGGAACACTTACAGGGCACACTTTATGGGCACTGGGGTTCTGGCCAGCAGGATCCCAGTGACACAGGCAAAAACAAACATATATACAAGTAAAAATGCGGGTAACATGCCAGGCAAGATGGTACTTTCCTACACAAACCCCCCCCCCCCCAAACGAGGGACAATAAGGCTAACCTTGCCCAGATGAGTCTTCATTGTCTAAGTGGAAATATCTGGAGAGTCCATCTGCATTGGAGTGGGTACTCCCAGGTCTATGTTCCCTGTAGGGATATGGACCACCTCAACAATTTAGCGTTTTCACCTTTCATTTGTTTTAGCCAAAGTAGAGGTTTGTGGTCTGTCTGAACAATAAAGTGAGTACCAAACAGGTATGGTCTAAACTTTCCCAGTGCCCAGACCACAGCAAAGACCTCCCTCTGTATGGCAGACTAATGCTTTTCTCTAGGGGTCAACCTCCTGCTGATAAAAGCAACAGGTTGATCCTGGCCCTCAGTATTAAGCTGTGATAGCACTGCCCCAACCCCCAATTCAGAATCATCAGTCTGGACTATGAACTTTTTGGAGTAGCAAGGGCTTTTGTAGGATAGGTGCAGAGCACATGGCCTGTTTGAGCTCATCAAAGCTTTTTGACAGCTAGCTGTCCACAGTACCTTTTTAGGCATCTTTTTACTAGTGAGGTCATTAAGAGGAGCTGCAATGAAGCCATAATTCTTAATAAACCTCCTACAGTACCCTGTGAGGCCTAAAAGGGCTCTTACCTGGGTTTGAGGTTTTTTTAAAATTCTAGTTATCTATTGTGATTATCAAACATAAACAGTAATTACAATAGGCAATCAAATCAGCATTTCAGGTTACACCACCTGAGAGAGACAGCTTAATGTTGACCACAATATGTATGAGAGAGCCTTTTGCTCCACATTGAGGAGTTAGATATAAATTGACAAATGTCGTGGAGATTGCTGATTCAGAAGGAGAAATAGAAGGGGGGTAAAGGAAAAAGGGAGAAAGAGAACAGAAAATAATGAAATACTGTAGAGGAACAGTGAGAAGTTGCTCAGTGGGGTCTCGCCGTGTGCACCGCTGGCGCCGGTGGGAGAGAGGGGTCGATCAGGGGAGGGGACGGGACAGGGGCACCCCAGAGCCCGGCACCCAGGCAGGAGTGGACGCAGAGGGGGGGGGCACCCCTACATCCCGCCCTGCATTAGTTTTGCACCCCTGGTCAGTATTGTGTGTGCTGCCTTCTGGTAGGTCTATGCGCTAACTTAGTGGTTCCAGTGTCTCTAGGGGATAGTGAGTTCATCTAATTAGTTAGGCATTATGCTTAGAGTTCATGGGGGCCTGGTGTCGTCTCTCTCCTTCAGCTTATTTATGAAGGAATACCAGATGTCTATTCCCTTGATTATCACTCCCGTGTCGCGCAGTGTGTGTAGTACTCGTGCTTCCACTGTAGCCCAGTGTAACAAGTCAGTGGCCCATCTATGTGCGTTCGGAACACTGGGAGATTTCCATTGTGTCGCAATGAGCCATTTAACCCCTTCTGTGCCGAGGACGTAGTGGTTACGTCCTGCGGCACAGTGCTGCTGTGCCGAGGACGTAACCACTACGTCCTCGGCACACAGCCCAGAGGGAGCGCTCTCGCTCCCTCTGTGTGCTTCCCCCCACCCCCCAAAGTCAGGGATGGAAGGGGAAGCCCTTCCCCTTCCACCCCGACCCCCCCACCCCCCCATAATGACGTCAGCGCGCGATCGCGCGCTGACTTCATTATGGGGTTCTCGCCGCACAGGAAGCCATTTGCTTCCTGTGCGGCGTTCAGAGAAGAGGTGAGTTCCTCTTCCCAGTGGGTGGGGGGTTTGGGCTAAAGAGGCACCGGGGGAAAGGAAAGTCTTTTCCTTTCACCCGGTGTCTCTTTGAGCATTCCTGCTGCCCGATCGCATCGCGATCGGGCAGCAGGAATGCCCACTAGACACCAGGGATTTGTTTTTTTTGTATTACTTTCGTGTTTCTGGCTTGCGGGGAGCGGCCCCTTGGGCAAGGGTCGCTCCCCTTTTGGGGGCAATTAGTTACGGCCATTTCTGCCCCCCTTGGGGGCAGATTGGCCTACTTTTTAGGCGGACCTGCCCCAAGGGGGGCAGAAAACACTAGATCACCAGGGTTTTTTATTTTTATGCGCATTTATGTGGGGGGGGTGCCCCCTTGGGCAAGGGGCGCCCCCCCAAGGGGGCAGAGAACTGTTGGCCTTTTCTGCCCCCCTTGGGGGCAGATCGGCCTATTTTGTTTAGGTCCATCTGCCCCCAAGCACTTAGACACCAGGGATAGTGTGTGTGTGTGTGTGTTAGTGGATGGGGGGGGCCTTGGGCAAGGGTCGCCCCCCACTTTGGGGGCACATGTACCCAGGCCATTTCTGCACCCCTTGGACACAGATCAGCCTATTATTTTTAGGCTGGTCTGCCCCCAAGGGGAGCAGAAACCACTAGAACGCCAGGGATTTTTTTTTATTTGTTTATTTTTGTGGGGGGGCGTCCCCTTGGTCACGGGGCGCCCCCCCCCAAGGGGGGCATTGACCTGTTGGCCATTTCTACACCCCCTGGGGGCAGATGGGCCTATTTTTTTAGACCCACCTGCCCCCCAAGGGGGGCAGAAGCCACGTAGACACCAGGGATAGGGTGTGTGTGTGTTAGTGGATGGGGGGGGCCTTGGGCAAGGGTCGCCCCCCCACTTTGGGGGCACATGTACCCAGGCCATTTCTGCACCCCTTGGAGACAGATCAGCCTAGACCACTAGAACGCCAGGGATTTTTTTTTTTTTTTTTTTTTTTTGTGGGGGGGCGTCCCCTTGGTCACGGGGCGCCCCCCCAAGGGGGGCGTTGACCTGTTGGCCATTTCTACACCCCCTGGGGGCAGATGGGCCTATTTTTTTAGACCCACCTGACCCCAAGGGGGGCAGAAGTCATTTAGACACCAGGGATAGTGTGTGTGTGTGTGTGTGTGTGTTAGTGGATGGGGGGGGGCCTTGGGCAAGGGTTGCCCCCCACTTTGGGGGCATATGTACCCAGGCCATTTCTGCACCCCTTGGAGACAGATCAGCCTATTATTTTTAGGCTGGCAGAAACCACTAGAACGCCAGTTTTTTTTTTTTATTTGTTTATTTTTGTGGGGGGGCTTCCCCTTGGTCACGGGGCACCCCCCCAAGGGGGGCATTGACCTGTTGGCCATTTCTACACCCCCTGGGGGCAGATGGGCCTATTTTCTTAGGCCCACCTGCCCCCAAGGGGGGCAGAAGCCACTTAGGCACCAGGGATAGTGTTGTGTGTGTTTTTTTTTTTTTTTTTAGGGCTGTCCCCTTTGGCAAGGGTCGCTCTCCATGGGGACACACTACTAAAGGTATTTTCTGGCTTCCTTGGGGCAGACAGGCCTATTTTTTTAGTAGGCCCATCTGCCCCTATGGCAGAATCCACTTAGGCACCAATTTCTAAATGTTTGATGGTGGGGTGTTTGTCAACTGAATAAGTCTTTGCATTGTGATAAAAAATGTTTTCCTCCTTTTTGTTCTAGTTCAAAGCTTTTGCTTTATTTGCTGTGGCTCCTTGCGGTTTTGGCGGTGGTTGACCTGCAGTTTGCACAGTTGCATGTTTTAGGTAAGTAAAAGCAATTTACTCCAAAGGAGTATTGTTGCCATGCATGAATGACATGTTTGTAGGGGGTGTACTAAATGCAGGATTGTGTGTGAAATTGTCCTTAGGTTTGTGCACAATGATATTTGTTTTGTCTTATTTCTAATTTGCCTTTCTTTATTTATTTTTAGTGGGATGTCATTGGTGATTGCTGTGTAGTTGCTGGTGAATCAAGCTTTTTCAGGCAAGTGAGCGGTATAGTTTTTGAGTTTATAACTCTTACTAACAAAGCTACACTTTGATACTTGTCTTACACAGTGCTGGTTGTTGGTGGTGAATTTGTCCAGTTAATTTTAGCAGGAGAGATCATGGCTAGCCGCAGGATGACCGCTCAGCAGCTGGTTTGTATGCTTTTTGAGTCACAGTCTGATCATGACTATGAGACGGACTCTGCATCTGAGGCAGAGGAGGAAGTCAGAGATTCTGGCAGTGATGTTTCTGTTGGAGGGGAATCTTCTGATGATGAAGCCACACTCAGTGCAGATGAAGGGCCTGTTTTAGAGGAGGACTTTGGTGTGCCAATAGTGCAGCAACCTGGGGCTGAAAGGTTTCCCATTATAAGACCTGATGTCTGGGTTGCCCCAAACATGGAGCAGCCAGAGTTGCCTGCCTTTACTGGTCTCCCGGGGTGTAACGCCAATACAGAGAACTTTATGCCTATCAATTTCTTTGAGTTATTCATGGATGATATGTTTTTGGAAGAGATTGTTGAGCAGACTAATTTGTATGCGGAGCAGCATTTGAGGGACAACGCTGCTAGACTTAGGCCACACTCTAGAGCTGCCCAGTGGATTCCCACAAATTTGGAGGAGTTAAAAAAGTTTTTGGGTTTGACTTTTTTGATGGGGTTGATAAGGAAGCCGTCACTGGCTTCTTATTGGTCTACTAGTCCCTTGATGGCAACAGCTATATTTCCAGCGACCATGAGTCGTAATTGGTATTTGCTTCTTCTTAGGATGCTGCATTTTGTTGACAATGCATTAGCCTTGCCACGAGATCACCCAGATTCTGACCGTCTTTTTAAGATTAGGCCTGTCCTTGATCATTTTGTAGATCGGTTTTCGGAGGTCTATGTTCCAGGCAAAGAGTTAAGTGTGGACGAGTCTTTGGTCCTCTTCAAGGGTCTTTTGGTTTTGAGGCAGTACATTCCTAGCAAAAGGGCACAATATGGAATTAAATTGTATATGCTGTCTGAAAGTAGGACAGGATATGTGTATAGTTTCCGTGTGTACACTGGTAGGGATTCCAATATTGAGCCCCCTGGTTGTCCTCCCACTTTTGGAGTTACTGAGAAAATTGTGTGGGATCTTGGTAGACGACTGTTCAACAAAGGTCACCATTTGTATGTAGATAACTTCTACACTGGTGTGCAATTGTTCAAGGAATTGTTTACACAGTTGCTTGTGGCACAATCCGTTCTAACCGGAAAGGCTATCCAAGGGAGCTTGTCTGTAAAAAACTTGAGAGGGGACAGTGCTGTGCCTTGCAGAACGAGGAGCTGCTAGCTTTGAAATTTTCAGACAAGAGGGATGTCTACATGCTAAGTACCATCCATGATGAGAGTACTTCCCCTGTGACTGTTTGGGGCCAGGTTGCTGAAGTGCGCAAACCTGTGTGCATTTTAGATTATAATAAGCACATGGGAGGTGTAGATAGAGTTGACCAGAGGTTAGAACCTTATACTGCTATTCGTAAGTCTTACGTTTGGTATAAGAAGTTAGCACTTCACCGCTTCCACTTAGCAACCTTCATTGCTTTTATTGTGTTTAGGGATAGGTCTCCAGAGTCAAAGATGACATTTGTGAAATTTCAGGAGTCAGTGATAGAGAGCCTTATTGTGGTGGAACAGGCCAGAGTTCCTAATGAAG
Organism: Pleurodeles waltl; assembly: GCF_031143425.1. Taxonomy (NCBI): domain Eukaryota; kingdom Metazoa; phylum Chordata; class Amphibia; order Caudata; family Salamandridae; genus Pleurodeles; species Pleurodeles waltl. The sequence goes on along the minus strand of NC_090440.1, from coordinate 1,536,556,263 downwards.
CAGTGGTGGAGGATGTGGCTAGATTGAAAGATCGCCACTTTGCTGAGCACATTCCTCCTACACCCAAAAAAGACTTTCCAGCTAAGAAATGTAGAGTGTGTTTTCGAAGAGGTATCCGGAGGGAGACTCGAATGTACTGCCCAGATTGTCCTTCAAAGCCTGGGCTGTGTGTCTGTGCTTGTTTTAAGAATTACCACACCCAGAAGAATTTCTGGGAACAACCATGAGTGTAAACTCATGTCTGTTTTGTATTTTCATGTGTTTAGTTTCATGGGTAGCATTTCTGTCATGTTCTTAGTTAGAGCTTTTGTGTTTGTAGTTTTGTAATTCTTTCTACTTAGTTAGGGGTTCCTCTGTTTAAAAATAAAATAAAATGATGCCATTGTGTGGGGAGTGGGGCTTGGCTGAGAGTGTACATATTGACTTGCTGTTGGCTACTGCAACACACTGCCAGCCAAACACCAGTCCACACACTCCCATCAGCTGGTGTGATTGTTGTATCAGGCATGTGGGCGTATGTAAGTGATGGGCCCTTGAGTGGCGCTGTCTGTCGATGTGAGTGTTGTAATGTGCTCGGCCCGTGGCTGGCGGTGTGAATGGCCTTGTGTGTGTCATGTATGAAAGTTGTGTGAATGGACTGTAAAGCGGTTGGTGCCTTGTCGCGGCTTTACAGCTCACGAGCTGTGAGTCATTGGTTCAGTTTTTTGCCTTTCAGTTACTAACAGTGCATTTCATTTTTGTGAAAGCTCTTGTTAGTAAAATTTGATCCACTGAACCATCACTCACCCTCGTGCCAAATCCAACCAGTATGTGTGGTAAAAATGACAAAACCTGCTCCGCTGTAATCAGGCGTCGCAGCACACCTGTGACACGCTAGGTGCCTCAGGTGGAACCCCGATGATGAAGCATGCCACCAACTTGGTTGGTGGGTGAGGGGTCTTTTTCACATAACCTAAGTGTGTTTCTTTTCAAAATGTTAGTGTTTGGCACATCACGGACGTATGTGGGCACATCAAAACGATATATTACAAAACTACCTGTGTTTGGGGGGGAGAGGGCACCTATGTTTTTGGTCCTGTGTGCGGCCTTCATCTAGGGAAACCTACCAAACCCAGACATTTTTTAAAACTAGACACCCCAAGGAGTCCAGGGAAGTTTGGCTTGCGTGGATCCCCCAACATTTTCTTACCCAGACTCCTCTGTAAACCTCAAAATGTGCTTAAAAAAGCATATTTTCCTTACTTTTCTTCATAGGATCACCACTCCAGCACAAAATTCCTACTCCCCAGTGTTCCCCTCAGTCTCCCAAGTAAAATGACACCTCACTTTTGTGGGTCCCCAAAGCAGAGTCAGTCTAAAGATGTATAAAAGAAAATGTCCTTATAAACTTGCTGTGCTATCCCTCTATCTCTACAAGTTTTGGGCCTTATTCTGTTGCAGGCACCTGTCCCACCCACACAAGTGAGGTATCATTTTTATCGGGAGACTTGGGGGAACGCTGGGTGGAAGGAAATTTGTGGCTCCACTCAGATTCCAGAACTTTCTGTCACCGAAATGTGTGGAAAATGCGTTTTTTTAGACAGAATTTGATGTTTGCAAAGGATTCTGGGTAACAGAACCTGGTCAGAGCCCCGCAAGTCACCCCATCTTGGATTCCCCTAGGTCTCTAGTTTTAAAAAATGCACAGGTTTGGTAGGATTCCCTAGGTGCCGGCTGAGCTAGAGGCCAAAATCTACAGGTAGGCACTGTTTTCAATGAAAAAATGTGATGTGTCCACGTTGCGTTTTGGGGTGTCTCCTGTCGCGGGCGCTAGGCCTACCCACACAAGTGAGGTATCATTTTTATCGGGAGACGTGGGGGAACACTGGGTGGAAGGAAATTTGTGGCTTCTCTCACATTCCAGAACTTTCTGCCACAGAAATGTGAGGAACATGTGTTTTTTTAGCCAAATTTTGAAGTTTGCAATGGATTCTGGGTAACAGAACCTGGTCCGAGCCACACAAGTCACCCCATCATGGATTCCCCTAGGTCTCTAGTTTTCAGAAATGCACAGGTTTGGTAGGTTTCCCTAGGTGGCGGCTGAGCTACAGGCCGAAATCTACAGGTAGGCACTTTGCAAAAAACACCTCTGTTTTCCTTCACAAATTTGGCTGTTTCCACGTTGCGCTTTGGGGCGTTTCCTGTCGCGAGCGCTAGGCCTACCCACAAGAGTGAGGTATCATTTTTATCGGGAGACGTGGGGAAACGCTGGGTGGAAGGAAATTCGTGGCTCCTCTCAGATTCCATAACTTTCTGCCACAGAAATGTGAGGAACATGTGTTTTTTTAGCCAAATTTTTAGGTTTGCCATAGATTCTGGGTAACAGAACCTGGTCCGAGCCACACAAGTCACCCCATCTTGGATTCCCCTAGGTCTCTAGTTTTCAGAAATGCACAGGTTTGGTAGGTTTCCCTAGGTGGCGGCTGAGCTACAGGCCAAAATCTACAGGTAGGCACTTTGAAAAAAACACCTCTGTTTTCCTTCAAAAATTTGGCTGTGTCCAAGTTGCGCTTTGGGGCGTTTCCTGTCGCGGGCGCTAGGCCTACCCACACAAGTGAGGTATCATTTTTATCGGGAGACGTGGGGGGACGCTGGGTGGAAGGAAATTTGTGGCTCCTCTCAGATTCCAGTACTTTCTGCCACAGAAATGTGAGGAACAAGTGTTTTTTTAGCCAAATTTTGAGGTTTGCAATGGATTCTGGGTAACAGAACCTGATCCGAGCCACACAAGTCACCCCATCTTGTATTCCCCTAGGTCTCTAGTTTTCAGAAATGCACAGGTTTGGTAGGTTTCCCTAGGTGGCGGCTGAGCTACAGGCCAAAATCTACAGGTAGGCACTTTGCAAAAAACACCTCTGTTTTCCTTCAAAAATTTGGCTGTGTCCACATTGCGCTTTGGGGTGTTTCCTGTCGTGGGCGTTAGGCCTACCCACACAAGTGAGGTATCATTTTTATCGGGAGATGTGGGGGAACGCTGGGTGAAAGGAAATTTGTGGCTCCTCTCAGATTCCAGAACTTTCTGCCACAGAAATGTTAGGAACATGTGTTTTTTTAGCCAAATTTTGAGGTTTGCAAAGGATTCTGGGTAACAGAACCTGGTCCGAGCCACACAAGTCACCCCATCTTGGATTCCCCTAGGTCTCTAGTTTTCAGAAATGCACAGGTGTGGTAGGTTTCCCTAGGTGGCGGCTCAGCTACAGGCCAAAATCTACAGGTAGGCACTTTGCAAAAAACACCTCTGTTTTCCTTCAAAAATTTGGCTGTGTCCACGTTGCGCTTTGGGGCATTTCCTGTCGCGGGCGCTAGGCCTACCCACACATATGAGGTATCATTTTTATCGTGAGATGTGGGGGATCGCTGGGTGGAAGGAAATTTGTGGCTCCTCTCAGATTCCAGAACGTTCTGCCACAGAAATGTGAGGAACATGTGTTTTTTTAGCCAAATTTTGAGGTTTGCAAAGGATTCTGGGTAACAGAACCTGGTCCGAGCCACACAAGTCACCCCATCCTGGATTCCCCTAGGTCTCTTGTTTTCAGAAATGCACAGGTTTGGTAGGTTTCCGCAGGTGGCGGCTGAGCTACAAGCCAAATCTACAGGTAGGCACTTTGCAAAAAACACCTCTGTTTTCCTTCACAAATTTGGATGTGTCCACGTTGCGGTTTGGGGCGTTTTCTGTCGCGGGCGCTAGGCCTACCCACACAAGTGAGGTATTATTTTTATCGGGAGACGTAGGGGAACGCTGGGTGGAAGGAAATTTGTGGCTCCTCTCAGATTCCAGAACTTTCTGCCACAGAAATGTGAGGAACATGTGTTTTTTAGCCAAATTTTGAGGTTTGCAAAGGATTCTGGGTAACAGAACCTGGTCCGAGCCACACAAGTCACCCCATCTTGGATTCCCCTAGGTCTCTAGTTTTCAGAAATGCACAGGTTTGGTAGGTTTCCCCAGGTGGCGGCTGAGCTACAGGCCAAAATCGACAGGTAGGCACTTTGCAAAAAACACCTCTGTTTTCCTTCAAAAATTTGGCTGTGTCCACGTTGCGCTTTGGGTAGTTTCCTGGCGCAGGCGCTAGGCCTACCCACACAAGTGAGGTATCATTTTTATCGGGAGACGTGAGGGAACGCTGGGTGGAAGGAAATTCATGGCTCCTCTCAGATTCCAGAACTTTCTGCCACAGAAATGTGAGGAACATGTGTTTTTTTAGCCAAATTTTGAGGTTTGCAAAGGATTCTGGGTGACATAACCTGGTCCGAGCCACACAAGTCACCCCATCTTGGATTCCCCTAGGTCTCTAGTTTTCAGAAATGCACAGGTTTGGTAGGTTTCCCTAGGTGGCGGCTGAGCTACAGGCCAAAATCTACAGGTAGGCACTTTGCAAAAAACGCCTCTGTTTTCCTTAAAAATTTTTGCTGTGTCCACGTTGCGCTTTGGGGCGTTTCCTGTCGCGGGCGCTAGGCCTACCCACACAAGTGAGGTATCATTTTTATCGGGAGACGTGGGGGAACGCTGGGTGGAAGGAAATTTGTGGCTCCTCTCAGATTCCAGAACTTTCTGCCACAGAAATGTTAGGAACATGTGTTTTTTTAGCCACATTTTGAGGTTTGCAAAGGATTCTGGGTAACAGAACCTGGTCCGAGCCACACAAGTCACCCCATCTTGGATTCCCCTAGGTCTCTAGTTTTCAGAAATGCACAGGTTTGGTAGGTTTCCCCAGGTGGCGGCTGAGCTACAGGCCACAATCTACAGGTAGGCACTTTGCAAAAAACACCTCTGTTTTCCTTCAAAAATTTGGCTGTGTCCACGTTGCGCTTTGGGGCGTTTCCTGTCGCAGGCGCTAGGCCTACCCACACAAGTGAGGTATCATTTTTATCGGGAGACGTGGGGGAAGGCTGGGTGAAAGGAAATTTGTGGCTCCTCTCAGATTCCAGAACTTTCTGCCACAGAAATGTGAGGAACATGTGTTTTTTTAGCCAAATTTTGAGGTTTGCAAAGGATTCTGGGTGACAGAACCTGGCCCGAGCCACACAAGTCACCCCATCTTGGATTCCCCTAGGTCTCTAGTTTTCAGAAATGCACAGGTTTGGTAGGTTTCCCTAGGTGGCGGCTGAGCTACAGGCCAAAATCTACAGGTAGGCACTTTGCAAAAAACGCCTCTGTTTTCCTTCAAAAATTTGGCTGTGTCCACGTTGCGCTTTGGGGCGTTTCCTGTCGCCGGCGCTAGGCCTACCCACACAAGTGAGGTATCTTTTTTATCGGGAGACGTGGGGGAACGCTGGGTGGAAGGAAATTTGTGGCTCCTCTCAGATTCCAGAACTTTCTGCCACAGAAATGTGAGGAACATGTGTTTTTTTAGCCAAATTTTGAGGTTTGCAAAGGATTCTGGGCAACAGAACCTGGTCCGAGCCACACAAGTCACCCCATCTTGGATTCCCCTAGGTCTCTAGTTTTCAGAAATGCACAGGTTTGGTAGGTTTCCCTAGGTGGCGGCTGAGCTACAAGCCAAAATCTACAGGTAGGCACTTTGCAAAAAACACCTCTGTTTTCCTTCACAAATTTGGATGTGTCCACGTTGCGCTTTGGGGCGTTTTCTGTCGCGGGCGTTAGGCCTACCCACACAAGTGAGGTATTATTTTTATCAGGAGACGTGGGGGAACGCTGGGTGGAAGGAAATTTGTGGCTCCTCTCAGATTCCAGAATTTCTGCCACAGAAATGTGAGGAACATATGTTTTTTTAGCCAAATTTTGAGGTTTGCAAAGGATTCTGGGCAACAGAACTTGGTCCGAGCCACACAAGTCACCCCATCTTGGATTCCCCTAGGTCTCTAGTTTTCAGAAATGCACAGGTTTGGTAGGTTTCCCTAGATGGCGGCTGAGCTACAAGCCAAAATCTACAGGTAGGCACTTTGCAAAAAACACCTCTGTTTTCCTTCACAAATTTGGATGTGTCCACGTTGCGCTTTGGGGCGTTTTCTGTCGCGGGCGCTAGGCCTACCCACACAAGTGAGGTCTCATTTTTATCGGGAGACGTGGGGGAATGCTGGGTGGAAGGAAATTTGTGGCTCCTCTCAGATTCCAGAACTTTCTGCCACAGAAATGTGAGGAACATGTGTTTTTTTAGCCAAATTTTGAGGTTTGCAAAGGATTCTGGGTGACAGAACCTGGTCCGAGCCACACAAGTCACCCCATCTTGGATTCCCCTAGGTCTCTAGTTTTCAGAAATGCACAGGTTTGGTAGGTTTCCCTAGGTGGCGGCTGAGCTACAGGCCAAAATCTACAGGTAGGCACTTTGCAAAAAACGCCTCTGTTTTCCTTCAAAAATTTGGCTGTGTCCACGTTGCGCTTTGGGGCGTTTCCTGTCGCGGGCGCTAGGCCTACCCACACAAGTGAGGTATCTTTTTTATCGGGAGACGTGGGGGAACGCTGGGTGGAAGGAAATTTGTGGCTCCTCTCAGATTCCAGAACTTTCTGCCACAGAAATGTGAGGAACATGTGTTTTTTTAGCCAAATTTTGAGGTTTGCAAAGGATTCTGGGCAACAGAACCTGGTCCGAGCCACACAAGTCACCCCATCTTGGATTCCCCTAGGTCTCTAGTTTTCAGAAATGCACAGGTTTGGTAGGTTTCCCTAGGTGGCGGCTGAGCTACAAGCCAAAATCTACAGGTAGGCACTTTGCAAAAAACACCTCTGTTTTCCTTCAAAAATTTGGCTGTGTCCACGTTGCGCTTTGGGGCGTTTCCTGTCGCAGGCGCTAGGCCTACCCACACAAGTGAGGTATCATTTTTATCGGGAGACGTGGGGGAACGCTGGGTGGAAGGAAATTTGTGGCTCCTCTCAGATTCCAGAATTTCTGCCACAGAAATGTGAGGAACATATGTTTTTTTAGCCAAATTTTGAGGTTTGCAAAGGATTCTGGGCAACAGAACCTGGTCCGAGCCACACAAGTCACCCCATCTTGGATTCCCCTAGGTCTCTAGTTTTCAGAAATGCACAGGTTTGGTAGGTTTCCCTAGATGGCGGCTGAGCTACAAGCCAAAATCTACAGGTAGGCACTTTGCAAAAAACACCTCTGTTTTCCTTCACAAATTTGGATGTGTCCACGTTGCGCTTTGGGGCGTTTTCTGTCGCGGGCGCTAGGCCTACCCACACAAGTGAGGTCTCATTTTTATCGGGAGACGTGGGGGAACGCTGGGTGGAAGGAAATTTGTGGCTCCTCTCAGATTCCAGAACTTTCTGCCACAGAAATGTGAGGAACATGTGTTTTTTTAGCCAAATTTTGAGGTTTGCAAAGGATTCTGGGTGACAGAACCTGGTCCGAGCCACACAAGTCACCCCATCTTGGATTCCCCTAGGTCTCTAGTTTTCAGAAATGCACAGGTTTGGTAGGTTTCCCTAGGTGGCGGCTGAGCTACAGGCCAAAATCTACAGGTAGGCACTTTGCAAAAAACGCCTCTGTTTTCCTTCAAAAATTTGGCTGTGTCCACGTTGCGCTTTGGGGCGTTTCCTGTCGCGGGCGCTAGGCCTACCCACACAAGTGAGGTATCTTTTTTATCGGGAGACGTGGGGGAACGCTGGGTGGAAGGAAATTTGTGGCTCCTCTCAGATTCCAGAACTTTCTGCCACAGAAATGTGAGGAACATGTGTTTTTTTAGCCAAATTTTGAGGTTTGCAAAGGATTCTGGGCAACAGAACCTGGTCCGAGCCACACAAGTCACCCCATCTTGGATTCCCCTAGGTCTCTAGTTTTCAGAAATGCACAGGTTTGGTAGGTTTCCCTAGGTGGCGGCTGAGCTACAAGCCAAAATCTACAGGTAGGCACTTTGCAAAAAACACCTCTGTTTTCCTTCACAAATTTGGATGTGTCCACGTTGCGCTTTGGGGCGTTTTCTGTCGCGGGCGTTAGGCCTACCCACACAAGTGAGGTATTATTTTTATCGGGAGACGTGGGGGAACGCTGGGTGGAAGGAAATTTGTGGCTCCTCTCAGATTCCAGAATTTCTGCCACAGAAATGTGAGGAACATATGTTTTTTTAGCCAAATTTTGAGGTTTGCAAAGGATTCTGGGCAACAGAACCTGGTCCGAGCCACACAAGTCACCCCATCTTGGATTCCCCTAGGTCTCTAGTTTTCAGAAATGCACAGGTTTTGTAGGTTTCCCTAGATGGCGGCTGAGCTACAAGCCAAAATCTACAGGTAGGCACTTTGCAAAAAACACCTCTGTTTTCCTTCACAAATTTGGATGTGTCCACGTTGCGCTTTGGGGCGTTTTCTGTCGCGGGCGCTAGGCCTACCCACACAAGTGAGGTCTCATTTTTGTCGGGAGACGTGGGGGAACGCTGGGTGGAAGGAAATTTGTGGCTCCTCTCAGATTCCAGACCTTTCTGCCACAGAAATGTTAGGAACATGTGTTTTTTTAGCCAAATTTTGAGGTTTGCAAAGGATTCTGGGTAACAGAACCTGGTCCGAGCCACACAAGTCACCCCATCTTGGATTCCCCTAGGTCTCTAGTTTTCAGAAATGCACAGGTTTGGTAGGTTTCCCTAGGTGGCGGCTGAGCTACAAGCCAAAATCTACAGGTAGGCACTTTGCAAAAAACACCTCTGTTTTCCTTCAAAAATTTGGCTGCGTCCACGTTGCGCTTTGGGGCATTTCCTGTCGCGGGCGCTAGGATTACCCACACAAGTGAGGTATCATTTTTATCGGGAGACGGGGGGAACGCTGGGTGGAAGGAAATTCGTTGCTCCTCTCAGATTCCAGAACTTTCTGCCACAGAAATGTTAGGAACATGTGTTTTTTTAGCCAAATTTTGAGGTTTGCAAAGGATTCTGGGTAACAGAACATGGTCCGAGCCACACAAGTCACCCCATCTTGGATTCCCCTAGGTCTCTAGTTTTCAGGAATGCACAGGTTTGGTAGGTTTCTCTAGGTGGCGGCTGAGCTACAAGCCAAAATCTACAGTTAGGCACTTTGCAAAAAACACCTCTGTTTTCCTTTACAAATTTGGATGTGTCCACGTTGCGCTTTGGGGCGTTTCCTGTCGCGGTCGCTAGGCCTACCCACACATGTGAGGTATCATTTTTATCGGGAGACGTGGGGGAACGCTGGGTGGAAGGAAATTCATGGCTCCTCTCAGATTCCAGAACGTTCTGCCACAGAAATGTGAGGAACATGTGTTTTTTTAGCCAAATTTTGAGGTTTGCAAAGGATTCTGGGTAACAGAACCTGGTCCGAGACACACAAGTCACCCCATCTTGGATTCCCCTAGGTCTCTAGATTTCAGAAATGCACAGGTTTGGTAGGTTTCCCTAGGTGGCGGCTGAGCTACAAGCCAAAATCTACAGGTAGTCACTTTGCAAAAAACACCTCTGTTTTCCTTCACAAATTTGGATGTGTCCACGTTGCGCTTTGGGGCGTTTTCTGTCGCGGGCGCTAGGCCTACCCACACAAGTGAGGTATCATTTTTATCGGGAGACGTGGGGGAACGCTGAATGGAAGGAAATTTGTGGCTCCTCTCAGATTCCAGAACTTTCTGCCACAGAAATGTGAGGAACATGTGTTTGTTTAGCCAAATTTTGAGGTTTGCAAAGGATTCTGGGTGACAGAACCTGGTCCGAGCCACACAAGTCACCCCATCTTGGATTCCCCTAGGTCTCTAGTTTTCAGAAATGCACAGGTTTGGTAGGTTTCCCTAGGTGGCGGCTGAGCTACAGGCAAAAATCTAAAGGTAGGCACTTTGCAAAAAACGCCTCTGTTTTCCTTCAAAAATTTGGCTGTGTCCACGTTGCGCTTTGGGGCGTTTCCTGTCGCGGGCGCTAGGCCTACCCACACAAGTGAGGTATCTTTTTTATCGGGAGACGTGGGGGAACGCTGGGTGGAAGGAAATTTGTGGCTCCTCTCAGATTCCAGAACTTTCTGCCACAGAAATGTGAGGAACATGTGTTTTTTTAGCCAAATTTTGAGGTTTGCAAAGGATTCTGGGTAACAGAACCTGGTCCGAGCCACACAAGTCACCCCATCTTGGATTCCCCTAGGTCTCTAGTTTTCAGAAATGCACAGGTTTGGTAGGTTTCCCTAGGTGGCGGCTGAGCTACAAGCCAAAATCTACAGTTAGGCACTTTGCAAAAAACACCTCTGTTTTCCTTTACAAATTTGGATGTGTCCACGTTGCGCTTTGGGGCGTTTCCTGTCGCGGGCGCTAGGCCTACCCACACATGTGAGGTATCATTTTTATCGGGAGACGTGGGGGAACGCTGGGTGGAAGGAAATTCATGGCTCCTCTCAGATTCCAGAACGTTCTGCCACAGAAATGTTAGGAACATGTGTTATTTTAGCCAAATTTTGAGGTTTGCAAAGGATTCTGGGTAACAGAACCTGGTCCGAGCCACACAAGTCACCCCATCTTGGATTCCCCTAGGTCTCTAGTTTTCAGAAATGCACAGGTTTGGTAGGTTTCCCTAGGTGGCGGCTGAGCTACAGGCAAAAATCTAAAGGTAGGCACTTTGCAAAAAACGCCTCTGTTTTCCTTCAAAAATTTGGCTGTGTCCACGTTGCGCTTTGGGGCGTTTCCTGTCGCGGGCGCTAGGCCTACCCACACAAGTGAGGTATCTTTTTTATCGGGAGACGTGGGGGAACGCTGGGTGGAAGGAAATTTGTGGCTCCTCTCAGATTCCAGAACTTTCTGCCACAGAAATGTGAGGAACATGTGTTTTTTTAGCCAAATTTTGAGGTTTGCAAAGGATTCTGGGTAACAGAACCTGGTCCGAGCCACACAAGTCACCCCATCTTGGATTCCCCTAGGTCTCTAGTTTTCAGAAATGCACAGGTTTGGTAGGTTTCCCTAGGTGGCGGCTGAGCTACAAGCCAAAATCTACAGTTAGGCACTTTGCAAAAAACACCTCTGTTTTCCTTTACAAATTTGGATGTGTCCACGTTGCGCTTTGGGGCGTTTCCTGTCGCGGGCGCTAGGCCTACCCACACATGTGAGGTATCATTTTTATCGGGAGACGTGGGGGAACGCTGGGTGGAAGGAAATTCATGGCTCCTCTCAGATTCCAGAACGTTCTGCCACAGAAATGTGAGGAACATGTGTTTTTTTAGCCAAATTTTGAGGTTTGCAAAGGATTCTGGGTAACAGAACCTGGTCCGAGCCACACAAGTCACCCCATCTTGGATTCCCCTAGGTCTCTAGTTTTCAGAAATGCACAGGTTTGGTAGGTTTCCCTAGGTGGCGGCTGAGCTACAAGCCAAAATCTACAGGTAGGCACTTTGCAAAAAACACCTCTGTTTTCCTTCACAAATTTGGATGTGTCCACGTTGCGCTTTGGGGCATTTCTGTCGCGGGCGCTAGGCCTACCCACACAAGTGAGGTATCATTGTTATCGGGAGACGTGGGGGAACGCTGGGTGGAAGGAAATTTGTGGCTCCTCTCAGATTCCAGAACTTTCTGTCACAGAAATGTGAGGAACATGTGTTTTTTTAGCCAAATTTTGAGGTTTGCAAAGGATTCTGGGTGACAGAACCTGGTCCGAGCCACACAAGTCACCCCATCTTGGATTACCCAAGGTCTCTAGTTTTCAGAAATGCACAGGTTTGGTAGGTTTCCCTAGGTGGCGGCTGAGCTACAGGCCAAAATCTACAGGTAGGCACTTTGCAAAAAACGCCTCTGTTTTCCTTCAAAAATTTGGCTGTGTCCACGTTGCGCTTTGGGGCGTTTCCTGTCGCGGGCGCTAGGCCTACCCACACAAGTGAGGTATCTTTTTTATCGGGAGACGTGGGGGAACGCTGGGTGGAAGGAAATTTGTGGCTCCTCTCAGATTCCAGAACTTTCTGCCACAGAAATGTGAGGAACATGTGTTTTTTTAGCTAAATTTTGAGGTTTGCAAAGGATTCTGGGTAACAGAACCTGGTCCGAGCCACACAAGTCACCCCATCTTGGATTCCCCTAGGTCTCTAGTTTTCAGAAATGCACAGGTTTGGTAGGTTTCCCTAGGTGGCGGCTGAGCTACAAGCCAAAATCTACAGGTAGGCACTTTGCAAAAAACACCTCTGTTTTCCTTCACAAATTTGGATGTGTCCACGTTGCGCTTTGGGGCGTTTTCTGTCGCGGGCGCTAGGCCTACCCACACATGTGAGGTATCATTTTTATCGGGAGACGTGGGGGAACGCTGGGTGGAAGGAAATTCGTGGCTCCTCTCAGATTCCAGAACGTTCTGCCACAGAAATGTGAGGAACATGTGTTTTTTTAGCCAAATTTTGAGGTTTGCAAAGGATTCTGGGTAACAGAACCTGGTCCGAGCCACACAAGTCACCCCATCTTGGATTCCCCTAGGTCTCTAGTTTTCAGAAATGCACAGGTTTTGTAGGTTTCCCTAGGTGGCGGCTGAGCTACAAGCCAAAATCTACAGGTAGGCACTTTGCAAAAAACACCTCTGTTTTCCTTCACAAATTTGGATGTGTCCACGTTGCGCTTTGGGGCGTTTTCTGTCGCGGGCGCTAGGCCTACCCACACAAGTGAGGTATTATTTTTATCGGGAGACGTGGGGGAACGCTGGGTGGAAGGAAATTTGTGGCTCCTCTCAGATTCCAGAATTTCTGCCACAGAAACGTGAGGAACATATGTTTTTTTAGCCAAATTTTGAGGTTTGCAAAGGATTCTGGGTAACAGAACCTGGTCCGAGCCGCACAAGTCACCCCATCTTGGATTCCCCTAGGTCTCTAGTTTTCAGAAATGCACAGGTTTGGTAGGTTTCCCTAGGTGGCGGCTGAGCTACAGGCCAAAATCTACAGGTAGGCACTTTGCAAAAAACACCTCTGTTTTCCTTTAAAAATTTGGCTGTGTCCACGTTGCGCTTTGGGGCGTTTCCTGTCGCGGGCGCTAGGCCTACCCACACAAGTGAGGTATCATTTTTATCGGGAGAAGTGGGGGAACGCTGGGTGGAAGGAAATTTGTGGCTCCTCTCAGATTCCAGAACTTTCTGCCACAGAAATGTGAGGAACATGTGTTTTTTTAGCCAAATTTTGAGGTTTGCAAACGATTCTGGGTAACAGAACCTGGTCCGAGCCACACAAGTCACCCCATCTTGGATTCCCCTAGGTCTCTAGTTTTCAGAAATGCACAGGTTTGGTAGGTTTCCCTAGGTGGCGGCTGAGCTACAAGCCAAAATCTACAGGTAGGCACTTTGCAAAAAACACCTCTGTTTTCCTTCACAAATTTGGATGTGTCCACGTTGCGCTTTGGGGCGTTTTCTGTCGCGGGCGCTAGGCCTACCCACACAAGTGAGGTATCATTTTTATCGGGAGACGTGGGGGAACGCTGGGTGGAAGGAAATTTGTGGCTCCTCTCAGATTCCAGAATTTCTGCCACAGAAACGTGAGGAACATATGTTTTTTTAGCCAAATTTTGAGGTTTGCAAAGGATTCTGGGTAACAGAACCTGGTCCGAGCCACACAAGACACCCCATCTTGGATTCCCCTAGGTCTCTAGTTTTCAGAAATGCACAGGTTTGGTAGGTTTCCCTAGGTGGCGGCTGAGCTACAGGCCAAAATCTACAGGTAGGCACTTTGCAAAAAACACCTCTGTTTTCCTTTAAAAATTTGGCTGTGTCCACGTTGCGCTTTGGGGCGTTTCCTGTCGCGGGCGCTAGGCCTACCCACACAAGTGAGGTATCATTTTTATCGGGAGAAGTGGGGGAACGCTGGGTGGAAGGAAATTTGTGGCTCCTCTCAGATTCCAGAACTTTCTGCCACAGAAATATGAGGAACATGTGTTTTTTTAGCCAAATTTTGAGGTTTGCAAACGATTCTGGGTAACAGAACCTGGTCCGAGCCACACAAGTCACCCCATCTTGGATTCCCCTAGGTCTCTAGTTTTCAGAAATGCACAGGTTTGGTAGGTTTCCCTAGGTGGCGGCTGAGCTACAAGCCAAAATCTACAGGTAGGCACTTTGCAAAAAACACCTCTGTTTTCCTTCACAAATTTGGATGTGTCCACGTTGCGCTTTGGGGCGTTTTCTGTCGCGTGCGCTAGGCCTACCCACACAAGTGAGGTATCATTTTTATCGGGAGACGTGGGGGAACGCTGGGTGGAAGGAAATTTGTGGCTCCTCTCAGATTCCAGAACTTTCTGCCACAGAAATGTTAGGAACATGTGTTATTTTAGCCAAATTTTGAGGTTTGCAAAGGATTCTGGGTAACAGAACCTGGTCCGAGCCACACAAGTCACCCCATCTTGGATTCCCCTAGGTCTCTAGTTTTCAGAAATGCACAGGTTTGGTAGGTTTCCCTAGGTGGAGGCTGAGCTACAGGCCAAAATCTACAGGTAGGCACTTTGCAAAAAACACCTCTGTTTTCCTTCAAAAATTTGGCTGTGTCCACGTTGCGCTTTGGGGCATTTCCTGTCGCGGGCGCTAGGCTTACCCACACAAGTGAGGTATCATTTTTATCGGGAGACGGGGGAAACGCTGGGTGGAAGGAAATTCGTTGCTCCTCTCAGATTCCAGAACTTTCTGCCACAGAAATGTTAGAAACATGTGTTTCTTTAGCCAAATTTTGAGGTTTGCAAAGGATTCTGGGTAACAGAACCTGGTCCGAGCCACACAAGTCACCCCATCTTGGATTCCCCTACGTCTCTAGTTTTCAGGAATGCACAGGTTTGGTAGGTTTCCCTAGGTGGCGGCTGAGCTACAGGCCAAAATCTACAGGTAGGCAATTTGCAAAAAACACCTCTGTTTTCTGTGATGTGTCCACGTTGTGTTTTGGGGCATATCCTGTTGCGGGCGCTAGGCCTACCCACACAAGTGAGGTATCATTTTTATCGGGAGACTTGTGGGAACATAGAATAGCAAAACAAGTGTTATTGCCCTTTGTCTTTCTCTACATTTTTTCCTTCCAAATGTAAGATAGTGTGTAAAAAAGACGTCTATTTGAGAAATGCCCTGTAATTCACATGCTAGTATGGGCACCCCGGAATTCAGAGATGTGCAAATAACCGCTGCTTCTCAACACCTTATCTTGTGCCCATTTTGGAAATACAAAGGTTTTCTTGATAGCTATTTTTTACTCTTTATATTTCAGCAAATGAATTACTGTATACCCGGCATAGATTGAAAACCCACTGCAGGGTGCAGGTCATTTATTGGCTCTGGGTACCTAGAGTTCTTGATGAACCTATAAGCCCTATATATCCCCGCAACCAGAAGAGTCTAGCAGACGTAACGGTATATTGCTTTCGAAAATCTGACATTGCTGGAAAAAGTTACAGAGTAAAACGTAGAGAAAGATTTATGTTTTTTTACCTCAATTTCAATATTTTTCTTTTTCAGTTGTTATTTTCTGTAGGAAACCCTTGTAGGATCTACACAAATTACCCCTTGCTGAATTCAGATTTTTGTCTACTTTTCAGAAATGTTGCGGTTTCTGGGATCCAGCGTTGGTTTCATGCCCATTTCTGTCACTGACTGGAAGGAGGCTGAAAGCAGAAAAAATCGCAAAAATGGGGTATGTCCCAGTAAAATGCCAAAATTGTGTTGAAAAATTGGGTTTTCTGATTCATGTCTGCCTGTTCCTGAAAGCTGGGAAGCTGGTGATTTTATCACCGCAAACCCTTTGTTGATGCCTTTTTCAGGGAAAAAACCACAAGCCTTCTTCTGCAGCCCATTTTTCCCATTTTTTTGAAAAAAACAAAATTTTCACTGTTTTTTGTCTAATTTCTTGGCCTCCTTCTGAGGAACCCACAAAGTCTGGGTACCTCTAGAATCTCTAGGATGTTGGAAAAAAAGGACGCAAATTTGGCATGGGTAGCTTATGTGAACAAAAAGTTATAAGGGCCTAAGCGCGAACTGCTCCAAATAGCCAAAAAAAGGCTCGGCACAGGAGGGGGAAAAGGCCTGGCAGTGAAGAGGTTAATTATGATGAACTCAAGGTCTGTACATCTGTGTTTTTGTTTATCTTTGCTATGCTTTTGGCGTATTCCTAGTAGGCAAGACTCGGGGGTGGGGATAAGGGGTATCCCAACGAATGGGGCAGTCTGTCTCGTGATGACGTGCCATTCGCGGAGCACGGGTGGGCAGTCCCATGTCATGTGATAGAAATCTGCATCTGAGTGGCCACGTCTCGGGCAATCAGAGCTAGCTTGCTGGTACATTCGTTTTATCCGGGCGGGGGTCAGATATGTCTGGTGTGGATAGTTAAGTTGGGTGTATCTGAAGTGGGCATTGCGCGATATCTCCCTTGTGGCCGCAAGGGCCGCTGACCATGTTTGTGCTGTGAAAGGTGTACGTAGGGCCGACTCCCATCTAGTCTTGGCTTGTATTTGTGCTTCTTCTGGGCAATTTTGTAGTGTGTTGTATAGCTAGGAGATATCTGCTTGCTTGCCGGCGCCTGATAGCAGTCCGTGTAGGATAGGTGATATTTGTGGTTCATTGCTGCCAGTCCCGCATGTGTTGCGTATTAGACATTGTATTGCCCCATGTGTTATGAACTCTCCTGGCCCAAGTTTGTACGCGTCCGTTAGGGCTTCGTATGATAATAGTCGGCCCGTAGCGAACAGTTCCCCTATTGTCTGAATTCCTTTGGCGGTCCAAGATGTAAGACCCTGACGTCACTTTAATGTGTCCACTCCTGGCATGGCTAATACTGGGATCTTAGGTGAGTAATGCGATATACGGGTGCCTAAAGCCACGTAGCGGCGCCAGACGTGAGCGCCCATCCTCATTAAAATGTCGCAGTGTTGCGAGGGGGCCACGCGTCCTATGAGCCATCTCAGCACGTCAGTGCGTCCTAAGTTTACCTTTACCATGCGGCTGTCTGGGCTCATAGGGTCCAGCAGCCAAAGCATGATCCAGTGGTTTGTGCTGCTGCATAGTAAATTTTGAATTGTTGGTGCTCCCATTCCACCCTTCTCGAGAGGAAGATACATTTTATTCAAGGCCACTCGCCTGCGTCTGCCGCTCCATATCAATTCAGATAGTAATCTGGTCAGCTGTGCGAAGAAGGTTTTTGGGAGCACTAGTGGAAGGGCAGCAAAGTAGTATAATAGCCGGGGGAGGATGATCATTTTAGCTATAGCCACCCTGCCCATGGTAATGAGCGCCAGAAGGGCAATGAGCCCCTTATTGACCTGAGCACTCGGTCAAGATTTCCTTCCTTAATATCTGATTTGCTATGATATATATGCACTCCCAGATATTTAAAGGTAGTGCAATTCCACTGCAAGCCGTGTGCGGGTGGTATATCGCCATGTGTGACTGGGAGTGGTTGCATAGGGAACAGGCATGATTTAGCCCAATTCACGCGTAATCCGGATAATTCTCCGAAAGAGTTCAACAGTTGTAGTAGGTTTGGGAGGGATTCGGGAGAGTTGCGGAGATATATTAATGCATCATCTGCATAGAGGGATATGATGCGGTGCTCCGCACCATCAGGAATACCCCAGCATGTGGCTTCATTGCGTAGTCTAGCTGCGAGGGGTTCCATTGCTAGGGCAAACAGGAGTGGTGATAGGGGGCAGCCCTGACAGGTTCCTGTTCCGATCAGGAACTCCTCCGAGATAATGGCGCTGGTCTTGACACGTGCTTTTGGGTTGGCGTATAATATTGATATCCAGCGCATAATTGGCTCTCCAAATCCTATTGCATTTAGAGTGGCCATCAAATAGGGCCATCCTAGGGTATCGAACACTTTTTCGATGTCTAGTGAGACCGCACTGCGTGAGTGATCTGTGCCCGGGGTCTCGGCTATTAAACGCAGGAGGTTTCTAATGTTGTTGAAGGTGCTTCGTCCGGCTATAAAGCCGGACTGATCCGGTTGTATCAGGGTGGGCATTAGCGGGAGAAGGCGATTTGCCAACACCTTCCCCAAGAGCTTGCAATCCGTGTTCAGTAGCGACAAGGGGCGGTAGGAGCGGACATCTAAGGGATCCCGACCCTTCTTATGTAGGACTACGATTATTGCCTCGCGCTGTGAGTCCAAGAGGGTTCCCAGGTCGTATGCCTCTTGTAACATTGTCAGATATGGTGTGACCATCGGTGTCGAGAAAGTCTGATAGTACTCGATTGGTAGACCGTCTCCACCTGGGGCCTTGTTATGAGCTAGCTGTTTTAGTGGTTGTAAGATCTCGTCCTTTTCTATGGGTTTGTCCAGGTCCCGTTGTTGTTCTAGCATCAGGTGGGTCAATGGGGACTTCCGGAGGAAGTCACCCAATTGTGTCGGGGGCGGGAGGGGTTCAGCCTCGTATAATGTACTGTAATATTGTCTGAAAACATTATTGATTTCTGATTGTGTGTTTACTATAGCGGGCGTAGCTAGGCGGATAGCACTGATAGGAGTGTGTCGTTGCTCGCCGTTCGTTAACCAAGCCAGCATTCTACTGGATCGGTCACCCTCGGAGTGGAGTCGTGCTGTGTAATGGCGGTAATCGAACTTTCTTAGGCAGGCTTCAGTGTCGCCCCATTGTTTTTTGAGAGCTATCATATCTGTGCGAGCATCAGCGTTCGCGACGGCTTCGCACTCCGCACCTCGTAGTTTCCTTTCGATGTCGCGTAGCTCTAGGGTTAAAGTGCGCTGGACACCCCCGCCATTGATATGCACATCCCCCTCATCACTACCTTGTGCCCGTCCCATTCGACCGCTCGTGTGGTGGGCGTCTTGTTATTTGTTATGAAATAAGACGCTATGGTGTCAGCTAGCTTTTCGCGGAAGGGGGGGTCCTATAATAAGGTCGGTTGCAGGCGCCATGAGGGAATGCGTGTATGTTGTCTACCCCATCTCATTGTGGCGATGAGGGGGCAGAGGTCCGATAAGGTTTTGGCCGTGTAGGAGGCGTTATGTATTGAGTGTGTGATCGTGTCCGAGCAGAGGAGCAAGTCAATGCGTGTGTGGAGTCAATGTACCGGAGAGTAGAAGGAGTATTCCCTGCTTGTGGGGTGAAGGTCTCTCCATATATCGCGCAATCCCCACTCCGATAACCAGGACCGCAGTATCTGTGACAATCTCACACTATGAGCGCCGTCCCACATCTCCCCCGCCCAACCCCCACCCCGGCCCCCACCCGACCCACGAGCATGTAGAATTTGGTGCATTTTGTGGCAAACAAACAAAAATTACAAAACTATTAAGGTGATTGTAGACAGCAAGGCACAACTGGTGCCGATATTAACGATAGTCCGAACTAGGTCCATTCGGTAAGCCGTCTGGGCTAGAGGGCTTTGCGGCCGTGTGGTCCGATGTCCCTTTGGACTTGGCCCATTCGTGGAGTATTGCATCCCTTGCAAGTTTTGGTATTGTATCACCCAGAGTCTTTTTTGTGCGTGTTCTGTAGGATAAATTGGCACGTCATTCTTTGCGTGCTTCCTGCCATCGCTGGTGAGTTTGAGTGAGTTGCAAGAGCTATGATGATCCAGCTAAATGGTGTCTTACTGTGTCAGAGGCAACTCTGGTTGTAGCTTGCGTCACGTTTGTGCGAGAATATCAGGGAGTAGCGGTTCCCACGTGACCTTTCAGAGTTTGTCAGCCGATCGTGGCGTGAACATTGGGCTGTGGGTCAGTGGAGATGTAGAGGGACTCTGCTGGTTTTGTGTAGATTTTGAGTCTGTGGCACTAGTTTCAGTGTTATGCCGTGATCGTATGGTCGTGAACGCAGTAGCATCCTTTAGTGCTTGGGCTTGTTCGACTGCTGTTTGTGTCTTGGTCGGTCATGTTGTCGTCCCTGTATTCGATCTCTTCTTCCTGCGAGAGCGCTGGGTCTGCCATTCCGTTTGCTCCGGTGCCTCCTCATTGGGATCTATTAGCCCCTTGGCATGAATCCAAGTCCACGCATCTTCAGAGGTCGGAAAGCTGTGTATTTTGTCTCCGTCCACCACGCGTACCCTTGCCCGAAACATGAGGGAGTATGTAATGTTTTTGTTTTGCAGTACTTGCTTGGCTTTGATGAATGTACTGCGTTTCCTCTGCACCTCGGCGGTGTAGTCAGGGTAGGCTGTGATTTGTGCGTGTCCTATGTCTATAGGGCCCAACGTCCGGAAGCCACTCAAGACCCGATCTCTGTCCCGATAGTTTAAGAATCTCGCTATCAAGGGTCTCGGGGGGGCCCCAGGGAGGGTGGAGCCCCCTGGAACCCAGTGAGCTCTCTCCACCGACATCGGAGGCAAGTCATCTTGTGTTAGCACGTTCTCTTTCAGCCAGCGTTCCAGGAATATTTCTGCTTGGGGTAATTCCATGCGTTCCCGGAATCCCAGGAATCTGACGTTATTGCGGCGCGAGCGTCCTTCTGCGTCTTCTGCTCGCCTCTGTAGCAGTGTTATTTCGGTCTCCTGCCGCTGGATTTGGGCTTTCATGTCCGCAATGTCGGGTTGAGCCTTTTCGAGGGCTGACTCGGTTGTGGACACCCTGTCCGCCAGCTTGCGGTGTTCTGTGCGAAGGATGTTTACTTCTGCCACTACTGTGTCTATTTTTCCCTCCAGAGACATTTTAGTTATCAGCAGTTTGCTTGCAGTAACTTGTCAAATTGTATGGAATGTGCGGCTAGAGTTTCCGTTACCTTTCGTAGGGCACTGGCGTGTGGGTCCGAGTCCATTACTGAGAGTAGAGTATCTGATCTGGTCTCGGAGTGGCCCCTTGTAGGCTTTGGTTTGACCATGTTTGCTCTTGACTGATTGGGGATGCACGTGGTTGACAGATATTATGCTTGTAAATGCCACGCAGTCTTCTGTGCTGAATTGCCTTTAAGTAGCCTGTAAGTCCATAGTTAATTACCCATCTGTTGCGCGATTGCTCTTGCGTGGTACGAGGTTCAGGCCCTCTGCGGGCCGTACCCTTGAGTTACCGGAGGTCACATCTCCTTACTTGTTCCATGGGGCGATAGGGCGGCTCAATACACGCTATGGAGGTTATTTGATTTGCGCGATTAAAAGTAAGTGCCACTACGTGCGCAATTTGTCCGGTAGTTGGTGGAGTGGGGCGCGTCGGCTTCCCCGCTTCAATTGTGCTGTGGTTACGGGGGGGCCACCTCCTCCGGAGCCCCCAGAGCCGAGCTGACAGGCCCGCAGGATGCCCGGCGAGCAGCGCACACGGGCGCCGAAATCCGCACCGCCGCACCGCACGGGGCCGGATGCCGCCCAAGGCCGCGTCTCCTCCCGCCGATCCTGACCCGGGGGGCCCGCGACGTGATGTCACTGCCGCACCAACCCCCGTACCTCCTCTGGGCCCGACCGCCCGAGCCCAGACCTCCACGCGAGCCGGCGGGCGCCAGCCCCCCACGCCGGGGCCCCCGCCGGCGTCGAACCCGGCCCACCGGTACCTCCGATTTCTCACTGCTGCTGTCTCCGGCATCGGGCACCGCCCAGCGCCGCCTCTATTCAGCCTCTCGCTGTGGCCTGCACTCCTCCTCCATTCCTTGTCGGGCCGAACTGCGCCACCGGCAGTGTTTATCGTGATCTGTGCCTGTTCATTGATGCGCATCATGTCATCGATCTCCCGGGTGATACGATGCAATGTCAGTGTGGTGTGGGATGGATCTATTTTCAAGATTAATGTGGGCCATGCGCAGAGCTCTCGTTCACACGACCGCTCCCGGCGCCATCTTGGCCACGTCCCACCTGGGTTAGAGTTGTAGGGGGAGCCCATTCCATAATAGTCTGGATCTTCCCCTGCAGTGGTGCAATCTGTTCCCCACCTACCAGGTGACCCAGATAAACCACTTTCCCCTGCCCTATCTGGCACTTTGAGGCCTTGATAGTGAGGCCTGCCTTTTGCAGGGCCTCTAAAACTTTCCACAGGTGGACCAGGTGATCATCCCAGGTGGAGCTAAAGACAGCTATATCATCCAGACATGCTGCACTAAAAGCTTCCAACCCTCACAGGACTGTGTTCACCAACCTTTGAAAAGTGGCAGGTGCATTCTTCAGACCAAAGGACATCACAGTGAATTGATAGTGCCCTCCAATAGGTGAGAATGCAGTTTCAGGTTTTGCATCTTCTGATAACTTAATCTGCCAATACCCTGCAGTTAAGTCAAAAGTGCTCAGATACTTGTCAGAAGCCAGTGTATCAATCAGCTCATCTGCCCTGGGTATAGGGTGAGCATCTGTCTTGGTTACTTGGTTGAGCCCTCTATAGTCAACACAAAACCTCATCTCTCTTTTTCCATCCTTACTGTGAGGTTTTGGAACCAGCACCACTGGGCTAGCCCATGGGCTTTCTGAAGGCTCAATCACTCCTAAGTCTAACATTTTCTGAACCTCTTGTTTAATGAAGTCTCTGACACGGTCAGGCTGCCTATAAATCTAACTTTTGACAGGTAAACTGTCTCCAGTGTTGATTGTCTGCTCACACCAAGTAGTGGTACCTGGTATCAGTGAGAAGAGATCAGAAAACTGACTTAAAAGATTTACACAGTTATCATTCTGCTCAGCAGTGAGACAATCTGCAAGTACTACTCCCCCCACTAAGCCATCAGCTTCAGTGGTGGAGAAGAGATCAGGGAGAGGGTCACTCTCTTCTTCCTGTCCCTCATCAGTTGCCATGAGCAGGGTGAGATCAGACCTGTCATAGTAGGGTTTCAGGCAGTTGACATGGAGCACCCTACGGGGACTCCTGGCAGTGCCCAGGTCTACCAAGTAGGTAACCTCACCCTTTTTCTCTACAATTATATGGGGTCCACTCCATTTGTCCTGGAATGCTCTTGGGGCCACAGGCTCCAATACCCACACCTTCTGTCCTGGGTGGTACTGGGTCAGGACAGTCTTCTGGTCATGCCATTGCTTTTGCAGCTCCTGGCTGGCCTGAAGGTTTTTACTGGCCTTTTTCATGTACTCAGCCATTTTTGATCTTAGGTCAAGTACATAGTCCACAATGTCCTGTTTAGGAGCGTTTAAAGGTTGTTCCCAACCCTCCTTAACAAGTGCAAGGGGACCTCTTACAGGGTGCCCAAAGAGGAGTTCAAAGGGACTGAAGCCCACTCCTTGTTGGGGTAACTGCCTGTAAGCAAAAAGGAGGCAAGGTAACAGGACATCGCATCTCCTTCTGAGTTTTTCAGGGAGTCCCATTATCATAACTTTGAGAGTTTTATTAAACCTCTCAACCAGACCATTTGTTTCTGGATGATAAGGAGTAGTGAACTTGTATGTTACACCACACTCCTTTCACATTGCTTTGAGGTATGCAGAAATTAAGTTACTACCTCTGTCTGACACCACTTCCTTAGGGAAGCCCACTCTGGAAAAGATTCCCAGGAGGGCCTTTGCCACTGCAGGAGCTGTAGTGGTCCTTAAGGGGATGGCTTCAGGGTACCTAGTGGCATGGTACACTACCACCAGGATAAACCTATTGCCTGAAGCTGTTGGAGGCTCAAGGGGGCCAACTATGTCAACCCCTACCCTTTCAAAGGGAACCCCAACCACTGGGAGTGGAATTAGGGTGGCCTTTGGAGTGCCACCAGTCTTGCCACTGGCTTAGCAGGTCACTCAAGAGCGACAAAACTCTTTAGTGTCCTCTGACATATGAGGCCATTGAAACAGGGGAACAAGCCTGTCCCAAGTTTTATTTTGGCCCAAATGCCCAGCCAAGGGAATGTTATGTGCCAAGGGAAGAAGAAACTCTCTGTATTGCAAGGGGATGATCAATCTCCTGGCTGCTCCAGGTTTAGGGTCCCTTGACTCAGTAAACAGGAGGTTGTCTTCCCAATACACCTTATGGCTATCACTGACACCCCCATTCTGCTGCTTGACAGCTTGCTGTCTCAAACCCTTTAGTGAAGGACAAGTATGCTGTGCCACACTCAGCTCTTCCCTAGCAGGTCCCCCTGCACCCAAAAGCTCAGCAGTGTCTGCTGCCAGCTCATCTGGTGTAGGTTCGGCACAGGGAGAGGATTCCTCTTCCTCAAAATTGGAATCTCCTGGTGAGGGAGGGATAGTAGGCAAGGATTTACCCTTCCTACCCCTAGCTTTTGGGAGCACTTGGTCCATTTTTCAAGGTTCCAATTTTCCCCATCCTTTTTGCTTTTTGGCCTGAGCCCTGATTAAAGCAAAAATATGTCCAGGAATGCCCAGCATTGCTGCATGAGCCTCCAACTCCACTTCAGCCCAAGCTGATGTCTCCAAATCATTGCATAGTAAGCAATCTACAGGTAATTCAGTGGCTACCACAACTTTCTTTGAACTAGTAACCACCTCCCCCCAGTTGAGATTCACAACAGCCCTGGGGTGGCTAAGTGTGTTATTTTGAGCATCAGTCACTTGGTACTGCTGACCAAGTAGGTGTTGATCAGGGTGAACCAGTTTCTCTGTAACCATAGTTACACTGGCTCCTGTGTCCCTGTAGGCCTCAACAACAACACCGTTAATTAGGGGTAGGTGCTAGTACTTACCCATATTAAGGGGACAAGCAACCAAGGTGGCAAAGTCAATGCCACCATCAGAGACTAAAACAGCCTCTGTGGTCTCCCTAACAAGACCAAACCCAACTACACTGCCAATAGTGAGCCCAGCTACACCCTTGGATTGGCTATTTGTAGTAGACTTCCCACCACCACTGCTATTACTAGGAGCACTAGAATTTGCAGTTGGGGTTGTGGTGGTGGGAGGTTTGGTGTTTTTCTTTGGACAAGTGGCATCACTTGCCCAATGGCCTTTTACTTTATATAAATAACACCAAGGCTTTTTCTGATTGTGAGAAGAGGATTTGGACCCACCACCCCCAGAGGATTTTTGTGGCCCTGATGAAGACTCAGAATGTTTTTTATCTTTGTTCCCACCCTTGTCAGAAGACTTACCACCATTCTTCTTGCCATCCTTGTCACCCACTGTATGAACTTTTCTGTTCACTCTTGTTCTGACCCATTTGTCTGCCTTCTTTCCCAATTCTTAGGGAGAGGTTAGATCTCAGTCTACCAAGTACTGGTGCAACAAATCAGACACACAATTGTTCAAAATATGCTATCTCAGGATTAGATTATACAGGCTTTCATAGTCAGTCACCTTACTGCCATGTAACCAACCCTCCAAGGCCTTCACTGAACAGTCTACAAAGTCTGTCCAGTCTTGAGAGGACTCTTTTCTGGTGTCTCTGAACTTAATCCTATATTGTTCAGTGGTTGAGCCAAATCCATCCAAGAATGCATCCTTCAAAACTTTGTAGTTTTTAGCATCACTTTCTCTGACAGTAAGGAGCCTATACCTACCCTTACCAGTTAAAGATAGCCACAAGATAGCAGCCCACTGCCTTTGAGGGACCAACTGTACCATGCAGGCCCTCTCAAGTGCAGCAAACCACTTATTAATGTCATCCCCCTCCTTGTAATGGGGGGCTATCTTATGCAGGTTTCTGGAATCTTGCTCTCTAACAGGATTATTATCAAAAACACTGCTGCTGCCACCATGGGGAACTAACCCCAACCTCTGCCTTTCCCTTTCCACTTCCAGAGATTCCCTGTCTAAGGCCAGCTGCTGCTGTTTAAGCTTCAGTCTGGCCTCTTCCAACCTCAGCTTTCTGAGTTCCCTTTCCATTAAGTTATCCTCAGGGTGGGAGGCTTGGGAATTGTGAGACAGAGAAGTTATGTGGGAATTGGCAGAGTTGGACCTGTCCCTAACTGACTGGACTCTAGTAACCTGGCCTTTAGGAGTGAAGGGTGCCCTACTAATGTGTGACCCCCTCCCACTACCAGTGTCACTAGGTGGCCTGCTAGCTGACAGGTCCTTGGAAGAACCCTCCCCAGCTACCTCAGGGGATTCCTCTGAGTCTGACTGGGTACCCCCCTCCTCTGCCTCCTGATCCTGGGATGGGCCAGACTGGTTCTGGTCACTTTCTAGGAGAAGGCTGAGGAGAAGATCTTTTGTAGGATTCTTACCAATTGCTAAACCTCGTTCAATGCAGAGACCGCTCATACTTAAGTTTAGATTCCCATATGTTGCCTGGACAACTGTGGGAGTAAGTTCTACTGCAGACATGACAGAAAAGGTTTAGGACAGAGAGAAAAAAAAAAGTTTTTGGAACTTTTAAAAGAACAGAGAAAAAGTTTTTTGAACTTTTTTGAACTTTTGAAAGTTTTCAGAAACTTTTTAGAAAGTTTTAAAGAAGGAAAGTTAAACTGTTTAGGTTACTGTGTATATTCTGAAGTATTTGGTATATTTTGTTCTTATGAAAAGCACCAATGACAAAGTGGTAAAGCAGTTACAAGTACTTATCCCACCACTGCACCACCAATGTAGGAGGCTGGCCTGGCCTATAGTGGGTACCTAGTGGTACTTACAACTTGTGCCAGGTCCAGTTATCCCTTATTAGTAGATTAGAAGTGTTCTAGCAGCTTAGGCTGATAGAGGTAGCTATAGCAGAGCAGCTTAGGCTGAACTAGGAGACATGCAAAGCTCCTACCATTCCACTTATATCACTTAGCACTATATCATAAGAAACACAATACTCAGAGTTGCTAAAAATAAAGGTACTTTATTTTAGTGACAATGGGGGTCATTTCAACATTGGCAGTAAAAGCCGCTTACCGCCGTGCAGAAGACCGCCAACACACCGCCACGGCCGCGGGATTCCGCCACAGCTATTATCACCCACATCTCGGAATCCGCCGAAATTCAGACACCCACACAAGTCCGCCACACCAAAGGTCAGTGATAAACTGGCGAAAACAAATCCTCCACCGTCACGCCAACAGAAACACGCCCATGCTACTACGAACCACGAATCCACGCAGGGGTCTTTCAACTGCGGTATTCCATTGGTGGTACACACCGCTGCGCTCAAAATACACACACATCTCCAAAACACCGCCACATTGGACAATTCAAAATACACACACCTGATACACATACAAACACCACTCCCACACACCCAACACAATATAAAACACACACCCACATCACCCACAAACCCCTACGACCCAAAATCAGAGACAAAGGCGACAGAGAGAGCACAGCAATAGACAACCCCACCACACAGAGGCACACAACACCACCACCCATACAACATCCACGCACAAAACACCACACACCACCACACATCACCACACTCATCAACACATACACCACCCCACACATCACCTACACCACCCCATGTCACGCCAAAGACACCCCAGGTTTTCCGAGGAGGAGGTCAGGGTCATGGTGGAGGAAATCGTCCGGGTAGAGCCACAACTATTTGGATCACAGGTGCAGCACACCTCCATAGCCAGGAAGATGGAGCTATGGCGAAGAATCGTGGACAGGGTCAATGCTGTGGGACAGCATCCAAGAAATCAGGAGGACATCAGGAAGAGGTGGAACGACCTACGGGGGAAGGTGCGTTCCGTGGTCTCCAGGCACAACATTGCGATTCAGCGGACTGGCGGCGGACGCCCACCTCCTCCCCCGCAACTAACAACATGGGAGGAGCAGGTGTTGACCATCATGCATCCAGAGGGCCTCGGGGGGAGCCGGTGGAGGAATGGACACTGGTAAGTCAAACTTAACTATCATATCCCCCACCCTACCTGCATGCAATCACACACCCCCACCCTCACCCCCCCCCTATCACTCCAAATCCTCACTAATGTATTAATAACACAAACCACCCATCCCAACACCAAGCCCTGCATGACACAACTAAGCATGGTCACCCCTCACTAAAGCATGCTCACTGCACATACCCATAATACCCCCCCAACCATCATCACACAAGCCCCCACACAGGAATGCTTGCACTGGGGTACACGTACACCCACCCATTGCACACCATGACACACACACATGCAATAATCATGTTCTTATACCCCTGCAGGACCACTACGTAACGTCACCAGACAGGCGGTCAGACATCTCCACTCCACCCACAGAAGAGGCCCACAGTGACGACAGCAGCTCTGGCCAACTGGATCCAGATGACCAGCCCGGACCATCGTGGGCCTCGGGACAGTCGGTTCCCCTTGCACAGGCACAACCCAACACTGACCTTCCACCCTCTGGTAACACCAGCACAGCACCCACCCAGCGGGCCCATACCTCCGTCCTCAGGACACGTCAATCAGCTGTGTGTCCACCACTACAGGGAACCCAGGATAACCCACCACCCCAACAACAACAGGGACCTGGGGGCAGTGGTAGTGGGCACACGGTCCAGGGGATGGAGGCACAGGAACACAGGGGAACTGGGCGGGCTGCTGTGCGACAGGGGGCGGACAGGCCAAGGGACCCCACTGTCCTGGAGGCACTCTCCTCCATCATGGGAGCATAGCACCACTCCCAGGAGACAATGGCTACGGTCCTGGCCAAGTTTCAGGAGACCCAGCCCCTGCAGGACGAACAGTATTTGGGGTTCAGGGAGGAGCTCAGATCCATCAGCTCTGCCCTGGGCACCATCGTAGTGGTGCTGGAGGACATACAAAAGACCATGAGGGACACTGTGGCACTCCAAGGGGCCCCTGACACTAGCCTGGACGATGAACTGCCCACCACCTCCGCCGGCACTAGTGGACAGGACGCCCGCCACAGGACCACCACACCAGCACCCCACCCCCTGCAGATGGAGAACCACCCCGCAAGCGGTCCCTGAGATCCAGGAACAGGACGGAGCAAGATGGCAAGACCCCCGTCAGGAAATGAGACCACCCTGATTGTCCTCCCACTGTCCCACCTTGTTACCCTGTCCAGATTGGAACTGCCCCAGCTCCACTTCCTATGCCCATATGTGCAGTGCACCTGTGAGACTAATAGACTGGACTCTGTCATGGACATTCCTCCACCATCACCCATCACCATTTTACCACCCCTCCAATAATTAGCACTTCAATAAACACCCTTGAACCACAAAACAATCTGGAGTCAGTCTGTGATTTTGAAAATGTGTATTAGCAATGACAGTGACAAAATGCGTTTTCAAATGTAATGTCAACATACCTATGTCACACATCACAAGTCCATGAAGGATGCCAGCAGATGACACACGTTGGTAACCACACCTGTGAAACCGTAATGGAAATGTACAACTCAGTTACTAAATACTGCTTCAAATTGACAGACATGATAGAGGTAGAAGTGTGAAAGTGAATGTAATAGTAAAAAATGTTTTTCCCCTGTGTGTCACTGGAAATATTGCTGTATGACTGACTCCTTATTGTCAATGTCTTCTTCCTCAGCTTCCTCCTCATCACTGTCCACAGGCTCCACATCTGCCACAACACCGTCATCTGGACCATCCTCCTGCAGAAAAGGCACCTGGCGTCGCAAAGCAAGATTGTGAAGCATTGCGCAGGCGATGATGATCTGGCACACCTTCCTTGGTGAGTAGAATAGGGAACCACCTGTCATATGGAGGCACCTGAACCTGGCCTTCAGGAGGCCGAAGGTACGTTCGATCACCCTCCTAGTCCGCCCATGGGCCTCATTGTAGCGTTCCTCTGCCCTGGTCCTGGGATTCCTCACTGGGGTCAGTAGCCAGGACAGGTTGGGGTAACCAGAGTCCCCTAATAGCCACACCCGGTACCTCTGGAGTTGACCCATCACATACGGGATGCTGCTATTCAGCAGGATGTAGGCGTCATGCACTGAGCCAGGGAAGATAGCATTTACCTGGGAGATGTACTGGTCTGCCAAACATACCATCTGTACATTCATGGAATGATAACTCTTCCGGTTCCTGTACACCTGTTTACTCCTGTGGGGGGGGACCAGAGCCACATGGGTCCCATCAATGGCACCTATGATGTTGGGGATATGTCCAAGGGCATAGAAGTCACCTTTAACTGTAGCCAAATCCTCCACCTGAGGGAAAACGATGTAGCTCCTCACGTGTTTCAGCAGGGCAGACAACACTCTGGACAACACGTTGGAAAACATAGCCTGGGACATCCCTGATGCCATTGCCACTGTTGTTTGAAATGACCCACTTGCAAGGAAATGGAGCCCTGATTGCACCTGCACTTCAGGGGGTATTCCTGTGGGATGGCGGATTGGTGAGATCAGGTCTGGCTCCAACTGGGTACACAGTTCCTGGATTGAGGCACGGTCAAACCTGTAGGTGATGATCAAATGTCGCTGCTCCATTGTTAACAGGTCCACCAGTGGTCGGTACACCAGAGGATTTCGCCATCTCCTCAAATGTCCCAGCTGACAGTGCCTAAGAAGGACAACAGCGACCACAGAGTCAACAAATTCTCAGGTATGTACCCACAGCTACACAGAACACGACACCAAATACAAAACTCTTCCTGTATGTGTGTTGAGTGTAGGCCTAGGTATGTGTGACGCAGTAGTAACTGAAGCCATGTGGGCCCCTGAAATGGCGGCTGCCTGACCTCTAAACTGGGACAATGGGATGTGAGGTAACTGCACTGGCATTGTACACCGTCGCGGTAGGCGGTCGTAGACTGCGGCGCAATTCTGCATTGGTTAACATTGAACCCTATGGGTCCCAGGAGCCAATGATGAAGTGCGCCGGTGGTGATGATGCGCACCGCCACGGACGTCACCACCGCGGACGTGACCGCCATTTTCTATCTGTACAATCACTTGATACCTGATCTTCGACAGGAGAGGACCTACACTGCAAGTTCTGCTGTGACCTCGGTCTGGAAGAGACAATGGCTGCTGCGTATGGGGAAAGGGTCCCTGCCTTCACTGCTCAGGAGTTGGAGAAGCTCGTGGACGGGGTCCTCCCCCAGTACACGCTACTCTACGGTCCTCCAGACCAACAGGTAAGTACACAGCGAGCACGTTGTATGGGCTATGCCTGGGTGGAGAGGGCTGGATGTCAGTAGGAAGGGGGCAGAGTTCTGCGAGCATGAAGGACTGTGAATGCATGTGCCACATGGCAAGGGTAGGGATGGGAGCCACTCACTTCGACGGTGCAGTTGGTAATGATTTCTCTTCTTCCCCTGAACATGTCATGTAGGGCAGCGCCCACCAGAAGAAGGACATTTGGCGTGCCATCGCCAAGGACGTCCGGACCCTGGGGGTCCACCAGAGACGGAGCACCCACTGCCGGAAAAGATGGGAGGACATTCGCTGCTGGAGCAAGAAGACGGCGGAGGCTCAGCTGGGGAATGGCCTCCCAACGTGGGAGGGGTGCCCGTCGCACCATGACCCCCCTGATGTTCCGGATCCTGGCGGTTGCCTACTCTGAGTTGGATGGGCGTTTGAGGGCATCACAGCAGACACAAGGGGGTGAGTACACTCTCATTCTGCGGACTTTGCGCACAGTGGAGTGGTCTGGGTGGGGTGGAGGGCTGTGGGTTTCCCTAGGACAGGGCGAGTTACGTAGGCTGGCACCTCCAGAATGCAGGCCATGTGCTACTCCACCTCACCTCTGTAGAGTGCCAAGTACAGGTCTATGTGGACAGATGACACTCATAGCCATGTTGGCCATATCCCAGGAATTGCATTTGTAGAGGCCAAGAGCACGGCGTAGTGCAGGGGGCTGCTGTGTCTGTATTGTCCGCCAACAGTAGCGGTAAGCCATGCACTCAACCTGTATTTCTTCTGTCGTCCCTCCCCGTTTTTGTGCTCTCCCTGTTCTTTTGTGCATCAGCATCATAAGGCGGAGGTACAGTGGCACCAGAGCACAAGGGAGCTGCATCCCACATGGCCATGGAGGGCCACACCACAGACTCTGAATACACCAGTGGGACGGAGGGCGAGGGGAGCTTCACGTCGGTCACCGGATCAGCAAACAGCGACACGGACTCGTCCGCCGATGGGAGCTCCCTTGTGGTGGCGGTACCATATGTGCCCCCCACTTCTACAGGTACAGCTGCCACCCCCCCCTACCAGCACCGCCCTCCCAGCAGCCCCTCAGCCTTCGCTCCGTGCCCGCTCACCCAGGAGGGTGGGCATCACCTTCGCCCCAGGCACCTCAGCCCCTGCCCCTGTCACCCCTGCTGCCCTCAGTGAGGAGGCCATTGACCTCCTCAGGTCACTCACTGTTGGGCAGTCTACCATTGTGAATGCCATCCAGGGTGCAGAAAGGGAGTTGCAACACACCAATGCATTCCTGGAGGGCATTCATTCTGGTCAGGCTGCCCATCATCGAACCCTGCAATCTCTGGCCTCAGCACTGATGGCAGCCATTGTCCCTTTGTCTAGCCTCCCCCCTCCAACTTCCTCCACCCAGACCCAATCCCCTGTACCCCGGCCTATCCCAACCACACCATCAGACAAGCATGCACACACCTCAACACACAAAAGTAGCTCAGGCAAACATAGGCACCACACATCCCACAGGCACTCACACAAGCATCACTCACATACAGACACAGCAACATCCAGTGCCTCCACTGTGTCCCCCTCCTCGTCGTCTCCCTCCTCCCTCCCAGTGTCATCTACACTCTCACCTGCATGCACTACCACTACAGCCACTAGGACTCGAACCAGAACACCCAGCACCACACCCCGCTCACCTGGACTCACCACCTTCACTACCATTTACACGTCCCCTGTGTCCACTCCCAGTGTGTCTGTGACACCCCTTCCCAAAGTACACAAACGTGGGCACCCACACACCCAACATCCATCCACCTCACGACAGCCTCCAGTACCTGCACCTGCACCCAAATCACCTAAAGTTACACTTCCTACAACCACCTCCTCTTCCTCCACTCCCAGACCCCCTCCAGCTACCCATCCCAGTGTTCGTCAGAAACTTTTCCTGAGCAACGTTGACCTCTGTGCCACCACCCCCACCCCTCCAATTCATAGGTCCCGTAGTAGCACCTCAGCCACAAAAAGTCCGGTACCAGTGGTGCGTGTTAGAGGTCTGTGGAGTGCACCGGCCACCAGGGCAGCCAGTGTGACACAGAGCCAAAGCACTGCCAGTCCACCCCCTGTAAAGCACCTTAAGTTGGAAAGTGGCCGACGGGAGAGGGTGGAGACTCCTGGCGGCAAAACAGCTCACAAGGGTCCCGGGGGGAGTGCTGAGTCAGCTGTGACTCCTCCTAAGGTGGTGGAGGGGCAGAAAAACTCTCCAAAGTCTGGTAAGAGCAGCACAGCGGAGAAGGCCGCCATCCTCCCCGCCGGCCGGGACGCCACCGCCAGCACTATCGTCACTGGTCCAGAGACCACCGCCAGAGTCAGTGCCCTGGAGGGCAGCACTATCGTCACTGGTTCGGAGACCACCGCCAAAGTCAGTGCCCTGGAGGCCAGCACTATCGTCACTGGTCCGGAGACCACCGCCAGAGTCAGTGCCCGGAGACCACCGCCAGAGTCAGTGCCCTGGAGGGCAGCAATATTGTCACTGGTCTGGAGACCACCGCCAGCGTCAGTGCCCTGGAGGGCCCCGGCAGCCACAGCCCCGCTGGGCACTGAGGGACTGTCATGCCACACACCGCTGCACAGGTCAGGGACAGCAAAGTCAAGCACCACTGACCACGGCAAAGACCGCCATGGTGAAGACCTCTGAACAGGGCAAAGCACAGCTGAACAGGGCAAAGACCGCCATGGTGAACACTGCTAAACAGGGCAAAGCACCACTGAACAGGGCAAAGACCCCCATGGCAAAGCACCACTGAACAGGTCAGAGACAGCAAAGTCAAGCACCGCTGACCAGGGCAAAGACCGCCATGGTGAAGACCGCTGAACAGGGCAAAGCACCGCTGAACAGGGCAAAGACCACCATAGCAAAGCACTGCTGAACAGGTTAGAGACAGCAAAGTCAAGCACCGCTGACCAGGGCAAAGACCGCCATGGTGAAGACCGCTGAACAGGGCAAAGCACTGCTGAACAGGGCAAAGACCGCCATGGCAAAGCACCGCTGAACAGGTCAGAGACAGCAAAGTCAAGCACCGCTGAACAGGGCAAAGACCGCCATGGCAAAGCACCGCTGAACAGGTCAGAGACAGCAAAGTCAAGCACCGCTGAACAGGGCAAAGACCGCCATGGCAAAGCACCGCTGAACAGGTCAAAGACAGTAAAGTCAAGCACCACTGAACAGGACAAAGACCGCCATGGCAAAGCACCGCTGAACAGGGCAAAGCACCGCTGAACAGGGCATAGACCGCCAACTCAAGCATCGTTAGCCCATGTGCAGCTGGGACAGTGACGGAACTGGGACCGTCACGGGGAGCGTGATGCACTCTGGGCACCATTCCCCCTCCAGAACCAGTGGAGAGCAGCATCCACTCCGTCTGTCCTTCACAGGATGAAGCACTCTGGCCAACATTCCCCCCTCCAGAACCAGTGGAGAACAGCATCCACTCCGTCTATCCTTCACAGGATGAAGCACTCTGGGCACCAGTCCCCCTCCAGAACCAGTGGAGGACAGCATCCACTCCGTCTGTCCTTGACAGGATGAAGCACTCTGGGCACCAGTCCCCCTCCAGAACCAGTGGAGACTGTTATCCACTTGAGAGACTGTGGCTTTGCACTCCCCAGGATGGTACAGTGGGCAAACCACCCACTGGAGTGACTTGAGAGACTGTGGCTTTGCACTCCCCAGGATAAAGCAGTGGGCAAACTACCCACTGGAGTGACTTGGGAGACTGTGGCTTTGCACTCCCCAGGATAAACCAGTGGGCAAACCACCCACTGGAGAGACTTGAGAGACTGTGGCTTTGCACTCCCCAGGATGAAGCAGTGGGCAAACCACCCACTGTAGAGACTTGAGAGACTGTGGCTTTGCACTCCCCAGGATACATCAATGGGCATGGAGCCCCGTCGTGGATCTGGCGTGGTGCTGTAATCCGGCTGAGGTGCCCCCCCCCCTTCCTTTCCTCCTGAAGTGCCTGTTGTATTTCTATCTGATGCCCCTGCAGTGTTCTCTCCGTTTGTGGACAGGTATCTAGTGTGGGCCTCACCCATGCTTTGTGGGCCCAGTGGTCCACGGACATTGATATGTGCATACCTGCAGTATTAATCGTGATGTATAATTTTTAGAATGTTTATATATATCTGTATATATTTGGTTACTGTATTTTGATACATTACAATGGTTGAACTAATTTCCTTTTGTCTTTGCATTCTTCCGGGGGGGTTGGGGGTTGTTACTGTGATGTTTGGAAATGCATTGGTGTGTGTGTTGTAGTATGCGAGGGTCGGGGTGTTGCATGTGTGTCCCTGAATTTTGCCTCCCCTATGTCGTAGGTGCAGTACTCACCGTTGTCTTCGGCGTCGCCGTTGCTGGTGTTCGTAGAGGAGCAGGAAGACAAGCGCAGGGAGAATTTGTAGTTCCGGCTCGATGGTGGCCTCCTTCCTCGTGGAGTGTGTTGAGGTGAGCGTTTTCCCATTGAAATGGCTGTTTCCACCGTGTTTTTATCCACGGTGAATCCGCCCCGGAAAAGGTGGGTGATTGGCGGGTTGTGATACTGTGGGCGGTACATTGTCTTCCGCCTGTCTGTTGGCGGTGACCGCTGCGCTGCTTGTCTGTACCGCTGTGGCGGTCGGAGTGTTAAAGTGGCTGTCTATGTTGGCGGTTTCCGCCAGGGTCATAATTCCTTTTTTTTCCGCCGGCCTGTTTGCGGTATTACCGCCGCTTTAACACCGTCCGCCAGGGTTGTAATGACCCCCAATATGCCAAAAGTATCTCAGAGGATATACTCCCTTAAGAGGTAAGTAAAATACACAAAATATACACCCACACCAAAATCAGGTAAGTAAACAGTTAGAAACGTAGTGCAAACACTGTAGAACACAATAGAATGCAATAGGAGACAATAGGCCTGGGGCAACACAAACCATATACTCCAAAAGTGGAATGCGAAGCACAAATGGACCCCAGGCCTAGTGTAGTGTGCAGAGGGTCGCTGGGAGTGTAAGAAAACACTAAGGGGCATATTTATACTCCGTTTGCGCCGGAATTGCGTCTTTTTTTTGACGCAATTTCGACGCAAAACTAACTCCATATTTATACTTTGGCGTTAGACGCGTCTAGCGCCAAAGTCCATGGAGTTTGCGTCATTTTTTAGCGTGGACACCTACTTTGCGTTAATGAGATGCAAGGTAGGCGTTCACGTCTAAAAAATCGACTCCGAGGCATGTGCGTCGGATTTATACTCCCGGGCAAAATTCACGCCCGGGAGGGGGCGGGTCAAAAAAAATGACGTACGGCTGCTTTTGCGCCGTTTTTTAGCGCCTGCAAAAGGCAGGCGTTAAGGGACCTGTGGGCTCTGAAGGAGCCCAGAGGTGCCCTCCCATGCCCCCAGGGACCCCCCCTGTCACCCTTGCCCACC
Organism: Pleurodeles waltl; assembly: GCF_031143425.1. Classification (NCBI taxonomy): domain Eukaryota; kingdom Metazoa; phylum Chordata; class Amphibia; order Caudata; family Salamandridae; genus Pleurodeles; species Pleurodeles waltl. The sequence continues at coordinate 1,536,520,102 of NC_090440.1, read as the reverse complement.
CTAGGAGGACACCCAAGGCTGGAGGGACCCATCCCAGGGACATGAAGGTAAGTTCAGGTAAGTGTTTTTTTTTTTTGTGGCATAGGGGGGCCTGATTTGTGCCCCCCTACATGCCACTATGCCCAATGACCATGCCCAGGGGACAGAAGTCCCCTGGGCATGGCCATTGGGCAAGGGGGCATGCCTCCTGTCTTTGCTAAGACAGGAGTCATTTCTATGGGGGTTGGGAGTGGAAAAAAATGGCGCAAATCGGGTTGAGGCGAAAAAATTGCCTCAACCTGACTTGCCCCATTTCTTGACGTCCAAGCCCCATATCCCCCTACGCTGGCGCTGCCTGGTGTATGTCGTTTTTTTCCACGCACACCAGGCAGCGCCGGCGGCTAACGCCGGCTAACGTCATTGATTAAATACGGCGCCCGCATGGTGCTTCAGAATGGCGTTAGCCGGCGCTAATTTTTTTGACGCATAACTGCGTTCGCGCAGTTTTGCGTCAAAAAGTATAAATATGGGCCTAAGGGTGTCCAAGATACCCCACACCAAGACCCTGAAAAGTAGGAGTAAAGTTACCCTACCAACCCAGAAAGACAGTAAAGTCGAGAAGGGATTCTTCAAGGACAACAACTGACTGCAAAGCACTGAAGAAGGATTCCTGGACCTGAGGACCTGTAAAGGAAGGGGACCAAGTCCAAGAGTCACGCAAGTGTCCGGGGGGGCAGGAGCCCACTAAACCCCGCATGAAGGTGCAAAAGGGATGCCTCCGGGTGGAAGAAGCCAAAGATTCTGCAACAACGGAAGGTGCCCGGGACTTCTCCTTTGGTCAGATGATGTCCCACCCCGTCCTGGAGGATGCAGAGTTGTTTTCACGCAGAAAGAACGCAAACAGGCCTTGCTAGTTGCAAGAGTTGCGGTTAAAGGTTTTGGGGGGTGCCAGGGCCCAGATAGGACCAGGAGGTCGCTCCTAGGAACAGGAGACAGAGGGGGCACTCAGCAACAAAGAGAGCCCACATAGAAGCAGGCAGCACCCGCAGAAGCACCTGAACAGGCATTCAGAAGATCTGAGCATGACGGTCGACTCAGCATGACAAAAGAGGGTCCCATGAAGTCAGAGTCCCACTCAGCGAGTTGGGCAATGCAGGACGGAGTGCAAATAGTGCAAACACTGTAGAACACAATAGAATGCAATAGCAGACAATAGGCAACACAAACCATATACTCCAAAAGTGGAATGCAAACCACAAATGGACCCCAGGCCTAGTGTAGTGTGTAGAGGGTCACTGGGAGTGTAAGAAAACACTAAGGGTGTCAAGATACCCCACCCCAAGACCCTGAAAAGTAGGAAATTTACCCTACTACCCGAGAAAGAGAGTAAAGTCGAGATAGGGATTCTGCAAGGACAACAACTGACTGCAAAGCACCGAAGAAGGATTCCTGGACCTGAGGACCTGTAAAGGAAGGGGACCAAGTCCAAGTGTCACGCAAGTGTCCAGGGGGTGCAGGAGCCCACTAAATTCCAGATGACGGTACAAAAGGGCTGCCTCCGGGTGGAAGAAGCCAAAGATTCTGCAACAACAGAAGGTGCCAGGAACTTCTCCTTTGGTCAGAAGATGTCGGACGGCGTGCTGGAGGAATCAGAGTTGTTTCCACGCAGAAAGACTGCAAACAAGCCTTCCTAGTTGCAAGAGACACGGCTGAAGGTTTTGGGTGCTGCCAGGGCCCAGGAATGAACAGGAGGTTGCCCCTTAGAGAAAGAGACAGAGGGGGCACTCAGCAACACAGAGAGCCCACGCAGAAGCAGGCAGCACCCACAGAAGCACCTGAACAGGCGTTCAGAAGATCTGAGCATGACGGTCGACTCAGCACGACAAAAGAGGGTCCCACGAAGTTGGAGTCCAACTCAGCGAGTTGGGCAATGTAGGACGGAGTGCTGGGGACCTGGGCTAGGCTGTGAACAAAGGAAGTCTTTCAAAAGTGCACAGAAGCCCTAGCAGCTGCCGTTTATGCAGTACACAGGATTACTGTCTGGCATGGGGAAGCAAGGACTTACCTCCACCAAATTTGGTTAGAAGGGCCACTGGACTGTCAGGGACACTTGGATCCAGTTCCTGTGTTCCAGGAACCATGCTTGTCAAGATGAGAGGGGACCCAGAGGACCGGTGATGCAGAAGTTTGGTGCCTGCGTTGGCAGGGGGAAGATTCCGTCGACCCACAGGAGATTTCTTCTTGGCTTTCAGTGCAGAGTGAAGGCAGACAGCCCTCAGAGCATGCACCACCAGGAAACAGTCGAGAAAGCCGACAGGATGGGGCCCTACAATGATGCTGGTAGTCTTCTTGCTACTTTGTTGCAGTTTTGCAGGCATCCTGAAGCAGTCAGCGGTCGATCCTTGGCAGAAGTCGAAGAGGGAAAAGCAGAGGAACTCTGGTGAGCTCTTGCATTCATTATCTGGTGAGATACCCACAGGAGAGACCCTAAATAGCCCTCAGAGGAGGATTGGCTACAGAGAAAGGTAAGCACCTATCAGGAGGGGTCTCTGACGTCACCTACTGGCACTGGCCACTCAGAGGTGTCCATTGTGCCCTCACACCTCTGCATCCAAGATGGCAGAGGTCTGGGACACACTGGAGGAGCTCTGGGCACCCCCCCCTTGGGAGGTGCCGGTCAGGGGAGTGGTCACTCCCCTTTCCTTTGACCATTTTTGTGCCAGAGCAGGGCTGGGGGGATCCCTGAACCTATGTAGACTGGCTTATGCAAGGAGGGCACCATCTGTGCCCTTCAAAGCATTTCCAGAGGCCAGGAGACGCTACTCCTCTTAGGCCCTTAACACCTATTTCCAAAGGGAGAGGGTGTAACACCCTCTCTCAGAGGAAATCCTTTGTTCTGCCTTCCTCGGACTGGGCTGCCCAGGCCCCAGGGGGGCAGAAACCTGTCTGAGGGTTGGCGGTAGCTGCAGAGAAAACCCCAGAAAGTTAGTTTGGCAGTACCCGTGCTCTGTGTAGGAGCCCCGGGGATGCATGGAATTCCATGATCCTAGACATGTTACATGGCCATGTTCGGAGTTACCATTGTGACGCTACATATAGGTATTGACCTATATGTAGTACACATGTGTAATGGTTTCCCCGCACTCACAAGGTCCGGGGAAATTGCCCTGAACAATGTTGGGGCACCTTTTCTAGTGCCAGGGTGCCCTCACACTAGGTAACTTTTCACCTAACCTTCACTAAGTGAGGGTTAGACATATTGGTGACTTCCAAGTTACTTAATTGCAGTGTAAAATGGCTGTGAAATAACGTGGACGTTATTTCACTCAGGCTGCAGTGGCAGTCCTGTGTAAGAATTGTCTGAGCTCCCTATGGGTGGCAAAATAAATGCTGCAGCCCATAGGGATCTCCAGGAACCCCAATACCCTGGGTACCTAGGTACCATATAGTAGGGAATTAAAAGGGTGTTCCAGTGAGCCAATCAGAATTGGTAACATTAGTCACTAGCCTGCAGTGACAATGTTAAAAGCAGAGAGACCATAAACACTGAGGTTCCGGTTAGCAGAGTCTCAGTGATACAGTTAGGCACCACACAGGGAACACACACAGGGCACACTTTATGAGTAGTGGGGTCCTGGCTAGCAGGATCCCAGTGACACAAGCAAAAACAAACATACATACAAGTAAAAATTGTGGTAACATGTCAGGCAAGATGGTACTCTCCTACAATTACCGCCAAATCATGACCATGGCGGCGAGAACTCAGATAGATAACCACTTTACCACACCGACCGCCATGGTGGAAACAACATACACCACGGCGGTAGCTGCCTATAGCCAGGCGGAAGCCAATATCCCGCCCACCATATTAACACCCTGCAATCTGCCACCTTTTCCGGGGCGGTACCAACGACATCAAAACCCTGGCGGAAACACTGCACAGAAGTGAAAGGACTCAGCATTGGAGACACAGGGAACAACCATGCCACCATGGAGCCCGAGCTGCATGTCTTCCCAATTATTTTCTACGTGCTGCTCCACCACGAACACCAACGATGGCTAAGATGATGACGGTGAGTACAGCCGCCTAGCGCACAAAGGAGGGGGGGTGGACAAATAGAGTGACACACACACGCAACACACACACACCCACCCCCAACACCATACACACAATCAGCTGCAGTAATAAAACATGTAAACCCCCATACCTCGGATAATGCAAGGACAACAGGAATTTACTAAAGTGAGTGTAATAAGATCAACACAGTATAAATAAGAAATATGCAATGTAACTGGTATATACAAATGTACAGTTCAAAGGACAATGCCCAGTCCTCAGTGTGCATAGGCCACAGGTCAAAGTCCACGGCCCCACTTATCACCTGCACCAACATGTAGAGAACACTGCAGGGGCATTAGTTGGAAAATAGGCAGGCACCTCAGGGAGACGGGGAACAGGGGGCACCTCAGCCTGCAGATGGAACAAGACCACTGGTTCTGGAGGGGGCAACATGCCCCGTGCTTGGTCCTAGGGAGTGCAAGGCCACAGTCTCTCAAGTGGGTGACTTGTCCACATGCTCTGCAGTGGGCAACATGCCCTGTGCTCTTGATCCTGGGGAGGCTGGGGTTGGTGGGTGTCTTACCCACTGGTTCTGGAGGGGGCATCGTGCCCTGTGCTCTTGATCCTGGGGAGGCTGGGGTTGGTGGGTGTCTTACCCACTGGTTCGGGAGGGGGCATTGTGCCCTGTGCTCTTGATCCTAGGGAGGCTGGGGTTGGTGGGTGTCGTACCCACTGGTTCTGGAGGGGGCATCGTGCCCTGTGCTCTTGATCCTGGGGAGTGCAAGGGCACAGTCTCTCAGGTGGGTGTCATACCCACTGGATTTGCAGGGGGTAGGCCGCAAAGCCGCCCATGGACACAGGATTACATACTGTCCACCGACGGTGACGGCTGCCTATTGGTGGTAGTGGTGCTGCTGCTGCTGGTGGGGGGGGTTTCAGCCCATCCCTTGAAGCCTCGGATGGCTGCCAACTGGTGGTGCTGCTGCTGCTGGTGGCGGGAGGCTCCAGCCCATCCCTGCAGCCTTGGACGACTGCCCATTGGTGGTGGTGGTGCTGCTACTGCTGGTGGGGGAGGCTCCAGCCCATCCCCTGCAGTCTCAGATGGCTGCCCACTGGTGGTGGTGGTGCTGCTGCTTCTGGTGGGGGAAGGCTCTAGCCCATCCCCTCAGCCTCGGACAGCTGCACAACCATGGTTGGTGGTGAGGCCCAGTCTGAGTCCCTGCCCCAGGCCCCATGTCCTTCCTGCCTGCTGGTGCTGGCTCCTTGCCCTTCCTGCCTGCAGCTGGTGCTGGCTTCTTGCCCTTCCTGGCAGCAGTTGGGGCTGGCTCCCTGCCCTTCCTGGCAGCAGCTGAGGCTGGCTTCTTGCCCTTCCTGGCAGCAGCTGGTGCTGGCTTCTTGCCCTCCATGGCAGCAGCTGGGGCTGGCTCCTTGCCTTTCCTGGCAGCAGCTGGGGCTGTCTCCTTGCCCTTCCGGGCAGTAGCTGGGGCACGCACCCTTTCCTTGAGGCTGCCTGTGCAGGCTCCTTTACCGTCTGCACAAGTGCCCTGAGGTCAATGGTGGAGAAGAGAAGCTTCTTAGGGACATTGGGGCGGGAAGAGGGATAAGGTTTGGGAGTGGAGGAAGAGGGAGTGGTTGTAGGAGGTGTCTGTCTGAGGAGCTTGGGTACAGGTGCATGGGCTGGATGCTGTTGTGAGGTGGATGGCTGTTGGGTGTCTGAGTGCTTGCGTTTGTGCATTTTAGGAGGGGGGACAGACACAGTGGGAGAGGACACAGGGGATGTGTGTATGGCTGTTGTGGAGGTGTCTGCCAGTGAGGTGTGTGTTCTGCTAGGTGTGGTGGTAATGCTGGTAGTGGATGAGGATGTAGTGCATGCAGGTGTGAGTGTAGACACCACTGGGAGTGAGGTGGAGGAGGAGGAGACAGAGGATGTTGGTATGTCTGCATCAGGATGGTGTTTGTGTGAGTGCCTGTGGGATGATGTGTGGTGCTTGTGTTTGCCAGTGCCATTCTTGTGTGTTGTCTTGTGTGCATGCTCGTCTGCCTGTGTGCTTTTGATAGGCTGGGGTTGAGGGGAATGGGATTGGGATTGGGAAGAGGAAGTTGGCGGGGAGGGTGGAAACAGGGACAATGGCTGCCATCAGAGAGGGGGCCAGAGCCTGGATCGATCTCCGTTGGGCTGCCAAGCCAGTGTTAATGCCCTCCAGGAATGCATTAGTTTGTTGCATTTGGGCTGCCAGCCCCTGGATGTCATTCACAATGTCACAATGGTTGACTGCCCTAAAAAGATGGATCTCAGGAGGTCAATAGCCTCCTCACTCAGGGCAGCAGGGCTGACTGAGGCAGTGCCTGAGGTGCCTGGGGCGAAGGAAATGCCCACCCTTCTGGGTGAGTGGACACGGGCAACTCGATGAGGGGCTCCTGGGAGGGCGGTGCTGGTATGGGGTGGCGGATGCACCTTTAGCTGGGGTGGTCACAGAGGTGTCGGCCACCACCAGGGACCTTCCATCGGAGGAGGTATCTGTGTCTGAACTGTCCCTTCAACCTCTGCCGTGGTGCTCCCCTTGCCCTCCGACCCACTGGTGCCGGTGGACTCTGCCCCCTGGGTCCAGTGGGATGAAGCTCCCTCTGTCGCCAGTGCCTCTGCTCCTCCGCCAGATGAGGCTAATGCACATAAGGACAAGGTGACAAAACAAAAAGGAGGGGAAAGAGACAAAGGATACACCTGGTCAATGGCTGCACCAACACCACCATTGGCGTACACACCACTCTCACACACAGGGAACAGCCCTACGCACTATGCATTACAGTACCACTTATTTTGCCAGCCATCAAGGCATGGGGAGGGGCACACACTGCCAAATGCAGCACACTTTGGACTCCCGCAGCCCTGACCAGTTGTGGATGCCTACGAGATAGGTAGCTGGATTATCCCTTCAGGACCCTTGCCACCAGGGGACCTACTCTTCAATGTCAGGCCTGGGCTATTGTCACCCACTGACACACATCCTCCACCCGGATACCACCCTACCATGCGTAAGTTGTAATGATGGGCACTGTACTCACCCCTCGTGGCTGCTGTCATGGCCTCATGCGCCCATCCAGCTCAGAATAGACCACAGCCAGTATGCGGGCCATCAGGAGGGTCAGCGTTCGACGGGCACCCCTTCCTCATTGGGAGGTCATCCCCAGCTGGGCTTCTGCCATCTTCCATGCCCAGCATCTCAGGTCCTCCGACTGTTTCCGACAGTGGGTGCTCCGCCTGCTGTAGACCCCCAGGGTCCACACATCCTTGGTGATGGCACGCCATTGATGGGTGCTGACCTGCAGAGTGAATACACATAGGAAAATAGTATCAGTCGGACAGTCCTGCCTGTACACTTATGGCCCACCATTCCCCTTCACATCATCATTTGCACACAAATTGCCCAGCACACAACCAATACGCTGCCCAGAGGACATCCACCCACCCCATTACTCAAGGCCTTCACACACACCACTCCATGCATCCATGCCACATGCATCGCGCCCACAGTGTGCTCACCTGTTGGTCTGGAGGCCCATAGAGCAGTCCGTACTGGGTTAGGACCCCAACCACCAGTTGCTCCAACTCTGCCCGAGGTGAAGGCAGGGGCCCTTTCCCCAGTCACACGGGGCATGGTAGGTTCTAGACACAGGTCACAGCAGCACATGCAGTGTAGGTCCTCTCCTGTTTAAGGTCAGGTACAAAGTGAGTGATCAGACAGAAAATGGCGGTCTCGTCCGCGGAGGTTCATACCATCACCGCCGGCGTACATCACCATTGGCCACTGTACCCCATAGGGCCTGATGTTAACCATTGAGAGTTGCAAGGCAGTTCCTGACTATCTCCCGTAATGGCACACAACGTCAGCGGAATTACCTCACTTCCACCTGTCCCTCCACACAGGACAGGCAGATGCCATATCAAGGGGGGCAGGCCCTGGATAATAACTGCGTCACTGTTAAAATTTGGACATACAGGACAAGTCCCACTTACCCATTACAAATTGACATAATGCATTGTACTGTTGTGGCTCCAATGTTCAGTTTGTGACCGGCTCCTCACTCTTTTGTCCCTTAGATTGCTACCATTGCGGATGAATAGGATATGGAGGCATACCCCCGTGTACAGACAACAATGGAGGACAGGCACATTATCCTCACCTATAGACTTGACAGGGCCACAATCATAGAGCTGTGTGCCCAATTGGCGCCTGACATGATATCTGCTATCCGTCACCCCACTGGGATCCCCCCTCTTGTGCAAGTTCTATCAGTGCTCCATTTCCTGGCAACTGGTTCTTTCCAAGTGACAGTGGGCTTGGCAGCAGGAATGTCACAGCCAATGTTCTCAATAGTGCTGACAAGAGTGTTGTCTGCCCTGATTAAACACATGTCCAGCTATATTGTTTTCCCCCAGGAGGAGGATTTGGCCACTGTGAAGGCTGACTTCTATGCAATGGGACATATCCCCAACATAATCGGGGCGATTGATGGAACTCATATTGCATTTGTCCCCCCCATCACAATGAACAGGTGTTAAGAAATCATAAGAGTTTCCACTCCATGAATGTACCAATGGTGTGCTTGGCCGACAAGTACATCTCCCATGTCAATGCTAAGTATTCTGGTTCGGTGCATGATGCCTTTATCCTGAGGAATAGCAGCATCTCAAATGTGATGGCCCAACTACAGAGGCACAGTGTGGCTAATAGGTGAGCCCTGGTTCCCACTCAGTAGGTGTTGGTGTATGGGTATGGTGTGGGCCATATGGGATAGTGTGTGGATAAATGTTGTCCCTCAATATTTTCAGGTGACACTGGTTACCCCAAACTATCATGGCTACTGTCCCCTGTGAGGAATGCCAGGACAAGGGCAGAAGAACATTACAATGGACGAACAAGAAGGATAATCGAAAGAGCCTTTGGCCTCCTGAAGGCTAGGTTCAGGTGCCTCCATCTAACAGGTGGATCCCTGTGCTACTTACCCAAGAAGGTCTGCCAGATAATCGTGGCATACTGTATGTTGCACAATCTTGCCCTGAGACGCCATGTGCCTTTTCTGCAGGAGGAGGAGGCTGGAGATGCCTGTGCAGCAGCAGTGGACACTGTGGACAGTGAGGATCAGCAGGCAGAGGATGAGGAGGAGGACAGCAGAACAGCCATGATACGACAATACTTCCAATGACACACAGGTAAGACAGTGTTACTTCACATTTCATTGTCATTATTTTGTATATCTTTGGCACTGGCATGCTGTTATTCCCCACTTCCATGCCCACTTACTGTACCCTTTGGCAATTCATTTTACAGATGTTGGTGCCCCACTGTCGCTCCTGGTGTGATCACTGCAGCCAAATACTGGTCTTTCCTACATGCACAATTATTGTACAGTTGAACTGCAATTTTGAACCTGGTTAAGCGAATACATACTTTAAAAATGTAACATACTCCATACTTGTGTCTTTTTCCAAGGGTGTTTATTGAAGTGCTAAGAAGAAGAGGGGCAACTGCATTGGGATGGGGTGATGATGGAGGAAAGACCAGGGTATTGTTCCAGTCTATCTGTAGCACAGGTGCATTGTCCATGGGGACATAGGAAGGGGAGAAATGGCAGTTAAAGTTGGACAGGGTGAAAGAGTGGGACACAAGGGTTACAATCAGGAGAGTCTTATTTCTTGGCGGGGTCCTGGCAATAGTCTCTGGCTTCTGACTGGATCGCAGGGAACGTTTGTGGAGTGGTTCTCCTTCTGTAGGGGGAGGAGTGCTGGTGGCCTGTGAGTCCTGTGGTGGGGCCTCCTGTCGACTAGCAGCAACGGAGGTGGAAGGCAGTTCAGATGTCTGGCTAGTGGCAGGGGCCCGCTGTTGTGAGACTGCCTCCCTCATAATGTTGCCCATGTCTGCCAGCACCCCTGCAATGGAGACCAGGGTGGTGTTGATGGCCTGCAAGTCCTCCCTGATCCCCTGGTACTGGCCCTTATGCAGCCGCCTGTTATTCTCCACGTTGTCCAGGATCTGGCCCATCATGTCCTGGGAATGTTGATATGCTCCCAGGATCTCGGTGAGTCGTTCCTGGAGAGTCGGTTCCCTGGGCTTGTCCTCCCCCTGGCGCACAGCACTCCTCCCTGTTTCCCTGTTCTCCTGTACCTCTGTCCCCTGAACTGTGTGCCCACTGCCACTGACCCCAGGTCCCCGATTTTCTTGGGTATGAAGTGTGCCCTGGGGTCCCTGTAGAGGTGGACACAATGCGGATTGACATATCCTGGGGACAGAGGTGTGGGTACGCTGGGTGGGTGCTGTGGTGGTATTTCCAGATGGGGAGGCTCTGTGGTGGTGTGTGACTGGGCCTGGTTATCTGACTGTCCAGAGGTCCCTGATGGGCCAGGTTGTTCATCCAGATCCAGGCGACAAGAGTTGCTGTCATCACTGTGGGCCTCTTCAGTTGAGTAACTGAATAATGCTGGCACCTCTTCTCAGGTGACATTGGCCGGGATACCTGTGGGGATGTAAAGATGTGTTATTGTTTCTGTATGTGGTATACTGTGCACTGGTGGGTTGCCCTATTTGGTTGTATTTGCCCTGACAGCTTTCACTTGTGGAAGCTGGTATATAGTGGGCTAACAGATTCTCTCTAGTGTGCATGCTTTGGTGATAGGTGTCCATGCAGGGCTGTGAGTGATGTCCATGCATTGGTAGTGCATGCAGGGCTTGGCATTGGAATGAGTGGGATGTGATGGTGGGATGTGTGGGAGTTAGTGGAGTGATGGGAGTGAGGGTGAGGATATGTGATGGCATGCAGGTACGGGGCTGATAGAAGTAGAGAGTTGACTTACCAGAGTCCGGTCCTCTTCCTTCTCCAGCCAGGCCCTCAGGATGCATGATTGCCAAGACTTGCTCCTCCCATGTTGTTAGTTGTGGGGGAGAAGGTGGGGGTCCACTGCCAGTCCGCTGTACAGCGAGCTGTTGTCTTGCTGCAATGGAACGTACCTTTCCCCGTAGGTCATTCCACCTCTTCCTGATTTTATCCCTTGTTCTTGGGTGCTGCCCCACGGTGTAGATCCTGTCCACGATTCTCCACCATAGCACCATCTTCCTAGCTACAGATATCTGCTGCACATGTGCTCCAAATAACTGAGGCTCTACCCTGATTATTTCATCCACCAGGACCCTTAGCTCCTCCTCCGAGAATCAGGGGTGTCTTTGTGGTGCCATGGTTGTTGTGTAAGGTGTGTAGGTGAGGGTGTGTAGGGGTGTGTGATGTGGGGTGCGTGAGTGGTGTATAGGTGTGAGTGGTATGTGGCTCTGGTTGTGTCAGTGGTTTTGCTGTCTTTGGTGGCAATTATTTGTAGTCGTAAAGAGTTGTGGGTAATGTGGGTGTATGTTTTATAGTGGTGTGAGTGGGTGTGTGTGTGTGGTGTGTGTATGGGTTTCAGGTGTGTGTTATTTAAATTGACCAATGTAATGTTGTTTTGTATGTGTGTGTGTATTTTGAGCGCAGCGGTATGTACCGCCAAAGGTTTACTGTGGTTGAATGTTCACCGTGGTGAATCGTGGATCATAATGTGATGGGTGTTGTTCTGTTGGTATAACGGTGTGGGTTTTGATACAGCCAGTTTATCACTGACCTTTGGTGTGTCGGACTTGTGTCTGTAGCTGAATAGTGACGGATTGGTGTATGTGTGTCATAATATGGTGAATGGATATCCGCTGTGGCAGCGGTATGTTGGCGGCAGTCAGCATGGTGATAAGTGGGATTTACCGCCAATGCCATAATCAGGGCCATAGTTGACAAAAACATATAAAAAATGTTGTTTGCCACAACATCGTGCTCCTATAATAATAATGGTAAGTACAAAAATAATAGAAAAAATATTGTTGACACTAATATCACCCCCCAAAAAAATTATAATATAGATTTTTTTAATATAAAGTTAAAAGTAGTAAATGTTAAATATTTTAATATAAACATGTGCTACATTGTAAATAAACATATTCCAAGAATATCGAATACTATATATAAATATATCCTTATATAAACATGCAAACATATATATATCTACATAAATAGTGTAACAATAAAAAAATACTTATTTTTTATTTTAGATTAATTACTATGAATATATATATATATATATATATATATATAATTATATTGAAAATATTTAACTTACGTTATCTGAATAAATAATTAAATATAAATCATCGTGATAGTGATAAATGTAAAGTATATATATATATATACACACACACACACACAGATATATACATATATATATATATATATATATATATATATATATATATATATTGTAGTTATAGTTAGGACCATGTTTCCATAGAAAAAGTGTTTTTTGATTTGCCTGTATCTTTGGCACCATTTGATGAATCTTCACAAAATGTTCCAAAAAAAGTGGCCTGGTAATTTTTGTTGCGCATGCCTAGTTTTGGGGTGATCCGTCAAGCGGGGGCCAAGAAAAAGGGGGTTTCCATATTAATTCCCATAGAACCTGTCAACATGTCTACAGCCCGAACCACAGCTAGCTGCCAGTATGCATATTGTGCTTTTTGTCATTTGCTGTAAATCCATTTAGTAGTTTAGGAGATATTTAAGTTAAGGGCAGATACATTTGTATATAACTGGCTGTAAATACTGTGTGAATATGGTGCAAATGAATCGCAAATTCACAAATAAGTGTGTGAAAAGAAGCACTGTAATTGGCTTAATGCAACCTGACTAGAAAGTTGTGACCACCGTTTTATTTCATGCTACATGATCCCCGGGTGGGGGTGGTCATGTGGGGGGAGGAGGGAGGATGAAAATTCAAATTGAAAGTGGCATAAGGGGTCAGGGTGAAGGTACTCTGACCCCAGGGGTGTGATATAAGTGTGTTTTAGGGGCAAATTATAGGTTTGGTATAATTTTGTGTCACAGCAAGAGATATTCACAATAATTCAGGAATTTTTGCAAATTTCACGTATAATTTGCAAACATATTCACATTTATGGAAACATTTTAAAGAAAAACCACAGAATCATTGATATACTATTTCATTCACTCATATATGCACTCAGAGGCTCAGGCATCCACTGACACACCCACTCAGACACTCATGCATCCACTCATTGTTGCCTCATTGGAGAGCAGCTGGGGGAGCCCACTCTCCAGTCTGCCTGCTCCTGTGGGCAGATGTGTTCAGTGGCTTTGCCCTCTGCGCTGGCAACAGACAAGGGCACTGGAAATGGGAAGAGGTGGGCCTCACAAGAGAGTGTGGCACTAAGGTATGGGTCCTGGGCCTCTTCCTTTGTCAAGTCCTTCATGGGGAGCGCAACAGTGCTCCCTGACTTTTTTTAAAGTCTGCAGCCCTGTTCATATCTTCAGCTCGTCTTTGGCCGCATGGGGTCCCGGGATGGGTTCTGGAACCCCCTTCACTATTGCAGCTGGGCATGCATGACGGCACCCTCCCCCTCTTTGACCAGCATGCCGATCTCAAAGGGGCCCCTCCCTCTGCAACAGAAGTGGTGCAACAGCACTCCTCTGCACTTCTCTTTTTCTTGGGGGCAGCCCCTGGGCCCTTGACCTAGCCAGAGGAGGTGCTTGACTGCTCACTTCAGAAAGGTCAAAGGTCGCAGGCCTTCTGGCAGCCATAAATCGGGCCCCCATGGGCCATCTTGGCCAATCTTGGTGTGGTGTCATTTTACTCCTGGTGGTGAGCCCTTTTCTTCCATTTGCACCATTTCTTCAGGGCTCCTGGCCTCAAAGACCCCCATCTTGATTAGGAAGCCAGTCCCACTGACTCCCTGCACCATCCTTTCAGTTGGGTGCCTTCTTTTCTTCTGGACAACGCACCCTTCGTGCACCAGGTCCCAGTCTTTCCCTGAACTGATCCTCAGAGGGTGTAAGGGAGACAGCTTACCTGGCACTGACATGCGCCTCTCTGGGTCTGAAGTCATTCAGGGGCAGATTCCTTGCCCCAGTGGGCAGTCAGGGATTTCTTCTTTTCAGTTGCCTATGACACCCGTCTCCAATCTCAGTGTCCAGCAGGGAAGCGCACCCAAGCGAGAGCTGTCCCCTGTGCAAGACCTTTTAAGTAGGTGTGGGAGTGTCCAGCAAGGCTGCATCTCTGGCCTATCCAGATGTGCCACATCACTTCCCTGCCCCTGTCCCAACCTTCCTTCACAGTCTTCTGGGATAGCTCAACATGACGTTGTCCAGGGTTCAGTTGCCACATGCCACATGAGAGACTCAGCCCCTCCTCCCTGGCATTCCTGCCAGGAAGGCGAGGTTCCTGGCATGGAATGCCAACTGGCTGATTGATGCAAGGCCCTGCTCCTGCAGCTCGACAGAACAATAAATGGCCCTAATCCTGACCTGAGTCAGAGAAAGATGATATTCCTGAATGCCTAATAAGCTGTATGTGAGAAAAGGCCTCAGGTTTGCCTGGTATACAATGTAGCCTAGAAGTTGTTAGTGCCCAGGGCCACTGCTAACCAGGATACCTGGGGCAGAGCTCTTTCCCTAAACTGTTATGATGCATTGGAACAATTGGCAATACCTTTAGCCGCCACTATAAGTCCCTAGTAAATGGTACCTAGGTACCCACGAGATGGGGTAGTAAGGGTAGATTGTGCCACCCTCTAGGACAAGCATCCAGATGCACCCAGTCCTATCATTGTAGACTGAGTGCTCTGGTGCAAACCAAAAGCACACACTCAACATGGCACCCTGCCTGAGTGCCCTGTCCACTATACACACCATGCACTATGGGTAAGACACACCTTTGGCAGGCTTTCCAGCCCTAAAGCAGGAAGCACCAGGTGCACCATACTGTAAGTGAGATCATAGCTGCATGAGCAATTTGCCCCCACTGTGTCCTTGCCAAACCTGAGACATAGTGAGTGAACAGAGCAGCCATTTTAAAACATGTGCTGCACACTGGTCAACACGAGTTTCACAGCTACATGGTGGCCACACTGAACACTGGGTTGTTTGGTTTCAAACAACTCGGGATGATAAATTCAAACCACTACCAGTGTTGAATTTATTATAAAATGTACCCAGAGGTCACCTTAGAGGTGTACCCTGCAAAAGACAGCTACCCTGGCATGGTTGCTGACTGGTCCTGACCAGCCTGCCACCGCCAGACACAAATCTGCACCTCTGGGGTGATGGCGTCTGCCCTCTGCGATGCAGAAGAAAACCCTTGCTGGGTGGAGGTGGTAACACCCCCCATTAGGAATGTGCACTACCCTGTTGGCAAGCTTCAAAGGGCATACCGCCTTTGAAACTCAACTGCCAGGCCTCCTGCTAGCAACAGATGGCTGCCCCATTGCAAACCCACACTTTTGGCAGGAGAAACAGCGAAAAATCGAAACAAAGGATTGGAGGAGTGGCCCTACCTGGCGTGCACCACCCCTAAGGTGTTGCATGAGAGGTGTACTCTCCATTTAATTGTCCTCCATCTTGGATGGAAGGAAAATAGATAATCAGGTGTAGGGAAGTGACCTCTGCTCACTGGAAGTGGTCACTTAGTGGGCTTAGCCACCGAAAGGTAGATGACCCATTGGTCACTACCAGGTTCTCCCGAAAGCGCCCACTAAATACAGTATTCAGTGGGCATCCCTGGACCAAGAATGCAGGTTTGATGGAAAGAAGAAGACCAGCACCAGGAACTAGTGGACCAGACAGTGATACTTCAGGAGTCTGAGATATCTTGGGCCCAAAAGAATCACTTTTAAAGGAGCTCCATGTCCTGACCCTCAGTCGCTTGGAGCTACAACCCCATTGCAGCAGAACAAGGGGAAGAGGTTGAGGAGAAAGAAGCAAAAACATAAAAGATACAGGCAAAACAAGAAAAGAAAAACCATGAAAAAATGATTGGATCTGACATCAATGTGGTAAATCTATCTGACTTTCCCTTATCTATTAACCATGTGAAGGTGCTTTTCTTAGGTCTGTCTTTCTCCCCACTTCCTTTTTTAATTACACTTAAAGCTGCATTAACTTATTTACCGTCACAAGGAAACTAACACTCAATAAAAGAAAGCAACATGTTAAACCACCAGATGTCTCAATTCTGGATGTACCAACTAAATTGTCTATTGGTGACATTGACCAATTGCATATCTTATGTGAATTGGATGAACCCATTACATAGCATCAGGGTCCTGTTTTAAATTTGGAAAATGTGGTGATCCCACTTGACCTAAGCTGTCCCAGTGGTTTATGGCCAAAATCTGTGTTTTCTCCAAGTATGCTGTTTGACAGTATAGGTGTGTTTGAAAAAGGAGTGCTGAGGGACCTTAAAACTATAAGGTGTTGAAGCAAAACAGATAATTTAACCTGTCATTAGCTTTGAAAAATGCATTGTTAGAACTACAAAGTAGAGAAGATATTGTGATTCATAATTCAGAAAAAGTTGGTAACATTGTAGTGATGTCGAAAGAGCTGTACCTGGCCAAGGGCTACAGACAATTAGCTGACACTACATGTCACATGCCTTGTCAAAATCTGATATTGAAAGAGCAAATCAAACATACTGCAACAAACTTATGGATTGGAGGGAGCAGAGGCTTTTGCAGTGGGAAGAATGCCAGTTTCTCCTCAACAAACACCCTAAGATCCCCACCTTTTACCTCCTGCCCCAAATACACAAAAGCCGCACAAATCCACCAGGGCAACCCCGTGTCTCCTCTTTGAACAGCCATTTGAAAAATCCCTTGAGACATGCTGATTTTTTTCCTGCAACCATTGGTTGAGGCATTTCCCTTATATGTACGTGACTGTGTGGACTTTCTTAGGATAAGTGATGGGATCACCTGGGAAGAAGATTTTCTACTCATGGGTTTGGATGTATGTAATCTGTATACCTGTATTCCCAATCATTTGGGCATTAAGTCATGTTGACACTTTCTTCGAGCAAGATCACTCTTGTACTTATTTCACAATGAGATAATCCTGGACATGATAGAATACTGTTTTAAAAAGAACTTTTTATCTTTGATTGCTAATATCGCTATCAAACTCAGGGCACTTGGATGGGAACTTGCTTCGCCCCCAATTGTGCATGTTTATACATGGGCTGGTGGGAGGAACAGGTGGTGTAGAATCTCCATCTTTACGACAACCACTTGGTGCTTTGGGCACATTATATTGATGACATATTTGTCATTTGGAAGGGATCTGAATCTTTAGTTAAAGAATTTGTCCATAAAATCAATGCCAATGATTTAAATCTTAGCTTTACTAGGCACATTGACAAACATTGCCCAGAATTTCTTCATCTCAGGTTAGAGGTATGTAATTCTAAAACTAAGACCAAATTGTTTCGCAAACAAATTGCAGGAAAAAGCATATTAAATGCTGCTAACAGTCATCCCAAAAATCTGATCAGGAGTTTCCTTATGGGAAACTCATACGAGCAAGATGCAATTGCAGCCAGGATTCAGATTTTGAACAAAAGTAACCGATGATGATTAAGCGATTCATTCAGAGAAGTTACAATACTAACACTCTTATTGAGGCTGCCAGAAAGGTGGACAAGACAAAATGGGAAAGCCTATTGCTAGTCCCCAGACTGTGGAAAGAACCACAAGGAGAAGACCAGGGTTGGTTCATTACCACTTATATCAGTCAGGCAGGAAAGATAAGGGAAATTTTGCGCAAATACTGGCACGTTCTTCACATGGAGGAAACCGTACCTAAATTTCACCTAACCAGCCCAGCATCTCCGTTCGAAGGAACAAGAACTTAAAAGACATTCTTGGCAAAAATACGATAACTGTAGACAACATTGGCCTCAATAAGAACACCAGGTTTTAAACCATGCAGAAATTGCAAAGCATGCAAATACAGTAAAAAAAGTGTAATCATTTTTAACATCTGAGGCAAACTGGGAATTTAGGATCCTTAAAAGATTATCATGCTTGCTCTACTGCATGCCGCTAACAGCTCTGTCTGCATTCCTCAGCCTAATTATGACAGCTCCAGCCAGATTCCTAAGCTTAAATGCAATTGCTCTGCCCGCATTACTGAGCCTGATTGCCACAGCTCCGCCCACATTCCGGAGCCTGATTGTGACACCTCTACCTGCATTCCTGAGGCTAATTGCGACAGCTCCATCTGCATTCCTGAGGCTGATTGCGACAGCTCCGCCCACATTCCTGTGCCTGATTGCATCTGTTGATGCCCCTGCTGACGCCTCCTTCGTGCCACTGCCGCACTCACCCTCCTGCTTTCCCCCTTCACACTCCCACCCCTTCTACCTCCCAGGACATATACTGAAGGCCACAGTGTGGGCGTGCAGCAGGCGTGCTGCTGGCATGCCTAAGGTGCACCAAAGGCAAACCTATCTACACCCGTTAACTCCTGGACCTCGCCCGGCACCCTGACCCCTGGTCCTCCAACACCCCACCGCTACACCACCAAGGAGCTCCAGGCCCTGAATGTCAGACACCCCATGCTTCAGGGCAAGGATCCTTCACCTGCCTACACTGCTGTTTCTCCTGCAATGCGTCCCACCTGCACACACTAATGCCCGCACTGCTTCCACACAGAAGACCAAGAACAACCAAGCACCACTCCAGTGCATCCCGCTAAATGCACGCTCCTTATGTAAACATGGCACAGAAATCTGGGATACCATCACCACCCATGATTCAGACGTCGTCTTCCTCTCCGAAACATGGCACGTTCCTCAAACCCTGACATCGCTACGGCCACCCCTGACATCCACATGATGATACACTAAGACCACACCAACAAATATGGCAGGGGTATCATCTTCAGGGAAACCATCCAATGCCCCATTAGCGATGATGACCGAACACCCCTCATGAAGCACCTCAATTTCCAACTCTGAACTGATGCCAGCACCACAATGCAAGGCACCCTTGTATACATAACCCAGGGACCACACCCAGCCCACTGTGACACCATCGCCAACCTCACTGCCCCCTCACATCGACTCCCGCCATTACATCCTACTCAGCGATCTCAATTTCCACCTTAACAACCCCAACAACACCAACTCCACTTCCCTCATAGAGAACCTCAGCATCATTGGCCTCACCGAAATGGTCATCAAACCCATTCACAAAGCTAGAAACACACTGGATGCCATCTTTACTTCTAGCGACAGAATCAATGTCACCCATATGACTGAACTCATCTGGATTGACTATGTCATCGTCCACATTAACCATTGTCAATTTCCAAGACACCACCTCCAGGCACCTCAGCAACCCCCACTGATGCTGGGGCAAGGTAACCAAGACGCTATGGGCACAGACCCTAGGCACTGCACAACCCGAGCCCATGGCAGATCTTGACATCAATCAGATATCCAAAACTTCACCACCTGGATCATTAAATCCACCAACAGAGTCTCCCTGCTAAAATCAACTAAAACCAACAACACTTCCAAGCCAGTGAGATGGTACACTCTAGCGCTCAGAAACTCCAAACGCGATTGCCACTGCCACCGACTCGGGAAACAATGGCGCGTGACCAAGGGCCCTTCCAACAGAGCTGCCTACAAGGCAGCCTCACCAACTACCAACACCACATCAAGGCAGCAAAAAGAGCAGCAATCGCTGCCCACATCGCAGCAAACCACATGAAAGCACTCTTTAGAATCATCAAGGAATTCTCTAACGCATTAGGCACAGAGACCACCATCCACCCATCCCAGGAACACTGCAACACCCTCTCAGACTACTCCACAGCAAGATCATCACCATATACAACAATTTTGACCCCCAACCCTCCATCTCCATCTTCAGCATAAACAACATCTATCAAGCAGTGAACACCAGCCACACGATAACCTCCTGGTCCCTGATTACCACACAGACCACTGCAGACATCATGTCATCCATCCACTCCAGGGCACCCCCGACCCTTGCCCCCACTGGCTTTTCAACCCTGGAGCCAACACTATTAGCACAGAACTAACCCGCATCCTCAACACCTCCATATCCACAGCAACCTTCCTGGATGAGTGGAAGCACACAGAGGTCAGACCCCTCCTAATGAAACCCTCCATCAGCCCCAACGACCTCAAAAACCACAGACCGATGTCCCTGCTCCCATTCCCAGCCAAAGTGCTAGAGAAAGCCATCAACCTACAGCTCACTGACTACCTCGAACGAAAACACCTTCTAGACACCTCACAGTCAGTAATCTGGGCCAGCTACAGCACGGAGACTGCACTGATCACTGCCAACGACAACATTAGGAAGCTCCTCGACCGAGGAGAGTCAACAGTTCTGATCCTTCTGGACCTCTCCATAGCATTCAATATAGTCTCCCACTACACTCTCCTCAACTGACTCCATAACATCGGCATACAACAAAATGCCCTTAAGTAGGCCAACTTCCACAACGCCATGAACAACGTCGCAACACTGATGAAAAACAGCTGCCTCAAACTAAACACTGACAAAACGGACATTCTGATCTTCTGGAAGAAAACCTCTGTATGGTACCACAGCTGGTGGCCAGCAAAACTCGGACCAACACCCTCTCCTTCAGACTAAGCACAAAACCTCTGCATCATCCTTGACTGCCAACTATCCATGAATCAAAAAGTAAATTAATTTGCCTCCTCCTGCTTTTACATCCTTCGTATGCTGTGCAGAATCTTCAAATTGATCTCACCTACACCAGAAAGACAGCTGCCTCGACTATGGCAGCGCTCTCTATGCCAGATTGTTTTCCCAGTTACTTAAAAGACTCCAGACTCAACAGAACACCACAGCCAGGCTCATCTTCAACCTTCCCAAGTGCTCAAGCACCACCTCCACACCTCAGGAACCTCCACTGGCTTCCCACCCAAAGAGATGTCAATTCAAAATCCTCACACTTTCATTCAAGGCTCCCCACAACGTAGGGCCATCCTACATCAACCATTGACTGAACTTCCACCTCCCAGCAAGACAACTACACTCCACTTCGCTAAACCTCGCACACCTACTGCATCCATTGCAACCACAGTGGAGCCTGTTTTTTCTTCTACACAGCAGCCAAGCCCATGCCCTCCATCTCTGAATAGCACCCTCCCTGGCAGACTTCAGAAGGATACTCAAGACGTGGCTTTTCAATGGAGACACAGCACCTTCAGCACCCAGATACCCTTAAGGGTGATAGTGCTGCACTTTGCAAATGCTATGATTGATTGAAAAATGCTATGATTTACTTCTGTGTATACACACTGCAGTGCACTTGAAATATGCTAAATATGCTTTATATAGCCTGTATACTACACAGGACTAAAACTTATTTTGGAACACATGCATGGCATAAAAAATCAGGATAAATCATATCCGGTTGCTAGACACTTCAAGGAGTATCATTCCAGCAACAGCAATTTACTCAAATTCCTTGACTAACATTTGAGGTGGTGACAGGGCTACAACACTATGCAGACTAGAATCCAAGTACATAATTAGGTTCAACACAATTCACCCAACAAGGCTCAATATGTAGGGGAGGCTCAATGGCCTCCCCCAAAGCCCCAGGGACCACTTCTCCCTAGGGAATTACATAAGTTGGAAGGGGGGCGCACACCTCACTGCAGCACCATGGACCACCACCTCCCCAGGGCAGTTAACCAATAAGGTGAGGGGGGCCGGTCCCCCTGCAGTCATTGGGGACCACTACCTCTCTGGGCAAACAGTACTATATGTAAAGAGGGTCTGTTTCGGACCCCCCTTAGACACAGGGGTCACCACCTTCCCAGGGCTATACATGTTGGAGGGTCCACTGATGGTCCTGGGGATCACAGGGCCAGCTCCTGCTATGTCCTGGGATTCCCACCCCTGGGACATGGATGTTTACTCTGGCTTGGCTCCAGCTTTGACAGTTGCTTAAGTCATTTGACATTTTTAATAACATCATTGATAATATCAATGTTATATTTGCAGGAAAATGTTTGACAAAATAATCTGTGCATGGTGTGGGAGCATGTGAAGCAGGTAACAGTGAAACATGCAGCACAACTGAGAGATCCTGGCTCGTGGACTGAGACAGGGAGCTACTGACACAATTTATTTTAGAAACATTAAAGTAAATTTAAAATTAAAAACAATATAAAATATAAAAGAATACGACAATTAATGCTATAAATTCTATTCAGCAAATGTTATAAAAACAATTGGAGTCTAAGAATATTATTTATACTATTCCCACTCTAGTTTACGCCAGAGTAGGTGAAAGTGTTGGGCTTCGGAGGCTTTAAATTAATTATTCCCATGCCAAACAGTGAAATAATAGAAAAAGTCTTGACCTTCGGAGGCATTAGATGCACTATTCCTATGCCCGTCAGTGCAACAGTAGGGAAAGCCCCAGACTTTGTAGGAGTTAAACTTAACTATTCCCACTCAAGTCTGAGCAACAGTGGGGAAAGTGTTGGACTTCGTAGGGGTTAAATTTGCTATTCTCACTCCAAACAGTGAAATAGTAGTGAAAGCTTTGGACTTTGGAAGGATTACATTTAATATTTCCACTCTAGCCTAAGCAACCATAGGGAAAGTGTTGGAATTCCGAGGGATTATATTTGTTATTCTGACTCCAAATAGTAGGAAGAGTGATGGACTTCAGGTGGGTAAGATTTACTATTCTCACTCCAATCTGTGAAGCAGTTGGGAAAGCGTTGGACTGGGGAGGGGATAAATGTACTATTCCCCCTACAAACAGCACAATAGTGGGGAAAGCGTTGAACTTCATAGAGATTAAATTACTATTATGCATCTAGTCTAAGCAACAATAGGAAAAGTGTTGGACTTCTGAGGGATTACATTTATTAACCCGACTCCAAACAATGCAATAGTAGGGAGAGTGATGGAGTTTGGAGGGAAAAATGTACTATTCCCACTCCAATGTGTTCAACATTTGGGAAGGTGTTGGACTTCAGGTGTGGTTAAATTTATTGTTCTGACTCCAAAGAGGACAAAAGTAAGGAAGCATTGGATTTTGGATGGGTAAAATATACTGTTCCCTCACCAGTCTGTGGAACAGTATAGAAAGTGTTGGAAGTTAGAGAAGTGAAATTTACTATTCTTTCTCACTCTAAACAGGGCAACAGTAAATAAAGCATTGGATTTTGGAGGGGTAAAATTTACTGTTCCACTTTCAAACAGCGCAAATGTAGTGAAAGTGTTCGACTCTGGGGGAGTAAAATTCACTATTGCCAGTCCAGTCAGTGCAACATTTGAAAAAGTATCAGATTTTCAAGGGAGGAAATTTACTATTTTCACTCCAAACAGCTCAACAGTAGGGAAAGTGTTGAACTGCGTAAAGGTTAGTTTTACTTTTTCTACTGCAGTCTAAGCAAGAGTAAGGAAAATACTTTATTTCAAACACATTACATATGTGAGTAACTCAATCAATGCAGAAAAGATATTATACTCCTAATACCAAAAATACTAATTAACATAAATATATATTGCCGTAGTTGGACTCTCGCTCCTAGGCGAGACTGCTGGTTTAGGGATGACAGCACTTTTGTTTGTAAGCGACTAAGCCACTCCTACAACAAGTTACAACTGTCAGCCCAAACTTCCTGGCTCACAAGCATTAGCTCACCAAAAACCCACACAGTAAAAAGTGATTTCTGGCAGCATTTACGCAAGGAGTCTAGAGTGGGACATCTCAGGGGCGTTGTGGTGGAACGGAAGTTACCTCTTTCTCACGTTAACAATAAGTCTCAGTCACATACTGGCAATGAAGGAGCTGCAGGAACGTTTTCAATGAGTTTATTAAACAGACTGCATTCTATGATAAAATGCGTCAGGTGCAATGATTAGGGTAATGGACAATGCAAGAAGCAGAAAGGTACAAATGAGAGTCGTGAATACAAACACCCCCACCATCTTGCAATGAACATGAAATGTAAAATCACTAAACTCTAGCATGGAAAATCTGAAATCTAACCTAACGAGAGCCATGTGTGATAAACCTAATCTGACAGTACCAGGACCATGAGTAGCACCCACAACCCTTGTTATCTTGGAATGAGGTTACTAAGTCATAGTTTGTGGCGTCAATAGCATCTGGTAGAAATCTCTCTTATAAACTAGGACCTGACGCGGGTATGTTCACAAACAATAGATAAGGGGGCAGGCTTGTGGCGACAATTATTTAAACAATTCCCACCAAAAGAGAGTCATGTTCCTGTCACACATAAGTGGGAAAGGGACATGATGTGAATATATACGTCCATCACTTGGTTTTGACGATGATAGTGACGTCTTCACAGAGTGGCACTGATAACACAAATCAAAACATTGCTCTAACTCTAAACAAAGGTAGCCATCTAAAAATAAATAATAAAATAAATAGGCTAAGACAGAGCACGCTAAGTAGGTTAATGTTACTAGGTGACATGGGACACAGGCCTGCAAGCCAGAAGGCTAAGCTAACCTCCTATTGAAACTAAGTAGGATTCACTACACCCTCCCAATCGCTGGAACAAGGATGACGCCATAATGATGACAGCATAGAAGGTGCATGAGTCTTTATTAAAATGCTCTGAACTAAAAACATGTTAACATCTTACTATAAACGAACTAAAAACATACAAAGAGACAAAGAATGTCGATCATGACATGCACAGTAGGCAAAACTTGAACTTATTTAGGAAAGTATATTTGGCATAAACATTAGAAACTTTTAGTAAGACCAAGGTTCAAATTATTTAACAATAATCATGAACTTGAAGAATGTCTCTGAAATCATCGAAAGGAAGTGCATCCATGAATGACTCCACATCGTCAGATCGATGACAGGATCAGCAGATGGATCCACGGAGCAGAAGTGTGCAGAAGCCTCAAGCACAGAATCACCCACGAAGGCAGCACCATCCAAGGTGCCTGAAGGAGCCAACTAGTTGACAAGGAGTGGCTCATAGATGGCTCGTTAATCAGCCTCAGTCTCATGGGGCACAACCGTGAATGAACCCTCATCCGGAACATCAGCATTTCTCTATCCACAAGAGGCACTAGCAGAACAGCAAGACACATTGATGGTGGACACTCGAAGAGGCGCCAGGTTCAATGAAAAACAGATTGCACGCACCACAGGACTGGTCGACCCATCATGGTCGAATTCTTCCAGCAATGGAGCACCAAAGAACTGCACCATGAGATCATGGCACAGCTGGGCTGGTGGTTTTAGCTTCATCACTCCACTTGGCTGAGAAGGCACAACCACTGCGTATTAGGAACAGCAGTAGCAGTATCCCAGTATCCCACCAGTTAGTGCCAAAGTCAACAGAAAGCCGCCAAACACACTTGAAAAGAGTGACCGGATAGTTGATGGAATGACTCCGAAGACAGTCTGGAAGATGAAAACAAATCCAGACCCAACAGCCTTAAAGAAGTGCACAGTCCCCATAGTGCTTGACGTGTTAAATATTTTGGAAACCAGCTCTCCAAAGTACTTGCAGAAGCTGGTATTTAATAGGGATTGTATCCTGGCTGATGATCTTGCTATCTGAAAAGCATACAATTCTCTGGCCGATGTCAAAGCCACCTGTTTTTGGAACAGTAGCATCTTAAGTCTGCTCACCTTGTCATAAATTACATTAGTAGTGTCAATGTGAGGCCACACTTGTGCTACTTTTATCTCTTGTGTGGGGGGAATAGAACACGTCCGCAACAAGTTACAATCTAAGAGACTGAAAATGTGTAGGCAATTCTTGGTCTCATACTGCAAAAGCTCTGTTTTATAGGACCACATAACTTCCATTCAAAAATATTTAAAAAGTTGAACGAATCAAAGGGTTGGGAGTACCCTTCAATAAGCATGCCAAGTGTGCGACCCCTGCATTGCAAAAGCCATGAAGTGACACCTGCTTGAATGACTAACAGTAGTCTTGCAGGTGGAAATTGGCAGATTTATAATGCCATGTATAAGCCATACTGTTGAAGGACTTTCTGCTACTGTGAAAGGCAGCTTTTCTAACTTTTCTATATTATGCATGGTGTAACTCTTTTCTATTTTAGCCATTATCTGTTACTCCATGGACAATTAAAAGCAGAGAACAAGTCACTACTGTTAAAGTGTTTCCATGGGATGCAGCCATGTTTCAGAATCTGTATGATCCAACCTAACTGCATTATGGAGCGAATCTGAATTTGTCCATGGTGTCAAAGGGACATGTAATTCTGTATGATATCAGTCGCAGGTGGCACTATGTTATTATGAGTGTATATTCTGTTGGACAGAGTATGCCATATTGACAACAGCTAAAGCCTTTTACATATTTTCTTTATCTACCTGCCTTAAACGACAGCTGCTTCAATGTGAGAAAGTTTCCATATGTCATTATATATGGCATATAGGAATCATTTCGAGCATGCCTTTCTTGGACCTAGCAAGAAATCTTGCAAGTCTACGTCCTTTGATAGGAGATTAATATGATCCTTGACTGCTGCTAAGGTGTTAGTCTGTAACCATTGTTAGCACAGTTTGCCCACACTGTGGGGGTGATTCTAACCCTGGCGGTCGGTGTTAAAGCGGCGGCCAACCCTCCAACAGGCTGGCGGTAAAAAAAAATGGGATTCTGAGCCTGGCGGGAACCGCCAACACAGACAGCCACCTTAACACTCCGACCGCCACGGCGGTACAAACAAACAGCGCGGCGGTCACCGCCAACAGACAGGCGGCAGACAATGTACCGCCCACACTATTCCAACTCACCAATCCGCCACCTTTACTGTGGCGGGAGCACCGCCGATAAAAACACGGCGGAAACAGACTACGAACGGGAAAACGCACACCACTACGCACTCCAGGAGGAAGGAGGACAGCATGGAACCCGAATTAAACATCCTACCTGCTCTCGTCTACCTTCTCATCTACCACGAGTACGAAGTCCGGCGCAGACGACAACGGTGAGTACTGCACCTACGACACACGGGAGGGGGAGGACGAAAGGTTACGGGCACACACATATGCGACCCCCCCCCCAACTATGTACTCACCAATGCAGAGCACCAAGTCACAGTGACACCACCCAAACCCCCCTGAAAAATGCTAGGACATATTCATATTTGGAATAAATATTTATGTACCAAAAAGCTCCAGAAAATTATCGTACAACCATGAAAGATATTCACAACAAAACTAATGACATACACATCAGTGTATAACTGAAGTACCAAGTCCTGCACATCCTACGAATTCAGCATGTCCGTGGGCCAAAGTCTTGAGAAATAAGGGCAAAGCCCACACAGGAGACCTGAGTCCTTTGGAGAGAACACTGCAGGGGCATCAGATGTAAAAACTACAGGCACCTCAGGGGGAAGGGAAGGGGGGGGCACCACAGCCACATGAGTCCACGACGCCAGATCCACGAGGAGCCACCATGCCCACTGGACCATCCTGGGGAGTGCAAAGCCACAGTCTCTCAATGTCTCTACAGTGGGTGGGCTGCCCACTGGACCATCCTGGGGAGTGCAAAGCCACAGTCTCTCAATGTCTCTACAGTGGGTGGGCTGCCCACTGGACCATCCTGGGGAGTGCAAAGCCACAGTCCATCAGGTGGATGACAGTCTCCACTGGTCAAGGAGGAGGCATGGTGGGCACAGTGAACCATAAACAGTGATTGAGACGGCGGTGCCCAGCGGAGCGGTGCTTGAGAGGAAGGGCCCAGCGGAGCGGTGCTTGAGACGGCGGTGCCCAGCGTAGCGGTGCTTGAGAGGAAGGGCCCAGCGGAGCGGTGCCTGAGACGGCGGTGCCCAGCAGAGCGGTGCTTGAGACGGCGGTGCCCAGCGTAGCGGTGCTTGAGAGGAAGGGCCCAGCGGAGCGGTGCTTGAGAGGAAGGGCCCAGCGTAGCGGTGCTTGAGAGGAAGGGCCCAGCGGAGCGGTGCTTGAGAGGAAGGGCCCAACGGAGCGGTGCTTGAGAGGAAGGGCCCAGCGGAGCGGTGCTTGAGAGGAAGGGCCCAGCGGAGCGGTGCTTGAGACGGCGGTGCCCAGCGCAGCGGTGCTTGAGACGGCGGTGCCCAGCGTAGCGGTGCTTGAGAGGAAGGGCCCAGCGGAGCGGTGCTTGAGAGGAAGGGCCCAGCGGAGCGGTGCTTGAGAGGAAGGGCCCAGCGGAGCGGTGCTTGAGAGGAAGGGCCCAGCGGAGCGGTGCTTGAGACGGCGGTGCCCAGCGTAGCGGTGCTTGAGAGGAAGGGCCCATCGGAGCGGTGCTTGAGAGGAAGGGCCCAGCGGAGCGGTGTTTGAGACGGCGGTGCCCAGCGTAGCGGTGCTTGAGAGGAAGGGCCCAGCGGAGCGGTGCCTGAGACGGCGGTGCCCAGCGGAGCGGTGCTTGAGACGGCGGTGCCCAGCGTAGCGGTGCTTGAGAGGAAGGGCCCAGCGGAGCGGTGCTTGAGAGGAAGGGCCCAGCGTAGCGGTGCTTGAGAGGAAGGGCCCAGCGGAGCGGTGCTTGAGAGGAAGGGCCCAGCGTAGCGGTGCTTGAGAGGAAGGGCCCAGCGGAGCGGTGCTTGAGAGGAAGGGCCCAGCGGAGCGGTGCTTGAGACGGCGGTGCCCAGCGGAGTGGTGCTTGAGACGGCGGTGCCCAGCGGAGCGGTGCTTGAGACGGCGGTGCCCAGCGTAGCGGTGCTTGAGATGAAGGGCCCAGCGGAGCGGTGCTTGAGAGGAAGGGCCCAGCGTAGCGGTGCTTGAGAGGAAGGGCCCAGCGGAGCGGTGCTTGAGAGGAAGGGCCCAGCGGAGCGGTGCTTGAGAGGAAGGGCCCAGCGGAGCGGTGCTTGAGAGGAAGGGCCCAGCGGAGCGGTGCTTGAGAGGAAGGGCCCAGCGGAGCGGTGCTTGAGAGGAAGGGCCCAGCGGAGCGGTGCTTGAGAGGAAGGGCCCAGCGGAGCGGTGCTTGAGACGGCGGTGCCCAGCGTAGCGGTGCTTGAGAGGAAGGGCCCAGCGGAGCAGTGCCTGAGACGGCGGTGCCCAGTGGAGCGGTGCTTGAGACTGCGGTGCCCAGCGTAGCGGTGCTTGAGAGGAAGGGCCCAGCGGAGCGGTGCTTGAGAGGAAGGGCCCAGCGTAGCGGTGCTTGAGAGGAAGGGCCCAGCGGAGCGGTGCTTGAGAGGAAGGGCCCAGCGTAGCGGTGCTTGAGAGGAAGGGCCCAGCGGAGCGGTGCTTGAGAGGAAGGGCCCAGCGTAGCGGTGCTTGAGAGGAAGGGCCCAGCGGAGCGGTGCTTGAGAGGAAGGGCCCAGCGGAGCGGTGCTTGAGACGGCGGTGCCCAGTGTAGCGGTGCTTGAGAGGAAGGGCCCAGCGGAGCGGTGCTTGAGAGGAAGGGCCCAGCGGAGCGGTGCTTGAGAGGAACGGCCCAGCGGAGCGGTGCTTGAGACTGCGGTGCCCAGCGTAGCGGTGCTTGAGAGGAAGGGCCCAGCGGAGCGGTGCTTGAGAGGAAGGGCCCAGCGGAGCGGTGCTTGAGAGGAAGGGCCCAGCGGAGCGGTGCTTGAGACGGCGGTGCCCAGCGTAGCGGTGCTTGAGAGGAAGGGCCCAGCGGAGCGGTGCCTGAGACGGCGGTGCCCAGCGGAGCGGTGCTTGAGACGGCGGTGCCCAGCGTAGCGGTGCTTGAGAGGAAGGGCCCAGCGGAGCGGTGCTTGAGAGGAAGGGCCCAGCGTAGCGGTGCTTGAGAGGAAGGGCCCAGCGGAGCGGTGCTTGAGAGGAAGGGCCCAGCGTAGCGGTGCTTGAGAGGAAGGGCCCAGCGGAGCGGTGCTTGAGAGGAAGGGCCCAGCGGAGCGGTGCTTGAGACGGCGGTGCCCAGCGGAGCGGTGCTTGAGACGGCGGTGCCCAGCGTAGCGGTGCTTGAGAGGAAGGGCCCAGCGGAGCGGTGCTTGAGAGGAAGGGCCCAGCGGAGCGGTGCTTGAGAGGAAGGGCCCAGCGGAGCGGTGCTTGAGACGGCGGTGCCCAGCGTAGCGGTGCTTGAGAGGAAGGGCCCAGCGAAGCGGGGCTTGAGAGGAAGGGCCCAGCGGAGCAGAGCTTGAGACGGCGGTGCCCAGCGTAGCGGTGCTTGAGATGAAGGGCCCAGCGGAGCGGTGCTTGAGAGGAAGGGCCCAGCGGAGCGGTGCTTGAGACGGCGGTGCCCAGCGTAGCGGTGCTTGAGATGAAGGGCCCAGCGGAGCGGTGCTTGAGAGGAAGGGCCCAGCGGAGCGGTGCTTGAGATGGCGGGGCCCTGTTCAGCGGTGCTCTTCTCCACGGCGGGGCCCTGTTCAGCGGTGCTCTTCTCCACGACGGGCCCTGTTCAGCGGTGCTCTTCTGCACCGCGGGCCCTGTTCAGCGGTGCTCTACTCCACGGCGAGCCCTGTTCAGCGGTGCTCTTCTGCACCGCGGGCCCTGTTCAGCGGTGCTCTTCTGCACCGCGGGCCCTGTTCAGCGGTGCCTATCTCCACGGCGGGCCCTGTTCAGCGGTGCTCTACTCCACGGCGGGCCCTGTTCAACGGTGCCTATCTCCACGGCGGGCCCTGTTCAGCGGTGCTCTTCTGCACCACGGGCCCTGTTCAGCGGTGCCTATCTCCACGGCGGCCCTGTTCAGCGGTGCTCATCCAGCAGGTCAAGGGAGCCAGACCTGGCCTGGACTCCCTGCTCAGTCGCCCTCGGACCGTGACGTTTCTGGACCCTTCGGGGACGGACTCCTGGCCTCCTTAGTGTCCTCCTTCCCAGCTGGGATGTGGCATGTGGGGTCCACGTTCTCCGCGCTCCTGCTGCCCTTCCGCTCCTTTGATGGGGCTCTCGGGCCCTTGCCTCCCCTAGATGGTGTGGGTGGTGAAGTGGCCGCACATTGCTCCTTGGGGCAGCCCTGTCGGTCCTCGCACGGCCGCCCTTGTTTTTGCGGGTCCTCTTGCCGGGGGGGGGGGCTGGACGTGTCCTTGCTGCTGATCGATGTGTCACTGCTGGCAAAGGGTGGGCTCCAGAACCCAGGCACAACAGTGACACCCAAAGCTGGGCTGGTGGTGGCTGCGGTGCTCTTGGAACTCTTTGAAGATGGATGGGGGAGCTCATCGGGGGGAAAGAGGTTAAGGTTAGCCAGGAAAAGTTTTTTAGGGCCAAGGTAAAGGGTAGGAGAAGTGGAGATGGAAGTGGAGGTAGAGGAGGTGGTTGTAGGAGAGTCAGGTGTGCTGTCATTGGGTGAAGGTGCTGGTGCTGTAGGCTGTCGTGAGGTGGATGGCTGTTGGGTGGGTGTCTGCCTGCGTTTGTGTGTCTTGGAAGAGGGGGTGACAGACACAGTGGGAGAGGACACAGGGGACGTGTAAATGGCAGTGGGGGTGGTGACTGCACGAGTGTGGACTGTCCTGGAGGGTGAGGTGGTGATGGAAGCACTGGCTGATGTTGGGGTGCATGCAGGTGTGAGTGTAGACGTCACAGGGAGGCAGTGGCTGATGGCATGTCTGCATCTGGGTGTTGCTTGGGTGAGTGTTTGTGGGATCTGTGGTGCTTGTGTTTGGATGAGCTGCTCTTGGGTGTTGAGGTGTGTGCAGGCTGGTCTGATGGTGTGGATGGGATAGGCTGAGGAACAGGAGACAGAGAAAGGCTGGAGGCAGTAAGAAGAGGGAGGCTGGAAACTGGGACAATGGCTGCCGTCAGTGCTGAGGCCAGAGCAGTGAACGCTCGTTGATGGGCAGCCTGACCCGAATGAATGCCCTCCAGGTACGCATTGCTCTGTTGCACCTCCCTTTGCACACCCTGGATGGCATTCAAAAGGGTCGTCTGCCCAACAATGAGCGTCCTTACCAGGTCAATGAGCTCCGCACTGAGGGCAGCAGGGGCAACAGGGGCAGGGGCTGAGGTGCCTGGGGCGAAGGAGACGCGCGCCTTCCTGGGCGAACCGGCACGGAGCGAAGACTGAGGGGCTGCTGGGAGGGCGGGGCTGGTGCGCTGGGTGGCGGCTGTACCTGTAGAGGCGGGGGGCACGGATGTTGGCGCCACCCCTAGGGAGCTCCCATCCGAGGACGTGTCGCTTTCGCTGCTCTCACCAGCGGTCCCCGTCGTGGTGCTCCCCTCGCCCTCCGGATCACTGGTGCCCTCGGTGTCTGTTCCTGGGCCCACCGGGGCCTTGTGTCCTGCAGCTCCCTCGTGCTCCGATGCCAAATCTCCTCCGCCTGATGATGCTAATGCACACATGCACAAGAAGATGAAGAGAAAGGGTGGGGGGAGAAAAAAGAAGACCAGGTTGAGTGCATGCAATGTCAACACCGTTGGCGGAGAGGACAGACACAGGTGCCTAATGCACTAAGCCGCGCATTCGGGGTACACTACTCAGTACTACTGACTAAGACAACAGGCCAAGAGACGTCAAACGCGCACATGGGAGATGCTGGACCTTCAATGGCTGTACTTGTCACCCTACCGAGGTGGGGGCCGGGGGCACAGGGCCATGCCTAAGGGAGAGGACTACACTACAGAAAGCGCCCTGGCCTAATGTCACCCACAGCCCTCCTCCCCCACCCAGACGCCTCCACTGCGCAGAAAGATAGGAGAATGTGCTGATACTCACCCCCTTGTGTCTGCTGTGATGTCTTAAAGCGCCCATCCAATTCAGGGTAGGCCACCGCCAGGATCCGGGACATCAGGGGGGTCATGGTGCGACTGGCACCCCTCCTAGGTTGGGAGGCCATCCCCAGCAGTGTTTCTGCGGTCTTCCTTGTTCCGCGGCGGATGTCCTCCCACCTCTTGCGGCAGTGGGTGCCCCGTCTGTTGTGGACCCCCAAGTTCCGGACTTCCTTGGCGATGGCACGCTAAATCTCGATCTTCTGATGGGCGCTGACCTATTTGACATGTACAGGGCGGAAAGGAGGAAATCATGAATGACCTGCATGTTAGATGTGATTGGCCCCCCCCACCAACTTTGCCATATGGCACATGCTCTCATCTGTCGGGCGTTGCACTCCTCATTCGCCCCCCACCCCACCAACTTACATCCACCCCAATCCACACAGGCATAGCCCATTCCATGTGCACCCGGTGTACTCACTTGTTGGTCTGGAGGACCGTAGAGTAGCGCATACTGGGGGAGGACCCCATCCACGAGCTTCTCCAACTCTTCAGACGTGAAGGCAGGGGCCCTTTCCCCAGTCGCAGCAGCCATTGTATCTTCCAGACCGAGGTCACAGCAGCACTTGCAGTATAGGTCCTCTCCTGTGGATGATCAGGTCTCGAGTGATTAAGCAGATAGAAAATGGCGGTCACGCCCGCGGCGGTGCGTACCGCGGCGGTGCGTACCGCGACCGCCGGCGCACTTCGTCATTGGCTCCTGAAACCCATAGGCTTCAATGTTAACCAATGCGGCTTTGCGCCGCGGTCTTCGACCGCCTACCGCCACGGTGTGCCCCGCCAGCGCATTGACCTCACATCCCATTGTCCCACTTCACAGGTCAGGCAGCCGCCATTTCAAGGGCCTATATGGCTTAATTTTGACTGCGACACACAGGCCTTGCATTGCCACACATACACGCCTTTCAACCCATTGCCATTCTTTAACTGTGCAAGCTGTCTGTACGTACCTGTGGTTTGGCTGACTCTGTGCTCCATGTTGTCCTTCCTAGGCACCGTCCGCTGGGACTTGCGATGAGAAGGAGGAATCCTTGCGTGTACCGACCGCTGGTGGACCTGTCGACAATGGAAGAACGCCATATAATACTTCGATACAGACTTGACCGTGCCACTATCCATGAACTGTGTGCCCAGCTGGAGCCAGCCCTGATGTCCCCCATCCGCCAACCCACAGGGATTCCCCCTCTGGTGCAGGTTTTGTCAGTCCTCCATTTTTTGGCCAGTGGGTCATTCCAGACCACAGTGGCCATGTCATCTGGAATGTCTCAGCCTATGTTTTCTAAGATTTTGAGCAGAGTGTTGTCTGCCCTGATGAAACTCATGCGGAGCTACATCATTTTCCCAGAGGAGGGTGACTTGCCTACAGTGAAGGGTGATTTCTATGCCCTTGGACATATCCCCAACATCATTGGTGCCATTGATGGGACCCATGTGGCTTTGGTACCCCCAAAAGACGATGAGCAGGTGTACCGAAACAGAAAAAATTATCATTCGATGAATGTCCAGGTGGTCTGTTTGGCTGACCAGTACATCTCCCATGTAAATGCCAAGTTCCCAGGGTCAGTGCATGACGCGTATGTGATGCGAAATAGCAGCATCCCCTATGTGATGGAGCAGCTACAGAGACAACGTGTGTGGCTAATAGGTGACTCTGGTTACCCCAACCTGCCGTGGCTACTGACCCCAGTGAGGAATCCCCAGACAAGGGCAGAGGAACGGTACAATGAGGCCCATGGGCGTACTAGGAGGGTGATTGAGCGAACCTTTGGCCTCCTGAAGGCCAGGTTTAGGTGCCTGCATATGACAGGTGGATCCCTAATGTACTCACCAAAGAAGGTGTGCCATATCATCGTGGCGTGCTGTATGCTTCACAACCTGGCTTTGCGACGCCAGGTGCCTTTCCTGCAGGAGGATGGTCCAGATGGTGGTGTTGTAGAAGCCGTGGAGCCTGTGGAGAGTGAAGAGGAGGAAGACTCTGAGGACGACACAGACAATAGGGACAGAGTGATACAACAGTATTTCCAGTAACACCCAGGTAAGAATCACCCACGCCATTTCACAATTGCTTCTAGCCTCCTGCATCTGTACTTTCTGTAGTTCCCACCAGATATTTTTGGGTAATTTTTGATTTTCCCTTCCCTTCTCAGTGCTGTATGACGCAGTGCCTGACTTCTGCTTGGTTTGCCCATGAACTACAGCGTATTGACATTGGTATGTTGTCATCACTAATTGACAGAACAGATATTGAACAGTAATATGTAATACATTTGCTAATAATACAGCATGACTCCAAACTGATTTGTGTGCAATATGTGATTTATTTACAGGGCTAGATATTGGTACATGTGATTCTAAGGGTGATGGGTGGGGGTGGAGTAATGTCCATGGCAGAGTCCAGTTCTCAGTCTCACAGGTGCATTGTCCTTTTGCCTGTGGAACGATGGAGCAGAGGCAGTTCATGGTTGGACAGGGTGGCAATGTGGGACAGTGGGAAGAGTTCAGGGGGTATGTCCTGCTGGCGGGGGTCTTGACATCCTACTCTGTCTTTTTTTTGGATCTCAGGCTCCTCTTACGGGGTGGTTGTTCTTCAGCAGGAGGTGGGGTTCTGGTGGCCTGCCGTGGTGTTGGGGCCTCCTGTCCACTAGCGCCGGCGGAGGTGGTAGGCTGTTCCTGGTCCGGGCTAGTGACAGGGGCCCTGTGTGGTGCCACATGGTCCCACAACGCGTCTTCTATCCTGTTGAGGGCCAGGACGATGGTCCCCATTGCGGTCCCGATGGTTCTCAGCTCCTCCCTGAACCCCATGTAGCGTTCCTCCTGCTGTGCCTGGATCTCCGTGAACCTGGACAGTACCGTCGCCATCGTCTCTTGGGAGTGGTGGTAGGCCCCCATGATGGTGGTGAGGGCCTCTTGGAGAGTGGGTTCCCTGGGCCTCTCCTCCCCCCCTGTCGCACAGCAGCCCTCCGAGCCGCCCGGTTTCCCCCGGCCTCTGTCTCCTGGACGGTGTGCCCGCACCCACTGCCCCCAGGTCCCTGTTGTTGTTGGGGTGTTGGGTTAGCCTGGGTGCCCTGTAGTGGCAGACACACCGCTGATTGACGTGTCCTAGAGACAGAGGCATGGGCCCGCTGGGTGGGAGCTGTGCTGGTGTTGGCAGAGGGGGTCGGGTCTGGTGTGGCCTGTGTCTGGGTGAGGGGAACCGACTGCCCAGAGGTCGCCGATGGTCCGGGCTGGTCATCAGGTTCAGTGTCGACAGAGCTGCTGTCCTCACTGTGGGCCTGTTCCGGGGGTGGGATGGACATTTCTGGACCCTCCTGGCTGGTGTTTTGGCGTTCGGGTCCTGCATGGGGTAAGAGAGTTTGGTTATTGTTTCTGTGTGTGCAATAGCGTGCGTGTTATGGGTGCCCTCGTCCCCCAGTGCAGGCATTCCCTTGAGGGAGGTGTTGTGAGGGTAGTTAGTGGGGGGGGGGGTAAGTGCGGTGGTCATGCTTGGGTGATGGGTGTCCATGGATTGTGTTGGCATGCAGGAGTTGGTGTTGGGATGGGTGGGTTGTGCGGGTGAGACATTGTCAGGGAGGATGTGTGCTGGGGGGTTGGGGGTGAGGGTGGCGGTGTGGGTTGGCATGCTGGTGGGGTGGGGGGGATCTAGTAGTTGAGATTGGACTTACCAGAGTCCATTCCTCCGGCTACTCCTGCGAGGCCCTGAGGATGCAGGATGTTGAAGACCTCTTGCACCCATGATGTAAATTCGGGAGGGGTGGGTGGGGGTCCGCCGCCAGTCTTCTGGACCGCGATGTTGTGCCTGGAGACCATCGATCGGACCTTCCCCCGTAGGTCGTTCCATCGTTTGCGGATGTCCTCCCTATTCCTGGGATGCTGTCCCACCACGTTGACCCTGTCCACGATCCGCTGCCATAGCTCCGCCTTCCTAGCTATACTGGTGTGCTGCACCTGTGAGCCGAAGAGCTGGGGTTCCACTCTTAGGATTTCCTCCACCATGACCCGGAGTTCTTGGTCCGAAAAGCGTGGGTGCCTTTGGGGTGCCATGGGGTGGTGTGGGTGAGGTGTGGGGTGGTGTGTGTGATGATGAGTATGTTGGTGTGTGGTGCTTTGTGCTACTATGTGGTGTGTGTGATGGTGTAGTGTGCCTCAGTGTGTATTGCTATGGATTGTCTGCTGTGTCTCTCTCTCCTTCTCTCAGTAATTGTGGTCGTAGGGGTTTGTGGGTGATGTGGGGGTGTGTTTTATAGTTGATTGATTGTGTGGGAGTGGGTTGTGTATGTGTATCAGGTGTGTGTATTTGTAATTGTCCAATGTGCCTGCGTTTTGGTGCTGTGTGTGTATTTTGACCGCGGTGGGGTGTACCGCCAATGGAATACCGCGTTGGGAAGCCCGCCGCGTTGATTCGTGGTCGTAATGGCATGGGCGTTTTTCTGTTGGCGTGACGGTGGAGGTTTGGTCATCTCCAGTTTATCGCTGCCCGCTGATGTGGCGGCCTGCAGTGGAGGTCGGATTTTTGGAGGTTTGGCCGTTGTGGGTCAGAATGACCGTGGCGGCTTTCCACGGCCGCGGCGGTGTTATGGCGGTCTTCTGACCGGCGGTAAGCGCCTTTTACCGCCGAGGTCAGAATGACCCCCTGTATCTGGTAACTATATCTGTGTGTTGATCCGAAACATTGCGAGGGTCTGGCTTGCTAATCATGAAAACCCCTGAGGAATTCACAAAACGATTCTGACTCATATTTGTGTTTGTTAGCCACAATAACCATCTGCCGGGACATGAAAGTTTAGAATTATAGGTAACATTCTGAACCCAAGCATTTATTTCTTCCTTGGTGACATTAAGGAATGTTTGCCAGTTGGTGAATTTGGCTAGTGTGGAGATACTGGGCACATTAATTTCTTTTATTTTTGCTAACCTTAGCCAGGATGTTTGCTGTATTGAGTCATTTATGCCATTTAAAAATGTAATCTGAACAGGAATAAGGCATGCTCTAAATAAAGTTTCCCTGCCCTAAATTTGACAATCTTGTGTTTCCCATAAATTTTTCACATCAATAGTGGTCTTCCAGTATTCATAACCTTCTACAGCAAGTTGGGAAACAAAGGAATCTGAATAGATTAATTTGGTGTTGGTCAGCAAAGTTTTTTTAATTTTAGAAGGTAATAATTTGAAATAATATGACTCTGCATTTGTAATGTCATGCCCAAAAAAGTATGCAAATTTGTCAACATATGCCTTGGGGCTCCCCACAGGCGAAGTTGAACAGTGTTCCCACCGTGTGTAATTAAATACTGATCTGTGCCTTGTTTCTCGGTAGACAGTACCGAGAAACAAGGCACAGATCAGTAATGTCCCCAATGATTATAAAAGAACATTTCCCCATAATTCGCTGCGTTCATGTAAGAATCATCACTTTCAAATACAGTGTAATCCTGTAGCTCAGCAAGTGTTGAATAAACTGTTTTAACATCATCATTTGAATAACCTAATTGGAAACAACACCAGGTGTAATTACATCAGTCTTTGAGATTTTGAAGACATGTGGAATATGGATAACCTCAGTAGGCCTGTATATATCAAAGGGAACTTTATCCTAAACAATCCTATCTGGAATTGTTACTGCTGAAATATCATCCCCTGGCTCGACAGAAGAGCATTCAGGAAGATAATGACCATTTATCAAGAGAAAGAAAATAGTCACAAAACCAATTCATAACAAAAAGGCAAGTAATGTCAGAAATATCCACATATAATTCCATGGATAAACCAAATAGTTATTTTTAAGCCATTTGCACAGCTTATGTGTCTTTGAAACAGTTTCAGTTGCAGGTGCAGATGAAGTTGAAAAAAAGTAATTGTAGATGGTGCTGCCAGTTTGTGTTGCTTTTTAATAGAAAACAGCCACATCTTGGACAGTTCCACATCTTGGACAGTTCTTGTCAGTGAATTGGTAACAAGAATCAGCAGAAGCTCATTCTCCGCCCATCTCATGTTTGAGAAGGCATTTGTAGCATTGTTGTACATGCTGGTGTAGTCAGAAGAGTTGTTGTTTCTTCTTTGAAGTGGTATATCCTGTTGGGTGTCGAGAGTGAACCAGTGATTGCCCAAGGGACCTCTGGTTCTGCTATGCAGGATCGAAACATGATGCAATTTGATGTTGTCAATAGAGACAAAAGTGTTCCCCTTGGAACCTGGCAGCGGTGGTAGAATGACAGTTCTGGTGCCTTGTATTCCCAGGACTGGAACCGGTGCTCTGTAGGATGGGCCAAATTCCTTCTTCACAGCAATCTTCTCATGAACCAAATCCCCAGCTTTAGGAAACCAGCCTGTAGAAGTTGTTGGCAAATCCATTATTCTTAAGGTGGCAGCACTGGTGGATAAATTACTATCACAAAATTGCTGAAGGTTCTGTAAGACAGTGAGACATTAATTTATGTCAAAAGGTGTGTCTGCTGCCACCTTTCTAGGGCCATCTAGATTTGGGACATACATAGGTATCCCAAAGAGAACCTTGTAAGGGGTGCATCCTCCCAAGGACTGTCTTGGCAGATTGTTCAGTGCTCTCTGGACCCCATATAGGTGATGAAGCCAAATGCGACCTGAACCTAATATTCTAGCTGTTGAGGACTGCTTTGGATCTCGTTTTCGCCTCTCTACGACCGAATTACCCTCTGAATGGCAGGGTGAGAAGTAATGGAGTTCAACACGCATCATCCTCATGGTGTCCCTGAATGCGTTAGAGGCAAAGGCAGAGCCTTGGTCCGAATGGAATGCTGCAACCGCATATGTACTGACAAAGACAACAAGTCTTTTATAACAGATCGAGCGTCAGCCAACCACTGTAGCCACATCCATAGGACTCTAGAACAAGAATCTACATCGAGTAAGATGGAATTATATGCACCATCTGGTTATAAGGGACCAAAGTGGTCCAGGTACACACATTGTGGTGGCCTGTTAGACACTAAGCGGGATGTCTGTGGTGGGCGTTTGATGCTTGACCCCTTAATCTGCTGGCAAATGTCACAGCAAAGAACATATTGATTGGTTTGTTTGCATAGACCTGGCCACCAGAAACATTTCTGTAAGAGTGATATTGTGGCTGCGATACCAGCATGAGCGGATGGAACACCCTTATGCGCTGCTTTGATGAGATCTAATCTCTGCTCTTAGTTCGGGAACACTCAATCTCCAACCCCAGGAATTGTTGCAAAAGCAACATTCAGTGCACTGATGTCGTAGGGATATTTAGTAAGGTATGCTTTTGGGATCGGCTTGCCTTCAGCTGAAGCTTTCACCGCAGTCACAATTTCTCGTTTGAGAATGAGTCACTGTAGTAACAGAAGCCGTAGCTACTGTGGATTAGGACCCTTTATCAGCCAAGGTGTTTCTAATAATGTGTACTCCTAAATGTTGATGGCCCAATGTATAGACTACATGAGCCTCAGGTAGCTTATCCTTAAGATCAGCCACGCTCCCCCACAGCGTACTGTGTTTTATGCTGTTCCTTTTTGAGTCTCTGAATCCATTCAACCGCCAATGATTTAGATAATCATTTTAGGACTGGACACAGTAGTATGAATCACACACAATCAATGTGAGCTGTTCTGGATCCGTATGTTCCAGTGCTAAGATGAGAGCTTTAAGTTTAGCCAATTGTGTTGTGCAGTCCCCTAGGTTCTGCTTGTAGGTATTCAGAGGGTGGAATACACCATACTTCATCACTCCACTCACAGCTGCGCAAGTGGCTGAGTATTGATCTTTTGCACATACAGCTGGTTGCGCTAAACCATCAGTGTAAATGACAGTGTGGTATCTGTCAAGGGGCAAAATGTTAGACTCCTGTTGGTCTTGGTGAAATTCCTGCATTTTAAGTTTTGGATCAAAAAAGTGGAAGTCCAGGTAGTTGCCTGTTGAATCCAATGTGGATGTAATGCTTTAGCATTAGGAATGCTTGCTTTGGTGACAGTCTCTAAAGCTGGCACCAGGGTAACGACAATAATGTGTTTCCCTTGGGCAAGTGGCTCTCCTTCATGACAGCCATCTGTACAGCAGTTAGAATTTTTTCTGTGGATGCAAAGCATTGTTCTGCATTGGAATATAAATGTGATTTATATCCTATGTGCACCGTGTCACCCTCATTAAAAGTGACACAGGTGAACTCAATCCCACCAGCAATTATTCTGATGACTTAATTTGTTGTCACATGTGTGTAATTGTTTTACTTCTAGCGTGTCTTGCTTCAATGCTCTAAGGATGCGTATGTGTTAAATTGGCCAGTGTCCGCTTGAGAAATCTGGGCAAACTAAATCATAGAGTGGTTTTATGCATATTGCATAATCAGGACTGTAAGTTATGCCAAAGTAAAAGAAACCAAGTAAAGACTGCAGTTTCTTGATAGTGTTTGGTGGTTGGAGTTGAGCATATTTTTCTAAAAAAGTGCAGGGCCAGGCTCTTGCCTTCATTTGATAGCTCGTATCCCAGGACTAATACACAGAGAAAGGCTAATTTAGTTTTCATGAAATTGAATTTGTAGCCAAGGGTTGAGAATCCCGAAATGATCAGATCGACCCTGGCAAGATGAATGTTGAGGTCATCATCTGTGAGATAGATATCATCCACATAGGACAACGACTCAGGATCAATATCATGCAATATTAATGTTACGGGGGCTGAGGACAACCCTGGGCTGTTCTCGTAGCACTGAGGCAAACAGCAGAAGTGTTTTGTGAGCCAAATGAGAATGCAATCTGGTCCTGACTTTCATGTGTTAAGTTCTGGCGGAAAAAAGCTTTGGAAATATCCACGGTCATTTTGTATTTTTTATGCACTATGTTGTTGATTAGTGCAGTGCTGTGTGCATTTTGAACTGAAGAGACATACAGCTTGATTACTCCCTGGTACTTGAGCTGGAGCTTTAGCCTTGTGTTTAACAGTATATTGAGTTTGAGGCTGCGGTGTGGACCTGATAGGTATTAGATGGTAAGGGGAATCTCTATCCCACCCTACATGGCTGCGGTATGGCGCAGGTGCCTGTGCTAAAGCCCAGTTGACAGCGTATGCTTCTTTTACCGCTTCTGGAACAAGATCTGAGTAAGAAGGCAAAATTACATCTTCCCCATGTGAGAGCTTACAGATGTGTTCAGGTGGCCAGTCTCTTTCTGCCAATAGGATATCACAATTAAGTTCACCCCAAAAAAGTACACTTATGGTGCCCTCTATGTCTCCCTCAATTTGGATATTTAAATTATGAATCCTGTTCGTGGGAGAACGCACCCGTCCACGACCTCGACTGCAAGAAAATCGTTAATTGCTGTGACATCCAGATGATCTTTCAGACTCTGGTAACATATCATGACTTCTGCCTCGCTGTCCAGCAGGGTCACTGCCCACGTCTTGTTCTTTAGCAATGTTCTCAAGATTGCTGCCATGTTTCATTGAGATTGATGCTACCTTTTTATTTTGAAATTGTAGCTTTTGTTGTAGTAATTTGTCTTCTTTCTTGTCTGAAGACCGCTGTAAGTCTTTCTTCTGTTTCA
Organism: Pleurodeles waltl; assembly: GCF_031143425.1. Lineage (NCBI taxonomy): Eukaryota > Metazoa > Chordata > Amphibia > Caudata > Salamandridae > Pleurodeles > Pleurodeles waltl. The sequence goes on along the minus strand of NC_090440.1, from coordinate 1,536,477,964 downwards.
CGTAGTCAGGATATTAGTCTGACTGGGCCTCTCTCTTGTTATGTCTATACGGTGCATCCTACCAGGAACAAGAGGAACGTGAATCAGTATATCTAACAGGAGAATTTGTATTTTTTCTATTTCTGAGATTGTATCTCCTTTCAGAGTTTTCTGAATGCGGAGAGTCTGCTCTCTGACTTCTGTCTTTTTTTTGTTTTTGTTTTTCCCAGCGTTTTTTAGAACCCTTTTGTGCTCGTTTAGTACTTTCCTTAGGGGTGTTATTCAGAATGTCAGGTTTTTTCAGCTTGACTCCCAAACTATCCCATCCTATACTAGTATAGGTGTCGGAAATAAGTTTAGGTAGTTTACGCTCCTGTTCCAACTATGGAATCTCCCAGAGCCGCTGGCGTATAGCCAACTCTACCGCTTCCCCTTTCATGTTACTCACTATGATTGAGGAGACTGTATCGAATATACGCATCAGTTTCATCTCCAAATCCAGGGCTCGAGCAGCCCCTGTTCATTTTGAATTTTTTTTAACACTTCTAGCAAATTGGCAAGTGTCTGGGTACCATGCCTGGTAGTGTATATTGCAGCAAAGATGTACTGAACTATTCGGAATGGTAAGCACATTGTGAGAATTCTATGTTTTTCCCATGGTCCCGTATAGGAAAACACAATTTCCAGCTGATTCGTTTTTTGTGCTATCCATATCAGTTTTTCTTGCATTCTGTGGGCACCTTGTTCATGATAGAACTTTCTGTTTGAGGTTTAATCTTAGAAGTGGCTAATTGGTATCCAGTTGGTGCTGGGCGCACTGGTGTTGTGTTTAAAGTTTGCATTTCAAACTGAACAAGTCACCTTTATAATGTTACTAGCTCATTGTAAAGTTGCGTAGCTTAGCTGCCTGCATGTTTTGTACATCTGGATGTATACATGCCATATATTGGCCACGTTCGTCCATCATTACTTAAGGGACTGTTCTGCTTTGCTTCAAACTAAGAGGAAAACAATGCCAAGGAATGCAGCACTCCTAGTTTGAGTAATGAATCTATTAGGGCACTTCCCAGATATCAAAATAAAGTACACAAAAATATGAACATGAGCATCTAACTTGAATGAAGTAAAACGCATGTAAATGCTAAAATACTCACAGCAATTAAACAATGACAAGCCTAAAAAGGTGCAATACATGAACAATTAATATGTGCAGTGAATATATACATATATGTGCACAGTAAAGCTAGATAATTGAGAATAAAAATGCATCACCATGGGGATCGAATCCAACAACATCATCCTGGTGCCAACGTCAAGCTGTGGAACCCTGGACGGCTGAGACAGGAGAAAACTTCCCCGATGGGACTTTGTTCTGGGCAGTGCATCCCCCCCAAAATAAGTTCCTTCTGCCTCAGCGCCAAGCTTCCCAACTTTATATACATAAACACACCTAAGAGGATGGTTCTGCCAACCTCTCCGTCCCTTTGCATTAGTTATTTAATTAAAGCGCTGGCTGTACTCGGTCTTCATCGAAAACATGCAAAGGAATGGGCCCTGCCCCAATGCGTGTTCCAGATGGAGAGTAGCAATACTTTTCCATAATGAAAACATTGAAACCATTCCCAGGCTGAGACTCTATTATCATGTCTACCATCCACATCCCCCATGTTATGTTCTTGCATGATGCAACTCAGTGCTGGTGAGAAGCAGTGAAAACACATTAAGGGGGTAATTCTGACCCTGGAGGTCATTGACCGCCAGGGTCAACGACCACGAGAGCACCGCCAACAGGCTGGCGGTGCTCTCAAGGGCATTCTGACCGCGGCGGTTTGGCCGCGGTCAGAAAGGGAAAACCGGCGGTCTCCCGCCGGTTTTCCGCTGCCCTCAAGAATCCTCCATGGCAGCGCAGCTTGCTGCGCCGCCATGGGGATTCCGACACCCCATACCGCCATCCTGTTCCTGGCGGTTCGCCCGCCAGGAACAGGATGGCGGTATGGGGTGTCGTGGGGCCCCTGGGGGCCCCTGCAGTGCCCATGCCAATGGCATGGGCACTGCAGGGGCCCCCGTAAGAGGGCCCCACAAAGAATTTCAGTGTCTGCTTAGCAGACACTGAAATTCGCGACGGGTGCAACTGCACCCGTCACACCTTCCCACTCCGCCGGCTCCATTCGGAGCCGGCTTCCTCGTGGGAAGGGGTTTCCCGCTGGGCTGGCGGGCGGCCTTCTGGCGGTCGCCCGCCAGCCCAGCGGGAAACACAGAATCACCGCGGCGGTCTTCAGACCGCAGAGCGGTGTTCTGTCGGGGGAACTCTTGCGGGCGGCCTCCGCCGCCCGCCAGAGTTAGAATGACCCCCAAAGTGTAGAAAACAAGCTTTGTAGAAAAATACCTGCACCACTGATGTGACGACATCTGAAGTTAAGCTAAGCACAAAATGGAGTCAGTGTTCAAGATGGAGTCGGTGGGTAAATACAGATAGCATTACAGGGACCCAGTCTCACTGGTTGAATTACATGTGGTAGGGTGCCATTAAACCAGTTCTGATGTTCTTGATATGTAATCAGTATTTCAAGATACTGGTAAGCTTAGTACTATCATGGTACATTTGCTATTTCACATGTGTGAAATTTGTATGTTGTAGAGACTTCCTCAGGAAAGATAACCCATGAATACAATGTTTCTGCTTGGTAACTTTAATTTGCTTCCACTATGATGGTAACATCCCTTCCCTCATCTTTCAAGCCATGCGCTATTAGATGTACTGTTAATGCATGTCTAGCATTTTCTGGAATGTTTATTGTGTTAGCCATGTTGGATAGTGAATAAAGAGAAGGTACACGAAAATAGGAAGAAAGTCCTTTTAAGAGTTTAAGCTTGAACAACTTACTCACTATTCAGCTGAGGAGGAGAATTATCCCCAAGACTATGGATGCAACTGTCAGCGCAAGCCTCCTGGCTCACAAGCAGTACCTCACCAAAAACCCAAACAGTAAAAGGTGATTTCTGGCAGCCTTTATGCATGGACTCAAGAGTGAGACATCTCAGGGGAGACATGGTGGAACAGAAGTTACCCTTTTCTCACGCTAGCAATAAGTCTCAGTCACACACAGGCAATGAAGGAGATGCAGGAAAGTTTTCAATGGGTTTATTAAAAATACTGCAACCTACAACATAATGCACGAGCTGCAATGATTAGGATAATGAACAATGCAAGACGCAGAGGGGAAACATTCTTTTTTACGACTTTTTTTTTACGAAGGTCGTGGTTAACGAAAGCGCAACAACGCTTTTTTTAACCATGACTTCGGTTTTTTGTGCCTTAACTACGTATGTTCTGAACAACGAACATGCGTGGTTAAGGTACAAAGAAGGGACTTGGTGAAGGTAAGTGGTGGGTTTAGGTTTTGGGGCGGGGGTGGGGGGTCAGGGGGTTTTAGGTTTTTGGGTGGGGTTGGGGGGGTGGGGCGTTTTTGGTTTTGGGGAGTGGGTGGGGGTTACGGGGTTTTAGGTTTTAGGGTGGGGTTGAGGGGTGGGGCGTTTTTGGTTTTGGGGAGTGGGTGGGGGGTCAGGGGGTTATAGGTTTTGGGGTGGGGTTGGGGGGGTGGGGCGTTTTTGGTTTTGGGGAGTGGGTGGGGGGTCAGGGGGTTTTAGGTTTTAGGGTGGGGTTGGGGGGTGGGGCGTTTTTGGTTTTGGGGAGTGGGTGGGGGGTCACGGGGTTTTCGGTTTTGGGGTGGGTTTGGGGGGGTGGGGCGTTTTTGATTTTGGGGAGTGGGTGGGGGGTCAGGGGGTTTTAGGTTTTGGGGTGGGGTTGGGGGGGTGGGGTGGGGTGAGGGATGTAGGGTGAATGGTGCCTATTGCTAATGATTTTATCAGGAATGCCTTAACAACGAAATATCGTTGTTAAGGCATTCGTGGTAAAATCATTAGTAGTAGCAACGAGGTCTGTGTTCCGACCTCGTTGTTAAGGCAGTAGTTGTTTTTGCAGTCGTTGTTTCGTCGTATATTCGACGCAGAGTGGTAAGGATGAGAGTCGGGAATAGAAAGACCCCCACCATCTTGCAATAAACATGAAATGTAAAATCCCTAAAGTCCTAGCATGGAGAACCTGATATCTAACCTAACGAGAGCCAGGTGTAATAAAACTAATCTGCCAGTACCAGGTCCAGGAGAAGTGTTCCCCAAAACTTGTTACTTTGGAATGAGGTTTCTAGGACTTCGTGGGGACACAAAGACTGGGTCTGCATCAAAGCAACGTGCAGCATAGATGGAATCAAAAGCACTTGGTAGGAATCCCTCTGTTAACCTTGTCTGTGTGAGATGTATTTACATAGATCATGTGGGACCCCCGACGCATGTATGTTCTCAAACAATAGATAAGGGGCAGATTGGTGTCAGCAATTATTTAAACAATTCCTACCAAAAGTAAATCATGTTCCTGTCACACATAAGTGGGAAAGTGACATGATGTGAATTCCTAAGTCCATCACTTGGTTTTGACACTGATAGTGACGCCTTCACAGAGTGGTACTGATAGCACAAATTAAAACAATGCTCCAACTCTAAACAAACAGCCATCTTAAAATAAATAATAAAAGAAATAGGCTAAGACAGAGCAGGTTAAGTAGGTTAAAAGTCACTAGGTGACAAGGGCACAGGCCTGCAAGCCAGAAGGATAAGCTAAATTCCAGATTCCCTTTAAAACTAACTAGATTCCACTGCAATATGTGTATGAAAAAAACTAAAAACAATTATTAAATTTACATAATTACTATTCAATAAAAATAATTATCAAATATATAATTGCTTTTCAATTATCAATTATTTATTCCCCACCCTGTACCTCTACAATCCTAGCAGCTTGAACCTGAAGTATAAGTTAAAGAAAACTATTCCATAACGTACATATGTAAAATACATTAAATAATGAAATAACAAATAATAATTAGTTATTTATTTCTTAATTAACTTCCCACCTTAACTCCTACAATCCTAGCATCCCACAACTAAAATATAAGTAAAATAAATCAGTATTCTATAATTTACACAATTTCAAATTAGTTAAATATTTGATTTACAATTAAAAATGCATTTTAATTAATGATTACCTAATTAACTTCCCACCCTACACAACTACGAACCTAGCAGCCCACTTCTAAAATATAGGTGAAATAAATAAGTATCTCATAATTTACACAATTAGAAAAACAAATAAATAGCAATTAATAATTACTTGTTAATTAATCCATTATTAATTAACTTCCTACCCAATAACCCTACAAACCTAACTGCCCACAAGTAACATAATGAACATAAACCAGTATTACATAATTTACATTATAAATATTAATCATATAAATAAATACATTTTATTAAATAATTATTTATGATATATAACTAAGTAACTTCCCAATAATTAAAAAACTATATTTTAACCACTATATTAGTGAAAATGATATTAAGAACTTTGATTTAAAAGCTATTATCACAAAAAATTATATTGATGTTGACGATATTTGTGTATGTCAACATTTATTTTCTGATATTTCTGTTTCCTGATATTTTTAATTAGATATTTTGTCGAAAAAACTTTTTAATTTATCAGACTTTCCACTTTGCTTCTTCCTGTTAGTGATCTTGTTACTTGGCTCAAGGGATCCCTTCCTCTTGGGGATCTATTGGGCAACCGTATCTACAAGAATAGTGTGCCACACATTTTTGTCACTTTAGCTAACATGGGCACACTGCAGTTCCGAATTAGTAAAAAAAATATGTGGGCCAAGATTTCCCGTATAGTCACACAGTTCAGTGCAGTATCGAAAACTGCTGTGCTGCATGGCAGGGAGCAAGCAGGAGAGCACAATATCTACAGAGATATGACTCTCTCCTCCCCTCTCCCTAGTGCCAATGCTGATTTTAGCTGCTGTATGCAACGCACACCCCTTTGCACCATAGTACATGGGAATGTGCATGAGTCTAGCATAGGTTTTGTACTGGAAGGGTACCCTTCCAGTCCAAACTACTATGCTTAGACACACTTTAAAAATGTCCCCACATTGAATGTGTGCTGTACAGTGTAGCATGCATGCAAAGTCAGAAAAGAAAAAAGAAATTAAAACATTTCTCCTTTTAATGCCTGCTTTTAAAAGGTCTCACTTTTGGCAAACAAACATGTCTACTATTGTTTGTAGATGAGGTTTTGCATCAAAAGGCATGGGTAGTTGCATAGGAACGTCCATGTACCACCCATGTAACACCCCCTTAGCGCAAAGTAACACAAAGAAGTGCTTTAAATTAGTAAAAAGGGCATGGCTTTGGGCGTCAAGATGGCGGTCGCACTCTGAGAGTGCTCTGGACCCCTCCGTCATCCGCCGGAAGATACTGCTGTCTTCCGATTTGTTGGCGTCGCCCTAACTGTCCCCGCGGGTTCCCTGATCCCTGAGGATCCTGCTAAGATGAGCGGTGGTGAGGAATAAGCCTCGGGCGCTCGCCGTGGCCCGATCGGCCCGAAGATTAAAATGGCGGCCGAGATTGGAGCACCTCGGCGAGGCTGAGGCTCAACCGCTGACCCCCTGGTGTGGCTGCCTTAGATAGGGGATGCCGTGAGTGGCTCGAGAGGAGCCGGTGCCGTGCTCCGAAGCGCGATCCCCCGTGGACTGGGGGGGCGGTGCGGCATCGACCTGTGTAGGGGAACTCCTGGCGGCCCGGGCCGCCTCCGTGCTCCTCCTCGGTGGCGCTGGGTGCGGAGGGTCGCGGCGGCTGGACCGGGAGGGAGAGGCAGGCCGCACTGAGGTGAGGAGAGGACTCCTCAGATTAATTCGAAGCGGCTAGGCAGCCGCGCGGAGGACGCGCGCCTTTAGCCGCTGGACCCTGGCGCTCTGATCGGGTCCGGCGGCACACCAGAAACACACCGGGCACCGGAGGCGTGGGAAACCCCTGTAGAGGCAACCCGACTTACCGGGATCTGCGTTGTAGATCCGACACGGGCCACAACACACTGAGAGGAGCGGAGCGGCACATCTAAAGGGAAAGGAGCCCCCCCCCCAGGGAGAGGGGGGAAGAGGGAAAAAAGAGAAAAATTAAAATTAAAAGAAAACCAAAAAGGGGGAAAGAGAAAAGAGAGCTTGGTGGCCTGGCGGGCCAACCACTGATTACCGCTGCGGCTGTGCTCCAGGCATGGAGCCGACAGCAAACCAGACTGGTGGAGAGGGGCTTCCCTGAGCTCCCATCAAATCAGTGCGCACCCGCCAACTTCGGCTGTAGAGACCAGTGGCCTGACCGGGGTGAGTGTGGACCTGTCGGGGGTGCACCGGGCCCCGGGGGTGTGAGGCGTTGGATCCCCGCACATCAGGCCAAACCAGTGGAGTACCAGCGGAGGGGGCCCCTTCCTTTTTCTCCCCCCACGCGTTGGAGGTGCGACGGGTGGACTGCCGGGAGCGGGCTGATCTGCCGACCCCCCTCATGGGACAGGTGGTGGGGTCGACCCCCTGGGGCCTGGAGGAACACAGATGTGACTAACCCCCGACTGGAGGGGGCTCCTGACTTTGGGGCCTCCTGGCAATCCTGAACTGGTGGTGCCTGACGGGGTCCTACACAGAGCCGAGTGACTTTCTGGAGCTTCCTCTCTCCGCTTGGCGGAGCTGCCCGGCCGGAAGGGGGGCGGACTTGCGGCTATCAGGCTCCAAGTAAGGAATTGAGACCGTACAAACCCGCCTATAATGACTGAGCCCCGCCGGTGGACCTCCTCCTGGATGCCCCCCTTGGACCCCTGGTAGTGCGAGAACGCTTCAGGTGCTGGAGCTCAGACAGAATCACTACAAGAGACAACATAAGCCGATCCCAACTCCCTGAGACAAGATGGGGAAGGACAGAGCGAACAAACAACCTCCAGCCTCCCAGCAAAAGATCGACCAGTTCACGACGCCGATGTGCCCAAGGGGAGAAGGAGACGCAGCTAATGGGGGCCCGGCGCTGGATGGAGTGAGTGCCATCCTCCAAGCAATCCAATCATCGCAGTCAGCCGTGGAGACCAAAATCGGGGAAGTGCGAGAGGACATGGGCCTTATTAGGCAAGACCTCAGAAACGCAGTGAGCCGAATTACCGAGGTGGAAGGCCGGGTCTCCCAGACTGAAGACGAATTAGCCGATCTTAGAACCAAAGTGGGCCAGTTGCAGACTCGAACCAGTGAGTTGCACCGCTGTGCGGAAGATGCAGAAAATCAATCAAGACGCAACAACCTGCGCTTTATCGGCTTCCCAGAAGGCGTAGAGGAAGGCAAGGCTTCCGAATTTTTGGAGCGTTGGATCAAGACCTGGATGCCAGATCAAACTCTTTCACCCTGGTTCGCAGTTGAACGTGCCCATAGGGCCCTTGCTCCGCGCCCCCCGCCGGGTGGCCCAAAACGCCCAATGATTGCACGCTTTCTCTATTTCAAAGATCGAGACAATATCCTTAAGGAAGCTAGACGTTCTGAAGATCTTCAATGGGAGAATCATAAGATCTTAATATTCCCAGACTATACCCGTGAAGTCCAGATCCGTCGCCGGTCATATGAGCATGTCAAACAAAAACTTAGAGCAATGCAACTCTCATACATGCTCCTCTTTCCTGCAAGGCTCAAAGTCCTTATGGCCCGAAAAGGCGTATTTCTTTGAATCCCCGGAGGAGGCGTGGGACTGGCTGAATGAGGGGGGCGTCGGAGCCCAAATGGGACCCCTGAGACCGGCGGGAGAGCCCTCCCGTGACGGACCCCCCCTTTAGGGGGATTCCGGAGGAGCCAGAGGCGTACCAGATCTCGAAAGGGGAGGCGAAAAGACTCAGACATTCTTACGGGCGGTGAGGCGGCTGGAGACCCTGGTTCTCAGATGGAGGGGGCCCCCATCGAGTCCCCAGAGGTTCAGGACTCAGCACGAGCTGCAGATGACAACCGCCTGAGTCAATCCCCGGTGCTCGGCTGATATGAGACATATGGCTCCCATTGGGGTGCGCAGGGGTGGCCGGGGCCGCTCGGTTCGTGCCTGCGGGCCCTGGTGGAGTCCCCACTGGTGGCTCGGTGCTTCTTTAATGCCTGCCACATATGGCTTGACTTCTGACCTGTGATTGCAAATGACCCGACTAAAGGGAGGGGTCCACCACTCCACTCCAACGACAGTCCTTCTGGCTGTTTTGTTCTGGTTGGGTATTTGGGCGACAGATTCTTCCTGGGTGGGAGTATGGGGAGGGGGCGGTTGGGGGGTGAGAAGTTTGAAATGGGGTTAGATAGCAATGTGTTGATAAGTTTTCTTTGTTGCTTTAATATTTCATTGTTAGGTTCGAAACGGTCGTCCCTATGTCCACTGGCAGACACTCGGCAATTTACAACACCCACACAACCCACGCCTGGTCCTCACTGACACAGATCATCTCATGGAATGTAAATGGCCTGTTAGACAAGATCAAGAGATCCGCAGTATTCAATACTCTCCGCAGATATTCCCCCTCAGTGGTCCTACTACAAGAAACCCACCTCCTTGGGTCTAAGTGCCCCATGCTCGCGCGAGGAGGATATGACAGGGTTTATCACGCGGGCTTCTCCAGAGGCTCTAGAGGGGTGGCCATTCTACTCCATCGCTCACTACCTATGGTGATTACAGCCACACAGTCCGACCCACAGGGCAGATTTGTAGTAGTCACTGGGTTACTCCATGGATCACTCCTAAACCTTGTATGTGCATATGCCCCCCCAGCGGGACTTGATACTTTCTTACTCTCGCTCCGCCATGTAGCAGCGGAACTCCCCCAAGCAACCACCCTAATGGGAGGGGACTTCAACGCCGTTCTCGACCCCAGAATGGATGTATCCGGAGATGTTACTGCTAGTAGATCCAACCGGGCTTCGAGTCTTAGGGGGTCATTCTGACCCCGGCGGTCATGGACCGCCGGGGCCAGGGTTGGCGGGAGCACCGCCAACAGGCTGGCGGTGCCCCGCAAGCATTCTGACCACTGCGGTTTTGCCGCGGTCAGAAGTGGAAAACCGGCGGTCTCCCGCCGGTTTTCCGCTGCCCTTAAGAATCCTCCATGGCGGCGCAGCTCGCTGCGCCGCCATGGGGATTCTGACAGCCCATACCGCCATCCTGTTCCTGGCGGTTCGCCCGCCAGGAACAGGATGGCGGTATGGGTTGTCGTGGGGCCCCTGGGGGCCCCTGCAGTGCCCATGCCAATGGCATGGGCACTGCAGGGGCCCCCGTAAGAGGGCCCCACTTTGTATTTCAGTGTCTGCTTTGCAGACACTGAAATACGCGACGGGTGCCACTGCACCCGTCGCACCTTCCCACTCCGCCAGCTCAATTCTGAGCCGGCGTCCTCGTGGGAAGGGTGTTTTGCACTGGGCTGGCGGGCGGCCTTTTGGCGGTCGCCCGCCAGCCCAGTGCAAAACCCAAAATACCCTCAGCGGTCTTTCGACAGTGGAGTGGTATTTTGGAGGGGGGAACTCTGGCGGGCGGCCTCCGCCGCCCGCCAGGGTGAGAATCACCCCCTTAGTGGCTGGGCTGAGAGTCTCGGCCTATGTGAGGTGTGGAGAACTTGGCATCCTAGGAAACGTCAATACACACACACATCGGCCGCCCATCTGACGCACTCCAGAATCGACCTCGTATTTATGCTCGCTCTAGACATCACCAGCGTCACGGGGGCAGAGATACTGCCTTGTGGGGTCTCGGACCACGCACCGGTACGAATCCGGCTGGGTGGAGCAGACACCACCAGACGCCCGGTGTGGCGCCTGAACGCATTGTACCTACAAGACAACGACTACACTCTTAAGGTTAGGGACCATCTTGCTCAATATTTCGAACTGAACCTGGGATCGGTCCGGTCTCCAGGTACAATATGGGCCGCCTGTAAAGTCACTCTCAGAGGACATGCCAAATATCTCCTTCGCTCGCGTGAACGTGCTCGAAACTCACGAGTGTCTGAGTTGGAGGCCAGGGCATTAAGCCTGGAGAGCCAGCAAACGACCTCAGCGTCGGCCTCAAATCTGCGGCAGCTCACTATGGTTAGAGACGAAATTAAGCACTTAGGGGGTCATTCTGACCCCGGCGGTCATGGACCGCCGGGGCCAGGGTTGGCGGGAGCACCGCCAACAGGCTGGCGGTGCCCCGCAGGGCATTCTGACCGCGGCGGTTTGGCCGCGGTCAGATGCGGAAAACCGGCGGTCTCCCGCCGGTTTTCCGCTGCCCAAATGAATCCTCCATGGCAGCGCAGCTCGCTGCGCCGCCATGGAGGATTCTGACACCCCATACCGCCATCCTGTTCCTGGCAGTTCACCCGCCAGGAACAGGATGGCGGTATGGGGTGTCGTGGGGCCCCTGGGGGCCCCTGCAGTGCCCATGGCAATGGCATGGGCACTGCAGGGGCCCCCGTAAGAGGGCCCCACTTTGTATTTCAGTGTCTGCTTTGCAGACACTGAAATACGCGACGGGTGCCACTGCACCCGTCGCACCTTCCCACTCCGCCGGCTCCATTCAGAGCCGGCGTCCTCGTGGGAAGGTTGTTTTCCACTGGGCTGGCGGGCGGCCTTTTGGCGGTCGCCCGCCAGCCCAGTGGAAAACCCAGAATCACCGCAGCGGTCTGACGACCGCGGTGCGGTGTTCTGGCGGGGGTACTTTGGCGGGCGGCCTCCGCCGCCCGCCAAGGTAAGAATCAGGCCCTTAGTGCTAGAATCAGCTAAACATATTTGGAGGGCCTCAGCCGCCCGAGTGTATGGTTGGGGGGACAAGAATGGGAAGCTTCTACATTGGCTAGCCACCCGCCCTCTAGCTAATAGAATCATACCTGAAATTATGGAGGACTCGGGTTCTCCTTCTAAAACACCCATCGAAATCGCACAAAGCTTTGCCTCCTACTACGCTTGCTTATACGCAGAGCACCCCCAGCCCACCGTTGAAAGGGAGTCCCTCTTCTAAACGATATAACTCTTCCCAGAGTTTCCCAGGCGGCAAGGAATAGATTGGACGAGGCTATTAGCCTTGCGGAAATTGCCAACGCGAGTGCCAGAATGGCATCGGGCAAGACACCGGGGCCAGATGGATTCCCGGCAGAACTATACAGTAAATGCGGTGATATTCTGGGACCCCACCTGCTTAGTATGTACGAGGAAGCTGAGCGACAGGGCCGTTTCCCCTCTGGGATCGACCAAGCCACAATTGTAGTGATCCCCAAGACCCAACCCCCGTCGCGGCACTGCTTGGCATACCGGCCCATCTCACTTCTAAATACTGATATCAAAGTGCTGTCCTCAATCCTCACTTCCAGACTGAGGGAGGTAATGCCCACATTGGTGCATCCCGACCAATGAGGCTTCATGCCTACCCGTAGCAGTAGGCACTGCATTAGACGGTTACATCTAGCCTTGGCGCACCACACTTTACTTCTGCTCGACTTTGAAAAAGCTTTTGATACGGTAGATTGGTCCTACCTTGATCACGTTCTACAAAGAAACTGACTCGGGCCTAAATTCCGAGGCCTGGTGAGGCTACTCTACTCTAATCTGATGGCCCGGGTCCAGATAAACGGGGTGGTCTCTGACCCGTTCCCCATTGGTCGTGGCACCCGACAAGGGTGCCCACTATCCCCTCTACTCTTTGCACTAACAATAGAGCCCCTGGCGATACTGTTGCGAGAGGACCCTCTGATTGAGGGTTGGTCTTGGCCTGCTTGCCCAGAGGACCGTGTGGTGCTATACGCGGATGATGTCCTATTGTGCATTTCTAACCCCGCCAAGAGTGGCCCTCGCATTCTACAAATTCTGGGCCTCTTTGCGGAGGCCTCAGGACTGATTCTAAACCCCAGCAAGTCTTTATTGGTCCCCCTCCACCACTCCAGAGACTGTGTGGACTGGCAACAAAACATCCCAGTGCGGAGAAACGGTTTTAAATACTTGGGAATACATGTTTCACTACTCCCTGAATTAGCATGGGAACTCAACATCACACCACTAACTAGAAGAATCAAGAATGACCTCCAGCGTTGGAGGACCCTCCCCCTCAACCTGCTCGGAAGAATAGCACTCTATAAGATGATGATCCTCCCCAGACTCCTTTACCTATTACAAAATTTCTCGCATCCTATCCCCATGAGATGGTTCAGGGAGATGGACTCGTTAGCACGCCAATTCATATGGAACGGCACCCGTCCCCTACTGGCGCTCAAAACCTGCCAGAGAGATGTCTACGATGGGGGATTGGGCATGTCCAATATCCATTACTATCACCTTGCGATGCACCTGCTCGTGATTAATGACTGGTTGGGGGGTGGATGGACAGATCCGGCATTCCGATTGGAACTCCAGATGCTGAGCAACCCGCGGATCTTTGATGCCCTGTACGGGGGCCCGATCTCCCTGGATGTCCCAGATGTGACTAAGGTGATACTGCTGGGATGGCGGGCGGCCCAGAAGGTGTCGAGGTGGTGGGGGCGCCTCACCCAGCAGACCCCGTTATGGCACGGGAAACACTTAACGGAGGTAGCAGGCCTGGAGGGATTTCAGAAATGGGACAATATAGGTATTTCCACACTGGGCGACGTTTGGGGCGGGTCACACATGCGATCCTTTGAGGACCTCCAGAAACTCTTTCCGCTAAACAAGACACAATTCCATAAATATCCCCAGCTCCGCCACGCCCTACTAGTAAACGTCCAGGCAGGGGATAACATACCTGAATATAGCCCTATGGAGGCAAAGGCACTGATGGGGAACCTGGGCAAGGGAGGTGTTTCCCGGATATACCGCACTGCTTGTTCCCTGGAGGGGCTTCGCCATAGGTGGGAGGGATGGGTGGGTCCTATGGAAGAAGTGGACTGGGACGAGGCACTGATGGCCCCGTGAACCTTAACAATGGCTACTCGCTTCCGATTAATACAGACCTACTACCTCCAAACAGCTTACCTAACACCCACCAAATTACATAGAGCGGGGCTCCGGTCCACAGCCGATTGCCCCCGATGCAGGAATCCCGAAAATGATTTCTTCCACATGGTATGGGCATGCCCGGTCATAGCGACCTACTGGAGGTCGGTCATGCAGGAAGTCTCCGGAGTCTTACAGGAAGATATAGGGATGGCGCCACTGCCTCTCCTGCTGGGGATCATGGTAGACATTGGAATGAGAAGATCGGATCAAACCTTCCTTGGGGTGGCATGCCTAGTGGCCAAGAGGGATATAATGGCTGACTGGAAGGCCAGGGGTGCACCGGCATTGACTAAATGGAGGCGAGGGGTGGATTGGTGCGCGCAACGTGAAAAACTTGTATATGAGGCCAGAGGATGCCCGAACAAATATAACAAGGTATGGGGGAAGTGGGAGGCCGCAGCATGTACCCTTCCTACATTATCGAACGGCACTACATCGGGGAGGGTCGGTGTGAACCCCCCCCCCCACCCCCTCCCCTAACTGGTGTGTGACATCCACAAGGTTACTCCAACAAGGCGGCGTATAACTTTCACTTACAATGTGTTGCTTGGGACAATGGGTTTGACCACCGTTAGGTGCCCGTTGGCGCCTAGTTATGTGTATGTATCATTGTTTTATTTCTCTGCAAAATCAATAAAATTTCTTTATAAAAAAAAAGAAATTAGTAAAAAACATTTTGTGCGGGTTAGCATTGCATTTGTGACGATAACCCAGGGCAAAATATTTGTAAATCTCCACTGTGGATTTTCATGTACTTACCTTCTCGATTGGGTATTGCCTCACTCAGTTAACCTCTCTTTAAAAGTATGGGGCATATTGACAAGAAAGTGGCACATCAGCTCTGATGGGCACTTTTCCTATGTCGCCCTGCGCCCCCTAATGTCACCATGGTGACACTGTATTTACTATACAGTGCACCATGGTGTAAGTTAGCACAATAGTGTCATAATTTATGATGCTATTGTGGGCTTTGCTGGATTAGTGCCATACATTAAGGCACTATTCCAGCATAGCACAGGGAGGCTCATAGGTTAATAAAAGCATCACTTTAACACCTGCCCTGATTAGGCGTTAAAAATGTAAATTTCACTGCACCATTTTATGGGCCTCCCTGTGTGGGAACATCCCCTCCCCTTATATACATTATACCTGGAGCAGGTATATGTTATAAAGTGGCACAATGCATGCATTGCATCATTTTGTAAATATGGCGCACGGTGGGGGCCTCCTTAACGCCTCCTTAGCATATAAAAAGATTATGCTGGGGCGGCGCAAGGGGCTTGTAAATATGCCCCTATGTTTTAGAGAAACGTCAGTGACTCTCTAAAGGCCCTTTAACATTGCACAGGCATTACCTTGTTCAGCACCATTTTCCCTGTGCCCCTTAGCACCCCCTACTGCCTCCATGTGTGTGCCATTTTAAAAGCGCTGTATTTAAAATATGGCACACCATGGTGCAGGGTAGGGGGCAATAGTGTCATTTTTCATGACACCATTGATGTACTCTGCAGGAGCAGCGGCAAAATATTGGCACTACTCCTGAAGAGTACATAGGGCCCCATTCTAAAGAATGGAAGCCCCCTTTTAATGCCTGCTCTTGAGCAGGCTTTAAAAGTGCCATAACAAATGGCGTAAGGAAATCTCATAGATTTCCTTACACCATTTTTTCCGGCTCCCCTAACGGGGGAACGCCCCCTTTGCATACATTATGCCTGGCAAGGCATAATGTAGCGCAAATGGTTACAGAGTGGTGAAATGCATGCATTGCGCCACCCTGTAAACACGGCGCGGGGATTTCAGCCTTGTTGGGCCACATTAACGTCAAAAACAATTACGTTAATGTGGTGCAAGGTGGCGCTGGGCACTATAAATATGCCCCTAGATTTTTCTGACTCTGCTAGAGAGCCAAATGGTCCTTTCGTAGGTGCTGCTCTGCCAGATGATACATTGCTTTCCCTGTGAGTTGGAGGTCCTTTATCTTGTGTAATGCCATTTGACAATTTGGTATAGTAGCCAATTCACGAAGCATACTGCAAGGTAGCCAGGCAGCCGCTGCTCAGTGCTGAACCATTGCAGCATCTATGGTGTCAGAGATGCCAAAGCATAGGGACGTCTGGCATTTTTCATTACTGGAAACTCATACATGTCTACAACCACCAATGAAAAGCGAGCCGATCACAGTATGTGAGTGGTCAGTACCGAAGTGTAAGTGCATATGTGGAACACCGTAGATAAGTTTTGTTTTATTTAGTACCTTTACATGAAGGCCACTATGAGTCTACAGCCTAAGTGAGCAGGAACTATTAAGAGGTGGTCTTCTCTACTTTTTACAATCATGTACCAACTGCAGCATTTTTAACTCATAAATCTTTGCGTTATAAAATTGTACTTGACACTCGCCGCTGAAGCTAATTGTATGTATGTATGTAGATATGCGGTATTTCTACACCATGAACCTAGGTAATAAGAGTGATCTGTACAGGATCAACGGCAAAGATACAGTGGAAGAAGACTATTACATCCCTGTGGTGTCGTTTTCTTTAAAGGGACATGTCTTCAGCTCGTCCCTAAATTGGAGTAGTGTTTGTGCGGCCCTGATATATACTGGATGCCCTTCTAGGTACTGGGTGCATAAATGGAGAAACTCCTGTGCTTGGCTCTTTCTTATTTACACCTCTTCTCTAGTCGGATGGTGTCACTGCTATGAGCCACCTGAGCTGGTGAGAGCGTCTGCAAGATAAGTGGGGGTTTTGACGGTGTTTATTTGTAAAATATGCAGCTGATTTTGAGGATCGTGTGGGGTGGCAAAGAGATCTAGCAGGGTGGGAGCAATTATTTATTTTGTGTCCTTGTACCCACAAGTTCACACAGGTACTCAATCATTTTGAAAAACTGTGATACTGGACATAACACCTGGTATTAATTCATCCCTTACATACGAGGTGCCTTGTGGTCTATCATTTATTCATTCATCCTTACTGTTCTGCGGCCCTCAAATGGTGCTTCTCACGTTATTGCCGTCAGGGACCTGTGTACTCTCTTTTTAACTCCAGTGGAAGCGCTTGGTTTCCCTCGACGAACTTTATTTTAATTCTAGTTGCCTGTTGGAACCAATACCCAAAGCCACAAGTTGTTCAACTGGATCTCTCGGAAACCATTTGTAACGGGACAGATGCCCTTTTCACTCATGTTACTACATTCCTGGCTCAGAAAAACTGCAAAAGCAAAACCAATTGTCTTAAGACTGCTGTTATAAAGGCATCAAGGCAGAAATAACAGGTGCCGCCTGCAGCGGCCTTTACCTCCTCACAGATATCGACCGCGCAGCAGGAGCCGCTGGCCGAGCTCGTCGGTTAAAATAACCCTTTTCGTTTGTCCTTCCAGGCCCTGCTCCGTGATAATGGATTATGAAACCACAGGTTGCCTGCAGCCCACTGCTGACACCGCGAGGCCGCAGCCGGCCGTTGGAGCTACGAGGCTACAAGTCGGTCAGCTCGGATTCATACTCCTTCCACGTTACCACCACCTTGAGATCTTTACACCAAATGTAGGATCAGATGTGCGAAATCGCGGATTTGCGATTTCCTAATAGTGAATTTTAGCGATTCACCATTAGGAAATCACAATCTGCGATGTACAAAAGTGTGTTTGACACTATTAGCGAATCCCAAATGGGTCACTAGAGACTTGCCTCATTAATATTCATGAGGCAAGTCGCAATTTCAACCATTGGGCATGACCGGCACTCACAGGGATGGGGGCCTGCTGGGGTCAGCAAACCACCATGTCTGTGACTGCTTTTTAAATAAAGCACTGCTTGCCCTGCAAAAATGTTGGCTTCCTTATTCACAAAGAGGAAGTCATCTGCGAATGGTTTACCACCAACTTGAGGTTGGTGGTAACTGCGAATGCTTTCCAACCACATTCTGGGTCTCAAAATATTCCTACATACCAGTGCGACTTGCTGTTAGGAAGAGACGCCCTTAACACATCCCTTCCTAGTAGCGACTCACACATTTTAATTTGCGAGTTCCTAATAGGTTACCGACTCGCAAAATAGGGTTGGTCCATGTCACATGGCATTTTACTGGTCGCAAACGGCATAGCTGGGTTGCATTGCTGATGCTTCATATCGCTGCACGACAGACGATATTATTACCCGACACAAATATACTTAGGGGCATATTTATGTAGGTTTTGCATTTCCTTTGCGCCATGCCAGGGGTCTCAAGAGCGAACCAAAACCGAAGTCGCATTTATCAAGCAATACAAGGCCACCTTGGGCCTCATTTACAAGGAAATGGTGCAGCGTGGTGCCGCAAGCAATCTTGCTCTGCCGAGCTGCATCATTTCCAACACGCAGGGATGCACCGTGTTTAAAAGAATATGGCGCGTCCCTGTGTTTCTTCCTGTGCTGGTGCTAAATTAGCTGCCTAGCGCCAATGCAAGCACCTTTGCACCATAGTGTAAGGATGCCTGTTTGCGGGGAGATTTTTTTTGTGCTGGGAGGGACACCTTCCTGCACAAAAACAATCCTTAATGGTGATTTGCTTCTGTGCTGCAAAATGCAACACCCATAGAAAGAGCAAAAAACGAGGAGAAATAAAAGTATTTATCCTCATTGCGCCACTCTAATGCCTCCCCTTAGGAAGCGTTAGTATATGGCGCTGCCTCAGGTTTATGATTTCTCGTAAATCTGAGGCAGCGTCAAAAAGCAATGTGTTGTGTGGGTGTGCCCACAGCAACATCCATTGCATGCCCCTTAGCTGCAGAAACTGCATTGGAGCAGCCCATGTTTACAGGGCAGCGTTTAGCCAAGAAATGTGCCTTAATGTTACCTTGTAGATATGGTTCACTGCATAGCGCCACTGAAGCACCACATAAAGTGATGCCCCAGTGGCGCTAGGGCCTTGTAAGTGAGGCCCCTTGTGTGGCCCTGCAGGGCCTGATTAATCCAAAATAACGCAAATCACTGCGTTATATTACTCTGCCCCAGGGAGGCGTTCCATGGGTGGAGTGTGGATGCTCCCATGCATCCACCCATGGATTTCAGCGCATTCCCAGATTTACAATTGCTGTAGACCTGGAATTGCATCAAAATGCTACGACTCCCTAGGATAGGCGGAACAAGAAGTATGTTATTTCTCCCAGTTTTTTCCTCTTTCTATGTGTGATGCAGCAGCACACACATACAGACGATAATGCTTAAGAGGATTGCTTTTTTGTAGGTAGATGCCCTTTTCTGAATAAACAAATCCTGTCTGCAATGCAGGCACCCTTGCAACCATGTGTTGGCGCTAGGCAGTACATTGTGCACGAGTAGAGGGAAAAGGCAGGAAATGCACCGTATAATGTAAAATACACCACAGTCCTGCCCTTTACCTGTCATGCAGCACAGAAAGGAGGCTTGCTGTGCTGCGCTAAGTGATCTCTTAATAAATGTGCCCCTTAGTTTGTTGAGTTCATAACAGTGACAGTTGAGTTAGTCCCTCAAGCTTCGAGCCTATGACCATCAGGCTTGAGAGCTTGTAGGGTGCTAAACTCACCAAGCTACCTCATTGGAGCCCATCATTTTTAACGATGTGTGAAATGTAGGATTGTGATTGGCTGAATGTTGCATGTGTGTAAATTATGCAGCAACAAAAATGCTAATTTTGCGGCGTAATGCAGCACATTTTGTAATAGCATTATTTTGTTATTTTAAGATTGTTAACGCTGGGCATTGGTTGCACCTCATTAGTACCAGTTTAATATACAAATACAGCAATAAGCAACAACAAAAAGGAGACTAGTCGACATTTGCAAAGGTCCCTCCAGTGCGCAGTAAAGCGTGCCACTGCATTTTAGTAATTTGTGAACCGTTTGAAGTAGAAACAATTTTTTTGTTAAGATCTGCAGACTAAGTAGCAGATGATGGATTATGTGGAAAATGTGTCAAATACATAATAATGCAAAAAATGCCACAAATGCACAATCCCATAATGCCAGTGGCCCTCAATATCACCCCTCAACAGTTCCCCTTAAACCTCCATACTGCCTCTCTCACATATATTTAATTTATTTTGTAGTGCTACTCATATCAGTGTCGGGTGTCAGAGCACTTTACATCATACATACATTATTCAAAGACAAGAAATCACAGGTTTGTAAATCAGTCTATAAGAAATGTTTCATAAGACAATGAGGACAACAAGGTGTAGTATTCACATGCCAACAATACTAATAGGAAGTATATTTTAACAGTGTTTGGTCTGGAGAAGCACAATATCAGGATTTTAAATTTACAATAGTGGTTAGTTTTACTAATAAGAATGTATATCTACCCATATGAACCCTTTTTTTTAGCAACATTAGAATATTGAAAGACTGGAGAAAAAACACAAAGTTCTAACCTATACCATGCAGTTTGCATGCAGCTCCTTGATGACAGCTCATAGGACACTTTGCTATATTAGGACTGGAACTTACAAATTGAAAGTAACTAAAGGACCACTTTGCGGAAAGCAGTAACTCCCTAAGCTGTCCACATAAAATTCAATGATCTTCATTGTACCTGTTCTTTGCAGCAGGCATATTAACTCACTGTGCTATTTTATGAGGAGTTGAAACTGCCTATACACAAACCTCTGATCTCTCTCCAGCAAGAATATTAATCACCAGAGTTATCCTGACATTTTTATTGTTGCCAGGAAACTGCAGGACACAGAAGGATCTCCGCAGCGGGTGCGTTTAAACCCAAAAGTTATTTCTAAAGCTAGCCCCTCTTCAACACCCCCCCAGCCCGAGGTCAGCGCTAGGTGTGGCTTCTGGACTAGTTTCACCACCCTAAAGCCGGCCCTGGATACAACCAAAAAACAACACAAGTCTCCCTTAAAGCGCGCGCACGCACGCACACACAAACACACACACACACACACATCGACAGGTTACATCAGAAGCTCGCACACTCAGCTAAGAACATGGGCACTAGTCCGAGGTTCCCACTCACCCAGGTAAGTCAAGGGCAATAGCAGTGCAAGCTGCCCTCATACGTGCCACACATACCCATATATTCTCATAAATACATGAAACAATTACAGCACAGGCAACAACAAAACCATCTTCCCTTGCAGATGTACATTTACAGCTCAGGCAGCAGCACACACCTCTGTCACATTCTGGGCAACAGACAGGTCACCATGTCTGCACACCTTGACCCATAGCCCATTTTTGGACCTCCTCGCTGGCCAGCACTCTGCCTTATTCTTCATTCCATTTCCAAGAACAGTCCCGGAAATATCTAGGTCTGAGCTTTTCGGATGTACTCGCTTGTCTTAAAGTCTTTATCCCTGGAAACCTCGGGATTTCTTTTTAATAATGATAATTATATGTCGCTCTGTAAGTGCAGATAGCAGGTATTTTTATCAGCTAATTTAATGCTATTCATTTTGCCAGTTTCGGAAGGATTAAAGCAGAGACTTCCCCGGTAGTCTCATCTGTGACCTGAGCTCACCCACGGATTTTTTCAGAGGATGCATTGGCACTAGGGCTCTTAGCTGTTTTACAAGGATTTCCTGCAGATATCTTCAGATTCCAAAGCAAAGGCCTCTGGCATTGATTCCTATGTCGCATAATGGAATGGAGCCTTCAGGTAGTTATTAGGCGTTATGCAATATCGTTTCCAAAGTATTCTCTATACCAGACACATGCCGGTTGTTGGTCTATAGCTAGGTAGATGACACATTCAAATTCTGGCCCACGTGGCACGTGCATTGATTCAAAAGTGGTAGAAGTCTTTAAATTGTAGCTAAATCAGTGCTTAATTTGTGCTTGTTGTTTCCGGTGCTGAGCACCGGCACTTATTTTTGTGGGCCGGGGTTTGCTCTTCTGCCTCCAGCATTTGCTGCGAGCAAACGACACATATGGGAAAGACGGAGGAAGGGAAAAAGGAAAAAGCTTCACATAGGGAGAAAACAGCTGCAAGGGTGAGTTGAAGGGGCTGGGAGAGGCTTTATATGGATTGAACAGGCCTGAGATGGCTTCAGGATTACGTTGCCTCAGTATTCCGTGTTCACACATTTAATTGCAGCAGCCGTGTGTTTAAGAGGAGGGCTCTGGGCACCGGCACTTCTTTATTTACAAATTAAGCACTGAGCTAAATGCTAGGATAGCACGTTTGAATGATTCCTGTGAGATTATTTTAAAATGTTCAAATGTACCAGTTATAATTCCTTCAGTATTCCTTCATCCCTGGAATTGAGCTGACATGTGTTTCATTCTTAAACTGGCAAATTATGCCATGGGATCTTACTCAATGTGTTCCTTAACGTACATTAAAAAAAGCAGCTCATAAGCACAATCATGTCTGTTTCAAAACTGTGTTGTAGTAATTGGGTATATGCCTCTTGTCCACAGGTGATGTATTAATTGGATGCCGCCAGCAGACACCAGATTCAATGTCTTCGTTAAATCACCTATTTAGGTCACAGTATCAAGGTGTCATCAGTGGTGCTGGAACAATTTTCAGAGGGAGGGTGCTGCAAATAATGTTACATCTGTGAAGCCATACAGATTGTGAAAAATCCAAGCATCAAACAAAAAATAGCAAATGAGCAGCACCCATTCAGAAGGAGAGTGGTAGCCGATGGTGAATTTTGGAGCACATTGCTGCAAACATGTTACCAAAGCGTGGTGGGTAGCACGCTGTCATTTACAGTCAGCACATTTTTCACTGAAATGGCAACACAATTCACGTGGAAGTGCATTTTACTGATAAAGTGGCATAGCATACAAACAATAATGTGTGAAAATCAGATTTCAGCAATTTATTTATCATTTCCACATCACCAAGTGAAGTGTCGTGAACTGTTTTGATCCTATGAAAATCTTTGTTCCACAAACATTTTAGAATTATAGAATAACATTGTGGTTTCCTAACTGCTATGTTTTCAAATATTTGTACAGTTTGTGTGAGAAATAAACACCTACATCCTACAGCCTTTCCTTTCACACTCTCTCAGTGATACAGCAAGATTGTCAGATAGTCTACTTCACAAAATCCTTTCAGAGAAAGAAAAGTAAACACCATTCTACTTGCTTAAAAAAATAACAGCAATTTGTAAGAGGATATAAGCTTACGTTTGACCTTAGTCTTTGAATGCACAGCAAATGTGACAAGATAAAATCAAAATGTAAAGGTATTATTACTATGGCTCACTCACCTTCTGAACTCCAGCATTTCTGGGCATCTATCCTGCATGCGTGCTCTTTTTTGAAACATATTTTCTGCAAAAAGCTGCAGGACTTTACTTTGTTTGTAAGCAATTAGAACAATATCATTGATGATGGTATCATCAGCTCTCTATGTCAAAGGTTGTCTATTTTTTCATAGCGCATATTTCCACTTTTTGAGATGTCAGCTATCTTTTAATGTTGTCATCTGCAAAGGGTTGAATACTGGTGACTAAGTTGACTGTTTACGAAAAACTCAGTGTGTGTCTAATGTGAAAGGACAGCACTTCAATGCCTTGTCAGGTGTAATGACCACTATATACATAAAATTCAAAAACTAAAGTGCACTCTTATGCCTCATAGCCTGTATATAATTGTTTTCTATATAACACTTCCACCCATTCACTCTCTACCTAAATAACTTGCTGAAGGGAGGGTCTGGCCTAGGCTGCGATGTCTTGGGCCTCCTGCTGATTTTCCCATTTGTCTATTGACCTAGTGGAGTGGAAGAGTGCTCTCATCCATGAATGGTCTCAGTCAGAAGCACTGAAGCAGGGTGTGTGGCTGATTTGACCCAAAATGTGAACAGATGACCTAATACACCTCTTCTGGTCATGAGGAGAGACGTCCAGCATGCCCACCCCATCCTTGGCTCTCTGGCATAGTGTCAAATAGTGCCATAAAGGTTGCTAGTCTCAGAGGAGCCTTCACATTCCCTGGAAGTTTTAAAGGTAGCTGATGACTTAGGGTCATGGGGAGCACTTGCTGACACCAGTCGGAGAGGATAGCTGGAGCAGATGGAAATCTGGCATAACAGAAGTTCTCTGTCACCAGGGCTGTCAGTGGGATGGAAAAAGTGTGGGGGGTCCTTAAAAGGGGTGTGGCGTATGTCATAAGGGCATGGCCTAAATATTTAAACTACATTTCTGTGAATCTTATAGTGTGCCACCCGATTGGTATTTTGATTCCTCTGAGATTTCTGTTATTGAATCCAGATAAATAACAGAACAACTGACTTATACATAAAAAACAGGGCTACTAGCTTTGTCAATTGGTGTAGCTGGTTAACATTATTGAGAAACAGCAATAGTTTTGTTTTATATACTATTGCAAATGTTTCAATTCTGAAATTGTGTGGCTGTGCATTAAACATTATTGCGACCTTTGCACAGACTAGAGGTCTTCAGAGTGTCTCAATGACTCCTAGTATGTTCACTTTATGTTAGACGTGTAGGCACTCTTTCTCTCCACATCTCACCCATCTGCATACCTTACAGCTCATCTCTTTCCTCTTCTGCACCCTCTTTTCACTCTCTCTTGAATACGTCCTTGTATCCCCTTCACTTCAGCACCCCCTAAACACACAGTGCACCCACTCCCATCTAAGCACTGCATTTTCTTTTACTTTTGCCTTGTCAATACTTTGACAATTGTGGACCTCCTTCACACACATTAACACAGAATCACAATTGCAACTGTTTCCACTTATGTTTTTCAATATTTTTGTTTATTTGAGAACTTTTTAATAATAAATAATTCAAATCCAACATGTAATCACAACCAATGTAACATAATTCAACAGCAAATCATTTAGACAGGGCTCATTAGAAAAACCCAGCTAAAACCCACACATAGGTTAAAATAGCAAATAATTCGGCAACAAATCTGATAATACATGATTGTTAATAAACATAAAAATCTGGCCAAGGCAGATGTTACATCTGAATGCTGCATTCTAAATAGACACAGTGCCACCAACCTTGATCTGCTATTATTTTTTTAAAAAATAGGCTTTAAAAATGTCCGTAGCAAAGTTAAAAAATACCAGCAATCTAAAAATATATGAACCTCCGTACAATGCCTCTGTAGGTTACATGTGCACAATCTTTCTTTATTCTTACAAGAGCACAACCCAGAATAGTACTCATGGAGTGGGTATAATCCTATTCAAAATTTAAAGAGGCCATGGCACATTTTGGAATTCAGGGGGCTTTAGAGATAAGGAAAAGTGGAATTAACTACCCAAGACTTATAGAGTTCTCCAACTGCGGGACTGGTTTGTAGATATTGAAGATCCCTTTCTCTTGATTTTAATCCACCCATCATTAACTCTTTCATGGAGTGGGTTAGTGGAGATGCCACATTTTGATTCTTAATCTTCAATACACTGGGCAATGTCTTCAGCTGTTTCTTTATCTTCTAAATCCTATTAAGATCACTTGAGATGATCTCATTCTGTCATAGGTGGCTATCTGAGATTGTTTGGATATTAACATTTTGCTCTAAAACCTAAATGTTCATATAACCATAGCTGGAGACCATGATTGGAGCTTAACTTCCACCATCATAGCCATTACTATTGTACATTTGTGGAGGGTTAGCAGGTTTTTAGACAGCTTTCATCTAAGTTATCCTAATCTAAAAGTTTGTCGAGACCCAGCATTTCTACTCCATAAAGAATTTTAGGTGCAATTAGTGCTTTATAAGATACTATGACCTGTTAGAGGGAAAGCCTGCCAAAATAATGTTTACATGTCTGTAAGCCACCAATTGTTGATAGTGCTTTTGTCTTTAGTGTCTCAATATGGGAACACCATGCCAGGGACCTATTATAAATCATCCCCAAATACCTATATTCAGAAGTTTACTTAGTTTTGGACTCCCCAATTCACCATGCAAAATTATGTCCCTTCTTACAAAAGGTCATATTTTTGGTTTAATCTAAATTGATAATTAAGTTATTTTTAAGGCTGTACTTTTCAAACTCCAACATTCTCCTTCGTAAGCCCACTGGTGTACAATCCATGATGATGAGGTTGTCTGCATAAATCAGACATGATATATGGGAATCCTCCTATTTTAGGAGAAAAGGGGTGGGGGCCTAGCAGTGCTTTTGAAAGATAAGCAGGGCACACAGTAAAGAGAGCTGGAGCCATCACGCATCCTTGGCACAGCACATTGGTGATGCTATTTTTCTGAGAGATGCTACTATTCACATTTAACACTACTCAAGCCCAATTTTCACTACGGAACTCTTTTAATATCCCCAAAAGAGTACCCAGAATTTTTATGTTTCAATTTATCCCACCAAGTCTCTTGTTCCAGCAGGTCAACGATGGCCCGGAGATCTACAAAGTAGGAGTTGGCAAAAGAATCTGCTCCACTGGTGGAGTTTCTGGAATTTTCCCCACTCTGCACTCCACGCAGAGTTTTTAAACACTCCGAGAAGTGATGCAGAGAAGAGTTATTTCTCTCGGATGGATCACTAAGTTGGCAAGTGAGATTTATGAATGTGGACGGTCGTGAAAGGACACTACTGCTCGCATTGAGAAAGCTGCCACTCGTGTTGAGCTGTAGTTGTGTCTAAATTTCCAATGGAAAAATGAATGGGGAAAATGCTTTTTGAGACTCCCCTTTTTCTAAACTCTGATGGATCACACCAAAACTTTCCAGGCAGAAGGTGAGTTGGAAGGATATGTTTTTTTGGAAAGTTTTGTGAAGATTCATCAAACAGCACCAAAGTTATGAGCAAACCAGAAAATGTGTTTTTACATTTTACATTTTTTTTAAAACCTAGAAATTCACTGGAAAAAACATTGAAGTGATGTTGTAGTTAGGTGAAAATGTGTTCCTCCAAATGTTTACCACAATATTTGGCTTTGTGCATTCTGAAGTTGATATTCTAGTGGAATAACTTATCCCTGTAAGGAAGGATCCCTTAAGGGATTCTTCTACTTCAAGGCTAGTTGCTTCTAACAAATAAAAGGTAGGTACTGCCACTGGCCAATGCAAAATTATTTTATTCCAGCTATCCATAGGAGACACGTTTCACCAACTGTCCCTCAAGAGCCCAACCTGGATCCTGGCACAAAATAATACACAATTCTAAGCCATAACACATATCACGTTGCACAATCACCTCTTTTACTGTTTTCTTTTTATTAGGTTTGTAAGTGACAAATTCAGCCTAACACACCCGGTCCTTGTCCCATAGCTAATCCTGTCCCTCCAAGGACAAAAAACAACCTCACATTATACAACTTGTAGGAAAAGAGATGGGGGGTTTCTTGGTGCCCACATTGGTGACTATTTGCACCTTACAAACACCCCTTCAAACACCCCTTCAATAGAATTACAGTCGATCCCTGTGGTAGCTCCACACCTTCCTAATTACCTGATTGTTTCTGATTTCTGGTCACTGTGGAATAGCATCTTTCCAAGTGAATCGCATAATGGGGATGAGATTGACATTACCTTGCATCTGACAGACTGACTTTAAAGGCTCCTTGAAATAAAGGCCCATAGATATTGTACAGATGTTTAATCACACACTGCTGAGCAGGTGTCCGTGACGTACCATTGAATGGCAACTGCATTCAATCAGCAGTGTTTTCACAGTGTTTTCTCCTTTAGGGCAGAGGGGTGCCGTCCTCTGTCTAAAATGCCTCCAGGGATGAAAAATAAAATGGAAATAAAGTTTGTTTATTATGATTTTATTTTCCATCCTCCCGTCCTCAACCGAGATTCAGGATGAGGCAGAGCCACTGCTGCTGAGTGGTAGCAGGGAGCTGTGCACTTTCATTTAAAGTGTGCATGTCTTTTTGGCCGGCTGTCTTATGATGGGCAGCCTGAGATGCGCACTTTAAACTTCTCTAGCTGGGTTAGAGAAAGCGCAGGCCTCCAGTGCTATTGTGAGCGCTTAGACAGGCTGCTCACTCCAGTTCTGGCGCTGCTATTATGCTGGTTACTAGCATGAAAGCAGCAACAGGATTGCTTCAAGGGATTTGCTGGAGCCAGAGAGGAGACGGGAGCGAGGAGGACATCGGACGCTGTGCAGCAAGTAAGTGTTTTGTTCCTTTTCATTTACACCACTCACCCTGCATGCATGCATGCACACACCAACAGCACATTTTCCCACCCCCCACTCTGCCTACATGCCAGCTGCCGCTGCATTCAGTACAGTACATTTGATGGCTTATCACTACCCAAACTGATGTTGCATGATGAGCAAAGTAAAAAACATTTTTTAAAGAAAATCCCAAGGCAGTTTAGGATGTGTAATTGTTCAGCTGCTAAAGGACAAATACATCATTGTCCAATGGAGGAGCAGCTGCAATCACTGAGTTGTAGCTCGAGGCATTTGGCAGATTTTCTACATATTGTAAAGGCACTGGTGGAGGAATCTGGATTGCTAACTGGAGAGGAAAGAAATCACGTAAGCTGGTACAATGTTAACCTACCTCGAGTTCAGAAAGTAAAAAAAGGTCCAACGAAGAATCCTAAGCTTATACTTGTAGCTCGGCTCAAAGGAATGTTCTCTTTCAAAGATGTGCAATGTATTCAGTTACACCAAAACAATATTACAATTTGAATTTAAAGCA
Organism: Pleurodeles waltl; assembly: GCF_031143425.1. Lineage (NCBI taxonomy): Eukaryota > Metazoa > Chordata > Amphibia > Caudata > Salamandridae > Pleurodeles > Pleurodeles waltl. Next base: position 1,536,449,451 of record NC_090440.1, on the reverse strand, counting down.
GATTCAATTTCCAAACAAATTTAGTAAACATGAATAGGCTTTGATGATTAAAATCAGACAGCAAGCATTGGCATATCCAATAGGTCTCACAATGGTTTATTTTATTTACCGGTCCAAGGTGGATTGGTAAATAAAAATATGTGACCCAAAAGCATTTTTGTTTATGCGGTAGTAACACAGAGGTCTTGCTTGTGAGACCTTCCCTTGAAAGCCTGAGAGCCACAATGTTCCAGCAACAACCTCTGTGCATCCTGGGAAATGAGGGTAGCTGTATTGGCAAAGGAAGGGAAGCTAAGAATACTAGATTGCTACTTTCTCCATGTAACAGGACTACTTCCCTGGTGCATGCTGGGAGTAGTGGTTCCACTGTGCAATTTCACTGACACAAAAATAGGATAAAAATAGGACTCTCTTCAATCAAGACCGAGGATGCCAGAATTTTACCTAATTGTTATAAATTTCACCTTGAGGTGGAAAGCTTACTTAAGCCTTTGCAAACAGCTGCCCCCCCACTCACCCACACACTCTTACACATAAGCGCACCCTTATGGTGTAGCGTCCATTAATGCATTTTGGCACCTGATCACGAAAATGAAGAGCTAAGGAAAGTACAAAACAATGAACACAGCGTGCAGTTTCGAAATTCTGTGGCTGCATCCACAACAAAGCACTCAGCCAACTGTGACCAGCGATTAAGGATTACTTTAATCCGTGCTGGTTGAAGGTTGGGTTGCACAGCGATGTGCCTCTGATCTGTTGGTGTCAGTTCTATCGTCCTCCATCAGCCTCCAAATCCAAGCTCTGTGCTACAGAGGTGGCACTGGTGGTATCTGAGGACACAAGTCCACCGAAGAATCAAGGTTAGGCAGCAGCACATACTGTGTGGGCTGGGATGGCCCAAAGGGGAGGTCTCTCTCTCTCTCTCTCTCTCTTTGAACTATACACGGAAATGGATACCTTGCTTTCTCGGAGCACACGTGGGTTGAAGGAGCCAAGAAGGTAAATCTGTAGTGGGGGATGATGGTGGTGGGGTCAGTTATTTGGGGTATTTGATGCTGGATGGGAGTGCTGATTGTGCGCCCTCCACTTTACCTCACCCTCTCCTCCAATGTTTGGCCCGCAAAGCCTAAGGGAGGAAACAAAGACAATAAAGGCTCTCACATAGCCACTCAAACAATCCTATGTGTAAAGCACAAATGCAACCACATAGGCTGGGGTAAGACTATGCGGTTGTGAGTGTGTTGCTGGTGTACATTGATCCAGCTGGTGGCTGACCAGAGATTATCCCGGAATTTATCCTCAGCTACTCCTAATCTTTACGCTCCACAGTGCCGCTTATTGCCAGCTTCGGTAGAGGAGAGAGACATGGCTGGCCTACTGAGCAAAGTCTGTGCAAACTGAAATCAACAAGGAAGTGCAGCCGCAATGATGAACAAGACAAAAGTAAAATCATAGGGTCATATTTATGAAAAAGTGGTGCATCATTCATGATGTGACACTTTTCTAATGCCCCATTGCGTCCCCCTAACAACACCATGTGTGCGCCATATTTAAAATATGGCACTCCATGGCTGTCGTGTCCACATTAGCGTCATAATTTATGCTGCTAATGTGGTGCTTTGCTGGATTAGTGCCTTAAATTATGGCGCTAAAGCAGGAAAGCAGAGGGAGGCCCATTGTTTTCAATGGGAGCATCATCTTAACACCTTTCTTAAGCAGGCATTAATAATGATGCTAAAAATGGTGCAGTGAAATCTAATAAATTCACTGCGCCATTTTTCTGGGCCTCGCTACGTGGGAACTCCCCCTTGCATACATTATGCTTGGCTCAGGAATAATGTGGTGCAAGGTTTTACAAAGTGGCACAATGCTTGCATCCTTACACTTTGTAAATATGGAGCGTGGGAAATGCTGCCTTAAAACCACATTTGCATAAAAATACATGCAAATGTGGCGCAAGGTGGTGCTAGGGGCATACTAAATATGCCCCATAGTGCATTAGAGAAGCAATACATAAATAAACAAAACCACATGTAACAGGGGCAGTCTCAATGGGAGGGAACCCAACACCAAAATGGAGAGAAAGAAAACAAAGGGACCACAGAAAAGCAAAATTGCATGAGGGGCACTTCAAGGAACCAATGAGATCGGTGGCCACAAAGCCGACACAGAGATGCATCATGTCTCCCAAGACAGCGCATCCGCACTGCCTAGGATCGACCTAAAAATGGCAAACATCGGTTAAGGGAATACCGAGTCAAAATTAATGGAATAGAAACAAATGTGGGCTCTTTTTATGCATTCAAATGGAAGCAAGTCTCCAGTTCTTTTCCCGGCAGACAGTGTTACTCTAACATCAGTATGTTGTTTCTTGTTTTTCCCAAAATCCATCCTTCTTCCGATATCCAGGCACACTGAGCGCCAATTTAGGGTTAACATGGCAGTTACTTTTGAAAATCCTTGAAGCAAACTACTTTAAACACTTCCTCTGCGAGAAAGCATTATTCTAAGTGGTTTCCAAATAGTGATAAGCAAATACCCCTGTCTGCACTCCTAAAGTCCACCTACAGGATTTCCTCTTAAAAAGAAGTACCAAAAGTGGAACATACCCTCAACATGACCTCTTTTGTCCATATATTTTCCCCCGGCCGAGAGGAGCCAGTAAGTCAAAAAGATAATTTCTGTCTGTGTGGGCCAGTTATCTCAAGTTTGTTTCATCCCTCCACAACACTCTAAGGGCATGTTGGTTCTTCTTCAGTTAATATTTCCTACTGACAGACAGCTCAGAACTTTGCTGCTGCATACAAGGGTTATTAACCTCTTTTAGGCCTGGCATCTTCGGTGTGGTTTCCTATTCCTTTTTGCCCACAGAAGTCCTGTTTTTGCTGACTTCGTTTTTGCTGGACTTGGGACTCTGCACACTTTAGCACTGCTAACCAGTGCTAAAGTGTGTGTGTTCTTTCCCTAAAATGTGGTAACATTGGCCTAGACCCAGTTTGACATATTTAGTAAAGTAGTACGACATGTGCCTAGAGCTGGTAAATTAAATGCTACTAGTGGATCTGAAGCACTGATTTTGACACCCACTTAAGTATCCCTTTGAACATGTATCAGGCCTGCCATTGGAGAGAGTGTGTGTGAAATTTAAGCTGCCATTCTGACCTTGCAAAATAACGCTGTGCAAGGTCAAAATCTTCCTTTTAATATATATTAATAACCCGTAGGATAGATCCTGCACAGCCCAGAGGATAGAGTGAAATGTATTCGAAATGTAGGCATGTACTTTTAAGTTTTACATATCCTAGTAGTGGAAAAACGCTTAAAATGGGTTGTTCACTACTGCAAAGCCTATCTTTCCCAAAAGATAACATTAGGGTTGCAGTATTACATTTTGTAAGTGTAATTTCCAAATGGGAAGAGATAAGTAGTTAACGTTTGGTGGCTCTGGAATCACAATGCAAAATCCTAACTTATGGTGAAGTTGAATTTTAAATTGCAGTTCTGAAAATGCCTTTTTTAGTTGGCATTTCTCACCTTTGTCATTTGTTGTCTGCAACCTGTCTGTGGGTCACAGGGCTGGATGTGGGTGACAGTTGGAATTTGTGTATTCCTCCAAAACAGCCACACACAATGGGAGCTTAGGTGTGACTGGATGGGCCATCATTAGCAGGATGGGAGGGGGTGCTGAGCACAAACCCCATTTCCACTTAAATAGGCTGTGGCTTGTCTCCACACAAAGGGTTGCATACTCCCTGTAGTTAGTCTGGAGTCAGGGAAGACAGGGCATCTGTGCACTTCATAGATGTGCCTCTATAAGCATCTCCCCAATTCAAAGGCACAACTGTGTATAAAAGAAGGACCTCAGACACCAACTCTTCAGTACAATTCTGGACTTGTGGATACTCTGCCAGGATGAAGTTCTGCTGTGCTGCTACAAGGGCAGCCACTTTGCTAGACTGCCACTCTGAAGCAGCTGCTGCCCCCTGGGTTGCTTTGCTGACCTGCGGCCTGCTGCCCCCTTGGAACTGGACCCACAACCCATCTTGAACCCAGGCTCCCTGAGAGACTCAAAGAACTGGTCTGTTGGCCTCCTGATCTGAGACTCAGTGACATAAAAGTCTCCCCAGCAAATCCTGAACCCATCTTCAGTGAGTTCCTAACACCTAAGTGGTGCCCCTCAGGTCCTGGACCCTTGGTGTGGCTCAGCTCTTAAATCAAGCTTTTGGGTTTTCGCAACCATGAATGGGCCAGTTTGCACCGGAACTGCGCTGCTTGCATGTAAATTCAGCACCAACTTGTCTCCTTGCACAGGAAGCACTGACTTCATGGAGGGCTGCCACCGCAAAGGTCCAGCCCACCCATCTGTGACACCCAGCCTGCTCCTCTTGCCACGCCGACCATTGCCAGAGATGCCTCGATCCCAGTGACCCTCTCCAATGCAAATGGGATTCTTGGTACAAAGCATGAGACCTTAAAACTTCAGCAGGACTAATCTGGGACTGTATCCGATCTGTGCTCCATCACATTTGGCCTGAATTTTTTGCTTTGACCGGTTGATGCTTTATGCTTTTAGGAGCTATTTTTCACTTTATTCTGCAAAAGTTCATGACTGTTCTACTGATTGGATTTTTGTCATTTTGGTCCTGTTTTATTTAATAAATTTAGCTCTATTTTTCTAACTTAGTGTGGGATCTTTTTGTGTGGTGTTTTCACTGTTTTACTGTTTGAATTGTTACACAAATACTTTACACATTGCCTCTAGCTTACAGCTGATTGCTCAGTGCCAAGCCACCAGGGGGGTTGAGTACAGGTTAATTTCGGGTTTGCTTGTGCCTTACTCTGAATAGGTTTGTGATTGCTGCTTGACCAGGGCTCACACCCCAGTTGACCAGTAGTCCAATTTCTAATACCCTCCAAGAAATGGAATTGACAACTTTATTTTACACCTTCCTCAGCGGAATTCTAGGAAATCGAATTACAGATAATATAGGAGGTTAGGGCCTGACAGAACTGGCAGAATCTATTTTTGTCATTTATATTAAAAATCTAAGGTTGCCAATGCATGCAATTTTTTCAAATTAATGAAATGTGCAACAAATGGAATTTTGAGTACCTTCCTCAGCCAAAGTAAACAGCTGCAGTTTTAACCATAAAATAGGCTTAGAAATTGCCAGAGGTACCTTAGCCGGAGCAGTAAACAGCATCATGTTTAGTCTCTATCACTGCAGAAAGGTTCAAATTAACACAGCTTGCAAATTTCACTTCTGAATTAGGGGGTGGTTCTAGCAAAAGATCTTAATGTTAAAATTGAGCTTAAACTTGTGAAAAACAATTGTACTTTGACACGTTTCTGTTCAAAGCTGCAGTAGTAAAATGGAACAGCACTAGGCCTGGATGGAGTTCACGGAGTCCGACTCCGTGGAATTCTGCGGAGTTAGAAAAAAACTCTGTTGAATTCTGCGGAGGAGGAAGTCCATGACCTGCAGAGTCCGCCCAATCTCGGAAGCGCTAATCAGGGTCAAGAGTGGTCAACCAGGCCAGACCCTGCAGTGCAGAGGCCTGAAACAGCAGCTTTCACTGTCATAGCCCTGTCCTGAATTCAGGCCAGGGCCGTAGGCATCTAAAGCTGCCATTTCAGTCCTTGTTTGTGCACCTGTCTGCACAAACAATGATATAAAGAGATGAGGACTTACTTGAATCTTCCCAGGGGTCATCCTGTCCCTGTTGTCCGACAGCAATGAGCCTCAGTGGCTGATTCCCTCTGGTCTACTCCGGTGAGAGCTGCAGTCCAGTTATGGGCTACACAGCACAAGCGCAGACTGTCTGCGCTTGCGCTCTGCAGCCCATACTCGGCTGCAGCTCGCACCGGGTGAACTCCGCTGGCGGAGCTAGCAGTTTTTTTGGATTTACTCGAGCACCAGGTTCCAAAAACTCTGTTAGCTCTGCCTTCAGAGCAGAGCTCCCCGCTCGGGCCTAGACAGCACTGCTTATTAGCCGGATTCCAGGTATAAAAATCCCCCAGGTATTTGGTGTAAAGCCAAGCTACCGTCCATATGATACTGTGCGTAATTTTACAGTGGATCAACTTCAAAGTCGAATAAGCCAATTGGTGCTTGCTAAATAGTTGCCGTGCTGAAGGATACATCTGCTTTGTGAAGGGAGTTGTTTGGCAATCTCCGATTACCTAGATTGGAACCATCAAAAAGATGGATTTACATACCGCGGCCAAATAGATTATTGGTATAATATAACTATATCATTGACAGCACTCTCTTGTTACTAGACTTGTCAGCTGGGGTGAAAGAAGTAACTTGAGCGACATTGAATATTCCAAATTATGACCTTTTAAAAAAATAAACCACAAACTTTTCAAATTGCATGAGGTTCTTGCGATAAAAAACAATCTGGTGATAAATTGCAATCGGGTAGATTTTTATGAGAACATATAAGCAAACATATATTTTCTAAGATACTTTTCTAACAAAAGAACGTTTTTTTTTTCAGATAACCCTTCCCTGAAATGCTCTTTCAATTCAAAAATATTGCAAAAAAACATTTGAAGGAATGCGATTTAAATACATAAACTTCACGAGTGCCTGAAGTGTAGGAAATATGTACTTTACCAGCAATTCTATTTTTGAACACCCGTAATTTTGATCACACTTCAATCTTGTGCCAAAGAATCAGATTCATACCGCTTCTGAAACTTTGCACGAGGAATAGTATAAACAACGTAGCCTGCTGCAATGAAATGTCCCATGCTCCCACTAAATTATTTTTAATAGAAAAGAAATGCTGACTACCAACACCTAAGGAGCTTGAAGCCGTTAATTACAACCAAAATTCGGAAAGGTGCCTATTGTGTTCCCATTAATTTAAAAAACATTAGCTTCTTTATTGTTCCTCCAATATTTTACATATGTATGTTTTCCCCATTTGACATAATAATATCAGTACTATCGGCCTTCAAAATGTTCCCTATTTGACCTTTGTTACTGGAATTATCAGTCAGCAATGGTTTAGTATCTATGGGCCTGATTTTGGCAGAGGGGATTACTATGTCACACAAGCAGATGCCGTATTACGGTTCCATTACAGCCTATAGAGATCGTAATATGACGGACGAGATATCTGTCACATTTGTGATGGAGTAACCCCTCCACAAACTCTAAATCAGGCCCTAAATCAGGGTCTATGATTTCCCTGGCAAAAGTTCACCCTGGCATTCCTTAGTCCCCACGTTTTGGACACATTTAAACATAAAAATCCCTGAAGTACTGGATCTGGACATTCCTGTTATTACACTGGACATTTCCCCAGTGGCTGGGTGCACCTTTAGGCCATTTTTCAATGTCCAGGGTCCCCATGGTGCCACTGTGACTTCCCCAGCTCCTCGAGGTGAATTGCAGCAGGCATGGGGGGGTGAGGGCTTCTAGACAGAGAGAAGGGAAGGAGAAGGCGTTCACAGAGGGACAAGAGAATGAAAAGAAGGGGACAGGGCTGGTGTGAGCTTTTTTGTCAGGGCTACTTTTAGATCCGTGGTCCTGCCGTGGCTGATGCCCTTTCAGAACTCTGCATGCACGATGCTGTTGCATACATGAAGACGTTGCTTCTTTCAAGGGTGCCTGAATACGGCAGGCAAGACTGAATCACATGCAGTGAAAGACATGGAGTCTGAACTTTGTCCATTTACCTGCATGTCTATTGTAATGAGCACCCTTGTGCCTTGTAACGTATCAACAGATCTGCTAGCTTGCCTGCACACCTTCTCGTGCAGTGCTTGGCCCAAGGATGCATGAGCCCCAGGTCATTTCACCCAGATTGCAACTCATCAGGGAAGGGCAGCTTGAGTCCTCTGGCACTGTAAGCACTGGACTTACATCTGAACATACTCATCTTCACCTTTTTCTGATTCTCTCAATACTGTCAGTGGAATAGAAACTTTGGCTGCATTTGAAAACAACACAGCTGACACATATCCACACATTTGACACACCTGCAAACCACACTGTAAAACACACCCCTTCACACACCAAAATCTTTTGCATCTCCACACCGAACACAAGCCAGAGTGCTGCTCAAAAACTTCACCACCCATAGATTAGGCACCCCTCTAACTTGTACTAAACACATATCCCACGCCATCAACACACACCGCCACACATATGTGCACCTCTACACTCCATTTACTCCCTGTCACCTTCTCATTACACAGCACCTAACCAGTAAATCTATTTTTCAGGTTAATTTCCATCACTATGTCACCGCAGAAACATTCCCGTTACACCGATGACGAGATAAGATTCATGGTGGATGAAATCATCAAAATAGAGCCACAAGTATTTGGAGCCCAAGTCCTGCAAACTACTATTGCTGGGAAAATGGAAATGTGGCAAAGGATAGCCAACGGAGTGAGGTCAATAGGCAGCTACCCACGCACATGGGACAACATCAGGAAGAGATGGCATGACCTCAGGGGGAAGGGTTTGTACCATGGTTTCCAGGCACCTGCTTGCAGTCCTGAAGATTGGCACTGGTCCCCCACCTCCTCCCCTCAACTAAAAACATGGGAGGGGAAGGTATTGGCCATCCTGCATCTGGAGGGCTTGACAGGAATCCCTGGGGGAGTGGAGTCGGGTAAGTCACAACAACAAAAATGGCACCAAACTGTATTGGCATGCATGCTCACTGATCACCTCTTTCCACCTACTATGTCAACCCACTCAACAGTCCAGTATCCAGCAGCCCATAGACTCCTGTCTGTCCGCCAACATTTCAAGTAGATTCTCCTGGGGAAACAACATCTTTGTATAGTACAGGGATTGACAGCAATACAAGTTCCAGCAAGCACTGTTCCACATCACTAGAGCCAGAACAGTAAAACCTAATAAAAATTACCTTGTTTGTCAAATCCCCATTGGAGTGTGCCCATCTGAGAGGATGGCATCAGTATAGTGTGCATGTAGTACAGCCAATGAAAGGACTGCTAAGGCCTGGAGGTACTGGGACTCTCACTACACTCAGCCACACCTGTGTGCTGTGCTACTATGACCATTTTCCATCTATTCAGCCATACATCTGTACTCACCTGAGGGAATCACAACTATATAGTGTGTGAATAGGACAGCCAATGACAGAACTGCTAAGGCATAGAGGCACTGGGACTCTCACTATACTCAGCCACAACTGTGTGCTCTGCTGTTATGAACATTCTTCATCTATGTAGCCATACAACTGCACTCACCTGAGGGAATCACAACTGTTTAGTGTGTGGGTAAGACAGCCAATGACAGGACTACTAAGGCCAGGAGGCAATGGGACTCTCACTACACTCAGCCACAACTGGGTCTCTGCTACTATGACCATTCTCCATCTATTCAGTGGTATAACTGTACTCACCTGACAGGCGAATAAATCTACAGTGTGTGGAATACAGGGTTTGAAATAGTTATTACTCATAGGAGGATCCCTTACTCACAATCCAAGCAATAGTACACTGTACACCTGAAAAAATACCTTTACCTAAAAAACACACTCATGACGGGTACACACCTGGGAAAGTGCAACTAAAAAACTGCATGTAGTACAAGGAGCCACGTGACTGCTGAGGCCAGGAGACCCTGTCTACCAAATCCAATTACCGCGTCCACTCTGCATATGGTCCATTATCTCTGCTGGTATACTTGTTATGTAAGACCACACACCTCAGAGAACAGACAATGCAACCTGTGAGTTGTGTCAAGACCTGTGTCCCTACAACAGTCTCCTAAATCTTGTGCCCTCTGGCCCAGGTTCCTGAGTCACAGCCTGCCATCCCTGACAATGATAGACCTGGAACCAGTGGAAGGGGGAAGCCTGCACCAAGGATGCAGGCATGTGGGGGTAGGGTGTGTGGGAGGGATAGTGTGGCCCAGTGACAAGGGGCTGTTGGTGATGCCCCCGGCCAGGATATTATTAGCCAGGTCTTGGGTGCCTACCAACTTTCCCAAGGCGTGATGGACCAGGTACTGAATGAACTCAGGGAAATCAAGATGCTACAGAGGGATTTCCATCGTGAGATGTGAGAACAGGGTTGGCCCACAATTCAAACATGGCCTCCTTAAAAGGGGTGCTGGGGGACTTGAACAGTACCATGAGCAGTGATAGGCAACAACATCACGCCCCATCCTATGGTGCATCCACACTAGGCCCTTCATCGATGCCAGCCACTGGAAGGGAGGCCCTGCCAGGGCAAGAACCCACCTCAGACACCCCTGCCTCTGTAGTTATTGAGCCCTCCCACAAGCAGGGACATCCAGCCACACATCCAGGAGGTGAAGGTGGCAATACACCAACCACTTCCAGCAAGTGACCTCTTCCTGATGTCACTGCTTTGTATGCCACTGACTCACTCTGTTGACTGTTCCTTAACCACTTTCCATATTCTATATTAGTAGGACACTGGACTCTTGACCCCGAATGTTGTGGCCTCTACTCTATTGATTGCATCCACCATGACTGATCACTTCACCTGAGTTTTGTTTTGTATCCAATATCACTATTCATTTTTGTTCAAATGTAAATAAACACACCCATCACTAAAAAACTGCCTACTGCCTCTCTTTTTTATCTTTCTGAGATGTTGACTGCTAATCACATGTAATGTACATGTTTTAGACATTATGAGACAATGGATGGAAGGAGATATCTCAGGTAGGTCATGCTTAGGATGACCAGCAACACAATGTCTCAGGTGTGTGGTCACATCTAATATTTTATTGTACTGTATTGCACATAAGGTGAATATCTGTCATAGTCAAGAACGTCCAGCCATATGGAGTCAGGCCAGATATCTATTACTAACATACACCAGACCACACTTGAAAGGGCCTGTAAGACCTTGCCCCATAGATTAGGCAAAGAAAGTATGGGATTTTGTCTCCAGTTTGATGCTTATCACATACCAGAACAAGGCCTGCCAACTTAGCATATAGAATGTCACAGACTGAGAGCAGTACCACAAAGTCTGAGCCCACGCCCCTCTCATAACAATGAGCAAGCACCTGGTGGAATGTCACGTACCTGTTACAGTAGTGTGGCACAGGCACACTGGCCTGCAATGAGGAAACACATTGACAGCCACTAACAGGTCATAAAGGATCAATGTCATCACAATGTAAAGGTAGAAGAAATGGATTGCACAGGATGACATGTTACAAGGCCACTTGACCACACACATGAGAACATTGGACTGAAACACCACAGAAAACAGATCTAGTGTGTAGTTCTGATTCCTGCCCTCCCACTGTCCAGGCAGCCTGGCCATAGGACTCATACACCCCGAATCTGCGACAAACATTCCCTGGATCAATCCATGTCCACGTCACATGTCAGACCAGCAAAAGCCACCTGCTAATGACACATCGCTGAAATACCCACATAGGGATAGCATGGTGAAGAGACCTGAAAGGAATTAGTGACATACATGAGGTTTAGGCAGGTAAAGGCATACATAAGACACAACCTTCAGTTGTTTCACTGACAGTGCAACGTGACTGCCCCAACAAAGTAGATCCTCAAGGAGTCACATCTTCAAGCCTGATGCAGCCGGCAAACCAGGGCTATATGATGCATACCATGAGATACCCTGCCTCATGATGACAGAGACACCCTTCTCAACAAATACTGGCCCCTACAGTACCCCATGCAATCACACTAATCACAGAACATCACATACTTTCACTCAAGTGAATTACTGATTGATAAGATCTGCCTGCATGTCTTCACCATCATCCTCATCACTGTCATCCTCACTTGGCATTTCAGGCGGATCACCCACTGGCACTGCTAGCTCCCTGTCATCAGGGATGTATGTGATGTTTCTCCTCAGGGCAAGATTGTGGAGCATGCAGCAGGCCACAATTATTGGGTTCCTCACCGGTGTCAACATCCAGGAATGGTTTGGGAATGCATAGCCCCTGTGTGCAACCATTAGTCCAAAGCATTGTCGCACTAACAGTAGACATAGCATAGAAACACACATGACATATGTTACTTACCAACCAGTCAGGCCCTCTCTTTGTCCAGTTGTGCCATCAGCTGTGGATTTGTGTTGTTCCGCATGACGAAGGCATCATGAACTGAACCAGGGTACCTGTCACAGACTTGGGAAATGTAGAGGTCCACCAGACAAACTACTTGGACATTGATCGGATGGTAGTTCTTCCGGTTACGATAGACCTGTTCATTGCCATGTGGTGGAACCAAGGCTACATGGGTACCATCAATGGCTCCCACAGCATGTGGGGTGTGTGCCAAACCATAGAACTCTGCCTTCACATGGCCAAAATCCTCATGTTTAGGAAACCGGATGTAGCTGTCCAGGTGTTTCAACATTGCTGAAAGAACATCCTTCAAGACTAGACTGAATATAGGCTGGTACATCCCAGCAGTTAGGGCCACTGTATTTTGGAAGGACCCTCTGGATCGGAAGTGCAACACTGACATGACTCGTGCAATGGGTGGTATGCTATTTAGATGACAGATGGCGGGCATCGGATCTGTCTCCAACTGATGACAGAGATCCACGATTGTCTGCCTATCCAGGTGGTAAATCTGAATGACCTGTCTGTCCTCCATGGCCTGTAAGTCTGCTAGTGGATAGTACACAGGAGGTTGTCTGATCCTACCCTTCCAGGGGTAATTATGTGGGAAAAAAGGAAGTTGTGGCCATCTTTCATTGTGCACTGTGAATATTACACAATACATGTCACATACGAACTGTGACATGTCATGTGAGTCACTGAAAACCTGATACACAGCACTCATCAAGACTGACATTTTAACATTTTAGTAACACTTTACCCCCTTGCTTTTCAACATATGTGTACACATCCTCTATCTGGACATCAACAATATGTGCATCTAACTTGCAACTCTGACTGTTATTCAATGCCCCAAATTCTGGAATGCCTGTGGGGGAGAGGGTGGTGGCTCTCTCCCCAATTATGCTGTCATATGTGCTGGACCACGTAACAATATGTACACTGAAATGATTGACTTACAAGATAGAACAAGGCCAGCACTCAAGATTCACCAGGGCAACACTATTCAAACTTGTGATGCACCTAAAATTGCATTTCATTACATTGTATGACTCGAAAATGGCGGCTGCCTGACCTATTCCAGTGGACATTAGGAACCGCCCGCTACTGCCGGTGGAAGTTGTTATGGCGGTAGGCGGATGCTACCACGGTGGACTTTAACATTGGATAACATTGCTGACTGTGGCAGTCTTGGGCCAATGGCAGTGTCCGACCCCTGACACTTCTGCCAGCAAGACCTCCATTACCTGACCTGCTGGGTACCGCCTCTGGGAGAAACTGTGCCTGGTCCAACAGGTGATAGGGTCCCTGCCTTCTTGCCAGAAAAACTTGAGAAGCTGATGGATGAGGTCCTACCACTGTATGGACAGCTCTATGGGGCACCAGAGAAGCAGGTAAGTGCACAATTTTCTCTGTGCCTCTACTCATCTTAGCTTTAGTCAGACTGGGCTTAGGCCCAGTTTGTCCGATTGTGTCCTTAAAGCCCTGTAGGGGCTGACAGTGTACAATAATTGTTGAGTTCATGGGCATGTATCTATGTCAAGTGACAGGTTTGGAGTCCTGAGACAATGTGGTGAGTGTGTATTGAGTGTTCCTTGACCCATATTGTGTTGGATGCACATGAGTAAGTGAGGTGACATGACAGCCACCCCCAGACAACTCTTGCCATAAAATGTGTTTCATGTGTGGTCAAATGTGATTGCATGACAGCAGGAGGTGTGAATGCATGTTGTATGTGTCAGATGATCACTTATTGAGCTATTTCTGTGTTTGCACAGTGATCTCTGGCCACATCTGGCCTTGTTGGACTGTTCCTCTGTAGCTAGGCAATGACTCACAATGCCCCTCAGCTCTGCACATAGACAACCAATGGCAATTGGCTGCAGGCTACAAGATGTACTGTGATGCAAGTTATTTGTCAGAAATTGTGTTTTATGTAGGTCTGGCATTGATTCCACTTTGCAATGCAAGTGTGACACTGTGCCCCCATCCTGTACCCCTGCGCAGCAGCTGATGTAGCCCAAATCATGCCTAACTGCCAATATGCAGTTAACTGAGCCTCTGTCCACTGATTAATATGGGAATTGCATTGGGTGCAGGCTGGTGATCTTTGAATGATGTGCTCTTTTGAACTCTGACAATTTGTGTCACGTAGCCTTGACAGGTCACTTGATCCCACAGCCCTGTTGTCTCTTTCATCCAGCTCTGATGTGTCTTGTACATGCTCCTTGTACTTTGGACATTGCTTATCTGCAAACAGAGTGTTGTTAACTGATTTGCCATGATATTGGACTCTGTGGTTTCAGCATAAAGCTGGACATATGCAAAGCATGGCCAGGTTTCTCTTAAGGTACTCTAGATTTAGTGAACACATGTGTTAAAGTGTGTATTGTTATGTTGATGTGACACACAGACTCCAACTCCCGGAAGTAGCAGATGCCTGCGTCTGTATCTGCAAATGTCCACGCATGGACAGTCTTGACTCTTTCTGTGCTCATCATGTCATTCCATCTATTGTGGTTGAAGCAGAATGGGTCAGTCTTTAGGCTGGCTGTGACCTGTTGAGACTGTGTGCAGAGAGTTGCTCTTTGAGAGTAATTGAGCATCGACACTCAACCTATTACTTTCCTCTGGTTTTAATCTTGGTCTTTGTTAGAAATGGGGTCTTTGGTTGACAGTCAGGTTACCCCCTGTTCAAGCAAGGACCCTCACTCTAGTTAGGATAAAAGAGAATCACCCTCAGCTAACCCCTGCTTACCCCCTTGGTAGCTTGGCAGAGCAGTAGGCTTAACCTCAGAGTGCTGGGCGTAAAGTATTTGTACCAACACACACAGTAACTTAATGAAAACACTACAAAATGACACAACACCAGTTTAGAAAAATAGGAAATATTCATCTAGACAAAACAAGACCAAAACGACAAAAATCCAACATACACAAGTCAAGTTATGATTTTTAAAAGGTTTAAAATAAAAAGAGTCTTTAGGTAGTTGTAACAACACACTAGCGCTGCTAGCGTGTAAATGTACCTGGTTTGCGTCAAAAATAACCCCGCACGGGCGGTGTGCGTCGAAAATAACCCTGCACGGTTATATGCGTTGAAAACCGGTCGGCACGGCGATGTGCGTCGAAAAAGCCAGCCCCGCGACGGTCCGAAAGTCCCGCGGCGCAGGTTGCGATCTCTCAGCCTTCGTCAGCGATGCTGCGCGTCGTTTCTCCTGCTCCGGGCGTCGATTCTTCGGTCGCGTTTCCTGCGGCGTCGTTTCTCAGCTGCGGAGCCGGCGTCGCATCGTTTTCTCAGCCGCGATCGGATTCGCGTCGATCTTTTCTCCGCACGGCGCTCGGTGCGTGTATTTTTGTCCTTAGGCTGCCAGCCTCTCCTTTCAGGGTCCCAGGAACTGGAAGGGCACCACAGAGCAGAGTAGGGGTCTCTCCAGAGACTCCAGATGCTGGCAGGAAGAAGTCTTTGCTATCCCTGAGACTTCAATAACAGGAGGCAAGCTCTACATCAAGCCCTTGGAGATTTCTTCTTCAAGATGGAAGGCACACAAAGTCCAGTCTTTGCCCTCTTACTCTGGCAGAAGCAGCACTGCAGGAAAGCTCCACAAAGCACAGTCACAGGCAGGGCAGCACTTGTTCCTCAGCGATCAGCTCTTCTCCAGGCAGAGGTTCCCCTTGATTCCAGAAGTGTTTCTAAAGTTTGTAAGTTTGGGTGCCCTTCTTATACCCATTTTAGTCTTTGAAGTCACCTTTCTTCAAAGGGGACTCACACCCTTTTGTGAGATCCTGCCTTGCCCAGGCAAGGCCTCAGACACACACCAGGGGGCTGGAGACAGCATTGTCAGAGGCAGGCACAGTCCTTTCAGATGAGAGTGACCACTCCACCCCTCCCTCCTAGCAGAGATGGCTAATCAGGAATGCAGATCACACCCCAGCTCCCTTTGTGTCACTGTCTGGGGTGAGGTGAAAAACAACCCAACTGTCAACTGACCCAGACAGGGAATCCACAAACAAGGCAGAGTCACAGAATGGTTTAAGTAAGAAAATGCTCACTTTCTAAAAGTGGCATTTCCAAACTCACAATCTCAAAATCAACTTTACTAAAAGATGCATTTTTAAATTGTGAGTTCAGGGATCCCAAACTCCACCTGTCCATCTCTTCTCTAGGGGAATCTACACTTTAATCATATTTAAAGGTAGCCCCCATATTATCCTATGAGAGAGACAGACCTTGCAACAGTGAAAACGAAATTGGCAGTATTTCACTGTCAGGACATATAAACCACATTACTATATGTCCTACCTTATCCATACACTGCACCCTGCCCTTGGGGCTACCTAGGGCATACCTTAGGGGTGCCTTACATGTAAGGAAAGGGAAGGTTTAGGCCTGGCAAGTGGGTACACTTGCCAAGTCGAATTTACAGTGTAAGAATACACATACAGACACTGCAGTGACAGGTCTGAGACATGATTACAGAGCTACTTATGTGGGTGGCACAACCAGTGCTGCAGGCCCACTAGTAGCATTTGATTTACAGGCCCTGGCACCTCTAGTGCACATTACTAGGGACTTACTAGTAAATCAAATATGCCAATCATGGATAAACCACTTACATACAATTTCACACAGAGAGCATATGCACTTTAGCACTGGTTAGCAGTGGGAAAGTGCTCAGAGTTCAAAAGCCAACAGCGACAGGTCAGAAAAAAATAGGAGGCAGGAGGCGAAAAAGACTGGGGATGACCCTGCATAAGCAAAAGTCCAACAGTCTTCATCCCATAATGTTGATTAAAATTATGAGATACATAGCGATGAAGAACCAATTTTAACTATTTCTTTCTGTTCTCTCCTTTATGCTGGTGCCTGAATGTGGGCATATCTGTCCAGATAGTTTGAACTCACCAGTCACTATCAGAACAGTACGGCTTGGTGCCCCCTGTTGGGAGCCCGTCAGGCGTTGCACCGCCGGCCTGGCGAGGAGCAACTCCCGATGATGATACCATCCATCCAGTGTGATGTTTGAGGGATTTTGCTCCTGATATTTCAGGTCTCCTTGACTACTTCTGTCTTGTGGAACAGTGTACTTTTGTTTGTTCTTGTGTGCAGAGGGTGACATTCATAGTTAGTGGATGTTTGTATATGTTGTTTGTTGGGTGATTTACCTGTCACTTGCCACTTTGTGTTGTGATGTGTTCCATTGTGTTCCTGGTCAATGTCATGTGGCCCTCTCATGTCCCACGAAAGTCACAGTTGGCCTACTATGTCAATGCAGCGCCTGAGCTGGGGATGTGTAGGGCACCCTACTGGGGATTGTTTGTAGCCTTGTTCCTGGGGCCTGGGTCCAATGACTGCTTTGCGCCACAGGGGGACAGGCTGGTCAAGGCAGGATGTAATTAGCTTGCTGCACTAACATGTATGTGACTCAGCCATTTTGTATGGGACTTGTGGCTATAACATGGTGTCTTGCCATTTGCATCCATTCAGGTAAACCCCCGTAAGAAGAAGGGGATTTGGAGAGCCATTGCTAAGAAAGTACAGACCCTGGGAGTCCGCAGCTAGCAGAGCGCCCACTGTCAGAAGAGGTGGGAAGACCTGTGTCGCTGGGCCCGTAAGACCACAGATACCCAGCTGGGGCTGTTCTATCAGTGAGGACAGAGTGCCCGTCGGACCATGACCCCCTTAATGGCCCTCATTTTGGTGGAGGCCAACCTGGAGTTTGATGGGCATTTAAGAGCAGCACAGCAGCCACAAGGGGGTGAGTACAATGCAAATTCATGTCTGACTCTTTGCCAGGTGATTGAATGAGGGACAGACTGCTACAGTGTGGGATGTGTCATGTGTCACAGATCATCTGGGATCTAGTTGGTGTAGACGGGCCATGTGTTTCCAACTGGTGTGCTTATTCTTTTGGAGCTGAGACCTGGCACCTGGGAATAAACCATGGGCCACTCTCAGTTCAATTACACAGCAGAGAGCACACATGTCCGTGTTTAATGTACAAATCTTCTGCTTTACCTACTCTGGTGGGTGTTAGTTTCCACCAACACATCACACTTCCAAAATGTCACAGTCTAAAAGTAGGTATGATGTGCCTCACTGTCCACTGCCATGTGTCTGGAGATATGTGTAGGTATGTTGGAAAGTGGATTATTGGTAAGAGCAGGTAAGTACCTACACTTAGCAATAGGCCACAAACCCCCACTAGGTTCAGATAGGTCTAAAAGAAATTAACCCCAGCTCAACCCTTGGTAGCTTGGCAACAAGCGACAAGGCTTAACTTAGGAGACAAAGCACAAAGCATTCAAGTATCACAAAACAGCAATTAAATAAAACATAGGAAACAGTTTAAAAATCCAAAACCAGTTCATAAAAATAGGAAAGATGTTTAGTTTTAAAATGACACCAAAACGATTAAAGTCAGGTAAAGGGAACTAGCGATATGAATTTTTAAAGAATTCGTTTTTTGTAGTACATAGAAACAAATAGTGCCAATAAGGCAGACTGCGATGGAGCCCTGCTCGGCTACAGCAAGTGGGAGGCCTCTGTCAAAAATTTACCTTCGGACTTAGTTGTTCAGCGGGATGAAGTCACCAGTCCAATCTCTTTGGAGCCCTTCCTCGGATATGCATTTCGGGAGCCCTCAGTGAAGATTTCTACGTTCAGACTTAGCCGATTTTTTTAGATGAAAATCCTTCGACCGGGGCAAACCTCAGTCTTGATCTGACGTCCCTGGAACCCTCTTCGGATACCCTGTGCAGGAGGTCCCAGTCAACGTTCTACATTCTGACTTAGGTGATCATTACAACCCTGGCGGTCGGTGTTAAAGCAGCGGTAAAACCGTCAACAGGCCGGCGGAAATAAAATTGGAATCATGACCGTGGCGGAAACCGCCAACATAAACAACCACTTTAACACTCCGACCGTCAAGGCGGTACGAACAAACACCACGGCGGTAACCGCCAACAGACAGGCAGAGGACAATGTACCGCCCACAGAATTACAACAGTCCAATCCGTCACCTTTTCCGGGGCGGATTCACCGCGAACAAAAACACGACGGAAACAGGACTTGGAAGGGAAAACGGTCACCTCTACACAACCCACGAGGAATCAGGACGCCATGGAACCCGAGCACCAGATACTGCCAGCCTTTATCTTCCTGCTTCTCTTCCAGGAACAACAAAGACGGCGGCGAAGACCACAGTGAGTACTGCACCTACGACACAGGGGGGAGGGAAAAAAGAGTGACACACACACGCAACATGCAACACTCCCATCCCCACCCTCACCCACTACAACACACACACTAATACATCATGATACATTAAAGTTACACCCCCAACCCCTCTGGAAGAATGCAAGGACAAAAGGAAATGAGTCGAATGATTGTAATATATTCAAATACATGAATCAAAAATATATACATATATAAAGATATTCACATTATAAACAAATATATACACCAAGAATACAAGTCCAAGGGATTCCACCACGTTAGTCTGTGGACCACTGGGCCCAAAATCCATGGGTGAGGCCCACACTCAATACCCTAACAAGACAGAGAGAACACTGCTGGGGCATCACATAGAAATAAAACAGGCACCTCAGGGGGAAGGGAAGGGGGGGCACCTCAGCCGGATGACTGCACGACGCCAGATCCACGAGGGGGCTCCATGCACATTGATGTATCCTGGGGAGTGCAAAGCCAGTCTCTCAAGTCACTCCAGTGGGTGGTTTGCCCACTGCTTTATCCAGGGGAGTGCAAAGCCACAGTCTCTCAAGTCTCTCCAGTGGATGGGTTGCCCACTGCTTTATCCTAGGGAGTGCAAAGCCACAGTCTCTCAAGTCTCTCCAGTGGGTGGTTTGCCCACTGCTTTACCCTGGGGAGTGCAAAGCCACAGTCTCTCAAGTCTCTCCAGTGGGTGGTTTGCCCACTGCTTTATCCTGGGGAGTGCAAAGCCACAGTCTCTCAAGTCTCTCCAGTGGGTGGTTTGCCCACTGCTGCATCGTGGGGAGTGCAAAGCCACAGGCACTCAAGTCTCTCCAGTGGGTGGGTTGCCCACTGCTTTATCCTGGGGAGTGCAAAGCCACAGTCTCTCAAGTGGATAACAGTCTCCACTGGTTCCGGAGGGGGCTTTGTGCCCAGAGTGCTTCATCCTGCCAAGGACTGAGGTAGTGGATGGACCTCTCCATTGGTTCTGGAGGGGGCTTGGTGCCCAGAGTGCTTCATCCTGCCAAGGACTGAGGTAGTGGGTGTCATTCTCCACTGGTTCTGCAGGGGGCTTTGTGCCGAGAGTGCTTCATCCTGTAAGGACTGAGGTAGTGGATGATCTCTCCACTGGTTCTGGAGGGGGCTTGGTGCCCAGAGTGTTTCATACTGCCAAGGACTGAGGTAGTGGATGTCATTCTTCACTGGTTCTGGAGGGGGCTTTGTGCCCAGAGTGGTTCATCCTTCCAAGGACTGAGGTAGTGGATGTCATTCTCCACTGGTTCTGGAGGAGGCTTTGTGCCCAGAGTGCTTCATCCTGCCAAGGACTGAGGTAGTGGATGTCATTCTCCACTGGTTCTGGAGGGGGGGCTTTGTGCCCAGAGTGCTTCATCCTGTCAAGGACTGAGGTAGTGGATGTCATTCTCCACTGGTTCTGGAGGGGGCTTTGTGCCCAGAGTGCTTCATCCTGCCAAGGAGGGGGGCTTGGTGCCCAGAGTGCTTCATCCTGCCAAGGACTGAGGTACTGGATGTCATTCTCCACTGGTTCTGGAGGGGGCTTTGTGCCCAGAGTGCTTTATCCTGCCAAGGACTGAGGTAGTGGATGTCATTCTCCACTGGTTCTGGAGTGGTCGTTGTGCCCAGAGTGCTTCATCCTGCTCGTGGCGGCCTCAGTAGCGTCTGAATCTTTGCCGCTCACTGGCCTGCGGTGCTTGTTGCGGCGGTGTCCTGTTCAGCGGTGCTGGTGGCTGCGGTGTCCTTGGCAGCAGTGCTGGTGGCAGCGGTGTCCTTGGCAGCGGTGCTGGCGGCGGCGGAGTCCTTGGCAGCGGTGCTTGTTGCGGCAGTGTCCTGTTCAGCGGTGCTGGTGGCGGCGGTGTCCTTGCCAGCGGTGCTGGTGGCGGTGGTGTCCTGTTCAGGGGTGCTGGTGGCGGCGGTGTCCTTGGCAGCGGTGCTGTTGGCGGTGGTGTCCTTGGCAGCGGTGCTGGTGGCGGCAGTGTCCTGTTCAGCGGTGCTGGTGGCGGCGGTTTCCTTGGCAGTGCTGCTTGTTGGGGTCTTGTCTGCCGTGCAGGTTTTCCCAGACTTGCCAGCTTTACTGTGCCCCTTCCCCACCTTGGATGGTGGTGCAGCTGTCTCCACACTCCCAAATGTACCCCTGGGAGCGGCTTTGGTGGCAGATTTTTTTCCTCTCTCCCGCCGGGCACTGGCCAACTTTTTATGCTTTTGAGGTGGGGGACTGTCCGTGTTCTGGCTCCTTACCAAACTGGCTGCCCTGCTGCCTGGCGCACTCCAGAAGCCGGTTACTACTGGCACCACTGTTCCCGCAGATGTTGTGGCTGAGGTGCTGGGTTGGGACCTGGAGAGGCTGGCCCTAGGAGACTGAATGGGTAGGGGAGGTGAGGGAAAGAGGTCAAGGTTGGACAGGAAAAGTTTTTGGGGCACACTGGGATGGGTAGATGGAGGGGGTTTGGGAGTGGAGGAAGAGGTAGTGGTTGTAGGAGGTGTATGTTTGCTGACTTTGGGTGAAGGTGCTTGGGCTGGAGGCAGTCGTGAGGTGGATGGCTGTTGAGTGGGTGTGTGGCTGCGTTTGTGTACCTTGGGAGGTGGGCTCACAGACACACTGGGAGAGGACACAGGGGATGTGTGAATGGTAGTGGGGGTGGTGAGTGCATGTGAGCGGGGTGTGGTGGTGGGTGTGCTGGTGATGGAGGTAGTGGCTGAGGATGTAGTGCATGCAGGTGTGAGTGGAGACGAGACAGGGAGGGAGGAGGGAGACGAGGAGGAGGGGGACACAGTGGAGGTAGTGTATGTTGGTATGTCTGCATGGATATGGTGCTTGTGTGAGTGCCTGTGGGATGTGTGGTGCTGATGTTTGCCTGAGTTTCCCTTGTGTGTTGACGTGTGTGCATGCTGGTCTGACGGTGTGCTTGGGATAGGCTGAGGTACAGGGGTTTGGGTCTGGGTGGAGGAAGTTGGAGGGGGGATGCTAGAGACAGGGACAATGGCTGCCATCAATGCTGAGGCCAGAGCCTGAAAACCTCGCTGTTGGGCTGCCTGACCAGAATGAATGCCCTCCAGGTATGCATTGGTTTGTTGCAACTGCCTCTCTACACCCTGGATGCATTCAAAATGGTAGACTGCCCAACAGTGAGGGACCTGAGGAGGGCAGCAAGGGTGACAGGGGCAGGGCCTAAGGTTCCTGGGGCGAAGGAGATGCCCACCCTCCTGGGTGAGCGGCCACAGGGCAAACGCCTGAGGGGCTGCTGGGAGGGCGGTGCTAGTAGGGGGGGTGGCGGCTGTACCTGTAGATGCAGGGGCACAGATGGGCCCGCTACCACAAGGGAGCTCCCATCAGAGGAGGAGTCCGTATCGTTGGTCTCAGCTCCTGTCCCTGCCGTGGAGCTCCCCTCGCCCTCCGTCCCACTGGTGAATTCAGACTCCGTTGTGTCGCCCTCCAGGGCCATGTGGGATGCAGCTCCCTGCTGCTCCGGTGCCACTGCTCCTCTGCCTGATTATGATAATGCACACAAGAACAGGGAGACCACAAAAAGGAGGGGAAGACAGAAGAAAGACATGTTGAGTGCATCCAATACCGCTACCCTTGGCGGACACTACAGACAGAGAAGCCCCCTGCACTACGCCGTGCACTTGGAGTTCTCTAATCAATCACAGGGACATGGGTTACAAGGCTATGCCCGATTGCTGCACACATGGATGTCACAAGAGCCTGACTAGGTGTAGTTGGCTCTGTACACAGATGGGGTGGGGTGCCACAGGGCCTGCCTTCAGAAAGGACCTTGCCTACTAAACTCGCCCTGGCCTAGGGGAACCCACAGCACACCTCCCCCACCCAGACACCTACAATGCACGCTGAATCAGCTGAATGAGAGTGTACTCACCCCCTTGTGGCTGCTGTGATGCCCTCAAGCGCCCATCCAACCCCGGGTATGCCACCGCCAGGATCCGGAACATAAGGGGGGCCATGGTGCAACGGGCACCCCTCCCATGTTGGGAGGCCATCCCTGGCTGGGCCTCCGCTGTCTTCTTGCTCCAGCGGCGAATGTCCTCCCATCTTTTCCGGCAGTGGGTGCACCGTTTGTGGGAGACACCCAGGGTCCAGACTTCCTTGGCAATGGCACGCCAAATATCCTTCTTCTGGTGGCCGCTGACCTACATGAATAGTACAGGGGAAAAGGAGAAGATATAACCGTCCGCACCATCACAGTCATTGGTCCGCATCCCTACCCTTGCCATGACGCACATGCACTCACCGTCGTTTCATGCACGCCTCATTCCCACCCCCCATCTTTCATCCACACCACTCTAAACAGCCATTGCCCATACAGCATGCTCACAGTGTACTCACCTGTTTGTCTGGAGGACCGTAGAGTAGCGTGTACTGGGGGAGGACCCCATCCACTAGTTTCTCCAACTCCTCTGTGCTGAAGGCAGGGGCCCTTTCCCCAGACACACGAGCCATTGTCTCTTCCAGACAGAGGTCACAGCAGCACTTGCAGTGTAGGTCCTCTCCTGTCGAAGATCAGGTATCAAGTGATTGAACAGAGAGACGTCTGCACCGGTGCGTACCGTCACCGCCGACGTACATGGTCATTGGCTCCTGGGACCCATAGGGTACAATGTTAACCAATGCAGGATTGCGCCGCGGTCTTTGACCGCCTCCCGCGACGGTGTACAACGCCAGCGCAGTTATCTCATAACCCCTTGTCCCACTTTACAGGTCAGGGAGCCGCCATTTCAGGGGCCCACATCGCATTATTTTGGACTGCGTCACACATATCTAGGCCTTGCTTAAACACTAATACAGCCATATGTCGATTTGCAAACATTTACCAATTAAGTTGTGTTTACGTACCTCAGAGTTGGTTGACTCTCTGCTCGCTGTTCTCCTCCATAGGCAACGTCCGCTGGGGCAGGTGAGGAGATGGCGGCATCCTCTGGTGTACAGACCGCTGGTGGACCTGCTGACAATGGAGGAGCGACATGTGATCTTCACCTACAGACTTGATCGTACCACAATCCTGGAACTGTGTGCCCAGTTGGAGCCAGACCTGATGTCAGCTATCCGCCATCCCACAGGAATCCCCCATCTAGTGCAGGTGCTGTCAGTACTCCATTTCCTAGCAAGTGGGTCTTTTCAAACAACAGTGGCCATAGCATCAGGGATGTCCCAGCCTATGTTTTACAACGTGTTGTCCAGAGTGTTGTCTGCCCTTCTGTAACACATACGCAGCTACATCGTTTTCCCTCAGGTGGAGGATTTGCCTACAGTGAAAGGTGACTTCTATGCCCTGGGACATATCCCCAACATCATAGGTGCCATTGATGGGACATATGTGGCCTTGGTTCTCCCACGCAGGAGTGAACAGGTGTACAGAAACCGGAAGAGTTACCATTCGATGAATGTGCAGATGGTGTGTTTAGCCGACCAGTACATCTCCCATGTGAATGCCAAATTTCCTGGCTCAGTGCATGACGCTTACATTCTGAGGAATAGCAGCATCCCTTATGTGATGGGGCAACTCCAGAGGCACCGTGTGTGGCTATTAGGTGAGGATGTGGACCCTATACAGTGTGAATAGGTGTCTGGGTCTGGGGATGTCCCTAAGAGTTAGTGTGTGTCTAACAGTTGTCCCTCGCCATTTACAGGTGACTCTGGTAACCCCAACCTGTAATGGCTACTGACCCCTGTGAGGAATCCCAGGACAAGGGCAGAGGAACGCTACAATGAGGCCCATGGGCGAACTAGGAGGATTATAGAGAGGTCCTTCCGCCTCCTGAAGGCCAGGTTCCAGTGCCTCCATATGACAGGTGGTTCCCTATTCTACTCACCAAAGAAAGTATGCCAGATCACCGTGTCCTGCTGTATGCTTCACAACTTAGCTATGCGACAACAGGTGCCTTTTCTGCAGGATGATGGTCCAGATGGAGGTGTTGTGGCAGCTGTGGAGCCTGTGGACAGTGAAGACGAGAAAGCAGAAGAAGAGGACATAGACAACAGGAACACAGTGAACCACCAATACTTCCAGTGAGACACAGGTAAGAAGACAACACTGCCTGCTACATCTGATTTTATTCTACTACCTCTCATCTGTCTGTCATCTTCACACAGTGTATGGTCACTGAGTTGTCACTTTCCCTCACAATTTCACAGATGGGGGTCCCACTGTGTGACATCTGCTTTGTTTCCGCATGGACTAGAGCTGTGTGACATAGGTATGTTGACAATACAATGGACATTGCTATTTCCCTCAGTTATTGCAAATACACAATTGCCAAAGCACAGACTGACTCCAGATTGTTTTGTGATTTAAGGGTGTTTATTTAAGTGCTAAATAGTGGAGGGGTTGTAAAATGGTCAGGGGTGATGGTGGAGGAATGTCCATGGCAGAGTCCAGTCTATTAGTCTCACAGGTGCATTGTCCAAAGGGGCATAGGAAGTGGAGCTGGGAGAGTTTAAGTATGGACAGGGTGACAAAGTGGGACAGAAGGATGACATTCAGGGTGGTCTCATTTCTTGGCGGGGGTCTTGGCATTGTTCTCTGTCTTTGTCCTGGATCTCAGGGACCGCTTGCTGGGTGGCTCTCCATCTGCAGGGGGTGGGGTGCTGGTGTCGTGGTCCTGTGGCGGTGCCTCCTGTCCACTAGCGCCAGCAGAGGTGGTGGGCAGTTCATCGTCCAGGCTAGTGTCAGGGGCCCCTTGTTGTGCCACAGTGTCCTTCCTGGTGTTGACGAGTTCCTTCAGCACCCCTACAATGGTGCCCATGGTGGAATTGATGGATTTTAGTTCCTCCCTGAAGCCTAGATACTGTTCCTCCTGCTGTCGCTGGGTCTCCTGAAACTTGGCCAGTACCGTTGCCATCGTCTCCTAGAAATGGTGGTAGGCTCCCATGATGTTGGAGAGGGTCTCGTGGAGAGTTGGTTCCCTGGGCCTGTCCTCCCCCTGTCGCACAGCAGCCCTCCCAGTTCCCCTGTGTTCCTGGGCCTCTGTCCCCTGAACCGTGTGCCCACTGCCACTGCCCCCAGGTCCCTGGTGTTGTTGGGGTGGTGGGTTAGCCTGGGTTCCCTGTAGTGGTAGACACACTGCTGATTGACGTGTCCTGGGGTGGGTGCTGTGCTGGTGTTTCCAGAGGGGGGAAGCTCTGTAGTGGCCTGTGCCAGTGTGAGTGGAACCGACTGTCCCGAGGTCCCAGATAGGCCGGGCTGGTCATCTAGATCCAGTTGGACAGAGCTGCTGTCATCACTGTGGGCCTCTTCTGTGGGTGGAGTGGACATGTCTGGACCCTCCTGTCCGGTGACGTTGGGTAGGGGTCCTGCAGGGGTGTAAAGGCATGATTATTGCATCTGTGTGTGCCATGGTGTGCAATGGGTGGGTGACCCGGTACCCCAGTGCTTGCATTCCTGTGTAGGACCTTGTGTGATAATGGTTTAGGGGGGTGTATGGGTATGTGCAGTGGACATGCTTTGGTGATGGGTGTCCATGCTTTGGTGTTACATGCAGGGCTTGGGTTTGGGATGGGTGGTTTGTGATATTGGGACATACGTGAGGAGTTGGAGTGATGGGGGTGAGTGCGAGGGTGGGGGATGTGATGGCATGCAGGTGGTGTGGGGGGGGATAAGGTAGTAAAGATTTGCCTTACCAGAGTCCATTCCTCCAGCTACTCCTGCGAGGCCCTCTGGATGCAGTATAGCCAAGACCTGTTCCTCCGATGTAGTGAGTTCTGGGGGAGGAGGTGGGGGTCCGCCGCCAGTCCTCTGAACTGCAATGTGGTGTCTTGAGACCACGGAACGCACCTTCCCCCGTAGGTCGTTCCACCTCTTCCTGATGTCATCCTGTGTTATTGGGTGCTGTCCCACTGCGTTGACCCTGTCCACGATTCTTCACCATAGCTCCATCTTCCTAGCTATGGTGGTGTGCTGCACCTGTGATCCGAATAGCTGTGGCACTACCCGGATGATTTCCTCCACCATGACCCTGAGCTCCTCCTCAGAGAACCTGGGGTGTCTTTGCGGTGCCATGGGGTGGTGTGGGTGATGTGTGGGGTGATGTGTGTTGTGATGTGTGGGGTGATATTTAGAGGTGTGTTGTGTGAGGTGCTTGGATGTTGTGTGAGTGATGGTGTAGGGTGCCTGTGGATGCTATTGCTCTTTCTGGTGGTGTCTCTCTCTGGCCTTCTGTCGCAATTGTTGACATAAGGGTTTGTGGGTGATGTGGGTGTGTGTTTAATATTGTTTTGAGTGTGTGGGAGTGGTGTGTGTATGTGTATCAGGTGTGTGTATTTCGATTTGTCCCATGTGGATGTGTTTTGTAAATGTGTGTGTATTTTGAGCACGGCGGTACCGCCAATGGAATACTGCGGTTGAAAGACCTCTGTGTGGATTTGTGGGTCGTGATAGTGTGGCCGTATTCCTGTTGGCGTGACGGTGGAGGTTTTGTTATCGCCAGTTTATCACTGACCTTTGGTGTGGCGGACTTGTGTTGGTGTCTGGATTTTGGCAGATTCCGAGATGTGGGTCATAATGACGGTGGCGGAATTCCGTGGCTGCGGCGGTGTGTTGGCAGTCTTCTGCACGGCGGTAAGAGTCTTTTACCGCCAATGTTGTAATGACCCCCTTAGTCTATTTTTGGGAGATTTTCTTCAGCGGAATGAACCTGCTGAGGCCGAGTTGTGGTTGAGGCACGCTGGCTAGAGTTGCAGCGGCAGGTCGGTCTCTTAATGGAGCTTTTTCCCAAAAATTATCCAAACTTCTGGATCTTGTTCCAGAAAGTATTTTAATAGGATAGGATATCACAGGTCACACCAAGGTTACAGAAGCTATGAGTTACTCTGCGAGGGTGCCGACTAAAACTCCCAGAATGCACCTGGCGCAAACTACAAATCTTCCACTGGACAGTGGTCAGCTGGTCAGTTTCTTCAAGAGTTGATGCAGGGGACTCTGGTTATCAATTTTCATCTTTAGCAAACAGGCAGTCCCTTCTTGAACCAGTTGAAGCCAGACAAAGTCCTTCTTGTTGTGAAACCCAAGTGTGCAGCTGGTGCAGTGTTTCAGAGTGCAGTGTCCAGGTGCAGGTCAGGGGATCAGCAGGGCAGTCCTTCTTCTTCTGATGTTCTTCCTTGGGGGGATCTGAGGTGTGGGTGCAGCTCTGCCATATTTATCCTTTCTCCTGGGTGGAAAACAGGAGGGTCCTGGTTCTCCAATCAGATGCACGGTCCTTCCCCCTGTGATGACCACTTCCTGGGAAGTGTGGCAAAAATCAGTCCCAGGGAGCAACATTCTTCAAAAATCCATAGTGGCTTAAACTGATTTACGGAGGTTACATATGGCTGAGCCTACCCGCTAGTATGGCAAAAAATCCTAAACACACCCCTCTCCTGCCCTCTCTTAATCTAATCAAGAGGTGACCTCATTGTCTGGGGTTGCAGAATGTGAGGGAGGTGCTGGGTTGTTCCAAATATCCTTCCCTTCCTTTGAAGACCAGTTTGGCAGCCCTCCCCACTTCCTGCTTCCCCATCTGCTGAGGTAGTTCTCCTCCCCCAGGCACATCCCTTTGTGTTCAGCCCAGGCCACTTCACACCTCATCAAGGCCGTCTGGCCAGGCTGCCAGGGAGTGGCCAATCAGAGAAGGACACTAAAGAGCTGAAGTTGACAACGTTTCAGGTAGAATTTAAAACCCTTTACCTGAACTAGTTATATTAAATCCAACAATTGTAATTTGTGGGATTTTTATAACAATTACTTTGATACCAAACTTGAGGTATTTGACACTTAGAGGGACTTTGGTAATTAAAAAAATGTCTCCCCATTTTAGCCTATGAAAGCCATTCACTACAGTGAGGGAAAAACTAATTTTGCTATTTTACCTTACCAGGTCTTATAAAACAGTGTTTATCCGGTTCCTGATTATATTTACATGGCACCCAACCCTAGGGGCACATAGGGCACACCTTAGGGGTGACTTATATGTAGAAAAAGGTAGTTTAAGACTTTGGAAGTACTTTTAATTCCAAAGTCGAATTTGCATATAATCTTAGTTTAAAAGCAGCCATCAAGGCAGGCCTGCCCTTAAAATGTCACTGGGCACCTCAGCAGTGCACCTATGGGTGCATGACCTATGCTGGGATCCCTAAACCTACATGCCCTACCATATACTAGGGACTTTTAGGTAGGTTGATACTGTCAACTTTAATTAGCCTAATTTGCATATCCCCTTTACACAGAGCACTGGCCCTGAGACTGGTAAGCAGTACTCATTGCACAGGCAAGATTCAGTAACCACCAGTATCTGTCCAAAACTTTTGGGGGTGACCAGGGCAAAAATGGGGACTTTCCTACAAGGTTGACATCTGGAAACCATGTGCATGTCTTCTCCATTGTATGGTGGATGCTGGTGCCTCACAGCAGGCTGTGATGCAAGGGTGTTCATGGTACATGTGACATGACATACATGGCAAACTCTGGGCTGCTGTAACATGCTACTTTCCCTTGGTAAGTGGGGAATGAGCATTGTCATGGGTGATGTGGCATCAGTGTAGTCAACATTCCAGTTTCCTACATGTCTGCATGTGCTCCATTCCCACTAGAATACAAGACTGTGCATTAGATGTAGGCATGTGCTAGCCATGAAGATAGGATGATGTCTAGAATCCCTAACATATATGTCCCTGGGGTCCTGTTTCCGTAGAGGTACATCTGCAATGGTTGTCCATTTACTGTGATGCCCCAGATAGGACTGTGTAATCATCATATGTTGTCAGACAGATACATTAGTGTCTCATAGTATGTCATTAGTCATTTGTAACTGCAGTAGCCATGAAGGACATGACAGGTAGGGCCAGTGTGTGGATCCACTTCATGACCATTTGATTCCTTGATGTGGAATGTTAGTTGTAGGTGCACAGCACATGTGTGTTGACTGGAAATTGTGCACTGACTTATGGGATGCATCATGGATTGACTTGTAGTTAAGTTTGCATCACATGTGTTTGGGCTCAAGGATTCATCCACAGACAGATGCCATACTTGCTATGTCTGATATGTGGATTGTGATGTAACTTCTCAGTGTACAACAATTTGGTGTCCTTTGGCTAGTGGTTGCAAGGTTTGTGTCCCTCCTTTCTGCTGGGTACAGTTGTCTACTACAAGCACACTCAGAGGTAAACATAGATATGTGCATGAGACATTGGTGGGGGCAATCCTGAGCCTTACAGGACCATTCTTATGTGTGTTCAGGAGACATCTCCCCATGATGTTTAGGACCTGACTTCTTTGTTGTTCCTTGCACAAGCACATGTGGGGCACATCTGAGTGGCCTTGCTACTACCTCCTGGACTCATTTTGGGCAGGTGTCAGTTATAGGTCTGTACATTGTGGTGGCCTGTCCATACTGACAGGGATCTGTCCAGGCCTCCTAATACAGATATGGCATGTTTGCACCAGTGTTGTCTGCAATTCCTTAGCAACATCTGTTATTGTTAATAGATTGCATCAATGCAAGTTGCAGGTGTTCATAGCCGTGTGTCTTTGTAATTGGCAGGGTACTTTACGATGAGATCCAATTGTTGGCTACTGCTTCACTGGGGTGTGTTGTATGTGGCACAGGTGTGGGGTGGAGTTGTCACCTAGTTGTGGTATGATTAGTGTGGTAGCTAGACTTCATCCATGGTATTCTAGTTATCTGAGACCACGTATTGCTCTTATGATACCTTTGTTATTCCAGATGGCATGCTTGGTTTTGTATTGGCACATGATGGTGCCACTTTGCTGGCACTTCATGTGGGGGCCACGTGCCATGATGGTATGTTGTGTATCTCAGAGTTGGGATTGAATTGTTTTCATGTCCGTGTCATTAACCTCACTTTCTTTTGGCAGCATCAGCACCAGCAGGCAAAGGAGAAGGGGCCTTGCCGAGTGGGGAAGCATCTGGCCACAAGACCTCAGGTCACGACTCCACTGACACAGAGGGACCCAGTGGCCCAGAGGGCAAGGGGAGTGCTGCAGGGGGGAAAGAGCATTCTTCATCATCATCAGATTCCTCCTCCAGTGGCCACTTCCTAGTGGTGGTGGACCCATCTGGGACCACCCCAGTACCATCTTTGTCTGCCATCCCCTGTTCTATCACCGCCCTCCCTGTTGCTCCCTCCCAGTTGGCCATACCTACCTCACCCAAGAGGTTGGGCGTCTCCTTTGCAGTAGGCACCTCTGCCCCAGCCCCTGTTACCCCTGCTGCCCTCAGCCAGGAAGCTTTTGCTCTCCTGAGGTCAACTTCTGTGGGTCAGTCTTCCATTGTGAATGTCATCCGGGGATTGGAAACCCAAATCCAACAGAACAATGCTTTCCTGCAATGGCTTGCCTACAGAGATCTTTTCAGGCGCTGGCCTCCACTCTGATGGCTCCCCTTGTCTTCCCTCCCCCTCCACCTTCCTCTTCCCAGTCCAAATGCCCCATTCCCCAACCCACCCACAGCACACAGAAAGACTTGCATGCATCCACCTCAACAGACAAGGGTAATGCACACAAACGCAAGCACCAGAAGACACACCGGCACGCACCCAGACAACATCCACCCGCAGACACAGAAACAGTCATGACTTGCCCTGATACATCCCCACTCCAGCATCACACACACATCTGGTACACCTACAGACACCACCACAACAGTCACTGATACAGCCACCACACCCATCCTACCCGCAGGCACCACCCCAGCAGACACCAGACATCCATCCCAGTCACCTTACCCACAGACACCATAACCACAGACACACTTGCGTGCAGCACATCCACCATACCTGCAGTCACCACCCCAAAAGACACCCACACACCCACCATGGCATCCCCCTGCACCACCACCCTCCTCAGCCCCAAACACATAAACACTCTGACTCACCCACCCAAAAAACACCCACCACACATAAGCACACCTCCCAAAAACACACACCCAAGGAATCCACACCTACACATCAGATAACCACTCCCTCAACCTCAAAATCCCAACCTCAGTCTTATGACCATCCCTGCATGTCTAAAAACGTTTTCCTCTTTGAGCCTGACCTTACCCCTGTTCACCCACTATTCCACCCCCAAGAGTATTGTTCTCTCCCGAAGCCCACCCCCTTCACCTCCAAGGCCTCCCCTGCCCCCCTGCAAGCACCCATCCCCCTCTCCCCACCAAGAAGAAGCCCCAGAAGGCTCCCCCCTCCTAAGCCTATTTTCAAACCCCCCCTCCTAAGCCCAAACCCAAATGCCCCCCCAGAAAAATTCCCAGAGGGGCTTGCCTGCCCACCTGTGGAGGTTACACAGCAGTCAGGGGTTGAGTAGGGGCCTAAGAATATGCCTTTTGGCCTAAAACTGTTTTTAGACTGGGCTGTGGCCTTGGTCTTTTGGTGCTAAGCCTCATTTTTTAATAAAGCCAACCTGTTGATGGTTTATTGGATACACCTTTTGTTAGAGGACGGTTCTGGCCGTCAGGTCTGCCCTGATTTTTCACTTTTTGACCACCTGGTTTTTGACTGCTTACTGTGAGGAAGCCTCCTATGAGGTGACTCACGCACAGTAAAGACATGGTGAAATGGACTGCGCATGTTTACCGCCGGTGCCGCCGTGCTAAGGAAAGGCTGCTGTGGCGCAGCAAGGGCAGGAGGCCCCGGGCAGGTTACATGTGATCATGTGTGCGCATGGATGTGCACCCATGTGAGGGCTGTGGGAGGAGGATTCCTGGTGTGTGCAGGCCAAGTACTGTGCAGGAGGAACTATGCAGAGTGGGTGGTGACCTGGAGTAGGTCTCATGAGAGGGGTGTATACATGTGAGGGAGAGTCAGGGTGCTTACTGTCTTTTCACTGTAGGGACACTCAGTTCAATGCCAATGTCAGTGTGCTTAAGGTATTTGCCTTGTGGGGATACTCCATTAAATGTCAATGGGAAAAGGAGGGCCTAGGGTGCAACTCCAGTTCTCTGGGGTCCACCGAGACCAGAGTCACACCAAAGTACACTGTAACCTGTAAGAAAAGAATGATGCAGTAGGTTACAAGAGCATAGTTGTACAACTTATGGGTCATCCATTGATGTCATCTTTCTCTGACTCAGCTCAGGATTAGGGCCAATTACTGCTCTGACCAGTTGCTTGAGCAGGGCCTTGCATCAATCAGCCAGCTGTCATTCTGTGCCAAGAGCAGGCTGGAGAGGCCCTGTGAGCAATGTCAGGGAGGAGGGCCTGAGACTTTCAGAGCACATGTGGCAACTAACTCCTGGAGGATGCCATTTTGAGCTATCCCAGAAGACTGTGCAAGAAGGAGGGGACAGGGCAAGGCAGTGATGTGGCACATCTGGATAGGCCAGAGGTGCAGGCCTGCCATACACTTCGGCCCCCACTTAAAAGGTCCTGCACAGGGGAGAGCTCTCTCTCTCTTTGCTGTGCTTCACTGCTGGACACTGGGACTGCAGACGTGCGTCATGGACAACTGGAAGGAAGAACCTCCTGACTGCCCTTGGGACAGGGACTCTGCCCCTGAAGGATTCCAGGCCAGTTAGGCGAATGTCAGGGCCAGGCTAGCTGGCCGCCTTGTCCCCCCAGAGGACTAGTTGGGGAAGGACTGGGTTAGCGCAAGGAGAGCGCGCTGCCCAGAAGGAAAAGAGGGAACCCAGAGGAAAGGTTGGCGCAGGGAGTCAGTGGGACTGTCTCCCCGAGGATCTGGGACCCTTCCAGGCCAGGAGGCCTAAGGAGGTGCTCCTGGTGGCAAGGGCTTGTCACCAGGAGCGGAACGACGCAAGAATGATGAAAATCAGCCCTTGGGGGCCCGAGAGATCACAGGAAAAAGGATGGCGACCTTTGGGAAAGCAGCTACGAAGCACGTGGCGCTCGGCAGCTGCTTGAGACTGTGCCTCCAGGGTGGGCCAGGGCCTGGGGGCTGCCCCAGGAGGAAGAGGAGCAAAGGGGAGTGCCGTCGCACTCCTCCTCTCAGCAGAGGAAGGGGCCCGGACCCCAACCCGGGGCCCCGTGAAGCCTGGTTAATTTTTTCATCCAATGGGGGGGCGCCGTCATGCACCCCCTGCCGCTGTGTGAAGGGACCCCGGACCCCATCCCGAGGCCCCCTGCGGTGAAACCCCGCCGGGGAGCGCCGTCGCGCTCCCCGCGAATATGTGAGGCGATTGGGGGGCGCCGTCGTGCACCTCCAGCAGAAGGGAAGTCGGTGGCGCTGTCGCGCCCCCCGTGAAGAATGCCCGGAGGCGCCCTGGACCCCACCTTGGGGCCCCGTGAAGAGGCAGGAGTGGGTGGGCACTGTTGCGCACCCCCAGCCGAAGAGGAAGCCGGGGAGCACCGTCGCGCTCCCTTTGAAGAAGGCCAGAAGGGGCCCCAGGCAGAGGAGCCTGTGGGGGCAGCCAGGGGTGGGATCCCTGCCCCCCCCATCAAGGGATTCCTTGTTTGGTGCGGGGGTGTCCGGGTGGGACCGGCACCCCCAGAAGAAATAGCACGGAGCGAGGCACAGCGGCTCTCCTCAGCTCAGCGGGAGAGCCGCTCATCATGTATGCGGCTGCTCCAGCATGCTTTGCGGGGCATGGGCCACAATTTGAGCCCCCAAAATGGCTGTGGTGGTCCCAGGGAGATGGGGCCACCACCAAGGGAATACCCAGAGACAGGGGGAGCTGCAGGAGCAGCGCAGCCTCCCCTCAACATCGTTTGGTGTCCCCACCCTAGATAGGGTGGGACACATGAAAGATAACCCCTCAAGGGTTCAAACTGGTGTTTGAAGCACAAGCTTCAGTGAACTTTTGTTTTTTCTTGTGGAAGGGTGCCTACTGTAGGTTTAGCCAGGTATTGCTCTATGTATTGAACTGTTATTTTATGGTCAATTAGGAGTAATCTAAAAGTAATCCTATTGGTTATAGTGCTAGAATTTGGTCCCATATGTTCCCTTATTAAGCTAATTTGAATAATGACACTGACAGCCATCTCTAGGCAAAAAGGAAGTATTTAATTACAAATGTAGGTTTCTTAATTTCACTGTACTGTCAAAATGTTGAATACTGTAAAATGTTCAAATGTCAAAAGGGGGAGACTGGGATTGTCCTGTGTATTTTTGGATTATACTCTCCCTTGAGGAGACCTGAGAGATTACATAATGTTTGCCCAGAGTGATTCCATCACTTTGTATATATTTCTAGATTGTTGCATAGTATTGAGTAGTGTGTGTGTGAATAATACCTTTATCAAAAGAAAAAGCACAGACTGGACAATCATTTATTGAGATTCATGCTTGTGTGCTCGTGAATGGGGATTACTAGCCCACACCACCTCCCTTGAGTAAGCCTTGTACTGCTCTGCAACGCTACCCTATGAGAGTCAAGGGCTACAATGGGGTGTTTGGTTCCCAGTGGCAGTCGTGTGCGGACTCGTTACTGGTGCAGGCCACACAACTAATGACCCACCTTCCAACACCTTTGTCCTACATTTCCTTCCCTAGCTTTCTGTTGTTCCTAAGTAACATCGGTTGTTTACCTGTAGTTGTGTGTGTTTGGTTTGATTGCTGCTTCAGTCGTGTTTTTTGCAGTATGTGAGTTTGTGTGCAGTGCTGTTGTCCCCCAAGGGCTGAGTGTGTGTTGTGTGATGGGTATGTGTGTGTAGCTGCAATGTTGGTGTTGTGGCATTGTGTTATATTTGTTGTGGTATGTGTTTCTTTTTGTATTGTGTGATGTGAGCATGTATGGTCGAGGACTTGTCCCTATGATATGGCTGTTGTCTACATGTAATGTGTGTGTTCTTG
This sequence comes from Pleurodeles waltl, assembly GCF_031143425.1. Taxonomy (NCBI): domain Eukaryota; kingdom Metazoa; phylum Chordata; class Amphibia; order Caudata; family Salamandridae; genus Pleurodeles; species Pleurodeles waltl. The sequence goes on along the minus strand of NC_090440.1, from coordinate 1,536,413,383 downwards.
AGTTTTGTCAGTGCAGACATTGTGTGTGTTGTGCTAGTTTCCTTAGCAGTTGGTGTGCATGTGTCCATTTAGATGTTTATCCCTTGCAGCTGGTTGGTGCAGGGGTATGTCGCATGGAGTGTGAGATGTGTGTGCTTTGCTGTCTTGCCCTTCCCCATTGTGTGACTGTGCATGACAATTGGTATTGCTTGTCCCTGAGATCAAATATGGGCCAATTCCTGTGCGCCTATTATCTGTGGCCCTGTTCAACATGATATGTGTCGCAGAGCAGCCTCCTTCCATGTCTGGTCCTGATGCTCCTATTCCAGTTGTGCAGGTATTCTTGTGGTGGTACTCTTTGGGTCAGCTATTTGTCTCTGAGTGTATTGTGCATGGCAGTGTGCTTCCGTTGTGCTATGTGTGTGTGATGTGCGTGTCAATAGCAGGGTTGTTTGATGGTGATGTTGTGTGTGTGCCACTGCACATGTATGAATATGTGTGTTGTATGTGTGGCCAGTCGTTGATCAGTGTTGGGTGAGAATGTGTGGAATGTATTTGTATATGTGCAGTAGTTGTGTTATTATTGCAGTGTGTGAATGTTGTGTGACCGCCTGTGTATGACTATAGAATTTCTGCCGATGGCTCTGTGGAGGACATTGTCTTCAATTTAGCTGAAACCAGAGCTGCCATCAATTCTTTGAGATCTGCCAAGGCAACCGGTCCAGATCAGATACCGGTGGATTTGTTTAAATCTGAACCCGTCATCTGGGCTTGGTAAATAAACACATTATCGAATGCCATGGCAGCAGGTGGTCCTATCCCGGATATGTGATTCGGGGCGGAAATAATTCCTATGTATAAAAAAGGTGACATGGGTTCACCTGTTAATTACAGACCAATCAGTCTTATTGACAATTTGCAAAAAAGTTTTGCTAAGCAAGTCTTATACAGGCATATAGAATGGGTTCAAGACAACCAGTTTTTATCCCCTCTTCAAGCCGGTTTTCGCCCAAAAACCAGTGCCATGGATCAGGTCTTTAGGCTACTCCTGCTATTCTGGAAATATGTTACTTTAGCAAAACAGAAATTGTATGTTGCTTTTGCAGATTTAAGATCTGCCTTTGACCTAGTCCCTAGAGGGGAGTTATGGGAAGTCCTGCATAAAACAGGTGCCCCCGAGAATTTAGTTAATCTAGTCCATAGGATGCACGAGAATACCTATGCACGAGTGAGATGGGGCCATCAGGGTGAACTCACTGATTGAATAGACATTAGGTGGGTACATCAGGGCTGCGTCCTCGCCCCTACTCTTTTCTCCATGTTTATTAATGAAGTGGTGCAAGTTCTATCTGATAGCCAAAACGATGCCCCTTATTTGAATGGTCAAAAAATTCTGATTTTATTATTTGCTGACAATTTTCTTTTGATCTCCAAAACCCCTATGGGCCTTCAAGTCTTAGTGAATAGGTTTAGTGCTTTTTGTGCAGACCATGGACTAGAGCTTAATTCTAGTAAAACAAAATTCATGATTTTTATTAAAGGCCCCACCAGAGGATGCACTATTTCACTTAATGAGGCTCCTTTAAGCAAGGTATGCTCTATTGATTACCAGGGGATATGAATTAACAATAATATGCAATGGGAGGCCCAGATTGATAAGAGCAGTACACTTTTACAGCATAGATCTGGGGCTATTCTACGTTTGTATAATTCTACTAGTGTGAAAACAGTTTCTCCAGCCATTAACTTTTTTTTAGCAAAGGCTCAGGGAGCGGCGTCTTATGGTGCCGAGATTTGGGGATTCTCTAATGTCAGCAAACAATCTTTAGGGGAAAATAACTTTACAAGATCTCTCCTGCATGTCCTCGTAACACCCAATTGATTCCAGTGTTCCTGGATCTCGGGTTTTCCCGCATTTCAGATGTAATAGCTTTAAGACCATTACTTTTTTGGGTACGCATTTGGACTACCCCTCAACTAGTTGAATATAAGGAATCTTTACAAGACATCTTAGATAGACCAAATGCGCTTTCTATTCCCTTGCTTAAGCATGTCTCGGGATGGTTTCACACCTTGGGACTTGGAGATTTCTGGAGACAACCTCATCATTTAAGGAGGGCCCAGAAGCAACACCTCAAGTCAGTCCATTGGTCTTATGTTATGAATAAGCAATTGTTATGCACGTCGTATGGTCGATTGACAACAGAATTTCTGGACTTCAAATGGTATCCTAAATTTGAACCCTTTCTGGATTTAATTCCTGACCTACTAAGCAAAAGCCTGTATGCCCGTTTCAGGTATGGGTGCTTACCATTGAAATCACTAAATAGCACCTGGCGACCTGCCCCGATCACAGATTTATGCCCTAGTTGTAATTGCACCCTGGAAACTACAGTACATTTCATGTTTATTTGCCCAGCTTATGGGATTGCTCGGAGGAAGTGGATTCACCCAGCCTGTAGGAATATGGGTTTGAGACACTGTGAAGTTGACGAGAGACACTTCTCCCTTTTAATCTGTGCGGTCAGCAAGTTCCTTGTGGCCGCATGGTATATACGTACTCGTTTAAAAAAAAATCAAAAAGACTTGCCCTTAAATGATCATTGTTCTTAACTTATTATTTATTAACTATTTACCTAAGATTATGACCGTTATGACCTTTCTCTGGCTGATGTGGGAAACGTTATATGAGATACTGAAAGTGTAAATAGGAAGCTGGTGCAAGACAGTTCCCTTTTCCCCAACAGGTGGTCAGTATATTTGTATTATTGTTGATTTTATTTTCCTTTTAGCTCTGTATTCATCATGTGTATTTTACTATTTTATTTATTGTGATTGTATTTTGCTTTGATGGTTAAATATGACAGAATAAAGCTTGTGTGATGATGATGACTGTCTGTGTCCCTGAGCCTGTGCTGTGTAGCCATGCGTAGATGTGTAATATTGGTGTGCAGTGGGTGTGTGCTGGCTGAAGTGTGCATGTTCTGACACCGTGGGTGTCCGTGTTGCAGTATGCAAGTGTGTGTGTTGAATGTTAGGTGTAGCTGTTACCCGTGTCGTCCCAAGCCCCCCATTATGTGTTTGCTAGCAGAATTTTTTTTTTTGTAATATCAATAATACAGTTAGGTGTTTGTACTTACGGTTGGTGTCATCCACATCAGCATTGAATCCGTTGTCTTTCAGCAAGCAGGAGCAGAGGCATGACGTTGAGGAATGACTCCATGGCGGCTCCGGACGTATATGTATGTCTGCAGGTGAGTGTCTCCCTTTATACTGTCCGTTTCCGCCTTCTGCAACATGGTGGCTAGAGAGCCAAGGTCACATTGGCGGTGTGCAACCTCCTAATAGGTCCGGCAGAAACATGGTCTCAGCCAGGGGCGTAGGAGACTCTACATTTCTGGGGGGGGGGACCAGGGACAACCTTGAAGTGGGCCTCCTGCAAAAAGTTTGTACCCAAAAGGGTTACAGCGTGAGGGTGGCGTGAGGCTGGGGGGAGTGTTTAATATGGGGGGGGTGCCCTCCCATATGGAGGGACCTACCTCAGGGCTACTTAGTCAGAGAGGTGGATCCAGGCCGGGGACTTATCGAGCCAGTCACGATTTCATCCGCAGTCACTGAAGTGGATGCACAGCAACTGAATTTAGATAATATTGGGAAATCAGATTTATTAGCACCTCTGTTAAGGCTAGACATCTACATGTGTAAATTAAGCTGTAAATATGAAGGAATTACTGTGTATTAATGTTTTAAGCGATGCTTGTCTTAATTTGCTGTTTTACAAATATGATACGGCTAGAGGTTTACGACCCCTAACCCAAAATGTGTGTTTTATTGACTAAAAAGTTGTAATGGGACATGTGGGAGGCAAGATTCTAGGTTGGGTGGGAGGCTTCAGCAGTACTTGGCCATATTAAGATAGCAAGGGTTGAGAGGTTAGTGACAGGCCTGGCCAGCCAGACTAACGGCCTCACTTAAAAAAGATTGTGTCAAGACGCACCCTGTGTCATGGGTGAAGCGATTTGTTGTGCTAGAGTCTGTGTGACCCTTTTGGTGTTTATCAGACCCCGTTCTGTCTGTGAGGAATGGAACTTCTGGAAGGTCTAAGGTAGTGTACAAGGCACAGTGCCGCTGACTGTAAGGTCCTTTGCTGAATGCCAGGTAGTGTCAGGCTGGCTTGCACCACCTGCCTGTGAAACCCTCTATGTCCTGTGCTGCCTGCCAAGTAATGCGCATGTTCCCTGTTAATTGCTGCTTGGCAGGCATTACCTGGCAGATGCGGTTCCACTGGTTGGGCCCTTCCCTCTTGTCAGGTGGTGGCAGGCTGTGTGCTGGCGCCTGGCTATGAGGTTCTCAAAAGGCTGCCCTGCTTGCCCGGCCCAGCGCTTCCAGTCGAGTCTTGTGTGGCCTGCAATTCCCTGTCTTCTGGGCCCTTTGCTGCCTGCTAGGCAGCAATAGGCTCTGTGCTGCTGTCTACATGTGAAGGCCTAAGAGGCCTGTATTTCCTGCTGGGTGCAGTGCTTCCTGTCGATTCCTGTGCTGCCTGCCATGTTGGGAGCTTTCTTTCTAGTCAGGCAGTGTCAGTCTCTGGACCCCCACCTGCATTGAAGTCTAGTAAGGCCTATGATTTCTGCTAGGTCCTTGTCTGATGGTCAAGTGGCAGTCTCTGTGCTGCTGCCTTCCTGTGATCTGCTGTGCTTTCTGACAGGGCCGGTCTTAGTACTGGTGACGCCCTGTGTGATATTGTTTGTTGGCGCCCCTAATGACCGCCTCTGACACAGATTACCTCATTACCATCCTCTCTCTCAGATGCATTTCATTAGTTTTATAGCACCACTCATACTGGGAAACATCACTTACAACGCAATCAATGCAATGCAATGCATTGACCATGCTGACATTACCACACATATGGGTCTAGCTTGCATGCCTTTACCACAAGTCTTTACCACGCTTATGCCGCCCGGACAGCATCGATAGCGGTCTAGCTGTCCGGGTGGAACACGGAGGAGCATAGGAGGGCTGGGCTTGGGCCAGGTTTAGGGTGGGAGGTTGGGGTAATTTTTAGGACAGGATAGGGTCAGGTAGTTTTTAGGACAGGGTACGGTAGGTTTTAGGGTCCAGGATGAGGGTGTGGCGGTCAGGGTAGTTTTTAGGACAGTGCAGGGAAGGTTTTAGTGTTCAGGGCGGGGGGTTGAGTAGCTTTTAGGACAGTGTAGGGTAGGTTTTAGGGTACAAGGTGGGGGTCATGTAGTATTTAAGACAGAGTGGGGTAGATTTTAGGGTTCAGGGTGGGGGCAGGGGCATCAAGGTAGTTTTTATGGCAGTTTAGGGTAGGTTTAAGGGTTCAGGATGGGGGCGGGGTAGTTTTTAGGACAGGGCAGGGTTATTTTTAGGGCTCAGGATGGGGGAGTTTAGGGCTTAGGGCAGGGACAGTTTTAAGTACTTGGGCGGGGTGGATTATGGTATCAGATGTAAGGGGGCAGGGCGGGGAGAATTTACCACCATGTTCCTTTACCAAACATGCTTTTACAACAAAATTTGTTGTGAAGGCATGTGTGGTAAAGACACGGTCATTGTTGAGACGCCGTTGTTAAGGCATGCATGATATACGCATGTGTTGTTCCAAAATACATCCCTCATACCAGTCTAGGGTGTCACAGTACTTTACATCACACAGACATCACACAGAAACAATCATCATGTGTGTGTAAATCAGTGTATAGGAAATGTTACATAAGACAAAGGACTACAAGGTGTAGGAGTCACAGGTCATCTATACTGGTAGCAGGTATAGTTTTAGTGCTTTGTCTGGAGCAGCGCAAACTCATACTTTAGACCATAACACCATGGTTGGGGGCTCTCTTCAATAATAAGAATTGATTTCCGCTTGAATTAACCTGTTTCGCAACATTAAGTTAAAGAAAAAGTGGGGGGAAATCATAACGCTCTAACCCATACCTTGAAGTTTGCATGCAGCTCTTTGATGAGTTAATTGCTCACTGTTCTATATTCGATTTTAATTTATAAACTGCAGGGGACAAAAAAAGGAGCTATCTGATGTAGGAAGCTGGCCTGTTGCGTGGTGAGTACCTATAGTATTATCACCTTATACCAGGTCCAGGTATCCCCTTATTAGTGAAGTTTAGGCAGTGTCTAGAAGACAGACTCTCTAGAGGTAACTGTAGATGAGCCGCCAAGACTTATCTAGAAGACATGAAAGCTCATGCAATGCCACTGTAGTCACACTGCACTTACACACATGAAAGAAACACTCAGTGTTACAAAAATAAAGGTTTCTTATTACAGTAACACAAACAATAAAACACTACATAGGCAATACTCCAATAGGATGTAAGTAACACACTATTATATGTACAGTAGCAATCAGAAATTGGCATAAAAAGCAATAGAAAACAGTGAAAAGCAATAGGCAATACTGAAGGCCTAGAGAGGACCAAACTGTATACTAAAAAAGTGGAATGTGAAAGTCGGGTCCCCACCCAAGGAACTGGAATCGGTAGAGGGGAGCTGGAGGAACTAGGAAATCCCAAAGGTAAGCGACCCCAGCAACCAGGAGAAAAGAGGTAAGTTACTGTTTTTTCCCCAACCCCACCAAAAGGACTTCAGTGAACGATATTGCAAGGCACAGAAAAGACTGCAAGAAACCAGAGGTGGATCCTGGAAGAGGATTACCTAGAAAAGAAGGGGACCAAGTCCAGTTTACGTTAGAGTGTCCAATCGTGGCAGGAGCCACTACCCACCCATCTGTGGATGCAGGAGTTGGTCGACGGGGAGATGAAAACGTCAGCAATGCAGCACTGGAGCAGATGAAGAGTTCCTGGTTGATGTCATCAATGTCTCATGCCAGATGAAGAATTGCAGTCAGTCTGTGGTGTGGAAAACCACCAACAAGCCTTGGCAAAGGCAAATGTCGCAGTAGGAGAAAAGTGGAGTTGCTGGAGACCAGCAAGGTCCAGAGGGACTCAACCCAGGAAGGGGAGTTTCAGTAACTCTCAGCAGTGCAGAGAGTCTGGAGAAGGAGAGGCAACCCCCACAGAAGACTTACAGGCAAGGAGCCCAGGAGTCGCAGAGAGACCCAAGCACACCACCTGAAGAGAGGTTCCACGTCACAGGAGAAGCATGTAGAGGGATGTACTTCACAGGGAAGAGTGCTGGGGCTGGGGCTACATGGAGCCTTAAGATTCCTTGGAGGAGATGCCAACAAGCCTTGGTAGCTGTGAGAGTCGCGGTGCATGGGGATACTGTCCTGCGTGGGATGGCAAGGGCCTACCTTCTCCAAAGTTGGACAGCTGGTAGAAAGGACCAAGGTGACCACTCCAGACTACTACCCCTGATGCAGGATCCATGCAGCTCAGGAGGAGAGTAGATCCACACAGCTGGTTGTCGTTGCAGTTGGTGCCTGCAGATGCAGGTAAATGACTCCTTCACTCCAAGGGAAATTTCTTCTTTCTTCTCATGCAGACTGAAGACTTGCTGCCCTCAGAGGAAGCACAGCCAGGGAAATGTTGCTGGAAGGAGCTGGAGAAACAATGTTGCAGAGTGAAGACATCGCCGCTGGAGCTGCAGATTGTAGGTTCCTGTGATGTCCAGTTGCTGTTCCAGTGGCCAGAAGTCAAAGTAAACATTGCAGAGGAGTCTAGCTGGAATCTTGCATGTCTAATCTGAGGAACCACCCAAGAGGGAAACCCTAAATAGCCCAGAAAGTGGGATTGGTCACCTAGCAGAGTGACCACCTAGGAGGGGGATGTGACGTCACCTGCCTAACCTGGCCACTCATATGCTCCCAGATGCCTCTGCCCACCTTGGATTCAAGATGACAGATTCTAGTGGGCACCTGGAGGAGCTCTGGGCACCAGCACTCGGGTGGTGATGGACAGGGGAATGGTTACGCCCTTATCCATTGTCCAGTTTTGCGCCAGAGGAAGGACTGAGGTCCCTGAAATGGTACAAACTGGTTTACGCAAAGAGGGCACCAATGTGCCCTTCAGAGCATACCAGTAGCTTGGGGAGGCTACCCCTCCCAAGCCTTGTAACATCTATTTCCAAAAGGAGAGGGTGTTGCCGCCCTCTTCCAAAGGCTTTGTTCTGCCTTCCTGTGCTTGAGGTGCTTAAGTAGCAGGAGGGCAGAAATCTGTCTGACGGGTGGCAGCACAATGGGCTGCCCCGAAAACCCAAGAAAGCTGGTAGGAGCAATCCTGGGGATCCTCTAAGGAGCCCCCAGAGTGCATGGAATCATACAATCAATACTGACAATAGTATTGGGGTATGATTCTGACATGTTCGATTCTAAACATGCCCAGGCTTGCAGTTACCATTATGTAGTTGGACGTAGGTAGTGACCTATGTCCAGTACACTTGTAAAATGGCATCCCCACACTCAAGAAGTGAAATGGAGCTGGAGTTTGTGGGGGCACCTCTGCTTATGCAGAGGTGCCCTCACACACAGGTATCTGCACCCTGCCCTCTGGGCGAGGAGGGCCTACCACTAGGGTGACTTACAGTGACCTGAAATTAAAGGGTGCATGCACCTTTTTATGCAGGCTGCAATGGCAGGCCTGCAGACACATTTTACATGGTCTCCTATGGGTGGCATAATACATGCTGCAGCCCATGGGGAACTCCTGGTCCCCCAATGCCCTGGTACCTGGGAACCATATACTAGGGATGTATAAGGGATACCAGTATGCCAAATGTTGGGTGTGTGAGGGCCAAGCAACCAAATTTAAAGGGAAAGAGAACAGTCACTGGGGTTCTGGTTAGCAGGATCCCAGTGAACACAGTCCAAACATACTGACAACAGGCAAAAAGTGGGGATAACCATACCAAAAAGAGGGTACTTTCCTACATCTGACAAAAGCAGTAATCCACCGACCTATTCACATTGTACGCAATTTGTGATCTGCATGTAGACATTCTTTGCAGCAGGCATATTAACCCTGTACGTTATGATTAGTCAAAACTTCCAATAGACAACACTTCAATCTCTCTCCAGGAAGACCATTAATCGCCGGAATTATCTTGAGATTTTTATTGTTGCCTGAAAACTGTTTGTGGCAAGGAACACCCAGCAGATGTTTTTAATGCCACAATATACTTGCAAACACAGCGCCACCATCCTAAGTCAGCACCCGGTGCAGTGGCACTCGTAGCATCGTCCTAGAGCCGGCCCTGCTGCCTTACCTGGCCCAATCTATCTCTCAGGCCATCTGGTTCTTCCTGGCCCCCATGCTGTGTTCTGGTCTCTCCGCTGTCTATCTGGCAGTGTCAGGCTCTGTTCCACCACGGCCATAGGCCATTGGCAGGAAATGAGATTTACAAACAGCCCTTGGCCTTCAGAGCGGGCTGTCACAAATGCCAGGATGGCTGAGGGAGAGACAGGAGAAAGAAATGTTGGTGGGCAGGGGTAGGATGGCCACCTTAGGGGACAATAATTAGCACTGGGGCAGGCAAGCTTGAGACAGACAAGAGTAAGAGAGAGGCGACAGAAACAGCATCCCTAATAAACATTGTGGCACAGGGTGCCACCAGTGCGCTAAAGCCTGCCCTGCTCATATCTCACAGTAACTCAACAATACTCTATTTAAAAAGGGAGATACTCGGCAAAACAGCACTGTATTTAAAAATAAAACGAAGATACTTGGTAATACTTTATTTAATTACCCAAACCTCCTTACCTTCTCAAATCTTGATGCTGTCTTCAGGGTTCGGTCTAAAGGGCGGCATGAAGGGTAGGGAAGGGTAGGGCTCAGGAGGGATGAGATGCAGACAGCAATCAACGAAGGGCCTCTCTTGCCTCCCTTTGTTCTCAGAAGTGCAGACTGTAGGCAGCTGTGGTGGGAAGAGGAGAAACAATCCCTTGTTTGCATTAGCAGCAAAACAAAGGGGCAGAGGACGAATGTCCTGGAGGCAGGTCACAGGTCAAGTGCAGGGCCAGTACAGGTAGCGCTTTCACAAGCAATGGCCCTGCGAATCACAGAGGAGAAGGGGAAATTCTTTTGTCACCTCATCCTTCCAATCCAAAATCTGGGAGGGACATATCCCCTGCACCCCCTACACTTTCTACGCCCATTGTCTCAGCTGGCTTGTTTATGCTTCCAGGGGACTGCAGCAGCCTGTGTTGTCTGACGTTGGCGGCGGTCCTCTGGCATTCTTCTATTTTCTCAACCACCAAACTCATAATATGGCGGTCTACTCCGCCAGCCCGTTGGCTGATGTCTGAAGTGGTCCTAATCTCTCTCTTGAGGTGGTGATTTATGGGCGCTATTTAGCTAATTTCGGTTAACAATAAGAACCTCTTCTCCCGAGTCACGTGATTTTCACACAATGAAGATGGAAGTGATTACTTCTTGTGAGTTAACCATAAAAAACTACCTACACTTGGATCCGGGTTTTCAGGGATATCGACTGTAGAAGGGATCCGATGACCCGGAGGAGTTTTTGGATTATGTAAGAGAGTGAGAGCGGCAATAGGACTTCCAATGTGAATCCTACATAACCAGCTGATCCGTGTTTTTTTCATGCCCAGTATTTTGGAAGAAAAGATGCTGTACATGGCTATTCCCTTTCGGGACAATGGTTGTTAAGCAATTACTTCAGCGTCTTTTTCGACTCCCTTACTGTGAAGTGAAGCAGTTTGTCAGGACATGAATAACATTGTAAGCATCATCGCATCCAAAGAAATGTGTCAGCGTGGGCGAAGTATGTATCTCTTGTGTTATTTGTAGAAAAATCTGCTTCTGCTCATCAGCAGCGTCTGCCATCTGCTCTGCTTCCTCCTCCTTCGGATGGGTGATTACTGTCTGGAGATGAGTGCCAACTACATAAAGATATCCTCGGCCGACAGCCCACGGTCTGCAAACTCTTCTGCCCCCTTTGGCAGTATTATTGCTTGCCAGTACCCTCCTGCTGGCCATAGCCATTTCTCCCTGGCATCCACTGGCGCCTCGGAGGTGTCACCCGCTATGTTCGGGTGTCTACCGCCAGCAAACCTTCTGCTAGTGCCACAACTCATAGCATTTTCCGCAGCGCTATATTTCTTCTCTCTGAAGGCTCAGCTTGACCACTGCTGAAGGGAGAGTGTGTAATGTTGTTTAATATTAAGTGCAGCCGGTGCAATGGCACTGGGACTAAGAGGTGAGAGGGGTCCTTGTCTGTCCTGCACCAGACACAGAGGCTGGCTTTGTGTTTACTATTTGGGGAGGGTGAGAGGGGAAGGGCTCAGATGGGGTAGAAGATAAGGGAGTGAAAGAAGAAGGGAAAGTTCTGAAATAAAATGAGAGGGTGAAAGGTAGAAAGAAGAAGAGGAGAGGAAATAGAGGAAATAGCAGAATGGGAAAAGACGATAAGGGTCAGAGTAAGAGAAAGGAGGTAAGGACAAACAAATGGAGCAATGGAGGAGAAAAGGAAGAGGCCAGAAAGAAAGTTGTCAGGGAGAATGGAGGAAGGAGGTATGGAAAGGTAAGAGAGAGAAGGGCAGAAAGAGGGAGCTGGGGGAAGGGGATAGGGAGGAGGACGTGGAAGGAGCTGAGAGAGGGAGGAAGACTCGTAACTAAAGGCGCAGCTTTCACTAGCAGGTGCAGTGACACGGAGGACTGGGTTGAGATTGGCCCAGTTTATTTTTATACCAACCAGCGTACCATTTTCCTTGCTTGCACAAAGGCCCATGACACCTAGACTTGCCCCCATCCACCTGGAACCCCTTTTCAGGCAAAGGTATTTATTCTAGTTGAGATGTGGAAGACTCAAGGGCCTCCCAACACTTTCCCCATCATTTTGCGTTACGCCTCTGATGGCCACCTGTCCATCATGGCACTGACAGAAAACGTGCGCAATGTGCCCCCCCCCCCCCCCCCCCCCCCGCTTCTCTGTGGCATCTGTCACTGCCAAAGCTGCTAGCAAGTTTTACTGTCCGTCTTTCTGTAGTCTTCGGTAAAGCCAAGCTCCTGCCACTGAATGCGCAGGCACTGAAAATCCGCCATATTTATTCCTGTCAACAAAAAGTTCCTGCCAAGAGCCGAGCAGGCTTTTCGTGAAAAATTAATCTCGTCTTTTGAAAGCAGGAAGACAAATACTGCTTCGTCTCTTTCTGGGCATGAAATCAGCTCACCAGTTCTCAGTGCATATAGTCTAAATTATTAATGCTCTTAAAATAAAGTGGGAAGAAAAGGTTCTTGGACAGGAGTAACTATCACGTGTGCAGCAGGTGCAGTATCTCCTCGACCCAGGGGTACGAGGAGCCCAGTGTATCTTAAATATATCTTTATTTTTCTAGCAAACCAGACAGTATCATTTTAAGGAATTTAGGGGCTTCGCAAGATCAATTTTGGGGGCCAGAACAACCTTGAATATTATAATCATTTTCTGCTAATTAAACCGATAGTGCCTGGAAATACACGTTAAGAAACTGGATCACACAAAACAGATTACATTTGTCTTTCTGAGCCCTCTAAAATATTTACAATAACCCTGGGGAAAGAGATACAGAGTCACGGTAAGAAGTAAGCAAAAAGAACAGAGAGGTCGGGACACCAAAATAGAAGTCACAGAGAAAAATCACTTTTGCAGGGGACACTTGGAAGGTGGGGCCATGGGCAATTGCACTCTTTGCTGTTGCTTTAAAACATCTCTATATGTCCGTATGACATCTCTACACCTATTTTTTCTCTGCAGTTTTAAATTACTGCCCATGTTCAATGCACCACCCGATGTTTTGGCGGTACAAACGGAAGCAAGTTCTTTGATAATACCTTGTCTCTCGCTTCCCTGATACAAGGGACCGTTTACTTTACTTATTCATCTATGAGGTCCCCAAATCATTCTAAAATAATCTTCATGTTTATTCAAGTCCTTGGGGTTTATTAACCCGGACTTGTTTGAATAAAGCACTCTTCTTCTCCATATACTCTCTATTAGTTTTGCAAAGTGCCGCAATACACTGTAATGCAACTACAGCTACACAGCACTGCCATTGGAAACCGCAGTGTATTCACCACTGCGGCTTAGGGTATTTACAATCCAAGTGATTTTAAAGTTTAGACCCCCTTTTCGATATTTTTCGTTTGATCTCGTTCTCAAAATTTGCGTTCAGCAAAAACACTATACAGGGAGTGCAGAATTATTAGGCAAATGAGTATTTTGACCACATCATCCTCTTTATGCATGTTGTCTTACTCCAAGCTGTATAGGCTCGAAAGCCTACTACCAATTAAGCATATTAGGTGATGTGCATCTCTGTAATGAGAAGGGGTGTGGTCTAATGACATCAACACCCTATATCAGGTGTGCATAATTATTAGGCAACTTCCTTTCCTTTGGCAAAATGGGTCAAAAGAAGGACTTGACAGGCTCAGAAAAGTCAAAAATAGTGAGATATCTTGCAGAGGGATGCAGCACTCTTACAATTGCAAAGCTTCTGAAGCGTGATCATCGAACAATCAAGCGTTTCATTCAAAATAGTGAACAGGGTCGCAAGAATCGTGTGGAAAAACCAAGGCGCAAATTAACTGCCCATGAACTGAGAAAAGTCAAGCGTGCAGCTGCCACGATGCCACTTGCCACCAGTTTGGCCATATTTCAGAGCTGCAACATCACTGGAGTGCCCAAAAGCACAAGGTGTGCAATACTCAGAGACATGGCCAAGGTAAGAAAGGCTGAAAGACGACCACCACTGAACAAGACACACAAGCTGAAACGTCAAGACTGGGCCAAGAAATATCTCAAGACTGATTTTCCTAAGGTTTTATGGACTGATGAAATGAGAGTGAGTCTTGATGGGCCAGATGGATGGGCCCGTGGCTGGATTGGTAAAGGGCAGAGAGCTCCAGTCCAACTCAGACGCCAGCAAGGTGGAGGTGGAGTACTGGTTTGGGCTGGTATCATCAAAGATGAGCTTGTGGGGCCTTTTCGGGTTGAGGATGGAGTCAAGCTCAACTCCCAGTCCTACTGCCAGTTCCTGGAAGACACCTTCTTCAAGCAGTGGTACAGGAAGAAGTCTGCATCCTTCAAGAAAAACATGATTTTCATGCAGGACAATGCTCCATCACACGCGTCCAAGTACTCCACAGCGTGGCTGGCAAGAAAGGGTATAAAAGAAGGAAATCTAATGACATGGCCTCCTTGTTCACCTGATCTGAACCCCATTGAGAACCTGTGGTCCATCATCAAATGTGAGATTTACAAGGAGGGAAAACAGTACACCTCTCTGAACAGTGTCTGGGAGGCTGTGGTTGCTGCTGCACGCAATGTTGATGGTGAACAGATCAAAACACTGACAGAATCCATGGATGGCAGGCTTTTGAGTGTCCTTGCAAAGAAAGGTGGCTATATTGGTCACTGATTTGTTTTTGTTTTGTTTTTGAATGTCAGAAATGTATATTTGTGAATGTTGAGCTGTTATATTGGTTTCACTGGTAATAATAAATAATTGAAATGGGTATATATTTTTTTTTGTTAAGTTGCCTAATAATTATGCACAGTAATAGTCACCTGCACACACAGATATCCCCCTAACATAGCTAAAACTAAAAACAAACTAAAAACTACTTCCAAAAATTTCAGCTTTGATATTAATGAGTTTTTTGGGTTCATTGAGAACATGGTTGTTGTTCAATAATAAAATTAATCCTCAAAAATACAACTTGCCTAATAATTCTGCACTCCCTGTAGTGAAAAGTTCTGTGTTGAGGAGGTTTCCTAAGCAGAGATGGTGAGTTTCTGTTCTCAAAGTAGAACTCAAGGCATTTCAGAATTTGGATCCTTGGCTGTCCAGCGATTTGCCTCCAGATATCTGCTGTCTGAAGGTTCGTTGGTGAATCTAGTCTGAGTTGGATAATTGTAGGTTCCTGGCTAGGGAATTAAGGGTAAACCTTTGTATCTTGCCAGTGCCTTTGTAAGCTTAATGCCAATCCATAGAACATTTTGTGTTTGGCAATCAACAGTAGAAACACAAATACCTTTCTGTTGCTGGAAATGGCAAAAAATGTCCTCCGGGATCCCATATTTGGAGATAAAAGGGAGCAGTGGAAAGGGGCAGAGTCACATGGGGCATGTAATGAGGAGAGAACTCAGACAGTCAACTTGTACATTTATGATCTAAAAACATTGGCCCGAAAGAAACTGGCAACAAAGACTAATGTCATAGTAAGTATGTTTTGGATTTCTTAGTTGGTCACAGACTGTATTTTAAAACACCTGAAAGTGGTGAAGGCACCTGTCCCATATTTTTGTGCACCAGTTCAGGAAGTGAGGGGGTCCATCCAGATCATGGATCCAGCAGCTATTACTGATCTGGATCTATGATAGCCTCATTTAAGTGTGTTGAATTAGTCCTGGTGTGTTAGAAATGGGGTCTCTCGTTGGCAGGCAGTTTTCACTCTGTCCAAGCAGGGACCATCACTCTAGTCAGGTAAATTTAGATACACACTTGGAAAACCACTGCTCACCCCCCTTGGTAGCTTGGCACCAGCAGTCAGGCTTATCCCAAAGGCAATGTGTAAAGTATTTGTACCAACACACACAGTAATACAGTGAAAACACCACAAAATGGACACCACACCAGTTTAGCAAAATAGCCAATATTTCTCTAAATCAAACAAGACCATAACAACAAAAATCCAACACATAAAAGCAAAGGTATGAATTTTTAAAGATTACACTTCAATGTAGTGCTTAGAAACACAAGTGTTTCGATTTAGTGATATCATAGCGTCGTGATAGGAGTCGTTCCCAACAATCCAACGCTAATGGCGTCACTCATGGAGTCACACGTAGCCTGAGGTACATTACCTTGTGTAAATGAGGAAACAAGCCGGTGCACGGAATTGGGGATCGAGGTGTCGCTGGATCCAGAGCGGCGTCTGTTCCAAGGCTGCAGAGTGAAGGAGTCGGTGCGAGGTGTCGGGTCCTAGCTGCAAAGCTGTGGAGGTGAGTCAGTGTTGGTGCGAAGCGTTGGATCCACGAACATCCGGCAGGGTCGATATACAGCAGTCAAGCTGTGGTGCAGCCAAGTTGGCTGTCACAGGCGTCAGTGACACTGCACTTCGGGACTTCAGTGAGGCTGCATTGGCCTCAGGCCTGTGGGGTTGTGGCACTCCAGCATGGACCACGGCTTCAGTTGCAGGTAGCATCACGGAATCTAGCAGCGGCGTCAGTTCGAGTCGTCTGAAGTCGGTGCACTTGGTTCTTCTTGGTTTTTCACAAGCTTCTCCTTTCAAGGGCCCAGGGAATGGATTAGGCACCTCTTGGCAGCAGAGAGTCAAGGTGCTGGTAGAGGAAGTTTCTGATGGCCCTGAGACTTCAGAACAGGGGGCAAGCTCAGTCTAAGCCCTTGGAAATACCTCTCAAGCAGGAATAGACCACAAAGTCCAGTCTTTGTCCCCATTCTCAGGCAGAAGCAGTAACTGCAGGATAGCCCAACAAAACACAGTCACAGCCAGGGTCAGCACTTCTTCTTCAGCTCTTTTCCTGGCAGAGGTTCCTCTTGAATCCTTGAAGTGATCTAAATTCTAGGGTTTTGGGTTCTATACTTATACCCCTTTCTGCATTTGAAGTTGCCCAACTTCAAAGAAAAGTCTCTGTTGTTTACAAGATCATGCCTGTCCAGCCCTGGCTCCAGACACACCAGAGGGTTGGAGACTGCATTGTGTGAGGGCAGACACGGCCATTGCAGGTGTAAGTGGCCACTCCTTCCTCCACTCTAACCCAGATGGCCCATCAGGATATGCAGGCTACACCCCAGCTCCCTTCTCCCTTTGAGTCACTGCCTAGTGGAGATGTGCAAACAGCCCAACTGGCATCCTGACCCAGACAATGAATCCACAAACAGGTGGAGTCACAGAATGGTTTAAACAAGAAAATGCCCAGTTTCTAAACGTGGCAATTTCAAACTAACAATCTAAAAACTACCTTCACTAAAACATGTATTTTTAAATTGTGAGTTCAGAGAGCCCAAACTCCTATTTCTATCTGCTCTCAAAGGAAAACTGAAATTTTATGATATTTAAAGGCAGCCCCCATGCTAACCTATGAGAGAGATATGGCTTGCAACAGTGAAAACCGAATTGAGCAGTATTTTACTGTTGAGACATATAAAAAACACAGGTACATATTCCACCGTTAACATACACTGCACCCTGCCCATAGGGCTACCTAGGACCTACCTTAGGGGTGCCTTACATATATAAAAAGGTAATGGCTTTACAAGTGAGTGCACTTGTCAGGTCAAACTGGCAGTTTACAAATTGTACACACAGACACTGCAGAGGCAGGTCTGAGCCATGTTTACAGGGCTACTCATGTAGTTGGCACAACCAGTGCTGCAGTCCCACTAGTAGCCTTTGATTTACAGACCCTAGGCACCTTTAGTGCACTTTACTAGGGACTTACTAGTAAATCAAATATGACAATTTTGGAAAGGCCAGTTACACATACAATTTCACAAAGGGAGCGCTTGCACTTTAGCACTGATCAGCAGTGGAACTGTGCCCAGAGTAACAAAAACAGCCAAAACAAAGTCCAGCACACAGCAACAACCTGGGAAATAGCTGCAAAAAGTTAGGGGAGACCATGTCAACATGTGCTATTTGTCCACATCGGCCAGTCAGCCATGCAAGTACTTTGCATGCTTTGTGTGAAGAAGAGAAACTTGCAGGAGTTAAGGGAGGTGTTTTACTTCCAGTTCCAGCTGGATATAACACAAATGCCACACTTAAAGGGCCATGATCTCTCTTTTTACTCGAGCCTCATCCTGACTAGGGTATATCTAGACCCTGATATGTTAATGCCAGCAAGAAAACAGGCATTTGGGGCCTCACTTACAAGGAGCTTGCACAGCCGCTGCATCATTTGTTTATATTTTTTATCCAGAGACGGCACAATATTAACTCCATATTTACAAAGTGACACTAGAGGCCTCTAGAATCACTTTTCCACCCTGTGCATCATTTTCCATTAGCGTTGGATCCAGCTCCGTCAGATACTGACAATGATCTGCAAGGTAGGCATTCCCTCTTTAAAAATCATGCAGGATGGATATATCTGTTTTACAAGCTTTCGGAAAATGATGTTCCCTTTTCCAAAAGTCATGCAGAGTCTCCAATGCATCAAAAATGAATGCCTGGTCAGACCAGGTATAAAAATTATGCATTGGCAAAGGTACATAAGGAGAACATACCCAAATCACCCAAGCAAATTGTAGGACACTGTGGACTTACTCCTACTGCAGCTTGGAGCACCAAGCAGACTACCACAGCCATCACCATCACCAGGACCTTCACTATCACCACCACAATCACCACCACCTTCACCACAGGGGCGGCATGGGAAATGGGAGCACATATATCAACAGCATACCTCACTAATTGGACTCAGGGTGGAAGAGCTTATGACCCATTACCGTCTGAGTAAGGAGTCCATTGCACAGTTGCTATGCATCATTGCGCCAAGAGTACAGGCAACGGTCAACAGAGTTACCAACATCCCTCCACAGACAAAACTCCTGGCTGCTCTACACATGCTGTGCTCAGGCAGCCTCCAGACAACAGCAGCCAGACTGCCCGAAATGTCTCAGCCATCATTCTCCTCATTCCTACCCTCTGTCCTGGATGCCATCATCCATCTGACACCCCGCTACATCCTCTTCCTCAAAACCCAGCAACTGCAGCAGGAGATCAAACAAGGATTCTGTGCCATTGTTGGCTTCCCACATGTGCTAGGTGCCATGAACTGCATGCACGTGCAACTAGTTCCCCCTGCTGAAACTGCCCATCTCTAGAGCAACAGGAAACACACACTCTCCATCAACATCCAGGCTATTTTTGACAATAGTAGGTTGATCACTAATGTACTGGCAAAATACCCTGGCAGTGTTTAATTTTTTGATGTTGTTGCTCATGCACTGCATTTGACATAAAATGCATTGATGGAATAGGCCCCTGTAAACCTCATGACACCAGCATGATTGACACATCATGTGATCATTACTGGGAGAAGTGCATGACAGTACCATTACACCTAACATACATGGTCAGGACTTTCACCAATACAGTTATGCTAAACATTGACACTGTCTCTTTTTTATATTTCAGCTGACCAAGGATATGGGATCCAGCAGTGGGTAATGACCCCTTATGCAAACTCACAGACCGAGTCAGAAAAGGCACACAACCAGGCCCACATACAGACACGTAATGTTCTGGAATGGACCTTTGTTCTGCTCAAGGCCTGGTTCAGCTGCCTGGATGTTTCTGGGGAAGACTATTATATTCCTCTCCCCCAGTCCGCAAAATTATTGCTCTCTACACCATACTGCACAACATATGTGTTCACACAAATGTCCCCTGGGATGGAGATGAGCAACTGAAGGACCCAAGGGAGAAGGAGGAGGAGGAAGAAGAACTAGCTCTTGATGGTGACCTACAAAACACAGCTTCAGGTGCATGCAGATGCACACATTGTGCAGAACTTCTTCACATAAGTACATGTCTGTGAATGTATGATAGTGCTTCAACATGGAAATAAATGATAACATGTAACAAATGTTTTGGAGTTTATGTCACAGTTCCAGTAAAAATAAAAACAACTCACCCACATCTAGGAAACTTAAAGTAGGCCAAAACTGTCTGCAACCAAGTGTGAACACTGTCATCATTCTCAAAGTGCCAGACTCAATGCACTGATCTCTGGAAAGTGAGATGTGTAATGTTTTCATCGTCTGTCAAACAATCATGTTGAACTGAAAACACATATATCGGGTGTTAGAAATGGGGTTTCTAGTTGGCTAGGGTATGCACCTCAGCCAGGCAGAACCTATCCACTCTAGTCAGGGCTTGGGAGTTACACGTCCAAGATAACCCCTGCTCAGCCCCTTGGTAGCTTGGCACGAGCAGTCAGGCTTAACCTGGAGGCAATGTGTAAAGCGTTCGCACAACACACAACACACGTGATGCAAAATGTACCCACAAAGTAAACACAACACTGAGCTATGTAAAATTAATGTGTGTTGCACAAAACATAATTAGACCAACATTACACGTAAGTAATACCCTGCTACCTTAGCAGTTGTCAGAGGGTTACACAAGTTACTAATATGCTGCAAGAATATGCAGTTGTCACATTAGAACACGTAAGTACTCAGGATTCTGCAACATAAGCAGTAGTCAATAAATCACAGTAAGGAAAATACACTTGTCATAAAAGTATCACAAAAGCCCATATCAGAAATACTTTAAACCATATGGCAAGTCAGGACATCAGATCAGTGTAAGATGCCCACAAAAAGAACCATCAACACCTGTATGTTCTGTTACCCCAACAGCCCCCTTCAAGCCCCTAAAAGAACCATCTAGAGAGGGTCTAGCGGCGAGAATACCTGTTTTGAACTTGAGGGGCACCTTCAGTGCAATAAAAGATACCAGGAGGGCTCCCCATGGCTCCTGGGACATGACGGGGGCCCGTGGTGATGATTATTTGAGGACGGGGGCGGCACGCACACCCTCTGGCTCGTGGATCAGGCCCCTTTTGGGACCCGCGATCTTGGGGGTGGCTTCCAGCCGATATGGACCCTCCGGCAGGGAGGGGGGTTACTCGAGCGGGCACATCCCGCCTCGGAACCACCAGGGAGACCGGGCGGTGCGGGGCCTCCGATGAGGCTTTCACTGGCCCGCGATCTCCTACATAGCTCAGGGCCTAGTGAGGCGGAGTCTCCTCGCCTAGGCCGGCCTCTCCTCCTAAACTCGGCAACGGAGGGGGGGCCCCGGGAGACCTCTGATGAGACGTTCACCTCCTCTGGGGAGCAGCCGCACCCGACAAGGTGCGCGTGCTGCTCGGCTGTTCTCCTCAGCGGCCGCGGGACGATCCCGTAGAGGAAGGAGCTTGGCAGCACTCCGGGGGCGTCCTGGAGTATACCACGCCCTGGGGGTACCTTTGAAGAGCACGCCGGCTCTTATCCTCATTGTCTCGTGCCCCGGGGGCACGTCTGATGAGCAGCTTAGATGTGTTCGGGGTTCCCCGGCAGACGTGGGGACTCCGGCACGGGAATGCAAGGGAACGCTTTTAAAAGCGCGTCGTCCCGGTTCGCCTCACTACGGCTCGTAAGTGAGATGGCTCAAAGAAAGGAGCACCGCTTAGGGAATTAGGGGGCAAGTAGATACAGGGGGGCAGAATCAAAGCACTTTTAAAGGCGCTATGGCAAATCTGCAGCCCGGGCTGCGGTGGTGATCTTCTGCAGCAGGTTTCAGAAAGAACGCTTTTTCCAAGCGTTTCAGACAAGCTGTAGAGTTTGTGGCAGGGGTCAGGGGCCACAGCACCCTGCCCCTGGGAACAACAACACAAGAAGAGGTACAGGGCTGGTGGGTCCAGCTACAGGCCAGCACAAGGGGTGCAGATGGTGGCAGTTCCTCCTAGTGACCATGCAGGTCACGGGTCTGCACAACAGCAGCAGTTCAAGGTGGTTTCCTGGCGAGTCCATTCATCAGCGTTCTGTGTCCAGTTTCTAGTTCCAAGAATGTTCAAAATTTGGGGAAAATTCCCCTGTACTTATAGTCAGTTTTTACAGTGTTTCACAATGGTAGGGAGAGGAGGTTCCAGCCAGGTACAACTGGTTCTGGGAGTGCCCCCTCTCTCCTTTCAGCAGAGGCTCCAAACATCAGTGGGGGGTTAACGACCGTAATGTGTGAGGCCAGGGCACAGTCTTTACAAATGCAGGTGTGCCCCGCCTCTCCCTTCTCTCAGCCCAGGAAGGCTTTACAATATGTAGATGCACCTCTATGTCACCTCCACCCTCCCTGTGTTCAGGCTGTCTGAGAAGTATGCACAAAGCCCCAACTGTCAGTCTGCCTAGACGTTGATTGGAGACAAGTTGAAAAACACCAAAGTCATAAGCACAGATAAATGCGCACTTTCTAGAAGTGGCAATTCTGTGATAGTAATAAAAAATACACCTACACCAGTAAGCAGCATTTCTTACCACTGTCACAACCATACCAAACATGTCTATGCTACCCCTCATAAATCAGACAATACCCCTTAACCCTTAAGGCAGGGCATTTCCAATGTAATCCTATGAGAGGGCAGCACTCACAGCAGTGAGACAGCAAGTTAGGCTGTTTGTCATTACCAGGACAGGCCACGCAACATGGCACATGTCCTGCCTTCTACATACATGGCACCCTGCCCAAAGGGCTAGCTAGGGCGTACCTTAGGGGTGACTTACATGTAGTAAAAGGGGAGTTCTGGGCCTGGCAAGTAAATTTAGATGTCAGGTCCCTGTGGCAGGAAACTGCGCACACAGGCTCTTCGCTAGCAGGCTTTAGATAGGTTGGACAGGCTACTTTAGTGGGTGGCGCAAGCAGCGCTGCAGGCCCACTAGTAGCATTTAATTTACAGGCCCTGGGTATAGGGATACCACTTTACAAGGGTCTTATAGGTAAATTAAATATGCCAATTAGGTATAATCCAATCATACCAAATTTGTTAGAGAGTGCACATGCACTTTAGCACTGGTTAGCAGTGAAAAAGTGCTCAGAGTCAAAACGTCAGCCAACAAAGGTCAGAAAAAAAGGAGGCAAAAGCAAAAAGTCTGGGGAATGACCCTGTAAAAGGGCCAGGTCCAACATGACCCCCTACCAGCCCAAAGCCAGGGGAGAACAATCAATAACTTGATGGACTTCCCTGATTAGGGCGATAGAACCAGGACCCTGGCCCGCAACTGCAGGGACACGATCCAGTTCTACGCCAATCTGAACACAGCTGAATTCCTCTGTCTATGCTCCCAAGACAATCTAAGCTAACCCAGGGAGGCGTCCTAGTTGTCTGTGGCCAGAGCCAGGTCCCAGGCAAGCCCGGGGCCACTGGCCTCTGAAACCTTTCAGAGTGGGGGGCGGGAGCCCCAGGTGCATAGCATCCTGTTTCCACTCTCCTTCCCACCAGTTCAGGAGTTACCCCCTGCCACTGGTCTTCTAGCCTAGGGACTGGTCCCATAGCCTGAATAGGGCCCAGGGGAGAATCTCTCCTCCTGCCCTTCCTTCTAGGGTTCCGCCTCCTCCGAGAAGGAGATGTACCCCCAGAATCCAGAACTGCCAGGGCGCTTGTTACAGTCGTCCTGGTCAGCTCACACACCAGTTCAGAGGATCTCCCCTGTAACTGGTCTCCCAACCCAGGGTCCTTCCCCTCTGGCTGAGCTGGGGTCAGGAAAGAGCCTTTCCTCCTCCTGACCCTCCTTCTAGAGTTCCGCACTCTCCCATCAGGAGTGATGCTCCCAGAAGTAATGGTACAGAGACTGGGGACAGCCTTCTCCACCACCAGGTCAAGGGAGCTACCCTGGACCTGGTTTTGCAACCTAGGGACAGTACCCTTGCGCTGGTACCCTTTTGCTGGACATGAGTTAGGGGAGTGTCCTCCCTCAAACTCTCCCTTACAGGAACTGAATCCCTAGGGCAAGCATCTTCCAACCTAGGGACGTTACCCTTTTGCTGGACAGGAGTCAGGGAAGTGTCTTCCTGTGAATGCCCTCTTGCAGGAACTGAATCCCTAGAGAATGCATCAGTTGAGAGGCTGGTTACAGCAGTCTCTATTTTCAGATCTAGGGGGTTGCCCATGATCTGGTTTTCCAACCTAGGGACGATACCCTTTTGCTGGACAGGTGTCAGGGGAGTGTCCTCCCTAAAACCCTCAAAAGGAAGCACCGGCACCCCCCTCTGCAGGGTGGTGCTGCTGATCTCCAGAGTTGGAGCTACCCTGTTCCCAGGTGTCCCCCCTTCTCCTTCAGACTTTAGAACATCCTTTTTACAGGATTGGTCTTTGGTAACGACTACCCTCCCGCCTTGGGGTCCCTCCCGGGTAACTTCCAAGACCTGCGGAGGAGGACAGGTCCCTGTGGATCCTGCAACCCTCCACGCTCAGAACGTTGTCGGGGTTCGTTAAATTCTCGCCTCGGTGTACCGATAAGGAGCCCTCTAAGGCATACGTAAGATGATAGGTCCTTAACAATCCTACTTCCTTCCCGCTGAAAACTTTACCTGGAACAGTTAAATTCCAGCCTTGGGGCCCCCCCCAGGTGCCTTCCAAGACCTGCGTAAGAGGACAGGTCCCTCTGGATCCTGCGCCTTCCCCGCTCAGAATTTGGCCTGAATTACCCAGAACCTCCCCCACCCCTTCCAGGGGTGAACCTAAGACAGCCCTTGGTGTCTGACCAGCTCCCCTGGCACTAAGCCAGAGGTCAGCCTCCTTTGCAAGCTCCCTGGGGTCAGAGAAGTTAAAGTAAGACAAGTGTTGGCGTAGCTCTGAAAAACAGCAACGGAACATGTGTTCTCTTAGAATGAGACTAAACAGCCCTTCATAAGTGGTTGCTCTGCTACCCTCCACCCATCCTGTTAGTGCTTTGCTACAAGTCCCCATAAAATCCTCCAAAGACTGGTGAGACCGCTTCCTGCTGCCTCTGAACCTCAACCTGTAGTCTTCAGGGGTGAGACCATACTCTTCTATCAGGGCCTTTCTGATGTTGGGATACCCCTGCCTGTCACTCCCTTCTGGGGCCAGTGGGACATCCCTTTCCACCTCAGGACTATAGCTCTCTAGGACAGTTACCCAATCTGTCTCAGGAATCCTGCGCGCAACTAGAGCTTCTTCATACCCCTTAAGCCACTGACGTATGTCATCTCCCTCCTTGAACCCAGGTATCAAATCTGTGGGTAGGTAAGGATTGTGCCTAACACTAAAAATGCTGCCACCACTGGACTCCACCGGCATTACTGGTGAGTCCAGATTTGTAAGACTGCTCTCTAGAGCGAGCCTTTCTCTGGTAAAGGCCCTTTCAGCCTCTGCCATCCTCTCCTGGGCTAAGGTTTTTTCAACCTCAGCCTGTCTCTCTTCTACAGCCAGCTTAGCTAGCTGCAGCTTCAGGTACCTCTCTTCCCGCCTATCTCTGAGCTCCTCAGGTGACAGGGAATGGGAGGTGGCGCTGCTGCTACACAAGGACCCAGTAAGGGACTCCCTATCTATGGGGTCCTTTCTCTATACTGGCGCCCCTGGCCAGTCATCTTCTCCCTCAGTGTCTAACTCCTCGGGGTCACTATCCCCATGGGATGTGGACTGGGGACCCTCTTCCTCAGAGTCCTCACTACTCTTGTGGGTCTCTCTAGGGTTTCTCTCAGAACCATCTCACCTTTGGGCCTCTTTCTGTGCTATAAAGTCAGCCTCATTAAAACTGAGCGGGGCTCTCCTGAGGGCCCCTTTTTGGGCGTCACCCTTTCTAAAAGGTATACTTCTCTCCCTGCAGAATCCCTCTAACTCTTCTATCATGTAAAACGATATATAATTCATGTCAAAGGTAGGCCTCATTTTGTAAAGAGCACCACACTAGCGTAAACAACAAGAGTCCAAAGTGCGAGTATACAACACAGGAGTAAAGACAAAAATGACTAGCTTGAGAGAACAGGAGAATAAGTTAAGAAAAGAGAATTAAAACATGTAATGGTCTAAGTGCAATTTGCGGTGCAAAAATGAGTCACAAGGTATTGTGCAAGCACAAGTCCTATCCTCACCGCTGACAACCCATGTTAGAAATGGGGTTTCTGGTTGGCTAGGGTATGCACCTCAGCCAGGCAGAGCCTATCCACTCTAGTCAGGGCTTGGGAGTTACATGTCCAAGATAACCCCTGCTCACCCCCTTGGTAGCTTGGCACGAGCAGTCAGGCTTAACCTGGAGGCAATGTGTAAAGCGTTCGCACAACACACAACACACGTGATGCAAAATGTACCCCACAAAGTAAACACAACACTAAGCTATGTAAAAATAATCTGTGTTGCACAAAACATAATTAGACCAACATTACACGTAAGTAATACCCTGCTACCTTAGCAGTTGTCAGAGCGTTACACAAGTTACTAATATTCTGCAAGAATAGGCAGTTGTCACATTAGAACACGTAAGTACTCAGGATTCTGCAACATAAGCAGTAGTCAGGAAATCACAGTAAGGAAAATACACTTGTCATAAAAGTATCACAAAGGCCTATATCAGAAGTACTTTAAACCATATGGCAAGTCAGGACATCAGATCAGTGTAAGATGCCCACAAAAAGAACCATCAACACCTGTATGTTCTGTTACCCCAACAGCCCCCTTCAAGCCCCTAAAATAACCATCTAGAGCGGGTCTAGTGGCGAGAATACCTGTTTTGAACTTGAGGGGCACCTTCAGTGCAATAAAACATACAAGGGGGCTCCCCATGGCTCCTGGGAGACGACGGGGGCCCGTGGTGATGATTATTTGAGGAGGGGGGCAGCACGCACACCCTATGGCTCGTGGATTTGGCCCCTTTTGGGACCCGCGATCTTGGGGGTGGCTTCCAGCCGATATGGACCCTCCGGCAGGGAGGGGGGTTACTCGAGCGGGCACATCCCGCCTCAAAACCACCAGGGAGACCGGGCGGTGCAGGCCTCCAATGAGGCTTTCACTGGCCTGCGATCTCCTACAGAGCTCAGGGCCTAGTGAGGCGGAGTCTCCTTGCCGAGGCCGGCCTCTCCTCCTAAACTCTGCAATGGAGGGGGGGCCCCGGGAGACCTCTGATGAGGCGTTCACCTCCTCCGGGGAGCAGCCGCAGCCGACGAGGTGCGCGTGCTGCTCGGCTGTTCTCCTCGGCTGCCGTGGGAAGATCCCGCAGAGGAAGGAGTTTGGCACTTATCCTCGTTGTTTCGTGCCCCGGGGGCACGTCTGATGAGCAGCTTAGATGCGCTCAGGGTTCCCCGGCAGACGTGGGGACTCCGGCACGGGAATGCAAGGGAACGCTTTTAAAAGCGCGTCATCCCGGTTCGCCTCACCACAGCTCCTAAGTGAGACGGCTCAAAGAAAGGAGCACCACTTAGGGAATTAGGGGCAATTAGATACACGGGGCAGAATTAAAGCGCTTTTAAAGGCGCTATGGCAAATCTGCAGCCCGGGCTGCGGCAGTGATTTTATGCAGCAGGTTTCAGAAAGAATGCTTTTTCCAAGCGTTTCAGACAAGCTGTAGAGTTCGTGGCAGGGGTCAGGGGCCACAGCACCCTGCCCCTGGGAACAACAACACAAGAAGAGGTACAGGGCTGGTGGGTCCACCTACAGGCCAGCAAAAGGGGTGCAGATGGTGGCCGTTCCTCCTAGTGACCAGGCAGGTCACAGGTCTGCACAACAGCAGCAGTCCAAGGTGGTTTCCTGGCGAATCCATTCATCAGCGTTCTGTGTCCAGTTTCAAGTTCCGAGAATGTTCAAAATGTGGGGAAAATTCTCCTGTACTTATAGTCAGTTCTTACAGTGTTTCACAATGGTAGGGAGAGGAGGTTCCAGCCAGTTACAACTGGTTCTGGGAGTGCCTCCTCTCTCGTTTCAGCACAGGCTCCAAACATCAGTGGGGGGTTAACGACCCTATTGTGTGAGGCCAGGGCACAGTCTTTACAAATGCAGGTGTGCCCCGCCTCTCCCTTCTCTCAGCCCAGGAAGGCTTTACAATATGTAGATGCACCTCTGTGTCACCTCCACCCTCCCTGTGTTCAGGCTGTCTGAGAAGTATGCACAAAGCCCCAACTGTCAGTCTGCCTAGACGTTGATTGGAGACAAGCTGAAAAGCACCAAAGTCCTAAGCACAGATAAATGTGCACTTTCTAGAAGTGGCATTTCTGTGATAGTAATAAAAAATACACCTACACCAGTAAGCAGCATTTCTTACCACTGTCACAACCATACCAAACATGTCTATGCTACCCCTCATAAATCAGACAATACCCCTTAACCCTTAAGGCAGGGCATTTCCAATGTAATCCTATGAGAGGGCAGCACTCACAGCAGTGAGACAGCAAGTTAGGCTGTTTGTCATTACCAGGACAGGCCACGCAACATGGCACATGTCCTGCCTTCTACATACATGGCACCCTGCCCAAAGGGCTAGCTAGGGCGTACCTTAGGGGTGACTTACATGTAGTAAAAGGGGAGTTCTGGGCCTGGCAAGTAAATTTAGATGCCAGGTCCCTGTGGCAGGAAACTGCGCACACAGGCTCTGCGCTAGCAGGCCTTAGATAGGTTGGACAGGCTACTTCAGTGGGTGGCGCAAGCAGCGCTGCAGGCCCACTAGTAGCATTTAATTTACAGGCCCTGGGTATAGGGATACTACTTTACAAGGGTCTTAAAGGTAAATTAAATATGCCAATTAGGTATAATCCAATCATACCAAATTTGTTAGAGAGAGCACATGCACTTTAGCACTGGTTAGCAGTGAAAAAGTGCTCAGAGTCAAAACGTCAGCCAACAAAGGTCAGAAAAATAAGGAGGCAAAAGCAAAAAGTCTGGGGAATGACCCTGTAAAAGGGCCAGGTCCAACATCAGGCAAATATGTGTTGGTAAAAAAGAAAAACAGACAGATGTGAACTCTACGTGATGCTTTAGGCTCAAACCTGATGCTAATGTAGGAAAATAGTAGTCATAAACTGAGACACTAGATCAGTGTGAGATATGTCACTACTAAATGGCCAAAATACTCTTCTTACTGGTGACAACTCACCACATTCACTACATTTGCACTCACATGTATGACAAACAGTAAGTGTATCACAGAGGACAGTACACATGTATGTGTAGCACAGTGTCAGTCAAATCAGTAATCATCTTCTATGTATGCCAATCAATGTCATAACACGTCTCAGACTGTTGGCAAAGTGTATGATCCAATCACGATACAGAACAATATGTATATGGATGTGGGGTTATCAGCTGTCAGGAATATTTACCAAAAACACCTCTATTCACTATGCAGCTGACAAAGGATATAGGGGGTCATTCTGACTCCCGCCGGCCGCGGTAACCGCAGGGCCGGCGGGAGCCGCCAGAATACCGCTGCGCGGTCAGAAGACCGCCGCGGTTATTCTGAGTTTCCCGCTGGCCGCCCGCCCGCCCGCCCAGCGGGAAACCCCCTTCCACGAGGATGCCGGCTCCGAATGGAGCCGGCGGAGTGGAAAGGGTGCGACGGGTGCAGTTGCACCCGTCGCGATTTTCAGTGTCTGCATGGCAGACACTGAAAATCTTGGTGGGGCCCTGTTACGGGGGCCCCTGCAGTGCCCATGCCATTGGCATGGGCACTGCAGGGGCCCCCAGGGGCCCCACGACACCCCTTACCGCCATCCTGTTACTGGCGGCCAAAACCGCCAGGAACAGGATGGCGGTAAGGGGGTCGGAATCCCCATGGCGGCGCAGCAAGCTGCGCCGCCGTGGAGGATTCCCCAGGGCAGCGGGAAACCGGCGGTACACCGCTGGTTTCCTGTTTCTGACCGCGGCTGTACCGCGGTCAGAAATGTTGTTTGCCACATGCGTGAATGACTCCCACAATGTAACAAGATTATGGCTAAATGAATTTGTGTACCTATAAAACAACACATATAAGTAGAACCAGTGTGCAGGCAAGTTACTTGCATAGTCAGAGTAAGCATCAGAACACTCACATCACATTTGCTCGTACTTGCAACACAGAACACCAATGTAGCTATGTTTGACAAACATCACTGTACAACATCTGGTGCACCTACAATAGTATGCATGGCAGAAACGTTTGCCAATAAGCCCACCATTGTCAAACCCAATGAACATGTTGTGCTAATGTTGATAGTGTGCAACTGCTGTGTGTGTCCCTTGTACAGCTAACCATTTGGACGTCCTCATACTTGTGGAGAAACGTAAAGTCAAATCATGGGATGGTGACTGAGATGTGACCCACATAGGATATGCCTGGGAACACAGACCAGCACCCACAGTCTAACTATGCAACATACATATCTGCAACCACTCATCAAAACCATTAGGAGAATCTCATATCACACGTACAAAGGCTAAATATTAAAATTTGTCAGTACAAGAGTGTTACCCTGTAACAATGTTCACACATTTGCCCTACTATGCCATGATGGCAATGAAAAATGCAGTGATGTAGCCTATCATGTTGGTGTGTTGCACTCAGATACAAATGATGGCTACACTCCCATGATTACCGTTTTAGTGCAAATGTGAAGACACAGCACCAAGTATGAAACAATTGCCCGTTACAAATCACAAATGGCAAGGTGCATCCACACAAGGTACCAGGCACTGATGCATCCGAAGATATGTTTTTTGGATGTGGCTGGCACATCACAGGTAAAACATCATGTCTGAATGCATACATATCACCCAACTTCCAGTAATCACACATTTCAGACACATACTGTGATGGGTGCCAATGGCAAACATATATATGATTGGACTACAGCTGACTAGTCGTGGCTAGACAAGCTGCCTTTGTGATACACAATTTCAAGAGTAAGCCTGTGGAAAAAGAGAAGGAGCTGTTGCCATGTGATGTGAACAAATATCCTCCAAAACAGCCCATACAATTGAAGTGTGTGTAATACAACATGTTATGTTGTGGGTTTCTGAAGGCTCACTGGTAACTGTTGATTTTCATATCACCAAGGGTCAATAATGCCACTACACATACCTATCACATGTAGGGAGCCAGTTTTTCAACTGCACGCCAATTACACTGCAGAGTGTTTGCAACACACAAGGTTGGGCCCTGCCTGATTGGCTATACTGCAACCGCAATGCATCCTAGCCGAAGTACCACAGGCCGATTATACTGGTGTTACCCCTCTCACATCCCATCTGTTGGCACAAGCCTCTAAACAGTATCCATGAGGCCATGCAAAATCCAGCTTTGTCGATCATCCTGGACTCATAGCTGTGGAGTAACTGAACGCACCCCAAGCGGCTCACAAGTGTTGCTCAGTGTAATTTGTGTACTGCAGGTACCTTGTTGGTGCATTAGTGCTGGACAATCAACATGGATAATCTTAATGACCAATGTAAACATGTGGATGCCAATATGGGGCTATAGAAAAGGCTCACAAATTCACCCAATCTGCTGTCAATTTCTATCACAATTTACTCAACACCTTCGTGCAAATGAACCATCCATGGCACAGTTAAACACAACCAATGTGAGCAACATGAAGCAGGACACATGGAAACACATGGGCCAAGGTCACATCAATTGATTCATCCTTATTTAGGCTCTACTGAGGATGTCTGGCATGTTTGGGACAGAGCCTGGTCCACGTGAGTCTCATTACCTGTCACAGTGTCAAACTCTATGGGTATCCCATGTGTACACCCACTGCTGCGCACCAACAATACCACCTTGATGCACAGTGTAGTAACGGTGTGATGTATGCTGCCTTGCTGTCCTTATTAGACAGAGCTGACGCAGAGGCATGCATGGTGTTCTACTATTACAGCATCAGTCTGAGTGAAAATCATTTGAAACACAAATGATGTGAAATAGACTAGTCAGGGAACCTTCACATGCTACCCCATTTGGAAATGGCACCTTAAGTGCCACAGTATTCACAGCAGGGTCTGTCTGGTATGAATACTGCAGGTGCCCAATGGCTCTTTGCACATAATTTGTGGTCTGATAGGGTCCATAGAAATGCATGAGGCTGCTACAAATGTATGTGCGGACATTCATGACAAAGCTTTGGCGTCCGAAGACGTACGCTGGCTGTGGCATCAACAGAGGGTTTACCCTCTTGTGCAGTGGTGCATGGGCACATGCCAATATGAACACCACTCAGATTCAGACTGTACGCTTTATGTAAGATGTGGGGCTAGAGGTAAAGTCATTCTCTGGAGATGCTCTAGCAGTGTGTCCCCTGATGGCAGCCCCCTGTGGGGAAACTGTGGCTAATGGCCCTACTCATACATCTCAGTACATATGTGTCCAGGTTTTACTAGCACTTGCCTTCATGGGAGACTGTAACACCCCCCCCCCCCAAGTTACCTGACAGCCTGCTGCCTGCGCCTTGGGACATGGTGAAGATGGGCAGAAGTCTGCACTATCTTAGATGTGTGAGTGTGCTGACCACAGTCCAGGACAAGTATGCAGCATCCCTGGATGTATCTCAAGCAATGTATTCAGGTGCCAATACATTGTTGGCACACAGGGTAACCATTCAAAGGTGTGCCACTACACAGACGTAGGGACTGTGCCCTATAAGTAGAATGATCCTAGTAATGCATGCACACTCGTATATATGCACACTCCCAACACATACATTAGGCACATAGAAAGACAGAAAGTATGTAAACCAAACTATTCACAGGCAACCCAGCAATCCTTGTAATTTTTTACATGCATATCACATCACACTATACATAAAATCACATATTTTCTCCATTGCGTCCAAAAAATAGACGCATGAGCCCAATGCATGTTTTTCAGCCATCGTGTCAGCCAAAAATGACGCATCCTATCCGGAACGTCAGAAGCAACGCACAGTGCTTCGTTAGGCCTTGTGTGAAATCCATGCATTGGCTTGAAGTGTTCAAAAAATTGGTGTATCAGCTAAAAATGTGCTACATCTGCCCAAGAAGTGATGCAATGGATCAGCCATGCTGCAAACAAGGAACTGTGATGTTAGTTTCACTTTCTCTTCAACTCACAGTCATTTTGTCTGTGCTTGGGAGAGGTTGTGTTGTGGTGTTGCTGGAGAGAGGAGATGTGCTGTCCATGTTGTGTCCCTCACATTTTCATTGTTCTTTGTATTTGTATTTTGTAGTGTATTGTACTGTGTTTTGTCAGGTGTATGTCACTGGGGTATCATAGTTCTTAGGGGTAGTTGAGGGTAGCTTTGGCTTTTTTTTGTGAGTTATGCATAGTGTGTTCAGGAAGGGGCATGTTGGGGAAGGGAAGAGCAAAGACCATGACTAGCGAGGAGTTTGGAGCGTTCCTTTGGATGGTGACGCACTACTAGCACAACATGGTGGCCATGAGGGAGGGGTCGAGATATACAGAGGTATAAGACGGAGGCATGCAAGCTACGGTGGGAGAAGGTTTGCTTCCACATGCAGTGAATATTTGAGGAAGAGCGGCCAACCCACCAACTGAACCATCACTGGGCAGACTTGATCATCACGGAGCGGGACCTCGTCAACTACCTTGGAATAGAAGTTGGTGGAACTGTTGGTAAGTACACATGCTTTGTGAAGAAATCTTGGATCACAGTTGCATATAGATATTTGTTGGCCTTAGGACCTCATTTACTAAGTTTTGATTTAGCGCCGCAAGTCTTGTTGCTGCGCTGCCCTCCATCCAAATAAATGGGCAGGAATGATCTGTCTCTCTTAGATACTGCATGTTCCTGTCCTTGTTCCCTACGCTGGTGCACAAACTGCTGTTGAGCATAAACACATGCACCCTTGCGCCATGGTACAAGGGTGTCTAGTTTGCAGGGATGATTGTTTATGTGAAGGAAGGGGCACCTTCCTGCACATAAACAATCATTAATGCATTTACCTTTGTCTATGTGTGTTGTACAATGCAGCACACAGAGGAAGTGCAACAAATTGGGAGAAATAATGCAATTTCTCAAATTTGTGCCACTGTGATGCCACCCCTGAGGTGGTGTAGAAATCTGATGCATTCCCAGACTTGTGAATATGGACTGGCACACTGTGGCACCGGAACATCAAGAAAATGATGCTTTGATGGCTCAGTGTGCCACTAGGGCTCATAAATGAGGCCTTTAGTGCCAATGGGTTATATATTTCAGCGCCCACATGCCATCACCCCACAATACATATTTTTGATAAACAAAGCATGACACAGAGGCTTCAGAATACCGGGCTGTCATGCACCCACACTGAGCAGTGGCCCTAGCATTCTTGGTGTCCATTTTCTCTGTTAGCACCATGGTGCACATGTTAACAGATGTGCTGTACAAAACGTGAGGAAGTGTGCACCTCTGCTATCCATGGCCTACTGCCAGGGCATTTCCTACCTTGTGCTGCATTGGGGTTCATCATTTTCAGGAGCTGTCCTATTTTATAACACTCCAGTTGATCATGTCTCATGTAAATGAGGTCTGATGTATGTAACTCTGTACACATGTCTGACATGTGGACAGTCATCTATCTGAATATATCTCACATACATGTGTGTCAGATTTCCAGATATTGAGCTTTGGGGATGCACAAGACATGTATGTTCATTGTCTAAGACTATGCAGCACTGACAAAATACCGATGTCTGTTAAATGAGGAAAAAAGGATGAGCAACTTGTGATATATATAGCATAGTCATGAAGTAAACAGTAAAGCACAGTTATTGCGAGTCCTGGCTGAGTGTGGACTTAGGTGCAGAGTGCAATGACACTCTGCTACCCTTGTGAAATATTGGGGCAGTGAGTCATTTAAAAATGTTTCAACAATGTGCCCAACAGATGCATGTATTCTTTTGTCATATGTGTGTTCATGTCAGCTTGCCCTGCCAGTTTATATTTTTGAGGCATGTCAAATGAACTATTTAAGAAAAGATCCATAGCCAATAGCAATTCTTGTGTAATGTTCAATATTTAACCACAGTGCTTGTGTTCTACAAGAATTGTTTCATTTATGTCTTGCAGGTGGACCCAAGCCTTAAACCAATGGAGAGGTTGACAGCTTCTGTGACCTCCTGATGCTACCAGTGAGTGTCATCCTGTATCTTTAATGGGTAGTGCAAGGATTGTGTGTGATATTGGTTTGTGCAATGAAATATTCATTGTGCATCTATTCCAAATCAGACTCCAAATGTTACAATTGAATCTCGACAGGAAGGTAGAGGCTGTGTTCTGGATGTGCAGTTGCCTCTAACTAATGCCAGAGAGAATCTGATTTCTATCACTGAGGGGCCACATGTTTGCTTGTATGACCATAGGGCAATGACCACAGTGTTGGGATCTGTGAACATATGTGGTAGTGGAATCATAGGTGATCCTGAAAGGGGATGGTATACCTAAAAAATGCATTTCAGATGCACAGATATGCTGTTGATGCTCACAGTGCAATCTATGTCCAATGTGCTTGGCGAGGCCACACAGGGGGATGCTTCACAAAATAGTAATGACAGTAAGGCTAGGTGCCAGAATTACAAGGTCACAAAAAGCCATGCAGAGTGGCAAAATGTAGTTTTCAATGTATGTTACTACTGTGTGTGCCACATGATCATCACAAAAAAGTCATTCTTACGGAACTGAGGGACTCACGAATAAGGCTCTAAAAGTAGCAGGACAGATGTCAACAGTCCACACTTAGGAATGCAGTTGAAGTGCCCACTCATGTTGTGTGATGCCCCATCGACTATGTTGGATGGATCAACATTGCTATCCCCTGCCATCTTCACAGATATGCCAACGTGTGTTGGTCTTGAGGAATGTCTGCACAGCATAGTCATATGACATGCCAATACCCACTCCATCTTCAGATAGTGCTGGAAATGATAGTCCAAAATGTTTCAAAAACTGGGTCAAACCATGAACAGCATTAGCCACTTCCATCCCAAGATCCCTGTGCATATGAGATGTAGGGCATGCATGCACACACCCATCATATGGTTGTGCCGAGTGCTGGGGTGCAGCAAGGTGACATGAATCTCTGGCACGTATGTACAGGCAATGGGCTGCGTAGTTGGACACATGCAGTTACTTGGGGAGTATGTAAGAATTTGTGGCATATCCCATCATGTCCTAACAGGAGTTCATATTTCATACATCTCTGTATAATACGAGTGAGTTATCCACTCTCCATTCTCACATATGATACCTGGCACATGTAACATATATGTAGAAATGCATCCATATATGTGTCCTTGCCTTATTAGGCACCCACTGTTGTGACACAATACATGTCATTTGCAGTCTTTTCTCATCTTACTTTGGCCAATGCCAGTTGAATCAAGACCACTGCAGGACAGATGAAACACTGATGATTAATACAATATGAAGTGTGTGCTATACCATGGTCACAAAACAGCATTGTTCCTAAGCAAACTCAGTGCTGACATGGTCATGCGTAGAAGTTTCACAACAGTGCATTGCTCTTATGCAATATTTGCTCAGCCTTGGTAATATGATCATGGTAATTTTGGAGATGATAGATATTGTGCAGATATATGATCATTTTGACCTTCAAAATATATTTGGGATAGGTAAAGTGCAACATGTGATGTTTGAAGATAGTATTTACGTATCATGGGTGATGATCATTTACCAAGTTAACCTTTGTATGACTTTTTTTTATACTTACACAAAGAACATGACCCCAGAACAAAAGAATCAGCACCAGAAAACAGAGGACCGTTACCTGCACATGTGTTAAGTGCACCAGGCATTTAGGAAGATGGGGAAGATCTTTGGGAAGGAGAAGGCATCAGGTGCCTGGAGTGCATTCCCACAAACGTGTACTAACCAAGGAAATGCCTACCACTAACAAGGCTCGGGGTGCAGACATGGTTGGGTCTGCAGGAAGGAGAAAGACCCTCCACCAGTAGTCACAAACACAACATTATTTATCATGGTCAAACTCAAGGACTCACAACGGACGTCGAACAGGATATGCATAAAGAAGTAGCGGACCATATGTTTTGTGTTGCCAGCCTAGAGCATAAGATGGACAATATGCTCATCCTACTTCAGGAGATTAAGCAGATAGTGCAGACACACTAAGGGAAAGGATGAGCCACAAGGACCCTTTCTTCCCTTCCCCTTGTAGATATTTGTTTTTATTGAGGGTGTTTTTAGATAGCTTAGGTTAGGTAAGTTAATGTAGTGTGGGATAGTGTTAGTGGTTTGTAGTTATTCATAGGGGTCAAAAAAATTTACTGGTTTGGTTTTTATTAGGAGTTTTTAGTGGGTGAGGAGTTGATGTGTAACATATATATATATATATATACTGTATATATATATGTATATATATATATACATATATATATATATATATATACATATATATATATATATATACATGCCTACATGTTTAGTTAGTTTATTTATAGCTGTAGTTGCTGTTGTCTTTGTCTGCTGATGTGTTTTAAGGGGATTCGGGTTGATGTTTATCATCTGGTTTTAAATGTACAGAGTAAGGTAGGTTAAGTTAAGATAGTTGTAGGTAGTAGTTAATATATGGAAGTGTAGGTTAGGTTGGGATAGTGGGGTTTTATATGTTAGGTAGTGTTAGTTACATATATTTAGGTTTTAAATAAATTTAGTTGTTTGCTACATATGAATCTCCATCATGATTTACTGCATACAAATTACCATGTCTGCTCAGGTAATGTTAGGTACCTGCCTTTGACTTTCCTAGTAGTATTTAGCTACATGTGTGACTAGGTAATTTCCCTGTGCAGGGGTACCTGTCAGGTTGGCCATGGAAACACATGAGCTATCTACAAACATTGTTAAGCAGTGTACATGACAATCTGGATGTGAACGGATACACAGCCCAACACAGGTATTCACATACAGTTGCTCTGTGTAGGTAAGTCATGTGACATGCATTGTTGAGCTGTAGTTGTTATTGCACTCACCATAATCCAAGGATGTTTTACTCACACACTAATGCCTGCCCCTTACACACTCACACATGCATCATTTGCTTGTCACAGCAATGTTGTTTGGTTGCTACTATCCATGGTTAGGTCAGACACCTGTGATATGTTAAATCAGCTTTCAAAATGACTGCATAACTTGTGTTGCACTTCATGCTTGGGAGCCTCTGTAACTGCTTGCTAGTCAACATGCATATCAGGTTCAACAAATATTTTTCCTTCTGTCTGTATGGCTTTCTCTCAATCTCCAATCTACACATGTTCCTTTGGCAAGTAGTCAGTGTATGTGAATCACAAAATGCAACATTTTCAACTTAATCCTGGCTCAGACACACATGCAACACACAGGTTGTAGTTAGTGCAATTATTTACAAGTAAAAAATAATGTGTTGTTCAAAGGGACAATTCTTGCGAAAACAACACCAATAGATGTTTCAAGCCAGTGTCTATCCGTAAGAGTCCATGGGGAGAACATGTCATGGGACATGTGAAGTAGAGGAGTGCTTCAGTGAGTTGGAAGACCACATTGCCATTAGGGTAGATTGCCCATTAAAACAGTCCCCAAGTGTGTGGGGTCAACAGAGGGAGAGTCAAATTGAAGACTGGTGCTAGTTGTTTTGACACTGGTATGAGAAATGCTACTAGACACTTTTTTTCCAGGCAAAAAGATGTGCAGTCTAGATCTTCTTCCTCTGATGTCTGCAGTGCATCCTGTGAAAGAGGTGTTGTAGGTATCAAAGTAGAGGGAGGCACACACACACATCAGGAGCTGAAGATGTGGATCCTGTGTCCATGGCAGCTTTCATTGGTGGCAGCACAGTAGCAGGGAGGATATACTGGTTTTGCAACACAGCAGCAACGTCATGGTGGCAGGCACCTATGTTGCTAATGAGGGACCCCTGCTTCTGCTCCATGAAATCCAAGACTTTTCTGAATACCCCCAGCTGGTTGGCAGCCTTGCTGATGCCACATTGGCAGGCATTTGCTCATACCTCTACCTCATGACACCAACAATGTCAGTCAGGGAATGCTGGAACCCATGGAGCAGAGAGTAGGTGCTTCGTATGATGAAGGAGTTGTCCTTATTTGGACTGAGGTACCTATGGAGTGCCTCTAGGGTGCCCGACATTGGTCTCCATCCCCGCCTCACCAGATCTGCCAGCTCCCACTGGACTCCTTCCACAGTCTTTTGAAAATTTTGTTGTGGGTTCTGAGAGTCCAGGGCTCGAGGTAGGCTTCCAGGTGGGGTCTGTTGCAATTTTGATGGATCATCTAGAGAACCTGCAATGCTGTGAATCCTCCCTGCAACTGGAGATGGTGTCAGGATGGCACCTAGGATCTGCTGGAGGGTGTCCCGCTTAATGGCTTGCAGCTCATCATCCACACCATTGGTAAAGTCCAGGACAGAGGACAGTTAGCTGGTGAGGTGGTATGGGTTCATCCTCTGCAATGAGAATAAATGTCAATGATGATCTTTGTTAGATGTTAATATGAATTATCAGGTTGACATTCAAGGTTTCAAATGTAGCACTTTCACTTCAACAATGATGCGCAGTACACCTTAGGCATGAGTATTGATGCCAAATTTAACAGTATTTTAGTTAGTGATGGCAGCATCTCCTCATTGTTCTCACAAGCACTGTGTCCATACTCTGAGTGGATGGGCTCTGTCCTATTGGGTAGTTGACAATCACTGACATTCCCCCCATTTCATCACACTCAGAGCTGTTTATCTGAAGAGTGTCACATTTCATGTGACTTAGGCCCACTCTCTTGAGTCAATGCCTCCTGGTACACGGTTTAGTGTCACACAGTGTTGCTACCCAGAACATACATTCATTCTCACATGCCTTCAACACATGGATTATGCATGACCATATCCAATGGTGCAACATGTTGCTTTGCTATTGAAAACTATGGGTCTAGCATCACCCCACATAGTAGTAGTGTTGTAAATAGTGGGAAATACCTACATATGATTCCCACATCACTAGGCTCACCCACTTCAGCCTGGGTGCTTCCTTGACTCCTGTAATTTCTGATGCCTAAGCAGTTATTGGTATCCCTTGTCAAGTCCCTGTTTGACATCATCCACATTGGCACAATGTTGCATCATACACCTCCTTGGCATATGCTATATATGTTCCCCCAGGTCCACACAACATGTAGGTGGTAGTCCCCCGCTGGGCTGTTCTCTACCATTCCTCTCCAGGTGTGATAAAAACATTGCACAGTCAGACCCAGCAGTGCATGTGTATTTGTGTGGCTACATTGCAGGATACATGCCCATTCCCACCTCCCCAGTATGCAGTCTCATATTCAGACTGAGGGGCAGTTTGACATGCACAGTCAGCACTTATGAAGCATAACAGTAGCAGTGGCCCACCAGGCCCACACATCATCATTAGTTTGTACACACATGGTCCTGTGGTGTGCATCTCCTGCACCCCCTAATCCAACTGATTAGTTGTGACGGGTTCCTGTGGCCCCTTCCATGGCAGCTGACACCTGTGTGCACTGGGTGCAATGTAGTTTTGTCCAAGGTACTATAGCTGTATCTCTTGTCCTTTCCTTAGGTGTGAATACCTCCCATAGACCACAATTGAACCACCTCTCAGAGGTGTTGTTTCTCCAGTGACACAGCCTTTCCATTCAGAGGATTTACATTCTTGATTAGTGTGCATGATTAGCTACATGGTGTAAGGTGGCCTACATTGTCACAGCCAGGTTGTGCAAGGTAGCAGTGTGCATGCTTGGTGTATTGTTCCAGTCCATGTTTTTTGCTGTGTTTTCTGTAAGTTGTAGTTGTGGTTTCTACTGTTGTACACTGCACTGCAAGCGCCAGAATACAGAGAAAGTTAAACGTAGACTGATGCTGCACAAATTACAGGGAGTAAGGTGACGCATCTGTTCTGGGCTGTGCAAATTGTGAGTGGTCAGTGTGCACTACATTTATTTACTGTTTAACCATAGATGGGCCAGCATACTACCCTTTGGCCTACAGACAGTGCCTTGTAGCACTGGGACCTAGCTGCCTGCACTTTATAACATAACCTAGTTACCACATTGCACCTGGCTTCGACTTATCCTGTGGTCCTTGTTGCTCATCGTAGGCCAAAGTGTTTTATCCCAGGACCAACTCCTCAGGGATGATGGCTGACACCATCTCCTCCAACTCATGCAGCTGCTCCTGGGGCGCCGGACTTCCACCTCCAGCCTGCAATGCTGCCTTGCAGTTATTGGCCATTTGCTCCTTTGTCCTGCGGTTTTTAAAGAACTTGTCCACAATGGACTGCCATATGGCCTTTTTCCTCCCTAATGATATTTTTGAGTTGCTGAAGTGCTGATGTTGATGCTCCGTCACCTCGGTGATCAGGATGTTATTCTCCTCCTCACTAAACTTGTACTTCCTTTTCCTCTTCTCCTGGGAGTCTGTCTGGGCATCATGGCTGGTACTAGTGTTGCTGGGGTTGTCCTGGGGACTCTGGTCTCACGTTTCTCCATGTCTGCTTCTTGAGTGTGTTCTGTTGTATTTTGTTTCAAAATGAAGGTTTTGAGACAGTTTTTTGACACTTTTTGTGCTCAAAAGTGACGCTATTGCGGCTTGCATCAAAATATGTGCAGCTATTCATCCTAGCTTCACTTTTACAGCAATAGCGTTATTTTTTCTCATGCCACGCACAGGCTAGTGTCACTTTTTTTATGATGCCAAGCTCCTAACTCCATTGTGCGCCATTTTGTAAATATGGTTCAAGCATGGCATTAGAATCTGTCATAACGTGGGATAAAAAATGTTGACGCATAGCTGCATTGCTGCAGTGATGAGTAATTTCTTGGATATTAGACCCGTAGAATGTCACTTCATAAGTGGTTGAGCTTAGCTATGACTTGGGGGCAGGTTTTTTTAAGTTTTCCAAGATTTTCATGCACAATAAGGTCAGTTATATATGTCTATATGAGTGTTTTGCACTAATAACCATTTGTATAGCACTTACAAATACGTATTTACTGCTGCTCAAAGGAACCCTTGTTAGCACAATTAGAATTAGAAACGATTGAGAAGAAAACTATGGGCCTCATTATGACCTTGGCGGCAAGCGGTAAGCTGGCGGTAACACCGCCAACAGGCTGGCGGTGTTCCTCCAGCTATTATGACCGTGGCGCAATAGCCACGGGCATAGCGCCAGCCCCTCCACTATACCGCCAGGCTTTCGCCTGGGGGTCATAATCCGAGTCCCCGACCGCCAGCCTGGCCACAGCGGTAAACACTGCCATGGAAAGGCTGGCAGTAAAGGGGACTTGGGGTGCCCGTGGGGGCCCCTGCACTGCCCATGCACTTGGCATGGGCAGTGCAGGGGCCCCCAGGCATAGCCCCGTTGCACATTTCACTGCCCAAATTTCACAACTCCACTCAGTCTCTCCCCTTAGCTGTAGTGCAACTTAGTTGGGGTGGAGTTACTGGCCCTAAGCAGGTTGTGGTGTCACCTAGCTTACCTGTAGACTGTCTCCTAGCAAATGACCTAGAGGGCTCAGGTTGGGTTGAAGTAGAGGTTAGGACCCATGCA
This sequence comes from Pleurodeles waltl, assembly GCF_031143425.1. Taxonomy (NCBI): domain Eukaryota; kingdom Metazoa; phylum Chordata; class Amphibia; order Caudata; family Salamandridae; genus Pleurodeles; species Pleurodeles waltl. Next base: position 1,536,371,407 of record NC_090440.1, on the reverse strand, counting down.
TCCATGCTGGGTATCCCCAAGGAATTGTTTCCTTTAATCTCGGGTGAGATGAAAAAGCAAAGAAAAGAAGGATCCCTGAAGCCTGAGGATCCTCCTCGCCCCACAGCTAAAAAGGGTAGCAAAGTATCCCTTACCCACCCTACCTCTGAGGATACCCTTCCTGTGGTGGGAGATACCTTTCCTAGGTTGGAACCTGTGCCAAAGGAGTCAACATCTACCCCAGCTGAACTCCCAGAGGTAAAAGCCCCTCTCTGTGGGAACATTAAAAGAGACAAGCATAACTGCCCTGCCTTAGTAAATATGGAGCAACTTCCAGCCCTCCCAGAGAAAAGTTAGTGCAGCACCCCTGCACTACCTCCAAAAACATAGGACAGCAGCCCTGTCCATATGAGGAGCCTTTAGGACAACAACCCTGTCCTGATCCTACCCAAGAGGGACAGCAACCCTGTCCTTTCTTGGAGCCATGGGGACAAACATTTTGCCCTGCTCTAGCTTTGCTAAGACAGCATTCCTGTCTAGCATTGCAATCCTTAGGACAGCAACCCTCTCCTGAAATAGGCCATACTGCCCTGCCTTAAAAGCTTTTGATAACTTTAAAAATAGGGAAACTCAGAGTTCACACTTGCACTGTACTCTAGCTAAAAATATCCAAACAGGGTGGTTCACCTCCGCACAGGGAAGGGACCATACAGTGGATGATAAAGGAGTAACCACTCTTTTGCAGATCTACTCTCCACTTATCACCACTTAGACAATAAAGTCCCAACTGGCCAAGGTTAGCCTTATTGTCTTTCATTTGGGGTGGGGTTGTGTGAGAATGTAGCCTCTTTTTAACATGGTTACCCCCATTTTGGCTTGTTTGTCAGAGTGTTTAACTGTGTCACTGGGATCCTGTTAACTAGGACCCCAGTGCGTATGCTCTCTCCCTTTAAATGTGGTTGTTGAATACTGTTAAAACAGCTCCAGCTGCTACTACCTCACAGACAGGTTTCTGCCATCCTGTTGCTCAAGCAGCTTGAGCCCAGGAAGACACGACAAAGCATTTCCTTTGGGAGAGGGGTGTTACACCCTCTCCCTTAGGAAATAGGTGTTACAGGCATGGGAAGGGTAGCCTCCCAGAGCCTCTGGAAATTCTTTGACAGGCACAGATGGTGCCCTCCTTGCATAATCCAGTCTGCACCAGTTCAGGGACCCCCGGTCCCTGCTCTGGTGCGAAACTGTACAAAGGAAAGGGGAGTGACAACTCCTCTGTCCATCACCACCCCAGGGGTGGTGCTCAGAGCTCCTCCAGAGTGTCCCTGGGTTTTGCCATCTTGGATTCCAAGTTGGCAGGGCACTCTGGGAGCATCTGAGTGGCTAGTGCCAGCAGGTGACATCAGAGTCCTCCCCTGATAGGTGCTTACCTGTGTAGCCAACCAATCCCCCTTTCAGGGCTATCTAGGGTCTCTCTCTTGGGTAGTTCTTCAGATTCGGATTTCAAGAATCCAGCAGGAATCCTCTGCTTCCTTTACTTCACCTTCTTACCAACTGAGCTGCATCTGGACCCTTTAGGAGCTCTACAAACTGCAACAAAGAAGCCAAGACAACTTCTGCAACATTGTATCTTCAGCTCCTGCCAGCAACGGCAGCTGTTTCCAGGTTGTGCATCCTCTGAGGACTGCTTGTCTTCAGCCTGCACCAGAAGAACAAAGGAATCTCCCTTGAAGTGAAGGAGTCACTTCCTTGCTTCAGCAGGCACCCGTCTGCAGCGACGACTGGTGGCTTGGGTCCCCTCTCTTGAAGAAGTGCGTGGACCCAGCAACATGGTGGTGGACTGAAGTGGTCCAGACGATCCAGACATCCAACTTAAGTGGAGGTTAGAGCTTTCCTTCTCACGTAAGACAGTACCCCCATGCACCATGTATTTTGCAGTTGCCACAGCTTGTTGGCATCCTTCCACGAAGTGCTTCATGCACCGTGCAGCTCCGGCCCCCAGCACTCTATCCTGCGACGCACAGCTTCCTGCGTGGTTCTCCAGCAGCTTTTGATCCCTTTGTGTAGTGCTGTGTGGGCCTCCTTTTGCACCTTCTTTTTCCCCATACTGTGGGACTCCTGTGCACACTGCCTGGTCTTCTGAGGGCTCTCTGAGTTGCTGACAGCCCCCTCTGACTCCCTTGCCTGGGAAGAGTCCACCAGGTCCCTCCTGGTACTGGCAGGCGCCATTTTCTGCTAACTGTGATCTTTGAATGTGCCAAGGCTTGTTGGTAGAATCCAGAAACGCAAACCAGACTGCAATCATCCATCCAGCGTGGGACATCATCTGCACCAACCAGGAACCCGCATCCATCTTCCTGGGTGCAGTGCTAATTGTTGTACTTCACCGGTGGTTCTTCTTTTGCACCTTCATCCGGGTTAGCAGAGGCTCCTGTTCTCTTTGGACTCTTCTGTGCTTCTTGGACTTAGTCCCCTTCTTCTACAGGTCTTCAGGTCCAGGAATCCATTGTTGGTGTCTTGCAGTCTCTTCTGGTTCTTGCAAAACCTTCTATTGCATGTTCTTGTGTGTTCTAGGAAAGTTACTGTGATCTACACCTATTTTCCTGGGCTCTGGGGTGGGTTGTATTACTTACCTTTGGTGTTTTCTAATACCCACAGCGCGCCTCTACACACTACACTTGCCTAGGTGGGAAACCGACTTTCGCATTCCACTATTTTAGTATATGGTTTGTGTCCCCCTAGGCCCATTTCTAACCATTGTGATTTTCACTATTTGCATTGTTTTCTACCTGTTTTTACAGCTATTTCTACATTCTAGTGTATATACTGTGTATATTTCTTACCTCCAAAGGGAGTATAGTCTCTAAGGTATTTTTGGCATTTGTGTCACCAAAATAAAGTACCTTTATTTTTATAACACTGGGTATTTTCTTTCATGTGGGGTAACTGGACCTGGTGTAAGGTGTAAGTACCATTGCTACCCAGTACACACCAGGCCAGCCTCCTACAAAAGCACAGTGGGTAACATACAGGCCATAGAATTATCTTTTAGGGAGATAGCAATGTGGTTTACTGCTTTTGGTCCAGAGATCCATGTGTTACCTAAAGTTTACACGTTACAATTATTTTATGAATTGGCACAAAGACGCTGCATACAAAGTGCAAATGAAAAGTTTACATTGTTGCTGTTTAATTTTTCAGTCTTCAATTTTGCTTAGTTTGCGAAAAGGATCTCTTTGGGTAATAATAAACTCAATGTACATGTTACATAAATGGTTTTTATTGTCATTTCTAAAAGAGACTGATGATGCTGACATTCTTAAAATGCATGCACATCATTTTATACAGAGAATGGAAAAGTAAAACTCCTGCCTTCAAATCATAGTCTATCTCCTAAAGCACATGTGAAGTGACAATGTGAATGTCTTTGTTCATTGATGGTATTTGCATCAGGATGTTAGGCTCCACCTTGTTCCCAACTAGGATAAGAATCAGCGGCGGATCCTACGTTAAAGCAGAGGAATGTCACCTGGCTTGCTGCACAGCATGTAAAAGTAGAATTATAAAATTATCATTACCATTTTATTACTCTGTGTGCCGCTCTAGCACAAGTGTGATGGTTGGGGCGGGGTAGATTCCTACAGATTGCCGGATCACATCTGCAGGTGTCCAATGCACATGTCAGATTGGCTGGCTGTCTACTGCTGGCCTATTCAACATGCGCACTTCAGGGCCAGCAATCCCACCACTGTGAAACAACCGGGAGATTGCAGGCACAGGTTCCCATCCTCAAAATGAGCACTGGGTTAGCCGTCTCCAGCTAATCCTGGAGCAGCTCTCATGCTGAAAACAGCATGAGAGCTGCTCCATGATTGGTTGGATGGCATGCAGGAAGTTAACGTCCTTCATTGCCTTTCCTGCGAATCATCCAAAAGAGGCGAGGCACTGGGCAGCAACCGCTGGGTGAGTTTTTCAGCACCGCACCCCATTGATTCTTAAAGTTACGAGCCACCCCTGATGAGAATAGAAGAAGAGGAGTTCTGATGGCCCGCCAAGTGAGCTATGTTTGTTGAAAATAAGAGGCTGTCCCCAATGCTGGTAGGTTGCTGCTCTGCACACAAAGCACACAAAGTGCAGGCACTGCTGAATGTATCCTGGTGTCAGTAAATTGTAGTTGGACATATTTTGCATTTTTCACTGGTGCCATTTAAGATTCAGCTCAATATTGTAAGACAGATCCAGGCTATAGCTAGATCCCTCCCTTTTCCAGCACTGTATGTCACAGATTCTTTACATCTAGGGGATAACTGCTAAACAGTGTGTGCTATGTCAACCTCTAAAACATTCTGAGCCAGTACTTGGCCTAAGAAAAAAAAAAACACACTGGGGGCTTGCCCTGGCATCTCTAAGGGTTATATGTAATCCCAGCAGGCTTGTCAATCAAGATTTGACTGAGAAATATAAAAAAGGATGCTCACAGTCCCATCTTGCATGTTTGAAGGAGTTCAGAGGAGGCATCTATTCCCATTCAAGTAGCTCTGTTATTTGCTACTATGAAACATTTTGCACTTACTCACATCTATTCAAGGCTAATTAATGTCTAGGAGCTGGCAGAGGCCTATGCTAATTAGCCTTCTGACAGTTCAGGCAAGTAAATAGTAACTTTCTAAAAGTTACTTTTTCAATATTTATTAAAAATCAGACTTCTCCATTGAAGTGGATGTTTAATGACTATCAAAAACAGTTGCCTAAATATTTTTCTAGCTGGTCTTATTCCCGTTATTAGTATTTTAATCTATACTCTGATCATAGGGCAGCTCAGCCTGCCACAGTGAAAATAACTTTTGGGTTCTAGGCACTGTAAGGACAAGTTAACGTAAATTTTCTACATGTCCTACTTTCAAATAGTATGCCATGAACCCTGCCTTGTGAGCTAAAGATCCCACATTGAAGTTACTCATTAATATTTAAGAGGAAGTTTTCAACCTCTGGAAAGGGTTAATTTTGAAAGATCAAATTTTAGTTTTGTATATTATAGACATAAAGGTAAGTTACATGTATCAATTAGGAGTATACCAATTCGTTCATGCTGTGAAGGGGAGAACAGGTACTTGTTAGCAGGTCTACATTTCACATAGTTCTACGGCAGCAAAAACATGTAGAGTGTGCATCTTGTGGTATACCATGCAAATGATTATATTTTCCTACTTTAGTCACCAATGGCTAAGTCTTCCAATAACCACAAAGCACCTGTCTTCATAGCAAAGGCTTTCCACAGAATATTAAGAGGAGAAAAGACTGAGGTTTAAATATTGCGATATTATCATATAAGTCCCTTGGGAATATATATATATATATATATATTCACTGATAAACCAAAGGCTATAGTTAGGTTCTGAATTTACTCTAAAGTAACTATAACTTGTGCCCTAAGGTAACTATAACTCGCCCCCCACCATGCACAGGTACGTGATTAGTAATTTTACTGTAGATGTTACAGTGACTTCATCAATGATGTTATCAACAATGTCATGACTGCCCCCTTCCAAAGTGATATCCCTGGGGAGGTGGTGGTCCCTGGGGCTAGGGGGTCTGAAACAGTGTTGACACAGTGAGCTTCGCTCCCCTACCGGGGTTAGCAGAGTTTTAGGCCAAATTCTGCACTCCAGGCAGAGTGGAGCTCACCACCCACCCCTAGTACTAACTATAAGTACCTACTGGCAACTGCCAGCAGGATAGATAGATAGATAGATAGATAGATAGATAGATAGATAGATAGATAGATAGATAGATAGATAGATAGATAGATAGATAGATAGATAGATAGATAGATAGATAGATAGCCATATATATATATATATATATAATACTCCTCACATAATTGCAAAGTCCGCACCCACACGGCAGACAGAGACGGGTTCGCGAACCTCATAAATATTAATCCTTCTATTTCCTCCTCTCAGAAAAACGCCTCTGTCACTCTATGTCATCTTGCAAATAAAATTTATTTCGGCACAAAAAAATTACCCAACACGTTTTGGGAGTCAAAGCTCTCTTGATCACGAGCAATTTTAGTCCATACTTTCATTTCTATAAATTCCCTACACCAACTCAATAAACGTAAAATACAGTCTACAACTCTTATTCAAAATACGGTGGCTATTTTCAAACATGTTTTTCCTACAATTGAGCAAACCTATTTATACTTCACATATCTTTTCCCATATTATAAATTTTCCAAAACATCAATTATCTCATGTAGTCTGCTATCATATACTTTATAACACGTTTACTATATTTGATGTCAATCGTTTTAACTTTTTATCAACACAAGGTTTTCACTTATATACAACATGTCTAAATGTTCTCAAATGCTGCCTGTAATCACAGCGGTGTGCTACTCACATTACACATTTTTATCTCCCATTTGGCAATTTCAAGCCTTATATCCAACACACATTATTTTAGCATTACCTTCTATTCCTAACCAACTTATTACTACTGGTAAACTAACCTAAGAGGGCAATTACAGTTCAAGCATCCCCATGAAAAACATATTTTCATCTCCACAGCAAGAAACCTTGTGGTTACTTTTACTCCTATTCAATATATATTCCAGAGTATTCAAATTTAAATTGTGCAGAAAATCATGAAATACAATATTCAATTCCATCACCAAATGTTATCTATGCGATATAGTAGCTCCTCTGCATTTCCAATGACCATTCATATTTTTTCTTCTTTTTTCTATAAAACAAAAATTAAACACCTCTGATTAAAACCAAATTGTGAAAAAACTCTCCTTTAAAATTCATTATACTTATCCAATTTTTTACTACATTGTGCATAATTTCCTGACACTATTAATTCATTCATCCTTCAATACATCAAGTGTATGGCTAATTCCTCATTGTTATTTAATCCTTCAGGTTCCATGGTGTTACAGTCAATAATTATGCGGGATTCCAGTTTCCACAAATTTTAATTCATTTACATTATTACCATGATATTCTTTAAAATGTCTGGCTACCGGATATGACTTATCCTCATTTTTGATTGCTTTCATGTGTTCTAATACTCTTTTCTTTGCCATATCTATAGTGCTCCCTATATAAAATTTATTACAGGGGCATTTCAAGGCGTATATTCAATAATCCGAATGGCATGCTACATGTTTCTTAATTTTGAATGGTTTTACATTCCCTATAAATTTTATTTCTTTACAATTTTCACTATGTTTACATGCTTTGCATTTACCCAAAATGAAAAAACCTTGAATAGGATTTTTCTTTTCCATTGCTGGTATCAAACATTGACTTAATGTATCCTTTAGGGATCTACTTCTCCTAAAAGTAAATGTGGGATAATCTTTCATCATCTATGCTAAATTCTCATCTGTTTTCAATGCTAGACAATATTTATTAAACATTTTTCTTATTTCTCCTGTTTTGTTATGATACGTTGTAATAAATCTCATTTGTTTTTCATCTTGTTTATCAGTCTTGGATTTGGGTACCTTATAAATCTTCCATTTTAATTTGTTTAACTTTCTTCAATGCCTTTTCTATTCTACTCTCTGAATAGCCTCTTTCTCTAAATCTTTTAATCATAATAAATGCTTCTTTATCAAAAGTAGTATCCAGACTACAGTTCCTCCTTGCCCTAAGTAATTCAAATTCTTAGGGTGATTGCTGGTAGCATGAAGTAGGCTGTTTCCAGCCGTGTCTTTTCTAAATAGCTCACACTCTACTTGTTATTAATCATACTTACTTTCACATCCAAAAATATCAGTGCCAAATGATGTATTTTGCTGCTAAATTTCAAATTTAAAGAATTATCATTCAGTGTTGTTACACATTGCATAGCAGATTCCTTACTCCCTTTCCAGATATAAAAAATAGCATCTATCTCACCCAGAGAACTGCCTGGTCTTCAAAACCAGTGATGTCCCTGACCACTTGTTCCTCCCACCAACCCAGGTACAAACCAGCCTAGCTGGGAGCAAAGCAAGTGCCCATCGCAGTCCCCTGGTGTTGTCGACAGACTGTATTTTAAAAAATAAAGAAATTATTTGTTAAACACATGTAAACCATTTCCAATAACATCTCAGTGTGTAAGAGATACGACAAGGACCTTGCTCTCAAAAAATGTCTTAATGCTTTAATACCTTCGTCATGAGGTATACATGTGTATAAATGTGTAAAATCCAGACTCATTAGAAGGTAATCTTCTTCCCAGATGATTCCATCAATGATCCCTAAAAAATCCCTAGTGTCCTTAATGTATGAAGGCAGTGTTTCTACAAAAGGACGTAGAAAAAAATCTACATATTTTGAAATATTCTCAAAAAGACTTCCTATGGATGATACTATAGGCCTACCTGGGGGATCATCAGCATTTTTGTGCACTTTCCGTAGGAAGTAAATTGTCGCTGTCTTGGAAAATTCGACTTTGAGGAAATGATATTCCTCCCATTCAATGAGTCTCTGATCTCTCCATTCATCCAATTTCTCAAACACCTTCCTCTTTACATCCTTCATTTCATCTCTACTCGAAATAGAATAATGGTTTTTGTCTTGCAACTGCCTCAAGCCCTCCTTAATATACTTCTCTCTAGATAGTATTACTACATTACCACCCTTATCAGATTTCTTTATTCTAATGCTTTTATCATTCTGTAATGATTCAATCACTTTCCTATGCCTTAGCGGCAAATTATTATATTTCGACCTTTTCACATATCTTAATCTCTTAATTTCTTTTATTACACCTTTTTCAAAAACATTAATTGCATCACAATTAACAGGCAGGGAAAATGTTGATTTAGGTTTAAAATTACTTAGGCATCTTTCCCCTATATCAATATGCAATTGCGCTAGATTCAAAATAGGATCAGGATTTGTTTCAACGTTTTCCTCCAATTCACACTTAGGGCCATATTTATACTTTTTGACGCAAAACTGCACTAACGCAGTTTTGCGTCAAAAAAATTAGCGCAGGCTAACGCCATTCTGAAGCACCATGCGGGCGCCGTATTTAATCAATGACGTTAGCTGGCGTTAGCCGCCGGCGCTGCCTGGTGTGCGTGGAAAAAAACGACGTACACCAGGCAGCGCCGGCGTAGGGGGATATGGAGCTTGGGCGTCAAAAAATGGGGCAAGTCAGGCTGAGGCAAATTTTTCGCCTCAACCCGATTTGCGCCATTTTTTTCGACTCCCAAACCCCATAGAAATGACTCCTGTCTTAGCAAAGACAGGAGTCATGCCCCCTTGCCCAATGGCCATGCCCAGGGGACTTCTGTCACCTGGGCATGGTCATTGGGCATAGTGGCATGTAGGGGGGCACAAATCAGGCCCCCCTATGCCACAAAAAAATAAAAAATAAATACTTACCGGAACTTACCTTAATGTCCCTGGGATGGGTCCCTCTAGCCTTGGGTGTCCTCCTGGGGTGGGAAAGGGTGACAGGAGGTGTCCCTGGGGGCATGGGAGGGCACCTCTGGGCTCCTTCCGAGCCCACAGGTCCCTTAACGCCTGCCTTTTCCAGGCGCTAAAAAAACGGCGCAAAAGCAGCCGTACCTCTTTTTTTTTGACCCGCCCACTCTCGGGCGTGAATTTTGCCCAGGAGTGTAAATACGTCGCACATGCCTCGGAGTCAATTTTTTAGACGGGAACGCCTACCTTGCATATCATTAACGCAAAGTAGGTGTCCACGCTAAAAAATGACACAAACTCCATGGACTTTGGCGCTAGACGCGTCTAACGCCAAAGTATAAATATGGAGTTAGTTTTGCGTCGGAATTGCGTAAAAAAAAACGACGCAATTCCGGCGCAAACAGAGTATAAATATGCCCCTTAGTATGCAACATTTCTATATCATTAATCTCTGAACTCAAAGGCATACATTCCATATCCACCCTTTGATTTTGTACTTTCGTTCCAAACCATTTCTTCAGTTTCAGTTTCCTAGTGAATTGAAATAAATCAATTCTACTCTGAGTGTGATTAAACTGCATCACCGGGCAAAAAGATTGTCCCAATGCTAAAACTTCTCTTCAGAATCAGATATACACCTATTCGAGAGATTAATTACCGTCATTTTTTCCATTACTTCGCCGTCATTTGGCCTCTTGTTTGCATTCCTGTAGGATTTTCTATTAACACTCCTAACCCTCTTTTTCCACCTCTTCCTCTGCCTCTTTCTCAATGAAAGTCTCTTCCTTTTCCTGCTTTTCTCATTGATCTCCCTTGGGCTATTAGGTCAAATTCCTTTAAAATATTGTCTTTTACTCCACCACTCTCAGACTGAGTTCATGCATCACTCTCACTATCTTTACTTTCTCTTATCTCCTTTCTTCCATCCATTTGGATTTTTTCTCTTTCCTCTATTGTTCTTAATTTTCCTAGAGAACTGAGCAGTAATGAATGTTTCCCTTGATTTATTTCTAACCACCTCATATTTCCTTCCAAACATAAGAATCTGTCCCTTCTCATTATCCTTCAGATCTCTCACAAATTTTTGTTGCTTCTTCACTTTCAAAATTTCCTCAGCTTTCCATAGTTTCTCATTTATTTTCTCTATTTCTATTTCAAATCCTTCACTAGAATTCCTTTCTCTTTAATCTTTAATTGTTTTTTCAATTTCTACATTTAATATTTCTCGTTCCTTCCATGTGTATTTCACCAATATTTTCAACATATTAATGCTACATTGGTAATTATTTTCCATCCACTCTCCTACCACTTCCGGATCCAGATTCTCTAGGGTAGGAACTGTAAAAAGTCTTAGACCTCTGGGAATTCGTCCACTGTCAATATATTTCTGTAATGTGACTGCTTCCCACCATTTAGATTGCTCTTTTTTTTAATGCTTCTACAACATATCCCATAATGCCTTTTGACTTTAATTCGTCCTTCTATGGTTTATCTCCGTACTTTCATTCAAATCAAACTCTTTTTGACCAATATTGTCAAACAGCGGTTCTGCTGCTGCACGCCGTAGTAGTTCCTTCTCTGTTGCCATATTTAAATTAATTAATGCAGGACATCTGGACCACAATAATCTCTTATCTTTGTGCTCCGTTGCCACCTATTGATTATTCAATTTTGCCTTCCTCAATGAAGCTTGTAATCCTCATATATGTGATCACGTGAAATGAAGTTGGAAAAAGTGGACTCACCTGGTTTTTAACTTCGCAGTGGTCCCACCCGTCCTCCGACCAATGTTTTCCCTGCTATCCTTATATCAAATGCGGGCCATCCCAGGATTTTCTGCTGCTGAATGTTTTTATTCCGCTTCTGCCTCCGATAATCCAAATGTTCGCTACTTGAAACCTAACATGTTCGTGTTAGGCACTGCATTCAATCTCTCCACAGGCCATGTCCACTGACCGTATCACGATTTTTCATAAACTTCACTCTTCGTTGTTTGGCACTGCGTTACAATCCTTCTGCGTGCCTGAAAATCCACTCCGGTGCGGGCGCCGACTCTTCATCCGTATACAATACTCCTCACATAATTGCGTACATCCACGCCCACACGGCAGACAGAGACGGGGTCGCAAACCCCATAAATATTAATCCTTCTATTTCCTCCAAATTTGATTTGCAAGACGACATCGAGTGACAGGCGTTTTTCCGAGAGGAGAAAATAGAAGGATTTATATATATATACATATATATAAATATATATATATATATAGTAGTAGTAGTACAAACTTTATTCGACTTTCAAAAAGTCATAAAAGTATCAAATATTATACATTTCAGTATGCAAGAAATAAGATAAAATTTAAATGAATTAAAATAATAAAAGTATACATACAATCAGAAAAATTTAAATATCTTTAAAAAATGTAATAGTTGCGAACCATTAGATAAACTAGATAAAATTACATCGCTACCCCCATACGCTTTCTTGTATTTAATACAGAGCATAGAAAGTTAGCCAAGGTTCCACACATCTCAATAGAGGATAACACCTGGAGGCTGGCATACGCGGTACAACACTGGGGCAAGTTGATTACCCTTAAGAGAGGGGCTACTAAGCGTTTTCTCTGCTTGGCATAGAATTTACAGAATAAGACCATGTGAATTGTAGTTTGAGGTGTCTTTGCATCACATGGACAGGGCTTCAGGGTGGTGCTCCAATCGTTCATAGTTGGAAAGGTTACTAGACGATGAAATATATCTAACCTCAGTCTGGTGAGAACAAAGCGGTGGCGGGGGTTTACCACATTCGACAAATAAGGCTGTATGTAATTATTTGATTGTGAATAACGGTGGGCTTTTTTGATTCAGCCTCCCATCGTGAATCTTCTAGATATTTTAGTGCCAGAACACTCAGGTCCTTCCTAGAGATTTTTCCCAGCGAAACTTTGTTTCCCATATTTTCAAAGAAGGTCATAATATGTCTTAACCAGGGCACCCTTGCTGCGAATGTGGACTCCATGCAGTCAGTCAAGATGGCCTTGTTTAGTTCAGTATATTCTGAGGTCCAAACTTTGTGCCATAACAGTAATGGTTGAATCTTTATCAAGTCTGTAATGAAGGGGAGCCCCAGTTCAGAGTGGATAATGTATGATGATGTACCATTTGGTACCATCAGTAGATGTCTTATAAAATCATTTTCCACCATCTGCACCGGGTTACAATTAGTATATCCCCAAATTCCAGACCCATACATAACAGCCGGGGTGCACTTGGCTTTGTAAATTTTTATCATGTTCGGTGGGGTAATCCCCCCTATCCTTTTGGAAAAAAGCCTTAAGGCCACCGTTGTTTTAATAAGCTGGGCTTTTTCATTTTCCTACAGTTAGCCCAGGAGCCCTGTTTGTCAAACATTATGCCCAGATATGAGAAGGTTCGCGCGGTTTCTACCCTCCCATCCGCGGTAGTAATATTATAGATCTTGCCTCGTTTCCCCGCCACAGTTCATAATAAACGTTTTTGAGCGATTGACAGTGAGTCCCAATTGTGACAATAATGTGATGCAAGTAGTTAAAAGTTTTTGAAGAGCTAGTGGGGTTCTGGCCATTAAAACTGCGTCGTCTGCGTAGAGTAGTACCGGGACAGCGCGATTACCTATTTGGGGGAGATCTTTGCAGTTACTAGCCAATACATTTTCTAAATTATTTATGTACATTGAGAACAAGAACGGGGCAAGAACACAACCTTGGCGCACGCCTCTATGTGGGCCAAAAGGGCGAGTACATTCCCCTTTTAGCCAATACCTCACTCTTGCTCTACACCCTGTGTACATTTCACGTATAAACTGAATTATGGCTGGTTCTACCCCCATGCTGCTTAGGATATCCCATAATTTATCATGTAGTACACAGTCAAATGCCGATGATAGGTCAATAAAAGCCAGATGCAGGTTGCCTTCTCTAATCCTTGAATACTTTCCAATAATAATACCTAAGTTCAGGCTTTGCTCCACTGTCCCAATTCCTTTCCGGAAACCATACTGGACAGAAGATAAAGCACTCTTTTCTTCCGCCCATATTTGCAACCTATTCAAGATAATTCTCCCTGCTAGTTTAGCCGTTGTGTCCAGCAAGGAGATTGGCCTGTAACAGGCTGGGTTAAGGCGATCACCTTTTTTACATATTGGAATGATATTGGAGTCTCGCCAGGATGGTAAGGGACCTCGTATGCAGATAGCCCTCAATGTCTGCGTCAGTACGGGCCCCCATAGCTGGATATTGGCCTTGTATAAATCAATCGGAACGCCATCGGGCCCGGAGCTTTCCCTGATTTACTTAGAGTTATGGCTTCCTCTACCTCCTCAAGGCTAAATTGCGGGGTTATGGTCAGACGTGTACCTTCCTGGAGACCTTGATCGTGTACAGGAACTGTAGGCCTCAAATCGCTATCCAGCGAGTAAATTTTAGAAAAATATGCTATCCAATCCTCTTTGGAAATCGCTATTTCCATCCTGGGGGAGTCTCTGTCCCCAAACACAGGAGAATTGATTGTTTTCCAGAAGAGGATGTTATCTTTCGTACGGCTAGCTATATGTAGAGTTTCCCACAGAGGTCTTTTTAGGGTAAATTTCCTTTCCTTCATTGCTGTTTTGTATTCTTGTCTGCACTGGCGTATGTCTGTTGTTGATTTTTTTGGGGCTCTTAGAGCCTTTTTCAGTTTCCTATGTGCTTGTGAGCAGTTATAGTCGAACCATTCATTAGCCCTTTTTTGCCCCGGCTTACCACCTCTGATAGTAAGGGCTTCTTTTATGGTTTGCATAATCAGTGTAAAAGCACTTAAGCATCGCCCTGGATCTAGATTCTCACTTGAACAGTCTGCAAAAGCGAGCTTGCAGTCACATAATAACTGTTTCAACAGAGACTTGGAGTCTGTCTGAGACCATTTCAGGGTATATCCATTGCGCGGCACTAATTCGTTGTCATCTACCAGAGTGGCCCTGTCATCCCTGTCTGCTTTAAGGGGAGTTAGTGAGAGGTTCAGGGTCTGGGGATAATGGTTGCTAATTGCGATGTTGTGCAAAGTATAATTCATGAGGTAGTATGCAAAGTGGGTTGACATTAAAACATAACCAATCACAGTATTCGCACCCCTTCCATTGTAAGTTGGTTTAAACTGTGTTTCATCAGAATATAATTCGTTTCCAAAGCATAGGTTATGGGTTTGAGCCAGTAAATTCATTGCATCTCCTTGGGTGTTATGTGCAAAATGAAGTCTTAAACCAACACCTTCAGGATCCCAGCCACATACCTTATCTGAGGTTTCTTTACAAGGGTGGACGTTAAAGTCGTCGCCCCAGATCATGAAGGTCTCGCGGTTATTATTTGCACTTATTTTTTTTAGATTATTTCCCATCTCCATTAGAATATTGGAGAGCTCTCCAGGGGCTGCATTATTATAAAAGTTAATAATGACTAGATGGGTCTTATGATCCAAGTTACTCTCTATCATTTGATAGAACGAGCTCGTAAATTTCATCTCTAGGTTCTGTAACCGTAACTTGTTAAAAATATATGTGCATAGACCCCCTTTTGGTCTACCGTACCTGGACTGAGCGGCTGGTAAGTGAAATGTTTTATAGCCATTAATGTGGAGAGGACTTAATAGCCACGTCTCTTGGAGGCAGATGCATGAATATTCTTCTATAAAATTCACCCAGGTCTCATTGCCTATCTTGTTGGTTAGACCTGCAATGTTCCAAAACAGTAAAGCTATCTCCTCTTTCTGTTTAGGAATACCGTACTGGTCCTTTGATAAACAGGGAGATAGAACATATATATACACTCTCCTTCCGTCTCGTCTTTAACTCCATTGTCTCATCCGCCTCTTGCATATCTTGTTCTCAGGAAGAAACTTTCTCTGCTTCTTTACCTCCATCCACAAGGAAAGACCAGATATTAGTAGCATTCTCAAACAATAGGACATTTCAACTTATGCAACGTTCAGTTAATATATGACCTTGTAAGACATGTCACCGCAACCCGCTAGGGGAAGCTGTGGATACGTCTACACAAGCTTGAAAACATTTCTTATTTTGAAGCTTCGAATCATGGAAAATAACTACAGCATCTGAATATAATTTTGCTCAGCCAAGAACAGAGAAACAACAACTTTAAAAGTGTTCTCATTTTACACATTACTTCATCACTCGTTATTAATATGAAAACCATTAATAAACATATTCGAAAATGAATGCTCTCACAGTCCTCTCACCCCTCCACCTCGAAGCCCACTGATTTTTAGTTGGGAAACCTGAGATTCACATCCCCTGATCTCACTGACTAAGCATTGCCCTGCAAATTCTATGGTTAGGGTGAAAATTGTAGGTGTGAAACTTGGAAAACAGGGTTGACTGAGAAAACAGAGCAAATCATATCTTTTAAGGCCTTTGTTACTACCCCAGCAAGTCCCTCCATATAACCTTTAAACAAAATATGTAAGTAGAAAGAGGCAACCTAATAAAAATGTACATAAATACATAATAATGTCTGGTGGGTAGATCGAGGGGTTTCGTTTCTCTTGTCTAATCACCCAGATACCTATAATAGCATTGTGGGGAACCCTATAGTACATTTTCATGGTCGACAGCATGTTACAATATTGTGGACAAATATATTGAGCGACCAAAATATTAAAGGCTAAACTATTGAGTGGAGCTAAGAATAGCAGATCTATACTTACTAACTCTGAAGCTATATATTCTTTTGCACTTGGATAGTTATGCTTCAATATTTTACTCCACCACATTTTGCAGTCGAAATTCTGGTGAATTCCTTGGCTGCTGCTATAATTAGTTTACTACACATGCAATTCATTACAAGAGTCCACGCGTTCTACCCTTTCATATTATGAGAAGGACACAAGATCACAGAGAGTGTCGGGTGATTGAGCTAGGACACAAAAACTCGAGAGACCTTCTTTTTTTTCGAACTGCTCATTTGCGCATGAGAATTTCAAGTAAAAGAAATATTACACGAGCCAAACCAATTGCTTTCCTCAAAATCAATGCTGCCACGGAATGAAAATATATTCCAGCATAGAGATAGATGCGTGGGCTGCCATGCAATGCAGAGTAGTATGTCACTCCTTGGGATCCAATACTGCAAGAACCACACAACCCCAGCCTCGTGTTTTATGGCGGTGTAAACTCCAGCATTGTGTTTCACTGCGGCCTATACATTAATCCCCTATAAATCTCACGCTGGCTTCACCTGACGGCAAAGCTACACATCTGCTGAGATCTTTTGTATGGTTATTGTTACCCCTGCTGTGATCAATATATATCTAAAGGCCTGAGGTGGAAACAAATCAACCATCACAAAAAAATTCAGAAGAGTGGATCAATAGACCATGCCAGCACGACGCGAAGCCCTCGTGGTTCCATAAAATCAGAAGCCCTCTCCACTTACTGCGCTGCAGCCTTCCAAGGTTATCAATGAAGGCATAAATAATGTGCAAATAATAACGATACGCTGGGCTTTCTAGAAAATTATTGTATATCACATGATGTTCACGCCAAGAGAGAGCAGGCCATTTAACACATGTCCTATTATATCCATAGTAAAAATAAAATAAATATTACGTGATTCAGAAGTAAAGGAAGGCCTAATGTACAAATCTTTTCAGATCGCAAACCCTGAAATTCGCCATATACTGTCTTTGTGATCACAAAAGTGATTGTCTTTATGCACACAAACCCTTTTGCGAGGCGAGTCAGAATATTCTTTCCTTCGCTTAAAAGGACTTTTGCGATCCTTTCTGAATTGCATATATGAGCGCGTGTGAAAACAGCATCTTCCTCGTATTTCCAATTCAGAAACAACTGATGATTTACTGACCACTGAGTTGGGGTGGTAATTGATTCTCTAAGTGGAAGGAGTACGACTCCTCATCTTTGGGAATTATGTTGGTGGCCTTTGAGGGAGAAGACATTGTTCCAGGAGACCACTTCCCGCTTCCCTTGAATTTAACCAAAATGTGCAACCTATATATATATATATATATATATATATATATATATATATATATATATATGTATATATATATATATATATATATTAAAGCACTGGTTCCTGAAAATGGGCTACTTATTTTTCTTTAAAAAAAAGATTTTCTATTCTCTGGTGCACCCAGAGGGATGGTGGTTTGCTGCAGGCAGCGATCCCTCTGAGTTGAATCACATGAATGCCTAACCAGGGGGGGCTCTTCCGCTACGGCGGAGGAGCATAGCCCAGCTGGATTTCCCAAAAAGGAAAAATAAAATGATAATAATGTACTCTACGTTATTATAATTTTATTTTTCCTTGTAGGATGGGGCGGGGCTGGGCTGGAGGTAGGAGGCCAGAGGAGGGCTATGTGCAAACAAAGTGCGCATGTCTTTTAGCCGGCCGTGCCAAATTTGCACAGTTCAAAATTTTATTTTTCAACACCATATCAGAGAATTATCCCACAAAAAAAAGAGTTGGCAGGAGAAAGAAAACTCTAAATAAAATCGAAAAACCATAAACTCCTATATTCTCTGGTAAAATACATTTTTGCCCATTCAACGGACCAGTCCCTCTGTGAAGGATGTGATCCGGCTTTGACAGTTTAGCCTTTGAAAATGTACTTCAAGAGTAGGTTTTCATCTCTGCCCTGAAAAAGACATGGTTCAAAATACATTTTCAGCAATGGGGCCACAATTTACCTGAAAATATGGTAAAAGAGAAGGAAGCCAGTAATCTCTTGTCCTGGAACTTCTGTGTGCCTTGTTGGGTTGTGTAATATGTAACCCACTCGGGTCCTAAGATGGCGATGCTGCTAGAGAATACAGTTCACTTAGACCCCACTAACACAATACCTCCTGAGTATTCAATAGAAACAGGTCAAAACATGATGATGAGAAATAACGTAGTTGCCACAGCTCCTGCTCAGGCGAATTCAGTACCTTGGGGAGGGGCGCCCTTAGTTGGGTCATGGGCAGGAGTCCTGTCCTCCCCCATCACGAAGACAGGCAGAAGTGCTGCATGGAGGCAACATTCAGCTGGGGCTTCATCATCAAGAGGCGCGGGTTAAGGCATCAAAGGAGCATTCAAACCAGTGCTCCCCCTTCATCCAGTCCTCTTGCCCCCTTCCAGGTGCTCAGGTCATCTCGTTGTGTTCTTCTGACCACCATCTTGCAGCAGATATGTAGAATGGGAGGTGGAGTGCCAGGGGAGGGGCCACCATACGTAGCTTATCTGGGTTTTCTGCATGTGGTGGTGCGCTGTGATGTATACTTTGTTTTTGTGTTGTTGTTTGGGTATGACTGGGGGATGGTGAGTACCCTAGTGTGACGCTCTTTTTTTAGTTTCTCCTTGTTTTAAAGTGTTTTGTCCTGTCCTATTGCTGGGGTTTGTGAGTACCCCCAGTGTGCCCCCTTTTGTGGCTCCTTATTTTAAAGCATTTTTCCAGGGCTGCCTCTGGGGGTTGCTGAGTACCCCAGGCGTAACATCTTTTGTGGGAAATGCTTATTTTGAATCCCCACCCTGGGCTGTCGCTGGGGGTGGGTGAGTGCGGCGGAGGCACATGTGGTCGCAGTTTGCAGTGTGATTGTAAAGGGCCGCTGGGAAGCTCAGGTGATTAGAGCTTAGCGCCAATAACAACAAGGTCACGTGTTCGATTCCCATAAGGGCCCTTATGCAAATTCGAAGCAAGGTCATAGAACCACCTATGCCCTAATGATCCAACATTGCCTGTGGCCTGTTGTGACTTCTCCTCTCACACTTGCTCATCAAGCCAGCAATTGGGGTAGAATGGTTTAAGTCTGCTCACCCCAGCCTACTTTGTCCTCCGCAGTATCATATCGTCTCACCCTCACCTTAGGAACCAGGTGTGTACGAATATGTCTGGATAATTAAAGCAGGGTATTTCAGACTGTTACACGGAAAGTGAGGAGTCACCTATAGCCTAATGGTCAATGGCATAGACTCTCAAGCTGAGAGTTGAGGGTTCTACTCTAGGTGTGTCTGTAGACATTACTCTCTTTTAGGTTTTACCGTTATTTTGCTCTAAGGCTTAATAAAAAAAAAGAAACCAGGAGGGTTATAGGCTGGGCATTTCAGTTGTCATTTTCACAACTTAGTACTACTTAACTTTGCCCTCATGTTGTGGTTCATTTGTACTTCGTGTCCTAGGGTCTCATGAGTAAAGCATTGGGCTCCTAAGCTAGGGATGGTGAGTTCAAGTTCCATCTGGAATGGGTGCAAGTTAATATGATTCTCACCAGTACTAGTAAGGGATAGAATGTCGGTCTTTCTTTGTGGTATTTCTAACTCCTTCAACTGTGCTATAGAAGTATAAGGGACAGGATCGGGCCATCCGAGAGTTGGTGAGTCTCCAGAGAGGCCTAGTTGCCCTAATAGCTTCGTCCAAGAAAAAGGTGTGCATATTCTCTAAAGGCACTGGCATGTCGTTGGCAGTCAGGTATGCAGTCATCTTAGGTAAGAGACAACATATGTAGTAGTGGCATGCAGTTTATCTAATGCTTACTCTCTTTCTCTGTTTGCGCATCGTGCTTTTCCTGACCAGGCCAGGATGTTAACACTGTCTTGCAGTTCTCGGTTCACAATACAGCATGGCCCCAAATCGAGCACGATCTGTGCCGGGTGCACCCATTACTCAGGCAGAATTCCATCCCCCCAGTGAACTTTAGAAGATGGCCAAGGCCCATGAAGTAAACTGGGCCCTGTAGAAACTGACAGATGGTTCGGTAAAGGATAAACAACCTGTGGCAGCGGCCCCCCTACAGAAGCTGCCACTCCGGAACCTAGGACTTCTACAACCAACACACAGCTGCCACTCCGGAACCTAGGACTTCTATACCCAACACACAGCTGAAGGCTGCCTCTACTGCCCAGGGTGAATCCACGAGGCAGCCCCTTGCACCCTGTATCAGAATCTATGCCCCAGATGGTCTGGTAGTTTGCACCAGTGGAGGGCAGTAAGCAAAAGTATCTTGGCCCGTTCCCCTACAGCTCAGGGTGAGGGCTCCCCTCAGGTTGGTTCGGAGGCTGTGTTGTCACAACCTCGTAGGGGGGTGGCCACTCAGCAGCTCCCTATGGTGGTCCAGGGCACAACAGTGGTTACCTCTGGGCTATCCACCCCACAGATTGGGCAGGTGGGGAGGGTGCAGACTCCTGATCAGGCAAATTCTCTGGTGGGGCAGGGTGGTGATGTGGCCTAGGTGTGGGCCCAACCATCAACAATTACCCCAGTGGCAACTATCCCAGGGCAGTTCCCACTCTTGGTCAGTCCAGTGTTTCTTGTCTCAACGGCTCCTACCCTGTCCCCCCCACTCCATGGCAATTGTGTAGCACGTGCCAGTGGAAACCAAAGAATAGATATATAAGGAGCAATATGTCAATGTCTTTGACCTAATTAACACCAGTGTGGTCCCAGTGAAGGCCAGGTCTAGGAAGTGGGGGAGCACAGGCTGAAGAAGGTTTAGGTAGAGTGGTCTCTTAAGAATTGGGTGACAGGGTTTTCTATTTATGCAACGATCATGATGAAGAAGTACCCGATGGTGGCTCCACAATTGTTTGTGTACATTCTCTAAGTCATAGCGCAGCTTCTGAGTTTCAGGGTTCTGCCTGGCCCAAGTACGAAGTCAAGTTTAGGGAAATCAATTTATGGCACTCAGAATTCACCATGTCCCCTTCTGTGGCAAAGTCTGCACAACCCTTTCGGTCAGACAAAAGTTCAGGGGACAAAAAACTTGCCCGCTGGAAATATAAAAGGAAAGAATACAGCAGGGGGGCTTCTTGGAAATATAGAAATCTCTGCTCCTTTTGCTGGAACCAGGGACACCCTGAAAGCAAGTGCTTAAAGAAGCACAGAAAGCCAAAAGAGCCTCTGCCCACCAAAATAAAAGTAATGCCAATCAAGCTAGCAAGCCCCCCATGCCCATCCGTCTCCATTTCCTAACTCATCTCTTTTACAGGTATAAGAATTCTTGAGATGCCCATGTGCTATTTCATGGTTTCAAAGATGGATTCCACATCCCTTCATATTCTCCCATTACCCCGGTCCCTCCCAAGAGTCAGCTGTCAGTGCTACGTCAGCTTGATATGGCATGCGACAAAATCATAAAGGAGATACTGGCAGGAAGGTATAGCCGGCCCCTTCCTGTCACCCTAATCCGGGACTTAGTCTGCTCCCCACTCAGACTGGTTCCCAAGAAAGAGCCTGGTAAATTCCACCCAATTCACAATTTGTCCTTCCAAATGGGATCATTGGTCAATGATGGATTGGCCCAAGATGCACTGTGCGTTACACCACTTTTGATGAGGCCCTACTCAAACTGCAGAAGTTGGGAAAAGGGGCCTTGATGGCCAAGTCTGACATGGAGTCCACTTTCCACCTCCTATCAGTGCACCCAGATTACACTCACTTCCTGGGGTTTACTTTTGAGAGGACATTGTTTGTGGATCTTTGCATGCCCTGGGGTGCTGCAGTGCCTGCTCGGTTTTTGAGACTTTTGGTAGGTTCTTGGAATGGGCGGTGAAGGATGTGGCATCCAAGGAGGAGGTGGCACATTATTTGGATAACTTCTTGTTTATAGGCCACTCAGGCTCCACAGTGTGCGAGAAGGCCCTGCTGGGCTTCCAACAACTGGCTTAGGTCCTGGGGGTGCCACTGACAGCGGACAAGACCGAGAGCCCCTCAATGTGTATCACCTTTCTGGGGATTGAAATTGATTCAGTGGGCAGGGTATGTAGACTTTAAAAGATAGATTTTGGCATTCAAGGCATCCATTGAGGCTTGTCTCTCAGTTAGGAAGGTCATCTTGCATCAGTTGCAGGTACTAGTGGGGCATTTTAATTTTACCATGAGGGTCATACCGATGGGGAGGGCCTTCTCTAAAAGTATCCCTAGGGCTATGGTGGGCCTACAGGCCAAACATCACCACACCAGACTGACATCCGAGGTCACGGATGACTTGCTCATTTGGAAGGGCTTCTTAGACAACTTCAATGGCACTCTTTTGTGAGATCAGCTGTCACGGTCCAGCACTGAGTTGGCTCTGTTCACAGACGCAGCAGGCAGTGTGGGGTTTGGTGTGATATTTGGCACAAAGTGGTGCATGCAGCATTGGCCAGGAGAATCGGTGGCTTCGGGGCTCACTTGCAATGTTACCTTCTTGCAGCTTAGCGTTTCAACCCAGAGAGTGTGCTAAAGTTCTTAGTGAGGCAAAGGGAGTGTGGCTAGTCATTGCATCTAGTATGGAGGCAGCCATCAGCAGTTTCCTTCTTTGCTGGGCTACTGGGGGTGATGGACCCACCCAAGGACCCCAGGGTGAGGAGGGCCATAACGGGTTGTGAGCGCATGACCCCCTCCCAAGGAGGGCATCAGGAGGCCCATCGACGTAGCAAGGCTAGCACGCATTGTGGGGGTGTTGCATCAGACATGACAATAACCCTATGAGGTTTGTTTGTTCCATTTTCCTACCCACTTGCCTCGATGGGGCACTTAGTATTTCAGAACTGGTAGCATCCTCCTGAGCTGGTCTGGGCACTGGGATCGAATTGGCTGATGTCGTCCTGTCTGGCAGTTAACTCTGGGTGAAGGTCAGGAGACCTAAGACGGACTCTCGGGGTAAAGGTGTATGGGTAAACCTCAATCCGGCCCCAGGGGCCCCTATTTCCCAGTGACCCTAGCTCAGGAGTTCTTGGAGGTGCTCCATGCTGTGGGATGTTCCAAGTTGCTAGTGCACATGGACATGACGCTGCTCACACTTTTTCAGTTTACACATATATGCAAGTGTGCCTTGGTCCTTTTGGGTGAGGAAGGTTCGGGGTTGAGCTCACACTCTTTTCACATTGGCACAGACACCACTGCAGCCATTCTGGGCCTATCAGGGGACGACATCAAAAGAGTGGGCAGATGGAGGTCGATGTACTACGAGCGCTATGTGTGCCCTCACCTGGTGTAGGTTTCTCTTTGATCCTGTTTCTTTTTCATTCTGTTTGCAGCCGTTGAGCATGGTGCAATTCAGGTGTGATGGTGTGGGCATACCTTCATTTACAGAGCAGCTCAATATTTAATTGGCTCCAGACTTGAGAGGGCTCATCTGGAGGCAGGTTTCGAACATCATTGGGTGGTTATTGGGCGGCTTAGGTTGGGGTACTTATTTCAGCATCTCCCAAGGGCCCTTGAGAAAGGTATGGCGCCTTCTCCAGATATCATCATCATTCATTTGGGTGGTAATGACATGGTCCCCCTTGGTAGACGAGAGGTTCGGGAGGCTCTGTTCTCCACCCTGTCAAGAGTAAGGAATTGGGTGCTGTCTGCAGTGATATTGTGGTCGGAGGTTATTGCCCGGTTGGTGTGGTCCGGGGAGCGCCCACCTGTGCTATTAATAACTCAGTGATGAAACTGAATCATTCGATAGGAAAAATCTTGGCAGGTTCTTCGATGAGCATGGTGCGGCACAACCTGATCCAGGTAACCTGGCCAGGGCTGTTTCACCACGATGGCGTGCATTTATCCATCAGGGGCCAAGAGTTGTTTATACAAACTATTTTAGGGGCTAAAGCCAATCTCGCCCAGAGTTGTTGTGGAGAAGGGCAAGTACGCCAGGAAGCTCCTTGCCCTCTGGCGGGGCCCATGACAGCAAAATAGTAGGAAATACTGCAAATATGAACTCTTAACTGGATTGACCTCTGGGCGGGGTATAATTGTGTGGACACTGGGCTAGCGGAAGATGGGGCTGACCTGCCGGAGGTCCTGGACTCTCTTGCCCTATCCGTGGCACCTGGTTTGAGCTTTGGGGGCTGCGGCTGTGTTCAGGCATCCAGGCAGGGCCGATGCGCTATGCGGTGCCTTGAGATTTTTGGTCCCACCTGATCTGGATTGGAGGGATGCACAAGACTGGTGTGTCAATGGTGTTCTGATGATACCTTATTTAGTTTTCTTAAGATGCCCGTGTGGTGGTGCATGTTGAGGCCTGCTGGCACAATACGCACTGCAGCCTTAGAGGCAAGAGACCAATGATTATTGTATCTTGTTTGTTCACAATATTTGTCTTCACAACTGATTTAACTATATGCTGCTGCCTTTGTTAATGCTTGAAGTCGTCCCTTGAGTGAATGTCTGTTTAGAATGTTGCTGTTTCTTTGCCTTTGGGGGATCTTGGGTAAATCTTAAAAAGTTATGTGACATATTATGTGAAATGTGATGACATGAATAAAAGAGCTACGCGTGGGTGATTCACATAAAACCTGTTATGATTCTTTGCCGGTGGGTAGGAGGGGGCGAGTTGTACGTTGTGCGCACACTATGACAAGGTAATGTTACTGGAGAATGTAATTGATGCGAGTCCTATATGGCTGTGCTGCTGCATAATGTAGGTGACACAGATCCTATCATAGCGCTCTTGTTGGAAAATACAATTGAAGCAGGTCCTAGCACTTCTATGATGATGGTACTGGTTTCACAGCACCTTGGATAAAAAAGCTTAACGCCAAATCCCTCGCCTTGGCCTTACATGATTTGTCAGATTAGCGCTACCTGACCGTGTATCGCCCACTGCCTGCACACTCTGAAGAAAATGGGGTTGTCCTGTTCTCTTGTCTCATTTTTCTCTGGTTGGAATTGCAGTTGTGAAATCCCAAAGCGTGTTCTCCGCTCAGTTAAACACTGCAATTTTGTTGACGTGTTTTGAGCCATCAGTGTGATAGAGTCCAGTGTAGAGCTACTGCAACCGCGCATGCGTTTTTGACCGCTAAAGAGCAAGCAGGAAAAAGGACGATTAGGCAGAAGTTTTCTTTCTTTGCTACAAGCTCCTAAATCACATGTAAATGCTCTCAAGATCTGACTTGAATAAACAGAGGATATTTTCTGGAAGATCAGATATTGTTTTTAAGTAAAAGAGAGGCTACTGTCTCTTGCAGCCGAAATCCACAGGAACACCTAAGAATCCCGCCCAATATGCAACTCTTGAGTATCAAGGGATGAATGGAGCAGTCGATTTTCATTAACTAAAGGCACTCTCTGACAATAACAAAGATTACAGAAGGATACTCACCGGAAGCCGTGCTTAAAAAAAGGAGAAAATCTTCTGGACTTCAGAGCGTCAGCCTGAAAGTTTGGCACTGGGTGGACAGCTACCTATAGGAAGTGAAGTGTAGCTAGGCCTGCCTTAAGAGGGACTGGTCAGAATGATGTCAAGGACTAAAACCCGGACAGAAGAATCAGATGGCAAAGGTGAGGAATGCTAAGCAGTTGAACTACAATGAGCTAGAATTCGGTCTACAATGGGTAATGTATTTCTTACCCAGGAAGCACCTGACAGGAACAGGTAAACCATAATGGTGCCATGATAGATTGGGCTAGCCCTCTTGAATTAATAACCCATCCATCATGACTGTATGAATGTGAGTGCAGCATCAGGCACTATTTTCAGGAGAAATATGACATGTCCATCATCCCCACGAACACCAAAACACAAACATCGAAAGAGGCCTATCAGATCCCCGAGTTAAACAGCAACCCCCACATGTGTTTTGAAAGAGGTGTGTGCCTCAACAGGAATGCGTTGTGATTGTGTTTGTTGATTTAGACTCTCAGGGGCCTATTTATGAGCAGGTTTGCATCACTCTTCCACCATGCAATACGGTGCAAGAGCACCACAAACCTTACTGAATTGTGATTATTTAAGCCAAGCAATGGCACTTTGCATGGGTCTGAGTGAATCCATAAATCTGACAATGGCAGTGCAGTACAAATCGCTGCATTGCCACACACTGCCCTGAGAAGGCATTCCATGGGTGTTGTGTGGCTGTTCCCACAAAACTCCCAAGGTTTTTGATGCATTACTAGATTTACCAGAACTGGTAGACCTGGGAATACACCAAAACAATATGCCTTCTCATTGAGGTGTAACTAGAAAAAATATCTTTATTTTTCCTCATTACTTCCTCTTTCTATGTGCGCTTCATTCTGCAGCACACATAGAGGATTATGCCTCTCAGGATTGTTTTTGTGCAGCAAGGTATCCCTTCCTGCACAAAAACAATCCTACATGCAACTCAGGCACCCTTGCACCATGGTGCCTGCGCTGGTGATAGGCTGCCAAAAGAGTGCAAGCAGAGGGGTAAAAGGCAGGAATGTGACATATTGCCCTAAATACAATGCATTCCTGTCCTTCCCCTGTCACGCAGGGCAGGAAGATGACTTTCTACACCACACTGCGTGACATTCTTTGTAACTAGACTCCTCTGTGTAGGTGTTTAATTCACTTTATGATAAATGTGCCTCAGTGTGTCAATATGGAGGGTGAATAGAAGCGTTAGAATTATGGTCTGCATCTTGATTGGTGTTAGGAGCACTGTTGGTACGCACAGGGGTGCCCTCACAATTATTATAAACATTTGAAAAGCAAGTAGGTCAAGCTTTTTTATATTTCAGGCAAACGCTCTCACTCCAGGCACCATGCAGGCACAGACACCATCCATAAAAGAAGAAACACATCGTGGTACAGGTGCATGCACGAGAAAACATCCACACAAACACACATGCATGCGCAAAGTCTACTAGAAGCATAAATATATACACAGTAAACTGAAACGTGTTATTCTTGTCACAGAAACCCAGCCCAGGTTGTACATTGGAAAGTGTCTCCAGGCCTAACAATGCCCAAAAGAAACGATGCAGAGGTGGGTATATAGGGAGAGGACTGGACGGTCCCGTATCTTACTGGACGGGCAGGTGATGGGTTGGACAGTCAGGTGAAAAATGCCGGATAGACAGGTGAATGTATTGTGAGGCATTATAATCACATCATTGAGAGGCGTCCTTGGGTGTAAATGGATCTCAAAGAGCAATGGTTTACTTAAATTGTGTTTTCACCAGGGTAAAGGGCCATTGCAAGGCTCCTTCAGTCCTAAAGTGACCAGGTTCCTAATTGATCCTTCAAGTGGAATGGCACCACTGTGGACTGGACACTCCCAACTTTGAAGCTGTCTAGCTGCTTGCGATCATATTCCTCAGCATTAACAGGGCTACAGTTAAACTTGTTTCCAAATATGTTTTCTGCTTCACACCATCCATGCTGCAGCACACCCCTCCCGGTCTCACCGATTAACACATGATGCTCCTCCCGGCACTTCTTCACCGATGGTTTTACAGTGGGCAGGGCTGAGTGTGGGGCAATCTCTCCAGACATCCGATCCTGCTCCTGTGAGATTCAACCATGACTGCTTTATTAGCATGCTCTATTGGTATGACTATAAATACTCGCATTGCAAAACCTTTGTTGTTTTAAAAATGTCAAATACAGTTTCTTAAGATAATGTTTATGTGTGATTGAGTAAGTGTTTCATTTCAGTGAACGTGTCCTGCGCTGAAGGTGCCATGCATGGGCAACACCAACAGTCTCCCATTCTAAGATGGCTGTCAGCATTACTAAATGCGCATACTTTCACTGACTGTTCCGGACCTATTCTGGTTTTATGCCTACTCAAATGTCTACACCAGGGGTGACCAACAGAGGGCCAGGTGATGTGGGTCCTTATGGAGTGAAAGAATAATCACTTAGTAAGTAATGAGTTCCAACTAGATTCTGTGGCCCATATTTATACTTTTTTAGCGCCTCATTTGTTTAGTTTTTTGACGCAAAATTGGCGTAAACTTACAAAATACAATTGTATTTTGTAAGTTTGCGCCGATTTTGCATCAAACTATGACGCAAATGCGGCGCTAAAAAAGTATAAATATGGGCCTGTGTATCTAAGCCCTTTTTTTCTCAGAGTTTCCTGAAAAACTGGTGTCTATCCAGCCCTGGTCGACCTGTGTTAGATATACCTGGTCTTGTTCTTCACCCACAATAAAGAGATGTGCAGTCAGTGGTGGCTAGTCTCCTCGTGGTGATCATATGTCATAGGTGCAATGGTCACACTTCCGAATTACGTTTGCATTCCTTATGTTAAGACCAATGGAAACTACCGACAAGGATATACTGTTGTTTTACCATAACAATGTTCTGATAAAAACCAAAGTATTCTCATGCCAGACCTAAAAGAAGTGATCCAAGTACCAGAGAGAATGGAAATATCCTAAAGCTGATCCACACCAACCAGAGTCCATAAGGACAAACAAGGAGGCCAGCATTAATTAAAATGATATTCTCTTCTGTGAGATCAGACCCTCAGGCACCAAAGAGAACATTCCTCCAACTTGAAGTTCAGCATGATGTCCCATGGATTGAATAGTAAGTGGCAGGAAACGCCAGATCTACTGAAAGTCAAATTCTTTGCCTCCTAGTCACAGTCAGTAGAAGCGTAAAATGTGTCCAATCTACAGACTCCATAATTATTTAATTCTATCAGACGTGAACACAAAAAGATGAAGATGTGATGTGGTTATAAATGTTACTTTAAATATATATTTAAATCAGCATACAGGATTATCTGCTACCCAGTGGCCTTCATCCATCCATCCATCTTTACATGCACCAATCCAGGTAGTTGCAATTCATTTACACATGTTCTCTCATCAAACCATCCACTCAGCCTACTATATCAAAATGATAGAGGCTTTGAATTGTCCTGCCATGCGCACATGTTTTTTTTTCGTTTGAGGTCACAAGAGGTTTGCAATTTGAAGAGCACCATTGGAAACAACCCTGTATGACGTGCAGTCAGATAGTGAGATCCTTCATCATTGGTTCACAAATCCCCCTATGTGCACACTATTTATATCGAATAATTCTAAAAGAGTATTTAAAGTACAGTAATGGCTGTTGCAAATCAAGGAAGCATGTAACAAACAAAATTGTAAATGCGTGCAGGCAAAGTAGGCATCGTGTCCCCGTACAGAGAAAAAAATAGGACTTTTGTATACAGAGTACATTTAATTGACTTTCAACCAGCAGAGTGGGATTATATTACTATAACACCCACTCTGACCAATATGACCAAATAGAGTTATGTCCTAAATAGCCAATATTTTAATGGTTGGGCTTAAAAAAAAACTCTTATCTACTGTTCGTAGACTGCAAAAGAATCCCAGAGCTACAATAAACATTTAGGAAGAGACCTAACACTGTACAAAAACCTTCTTTGTTTCCTTGAAAAAGATAGATAATATCCTATCTGTGCCATGGAGGGAAGGCATACCTTAAAATTACCTAAATCAGGACTCACTGGATGGGTGTCGGAACCGCGCCACCTCGTAACACAAAAGTACATGCGTCGACTAGATTCTCTTCAGGAATGGACTCACTCAACCACAGGCCTCAGAGCAGGCTTGTAGGATAAGTTAAAACACAGAAGGTGACTGCTATTCCCAAATCCC
Source organism: Pleurodeles waltl (assembly GCF_031143425.1). Lineage (NCBI taxonomy): Eukaryota > Metazoa > Chordata > Amphibia > Caudata > Salamandridae > Pleurodeles > Pleurodeles waltl. The sequence continues at coordinate 1,536,341,636 of NC_090440.1, read as the reverse complement.
CTCATAGCACAATAGGGCCCCACGGAGAGCTGGACGCAGTCCGGTCTTTCCGCAGGAGCTTTCGGCCCAAAAGAAGGCGGCCTGGGGTAGGATAGGCTGGGGCAGGGGCAGAGGAGGGTCTTAGGGTTCGTATTAAAATGTGGGACGATCAGCCTCTTTGGCTCTGGCTGTCACACTGCGCGAAGGTTGGTCGATCATGGGGGAGGGTAGAAAGATTTTTTCATTCGGATAGTAAATGTATAAAATCATGGCCGCAGGCCACGATTTAGAGGCGGTTTGGCCGCGCTTCGCCTACTTGGCGAAGCCGCCCGAGGGGACCTGCTCAGGCCTGACTTCCTTGACCTGGCCTGGGTAGGCAGGAGTTTTGTGCCTCATGTGGCGTCACAGGGGGTGGCAGCGACAACCGCAGCTTGCCTTTCCCCCAGCATGGAAGGAAAGAAGAAGTTGAAAAAGGGGTGGGGACGTAGCGCGTCTTCTCCCCTCCCATTTTTATAGATGGGGCCACAGGAGGAGCCTAGGGGGCCTGAGGTGCTGGGGGGTGAGGCCTAGGGTGGAGGGGGCCATCTGGGGGTGAAATAGGACCCCCTGGCTCAGGATTCTGAGCAGGGGAAACAACCCAGACATGACAGGCAGGAGGAAGAAGACACCTGGGGACTGGGTCAGCCCCTGGACCTTACACTGGCTGGGGCCCCAGCCAAGGGTCACAAAGGGGGCATTGAACAGGGGCTGGGGGGCCCAAAGGGAAAGGGAAAGAGGGTCAGTACTAGGGTGGGGGCCACCAGAGCAGCAGGGCAAGGCAGGGGTGAGACAGCTGGCACAGGGGAGGGGGTGCAGTCAGAGGAGGGCGGTGAGGCCAGGGGGGTGTTGGTGGCACGGCACCCCTTACCACGGATTGGGCATCCATTGATATAGAGGCCAGGATACAGAAGCAGCGCAAATTGGTGGTGGAGACGGAACTTAGATGGGCCACACTGTGCAGGGAGAGGGGGGAGGCTGAGGGGAAGTCCAGGAAGGCAAAGAGGAAATCAACTGGGGTGTGTAGGGGTCAGGACGAAGGGCGTGGGGCAGAGAAGGGGAGTTGGGTGTGGATTCCACATGAGCAGGAGTAAGTGCAGGAAGCCAGTGCCGCTGGTGAGCTTGGCAGCTTGACAGCAGCAGCTGGAGCATACCACCAGGTGCGGTGCAGAGAGTCACTGCCAGCGTCAGAGGCTGGCAGGAAGGAGGCAAAGCCAACGGGGTGCAACACGGCCTCAGGATGTTGGTTGGAAGCGATAGAGGGATCTTCGGCGGCCTTCTCTACACCGTGGGAGTGCGCGAAGTACACGTCTGGCTTGCACCAGGGGGTTTCAGGTTGGATGATGAATACGGTATGGTGGATACAGCTGATGCTGATGACGGAATGGGTGTGGATGAGGACAAGATGATTGAGCTGGATTATGAGAAGAATCTTGACGAGTGGGAAGAAGGGTAACTTCGAGAGAAGGAGGTGAGCGTGGGACCAGGGAAGGGGCAGAGGCGCAGGAGCAGTGCAACACCCTCTTCCGCTCATGTTTAGCAGGCTTCAACGTCTACCGCTCAGGGACTACAGGGTTTCCTGCAAGGGTGGAGGCAGGCGTAGACCAAGGCTGGATGCCGTAGTGACTGGTCGTTGGGTTCAAGGTAACGTAGAATGGTGGGCGCCATGGGATGAACAGAAGGGTAAGACCGGTGCAGCACAATATAAATCTATTGGTGTGGGGGAAGATTCCGTACATGTGCAGCCTGCTACAGGTGCGGTAGAGGCAGGCAGAAAAGATAAAAGGGGAGATGAGGGGACATTGGAGCAAACCAGGGATGGAGATGCAGGGGTTAGTGGGGAGAAGGCAGAAGAAGATAAGGGAGGGGCGGGTCATAACAAGGGGCTCCCATACATGGGACTCGCCATGCCTTCGGGCTCACATGTTGCAGACAAGACCAAGGCGAAGATATGGAAACATGAATACGTGGATGTTTTTAAACTATTGCACAGGGACATCCAGGCAAAAGAAGGGTCCAAGGAAGAGGAGTGGGAATTGGCAAGGAGGCCATGCGTCTCAATAACTATGGACAGCTGGACCTCTGCCTTTTTGATTTACGCCATTAAATACTGCGAGAAATATCTAGACAGGGCCATTGCCATGTTTAAATACATAGACATTACTCTGAAAGCCCAACTACACTTCGGGGGCTTTGGATGGTTAAATTACTACGAGGAGTTCCGGGCCCGTGTTAGTATAAACCCTGAGAAACCCTGGGGGGATGTGGATTCAGAGTTGGGAATGCATGGATGGCATCCTCGTATTCTGCAGCTTTCACACACACAGCTTGTGGTCTCCCAGTAGTCTACAACCTGTTTCAGCAGCGTTCCGCTCCGGGAGGGATGGATATGCCTCAGAGGGCGCAGGTATCGATCTCAGGAGCGTGTTGGAATTTCAACAAGGGGTTTTGCTCCAGGTACCCCTGTAAATTTAAACATGAGTGTTCCAAATGTGGAGGTAAACATCCGGTCATGCAATGTTTTTCACTCGCCAGCCCGGCAGAGCAGTGGAGGCCTACCAGGGGTGAGGGGGGGCAAGGACCTACTGGGCCAAAGGGCACCTACTCCAATTAGGTTGGAGAGGTTACTTTCTTGGTTGCATGTGTACCCGGATAGGGACACTGTGCTGAAGTTGGAATGGGGTTTCAGAGATGGTTTCTGGGTGGGGTACAAGGGACCAAGACAAAGGAGAAGAGCGGAAAATGTACATTCAGCTAAAGCCATGCCAGAGGTGGTGGCATCGAAATTGAGCAAGGAAGTGGCAGAAGGTAGAATCTTGGGCCCCTTTCATGAGTGGACAGTGGAGAATTTAATGATCTCACCTTTGGGGGTAGTACCAAAAAAGAGCAAGGAAGATTATAGGCTGATACATCATCTGTCATGACCTGAAGGGGCTTCGGTGAATGACTTTATCGCGCTGGAGGATGCAAAAGTGGTATACGCCACAGTGGATGATGCTATCCGGCTCATCTAAGGTTGTGAAAAAGGGGCAGAACTGGGCAAGTGTGAAATTAAGGCCGTTTTTCAGCTGCTCCCTATTCACCCGGATGATTTTTCTTTGCTGGGGATGCAGTTGGGGGTCTATTTATGTGGACAGGGTACTTCCCATGGGCTGTGCCATTTCTTGTGTGCTGTTTGAGGCTTTTAGCACCTTCTTGCAGTGGGCTTTTGTTCAGGTCGGTGGGCACCGGACGGTGTCACACTATTTAGAGGATTTCCTGTTTATAGGAACAGCACAGTCAGACTCGTGTGGCAGGGCTCAGCGGCATTTTGAGCGGCTGGCTCAGGATTTTGTGGTACCTTTGGCCCCGGAAAAGACAGAGGGCCCAAGTTGCGTTTTGACCTATTTGGGCATTGAACTGGACACAAGAGGGCTCACAGCGTGCCTGCCTGTGGCAAATGTGAAGGAGATTCTGCTATTTTTGAGGGGGATCAGGATGAAGCATAAAATTGAATTGCGAGTGGCGCAGCAACTGCTTGGTCTTCTGAATTTTGCATGCAGAGTGGTCAGGGGCGGCAGGACTTTTTGTAGGTGTATGGGAGTGGCAATGCCAGGTGCATCTCTACCACATCACAGGATTAGGTTGACCATTTGTCTGTGAGAAGACATTAATGTGTGGGACCTGTTTTTGATGCAGTTTAACGGCATCTCCATGTCTTTTCAGGAAGAGGACACTGTTTGGCAGGTGCAGATTTTTTCAGACACAGCGGGAGCAGCTGGTTTTGGACTATTTTGGGATGGTCGTTGGTGCGCAGAGAAATGGCCAGCACAATGGTTGAATCAACAGAGGAGCATTGCATTTTTAGAATTCTTTCCTCTGCTGGTGGCATTGTCGGTGTGGGGGGATGAGCTAGAAAACAGGTCAGTGATGTTTCATGTTGATAACTTGACGGTGCTTGAATTGGTGAACAGACAGAGAGCTAAGGATCTGAGGGTGCTGCGGTTGCTCAGGAGGTTTATGTTGAGTTGCTTAACTTTAAATCTCATATTTCATGCTGCACACATTCCTGAGGTAAACAATTCCGTTGCAGATTCCCAGTCTCGTTCGCAGTGGCAGCGTTTCCGGCAGTTGGCACCCGGTGCAGAGGAACACAAGACAGCGGTCCCGGCAGACATTTGGGAGTGGGGCACATGACGGTCATGCGACCGATGGAGAGGTCACTTGTGGAATCAACCCTCAGGAGTTACCGTCTGGCATGGCTGGAATTTCAGGATTTTGAAGTTTACAAGGGGAAGTTCTGGAAACAGGAACAGGGAATGCTAGAGGCCAGGGTGATGCATTTTGTGGTGTTTTTCATTCAGAAGGGGTTATCGCCCACCACGATCGGGGGCAAGTTGGCAGGAGTTTCTTTTTATGGAAAATTGTTTTTTGGATGGGATCCAGCAAAGAATGATATCCTGGGCAAAATGTTGAAGGGGTGGGGGAGAATCAGCACAGGAGCAGTTTATGTTCATGAAGCTATTACATTTGAGTTACTCTTGGAGATCTTACACGTGTTGCCAGTTTGCTGTTTTAATGTCAATGAAGTGGCATTGTTTCGTTTATGTATGATATGGATATTTTTTGGGGCATTTTGTGTATCCAAATTGTTGGGGGTGGGTAAAGGGATTGGTTTGAAAATGAGTGAGGTCCATCATCACAGTAAGAGGTTAGGGATCTGGTTGCGTCGCTCAAAGGTGGATCAATTGGGTAAGGGTAAGTGACAGAAGCATGCCCAGTATGGGAATGGGACAAGTTCAGGGAAAACAGGTTCAATACAAGGGATAGTGTGTTTATTCATGTTAATGGCACGAAGGTTACATCTTTCCAGCTGTTGTCTGTGATGAGAATGGGTTTGAGACGACTGGTAGATAGGCGGGTAATTTCATTACTCATTCTTTTAGGATTGGCACAGTGACGAAAGCTGCCAAGTTGGGGTGGGATTGGGATAGGATCAGGCGCATTGGTTGTTGGCATTCAAAATGCTGTGAGAGATATGTAAGGTCTTGAATGGTTGAGGAGACGGGTACAGAAACTTTGGGGGTAGAGAGAAATTATTGATGGTGACGTTATACAATGGGGGGGAGGGGGTTGTGTTTTTCTTCTTGGCACTTGTTTCTCTTTCCAGGTTGTGTAGGTGGCCCAGAGAAACATAAGGCGATCACGTGGTTGGTCGGACATTCTTTCATTCACTGGGCAGTGAAATTCGCGGTGAGACAGGTCTATGGATGATCTTTGGGACTCCCAAGTAGCAGGCATGAAGTGCTGTGGTGGGGAAAGAGCGGCATGAGGTGGGACAATTTGCTTCCTTTTATCACATCGATTTTGCTGACATTGTCCTGTCCTATTGGTTTTGCATCTGGGAGAGAATGACCTGGTGTGTCTCTCTTGGCTCACCCTACTGCAACACATGCAATGTGATTTGGTACTGATGAAGCGCAACATGCATGGGACTTGCCTGGTGTGGACACAATTTGTGGCACAAAGGAAATGGCGTGGAGCACAGAAACATGGGGCTATTGAGAGGGCCCGGAGGAAGGTCAATAGGGCTATGAGGGTGTTCAGCTGGACGCAGGATATTAAGGTACTGACACACGAAGGGATAAAAGAAGAGAAGTAGGTGCTTTTCAGGGACGACGTGTGTATCTCTCGGAAATGGGGAATGCATATTACATGATGGGCTTGCGCTTCATCACTCTCTGGCTTCTTACACCATCCCCTCAGGCTGCAAGCCTAACTTACAGAGTGAGCAGCCAGGCCCACAGACCTAGAAAAGGGCTTCTTTCTGAAATTAGACACTGGAAAGCGCACATGGGGGAGCAACGCCACCCCACCCGTGAAGAGGAACTGCCGCTGGTTTACACGTTAACATGTGTGCTGTAGTGCATAGTCATCTTAATGATTTTTGGAGCCTTGAGCAAGACTTGTTTTGAGGGAGGGACAGAGCTTGCCTGGAAAAAAGATGGTCACTAACTGAGCTAGCTCATTCATCCATCTAATGGGCCTACATAATCCTGGGGCAACATATGCACAATTTTTTACCATTATCGCCTGCCTGATAGAACTACACCTGGGCTCATGGACTAACTGCAGTGTAATATCCTTTTGTGTCCCTGAGTGCATATCAATTTAAGAGAGTGCTGACACAGCGTCAGCAGGAATTGGAGGAGACTAGTCATGGCAGGGGATGTCGTGGGCCCACAGATTGTAAGACTGGCCCAGTAGCGCTCCTCCATTCTGCAGACAGGATCAGTTGCACTTTGGTGTGGCGGGCTGTGATGACTCCGACTGGCTGGAAGCACAGCTGAACTGTGCGGCCTGTCGGTGTACCTGGGGACACACTGGCTTGCAGCCTAGATGACTTCTCTCTGGGGCTGCAGGCCTAGTGGAAGGTCCCTGTCAGTGGTAACCACATACAAAAGAGAGGGACACATGAGTAAAGTAAGGCCCCTGTGAATACCCTGAATGCATGTGGCTGTAGTGCAACACTGCCTGGCATGTGAAGAAGCCCATGGAACATAAAGAGTGGCCTTCACTGCTTAGAGAGATGATTGCTGTGGGGAAGTGCAGTTTGATGTCAGATGTGGATTCTGAGGCCCTGGAGTGTAAGGTGATGAAGTGCAGGTCCTTCCTGCTTTGAGAAATTGCACTCGACATCCCCCTGTACTGGGGTAGAGTCGGTTTGTAGAACAGAATACACCCCGTGCCCCCTGCAGGGGAAAAGTCTACAAGGTGCAACAAGGGCACTGGTGGGCCTGCCTTAGCTGATGCACTGAACCAAAGCTGCTGATAACCACCCTTTGTAGAAACTGTGCACATTACCGGGGGCTGGACCCTCTTTGGCATGTCTTGCTGACCCGTCGATCAACTGGTGAGCGACTGCTGAGTGTCTAATGGATGAACGTCTGTACCCCTGCGGGCCCTAGCTTCATCCTATTTGTGCCCACTACCAGCTCAGGCACAGTTTGGCCTTGGACTTGAAGGTTAGGTTGGTGGGGTGGACCCCAGACAGGATGTACGACCCAACCAAGCAGATGCTCAACATTGAGACACATGATAACTCCCACTGCTGAGGCAGACATTGGGACACCCCTGCAGACCGGGGGCAAACTGATGCTAACAGCAGGGTGCCACCCAGGTCTGCTGTGAAGCAGTCCATACATATTTAGGGCCAGGCACAATGGACCAATACAGAGGGAAGTATTGCACGGACTGGACACAATGGGCAAAACAGACAAGACACAGCCCAAAGTCCTATTTGACCTCTGAAAAATGACCAAGGCCTGAGATGGTGGCATGATCACACCTGACTCCCTGCTGCACGACCCAGAGGAAAGTGAGGAATTGAAGCATATTCCAAGTGCCAAAAATTTATGGCAAGATAGATGCTCTAACATTCTAACATTCAGAATGGACCACATGTCGGAGCACCTAGATAAACATGCTGAGCGAATAGACCTTATGGTGCTGATCCTCTGAGGCCGAGGATAAACAAGTTTCACAGGCTGTGTCCCAAAAAAAGATGGATACAATTCTGCTTCCTGTACAGTCGAAGGCAGGGAACCTTGAGACTCGTTCCCTTAGAAACAGTCTTAAAATAATGGGAGCAGCAGAGAACATCAACAATAATATAGAGTGCAATGTGGAACAACTCCTAATGGATCTCCAGGGTATGGAGATGTTCTCAGACATTTTTGTGGTGGAGCACACCCACCACTTGCTTGCTACCTGCCCATTGCCGGAAACCAGTCCTCACCCCATCGTTGATAGACTATTGAATTGTAGGGATCGCAATGCTGTGCTTCATAAGGCATGTAAATTGAAGGTGCTGCAGCATGAGGGTTCTAAGCTATTGTTATATCCAGATTTCATGCAGCTAATGCAGGAGGTGACAACATAATTTTTACCAGCCAAGAGGAGGCTGTGCAAGCTCCAAATGGAATATAGCATGCTGTATCCTGCTAGGCTGACGGTTCTGGTTGATGGCAGCGCAATGATCTTCAGCGACATGAAGCAACTGCACCAGTTTCACAGGCATAGGGAGGCAACTGGAACCCGACAACGCTCCCCCAGATCAGACAATGATGGTACCGAGCACACACTGGAGTTGAACGAGTAACACATCTCTCACCCAGTGTGGACATTCTTTTGGGGGATGCAATGGAGAGTAGCATGCACCTCTGTGAAGACATTCTGTATGGAGACACACCCTGGTATCCTCTCGCCCCCAAGGCCTTGGAGGGTGGGTAGAAGCACACATAAGAACTGTGCCTGTGCCCCCACACCTAATATTCCAGACAGAATGCAGTAAGAGGGTTCCTGAGACTGTGGGGACACTGCTTCATCAGCTGCAACCCTAGATGATTGTGTTTTATTTAAGGTCGCCCTGTGATGCACCAGAGGTGATGGCTAGTGCTGCAATGTTTCTAATAGTGCCTCATAGTGCATGATGCACATACCATGCCTTCTATATGCTCAAATACAAACACTACTCGCACAAATTCTGAACATTCGCCGGTCCTTTTGGACCTAATACTGCGCACCCCACAAAGACTTGCATTTGCCTGGTGATTCCCATAGTACTTGCTACTAGAAGATGCATTTCGGAAGGAACTGGCTATAGTGATTTAGGAGTTTTTGCGAGTTAATGTGGGTTTGGTAGGCAGATTTGTGACTGTTTGGGAGGCCTTTAAAGTTTGCATTCAAGGCACTACACTGTCTAAACACACAGGGGTACTGCAGTCGTTGCGGGGTGGGGTCCTTGGCACAATTGGACGGGGAGATCGCAGAACTTGAGCTGGAACACAAAGCGATGGGTGACCATGCCTGTTACATGATATTGGTTCTAAAATAGTAGAATATCACGAAAAAGCGCAGAGTGAGGTCAACCATTTAGGGAACCAAACAACTGCCTAATGTATGGTGAAGGTGAATGCCCGGTGCAACGCTTACAGCGTTGCTGTGACCCCGCAGGGGGAATTATGCCATCATTGAAATACAGGATGAGTGAGGGCACAGCAGAACAGGTTTCAAAGCGTTTCTGCGGATATTGTGCAGACTTGTACAAGTCTTGCATTCCTCATGAGGATGCCACCATAATGGACTTCCTTGCACACATTAAAATGCAAATGGCTTACTAACAAGCACAGGGAGCACCTGATGGCACCACTATGTCCAGAGGAGATACATACTGCTCTGGCCAATTTGTCGTCCAGGAAAGCTGGTTGCCTTACAGGTCACTATTCTGAAGCCAGGTAAACCGGCTATTGCTTATCATGTAGACTACTGCCCCTACTAAACTGTGATACAAACATTTATTTGAAGATATTGGCTAACAGATTAGCCACACTACCAGTTGTGGGCCCTGAGCAAGCAGGTTTAGACCCATGCCGTTGTCTGACCCTCAACCTTCAAACATTATTCGGTGTGATTCAGCATGTCGACCCAGAGATATGAGCTGCGGTAGTCTTTATTGACACTGAGAAAGCGTTTGACTCAGTGGAATGGGCTTTAAGTTAGAGGTTCTGAAGTGCATAGGGGTCGCCATGTATTCCCCCACCTGGGTAAAGTTCTATACATGCAACCTCCTGCCTGGATCTGGGTTAATGGTGCAGTTACTGCGCTCATAGACATCACAAGAGGCATCAGACAAGGCTTTCCCTTGTGCCCAGTGGGAATATCATGAGCATTGGGTACTGTGGTTTCTGGGTTATTAACTGATTCTTTCAGTTTATGCAGATGACACTCTGCTTTATATCTGTAATCCGGAACAGGGTCTTACTTACTCCAGTGCTGCAGGAGGTAGTATTGATAGGGGGCCAAATGGAAGGGCTTAATTCAATTGATTTGAGAAGCTATCATAGGTCGACTGAGAGAATATTTGTGCATTATTGGATACACAACCCACTAGACTTACCTGTTCTGTGGCTGGAATGGGACGCTGCGTCCCCATGCACACTGCCCCAGATCCTATTTGGGACAGCAGGCTGGTGCTACTTTGACTGGCTCACTGTAAAGATTTTGCCTGGCAATACCTTCTGGAGCGCCAGGGAGGGTCTTTGCTGTATTCCCCACATATACGAGTGGCCTGGTGCTGTGATTCCCTCTGGGGCAGGAAAGGAGCACGCTGAAAGTGTTGAGAGAGATGGGTATACACAGAATGGGAGATTTCTTTAGTGACGGAACAATGTGCACATGGGTGACGGTCCGAGAGCAAGGTCAAAAATACACGACCCTCAATAATTTCACTATCACAGAGCGCGCCACTCATTGCGATGATTGCTTGGTTACGACATCCAAGAACTGTGCAAAAATTACTGCTCTAACCCTCTTACTGCAAGTAACAACCGCATGCCGAGGGCCAGATAGAATGGAAGAGACAACTGGGCATTGTGATTGGTGATAAGCAAGGGCAGTACTGGGGTTCCGTACATTAAGACGGTGTCCCTCAATGGTAGACATGGGCTTTTGAATTTGAAATACAAAAACTGAGTATACTATATGCCAGCCTGTCTGTGTCGGTATGGCGTACGGGCAGTGCTTAATTTGTAAATATAAAGGTGCTAGTGCCCAAAGCCCTCCTCTTAAACACGGGCTGCTGCAATTAAATGTGTGAACATGGAATACTGAGGCGTCGTAATCCTGAAGCCATCTCGGGCCACTTCAATCCATATAAAGCCACTCGCTGTCCCTTCAGCTCACTCTTTCAGCTTTCTACTTTCTCCCTTTGTGACGCTATTCGTTTTTCCCTTCCTCTGTCTTTCCCATTTGTGTCTTTTGCTCGCAGCAAATGCTTGAGACAGAAGAATAAACCCCGGCCCTCAAAGATAACTGCTGGTGCTCAACACCGGAAACAACAGGCACAAATTAAGCACTGCACGATGCTCACGCTGCGCAACCGAGGAGATCGGCTTTATCCACTAAGCATGGGTTAGCCCTGATTTTCAGCCTTTTTTGCTGGAGATGGAGGTGCCTGCTGGCACTGCTGAGATATAACTGGAGGTGCCACTGGCTGTTAGGCAACTAGTAGCTATAGGTCTATAGGTCGCAAGGCGCTGACACTTCCAAACTTGAGGGAATGGTACATGGACATGAGCTATTGTAATGCGCAATCCGACACTTACAAGGAATTGCTTCTGATTAACAGCCATCAGAGAGATATCTGGTGACCCTATCCTATCAACCCAGGGCTACGGAGGTGAAAGAAGCTGAGGTGTTGGTGGGGTAGCCGACTTTGTACAGGCCAGGCATAAGTAGATGTGTTCATATTGGATTAGCTTTGCAGAAGATCATTACACGTACAGCAAAAGACACGATTGTATAGCCCTGCCTCATGGACTGCACTCTTCAGAAACCAGGGAAGGAAGGAAACGCCCTTACCATTTATGCCGTGATATGAGTCTTCCCCTGGCATCAACACCAGTTCGGAAGTCTGCACACTCTGACTGCAACAGTCCTTCCTTTTATTTCCCTAGGGAGGACAACAGTAGATACAAAATTTATGTTTTTGCTTGCAACATGCGACAGGCTGTTACATTTATGTCATGAAAATAAATTGAAATATATATATATTTTTTAAACAAAATGACTCCTTGGGTTCCCAAGTTCAGAAATGTTTTGTCTGTTATTATCTATTTTCTACCATTTCAAGGCATTGTGATGCCAACCAATATTGGATTATATCAATGCTGAACTTTAAAAAATGGGATTAAACAAAACAACTGAAATATGTGTTGCCCATGGACCCAAAATGCCCAAACTGACACTGAATAAAGAGAGACAGGTCGGAGGTAACGTTAAGCAGAAAGAGAAGGAGCCATAAATAGATATGGGACAGAGAGAGAGAACAAGAAAATATAACTTTCTCTGGGTGCCTCTTTAAAGGTGGGGGCCCTGAGCATTTGCCCACTTTGCACATGCCTTAAATCGCCTCTGCTGTAGTGGCTATGACCGTATGGTGCCAACTTTGAACCAAATAATTGGTTGCTCCGTATCCTAGCTGCTTTACTTTATTAAACAGTATGTGGTCTTGGACAAATTAATATATACCCTACAGTGACTCCTTTTACATTAGAACGATTTAGATACCCGCTGGCAACATAATGCTACCCACACCCGCCCACCAGTAGTATAAACGCTATTAATCCTTTAACCATTCCCTTCAGCCTGAAAGCACGTAGATATGAGTAATTTACATTATCCTGCTGTGCATGTCTTCTCACAAAGTGACACAACGTGTATTTGTAAAGGGCGCGTTTATCTGGTGGAGTAAAAGATGGTCAGTTCTATCAAACTCTAGGGCAGATTTAAGGAAAGTGGCGCTGCACCCAATGCAGCGCCAATTTCCTTGTGCCCTTGAGCACCCCCTACGGCCACCATGTGTGCGGCGTATTTAAAATATGGAGCACCATGGCGCAGGGTAGGGTACAATAGCGTCATTTTATGTGACGCTATTGATGTACTCTGCAAGAGTATCACCAAAATGTTGGCGCTACTCCTGCAGAGTACAAAAGGGCCAATTCAAAAAAATGGTATTCCCTCTTTTAACGCCTGCTCTGAGCATGCGTTAAAAGTGCAAAAAAAATGGCGCAAGGAAATCTCATAGATTTCCTTTCACAATTTTTCCTTCCCCCCCTTGCATACATTATGCCTGGCGCAGGCATAATGTGGCCCAAGGAGGTAAAAAGTGACGCAATGCAAGCATTGCACCACTTTGTAAATATGGCGCGTGGAAAATGCCACCTTAATGCCACATTTGTGTCAAAATAAATATCGCAAATATGACGCAAAGTGGCGCTAGGGGCTTATAAATATGGCCTTCTGTTCCTCGAGGTCTGAAAGATGAAAGAATGAATGGTGCCACACGTATTGACCTGTGATCATTGAGTCAGACATAGGGGGTCATTCTGACTTTGACGGGCGGCGGAGGCCGCCCGCCAATGTCCCGCCAGCAGAATACCGCTGCGAGGTCAAAAGACCGCCGCGGTAATTCTGAGTTTCCCGCTGGGCTGGCGGGCGACCGCCAGAAGGCCGCCCGCCAGCCCAGCGGGAAACACCCTTACATGAGGATACCGGCTCCGAATGGAGCAGGCGGAGTGGAAGGGGTGCGACGGGTGCAGTTGCACCAGTTGCGATTTTCAGTGTCTGCTTGGCAGACACTGAAAATCTTGGTGGGGCCCTGTTAGGGGGCCCCTGCAGTGCCCATGACACTGGCATGGGCACTGCAGGGGACCCCAGGGGCCCCACGACACCCGTTACCGCCAGCCAGGTTCTGGCGGTCAAAACCGCCAGAACCAGGCTGGCGGTAAGGGGGTCGGAATCCAAGCAGCGCCGCCATGGAGGATTCCCTTGGGCAGCGGGAAACCGGCAGGACACCGCCGGTTTCCCGTCTCTGACCGCGGCTGTACTGCCGCGGTCAGAATGCCCATGGGAGCACCGCCAGCCTGTTGGCGGTGCTCCCGCGGTCGTTGGCCCTGGCGGTCCATGACTGCCAGGTTCAGAATGACCCCCATAGTCCCTTGGAGTGTATGCATTAGTTCAATTAGTTACCAGTCCCGGCTTCTTATTTTACACACCAGTAGCATAGCCTGTGTGCCTTGGGGTGTAGTGTTAAGGAAAGAAATGAGCTCCCAGGTGCTGCTTGAATTATAAAATACAACAATAACCACGGTCCAGTAGGCCCCACAGGCACCTGGGTCCAGTGCCACTGCACCTGCTCCACCAATTGAAACTATGCCTGATATCTTCTCACAAAACTTCCTAGCAAATTTGTTGGCATATCCTGGCCTTGCTCCTGCTCCACTCCTTCATATGTACCTACCATGTCTCTCTTGTTAATGTTTCACTGACTTTTTCCTAACATGCCCTGCTACACCCACGTTCTTATTTACATTCAATTCAACTGAGCTAAATGTATGTTTTAAATGGGAGCTGTTAATCTGCTGTTTTATTCAAGGGGAGCACATTCGACAGTTGAAGATCCAGGACAGCAAAACATCTTGGGCCAGATTTAAGAGCCCCTGGCGCCACTTTAGTGCCACCACAGTGCCATTTTTTATACACTAAGGTGGTACTAAAGGGCAATTTTTCCCGTGCCATATTTACAAAGTGGCGCAACGCATGTGGTAGGGTGTGCTAAGAGGCGCAAGAAATGTTGCACTGTACTGGGTGCAGTGCCACTTTCCTTAAATCTGCCCCCTACTGTCCTAAGAGGAGTCTCCTTGGCAAACATTTTCCAAAACAAAGCAAGCCCTGCAGAACAATTTTGTGGGAAAGAAAGCGTCCCCAGAAGATTTATTGATCTCTGAGGTAGTGTTCGACACTAAATACACTGTCTAATTCAGTGCAATTTTACCCGTTTGTGAGTAAGTGAATCAGGAATTAATAATTGTAATTATGATCTGAGGGATGCCAGCTAATATATGAGATTATGTCCTCATCTTACAGAGCATCTCTTACAGCTGTTTGAGCATCTAATATCAATAATGTATTTACTGTGAAGTGTTTAAGAAACAGCAAAGCGTAGTACAAAACATGGCAAGGCGTAATGGTGACGTGAAAGTTCAGTGGTAATCTGTTTGGGTAACAAGATAAAATGCAGAATGCAGCACACATAGAAAAATAAAAAAACAAGGAGGAATAAAAGATTTCTTCCACGCTTTGCCATGTTAATGCCACCCCTGGGGTTGTGTTAATTTTTGGTGCTGCCTCAGGTTTATGACAACTCGTCAATCTGAGGCAGCATCAAAAGCAGTGGGTGTTGCGGTGGAAGACCCACAGCAACATCTATTGCATGCCCCTCTGACGCAGAAAACTGTGTTGGAGGGGCCCATGTTTACAAGGAGGCATAACGACACAAAAAAGTGGTGTTTGCACCTCCTTGTAAATATAGAGCAGTGCTTAGGGCCACCGGAGCCACACAAAAAGTGACGCTCCAGTGGCGCTAGGGGCTCTTAAATATGCTCCTGAGTGTTTTCCTAATCTGTTGGTCCTGGGTTATCCCATTTTGCAATCAGTTCCTAAGATGAGGTCTGACAAAATAGTTCGAACACAAATGATGAAATCTAGATATTCAATTCAGGAAAAGTACCTTACTAGCAGCAACAAATGGACTAGCATAATAATTAGCATCCATTTTGAAGAGGAAGGTATTTGCATATTTTATCCCAGCTTGTAATCCACTTTAAAACCAGGGTGCTGGAATTTTCCAGCAGGGGAGGTGCAAGTTACGCAGCAGGGTTGACTAAGGGCCTGATTTAGAGTTTGACAGATGGGGAACTCCATGATGGGTATCCTATCTGCCGTATTAAAGAGGCATTTGTATATAATCAGGGCCATGCAGCAGGGTGAAGTAAATTATGCAGCAAGAAAAGGCAAATTATGCAGCATTATGCAGCACATTTTGTGACAGTATTACTTAATTGTTTGGATATTTGCAAACTTGTTAACACTCTTTGGGCATTAGTACCTGTGCCAGTACACCCAAATACACAAGAAGCAACAGAAAGAGCACCTCTCAACATTTGCAAATGGCCTTCTACTGCACTGCAACACGAGTCACCGCTTTATTAAGTAACTTTATGCAGCACATGATAGCTTATGGGGCAAACGCAATACATAGATAATCATGCAGATCATGCATCAGCAATGAAATTGCAAAACTCTATTGGTTATACCTAAAACCCATGCTGACTAAAGCGAATGCAATGCCAAGGTATGTAACTGAGCTGACAGCGTACACGTGAGGGTGACTTACAGCATCCTGTACGGAGGCAATGCAGGAGCAAATAATGAAAAAAAAAGATCTACTAAATGTGAAATAATGAATGTTTGAGTGTTTGCTAGTCATAAATCAGGGAGAGGAGGATATTTCCGATGGCATTAGGAAGCACTCTAACCTCTGTGCCGCAGTTTATGGTGACATCAAATGTGCTAAATTGATTTAAAATCTGGTTATCCAGTGACTTCCATTCATCAGGCCACCGGTGTGGAGCACCCTAACCAGATCAATAGGACGCGTGGCCGCCTTGTCCGCCCTCATCCCTTCATGCTTCGGAGTACCCCGCCATAACTTATGGGACCAAATTTATCACTGCTCAGTCAGCCAGGGCAGCCCTCTGGGAGTAATAAGGAACAGCAAACCCTTAGCCTCACAGAGAACCCTGCAACTTGATTGGAAATTCATATTTATTTCCCTAGATTACAAATTCTTGTTTATTTCCCTAGATTGGAAATTCGTTCTTATTTCCCATGTCTTTCACCCTCTGCAGTTAACCTTGTCTCAAATCTCTTACTAAATCTCACCCACTAGAATAAACTGTATCCATTTTGGCTACTGCGTCAATCTCTTTTATTCCCTTTCTCCCTCACACTTAGGGGCATATTTAAGAGCCCCTAGCGCCACCTTAGCCCCACCTTAGCGCCACCATAGTGTAATTTTTTTTATGCTAAGGCGGCACTCAAGTGGCTTTTTCCACGCAGCATATATAGAAAGTGGCGTAATGCATGCATTTTGCCGCTTTGTAAACCCTAGCGCCCCATTATGCCAGTCCCAGGCATAATGTATGCAAGGGGGGCATTCCAGCGCTAGGAGGCCCGCAAAAATGGCACACGGAAATTTAACAGATTTCACAGCACCATTTTTGGCATCATTTTTAACGCCTGCTCAGACATTCCCCTAGAAACCTATGGGCCTCCTTGCACTTTGCTACATTAGCGTCAAAAGCGCTGGCCGGGCACCATGTTTAAGGAATGGCGCAAGCCGGCACTAAGGCCCTGTTAGCGTCCTTTGACAGGATGCTAACAGGGCCTGGGAGACGTAGGGGAAACCGGGGCTTGTGCGCCAAATTATGGCGCTACAAAGTTTAGAGGCAAAAAATGTGCCTCTAAGCAGCGTAGCGCCATTTTCTGGTGCACAAGCCCCATGGACATGGATCCTGTCTTACTAAAGACAGGAGCCACGCCCACCACTCCAATGGCCATGCCCAGAGGATACAGGCTATAAATGTCTAGCGCTAAAACATAAATATGGAGTTAAGTTCGCGCCAGATTTGCATAAAATAAATGATGCAAATCTGGCACAAACAGAGTATAAATATGGGCCTTGGTGCCCACCTCATTACTCCCACCTGTAACCCATGCCCTAGGTGAACTTTTCCATAAACACCTCTCTCGTTAACTGTCATAAATAGACCTCCTGCATTATTCATGCCACACCCAATAATAGGAAGTTACCAAATGGTTAAATGTAGATGCCCACGGATGTAGGCAGTGATGGGGGAGCGTGTATGTGGTAGTGGAGTGCAGGTGACCAAAATAAGTGAAAGAGGGCTGAGACACACTTGTTGGAATTGGTGTGAGGGCTTCCAGGACAATCAAGTACAATCAAGGGTTACTGGGATTCAACTATGACTATGTGAGCTTTTTACCAATAGAGCACTCACTTGAAACAACTTGTTACTCTACGCAAAAGAAAGCACAAATACACCACTCTAGCACTTGAACCTCAAGGTAATGAGGAAGAGTAGCCCAAGACTGACTCAGGGGTTTGTTGTGGGCTACGATTTGAGAACTCAGCACTGATAGTAACGACACTCAATATTGTTTTCAATCCAACTTAATCTTTACAATAACCACATTAGTTTTTATTCTACACATAACTAAATGTTATGAATGACAATGTATAAATGCACATGAGAAAAAAATCCAAGAGTTGGAAATGCTTTATACAATAAAAAACATCTGCCTACCGGCTTTAGCAAAGTGTTTTCAGCATCAATAAGTGGCTGTGTTTACACTTTGTCAACAGGTTTTCCAATCCAAGAAATCATTGCCTCTGTGTTTCAAAAAAAGTGACACTCTACTTTCATAGATGTTTTTTCAAGGACTCATGTGAATATGATGTAGGAAAAAGGCAGACTCAAAGTACTGCACAATTTGTTGATGTTGTACTAGTTCTTTTTCTTTTGTACTTGGGGGAGGTAAAACCATACCTCCATATTTTAAGAAATCCTAAAACCAGAAACCCACATTTTACTTCATAAGGTTTTCAGTTATAAAAATAATTACACACAAATTCACTCTCCCCAACATCAGTTTAACAGAGTACCAAAATAAGTAACTGGGGCCACTCAAAAAATGAGTTCTACTTCAGAAGAAAAAGTTAAAGAGTTTTATTACAAAAATCTCAAATTCAAGCAGTACAGAATGAACACATTGAAAGTTCAACTGCAGAGTTATTATAGAGTAGGTCAAAATCAGAATTAATTATAAGTCCCAAATGAGCAGCAAAATAAGAAAAGGGTCAGGCAGCATCCCTAATAGCTCAGCAAAGCCTTCATAAAATCTTCTGACTCACCCCTTAAATCTAGGATTTCTTGCATAACAAATTAGCTAGCACAGAAAATTCATCATAGCATGATCATAACTAACAACTCTTTAACAAATCAGAATGAAAAATGTCAATATCTTAAAACATAAGCACTATCCCATTTTAAGAAAGCAACTAGCTACTTCCATGCTACTGTCATTAGAAGGTGTTTGAACAAAATATGAAATATTTTAAATATATAATTTTACACAAATGAATAGGACTCGTTTATCCAGTAGAACTGCAGCAGAAAAAACTTGGACATTGCAGCCTATCAGGAACACAAGAAGATTTATTGAAAGCCTTGAATTTATAACAGTGAAAAACCATTACATCAGCGGTCTTTGCTTCTGCAGAATATTTCAGGAAAGAAAATGCACATGGCACATCATGGGAGGGGATAAATACAGGAGTGAATGACAGAATAAGTACCGATTTTATATCAAATGGAGTGCTTATCTAAATGTGACGCAACTAATTTATGTTAATCAACACACTTTTTTACCTCGTATTAAATTCATTTAAACTGTGATCATATAAATTCATCATGTGCGTATTTGATTGAACATAAAAATAACAATATTTATTATTATTTACTGCACAAAAATATAGATTTTAAAAACACTTCCACATACTCAAACCAATAAAGTCAGAGGATTTCACAATTACCTCCATGGACCCTTTGCAGTGCCAAAGGCTTTGAGTACACACATGAACACATAGAAAAACCGATTGACGGGGGAGTGACTAGTCATAATCAGAGGGAAGAAGGCTTGTTTCTGGTGCATCACTTGGAGAAATAAATTGTGCATGCACCATCGTTTCCTCTGCCTGACTCAATCCTGGTGCCACTCTCCTGCTGTTTTTCCTTGTCACAAGTCCAGAACCCTCTGCTCAAAGTCCACCCCAGCACCACCAGAGATAGGGTCATATTTATGAGCAGGAGTCCTCGCCTCGGTGAGGGACTACCAGACATGCTAACTCACATGATGCTACAGTATGTCACACAATATCAGCTCTCTTGAAATAGGCACCTGGTGAAAGTGGATATCACATGATGGACAACAAATGGGCTGGAGACTGCCACTCAGAGTGGTTTCCCATCTCGTGTGTTGAGGTACATCACTTTTGAAATTCATTATAGATTGCATAAACTTCCAAAGATCACATATGGCTTCAGAAAGAAACCTTTAGTGATTTGGGCCATGGTATGAGCGGACAAAAGCCCCACTCCAAGCCCCACCCTTTCGAGTGTCTTTCCATGGCAGCTCAAGCTCTGATGGACTGAAAGCTCTGCCCTCAGTCCCACCTTCTTTGAGTCACCACCTCTTCTGTCAGATGGTGTAAAATGTTTCTAGATTGGTAGGTCCGGACTACAGTTGTTTTTTGCTGCCCCTGCACCAAGTTGTTATTTTAAGCTGGTGTTTGCAGGTGTGGCCCACGGGCACTCATTTTTGTGGACTGGGGCTTATTTTCCATCATCAAATTTGACCTAGAACAAAAAGGCGGACAATGGGGAAGGGAGGAGGAAGAAAAGGATGGAAAAATAGTGGCAAAGAGAGAAAGCAGGGATGAAAAAGAAGCTACAAGAGTGAGATAAAGGAGAGGGGAGTGTCAGGTGGTGGATGAAAGTGCCTTGAGGTGGAATAAAGAATATGTACCCTTGATATTTGGGAAACCTGCAGTTTGGCAGCACTGGCCACAGGCTACTCATAAAAACTTTAGGGCACTCGCAATTAGTAATTTACCGACTAAGCATTAGCTGTACCAGGATCTCTGAACGTGATTTTTAAATATAAGGAGTCAATTTAAAATGGCAGAGATGGGGAAAAGAGCATTTTTTTCTGCTATTTTAGCAGGAGTTTTTATGGGTCAGAATGGTGCAATCTGCAGGTCCTAACAGTGCAAGTTGCATATGTGGCAGACAATATCTGGCCACCGGAGTCTAGATTGAACAGAGCAACAGTTTAATAGCAGCCATACATAGGCCATGCAATTATTATACTTTTTCTGGCTCCCTTTGTGCTCATGGAAAAAGTCTGAAAGAAAGCCTCAGTCCTCTACTAAAAAGGCCCAGGGCAATGATAAGTTATTACTATGGGTATCAACATTATTTCAGGCAAAACATGCCAACACCACCCTCCACCTGTGAAGAAGTAGTGTGATGTCAGGGTCAATTAAATTAAACTAAATCAGATCCTTGGATTTTTTTCACTTTCTTTTTTCATGTGTGCATGATGAGGCCTAACATAATCCAAGCTACTTTCTGATCCCATGCACAGGAATGTCCTGCCTTGGGTGCTGGAATAGGAGCTGGTCAGCGCACTTCTTAAACCCCAATGCAACCCCCTGAGACACTGGATAAGTGATTGTAGGCTCCTGGAAATATAAGTAAGCTGGCTCCACCCTAGAAGTGTTGAAGTAAGTTGTTATAAACCTGGCAGTTGCAATGCCAATAAAGCCTCCTCTGGGCCTCACATAAAATGGAAAAGCCCCCAAAGAAGGATTCAGCACCCATGATGTTACTTGTGCCCTTCTTAATAGAAAAAGGAGTGTTATGTTTGGAGGAATGTGTGGAGGAGGAAAGGGTATCTCAACTAAAAGGTCAGTGCCTAAAGGAATTTGTAGGCCTTTTCAACCCAGAGAAGGTGGGTACCGTGAAAATCAAAGGCAGAATATTGTGGTACGGAAATAAGGAGCCACAAATATCAAAACCAAAGAACAAAGGTTACATTAAGTAGAGATTTACTATACCTAACTCTGCATATATGTACCTTAATGATATATACCTTTAAGGTAAGTAGATGTGCAGTTAGGAATAGTAAATCTATGATTCCTCTATATTAACTTACCTTTCAATATTTTGCTCTTCAATATTTTATCCACAATATTTTTGCATCACGATATTCCTTTTTTCAAAATGCAGTAGTACAATCCTTAGAAAGAGTTGTTAATGGTCTTTCAGAAAGAATCCAACTTTCAAATGATTCTCAACTCACACTTGACTGTCCAGTTAGTATTTGTCTCCTTTCCTGTGTCTTTTGAGTGATAAATCATTTTACTTTAGGAGATGGAGATGGCCAAAGTGAGTGTCTGTTTGCTTCAGGTCATGTGGTATTGTCAGAGAGGTGGGCTAAAGCTGCTTCCTTTCTCCAATTCATGTTGTCCATTGAGAGGCAAGGGCCACACTGGAAATTGCCTCTACAAGACTAAGGTGGTCATTATGAGTTTGGCGGTCCTGCTACCCCACACCAGCAGTGGAGGTAACACCGTTGACAGCATGGCAGAGCAGGACCACCAAATTAAGATCACAACGGTGAATGGGCTGCAAAGCAGCCAGTTCACCGCCTGTACCGCCAGGGTGGTGGGACAGCTGGGCCGAAGGTGTACCACCTTCGGTCCGGCGGTCCACATTTTACCTCCGACAGTATTATGAGTCTCCTTTCCGCTGGGGATTTCCTGTCGCCAGTATGCGACTTTCCCACCACCCCCCCCCAAACATCCAGGAGTCATAATGTTGAGGTGTCCTGGCCGGTGTGACTTCAGCAGTCAACTGTTTTGACCACTGAAGTCATAATGAGGGCCCAAGTGTCCTCTTAGAAGTGATAACTGACTAAGTCAAAAATGTGACCTATATGAGGTGAAAAAATTGTCTTCCATATTTGTCAAAGGTGAACTATATATAATCATTGGTTGCCCATGAACTTAAAAGCAGGGTAGGGAGGCTTTATCCTCCCGAAGAATAGTGTCCTCTTTGACTTGATGGTTAGAGTGCTTTTCCCTCTAGGAAATGTGGTGTCATCTTGGAGGTCAGATTTAGATGGTTGTTGCCTCCAGAGAATAAGGTATTATGTTAAAGGAGAGAGCTTGACTTGTTGTTACGTCCAAAGAATATGGGGTTGCTGTAGAGGTACTTTAGAGTGATTATCGCCTCCACAAAATAAATTGACACATTAGAGATGAGAGTCAGAGTGAATGTCATCTCAACAGAATATGGTCACACTCTAAGGCCCTTGTTTTTAGAAGCAAAAAATACCCTGTGGGGTCAGTAATACGTTTATTTTTCATATTGGGCATTATGAAGTATACCTTTCATGTTGCCCCCTGAACAGTTTGGCTTTTGAAGCATAGGAAAGGGTGTGGAAAATGAGGAATTACCACTGGAATCAGATTTGGACTTACAATTTCTGCATGTCTCAATTTCAGGTTGATGAGGTGTCCTCTCAGGTGAATTGTCAAGGATTCTCCTCATGATATGGGTGCTAATTAAATTTTTGCCGGAAGTAAAGACAGTTAGGTAATGCTGTAATGCGAATGTCTTCGCTTTCATCAGGAACTACAATGTCACGGGAATTGGACCTAAATGACTGATATCCATGGTAGTGCATCATTTTCCAGAGGACTATCAACTTGTAATTGGACAGATTTTCTCTCACTCCCAGGATTTCCGGATACCCCGCTGTCAGTAATTTTGGGATTTACCCATTTACCAGGCCACTCATAATGTGGACCTGAATGGTTTGCACGATTTGTCTTTAGTCAGAAAACATGCAGCATGGTAAAATATCTTTCTTTATTGCACACTTTTTCTTTCCTTGTCACGTAATTTAGCCACTCCTGTCTCATACTTCGGTCCGCCAAAGGTGCACAGTTTCAGTAGCTCCAGTTAACGTGTCCTAGCAGGCTGCATGGTCCGCTGAAAATCAGGGACCGGCTAATGATGTTTCCCCAGACATGGGGCCTCTTGGCAGCTATAACATCCGTCTTCAGAGCTGGCTGACCTTTAGCCTCACCCTTCTGGAAAAGACTTTGCTTTCAGATGGAGCTAGAATTCAGCTTGCCAAATACCAGTCATTGGTCTTCATTTTTTCCCTTTAACAGGGTTGCTATTTGTTTTTAAAACCCTGTGTTTTCCAGCCAAAAAATTAGAGCGTCATTCACAACTGTTGGAAATGGATTGCTCTACACTATAAAGATTTTGCTTTTCTTATATTACAGTTTGCTTGATTTTTGCTTGTTGGCCTTAGGACTCTGTAAACTTTACCACTGCTAACCAATGCTAAAGTGCTTGTGCTCACTCCCTTAAAGATGGTGGTGACTGGCATATACCTGATTGGCAAACTTAATTTACATGTAAGTCCCTTGTAGAGTGGTATACCATACCTACTTAAGTAGCACCTTAAAACTTGTCCCAGGCCTGCCACTGCAGCATCAAGGCAGTGTACCTCTTCAATTTTAACTTAGCATTTAAACCCCTCTTGTCAAGCCTTAAACTCCCCTTTTATGACATATAAGACACCCTAGGCAGCCCATAGGGCAGGGTGCTGTGTAATTAAAAGGTAGGACATTTACCTTTTAGTTTTAAAGGTTCTAGTAGTGAAAAATTCCCAAATTCATTTTTTCACTACTGTGAGGCCTACCCCTCTCACAGAATAACATTGGGGAATCCTTATAAAAACTTGTAATTCCTAAACCAGAGGTGGTCGATATGTCACGTTTGGTATCTATGAACTTGTAATTATAAACCCTTCTTTAATGGTAAAGTCTGATTTATCCTTACACGTTTGAGAATGCAAATTTTAGAAATTTGACATTTCCCTGCCCTTAGCACTCTGTGCCCGTAGCCTGCCTTAGGTCACATGACTGGGTGTAACTGACAGTTGAGACTTTGTGGATTCACCCCAGATTGTCACACAATAATGAGATTAGCAGAGCCTAAATGAGCAATTAACTCACTTGACTGGAGGAAGGCAGAGCTAAGCACATCCCCACTTTCAGCTGAATAGGCTGGGCTCTGCCAATACAGCTTAACAACCCTATACTGTCAGTGCAGCCCAGCTAGGAAGGGGAGGCAGGAGATTTCTGGAACTTGAGAGATCCCTTCTGGAGACGTTCCCCAACATTTAGGAACAGGGCACCGGAGTATAAAAATAAGACTCTCAGACCCACTCCTTAGTTCACTACAGGACCTGAGAAGGACTCTCAGTGGACTGCCTGCTGCTGTGACCTGCTGTATTCTCTGCCAGACTGCTGCTGTACCATGAAGGACTGCTTTGCTGCCTGGAGCCTTCTTGGAACTTTCAGAGGCCAGCCCTGCTGTAGAGCCCTGCATCACCACCTACACACAGGATTTTAAAAGCGACTCCAAGGGATAGTTTAGCTGGTCTCCTGTTCTGAGCCACAAGAACATAACAGGATTCCACCATCTTAAACCTGCACCCGGACCCACCTTGAGTGAGTCTTGAACCCCCAAGAGGTTTCCATTCACTGTGGGCTCTTGGTTGTGGTGCTAACGGTACCCAGGTGGCCCTTTATTAACCCCTTTCACTGCCAGGCCTTTTCCCCTCCTGTGCCAAGCCTTTTTTTGGCTATTTGGGGCAGGTCACGCTTAGGCCCTCATAACTTTTTGTTCACATAAGCTACCCATGCCAAATTTCATCCTTTTTTTCCAACATCATAGGGATTCCAGAGGTACCCAGACTTTGTGGGTTTCCCTGAAGGAGACCAAGAAATTAGCCAAAGTACAGTGAAAAGTTTGTTTTGTTAAAAAAAAATGGGAAAAGAGGGCTGCAGAAGAAGTCTCATGTTTTTTTCCCCTGAAAATGGCATCACTAAAAGGTGGTAAAATCACCATCTTCCCAGCTTTCAGGAACAGGTAGACTTGAATTTGAAAACCCCATTTTTCAACACAATTTTGACATTTTACTGGGACATACCCCATTTTCATTATTTTTTGTGCTTTCAGCCTCCTTCTAGTTAGTGACCGAAATGGGTAAGAAACGAATGCTGGATGCCAGAAAGCTAAAGAGTTCTGAAAAGTAGACAAAATTATGAATTCAGCAAGGGGTCATTTGTGTAGATCCTACAAGTGTTTCCTACAGAAAATAACAGGTGAAATAAAAGAATATTGAAATCGAGGTGAAAAAAACAGCAATTTTTCTCCACGTTTTACTCTGTAACTTTTTCCTGTGATGTCAGATTTTTTAAAGCAATACACCGTTACAACAGCTGGACTCTTCTGGTTGTGGGGATATATAGGGCCTGTAGGTTCATCAAGAACTCTAGGTACCCAGAGCTGATAAATGAGCTGCACCTTGCAATGGGTTTTCATTCTATACCGGGTATACAGCAATTAATTTGCTGAAATATAAAAAGTGAAAAATAGGTATGTAGAAAATCTTTGTATTTCCAAAATGCCCACAAAATAAGGTGTTGAGAAGCAGTGGTTATTTGCACATCTCTGAATTCTGGGGTGCCCATACTGGCATGTGAACTACAGGGCATTTCTCAAATAAACGTCTTTTTTACACAGTGTCTACCATTTGGAAGGGCAAAATGTAGAGAAAGACAAGGGGCAATAACACTTGTTTTGCTATTCTGTGTTCCCCCAAGTCTCCTGATAAAAATGGTACCTCACTTACGTGGGTAGGCCTAGCGCCCGCGACAGGAAATGCTCAAAAACACAATATTGACACATCACATTTTCACAAAGAAAACAGAGCTGTTTTTTGCAAAGTGGCTAGCTGTGGATTTTGGCCTCTAGCTCAGACGGCACCTAGGGAAACCCAGCAAACCTGTGCAGTTTTGAAAACTAGACATCTAGGGGAATCCAAGATGGGGTGACTTGTGGGGCTCTTACCAGGTTCTGTTACCCAGAATCCTTTGCAAACTTCAAAATTTGGCCCAAAAAAACACATTTTCCTCTCATTTCGGTGACAGAAAGTTCTGGAATCAGAGAGGAGCCACAAATTTCCTTCAACCCAGCGTTCCCCAAAGTCTCCTGATAACAATGGTACCTCACTTGTGGGGGTAGGCCAAGCACCCACGACGGGAAATGCCCAAAACACAACGTGGACACATCACATTTTCACAGAGAAAACAGAGCGGTTTTTTGCAAAGTGCCTAGCTGTGGATTTTGGCCTCTAGCTCAGCCGGCACCTAGGGAAACCTACCAAACCTCAGGATTTTTTTAAATTAGACCCCTATGGGAATCCAAGATGGGATAACTTGTGGGGACTCACCAGGTTCTGTTACCCAGAATCCTTTGCAAACCTCAAAATTTGGCAAAAAAAACAAATTTTTCTCTCATTTTGGTGACAGAAAGTTCTGGAATCAGAAAGGAGCTACAAATTTCCATTCACCCAGCGTTCCTCCAAGTCTCCCGATAAAAATGGTACCTTATTTGTGGGGGTAGGCCGAGCGCCCGTGACAGGAAATGCCCCAAAACACAACATGGACACATTACATTTTCACAAAGAAAACAGAGCTGCTTTTTGCAAAGTGCCTAGCTGTGGATTTTGGCCTCTAGCTCAGCCCGCACCTAGGGAAACATAGCAAACCTGCACAGTTTCGAAAACTAGACACCTAGGGGAATCCAAGATGGGGTGACTTGTGGGGCTCTGACCAGGTTCTGTTACACAGAATCCTTTGCAAACCTCAAAATATGGCCATAAAAACACTTTTTTCCTCTCATTTCGGTGACAGAAAGTTCTGGAATCGGAGAGGAGCCACAAATTTCCTTCTACCCAGCATTCCCCCAAGTCTCCCGATAAAAATGGTACCTCACTTGTGTGAGTAGGCCTACTGCCCGTGAAAGGAAATGCCCCAAAACACTATCTGGACACATCAAAATGATCAAATACAAAACTCCCTGTTTTTGCGGGGGCACCTGCGTTTTTGGTCCTGGGCTCAGAAGCCATCTAGGGAAACCTACCAAACCCAGACATTTCTGAAAACTAGACACCCGAGGGAGTCAAGGGAGGTGTGACTTGCGTGGATCCCCCAATGTTTTCTTACCCAGAATCCTCAGCAAACCTCAAATTTAGCAATAAAATAAAATTTGTCCCACATTTTTGTGTGGGATCACCACACTGGGACAAATTTCATACCACCCAACATTCCCCTCAGTCTCCTGATAAAAATAATACCTCATTTGTGTAGGTGGGCCAAGTGCTTGTGAAAGGGAAGAGCCAAAAACATGTCGATATGGAGAGGGAACCAAAGGGGGTCCAAAAGGGCAGTTTGCAAAAAAACATTTTTAGGCTGACAAGTGCAGCAGAATGTTTATCGGTATAGATGAGACAATGCTGGGTGGTAGGAATTTTGTGGATTCCTGCAGATTCCGGAAGGTCCCATCACAAAAACATGTGAAAACTGTGTGATTTCCAGCAGAGTTGGAGGTTTGCAGGGCATTGTGGGTACGAAAATGGTGCGGGGTGCATGTGAAACACACCACCCTGGAATCACCCAGATGTTTAGTTTTCAGATGTGTCTAGGTCTTGTGGGTTTTTCTACATGGCAGCGTCCCAAAGTCCATAAAGTGCAGCCCTCACCATTCCAAGTGGGACGATTTTGAGAGTTGGCCAAGCTCTCATGGCCCAAATGTAAATCTAAAACCCAAAATAATCAAATGTCTTCTTGCTTGCTGTGGGATAAGATGTTTTAGATTGCGGAAGAGAGCTGAAGGACTCTTACCCCCTTCAGTTGGGGTGGGGGCATAACCAGGCCCATACTGGTTGGTAGCCACCACCCCAATCATTTTTTAATTTTTTTATTCCCTGGCATCTAGTAGACTTTCTGCCCCCCGGGGTGTGGATCTGGGGTAATTGCCCCATCTGACACTGGTGGGCAGAACAACTTTGGCCCCATTTATTTGGGGTGGGGGTATGGCCATACCCCCACCCTCTTATTTTGGATAAAAAACTTCCCTGGTCTCTGGTGGGCTTTCTGCCCCCCTTCCAAAAAAAGGCCCATCTACCCCCAAGGGGGGCAGATATGGCCAACAGTAATGTGCCCCCATGGGAGCGACCCTTACACGAGGGGCTGCCCTCTAAAGAAAACACACACATACAAACACACCAATCCCTGGTGCCTAAGTGGTGTCTCCCCCCTGGGGGCAGATCGGCCTAATAGAAATATGGCGTTCTGCCCCCAAGGGGAGCAGAAATGGCCAAAAATAAATCCCCCCCCCCCCACAGGGGAGCGACTCTTGCCTAATGGGTCGCTCCCCACATCTAAAAAACCAAAATAAAAAAAATGATCCCTGGTGCCTAGAGGTTTCTGCCCCCCCATGGGCAGATTGGCATAATAACAATAGGCCGATCTGCCCCCCCGAGGGGGCAGAAATGGCCTAAAATAAATTTAACCTCTGACAAAAATCAGCTGATCTGCCCCCAGGGGAGCAACCCTTGCCTAAGCGGTTGCTCCCCACTTCTTAAAAACAAAACAAAACAAAAAAAAACTCAAACAAATGATCCCTGGTGCCTAGAGGTTTCTGCCCCCCCCTGGGGGCAGATCGGCCTAATAACAATAGACCGATCTGCCCCCCGGGGGGACAGAAATTGCCTAAAATAAATTTGCCCCCCCGGGGAGTGACTCTTGCCTAAGGGGTCATTTGTTTGAAATTGGCGCAAAAAAAATATCCCCGGTGCCTAGTGGTTCCTAGCAAAAATCTGCCGATCTGCCCCTGAGGGTGGCAGAAATGGTCTAAATACAATTTGCCCCCCAGAGGAGCGACCCTTGCCTAAGGGGTCGCTCCCCACCTCTAAAAAACAAAACAAAAAAGATCCCTGGCGCCTAGAGGTTTCTGCCATCCCCCGGGGGGCAGATCGGTATAATAACAATACATCTGCCCCCGCAGGGAGAGACACTTGCCTAAGGGGTCACTCCCCTTGCGTGAAATTGGTGCAAAAAAAAAAGATCCCGGTGCCTGGTGGTTTCTGCCCCCCTTGGGGGCAGATTGGCCTAACAAAAATTGGCCAATCTGCCCCCAAGGGGGGCAGAAATGGTCTAAATACAATTTGCTCCCCAGGGGAGCGACCCTTGCCTAAGATGCTGCTCCCCACCTCTAAAAAACAAAACGAAAAAACAAAAAATTATCCCTGGCGCCTAGAGGTTTCTGCCCCCCCGGGGGCAGATCGGCCTAATAGCAATAGGCCGATCTGCCCCCAGGGGGGTAGAAATGGCCTAAAATAAATTCCCTCCCCCAGAGAGCGACCCTTGCCCAAGGGGTCGATCCCCTTATGCCAGTTTCTTTTATAAAAATATATCCCTGGTGTCTAGTGGGCATTTCAAAAGCCAGATTGCTTTACGATCCGGCTTTTGAAATGCTCTGAGGGACTTCAAAGGGAAGGAAATTCCTTTCCTTCCCTTTGAAGCCTCTCAGGGCCCCCATCACATGATCGGAAGAGAAATGCTTTGCATTTCTCTTCCAATCACGCTGGAAGCTGAGCTTCCAGCGAAATGGGGAAGGTGCCTCTGATGAGGTCAGCGCATGAATGTGCGCTGATGTCATCAGACGTCACTGGTGGGGTCAGAGGGGTCGGGGTGGAAGGGGAAGGGCTTCCCCTTCCATCCCTGCCTAGCGCTCCCTCTGAGCTCAGTCCCGAGGACGTAATGGTTACCTCCTCGGCACATGAGCACTGTGCCGTTGGACGTAACCATTACGTCCACGGCACAGAAGGGGTTAAAACTGAGGATTTGCTGTTTTGAACATTGAACTTTAAACATTCATAACTCCAGTCCTACTAATTGGATTTGGTTGGTTTTGGAGTCAAATAATTAATTGGAATGTTCTCTATTGTTTTAAATTGGTTTGGGACTTTTGTTGTGTTGTGTTTGTACTGTATTGCTGTTTGTGTACTGCATAAATACTTAACACATTGCCTCTACGTTCAGCCTGACTAATTCCTGTGCCAAACTACCCAGGGTTAAACACAGGTCAAATTGATCCCCAGTCAATCAACACCCGGTCTCCTGAGAAGTTAAAGGAGAGACAGGCTGAGAGGGACCTGAGGCTGCAGCTGGCCCAATTGGCTGCATAGGAGAGAAGAGCTGAGGCTGAAATGGTGGAGGAGAAAAGGGATGAGGCTGAGAGAGGCCTAGCCAACTAGAGACTTGCCAGGGAGGCAGCTGAGGCTGAGAAGGCCTTGGCAGTGAAAAAGATCATGCTGGCTCATGAACTGAGTCTGAGAGAGCTGGACTTGAAAGCCAAACAGCTGGTAGAGTCGGGCAGAAATGGTGGCAGCGAAAGTACCATTTCCAGCACTGAAGTAAGGGCCCACACACCCAGAACCTTGGTGCCTGACTGCCATTTCTTCATGTATAACCTTAAAATCAATGCTAAAATGTACACAATGAAATATCTATGTTGCGAAGCAAACAGACAAAAGGTAGGTCAAAATAAAACTTGCACATTTCGTATTTTTAAAAACCATAGCTGTCAAATGAGGGCCAAATGTCAATAGGTCAGCAAAAATCATGTTCCTTCAGAAAATCGCCAATTTCATCACTTTCAGTAACATCCAGGAAGGATCCCACTTCTACTTCGTGTAGATCTGTGCCTTCTGATAGGAGACTAAGGTGTTCTTTTATGGCTTCCAGTGAGGGAGATTTCAACCACTGTTGGCATCATTTGTCTACACTATGTATGGTGACGATATCAGAGCATTGTAATGATATGTAACATGGATCAGGTCAGCTCGCTCTAAACCCCCCTGTGGAGTTTACAAAACATGCATGACAACCGTTTGTGTCCGTTACCCACAATAACCAACCATCAGGACCTGAAAGTGTTCTGTTAAATGTTCCTTTCTGGAACCACCCATCGAGCTGTTCTTTAGTGACATTTATTATTTTCTGACATTTTTCAAATGTAGCTGGGGAGGGAATTCTGGGCACATTAATTTCCTTAATTTTCGCCAAGCCTAGACAACTAGTTTGCTGGATGGTATCATTTAGAAATATAGTTTGCAATGGAATAACGCATGCTCTAAACAAAGCTTCCCCTCTCTGTATTTGACAAAAATGTTTTCCCCAAGCACTTTTTAAGTCAATTGACTTTAACCAATATTCATAGCCTTCTATCACCAACGCGGAAACAAAGGAATCAGAATAAATCAATCTGCTACCGGTGAACAAAATACTTTGCAATTTCATAGGAGGTTCCCATTGTGTGTAATTAAAAACATCTCTCAGGGTGCTAGCTTTATGTATGATATGATATCCATAATGATTGTAACACAACATATCGCCATAAAAGTTATTTGAAAAACATCTTCACTCTCAAATACAGTATAATATTCAAGATCAGAAAGCATAGAATCAACTGTTTTCACATCTCAATCATCAGAAACTACTTCCGTTGTTATAATATCATTAATTCAAAATTTTAACACCTATGGTATTTGAAGGATCTCCTTCGGCCCAAAGACATCAAAGGATACTTCATCCCAAACAACCCCATCAGGAATCAGTATAGGTGAAATGTTCACTAGGGACAAGTCTCTCTGGACCTTATGTGAAGACAAATGTTATTTTATGACCTCATCCACCAGTTCAGCAGCAGAGCGTTGAAGAAGATAATGACCATGTTTTAGCAAGAAGAAAACAATGACAAAGCTAATCCAGAGAAGGAAGGCAAGTACAGTTAATCGGACCCACAGATGGTTCAATAGAGGAAACAGATTCTCTGTTTTAACGTAAGTGAACAGCTTACATGCTCTTGATGCAGGTACTGCAGAAGACGTAGAAGAGTCAGTTAAGGAATCATTTTTGTCGGCAAAATATCCAGAAGCAGTTGATGCAAACATTGGAGTCAATGTCAGAAAGGTAGAGCTGACAGATGTGTCCCTTTGCGGTTCATAGTAAACTACTCCATCCATTTGTGTTGAATTTGAATAACACTGGTCAGAAGAGTGGATGTTTTTTGTCACAGAAGAAGTTACTGATAGTAATGAAAGATAATTTTCCATCCTCCCAAAGCTCGGGGAAGTGTCAGCATTGTTGGTTAAAACTTATAGACGTACATTCTGGTTGGTAGTGAGAGGGACTCAGGAACCACTCAGGAGTCCTCTAGGTCTGCTGTGTAGGATTGGCCATATGGTGTAATTTGACATTGTCGATGGAGACAAAGCAGTTTCCTTTAGAACCAGGCAGCGGTGGTAAGATGACACTTCTGGTACCGAGTAGTCCCAGGACTGGAACTGGTGTTTAATATGAAGGATCAAATTCTTGTTTCACAGCAATTTTTTCTCACACCAGATCCCCATCTTTTGGAATCCAGCTGATCGATGTTATTGGTGCATCCCTTATTCCCAAGGTAACAGCACATGCAGATGAGTTTTCATCACTGAACTGCTGTAAGCTTGCAAGAAAGTGACACATTAATTTATGTCAAAAGGTGTGTCTGCCACGACCAGAGCCATCAAGATCCGGGACCTATATAGATATGCCAAAGAGAACCTCATATGGGTTGTGCCCTCCCAGGGACCTTCTAGGCAGATTATAATGTGCTCTCTGGACTCCATACAGGTAGATTTTTAAGCCACCTAATACTCTCACTGTTAAGGATTGCTTTAAGTCTCTTTTTTTTTTACTCCACTATGGTGTTACCCTTGGAATGATAGGGAGATTAATTATGCAATTGGCCCCTAACCTTTCCACGGTGTCCCTGTGCCCTTGAGGCAAAAGCACGGCCCTGGTTTGGATGAAATGCCTGAAGTTTATGGGTCCCAATAAGGATATGCAAATCTTTAATAACAATTTGAGTGTAAGCTGACCATTGTGGCCACACCCATAGGAGTCTGGAGCAAGAGTCAATGGCAACTAAGATGTATTTGTATGCACCATTAATTGTTAGGGAATCACACTGGTCCAGGTACACACATTGTAGTGTTTTGTTGGAAATTAGGATTGGTGTCTGTGGTGGGCTCTTGATGGTGGATTCTTTCATTTGTTGACAAATGCTACAATAGAGGACATACTGTTTGGTCTGTTTATATAGACCTGGCCACCAGTAACATTTTTGCAATAAAGAAATAGTAGCTGCCACACCTTCATGGGCAGAAGCAACTCCCTCATCAGCTGCTTTACTAACTCTGGTCTCTGCTTCTGGTTGGAGATCACACAATAATACAACTCTAGTATTCCTATAAAGGCAATGTCCTGTGCACTTATGTGGTAGGAATATTTGGCAGGATATGCCTTTGGCAAGGGGCTGCTGTCTGCTGATGCTATCACGGCAGTCAGTGTTTCATCATCCAACCTCGTTGTGGAATGAGTAAGTGCAGCAACAGAAGCCCTGGCTACTGCTGATTTGGCTGCTTCATCAGCCAATATATTGCCTGCAATGTTCAACACGTAATGACCCATTGTATGGACTACATGGGCATTGAATATCATCTCTTTCAGATCTGGTACTTTCCCCGACAATAACCCATGTTTGATGGTGTTCCCTTTTTGAATCACTGAACTCATTTTGGTGCCGGTAATGCATATATATATTAAAGGACTGGACACAATAGTACGAATCACACACTATTAGTGTTAGCTGTTCCGGATACGTATGTTCTAGTGCCAAAACGAAAGCTTAAGCCCTTCCAGTTTTGCAGTGCAGTCCCCTAGGGTCTGTACGTAAGTGTTCTGAGAAATGAATTTGTCACCCTTCATGGCACCACTTACAACTGCACAGGCTGCAGAGTATTGTTGTTTTGTACCTACCACTGGCTGCGCTGAACCAACAGTATGAAGTAATGTTTGATATTGATCAAGAGGCAAGATATTCGTTGATACGTATTAATCAACCTCATATTGAAGGAATTCTTAAGTCTGACGTTTTGGGTCTACATCAGTGGCAGGCAGAGACATTGCCCACTGGATCCAACATGGACAGAGTGCTTTAGCTTTTGGGATGCTGGCTTTTGTAACAGCCTCGAGGGCTGGTGTGGGGATTACGTCAATAATTTCTTTCCCCTTGGTGAGAGGTCTCTTTTTATGAAAGCCATATGAACAGCAGTCAGAATCTTTTGCAAAGCATTCATCAGCTGTGGAGTACAGGTGTGATTTATTTGCTATAGGTATGGTGTCACCTTTATTGAATGTTACATAGTTGAATCTGATGGCACCAGCAATTACTCTGATGACCGAATTTTTATTGTTATCAGTGTGTATAAGTGTTTTGCTTCGAGCATGTCCTGCTCCAATGCTCTTAGAATGTGTGTGTTTGACTGTCCATATTTACTTGAAAGGTCAGGGCATATTTGGTTGTTGTAATTGTGTGCATTTTTCTAGAAAGTGGCACACCAGGCTCTTTCCTTCATCAGATAACTTGTATCCCAAAACTAGGGCACTGAAAAAGGCATTTTAGTTTTCTTGAAATTGAATTTATAGTCAATTCCGGCAAATCCCAAAACAAAGCAGGATACCCGTCTTAATTGTTCTAAGAGATCATCATCCATAAGGTAGATATCATCTACATAGGACAATGCCTCGACGTCAATGAGAACAGTCCAGGACTGTCCTTATACTGCTGGGGGAGCCTAAAATTTTTTCTATGCAAGCCTAAAATGCAAAATGCTGTTAAGTCCCTGCTTTCAGGCACTATGTTTTAGCAGAAAAACCCAGTGGAGACATCCAGGGTCATTTTGTATTTTTCTCTGCACTAAATTGTTAATTAGTCCTGTGCTGTGTGCATTTTTAATAGCAAATATACTTGAATGACCATTTAAGCATCAGTAATCTAAGACTACTCTATAAGAATGGTTTGGCTTAGTTACAGGAAACAAGGTGTTGTTCATTGGTGAGAAGCAGGGTTCAATTATACCCTGGTACCCAAGTTTGTGATTATTTATCTCACTGATGCTTTAGCCTCATGTTTAATGGAATATCAATGTTGAGGCTGTGGTTGTGATCTAATAGGTATTATGTGGTATATAAATTCTCTGTCTCACCCCCACTTGATTGTGATACAGTGCAGGGGCTTCTGCCAATGCCCAGTCTGCTGCGTAAACTTCCTCTAATTCCCTAGGAATGAAAGGTGAGAAAGAAGGCATAATAACGTCTTCACCAAATGGAATAGTGCAGGCAAATTCTGGTGGCCAATTTGTTTCTGCTAAAAGAATATCATAGCACAGTGTCAACTTTTCCCAGAATATTGCTTTAATTGCGTGCTCAATGTCTCCTTCGAGTTGCAATTTCAATTGATAAACTCTTTCGGGGGAAGATGCGCATATCTGTAGTGTCAACTTCTATATAGTTATTAGTTGCTGTCATATCCAGAAGCCCTTGAAGATTCTTGTGAACAATTGTGACCTCTGCTGCTCTGCTGTGCTGTCTAGCAGAGTCAGTGCCCACATCCTGTTCTTCAATAAAGCTCTCAACATGCGTGGCATTTCAGCCTGAAATAGCTGTCACCTTTTTCTCTTTTTAAATTGTTGTTACTGTTGTGGAGGGTTCTCTTCCTTTTTTATGGAAGTTTCAGGTGAGCATTGTGAATCTCTTCTTGGTTTCATGTACTTTTTTCATTGCTCGGGATGCCCACCTCTCTCACTTCATTTATCCAGTGAGTCCTGAAAGGAATGAGATTGGCATGTATCAGTATATCAGTATGTTGATATCTATCAGGAGTTTTCAAGCTATCTCTGTTTCTTAGGTTGAAATGTTTCTCAGAGGTCTACAAACGTGGAGATCCTCCTCTCTGTTTTACATTATCCTTACATTGATTTTGTTTATCCCAGCGTTTTTTAGAAAACTCTGCTGCTTGCTTGGTAGAATCCACGTTAGATTTACGTTGTAGTTGTGGTTTACTTGGTCTAGCTCACAAAAGGTCCGACCTGTACTAGAATAGGTCTCTGCGATAATCTTTGGCTGCTCACACTCCTGATCCTATACAGGAATATTCTGGAGCCACATACAGACTGCCAGAGCTACTGCTTCCCCTTTAAGATTACTTAATATTATTAAGGGTACTGTGGCAAAGATGCCCATTAATTGCATCCCCAAGTCGAGGGCCGGAGCAGCCATGTATTCATATTGAATTTGTTTTAACACTTCCAGAAGATTTGCAAATGTAGGTGTGTCATGTGCAGCTGTTTAGAGTGTAGCAAATACTGCACGCCATGTGGCACAGTTGTCCACCGAGGGAACCATCCAGAACGGCAAGCACATTGTGAGAAGTATATCTTGGTGTCGCATATGGGAAAACACTGCTTCCAAAGCGCTTATTTTTTGTGCTAACCAAAATGGAATTTCTTCGCGTTTGGTGGCTATCTTGCCCATGATTGAATGAACTGTCGCAGGATCAATACCTGCCATGACCATATGTGATTGCGCTGGAGCAGCCCTTGCTAGGGTTGTATTTAATGTTTGCACCACAATTTGTAATAACATCTATATAACATCTATATACTTGTACTAAATCATTATATGGGTTGTGCACTTCTGCTTCCGCCATGGTGTTAGCATTTGAGTGTGGTGTATATGTGGCCAGCTGTGGCCATATAGAGCCATCATTACTTAAAGGACCTAGTCTAATGTTGTGTGCAACGTGTGGTAGGGCACCATCAAGACAATTTTGGTGTTCTTGATAAGATAGAGGTATTTCTAAATATGCATATGCTCTGTATTGTGCGGGTGCGTTAGCAGGAGTGTAGTGATGAAACGCATGTGTGTTCCCATCAACTGTTGGAAAAGTAACCCAGAATAAAAGATTATAGCTATATATTCTGGTTTTGCCTCAACTACAAATGTAACTGTTCCTCCATCCTCCATGAGGCCATTATTTATTAAATGATTTGTGAGGGGGAACCTCATGTTTGCTGCAATTAAAAGCAGTTGGGGTTCTGCGATATTTCAATATTTTATAATTCAGAGATAGGGACACTCACTGGGGAGGAACAACCTGCAGTAAAATCAGGTGCTACCTCTCTTAGCTGAGGAGGATATAGATAATACCATGGACAACTCTCTATAAGGTATTTAGGGTGTCTATAGCATGTAGTGAGATAGCGGTACTTGGGAGATCTGTAATTCAGTGCCTAATCAATGTTGGAGGTGCCATGTCGTAAAGACTCTCATAATATTAACGAGATTGCTGGATTTGGGCAGCTTCTGGCCTAACTCTTCCGGCCAACTAGCAGCACCTGCTATGGGATGCTGGCTTTCTATCTAGTGCGCAAATCTAGGTACATTGTGCAAAGAGTCCAGGGAACCACATGTTGGTTTACAGGGGTGAAAACTAGACCACCTAATGCTTCTAATTTTTAGGTAGCTTGATCGAGCAGTTAGGCTAATCTTGGAGAAGTGCAAAGCCTTGTGAGTACTCACAGTATCAGTAAATGAAGAGACAAGCTCAAAAGAATAACTGGAGACAAATTTACAAAAATACTTTCAATTCTTATAACATTTTTTCATTTTTTACACCAAGATCATCAAAATCAGGTACGTACTTAAGTTTAATTAAAAAAAAATATTTTTTTGTGTGTAATTACACACCTTAGGAACCAATGGAGAAATAATTTAAAAATGCATATAAAATCAGGCAATGTGTTTACCAATGTCTCCTTTTGCAGGTATGTTGAGGTCGTCCAGGGTCCCTGTAAACTTTGTTTTTTTCAGTGAATTTCTATATTTGTTTTTGTTGGCCGTCTTCTGCACGGCGGTAAGCGGCTTTTACCGCCAATGTTGTAATGAGGGCCTATATGTTAATCCAATCACTGCCATGCATTGCCTTTGGACGTGAGCGGTGGAGATTGCTGTAGGGCCTGCAGTCAGCCCCCTTTAACCACCCAATCCTGCGCCAGGCAATGCCTTCAGCTGTTCACGGCACAGGTTGTCTGCAGGACCTGCCTTCAGTCGGCCCCCAATAACCATCCAACCCTGTGCCCCTTATAATGCGAAATGTTCTGAAAATTTGAAATAAAACATTATTTCACAAGTAAAAAGAGTGAGATCACCATTCTGTATGTACCTTAAATATTTGAAGTTGAAAATAATTTGAATCTGAGAAATGATCACTGACAAACTTAAACTGGAACTCTCAATCTCTTGTGTGAGAGTCCAAGGTCTTATCCACTGGCCAAAGGTGACTCCTTGGTCTGTAGAGTCCAGACATCTCTATTACATTCAATCCAAAGATAGTGATGGAAAAAAGATGCAAATGTTCCCTCACTAGGAATGTTTAACATTCAAAACACAAGTAAATAAACATACACACTGCCATAATATACCAGGACTTCAAAATTCAACCTAATGAGCGACACTCCAAAACCTTTACTAATAGGCCAGAGGTGACTCTGTTCTGCTATGCAACAAAACGTAACCATGATATTTGTACCAAGCATCTTGCTAGTGTGACACTTTTAAGTCATTGTATGGAGAGACCATTGCACTAAAATCTCTCTCTTTCATCCTATTGTGAGATGGAAGAGAGAGAGAGAGAGAAAATTACAGGACCGCGGGGGGAGCCTCAACGCCTCCACAGTCCCAGCTATGTCCCATCTCCTGCGGGAGCTGGTACTGCTCCCAAATGCAAGGAGCTGATACAAATAGAAGCTCCCTGGGTACAGGAGCAATGTTTTCATCTCTTTCACTACCTGCATGTTAGCGGGCAGGGAAAGAGATGAAAACTCTGCTTTACTTGCTGTCACAGCTCCCGCTAATCAAAAGCAAACAACTACTTCCCAAGGATGGGCACCTCAGAAGGTAGCAGGAGCCGGCCATGGGGGATGACATGTTTTCAATTTTGCCCTGGGAATATAGCTCCGGGAGGTGGTGGTCTCCAGGGCTTCTAATAGCCAAAGAGCTGGGGCCCTGTGTGCCTCCCTCCTGTTATTAACCCGTAATGCCCCCGGAACCTGGCCCACCCAAGGGTCAAATAATTTTTTAATTCAGGAGATCTTGTTTTTTTTTTTTTATTGCAACAAAATCCGCAGGTCCAGCCACGGATTTCTCCATGATTTAAAAAATGCTTTTAAGCCTTGGATGGGCCCCTGGACCAAGGCAAGAGGATTAGAGTATATATACCCTGCCCCTTTTTCTTTTTTAATTTGTTTTTTTTTGTGGGACTCGGCTTAAGCCAAAATTGCCAAAATTGGCTTCTCCCTGTGCCTGCTGGAGCGTTGAGGGAGCCTGCTCCAGCCAGTCCTGGCTCTGCTCTCATGCTACTCATCTGCAGATTGAAAGCAGCTTTGGGATTTGGAGAGGGGAGCTTCCTGAGGCTCCAGGAAGTGCTGTAGTGCTGACTCGATGATAATGAGGAGAAGAATCAGAAGGAGGAGAGTGGGTAAGTATATATATTTTTTTTGGCTCACTGACAGGCACTGTAAGAAACTCACATTACCTTCAGCTTTAATTCCAGAGCTTTCAGTCACAGCCTGTCATAATAACGAGCCATGATTAAGAGCTTTATAATTTGATCCTAAAGGCACTGTGTGTTTTTTAACAGTGCCTGCTACTGGACTGTGGCTCGACAACCCTCCACTGTTAAGGGTCATCGGTAGCTACTGTATTTTACAGGCAGTTGTCATCACAAGCCTGACATGAGCCACTACCCATCTCCCCCCAAGCCTTAGTAAACTTTCAGAGGCACCAGGTTGCTGTCATAAGCCAGCCTGTCTCAGACTGACTCTGGTCCAGCCATTCGGGCCTTTAAAGGTCATGTGCGTCTTTGAAACTGAGATGATACTTTGCTCCAGGCATTTGGCCATTTGAGAGGCAATGTAGCAATAGGTCCACTGTGCTGGTGATGCTGGTCCAGCCCCAGCACACCGTTCAGAGCAATTCTCATATCAGAAACCTAGAACGTGACTAACCCTTCCCCAGAGGTTTTATCCTTTCGGAGGTACCAGTCTCTTACAATCTCGAGGGGTGACTTTGGGCCAGATTTACTAAAAAGAGGTGCAGCGCGGTGTTGCACCAACATTTGCAGCACTGTGCTGCGTCACTTTAGAAACTCAGGAATGTGCAGTATTTACTAAACACCCCTGGGTTTCCCCCTGCACTAGTGCTAAATTTAGCTGCCAACGAAGGCACCCTTGCATCATAGAGCAAGGCAGTCTGCTTTGAGTG
This sequence comes from Pleurodeles waltl, assembly GCF_031143425.1. Lineage (NCBI taxonomy): Eukaryota > Metazoa > Chordata > Amphibia > Caudata > Salamandridae > Pleurodeles > Pleurodeles waltl. The sequence continues at coordinate 1,536,301,390 of NC_090440.1, read as the reverse complement.
GATTGATTGTTCATGTGCAGGAAGGTGTCCCTTCCTGCACATAAACAATCTACAATGGTGATTTGGCACTTCTATGTGTGCTGCAGAAGGCAGCACACATAGAAGTAGCAAATCGTCATGTTTGAATGATTGTTTATGTGCAGGAAGGGACACCTTCCGGCACATAAACATTCATTCATGGCCTTTAGCTCTTTCTATGTGTGCTGCAGAATGCAGAACACATGTAAAAAGCAAAAATGAGGAGGAATAAAAGTATTCCTCCTCATTGTGCCATGCTAACGCCATCCCTGAGGTGGCGTTAGACTTTGCTGCTGCCACAGATGTACCCCTTCTTGCAAATCTGCAGGGGCATCAAAAGCAATGGGTGTTGCGTGGAACATCCACAGCAACCATTGCACACCCCTCTGACCTGGAAAAGTGTGTCAAAGGGGCCCATATTTACAAGCTGGTGTTAACTGGCAAAAAGTGGCTTAGCGCCGCCTTTAAATGTGGCGCACTGGACAGTTCCACTGGAGTGTAACAAAAAGTGGCGCTAGGGCCTTGTAAATCTGGCTCTCAGCCTTCTCCAGCAGCATAATACAAAACAATGGCACCCCGCAAAAGGTGATCAGGGGCCCACAAGTCTCCCATATCTCACAGATATTCATTTGCTTTGGGCTGAATGGGCCCCCCTTGGTTGCAGGGTCCTTCCGCTGTAGGGGGTGCAGAGCGTTACACCCCTGCTCCTACCATCCTGTTCAATAAGAGGTAGAAGACTAATATTGCAAGCAACGTTTGTGAGTTTGTCTGCCCCTTCCTTGCGTCTTTCAGAGGCACCAGCCTGTCTCGAACCTTACATTTGACTGACTCTGATCCAGCCCTTATGGCATTTCGGAGTCATGGGTCTCCCCTCAGTCTGAAAAGCAGATTGCAGGCCCCTGACGCGCAGAAGTGTTATTTTGAGCCCAAGCTCAATTAATGTTTGTGAGATATGAAGGGACGCTTCAATACTTTCTGTGAGGGGCAGAGGGGCATCGTTTTGCGTTAAGGCACTGCTCCTCCCGACGTTTGATTGGCAGTCCTGTAAGGAGATCTCAATATTTCTTTACAGCAGAGGTCCCTTTGAGCTCTGGAGCACACATTATATTTCTACTCGAGCGTATATGGCGGCCTCTTTCTTTCAGCACATTTCTAATTACCTCTTTAATAACTGTAAGGCAAAGCATAGCATTTCTGGCTAATATTAGACATTCCAATTACCTTGTTAAAGGGTCACTGCTTTCCTTGCTAAGTCTTTTAAAACACATAATTGCGGATTTCTTATCTGCTCAACAACAAAGGGCTCTGAGCAGTTAGCGTGTAACATAGGGCTGTGACTTCTGTCTACAATCTTATTTAATGGAACATTTAAAAACTGACACGTGTGGCGCAGTAGCTGAAAGTCAGCTCCTTTAGTGGTTCACTTTCTGTCAGGGCAACCGTAAGGCTGGTGCTCACTGTACTCGGAGCTGGTAGTTGCCCAGATGGCACTTATTTTTGGGACCCGTCACTTATTCCCTCACATAGGATATTTAACTAGTGCAAGAGAGTAAAAAACACACTGATCGGAAAGACGGAGAAAGATATAGACTGAAAAACCGTGGCAAATGGACAAAGGAGTAACCTACAAGAAGGAGGAAAAGGGCAGAAAGTGCCTAGATGCGGATTAAAGACTACCAGGGTTGGTATTCGGAGTGCCAATGTTTAATATCACTGGTCGCCAGCTTCTGAGCAGAGCTCTAGGCACCGCAATCTTTCTTTCACGAGTTAAGCATTGGGCAAAGACAACCTGACTGTGCAAGCATGGCGATAAAGCACACGTTCTGCTGCCAGTTAGGTCTGACTTGGCCATACTCTTCACCAGTGTTCAACATTCTTAATACGTAGTGGTAATTCTCAGTCATTACCCATACCACCGTTGGCCTTTCTGCTGAGACTACCAACCCAACACCAATTGTATCAGCTGGGGTCTTTTTTTTGTAGGCTCACACTGTTCACTGAATTCTAGGTGCAGAGCACCAGCTCATTACAAAAGAGACACTAAAAAGAAAGTCAGTGCCATTATTTTAGTTTCCCATGATTTGATTATGATTCAGCTTTTGACCTGGAAGCAAATGGTCCTAATGGTTGGTCTGTTAACCAGCTCTCAACTAGGGCAGGGCTGGCTGCATGGATGGTGGGTGGATTGGATGATCATCAGCATCCTCAGTCAATTTTCTTGTAGACATGCCTGTATGTCGCCACCACCCTGGAGAGGGTCAGACTCACCCACAACATATCACTTAAAGCTGCTTAAGGATGCCAGGATTCCATTGCACTTAAGTTTTATGTAATTCAACAGCCGCACCACCACCACTCGCAAGGAACACCCTGTGCTTGCAAAGCTACAAATACCATTTGCAGAAACCATATAGACGCGCTGCAGAAAGAGGAACCGTGAGAGACCTTCTGGTGACACCTGTTTACCAAAACTGTCTTCCAAGTATAACACCATGTTTTGGCCTTTGTTTTTTCTAGAAGGTCCACTATTTATGTTGTTCCTTTATGAGTGACCCACGACCTCCTGTGCCACTTTTTGAGTGTGAGGGTGTGAGTGCAAGTGGGGGAATATAGTGCTAGGGCACGGTGAAGGAGTACCCTAGTGAATGCCGGAGAGTGGTGTGACTTTGTGAAGACAGGGGAGGGATAGGGCTGTGGGAGTATAGGGTTAGCTGTGTGCCTAGTGAGTGCAGTGCAAGTTATCTGTCTGTGTGAGCACAGTATGAGCTGTCTTCGTGCATAAGAACAATGGTGGCTCCTCCGTTATGGCGGAGGAGCGTCGCCCCTCGCCAGCAGCTGCAGGTGCAAACCTTTTACTATAAAAGACGTTTATTTTTGTTTTGTAGTAAAAGTAGTGGGAATTGGGGAAGACAGCATATTGCGCATGTATGTTTGACCAGCTGTCTCCGGCCCGCCAAACATACATACGCAGTGTGCTCTCTCCAGCCCGGCACTGTGTTGCCGGACTGGATAGAGCAGGCACAGGGTCCTAGTCTGCCTGGGTGCACCCTGGCTGGGCGCTCCCAGCCAATTCCAATGCTGCTCTGAGCAGCATCTGGATTGGCACAAGGCAGGCTGGGAGCCTATGCCTCCTGTGAGGAAGAACGAGCCGCAACGCAGAGAGGAGGTACATCTTTTACTTATTTTTTATTTTACTAACATACCCCAATCCTCCCACCCACCCCTTGCCCCTGCACCCCTAGTGAGTCACGACTGCATAATAAGAGGTGTCCCATGAGAGTGCAGGGGTGCGCGGTATGCCTGCATAAAGGGTGGAAATAAGTGTATCTGTATCAGTGTACAGTGCGTTGTACCTGTGAGACTGCAGAGCAAGACTTACACCTGTGTGTAGGTGTAGCGTGACAGCAGGCTGTACCTGTGTTAGTGCAAGGTTCGCAGTATGCTTGTATGAATGCAGAGTGAGAGGGGTGCCTGTGTGAATGTAGGGTGAGTAGTGTGCTCCTGTCAGTGGAATCAATGTTTCTGTATGAGTATAGACTGAGTTGTGCCTATGGGATTAGTGAACAATGTGCTTTTGTCCAGGCAGGGTGAGTATAGTATCAGAGGTGTTGCTGAGTGGGTGCAGAAGGAGTGGCATGCCTGAGTGAGTGCAGGGGAGAGGTGTGTCTGTCTGGGTGCACTGTGTGTCTGCCATGATGAGGTCATTCATGGCTTGAAAGTTAGAGGTTAACAGAAAACAGGAGATTTACAGGGCACAGTGGTGTAATAAAAGCCCCCACAGCCCCTGCGGTGCGGGGGGGAGTGAGCTCCAGGTTGTCCACTCAGCACAGAACCTTGTACATGGGCGGCAGGCCTCTGACTGAGTCCAGGCAGGAGGGCCCCCCCTCTAGGTACTTTGCAGGGGGGCTCAAGTTTTGTGACGCTACTGATAGAACATGTGTAAATCTGTTTAAAGTGAGTCAAAATCAAGACCTAGTTTTGTATCAAGTTGATGTAGAGAGCATTTTATATATTCTAGAGTGGATTGGCACAAAATTGCAACCATGAAGTAACACTGGGACTGCTGTTACTCTATTGCTAAATATTATTTTCTGTGCCATTACTGCTCGACTGATCCTTTTCAGGGGACTGTGGCTTTGTTAGCTAACAAGCCTCAACCCTTCTTTTGCCACCAGATACAGCAAGTCACTGGTGTCATGTTTTAATTGTATTCACACTTATATAGCACTTACAACCCACTTACAACCCCTGACGAGGCACTGACGCACTTATCTGTGGGCAGCACACTATTGTGGAACCCAAGGTTAGTAGTTAGCCCAGTGTTATTGGTTACTGTAAATAGTCTTGTGTGCTGAAGCAAATCATTCCATACAATCAGTCCACTCTCTGTATGGTAATTTTAAAGTAATAGGACTTGGTATGATAATTAGTGGGAAAGATGACTATTTGAGTTCCTGCAGGTGTTTGATGTGGATTAATGGATGAGCTGGCGGAAATTAGGTCGTGTTGGGTTAGAAGGGTATCGGTTTCCTAAAAAAGAGCCATGATTGCTGAAACCAGTTCTGGGAAATTGCAGAAATACAGTAATGGGATTAAGGTGAACCTGCAGTGATTTAGAAAAGACTTTGCTCAGAGAAAAGAGGCATGGAGGTGACAAAATGGAAAGAGAGACATTTAAAAGGAAAAAGGATAGGTTGCCATTAAACATTTTAAGAAACGTTTGGCTCATGTTTTTCATGCCACGTTTTAAGAATCAGTAGGTCTTTTGTCGGATAGTGTGCCATTTGAGGATGCACGACTCTAGAAAGAAGCAATATTATTTGCATCCGAAGATAACACTATAGGAGGTACTTTGATAGGTGCTACAGTAATGCAAATAATCTGTCCACTGTTCCGTTACCACTGACCACAACTTTCGCAAGAAACATGCAGGCAGAAAGCTGTGGCTCATCACAAACATTGACAGAAGATTATGCAAATGCTAGAGTGAAAGTTACTGATGTTCACTCTCAAGTCTGGCTCACAGTATTAATTATAAACCACTGTGGGATCAATCAGGATCTCTGATTGTGACAGGGCACAAGATGGAGGGGGAGAACAGCTTCCTCAGCCAGCGGAAATGAACTGCCACCGCTCCCGAGGGTGGAGATTTAGACCCTGTGGTGGGTCTGTTCCTTCTAAATATTCAATGAAGGCTTTGTTAGGAAGGGGCTGCTTGTTAAACCTTCTTAAGCACTGCCTTTTTAGGTTAAGCATAGCATGCGCTGCTTTTCCTATGTGGTGTTGTCTGTTTGGGCTTGTAACCACGCCCACCTCACACCCATCACTATCGCCCCTTCATGGGCTTGCTTTCCAAAAATCCATTGTTATCATTGGTAAATGCTTTACGTTTTTCCCTCCTTGGGGCAGTTTTGTTACCGCCTTGGACATCGACCTTGTTACGTGGCTAATTGCACTTTTGCCCATACGTTTGACTGCGAGCAAACTTCTTTTTCCTTTTGTGTGTCTCCTTGACACACATGTAGCGGTGCTTTGAATTGGCTCGCTTATCTGAAACTGTTTTACTTTTAATGTTTAATTTATATGGCAAGAAAAGTCCAGTTAGGGGTTTACAATGCCAATAGCTCTAACTCAAGCAAATGCGAGACCCATTGCATTGCAAATGCATGATTTTATGTGGTGGCGGGTGAGGGTGGTGAAGCATATTTCGGTTTTGCAGTGTGAAGGACACCTAGGGGCCATCTTTATAAGCAGAGCCTCCTCATCTTTTGTGCAGACATAAATAGTGTCTGTCAGTTGTTATGCTCCAGTCAGGCAGACATGGGCTAGACATGTGTTGAATGCACAAGAGCCTGGCTGCCTGAGCTGAACTTTACTGGCTGAAGATGCAAAAAGTTCCTGTTAGCATGACCTCTTCAGCCTGGCACAGTACTTGGAAGACTTCTCTTTCATGATGAGAGGGAGCGTCACTGATAGCTTTTGTTGAAGGTGGCAAGTTCTGGTTGGCTGAGGCAAGGCCCTAGCTAGGCAAAGCCTGCCACTGTCATCAAGGGAGATTGATTACACTCACTGTATAACTTGTGCTCACCCCGGAGTAGCTTGGCACAAAGCAGTAAGGCTTATCACAGAAATAGTGCGCAAAGCAAGGACACAGCACTTCCCCGCTATAACCATGCTGCAATGCACAAATGAGACTTCACACACAGTGTACGTATAATTATTTTTTTATTTAACACACACGTTGTCAATACAGCAGAGCTATAATTAGGCCTAGTTCATGGAGTTTGACTCTGCGGAATTCTGCGAAGTTGATAAAAAACTCAGTGGAATTCTGTGGAGATGGAGTTCAATGATCCCTGGTGTCCTGAATGCGCCCTATCTCAGAAGCGCATTCCCAGGCTGCTGGCAGAGGAAGGCCTGGCCCTGGATCCATCGCCGGTGCGCACTGCAGCCCGTTATGTGCTACACAGTGCAGGCTGCCTGTGCTTGTGTTGTGTAGCCCATAACTGGGCTGCAGTGTGCACCAGGTGAGCTCTTCTCCGCTGGCCGTGCTAGCAGAGTTTTTGGAGAAACTCCACGCTCTAAGCTGAGCATGGAGTGCCAAAAACTCTGCTAGCTCCACTAGGGAAGCGGAGCTCCCCACTCACTCCTATTTATAATGTAACTATGGGCCTAAACCCCAATTAGCAATAGAAGTCATGATGTGTGGTCTCAACTGTTTTAGACACAAGCTACTGTATGGACACATAAGGAAAACAATACATTTCCTCCCGCACCCACATAAAGTGCCAAAAATTGTCACCACAAGTCCCACACTAAAACTACCCACATAAATTCAGAGTGCACCTTGTTTCCAACGTTAGCAGAAACTGTACATAAAAGGTTTGCAAAAATTACACATACAACTGCAGAAGAAGGCGCACTAGTAAGACGTAATGCCAACTGTAAGGACTTCCTGATAGAACAAACATGACCAACAGCACCACAGTTCTGCCTTGATGTTCACCTGCACTTACTCCCGCACATCCACTCTGCACCGTTGTGTGGCGCCACGGGTATCAGTCAGCGTGTTAACACAGTCACTCATATGCACTCACTCCCGGCACCCTAATGTGGTGTCCTGATATCCAGATAATGAATGACACTGTGCTTGTAAGTTCCCAAGGTTCCCCACTGCCTTCCACCCACTAATCCACTTCCGCTATCCCTCCCCTTCAAGAACCAAAAATTGCATTAACCTTTCCCTGGTTATTAGGCTGCTCGCAGTTAAGTCACACTTCTCAGGGTTCCGGGGTCAAGGCGGGGGCAATGAAAGACAACAGTTAGTACACAGTTAATAGATGTTCGGGCTCCCCGCAGAAGGTACACTCAGAGGTTTGAGAAACACAGATGGATGTTCCCTGGGGCAGCCTTTAGACTCTGATTTGCCCAGTCAGCTTGTTGACTTGAGTCACCCTCAACACTTCCTGAAGCACACAACAAGTTACAAGGCCCGCACCTCCTGTATCAAGAGATGGCATCTCTGGGCCATGAAGACTCAAGTGCTCCCAGACGGTTATGTTTCCATGTGAAAAGTGCTCAGTGCTGTACCTGCACAAAAGGAAGCACAACATCAAGGGTCCGATGATCTGAGTCTCCCTCATCGTACATTCATTCACAAGCCAACACCGAAGGTGGTACCTCCTCAGACAGAGGCACAAGTCTGGTGCATGATGACTTGAACTGCACCAGACAAACCTGGACTCTCCATGAAGGACCCCTCTAGGAGGCACAACTTCTAGCATGCAATGACATGAGTTGCACTACACCACCTGGCCAAACGTAATTTCCGTACCTCTCTGGAATGAGGCACACTGTCTAGTACCCAATGACTTTAGTCATACCAGACTCCCCGGTCACACAATTCGATGCATGTTCAGCTGTGCCATGCAAGGCCAAGCGCAACCCAGGTTGCACCCCCACCTCCCAATCACAACCAATGAACAGGGCACTACAGGCAGTGAGCGTGCACCTGAGGTCACATTAGAGAAATGCAATATATTCACCCAGCGCATGCCCCAAGGGGTCCGCTCTGGGTGATACTGTTCACACCAACAAGAGGTTTTTCCATGCAGTTGCCCCCACTATGAAGAGCCACTCTCCTGAAGTGCAGATAGTCCTTGATGAGCCCTGCAGCAGGCAGTTCCGGTCTCCAGACACAATGCTGAGGCCACACTAACGCCCCTGCTGCCAGATGAAGTCCAGCATATCATGTAGGCACAGCAGAAGACACTGCTCTCCAGATATTACTGGTCATCAATGTAGGTCCCTCTCAGGAGGTGTTTGGTGTCCCTGAGGCCTCCTCAGAGAACAGGGGGCAAATCAATATGCCCTTGGAGAGCTACCCTTTGGGATGCTACACAGCAGCAGGCAATCAGCCCCAGGCCAGCCTCTAAGCAGGAAGGGGAGCGCGGATCCCCTCCTCGGACAGCTATCCTCCTGGGTACAACAGATTCCTCTGGCAGTGTGCCCACACAGAAGCACTGGTCCTGCCTAGCCGTAAAGGTTAGTCTGCCCTGCAGACATTGAGTACCCCTAGTTATACTAGATGGTTCCTATAAAGTTGGGGGTGATTCGAAATGTCCTCCTTTGAACGACACGTCTCCCTGAAATTTCCTCCCTGTCCATCCTGATGCTCTGGAATGAAGATCTTTATCTTTATTGGGGTCATCCTCTGGCTCCAAGAGGCCAAGTGCCAAAATTCCCCCCCCAACCTATCTATCCAGGCCCCACATGGCAGGGATCTGTCATTCTGGATGCCCAAGTTTTATAGTGGACGCCGGGGGAATGCACAGATGAGCTCTTCCCTGTGACCCGTGGAATAAAGCCTAATTTACAAGACACCAGAGCCCTTTCAGAACCAAGAAATGCCCTCTTCCTAGATGTGGCATTTCCCAGGGTATAGATGACAAAACTACCTTTGCCATCAGATGGGTTTGTCATCCTGATTCCATTGATACTAAACATCATAAGGCTGCTCCCCTGCAAACCACTATTGCAGCCAGACGTAATAAGACTCATTCGCCTATGTTACCTTATGGGCAAAGCAACTCTCATAGGTAGTGCAACAAAGCATGGGTATTTGACACTCCCTGGGGCACATATGCCCTGACTCTCACCCATGCCTGCTGGGCATGTGGGACACTTTCATTAAAGCCACCACAATGGTGCCAGTGTTCCACTACTAGTCTGCTCTATCAGGCTTAGTTGCTATATTAGCATACCTCTGCACAATTTTGCAAACCCTGGCAAGTGATGCCAGCTCCGGTACCTACATAGGAAAAACACCTGGGTGCATGTATGCACACACGGGTGAGGGTAACCAGTCTCCACTTACACATGGCGACACCCATGTGCAGGTATGCACACACTGGCAAGTTGTGCCAGTCTCATTTAAGCTTATGATACCCTGGTGCAAGTAGGGACCTTGAGGCCAGCTATGACAATCTCCCCATATATGTGAACTCCCATGTGCACATGGGCACGGAGAGGCCCCCATGTCCTGGCTCACTATATAATCAAGCACACCTCTACAAAGACGCACCTATTGGCAAGCTGTGTCAGGTGCAACATACATGAAATCCCTCATCGTGTAAGTGTACACCCACTGGCCTTGTATGCCAGGCTCAGTACCTCTGAAGGCCCCATGGCCTCTCTGCGCACAAACACGTTGGTCAGCACCACCTCCCCTCCATGGGAGGGCATGGGCGTGCACTTCCACCCTGCCCATAAAGGGTGACAGTGCCCATGGCCCACGGACACTAGTAGAGAACCGGCCCACCCTTATGGACACAGCTGACCCCCCCTTTTAGTACGGGACACCCACATGAGGGTGCTTTACTGCCCTGACAGAGTACACTTTCTTATACCCTCCCTGGCCTCTGCCTTTCACCAGCCCTGGTGTCGAAGCCCTCAGGGGAAGGCCTAAAGCTGCTCAGGGTTGAACCCCGCATGGGGACTATCACCCTGTGCATTATCGCCCCTGCAAACATATCCCATAAGCCTAGGGCATAGTTAATGGGTCTGCTAGCATGTGGCACACCTAGTACATGTCCCCCTAGTAGCCAGGACCATTCCCTCCCCAGGGATGTGGTATACCTGTTTTACAGGGCCCTCCTGGGTACAGCACCACAACCATGTCCCTACCCACCCCATCCTATCATAGGTAGGATAGGTGCCTACATTCCCACTGCCAGACAGTCCTAAGATCATGCAGAGAGTCAGCAAAGACTGGGGGGAAAAAAAGCAAACTGTTTCAGGAAAATTCCTTCAGAAGAGCCATGTCCAACAGCTCGAGTACCTGCATAGGAAAACCACCTGGGTACATGTATGCACATAAGGGCGAGGGTAACCAATCTCCACTTACACATGTCAACACCTGGCTTAAGCCCTGAAGTTCCCAGGGCTTAGTGTCTATCAGTGATACCTCACAGAGTGCGGTCTGGTCAGCACCTCTCACTTACACCATCCCACTCTGTGACGCGGTAGGGACTGCTACCACCTGGTCAGTCAATGAGAGGAAGTGGCAGTTTCAACCCTCCTGGAAGCTCTGCGACTTCCTTCCAGAGATGTTGCAGGTAAGTATTATGTTTTGTAGTGTTTAGTGTATGTATAAATGTATGTGTATTTGTGAGTGAGTGCTGTTAATGGGTGTGTGTGCATGAGTGAATGTATGGGTGTGAGTAAGTGTGTATGTGTGCCTCATCCTCCCCATTCCTACTCAAATTACCAGCTGCAGCTGGTGAAGTGAAGCCTGTAGGTTAAGCACAGCCTATTGTCTTCTTTGATCATACTTTCAGTTTGTTTAATGACAAGGAATTACTGAAACCTCACACCTCTTAGTGGTTCTGTTGTGGATGCTCCAGGCTGGAGACTACCGTACTGTGAGGGGCAACAGTAAACAAAGGCTACCTCTGGAGAGAAACCTACAAGGACATTTGAAAGGAGAACCAAGAAAAAGGTCCTGACAATGATAAATGAATCTAGGTACAACAACTGCATGAAACTTGTTGCTATTGTTGAGGAATTCACCAACCCAACAGCCTCAACCGATACCATCAACCCTGCACAAGAAATCTACAACAGCCTCGCTGAATTCTTCCACCAAAACAAATCACCAAGATCTAAACAAACTTCGAACGTCAGCCACCCCCATCAAACCTCCCAGCTGTCAGGAATTCCCAAAGGGGCCTCCTGTTATCTGTCAGCATCCCCAGGGATTAGGGTTAAATCATATCTCTGTTCTTGGTTAAACCTTCATGTTTCTAAGTAAACATAATGTGCTGTGTTACACAATTGGTTTTATCAATGCTTGTTTTACCAATGCTTGCTTGCTAATTTGAGCAGGTGTAGACATGTGCTTCTAATTGGGTGTGGTGTAGACATGTGCTTCTAATTGGGTGTGGTGACTCATCCACATGTGGAAACTCAACTGCTTTCCTGATTGGCTATAAATAGCAGAGTGAAGCGTGCCTCCCTGCTTGGCTTTGTTTTGGTTCCTGATCTCAGCATCTGATTTGGCAGTCCAGCCCCTGCTGTCATCCTTGTATTTATGACTTTTGAGGCAATTCCTTTCTTCGTTCCTGTACCATCTGACACCAGGCATTCCTCCAGCACTCCAGAAAAGACTGCAGCTAAGTGACTAGCATTCTCCAGGGAGTTTGTTCTTTGAGCGCTGCGCTTTCCTAGAACAGCTAGTGTATTTCAGACCTCGTATTTTGGCAGAGTGCTTATCTTGAAGAGACAAATGCATTTCTGAACATTCTACATTATTATTTTAGTTACTTGCCTAAATGTGCTTCAGGAAATCTGCTTGAGCTCAAGTACTACAAAAAGTGACAGTGCAATTTTAAAAGAGCATTTACGTGACTTTTCTTTCTCTAATAGCATAACTCTTGGATTTAAATTGTGTCATTCATGCCTGTGTTTCACGTTTGAGGATTTTGCTTTTGAAGGGTTTTTCACACACACACTGAAACCAAATCAAACTGTGCCACCCTAACTGTTTAAACCCAGAGTGGACATTTGTATTTCTTGGATTGTTTTTTGTTCCTTTTAGTTTAACCCTATGCATGCAGGAAAGTTATACATGATATCATTAATGCCCTTGTTTGTCTTTCTTGTGCATGATAAGTGCAACCACAGTTCTAATTGTAGTGTGCAACAGTGAATCTCGGTGAAGCCAGCCCTAGTGTTGCAGTACTTATTGTTATGGTACTCAGTTTGGGATTTTGGTAATGCAGTGTTAGTAATTGTGCCACCAAGAAAAGTGTTGGAGCATCTCAGTGTTCTTCTACCGCTCCTGTGCCCATATCAGAAAGAGAGATTCAGTTTCAAGGAAGCTGAGTGCACTAACTGTACTATCACTCTGTCAACAACGACCTGCCACCCAAAGATACAGAGTGCCTGGCTGGACCGGCAAGACGTGGCAGTGTTTTGTCTCTTTCTCTTCCACTCCCCCTTTCCTTTTGGGACACCTGCCAGGGTTTCTGTGCCCACCAGGAAGTGGCGGGAGGTGTTCCAGGAAGTTGTGGGGCACACCATTGCCCCTGCAGACATCCTTTTTTTCAGGTGAGTGGCCCCGTCTCGACACCAGCCTGCTAACCACATCAACCAAAGAATACCAACTGACAGCATGGTACCCTCTATCTATCAAGGAGCATTGCAGCAATAATGAACACAGTTCACTCTGGAGCGCCCACAGACTCTTGCTCTCACCATATCTACAACCTGGGAAGAGCCATGACTAGCCCTGCACTCACTTCTATCATCAACACATCTCTCAAGACAGCCACCTTCCCAGATATCTGGAAACACGCAAAAGTCACCACCCTTCTCAAGAACCCTTAGCCGACCTGGAAGCACTCAGCAACTTTTGTCCCACTTCGCTGTTCCCATTCCCAGGAAAAGTCATTGAGAAGATCATCAACAGATACCTCTCTGACTAGAATGTCACAAATTCCTGAATGATTCACAGTCAGGATTCTGAAAGAACCACAGCACCAAAACTTTCCTTATAACTGGCACAAACAAGATGTGCGTTATTCTTGACTAGGGACAGACCGCCGCTCTCGTCCTCCTCAACCTTTCTGCCACTGTTGACACCGTCTCCCACTGCACACTCATCACCAGACTACACACAACAGGAATACAAGAACCAGCATTCAAATGGATACCTTCCAAACTCTCTGGAAAAACACAATGAGTCAGGCTTGAGCCATTCACATCAGAACTCAAGGGCCTCATCTGCAGAGTCCTACAGGGATCATCAGTCATCCCCACACAATTCAACATGTACATGACTCATCTGGCTAACATCTTCAGATCCCACGGAATGAACATCATCTCCTAGGCTGATGACACATAGGTCATTTTTTCCCTCTCAGATGACACTGTCACCACCAGGACAAACTTCAAATAATGCATCAGTGTGGCCTATTGGGTGAAAGAAAACTGCCTCAAGCTCAACACCGACAAAACTGAAGTGCTGATCTTTGGGAATGAGAGCCCACCTTAGGACCTCACCTAGGGACTCCACCTAGTGACCCTTTGAACTCAAACCAACAGCCACCCCAACCGACCACACTAGGAACCTAGGTCTCATCCTGGACAACAAACTCACCATTAAATTCCAGGTCAATGCGGTCACCTCATCATGCTTCCACATCCTCCACAAGTTACATAGAATCTTTATGTAGCTTCACTTCCACCAACTCACAAGACAACTTCTCTCAGCAACATTCTCACTTGTACACACACCCCACATCCACAAAAGTAGCATTCTCCTACCAAGTTGCAAAATCTGGAACGACCTCCCTCTGCACATCATGGCCTCCTCCGCACGTCTTGAATTCCACATGAAGCTGAAGACATGGCTTTTCAATTAGTTTTCCTGCGGGACCATTGAGACTGACTATACTCAGACCCAGCATCTACACACCTACTCTCACCTACTCAGCACCTGGATACCCTCAGGGATGACAAGCAGCATTCTTCAAATTCACCTTACACTAGATTACATTACAATGAATCTAAACTGGGTCTGTAGCATATAGCTTTTACAAAGGTTTTCCACTAGAAATAAAGAAAATAAGATGCATATTTATGGTTGTTGACCCAAAACTGCGCTAATGCAGTTTTGCATCAAAATCCTTAGCATCTGCTAGCACATTCCATTGCAGCAGCCAGGCACCATATCTATGGAATGGTGCATGCAGGCACTAAGAAATGGCTAGCATCTAAGTAAAAGACACTAGCCGGGGGGATGGCCGTAGGGAAAAAGGCACTAGTGGGACAGAAATTACGCTGAGCTGGTTAGCAGTAATAAATATGCTATTAACCAGCCAAGTGTAATTTCCTGGTGCACTAGCACCTAAATATGACTCCTGTCTTAATAAAGACAGGAGTCATGCCCACCACCTCAATGGTGAGCACAGGGAACCAGGGTCCCCTGGGCAAGGCCATAGGACCCAGCGCCAGGCAGTGTGCCCTATGTCAGGGGGCCCCAATGGCACACCCCCCAAAAAATATATATTTACCAATACTTACCCAGGATGTGGTACCCCATCCTGTGGTGTCCCTCTGGTGTGGATTGGGGGAGTTCCTGGGGCAGGCATCTGTGGGCCCATTTCCATGGCCAAACATCGTGGAAATGGGTTTACAAGTACCCTAATGCCTGGGCTTACCGCCATTATTTGGGTCCTCCTACTCCATGCGCATCATTTCTGTGCCGGAGTATAAATAAGGCAGCAGGGGTTTAGTGTCATGTTGTGGAGGGGAACGCTTACCTTGAATCTAATTAGCGCAAGCTAGAGTGCTGCATCCACAACATGACACTAACTCCTATATGTTGACACTAGACAAGTCAAAATTATTGATGCAAAAACACCACAAGCAAAGTATAAATATGCCCCTAAATATCCTTATTTTACATTTGTGAGCTTTTCTGCCACACCTCATGAAGTGCACTGAAAATTCAATAAATATGAGCTAATGCAGGACTTTGCAAAGAACATTGGCCCTCATTACAACCCTGGTGGTAAATCCCGCTTACCGCTGTTCAGAAGACTGCCAACATACCGCTGCGGCTGCGGAATTCCGCTACAGCTATTACGACCCACAGCTCGGAATCCTCCATAATACAGACACCTACACAAGTCGACCACACCAAAGGTCAGTGATAAACTGGCGATAACAAAACCGACACCGTCACGCCAACAGGAATACGCCCACACTATCACGACCCACGAATCAACGCGGCGGTCTTTTAACCGCGGTATTCCATTGGCGGTACACACCGCCACCCTCAAAATACACACACATTTAAAAAACACAATCATATTGGACAAATCAAAATACACACACCTGATACACATACACACACCACACCCACACACCCACTCCAATGTAAAACACACACCCACATCACCCACAAACCCTTACTACCCGAATTCTGAAACCACGCCAAAGATAAACACAAGCATCCACAGACATACAACATCATCACATATACAACATCCACGCACCTCAAACAACACACACCAACACATCCCCTCGCACATCACAACACACACACCTTACACATCACCCACACCACTTCATGGCACCTCAACAACATCCCAGGTTCTCTGAGGAGGAGCTCAGGGTCATGGTGGAGGAAATCGTCCAGGTAGAGCCACAGCTATTCGGATTACAGGTGCAGCATACCTCCATTGCAAGGAAGATGGAGCTATGGTGCAGAATTGTCGACAGGGTCAATGCAGTGGGACAGCATCCAAGAACTAGGGATGACATCAGGGAGAGGTGGAACGACCTATGGGGGAAGGTGCGTTCCGTGGTCTCCAGACACCAGATTGCTGTACAGAGGGCTGGCGGCGGACCCCCACCTCCTCCCCACAACTAACAACATGGGAGGAGCAGGTCTTGGCAATACTGCATCCTGAGGGCCTCGCAGGAGTAGCAGGAGGACTGCACTCTGGTAAGTCAACTCTTTACTACCTTATCACCCCCACCCTACCTGCATGCCATCACATACTTACACCCTCACCCTCTCCCCCATCACTCCAACAACTCACATATGCCCAACTATCACAACCCACCCATCCCAATAGCAAGCCCTGCATGCAACACCAAAGCATGGACACCCAATACCAAAGCATGTCCACTACAGATACCCCCAGAGACCCCAAACCAAATATCACACAAGGACCAAGCCAAGAATGCAAGCACTGGAGTACAGGGTAACTCACCCATCGCACACAATGGCACACACAGATGCAATAATCATGCCTTTACACCCCTGCAGGACCCCTACCCAACGTCACCGGACAGGAGGTACCAGACATTTCCAGTCCCCAACAGAAGAGACCCACAGTGATGACAGCAGCTCTGCACAACTGGATCAAGATGACCAGCCCAGCCCATCAGGGACCTCGGAAAAGTTGGTTCCCCTGACACTGGCACAAGCCACCATAGAGCCTCCCCCCTCAGGAAACACCACCACAGCACCCACCCAGGGAACCCACCCCTCTGTCCCCAGGACACGTCAATCAGCAGTGTGTCCACCACTACAGGGAACCCAGGCAAACCCACCAACCCAAGAAAATCAGGGACCTGGGGGCAGTGGCAGTGGGCACACAGTTCAGGTGACAGAGGCACAGGATAACAGGGAAACTGTGAGGACTGCTGTGCGACAGGGGGAGGACAGGCCCAGGGAACCCACTCTCCACGAGGCCCTCTCCTCTATCATGGGAGCATACCATCATTCCCAGGAGGTGATGGCAATGGTACTGGCCACGTTTCAGGAGACCCAGCGGCTGCAGAAGGAACACTATCTGGGGATCAGGGAGGACCTGAAGTCCATTAACAACACCCTGGTCACCATTGCAGGGGTGCTGCAAGACCTTGTCAACACCAGGAGGGACACAGTGGCACAACAAGGGGCCCCTGACACTAGCCTGGACGATGAACAGCCCTTCACCTCCGCCGACGCTAGTGGACAGGAGGCACTGCCACAGGAACACGACACCAGCACCCCACCCCCTGCAGATGGAGAACCACCCCACAAAAGGTCCCTGAGATCCAGGAACAAGACAGAGAACATTTCCAAGACTCCCGTCAGGAAATTAGACCCCCCTGAATGTCACCCCACTGTCACCCTACTGTCCCACTTTGTCACCCTGTCCATCCTTCAACTGCCAGTGCTCCACTTCCTATGCTCCTTTGGACAATGCACATGTGAAACAAATAGACTGGACTATGTCATGGACATTCCTCCACCATCCCCCCTGCCCATTTTACAACCCCCTCCACTTATTTGCACAGAAATAAACATATTTCAATCACAAAACAATCTGGAGTCCGTCTGTGCTTTCCCAAACGTGTAATTGCAATAACCATGGAATATGGCAATGTCAATTTACTTGTGCACATACCGATGTAACACAGCTGTAGACCTGGAGGAAATATAGCAGAGGGCACAAAGTGGGACCCACATCTGTGAAATGGAAAGCCAAAGTGACATGTCAGGGTCCGTAGACTGAGTGTAAAAGACAGACTTATGCTAGCTCCAATAGTATTATGAGATATGGGAGGCAGTGACATCTTCTTACCTGTCTCTCACTGGAAGTATTGCATGATTATGTTCTTTCTGTTGTCGACATCCTCTTCTTCTGCCTCCTCTTCTACACTGTCCACAGGCTCCACAGCTGCCGCAAGACCATCATCTGGCCCATCCTCCAGCAGAAAAGGCACCTGGCGTCGCAAAGCCAGGTTGTGCAGCACACAGCAGGCCACGATGAGCTGGCACACCTTCTTTGGTGAGTAGTAGAGAGAACCACCTGTCATATGGAGGCACCGGAATTTGGCCTTCAGGAGGACGAAGGTTCGTTCAATCACCCTCCTATTTCACCCATGTGCCTCTGCCCTTGTCCGGGGATTCCTCACTGGGGTCAGTAGCCATGACAGGTTGGGGTAACCAGAGTCACCTGCAAATATCAAAGGACAACTGTTAGACACACACTAACCCTTAGGGACAACCCCATACCCAGACACCTATTCACCCTGTATAGGGTCCTTGTCCTTACCTATAAGCCACACACTGTGCCTCTGGAGTTGCCCCATCACATGAGGGTTGCTGCTATTTCACAAAATGTAAGCGTCATGCACTGAGCCAGGAAACTTGGCATTCACATGGGAGATGTACTGGTCTGCCAAACACACCATCTGCACATTCATAGAATTGTAGCTCTTCTGGTTTCTGTACACCTGTTCACTCCTGCGTGGGGGTACCAATGCCACATGTGTTCCATCAATGGCACCAATGATGTTGGGGATATGTCCCAGGGCATAGAAGTCACCTTTCACTGTGGTCAAATCCTCCACCTGAGGGAACATGATGTAGCTGCGCATGTGTTTCAGCAGGGCAGACAACACTCTGGAGAACATGTTAGAGAACATTTGCTGGGACATCCCTGATCCAATGCCACTGTTGTTTGAAAGGAACCACTTGCCAGGAAATGGAGTACAGACAGGACCTGCACAAGAGGGGGTATCCCTGTGGGATGGCGGATAGCTGACATCAGGTCTGGCTCCAACTGGGTACACAGTTCCTGGATTGTTGCACGATCAAGTCTGTAGGTGACTATGATGTGTCTCTCCTCCATTGTCGACAGGTCCACCAGCGGTCTGCACACCGGAGGATGTCGCCATCTCATCACCTGCCCCAGCAGACATGCCCTATGGAGGAGAACAGCGAGCAGAGTGTCAGCCAGCACTGAGGAATTACAAAATGTAATTTGCACACATTTAGTAATCCGCAATGTGCCTGTAACTGTATGTATTCAAGGCCTACATTGGTGTGACGCAGTTATTATTAATGCCATGTGGCCCCCTGAAATGGTGGCTGCCTGATCTGTATGGTGGGACAAGGGGATATGAGGTAACTGTGCTGGCGTTGTACACCTTCACAGTGGGTGGTCGAAGACCGCAGCGCAATCCTGCATTGGTTAACATTGGACCCTATGGGTCCGAGGAGCCAATGATGATGTACGCCGGCGGTGATGGTACGAACCGCCGCGGACGTGACCGCCATTTTCTGTCTGTTCACTCACTTGCTACCTGACCTTCAACAGGAGAGATCTACACTGCAAGTGCTGCTGTGACGTGTGTCTGGAAGCGACAATGGCTCATGTGTCTGGGAAAAGGGCCCCTGCCTTCACTTCGGAGGAGTTGGAGAAATTAGTGGATGGGGTCCTCCCCCAGTACACACAACTGTACGGTCCTCCAGACAAACAGGTGAGTAGACTGTGAGCATGCTGCATGGTCAATGCCTGTTTGGAGTGGTGTGGATGGAAGATACATGGGGGGGCTGAGGCCTGCTTGTGCAGACGGTGAGTGCATGTGCGTCAGGGCAAGGGTGGGAACGGGGGCCAATGAGTATGACGGTCCGGACGGGTAAAGAATTTCCTTTCCCCCTGTACCATTCCTCTAGGTCAGCGCCCACCAGAAGAAGGCTATTTGGAGTGCCATCACCAAGGACGTCCCGGCCCTTGGGGTCCACCACAGACGGAGCACCCACTGCCGTAAAAGATGGGAGGACCTGCACAGCTGGAGCAAGAAGACGGCGGAGGCCCAGCTGGGGATGATCTCCCAACATGGGAGAGGTGCTCGTCACACCATGACTCCCCTGATGTTCCGGATCCTGGCGGTGGCATATCCAGAGTTGGATGGGCGCTTGAGGGCATCACAGCAGCCACAAGGGGGTGAGTACATGCTCATTCAGCTGACTCTGCGTGCATTATGAGGTGTCTGGGTGGGGGAGGTGGGCAGTGGGTTCCCCTAGGCCAGGGCGAGCTTGGTAGGCAAGGTCCCTTGTGAGGCAGGCTATGTGGCACCCCAACCCCACTAGTGGTTAGTGCCATCTACACCTAGTCAGTCTCCTGTGACATCCAGGTGTGCAGCCATCGGGCTTAGGGCTTGTACCCCATGGGCATGTGATTAATCTAGGAACTATAAGTACATGGCGTAGTGCAGAGGGCTGGTGTGTCTGTTGTGTCTGCCAACGGTAGTGGTGTTGCATGCACTGAACATGTCTTTCTCCTTTCTTCCCCCCCACTTTTTGTGGTCTCAATGTTCTTGTGTCCAATAGCATCATCAGGCGGAGGAGCATTGGCACCGGAGCAGGAGGGAGCTGCATCCCACATAGCCCTGGGGGGCGAAACAACAGAGTCTGAAGCCACCAGTGGGACGGAGGGCGAGGGGAGCTCCACGGCGGGGACAGGAGCAGAGACCAGCGACAGTGACTCCTCCTCTGATGGGAGCTCCCTTGCTGTGGCGGGCCCCTCTGTGCCCACCGCATCAACAGGTACAGCCACCACACCCCCTACCAGCAACGTCCACCCGCAGCCCCTCAGCGTGTGTCCCGTGCCCGCTCATCCAGGAGGGTGGGCATTTCCTTCGCCCCATTCAGCTCAGGCCCTGCCCCAGTCAGCCCTGCTGCCCTCAGTGAGGTGGCTATTGACCTCCTGAGATCCCTCACTGTTGGGCAGTCTACCATTTTGATTGCCATCCAGGGTGTTGAGAGGCATTTGCAACAAACAAATGCATCCCTGGAGGGTATTCATTCTGGCCAGGCAGCCCAACAGAGAGTATTTCAGGCTCTGGCTTCAGCACTGATGGCAGCCATTGTCCCTGTGCCCAGCCTCCCCCCTCCAACCTCCTCCGCCCAGTCCCAATCCCCAGTACCTCAGCCTGTCCCAAGCACACCATCAGACCAGCATGCACACACATCAACACACGAGTGGCTCAGGCAAACATAAGCACCACAGATCCCACAGGGACTCACACAAGCATCATACCCATGCACACATACCAACGTCCACTCCCCCCACTGTGTCCCCCTCTTCCACGTCTCCCTTCTCCCTCCCAGTCTCGTCTCCACTCACACCTGCATGCACTACATCCTCAGCCACTATCTCCATCACCAGCACGCCCATCACCACACACCGCTCACTACCATTCACACATCCCCAGTGTCCTCTCCCAGTGTGTCAGTGAGCCCTCCTCCCAAAGTACACAAATGCAGGCACACACCCACCCAACAGCCATCCACCTCACAACAGCCTCCAGCCCATGCACCTTCACACAAATTCAGTACACCTCCTACAACCACTACCTCTTCCTCCACTCCCAAACCCCCTCCATATACCGTCCCAGTGTGTCTAAAAAACTTTTCCTGGCTAACATTGACCTCTTCCCTACACCCCCCGTCCTTCCCCTAGGGCCAGGCTTTCCAGGTCACAGCCCAGCACCTCAACCACCACAACCCCTAGGCACAGTTGTGCCAGCAGCTGCGGGGTCATGGAGTGCGCCAACCACCACCACAGACCCCGTAGCCAGCATCGCAAGCACTGCCAGCGGCCCCGCGACATCCTCAGACAGTGGCACCACCCCAGACATGGCTACCGTCCCCGGTGGTCAGTCGTCCGAGGCTGGTGGTAAGTTCAAGGACCCTGGGCAGCTTCCATGAAGCATCACTGTCATCACAGTTGTCACCTGCATATGGAATGCGAAGCCGCAGCAGTGTGGGGTATGTCTCTGCCTCCATGGCATATCATGCAACCTGTACCTCGGCAATCTCATGGCACACACACCCAGGAGAGTGTATTGTTCCAGCCACACTGCACATGGAGCACTCTGGGCACCAAGCTCCTTCCAGAACCAGTGGACAAAGACATCCACTTGAGAGACTGTGGCTTTGCAGTCCCCAGGATACAGCAGTGGGCAAACCACCCACTGGAAAGACTTGAGAGACTGTGGCTTTGCACTCCTCAGGATACAGCAGTGGGCAAACCACCCACTGGAAAGACTTGAGAGACTGTGGCTTTGCACTCCCCAGGATACAGCAGTGGGCAAACCACCCACTGGAAAGACTTGAGAGACTGTGGCTTTGCACTCCCCAGGATAAAGAAGTGGGCAAACCACCCACTGGAGAGACTTGAGAGACTGTGGCTTTGCACTCCCCAGGACCAAACTGTGGGCATGGAGCCCCCTTGTGGGGCAGTGGCATTGTGCGTTCATCAGGCTGAGGTGCCCCACCTCCCCCCGAGGTGCCTGTATATTTTCTATCTGATGCCCCTCCATTGTTCTCTCCGTTTGGAGTCAGGTATCATTTGTGGGCCTCGCCCACGCATTTTGGGCCCAGTGGTCCACGGGCAATGATTGGTGCACTATCCGGACTTGTGTATTTGGTGTACATAATTGTATATACTGGATTTAGAATTTTGATAATGATATTTCACATGATCACATTCGTTCAAATCAACTCCTTTTGTCCTTGCGTTCTTCCAGGGTGTGGGGGGGTGTATAGGTAATGCTGCAGCATGTATTTGTGTGTATGGTGTTGTGGGTTGGGGTGGGGGTGTTGCGTTTTGCATGTGTGTGTCACTCTCTTTTCCCTCCCCCCTCCCCTGTGTTGTAGGTGCAGTACTCACCGTGGTCATGGTCGTTGCCGCCATCGTTGGAGCTCCTGATAGAGGAGCAGGAAGACCATCATCGGCAGTATCTGCAATTCGGGCTCCATGGCGTCCTGGTTCTTCGTGGGGTGTGGAAAGGTGAGTGTTCTCCCTTCTGTGTACTGTTTCCACCGTGTTTTTGTTCGTGTTGGTTCCGCCCCAGAAAAGGTGGCGGATAGTCCTGTTGTGATAGGGTGGGCGGTACATTGTGTTCCGCCTGTCTGTTGGCGGTGTCCACCGCGCTGTTTGTTTGTACCGCCGTGGCGGTCGAAGTGTTAAAGTGGCTGTCTATGTTGGCAGTTTCTGCCACGGTCGTAATCCCATTTTTTTCTCCGCCAGACTGTTTGTGGTATTACCGCCGCTTTACACCGACCGCAAGGGTTGTAATGAGGGCCATTATGTTTTAAAGACCATCTGGAACATGATGCCAAAGAATTTCTGAAAATCTTTGCGAAAAACAAGTTCAATTTCATAAAAAGTGCTGCAGGTGTTATTTCATAGAACATTCTGAAGTTTGGCTTGTTGTTTTTGTAATAAAAACGAAACTGAAAATGATGTATTCAAAAGGATTTGCGTTTTTTCAAATTAATGAACACAACACACGGTTCATTAACTTTGCGCCAAATTTCAACAAGTTGCTCATACCAACATTCAACATGAGTCCTCTTTCCATATGATTAAAAAAAAATACGCCCAACTCCCCCCACCGAGGAAGCATCCCAGGAATTACCCCAAAAACACCACTGAGCTAAGAAACTATCCTTCGCTCAAACCAAACAACCATTTGCAATGCAATGGGTCTCGTGTTTGCTCGAGTTAGAGCTACTGGCATTGGAAATTCCTAAGTGGACTTTTCTTGACCCATAAATTGAAAATGAAAAGTAAAGCAGATGACATAAGCAAGCCGATTCAAAGCACCATGGCCGCCATAAGCATGAGCATGAAGAAGTGACACAAAAGGAAAAAGAAATTTGCAAGCAGTCAAGCATATTAGTACACGTGTAATTATCCATGTAACAGGGTCAATGGCCAAAGCGGTAACAAAACCGCCCCAAGGAGGGACAAACATAAAGCATTTGCCAATGCTAGCAAAGGATTTTTGAAAGGCAAACCCATGAATGAGTGATAGTGATGGGTTTGCGGTGGTTCAAAGCCCACAGATAGATTACAACAGCCCAGAGCGCTTGCGCGCTCGACTTAAAAAGCATAGAATGACTGATGGCAGACTTCAAATGCCAACGTGCCATGAGCCAACTGCAACATAGCCCAGGGCAGCCTGCTGCCACCTCACTCAAAGCGTCCATTTGGATAGGCTCAACTGGTGGATGCAACCACAGAGACATTTCTGGCATGAGCATGCAAGCATTTTGTCTTTAGAAGCAGAAACAAAAGCACACGCACAGCAGATTCTTTGTGCAAAGACCTTACTGGAATAATTTATGGACAAGACTGGTGCACAAGGCCTCACACTATACCATTCAGCCACCGTCAGAGGTGGCTCTGTGTAGCCACAATGAAAGTTGGCATGCAGGTGACAGGCTAGGGAAGACAACTCAATGTGTACCGACAAAACTGCACCCATGCACATAAATATCTTTAGAAGGCAGGCCAAAAGTGATACCCAACGTGGCTAGACCTTGCTCACTTATTTAGCTGTCACTGGCCAGATGTATTTACGTATTGTATTGTATTGCAGAATTTCTATTGTATACGTATTTGTGTAGCACTTACAACCCATGACGAGGCATTGAAGTGTTTTTTTTGTCACATTATTCCAGGGCCCAGCATTAGTAGGTTAGTAAAAAGCTTGCCTACAGGCAGGCCCAGTTCTAGGAATTTATACCTGGATGGGCCAAGGGGGTGTTTGGGTGGGCCAATGTGTGCCCAATTTTCGACAATTCTGGAGATAGCCTACAACTTGGGCTCTGGTGCCCCTGCACCTGCTGTATCATTAGCAGGTAAACCCCTGTCTCCTCTTTCCCAACACACAGCTCCCCACTGCATCTTGCCTCAGACATGAGCTAAGATCCGGCCTGTTTTCTTTTTACAGGCATGCCCGGAGTTTTGTCTCAAACTTTAGAAAAATAAGAAAATCATCTAAAGGTGGTATTTTGCTCCTTATCAATACACAAGTAAAACAGCTATTATTAAAACAATGCACTATCAAATGTATTCTAGACATTATTCATTGACCACTGGCTGATAACTAAAGTCAACGAAAGTGAAACAAAAATCTCATTTGCCAACACGGAGAAAGCACTAAACAGATGCTTTCTCTGTGACCTCATTTGCTGTTACTGGGAGGGCCAAACGTCATGCTAGAACCGGGCCTGCGTACAGGAGTAGCACGCTACACTGTGCAGTGTGTGGTTTGGAAGAATCGAACGGGAAAAAAAATCCACCACACGTCTATTGATGGAACTTGGACTCAGAACACTGTGTTGAAAGAGTAACAGAGTCACCAACCATATTTATACTTTTTTAGCGCCGCATTTGCACTGCTTTTTGACACAAAAACAGCGCAATTGTATTTTGTAAGTTTGCGCTGTTTTTGCGTCAAAAAGTGGCGCAAATACGGTGCTAAAAAAGTATAAATATGGGCCCAAATGTCTCCAATTCTGAGAACAGACTAAAAAAAATCCGCACAGGCTTCCTTTTCTACAATGAGAACAAAGTTGCTGAATGGCAAAATGTCATATTTGAAACGTTCAGCCTGTCAATTCAGTCAAAATGCTTTGCACAGTGGCTGTTACAGGCCCAGTCGTATAATACAAAAGCAAAACTTTAAGTTCCACAGTGCAAACTGTTACCTGCTAAACAGCAAGTTTGGATGGGAATGTTTCACAGAACTAAGGGGCATATTTATACTCCGTCTGCGCCAATTGTGCGTCAACATTTTTGACGCACAATCAGCGCAAACGTTGCCCCGTATTTAAACTTTGACGCCCGTGCCCGCGGACGACAAAATTCCGCTGTGTGCGTCATTTTTTGGATGCGGCAACCCGCCTTGCGTTAATTATATGCAAGGTCGGCGTTCCCGTCCAAAAAATGGCTTAAACAGCAGTGCGTCGTATTTATGTTTCAGGCAAAAATGACACACGGCCGGGAGGCGGTGTCAGAAAATGACGCACAGCCCGATTTGCGTCAAAAATTAACGCCTGGGTCAGGGCAGGCGTTAAAATGGGGCAAACACACCTGTATATAATCAGAACACACAGAACAAACAGCAGAGCAGCAGAGCAGCAGAGCAGCAACAGGGAGCCATGGAGGTGATTCTAATTCAGCATGCACGCAGACGCAGAGCCCAGCAACAACAACAACAGCTACAACAACACCAGCAGGGACCCCAAAGGCAGCACAGAAGGCAGGAGAGGATATTCCGCCCAAGAACAACCCTTCAGGGCCTCAGGGAACACGACATCATACAGAGGTACTGGTTGAACTGGCAGGCCATTCAGCAGCTGCTGCGAAACATTGAACAGCAGTTGGCCCCCAATTTGGTGACACCCCGCACCATCCCAACAGAAACAAAGCTGCTTGCCGTACTTCACATGCTGGCAAGTGGCTCTTTTCAAACAACTGGTGCCCTGGTTGGCGGAATATCACAACCATCATTCTCCACCTTTTTGCCCAAAGTACTGATGCCATCATTCAACTGACACCCCGCCACAACTGCTTCCCTAACACACTGCAGAAGCAGCAGGAAACAAAACAGGGGTTCTACGCAATCAGTGGCTTCCCACACGTCCTTGGTGCAATCGACTGCACACATGTACGCCTTGTGCCACCTGCTGCAACTGAACACCTCTACCGCAACAGGAAGCACACACATTCCATCAACGTGCAGGCCATAGTCGATCACCAAGGATTGATCACCAACATCGTGGCTAAATATCCTGGGAGTGTACATGACTCCTTCATCTTCCGTCACTGCACCATCAATCAACACTTCCAGGATGGACGGTATGGCAATGGACTACTTGTTGGTAAGTACAACAACCTACATATATATATACACTGCACAGCAACCCTCTAGGACACACAACACATACACCACAACAGCAACATGTCAACAGGAACACACTGAGGTCCTGACATCACTAGCCATGTTTCTTAAGTCACCATTGAACCTGTCACACATCGGATTTTACTGTACAGCCTAATGTGAAGACGTCAATGAGTGTGGTTGCCTAAATGTCACCTTGCAAATTGTAAGTGTCCCAATGACCTTTACATTAATACATTGCATAAGTCTAAAGGTATGGGATGTCCAGGGTACTTTGATATGAACGTGTTAACAACACTTTAAATTTTAACTCTGCATGGAACTATCATCTCACCCCCAGTGAAGACACATGGACACCTGTATCCCAAGTCACAATGCTAGGGAGGGCACACTACTGAAAATCCCAAAACATACTGCTGACAAACGGTTAGCAGACAAACACTTGTTCAGCCAAGGAAACAACACAATGCAGATGGTATAGCCTACAAGCATAGGATGTCACATTAGTACACAAGAGAGACACAGACAACACAAGACAACTACTGCCATAAAGGTCTTTTCAATAGTGCCATCTACATCAACATGATACCATTCATTTTCTCTTGCAGCTGATCATGGGTATGGCATCCAGCCATGGATTATGACACCATTTGGCAACCCGAGTACAGCTGCAGAGCGTGCATACAACGAAGCCCATAGGAGGACACGCAGCATTGTCGAGCGGACCTTCGGCATCCTCTAGTCAAAGTTCCGCTGCCTCGACATCACTGGTGGTAGCCTCCTATATTCCCCCGAGATGGTCTGTAGGATCATCCTCACATGTGCAATATTGCACAACATTTGTGTCAGAAGAAACATTCCCCTCCTGGAACCAGAGCCACACATGCCTGAAGAGGAGGAAGAGGAGGATGATGGCCTGCAACAGGAGGGGGAACTACAGAACGCAGCTGCTGGTATACGCAGGCGGCAACAGATTGTAAATAATTTCTTCTGAATATGATCACCTTCACCACTTTAGTTAACTAATGTAAATAAACACCTATTATAATCACCATATCATGGTTTGGCTATTCCTTTTTACACACCGTCATCTCTACTTTCTACAGAATAAGAGTGTTGCCTCATGGAACATTGCTGAGATACTGAGTAGGACACGGAACATCCCAGAGCTTATGTGATGGCTAACATACAATGGTCACATACACACACACTCTTAATGACATATATCATGCACATATCTCCTTTGAAGGCCTATAGCAGAGCACCATAACTATTTCACACATACATGTTGAAAGCAAGGTCCAACGCAGCATATGGCACACAACTATGACACCATCACTCAATAAGGGGAAAACAAGCCTCATACATGAGGCAGTCAATGTGCTTTGCCATCACTAACAGGAATGTCTGACAAGACCCTTGACAGCAAGTTAGTCCAACTGCATCCAATATTTGCAAGGAATATCTGTGACTAGAGTTCCATAGAAGCAGAACATAGACAGCACAAGTGCCACACATATGACATGCATTGCGCACATGACATTCCATGTACATGTCAGCCCATTTCCGAACTCATCACACACCCATGCACCTGGTCACAACCCACCTGTCGGAAGAGGTCCCTGGAATACTAAGATGTGTACCCTGATAATACCTCCTCTACAAACACAGACCAACATTAGCAAACCAGTGTGCTACACCCATTACTAAGATATGCCATTGTCAAAGAACATCTGACTGCATGGACGTCAGGTCAATTTATACACTGTCTTCTAGTTTCAAAGCCCTGTTAGCACATGTAGATTGCTTCCCCTTGTGAAACTGTCTGTTGGCCTTTAGAATGCAAGTCTCACCTACAGGACTGGTGAGAAACAGATGCAGCCCGCACCTGTGAATACCTCCATGCACACCACCCATTACAAAAAGCACTGCCCCTGATGATGCCTGGAACAGCATAGTAGTAGCCATTATGTCAAATATATCGTCAACCATTGATAGTAATTAAGCTGTGTAACACAGCCACTGGGTTCATTTGTCACCTTCAAAAACACAGGACATACACAGATTGACATGTCAACTGTCTAGTTTGTCCTCCAAACAGTCTCAGTCAGACCACTGATTATGTAACTTGTCCAGTAGCTGGCTCCTGAATCATCTTGCATTCTGTCAGCCTGACTGGCAACTGTCTGTGCATCACACTAAAGTATCCCTGTGTCTACATGTGTACCACACTTGCGTTGGCAAACCTGCCATTCATCAGGGGGCATTGGGCATCGGCTTCTACCATGCATACACAAATACATTGTATAGCATCATCTGCCTTTTAACTGTACTATTTGAGTTAAATCCTGTTGGAAATGCAAAATTCATGGCCCATCCCTTTTCTGGGTTGCATTTATGCATGAATGACAAAGTGTGACAGTGTCCCAGGGTCATAGGCAGGGCTTGGGTACGGGGCTTTCAGCACAACCAGCAACCTCTGATAATGTATGACTTATACACAAATGTCAGAACCATGACAGTTCACACACAGCATCACAGTGCGCACAACATAGTGATGGGCCGTGTGTGCTGAATAGCTTCTAGAATAAACAGCACAGAGGCTATGATGTTCCCAGTTGCAGTGGGAAGTGCAGAGGGCCAACCTGTGTACAAATGTTGTAATGACACCTGCCGGAACATGACAATTGAGACATTATCTCACTCAGCACACCAAGGTTGCCCTGTTGACTGTCTCATTACACCTCGTTAGTGACAGGGTGGGACCATCCACATGTTGGCTCACATGTCCACATCTACTTTACTCACATTGATCAACAAAGGATACTCAGTAGTTACAGGAATAGCTGCCACTGACTCATGATGAGTCCTGGTCCGAACTGTGACAAATTACATCCCAAAAAATCTACAGGATCATCGTTGGATCACACACATGAAAAAGACACCTATGTGCAAATGATCACTGGAAATATGTGGACACGTGCTGTCTTGTATGCTGGTCACCACAGCCACTTGATAGTTGGGGCTTACTTCTATGGCCTCAACTGTGGTGTCATCATACATATGAGATTGACCCTTGTCTGTCTGTGCAAACAACATGGTACCCACTTCCTCAATGCATGTGTATGACTCACTATGGGATTCATCAACTAGTGCCTAGGAAGCTCTTACCAATACTCTAGGACATAGGATGTAGAAATTGTGGACCTTTGACATGAACATGTGTCTGCCATCCATCTGGTGCCTGCTATGTCACATGTGGTGTCTACGTGACCCTAACACTTGGAAGTATACTTTGCGGGTGTTGTTACATGTATGACTAACACATGCCCTTGCTCATTCCAATTTTTACTTGCATCTTAGGGTTGGACACATGGACGTCACATTCATACAACCAAATGTACAATAATGCTTCATGTGATGTACACACACACCTGGTCAACCAACAAATTAGTTGTCAAAGCACACACTTTGAGCTAAAGGCAATTAGGTATTGTACATATGTTTGTCACATTGCTATCCTCTCCTTATGGCAAACATGCACAATTTGTGCCATACATATATGTGGGCCACACATATGACCATCTATGACGTCAGCCAACTGTAAACATACTGTGAATGGTGTAGTGGATGATGTTCTGCTGCAGTATGATGTCACACATGTGAACATACACCATCAACACCATACTGTCTTCAATTAGTCAATCTCTGATGTGTTCCAAATGTAAAATAACCCAAAAACATGTAAAAATGCCCCAAACCAGTTAATGCACTGTAATTTTGACGTCCCTAGCGGTGTGCGTCCTTTTTTGTTGCACAAAACTGTATTTGCGTCGTTTTTTTGACGCACAGGAGTGAAATATGGCCCGCATCCAGATATTTGTACAGTCCATGTATCATTATGTGGATGCGGGTTAATATTCACGTCTGTGCGTCAAAATAAATGACGCAAATACAGTTTTGTGCAACAAAAAATTACGCATAACGTGAAAAAGTCAGGACTTTTCATTCAGGAAGTGATGTAATAGGATATCCTGTTTACAGATCATGTACAGTGGGTGTACTTTCACTTTCACTTTGCAGTCTATGATCCTTCTAGACTGTGTGGCTGTGTAGAGAATGATGTCCAGAGATTTTGTGCTGTATTTGTCCTGTGTGCTATCTGTAAAGTCCTTTTGTGAAATAAACTTTGTTTGTGTATACTGTAATACTGTGTTTCGTCTACATTTGTCCATTTATCTTGTGTATTTCTTGTTTGTGGGAGTCTGTTGTGGGTGGTGTTAATTTGGGGATAGTTGGGCTCTTTTAGTGTTTAGGTTTACTTTTTTTCTGTCTTTTTACCCCTACTTTCACCCATTTCCCCTTTCTATTTCTTTTACCCCTATTCCTACTCTTCAATTAGAAGTATGTCTGGTAGGCCACGTTTTGACAGGATGGGGGAAGAGGAGTTGGGGGCCTTCATCTGGCTGGTGACACATTTCTTGCCGCTCATGATCCAGGCAGGGGGCAGGGTCATACAGGGCTACCTGACAGAGGCGCGCAGAATCCGGTGGGGAAAGGTGCTGCATCACCTGCAGCGTGTGTATGCCAGCCAGAGGAGTGACCACCAGCTGAAGCACCTGTGGGCTGACCTCATCACCAGGGAGCAGGATCTCTTGGACCACCTGGGAATCATGATTGGTGGCACTGTTGGTGAGTACGACTATTGTTATTGTGCACAAATCAATGCTCTGTTGTGACATCAGTGGATTAGTGCAATGTCTGCCAGCTAACTTGATGACT
This sequence comes from Pleurodeles waltl, assembly GCF_031143425.1. Classification (NCBI taxonomy): domain Eukaryota; kingdom Metazoa; phylum Chordata; class Amphibia; order Caudata; family Salamandridae; genus Pleurodeles; species Pleurodeles waltl. The sequence goes on along the minus strand of NC_090440.1, from coordinate 1,536,270,034 downwards.
GTGTATAATTTTGGGGACATATAAGGGGATCATTGATGCACTATGGCAAGGATCACAATTGCTAGCTGTCAGGTAGCATGTGCTCAGCAAACTTAAATGGTAACTTTACCATGAAGGAAATTGGTGCGGCCTTTCTGTCAGCACAGCTAACAAAATAGGAGCCAATCATGTCTATATAGGGTATTATTGACAGAGAAGTACAGATGTACCAACATTTAGGCCAACTATATTGACGCAAATTGCTAGACTGACGTTAGAATCACTACATGATGCAGAAAATGAGTGCTGCCTTCACGACAATTTATAATAGCAAAGTGGCTCAAACATTGGTCTCATATGAGTCTGGTGAGTGTGGAAGGAAAGCGTTCACAGAAGTACTATGAATGTGTGGGATTATTGTGTTTCTTAATCTTTTAGGATAAATGTCAGTTCATGATTTGAATACATCGTGTAAAGGTGTAAGGTGCCCTCAGCTAACATCGTAAGATGTTTGTTGGAACCGGTTGAGCCACAATCCAAATATGGATGGCGGACCAAGTGTATGCACATGGCTTTACATCTCCATGGTTGGTGCAAATCACCATACTTGGGCCACATCAATTGACTATACTGTAACAACAGGATGGCTTACAGCAGTCCCTGCCCCTCCCTCTGTACATTGGGCCTATGTGCACTAAATGTGTCATTGCCACAAGGCATGTTTGACTGGTAATGCAGTCCTCAAGCAACCAGGTGTTGGATGTTTCTCTTGGATGCACATTACGAGACGATTACACTCCATATTTTTTCGTGCTCACCAATTATGGGGCAAGTTTGCAACCACATGATAGTTAGGGCCAATGTATGTGTGCAGATATGTGTGTAACTGTCACAGGAGACCCATGCTATGTACAAGTTGGGCGTGAAATATCAGATGCAGTACCATCATGTCTGAATGGCTGCCATTTACGTATTCAGCCTACACATTGTAAATGATACTGAAAATGTTGCACTGTACACAGATTTTGAGCACATTTCTTCCTTCCATACCTTACAGGTGGACTGGCGCCCTACACTGTGGGAGAGGTGGCGACATTTGAGGACCCCGACCACTACAGTAAGTGTTGATATGTCTGTTATGTGTTGTGTTTGCTGGTTATGGACTCGTGTGACTTGGACGCATAGCAAGGTGTGATGCTGTGGTCAAGTTTTTCACTTGTTCCATGAGTGGGAATGCAGTTTTCACATGTTTTGAGTTAGCCAATGCGTATCCAATGGTATCATGTAGGGATTGTAGGACATCCCTGTGGGCCCCACTGTGAGTACAGGGGATAGTCATGTGTCTGACACTTGTATCACCAAGAGTCGCAATGGAAGTCAGCCCCTATTTAGTCAGCCTGTCAGACCCACATTCTCTAAGATTGGTGGAGCTATTAGCTTCCCAATAGACATCTGCTTCACTATTTACCTACGTAAGTTTGAAACAGTAGGTAGAACCTCCTAGCAGCATGTACTTCCACATGTAGTGCATCAAGTCTGTGGAACCTGAGTGTAATGGCCTAGGTGTGCATGCAATTCATGATTATGGGTGTTCTAGCAACTCTGTGTCTGATGTAAGTCAGGCCTCACTGGAAGTATATGTTGTGTACTAAGTTCTGATTTTCCTGACATGTCTGACCCTATGAGTGCTCTAGGGTTTGCTGACTCCAAAATGTAGATAGACCTTACCTGTGGTGTGTCTGTAGAGACAAACATGTGTGGATTAGCCAATACACTCCACGGTGTACATGTTGTTGGCAAATTATAGTTGTATATCCACCGCCCCCCCTCAAACACGGCCATGGGTTTGTGAATGAGGTACCTAGTATTGATGCTACCAGTATGTTACACATACCTGTGAATAAGTGACGGTTTGGTTGCATACTAGTATACACACTCAGGTTTGGCACTTGGTACCATACTGGAAAGTCCAGTTACAACTTGCAGACCATGTGGCTTTAGTTTTGCTTTCCGTACACTGACATTTGTTGCCAGCTCTTGGTGGAGGATATGCAGCATGATTCTTAGATGTTAACTGTCAGAACTCAGATTGCAAGTCAAGGCCAGTTGTTACCCATCTTGTGGGTTATGAATGTGCTTTGTGTGATGTGACCTTTGTTGTCTGGCCTGCCATGTACTTCCTCAGGGACATTCGATGCTCTGTATCGTGATATGAGCTGTTAGAAGTACAGTAGATGTATTGTCTGATTAACTTGCTGTGCTGTTTCACACAATGCAGTTACTAATGTGGCTTATCTGCATTTGTCTTCACAGCAGCTAACATGACTCCAGACCAGGTCCGTGAATTTCAGCGTCGGGCCATGTGATACTAGCACATCCTGCTGGTGGAGTCGGGGTTCCGGAGGATGGCCCGGCGATATCGCCATAAACGTGCCTCCGGGGCATGGTGAGCCTTCCCACAGGGTGGGCCTACTGTGCCCACCACAGCCAACACAGAAATAACCACCAATGAGAGCCAGGTGGCCCCACCCACAGCTGCCTTTGTTGAATCTACATCTGCTGGACTTCCTGGCCCCAGCATTGCCACCGGTGCAGGACAGCCCACACAGACCTCCTCCACCGGTATCCAGACTGCCACTGCTCCAGCTGTTGACCCTGCCGCCTTCAATAGACTTGAAAACAAGATGGACAAAGTGCTGCGCAAGGTGAGCCACCTGAGCCGGGACGTGCGGCACATTAAACGGGTATCAAGGATATCAAGAGGACCCTCCGGAGGGCCAGCCTCTAGACAGTTGAATAGATGGACATGATACCCCCCTCCCTCCTCTTTCCTTGTTCTTATAGTTAGTGGGCTTAGGGGGCTTAGTGTTAGGTTAGTATAGGCTGTTAGTTTTGTCAGTGTTAGTGGGTGGGGGTCCTGCTTGTTTCTTTTTTTACTTATTACATGTGTGGGTGGGTGGGTGGGGGGTTATGTTGGGGTTCTTGTGTGTAAAAAAAAACAAAAAAAGGAAAATAAAGCAAAAAACATTTTAAAAAAATTACCAAAAAAATATATATTTGTTTCGGATAGTTTAGTATGTGTTTAGGTTAGTATGTGTTGTCCTCAATGTGTCCCATCTCATAAGGGGGGTGGGTGGTAGATGTTTAGAACGTTTCGTTACATGTGATAAGTAAGTGTAGCTTAGGTTAGTTAGGGACAGTTGTGGGTAATGAGTAGTCAGGGTAGATTAGGGTAGGTAAGATTTTTCCCTCAGTTTCCTCATTTATGGTTAGCTTTTAATAAATATTTGGTTACCCCTTAATAGTATGTGTTGAATGGTACTTGATCGTGGGTTTGGATTCTGTGTACATCTCTTTTGTACTATAACATCTGTGTCCAATGCTACAAACAAATCCCAACTGAGCTGTACGATTGGCAGCTAACCCAGAGCTACCTTGCAAAGTGTCTACCCTTTGTTGCAACCACCAATCACAGTTAATATGGATTCCAATGTGTTTCTGTTGATAAGTGTGTTTTGAAAGTCACAAACAGTGCTTCCAGACTTGATATTGGGGAAACAGTTTTAGGTCTGACTGCAGTGTGATGATCATGCACACCCTTATAAGATGAGTTCTCATTGGCAATCTTGTATTCTTGTCTTCATGACCCTCATGCATCATTTGTGACACAGTTCGGCATGATTACCTATTTGTACGTTATCTCAGACTCCTTCATTTGTGCAGTTTTTTTAGTGTTTACTTAGATTAGTGTGGCATGTTTATTGTGTTATTTTTGCACGTTGACAACATTTAGGGGGCACTATTTGATGACTTAGTTATCCCCTGAGGAAGCATTCTTCTGTCCAACACAGTATGGTGGTGTATGGTTTCTCACTTCATCAGATTATTCCCTCAGGATGGGCAGAGTATGATGCAATCATGGTCACTGTGCAGATTTCTCTAACCACATAATATCTGGACAGTTGTATTGACAAGCTACGTTATTTGACAGTAGGGACATTTCAATTATCTACTGCGCAGTTGATATGTCACATTACCCAGAGACAGATTTGTTGTGTAAGTGCTATTTATTCGAAAGTGCTGTAGTGCTATATGTACATTGTCCATGACTGTGAGTCCATTATAGTGATACCTTCCATTGTGATCCAACACAAGGGTTTACCAAAATGCTTTTGTCATGCTGGGGTTGATGTTTCAGACAGTGCAGAGGGACAGACTTAGCCAATGAGTAGGAGAGAGACAATCACTGGGCTGGGTGACAAGATATACAGTGGTTTGCAGAACAGTGCTTGAGTACAGTTGTTGCAAGACTGGCAAGTTACAAAACGCAGGACTTTGGTAATAGTTGGCCATGTGGCAGGGACTAGTGCTTCCGGGTCATTTTCCTTGTAAATGTGATCTGTTCCATGTCTTCTTCTTCTGAAGTGTGTGTTGCTTCCTCTGTTCTTGGTGGTGGTGGTTGTGAAGGGGCAACACACACCTCAGTGTTAGAAGACGTGGAGTCAGACATCCCGGTCGCTGCTCCCTGTAAAGGTTTTAAGGGCAGTACTGCTGCAAGGAGGGCCTGCTGGTTCTTGAGAATAGCATCCACATCACGATGGTAGGCAGCCAGGTTGGCCCTGAGGGGTTCAATGTTGCATTCGTGCACGCATTGACAGGATTGCTGTTGTAGGTGTTGGGTCAACTGTATTACAGCTGTGCTGATTTCCTTCTGGGTTTTCTGCAGTTCCTGCAAGATAGATGCTAGGGCTTGCATAGCTGCTGCCTGATCTGCAGATGACATCATGCACGAACGCACCCCGTCAAGGCTGGCTGCCATATTTTGCATCCCCACCCGCACCTCCTTGGCCAGCTCCCGCTGTACTCCGACTCAGTTCTCTCAAAGCTGGTGCCAGTGTCGTCTGAGTCCTCAGCTGTATTGGAGCTGGCAGGTCTTACAATTGGGGTGGTGGGTGGATCCTCTGTGATGGCTGCTTGTTCTGTGCTCCTCCTTGTGACTGAAGGTGGGGTCTGGAGGGTTTCATGGACCTTTTGGATAGTCTCCTTGGGAATGTTTATCGGCTCGTCATCCATATCATCAGGGAAATCTGGGACAGGCATATCGGCAGGAGATCCATCTTCCTTTGCAATGAAACAGGGTACAATTAGTGTGTCTGTGTTGTGACAATTTTTACGTGACGTGCCTGCCTTTTGATGAATTCACTTTGTGATCTTGTTTTGTATTAATATCTGCAGTCCTTCAGATGGGCATTATTCCAGGCCTATGGCCCACCTGTGTGTCACATGTATGTTATTGAGTTATCAGACTTGTCAGCCTCATCGCCTCTAGGTGTTGCTTTATGCCAAATCGAGAATTGACACCTTCTTGTCCTACTCGACCCTCTGTGTACATCCATTCTCATGGTGAGACCTTTCGCTGGCTGTGGGTGTTCTTATGGCCCTGGCAGCACACTTAACAATCTGGACCTGCCCCAATCCCTGATCATTCACATCGACTTAAATGTAATTGACATGTGGCATATCCTAAGCATGGCAATGTTATGATCTGATATGGATGTTGACATTGTTAATGTGTCCTGCTGATGTTGGGTAATGTGTGTTACATTGGATTGCCCTGATAGTCGTATCAGTGTCCTATTTCATCCACTGACTGTGCAGGTGTATTTCAGTGACCAGTTACATGTGTCCCCTCCTCAATGCTGTTGTCTGAGCAGTATGACATTTGTGATGTTGCCTTGTTACCCAGGCACAGGATTGACCCTGACATATGCAGCATGGGTGTGTCCTTAATGCTGTGTCGCTCCTATTGTTGTTTAATTTGGCTGATGTTTGTGACAACTATGGGCATTGACATTTGATAGTACTGGGGCCTTTGTCATGTTTCAGGAGATTGTTGCAGATGTCATTCTCACCCCCTAATTTAGGTATGTATGTTCCATGGGGAGGTTACTGCCATTGGCTACTTGAGCTGCACACAGATAAGAGGTGGTAGTGGCAACTGTTGTTGCAGTTACATAGCAGTTGTCGGTTTGGCTAGAGGATTGCTATTAGGGCCCTAGTTAATGTAGGAGGTATGCTGGCTGACGAGTGCCAGGATGTCAGTTTGACGTAGTGGCCTTCCCTCCTGTCGTGGCTTTCCCTTTGCTCCATCGTTGGCATGACAGCATGCCCCCATGGGACTGTTGTTGATGTTGTGTAATGGTGTGCCACAGGTCTTGCCCCTTTACCCATGCCACTCCATGTATATGATGACTTACATGCAATGTGTAGTAGGTATTTCCCCCCCCCCCCGGTTGCAGTTGACATTAGTGCATTTCAATTCCCCATGCGACTTACCCTGCATGTGCGTTGTCTCCTGGTAGTCTGCGCTGTCCTGTCCTTGAATCCCTGTGACGATCTCCTCAGGGATGACGGCTGTGACCATCTCCTCCATGTGGTCCAGGGCCTCCTGGTGTGCTGGACTCCCCCCTCCAGTCTGAAGTGCTGCCTTCCTGTTCCTTGCCATCTTTTCCTTGGTCCTGCGTTTGCAGTCATGCCAGCGTTTCTTGCACTCGATGACTGTTCTGCGTACTTCAGCCCCACTGTTAATCTTGTCGACAATTTGTTGCCATATAGCCTCTCTCCTACTGATTGGCAACTTTGAGGTGACAAACAGTTGGTGCTGGTGTTCCGTCACCTCTTTAACCAGGATTTCCTGCTCCTCTGCACTGAAGCGACACTTTATTTTCTTCTTAAAAGTGTCCTGGTTCTTGTGTGGGTCCTCCTGGCTGGTTCCTGGTCTGCTGTCATCTTCCTGGGGTCTGTAGTGGCATCTGAGATCCATTTTGGCTCTCCTCTGGTGAACTGGCAGTGTTCGCGGTTTTTTTTGACGCTATTGCGTCAAAAAACAGCGCATATCCGGCTTGCGGTGTCGTAAATCGACCCACAGGCATTTCCGCCGCATTAACGTCGTTTTCCTTTACGACTTGACGCTGCGGTGTGCGTCAAAAATAATGACTCCCACCTGTTGTTTGCGCCGCCGTGCGTCAAAGTATAAATATGACGCCCACATGGCACACCAAAATGGCGTTAGCCGGTGGTAATATTTTTGACGCAAAACTGCGCCGGCGCAGTTTTGCGTCAAGAAGTATAAATATGGGCCTAAGAGTCAGTTAGCGCTACGACGGAGTGGGGTCATGACTTTCCTTACCTATTACCCTGACAAGTACAATGATCCTATTTAATGTAGTACTAAAAATTGTCATCTAGCCTGTTTTAGATCTGTATTTTTGAGTCTTAAACATAACTTGGTATTATAAATGCAACAACATGGTCTGCACAAGATCACATAGCCATGCTGTCAGGATTAAATGTGAGAATCTAAAAGTTGCGACATCAGTGGTGGGGCGACCAGGCCCCGCCCACAGACCTTGACAACACTGAAAGGATAAAACAGAGTGGGCATTCGGGAGTGCAAAACTACAGACTCTGGGCCGCAAAGGAATATTAAGTGCAATGGCATTTTAGCAGGGACCAAAGCGGGCCACATTTCAGAGACAGCCGTCCTAAATTCCTGCTGGGAGGGGCGTGTGAGCTCGCGTCTGCCTCCAGACTCCAACAACAAAACTACACGTCTTGAGGTGTTTCAGAAATAAAGCGTTTCTGGGAGTATGGGGCTTTTATGGGATGTCAGACAGCTGCTCTGCGAGCGGTGAGAACCTTTCCTAATTCCAAGGAGGATTCGGGCAAACTGAAGTGTCTGAATCTCGACAAAGTGGCGCCTGGATCCAGACGCAGAGGATTATCTCCGCAGACAGCCGCAAGCTCTGGATTCCTTCCCCTGGCTGAAGAGGAGCAGAAGCTGGGGCCTCTCCACCTAACTGACATCTGGCAGCAGACCTGCGTGACAGACAGTAGGTTCAGCTGGGGGAATTTTTAGCAGCTGCAGTACAATCTCCCCTGCTGTCTCTGCACTCCCAAAAGTAAGTTAAAGATCACTGACAGCTCGCACGGGCAAGACCCTCTGTAGAGAGCCACTCGGGCTCTTCTATACTTTGTTGCCCACTTCGTGACGCCATACGGTGTCCGTAGTGGAGGCTATAAAATAAAGTGGTGCTAGACCCTCATGGTCTCTAGGCACGAGTTAACAAAAAAGCAGAGTAGCAGTCAGTTTGTGCGTGAAGATAGGCCCTCCTATCCAGAGTGAGCACTGTGCACATCGCTTTTCCACATTGGCGACGAGGTGGAGCATCACCCACACCATCCCCTGCGTGCGGGTGCCCTCTCACCTGGGGAGCACGTCGGAAAGCTGCTACTCACCCACAGTGACTGCCGATTCCTTCCGTTGGCCTCCATGCGGACACGAGCCCTACGGAAGCTCGTAGGTGCCGGACAGTGCACATTCTTCCTGGCCAAGTAAAGGCTGCCGGTATGGGTGAGGTCACAGTGCCCTGCCCTACAACTGGCAGCTGCACACGTGGGCCCATGCCCAGAGCACACATCCTGGACTATTGGCGGCCGTGTGAGGGAGATGCTGTTTTCCCTCAAAACGTGCCGGAGCTCGAGGACCACAGGGCTGCCCGGCCCACTGCCTGCAGAGACGCACGGTATGGGCAGAAGAGCCACGCTTTCAGCATGACATCCTAGCTGCCATGGGGCCTCCTTCTTGGGCCTGCACGCTTGGAGGATCCAACATCACCTGCTATCCCACGTGACAGCTGAATACACTCCAGGTACCTGGTGCTGAACACCCCCACCACTGAAAATGGGGCTAGTGACACTCCTTGGGGGCGGACTCGGCAGTGGATTTCATGGGCACAGGGGTGCAGAGGCCAGTTATGTTTTATTTCTCAAGATTGACAGAAAAAAAAAAAAAAATTACTTGAACAAATTCTTTGCCATCAAAATGGTTGCAGAGAGAACAAGGGGCAGCAAGCCAGGCCTTAAGCACAACAATGAGTTCACCGCCCAATGCAGATCATCAACACCCAACGCACAATCAAGGGACGCATACGTCTGTCACTGCGCTGCCCCAGTTTAGCCAGCTGGCGGATCCTGCAACGCCTGCACCTCTGTGGTGCCATTGGCTCGGCAGATTGAGACACTATTTCAGAGCCACACAAGAGACTGATGGAGCGCTGCAAAGATCCCTTATGCTGCATTTTGGGGACGACAAGCTCTACGAGTTATTTGAAACGTTGCCAAACACTGGCAATGAGGAGGACTTCAACATGGCGGTTGATGCCCTAAACAGGTATTTTGACCCGCAGCTTAACCTGGACTATGAGAGGTTCAAGCTGCGGCAGGCCAAGCAAACCGACACAGTGGGTGGACATGTTTTACACGCCTCTGTGCAAGAAGGTGAGCACCTGCACAGGCATCAACCAGCATGAGAAGATAAGAGAGCATATAATACAAGGATGTCATTCCAAGGTATTGTGCAAGATGATCTTGTGACAGCCAGGCGTATCACTTGATGAAATGCTCATTCTTGCGAGGTCGCATGAACTGTCCAATAGTCGTGCAGAGGACATGTCTGTCGCCCTAGCGCATCTACCCCGGCGCCAGGGCCAGCAAAACTGGGCCCTGTGAAGAAAGAACAGATCGATGCCATCCAAGGATGCCAAAATCCACCATGTATGGCTCGACCACCAAGAATGGAGGAAAAGGGGTGCGGGACCTGCAGTCTCATGCACAGAATACCTTGAGTATGCCCAGTGAAGGGCAAGAGCTGCTCCAAATGTGGTAAGCCCAACCATTTCGGCAAGGTCTGCCGAGGAGGGCGGCCCAGAACTGGAACCACATCGGTAAGGAAGGCAGTGGTGAAGCAAGTGACGCCAACTGATGATGAGGTGGGCAGTGGCAGTTAACACGTACCTACGGATAACCCTGTATGAGGATGATGAGGATGAGGAGATATTCGTTGTTTCATTTGCTGACAGGTTAGACCAGAGGCGGCGACCACCACCCATGTGTACCACAACGGTTAACGGCACGCCGGTGACCGCACTCATAGACATGGGGGCATTGGTAAACGCCATGGACGTGGAACAATACAGCAAGATATCTCCCCCACCAGAGGTCAAACTGTGCCGTACCAAGATATATGCCTGTAGGGGTGTAGACCTGCTACTCCTACGAGGAGTGATAGAAGTTACCATTGGCAGCTACTGCCACTCGACACGCACCAAGTTCCATGTGGCGGGGCAAGAAAGGAACCCTCCTCAGATGCCACACGGCAGAAGATCTGCAGCTAGTGTTATTCACTCGACAAGTCCACGACTCCCATGCCGAAGGGGTGCTGGCACATTTCCCAGAACTGTTTTGAGGGCTAGGGTAATTAAAAGGAAAGAAGTTCCACCTGGATGTCGACCCTGTGGTATGACCTATGGCTTTAAGACACCGGCAGGTGCCCTTCCACTTACGGCCCCAGGTGGAGCGAGAACTATAGACTCTTGAGGAGAAGGTGACTGGCCCGACACCCTGGGTTTCGCCTCTCATTATCACCCCAAAGCCAAAGCAGCCTCGCACCATCCGTCTGTGTGTTGACATGCGCCTTCCCAACAGTGCCATAAAGCGGGAACGTCACATCACGCCCACCATGGATGACATTATTGCAGACCTCAATGGGGCTCAATAGTTCTCCAAGTTGGACTCAAACTCGGGGTACCACCAGCTGGAGATAACCCTGGAAAGACGCAACACCACCATGTTCTGACCCATGTTGGACTGCGACGCAACAAGTGCCTTAGCTTTGGGGTCTCCTCGGCTGCAGAGATCTTCCAGAATGTCATACGTGAGACGCTGTCAGGGTTGGCTGGCATCATCAATCTAAGTGACAACATCTTACTCTTCTCCGACACCATAGAGGAACATCACAAAGACCTGAGAGCCACCCTTCAGAGGTTATCAGAAGCAGGGCTGACTTTGCACCAAAAGAAATGCGCTTCATACTGCAACTCCATTTACTTTTTTGGCTACATCTTTTCGAGGGAAGGATTGAAGGTTGACCCCAAGAAAGTAGAGGACATCTGACGGGCATCCGTACCTTAAAACGCCACCAAGGTCAGAAGCTTCCTTGGTATGGTGACGTACTGTGGGAGGTTCATCCCCAATCTGGCAACGCTCGCCAAACCTGTTTCAGCAACTCACGAAAGCCAATACTCCATGGGAGTGGGGCACAGAGGCTGACAAGGCGTTCCAAGCAGTTAAAAGCACACAGTTGGATACTGTGCTCATGGCTTCCTTCCACCCATGAAAGAGAACAGAAGTAGTGGTGGACACCAGCCCCGTCGGGCTAGGAGCCATGCTGTTACAGGAACAGAGTCACCAGCAGTGGACAGCGGTGGCCTACGCCAGTATGGCCCTCTCGGCAACCGAGGCCCGGTACGCACAGATAGAGCGGGAAGCGCTGGGCATCAGGTGGGCCTGTCAGCATTTTCACTTGTATTTGTGTGGACATGAATTTAGGATGGTTACGGACCACAAACCGCCGGTATCCTTTTTTAAGGGCACGGCCCAACTTACCCCGCCAAGAATTGAACGGTGGGCAGTGCTCCTCCAGCCCTACCAGTTCGAGGTCATCTACCGGCCAGGAGTCAACAATCCTGCGGATTATTTATCATGCCATCCTCTTCGTCCATGCTCGCAGAAAGAAGAAGAGGAGGAGGATGGACGGATAAAGAGTTTTGTGAGCATCATAGTGAACATGGCAAGTCCCACGGCTCTGACGGTGATGGAGATTGCTGACGCCTCAAGCAGGGATGCAGTTGTTGTCCGAGCCAAGGAGGCCTTGATCAATTGCTCATGGAAAAGTTTTCTTGACAAAATGCAGGATTTTAACCCTGAAGAGCGCCGGGCAATGCAGCAGATCTGGAAGGCGAGATTGGAGCTCTTAGTGAATCAGGAAGGTCTCCTTCTCCCTGGACAACGTTTGGTGATACCCCACAGTCTACACAGCTGAGTGGTAGAGTTGTCACACCACGGTAATCATGGGACAGCGATTACTAAGGCCGATCTATGCTGGGAGGTATGGTTCCCCGGGATGGACGCCATGGTGGATGACCTGCTGCAAAGATGCCACCCGAGTGCCATCACTGCTTGAGAGCCAGTCCCTGCTGTTGTGGTGACAGAACCACCCAGTACTTTACCTTGGTCCTGGATAAGCCTTGCCTTTGGTAGATTTCCAGATGGCAGACTGACGGCCGTGATGATCGACTCATGTACCCGGTTCCCGGTGGTGGAATTGTTGATGTCCATGGCATTTGAGCACATCCGGCCTGCTCTGGAGAAGACATTCGCCCACCTGGGTCTGCATGAGGAGATAAGGACAGACAATGGTCCTACCTTTCACAGTCAGGAGTTTCAGGACTATCTTCGCTCGCTAGCCATATCACAACAGCGAATCACCCCCCCATGGCCCCAGGCGAACGGGGACGTTGAGCACTTCATGCGGACTCTGAACTGTGCTCTAAGAATTGGGGTGAGTCAACAAGAGAATCCTGATGCCACACAGCACTACGGGGTGTGCCCCAGCAGCGTTGATGTTCAGTTCACTGCCCAGAGACTGCGTACCCACAGGCAATCACTGTCAACCCGCTGCACTGGATGTGCCTAAGATGCAGGAGAAGCAAGAATGGACAAACACCAAAGCCAGAGAGAGGAGAAGAGCGAAGCATTCCGACCTACCAGTGGGGGAGTCAGTAATTTTAAAGGATCACCATCCAGGGTGGAAATTCCGAACCCCCTACGAGCCTGAGCCTGGAAGGTGGAGAGCATTGATGGGACCATAGTTACTGCCAGCAGAGAGGGACAGCAGATGACCCAGAACGTGTCATGGTTCCGGAGGGTGATTCAGGAGCTGGACATGTGGATGAGTGCGGTGAAGAGTTTGATGAGAGCTGTCTTTTGCAACCAAGTTCTCCCTACGAATGTCAACAAGGGGGCGACGGTAGTCCCTGCAGGGATCAAGAGAGGTCCCATTCCCTAGACCCAGGGCCGGTGAGAGGGCAGGAGCCGAGCAGGAGAAGTGAAAGAAACAACCTGCGTCCCATTCCTAACCCCAGCCAACGGCTGAGAGACTTCATGTGCTAGAAGTGACTGGTGTCCTAATGCAACCAAGGATTCCTGTTGTTTTTTCTCTGTCTATTTCTTTTTTTCTTTTGTTTGTTGTCATGTGTATACCTACCATGGTTGTGATGTTTTGCAGTAGTTTACTAAAACATGGGGTGGATGTAGAGACCCTCTCAGGCTCTCCTATACTTTGTTGCCCACTCCGTGATGCCAAGTGGTGTCCAGAGTGGGAACTATAAAATAAAGTGGTGCTAGACCCTCGTGGTCTCCTAGCACGAGTTAACACTATAGAAGAGTTGCAGTCAGTTTGTGCACAAAGATAGGCCCTGCTATCCAGAGTGAGCGCTGTGCACATCGCTTTTCCACACCCTCCACAAAATAAATAAATAAAAAACAAAACATAAACACTCGAGGAGCTATTTGGACTCCTCCAAAGTCACCATGTACATGGGAAGTGGCTTCTGGGCAACATGCACACTGCAGAGAGACAGATTTCGGTGGTGCATAACATGGTTCCACACTGGAGGAGGCAGAATCACTTTCCCGGATGATGAAAATGCGGCTTCTACCTGGGAATCCCAGGAGCAGGGAAAGAAGAGCCTGTCTGGAATACCAGGCTATGATGGAGGGAGCTCCCCATATAGAGCAGCTCCAAAGGGCATGAGGACAGCAAAACACAGCGGCAACACTGCACCAACCACCACACCTGGGCATCCCCTGACCCGTCTGTTGCATTTCTCCTTCATGGGCAGCAGCAGCTACTGTGTGGGGCCCTTGCGGATGCATATACTGGGAGCACCAGGCGAGGGCCCTCTCCGTGGTGGATGCAGGGATGTGCAGGCAGGACTGGGTCATCCCTGGCAGCTTCACATTGAGTCACAGGCTTCCATGGAAAAGTTGAAGATGAAGGGGAGGGTCCAGCAGTGCCCCTGCCAGGAAACGTCATGAAATGCTGCAATCCTCACTGGAAAATCTGAGCTGATGTAACCCAAAAGTTTCCGGGGGCAAGGAGGGCAGGATGGAGTGTATCCTCCAAAGAGAGCTCTTCCCAGGCCCAAAAAGAAAACATAGCCCCCGTCAGATCCACTATCAGGGAGCACAGTTGAAACATCCATGTCGCCACAGCAGCTGCCCTAAGTTTCATTTAGTTAAACCAGTCAATTTAAAGCACCACAGCCACCGTGAACGCGAAGTAGAGCCACAAAAAGAAAAAGAAGTTTGCTTGCAGTCAAACATATTGGCAAACATGCAATTATCTATGTAACAGGGTCAGTCCCCAAGGTGGTAACAAAACTGCCTCAAGGTGGGACACACATTTACCAATGTCATCAAAGGAATTTTGAAAGGTAAGCCCACGAACCAGTGAAAGTGATGGGCATGTGGTGAGGATGGTTAAAAGCCCACATAGATTCCAACACGTCAGAAAAGCAGCACTTGCATGCTGCTATGCTCGACCTAAAAACTGCATGTGCTGTGTTCATCTGGGGACCAATAATCCCACCACACACAAAGAAAGTAGCTACCCTAATCACAGAAGTCCTTGAGCAGCCATAAAGAAAGAAACTATCCACTTTGTGCACAAATCTCCAACAGGATACACATCTGCCCAAAAACAATACAACTACACAAAGCAATCCAAGCAGCCAGGTGTCCAGCAGCCAAATAAAGCGTATGTGCAGGTTCAGTGCAGATTCTAAACTGCCCTGACTCCTTTGCTACTGATCCTCTGTATAATGCTTATCCTTCTTGCTGAGCCTGCTTAGCTGAATTAACAATCACCCTACAACATTTTAGGTATTCTGACAAAACATTGAAGAATTAAAGATCAAAGTAGCAGAGCCTTATGTTACATTTTTTAAATGAAAATAATGTTTGCCATTTTCGCACTTGTGTGCCAAAATCACAATGCTTCAGCTTCATCTCATGCACATTGCAAATGTATTTGTAATTATTATGTATAACCAGCTTTTTTTTCCACTTCATGGGTCGCCGCTGTTGTCACACATGTGCAAGCTCTTCCGCTCTCTGCATCTCTTTCTTTCTTTCCTCCCAACGCACATATGTGTGTGTGTCAGATATACTAAGGAGGTTATTTACTTGCCCCCTACGCAGCTGGTGTGTCACTTTTTGTGACACAACAGTGGGGCATTGTGCAGGTCCTTATCTACATGGCCACACAAAGTCAAAAAAGGACAAAGTAAAGCCTCCATGGATTAGTATTGTGCAGGATAGCATCCCTTCCTGCACAGAAACAATCCTGTCTGCGATGTAGGCATCTTTGCAACATGGTGCAAGGGTGGCGGTGTAAATTGCTGTGCTGCCCTGTGCCAGCAGGCTTGTTAATATGCCCCTAGAAGTGGAAGTAAGTGTTGTCTAGCACAATAGAGCCAAGAGCCAGTAAAGCGCTTGTTACCCCTCACTACTAAAGATGCACCAAAGCATTTCTACAGGACAAATCATAATCTATAACATTATACAACATATTATACACCCACCTACTCGCCTGCACTGGCAACAGCTATGCTTTTTGCCTTGGATGGTCCCTTCTTCTCTGTCACTGCTTGTCTCTCTTTCCTAGTAAGTTACCTGAAGCAGCGCACACCCCCTGCTCGCGGTTACATGGCTCCTGGGCAACTGAGGTGCTGGAGTCTCAGGGTGTAAAAATGAAAGCCGCATCCAGAATTCTCTGTGACTCCTCGCTAATGGACAAAGTGTTCACCTACATCAAGTTATCCCAAAATAATGCTGAGCTCACTGCAGTAAAAAACATACTTTTCTCAACTGCATCTTTTCCAAACATCTTAAGTTTCACAGACTGCATGTGAAACAGTATTTTTCGTGGTGTGATGACGAAGTTGAAGCATGACTAAAAATGGCTATTGGTTAACTTGGTACTTTTATAGGTTGATGTGGGTCGAGGTCTTGGTTTGCATACTGAGCACTGCAGTTTTTCATGCACGTGATTGTGCTTACCCCTTGAAGCTGGGATTGCTTACAGCCATAAGCCCCTCATGTGATCCTCCTCGTCCCAGCCCAAGCAAACGAGGTTTGAAACCTCACTGACAGCAGTAGCACAGAAGTCCCTTCATTGTTTCTGCACCCTTTTTTTAATGTAATGACTCCTCCCCCTGGTGTCAGTTTGTGGTGTGTCCTGTGAATCGGTGCTTGTCTGAGGCACTGGATTTTCTGGGTTCTGCCTGCAGCAGCCCCTTTCTTGTTGGTGACAGTGGCTAAATGCTTGGTGAAGTCAAAGCATATTCAGTCTCCTGAGCAGCAGGAGCCGAAGGAATTGCTACATAGTTCCAGGGCTGACTTGCAGTCCTTAATTAAGGAGGCTGTGGATTCTGTTTTGAAGGAAAAGAAGGTCCCTGCAAAGCGCCAAAGGTTGAATGATGAGGCTGATGTGGCTGATGACTGTAAGGGCAGATATATTCAGTCAGACCAATTATGAGAGGTCTTGTCTTACCTAACAGACCAACTACTGGGGTTTGAGGCCCTGGTGCTGGAAAAAGATGAGTTTCTGGTACAATATCATCTTTTAAGGTGGATTGTTTGCCTTTTCATGAGGTTATTAAGACTCTACTCTTTAAGGAATGGAAGGACTTGAACAAGTCTACATGTCCTCGCTTTCTCCATAGGAAATAATTATTGGAGGATTTTGGAGAACTCTTTTCCTCAGGCGCCTAAGGTTAACACTATCTTTGCGTCCATGTCATCTTCTTCCTCTTTGGCCTAAGAGGATGCAGTCCGTATTGACTCAGTGGATAAGAAAGTGGACTCTGCATTGAAATGGGCTTATGCTTATTCTAATTATGGCGCCAGTACTAACACTAATGTGGCATATGCCATGCAGGCTCTTTTAAAAGTCTTTCATTCTTTATTTGACTGCCTGCAGGCTAAAGATGAACCCTCTGCCCTACTGGCACATATGAAACTTTTGTCCCAATTTTTGTCTGATACAGTCTTTGACCGACTTTGGGCCTCAACTTCTGCTTCTGGGGTTTCCATTGCAGGTTAGAGCTCATTGTAGTTGAAGTCTTGGAAGTTGGATGCTTGTCAATGCTCCTTGATTTGTAAGTTGCCTTTTTTGGGCCAAAACCTGTTTGCTCCAGAACTCAATGACATGGTGGAAAAGGCAGAAGAGGAAAAGAAGATCTTGCAGTCTTTTAAGACTGTGTCTGATAAGAAGCAGTTTGTTTTCTCTAAAGAGGTTTTCCAGGGCAATTAATGGCAACACTTTTTAGGTAGGGCCCGTGCCTTCTATGATAAATCCCAGCCCTCTTACACCTCTGCTCTTTCTCTCCAGCAGTCAACATGACTAAATGGTAGTGGGTGGTCACCTGAGAGACTTTCTTCCCCAGTGGAAGCTTGCCATGACAGATGCCTGGGTCCTTTCCATAGTGGAACTTGGCTATCAGATTCCATTCAAAGATCAGCCTCCTCCTCCATGTTTCAGGCCTACTCTGTCTCCAAAAGATCCTGGTCAGTTGCAGCATCTTCAGGTGAGGATAGAGTTACTCCTTCAGAAAGAAGCAAATGTTCCAATACTGGCCACTTACAAGGGTTTGGAGTTTTTGGTTCCAAAGCCAGACAGGTCGTTTCAGCCCATTCCCAATCTCCATTTTCTGAACAAGTTTGAGTTGATCGAACACACCTGGATGGGACCCTTGCAGTCAATCATTCTTCTCCTCATTAAGGGGGTCTTTATAGCAACTCTGGGCCTACAATATGCCTATTTTCATGTACAAGTCCATTTGAAGAGACACTCATTCCTGAGGTCCATGGTCCACAGACAGCAGTTTCATTTTAAGGTCCTCCCATTTTGTCCTGGCTCGCCACCCAGAGTCTTAACAAAGATATTGGCCCCTTTTGTTGCTTTTTTTGCAATTAAAAAGGTGTTGTGCTTTATTCCTATGTGGATGACTGGTTATTGACTGCTCCATCTCTTTTAAAAGCTCAACAGGATGTGGAGCTGGTGCTCGGGCCGTGGACAATTTCAGCCTGCTGGTGAACATTCTGAAGACTCATCTGATTCATTCCCAAGTGCAGATGTTCGTCGGAGCTCCCCTAGACACTCAGCTGGGAGCTGCCCATCTTTCGGGGGACAGGGTTCTGTCTTTCCAGGGGGCTGTTACAGACTTGCTCTTTCTCTCACACAGTTCTGCAAGATGTTGGTTGAGGGTGCAAGGGCTGATGGCGGCTTCCACTGCAGTGTTCCTTGGGCAAGGTTTCATTTGAAGCCAATTGTGACTCACATTCTCAGGCTCTGTCATGGTGGTTAGTCAGGGACAAATTAGAAAGAAGGGTTCTGTTTCAGCTCCCACCCCCAGTTCTTTTGGGGACGATGCCAGAAAGTGGGGCTAGGGGGCGGTGCTGGGTCACCTAGAACGGAGTGTACCTTGGTTTCCTTAGAAGTGTCGCCAATCTTCAAATTGCTGGGAGCTTATGGCTGTGTTGAGGGTGCTGCTTGCTCTTCAGGAGGCTCTAAAAGGTCTGAATGTGGTGGTCAGAACAGACAGCCAAGTGGCAAGGGATTACCTCAACAGGCAAGGGGACACATTTCTTGTCCCTGAATCTGGTTGCGTCTCAAATTGTACGTGGGCAGAGATATTTGTTCTGGAGCTCAATGCTGTGTATATCAGCGGGGTGATGCATTTTTGGGTAGACAGTCTCAGCCGGAATCTGCCATCCTCTGTGATGTATCACTTGGTTCGGCCTCTGTTCCTCGGAGTGTGCCATAGGTTCAGGGTGCCTTACCTGGATCTGTTTACATCTCTGAGGAATGCTCATTGCCTTCAGTTTTGCACAGCACACCCACCTCTGCAGGCCTGGGCGGTGGATGCTCTCTTGACCCCTTGCCCTCAGGGTTGTTGCATGTGTTTCCTTCAAATCCTCTCCTGCAGAAGGTGCTACACATAGTTGGGGCAGAACAGGTGACAGTAGTTCTCAATGCCCCTTTCTGGACCCACCGTCCTTGGTTTCCTCTTTTCACTCTGCCCAAAGGACGATTTTTAATTCTTCCTCACAGCTCATCTCCCTTTAAGTTTCTGCTCCTGCCTCACCAGATGGCATCTAGGTTGTATCTGACCACTTTGCTATTGAATGGGTCCATTATGCCTATTACATGCACTACATTAGGATTGAACTTGAAGTCAAGGGTTAGTCCACCACCTGTTCCTTTACTGCGGTCTTTAGCTTCTATTAATGTATACTTGGTACTCCTTCTTATGCCATGCCATTTCTTTTGTGGACCTTTTTATTTTTTTATACTGCTGCAACTGCCTTCTTTTGTACCAGTACTTCACTCCACATCTCATTACAACAGACTTTGAAATCCAATGTGCACAGGAACCAAACAGCATCTTGTATAATGACATCCACTATGGCTTCCAGTTCAGCTAGTCCACATTTTTCAGAGTTATGCCATAACCGGTGACATCAGAGGGTTAGCTTAATTAAATTCCAAGAGATTCTAAAGTGATTTGCCAGCTGTGACCAGAGGCTATCCAATAACAAGGGGATTAGTGGGAAAGGGTGGACATTCTTTCTGACATCCCTTCTAGGTAACTGGTGGGGAAAGAACTGTCAGACCCTTCCTTTCCATTGTTACTCTTCTTACCAACCTCATCCATGGAATGAGGATCAGCAACCTGGGACTGGACCGAAACATATGTTTTTGGTGATATTCGATCCTTGCAATCAGAGCCTATCACCTCAGTCCCTAAACCCAGTGGTGGCATCCAGATGGCAGACAACTAGGTGAAACTCCACCTTAATAAATGGTCCAATTCAATCACAGATCTGTAACAAATGGAGTGAGGTGATGGCAGTGGTGACAGATTTCAGGGACTTGACTTCCACCCTTCCAGTGCTATTGACAGACTTTGCTGCAGCGCCACAAAATCCTAGCTATTACTTTGAACTGAAAAGTGGATTTTTGCGCTAGAGGCCAATGGATCGACACAACAGTGCGTTGAGAGGATTTCAATAATGAGTAATGTAATCATCAACAGTAATCAATTTATTGAAAGATCTGGACCCCAAACAATAACCACACCAGTTTATTAAGAAGAATTATAAATGTATTCCCCTAGATTAACAATGCTAATGTCACGAAAATAACTCTCAAACATAAGTGATAAGCATATGCAGAATTATTAGGCAAGTTGTATTTTTGAGGATTAATTTTATTATTGAACAACAACCATGTTCTCAATGAACCCAAAAAACTCATTAATATCAAAGCTGAATATTTTTGGAAGTAGTTTTTAGTTTGTTTTTAGTTTTAGCTATGTTAGGGGGATATCTGTGTGTGCAGGTGACTATTACTGTGCATAATTATTAGGCAACTTAACAAAAAAAATATATATACCCATTTCAATTATTTATTATTACCAGTGAAACCAATATAACATCTCAACATTCACAAATATACATTTCTGACATTCAAAAACAAAACAAAAACAAATCAGTGACCAATATAGCCACCTTTCTTTGCAAGGACACTCAAAAGCCTGCCATCCATGGATTCTGTCAGTGTTTTGATCTGTTCACCATCAACATTGCGTGCAGTAGCAACCACAGCCTCCCAGACACTGTTCAGAGAGGTGTACTGTTTTCCCTCCTTGTAAATCTCACATTTGATGATGGACCACAGGTTCTCAATGGGGTTCAGATCAGGTGAACAAGGAGGCCATGTCATTAGAATTCCTTCTTTTATACCCTTTCTTGCCAGCCAAGCTGTGGAGTACTTGGACGCGTGTGATGGAGCATTGTCCTGCATGAAAATCATGTTTTTCTTGAAGGATGCAGACTTCTTCCTGTACCACTGCTTGAAGAAGGTGTCTTCCAGGAACTGGCAGTAGGACTGGGAGTTGAGCTTGACTCCATCCTCAACCCGAAAAGGCCCCACAAGCTCATCTTTGATGATACCAGCCCAAACCAGTACTCCACCTCCACCTTGCTGGCGTCTGAGTCGGACTGGAGCTCTCTGCCCTTTACCAATCCAGCCACGGGCCCATCCATCTGGCCCATCAAGACTCACTCTCATTTCATCAGTCCATAAAACCTTAGAAAAATCAGTCTTGAGATATTTCTTGGACCAGTCTTGACGTTTCAGATTGTGTGTCTTGTTCAGTGGTGGTCGTCTTTCAGCCTTTCTTACCTTGGCCATGTCTCTGAGTATTGCACACCTTGTGCTTTTGGGCACTCCAGTGATGTTGCAGCTCTGAAATATGGCCAAACTGGTGGCAAGTGGCATCGTGGCAGCTGCACGCTTGACTTTTCTCAGTTCATGGGCAGTTATTTTGCGCCTTGGTTTTTCCACACGCTTCTTGCGACCCTGTTGACTATTTTGAATGAAACGCTTGATTGTTCGATGATCACGCTTCAGAAGCTTTGCAATTTTAAGAGTGCTGCACCCCTCTGCAAGATATCTCACTATTTTTGACTTTTCTGAGCCTGTCAAGTCCTTCTTTTGACCCATTTTGCCAAAGGAAAGGAAGTTGCCTAATAATTATGCACACCTGATATAGGGTGTTGATGTCATTAGACCACACCCCTTCTCATTACAGAGATGCACATCACCTAATATGCTTAATTGGTAGTAGGCTTTCGAGCCTATACAGCTTGGAGTAAGACAACATGCATAAAGAGGATGATGTGGTCAAAATACTCATTTGCCTAATAATTCTGCACTCCCTAAATCAATAGTGGTTGATTAGAACATCTTATATATCTGAGTTTAATCAAGGAAATCAAGCAAATAATCTCAAGTACCATAACACTGACTAATAACACCAGAATTGGCAACAAAGGTAAAGTATGCAGTAGTATATAATAATCAAAGAAAGCTATTGCGAATCATGAGCATGTGAAGGTAGATTCCCTCGTTAACCACAAATTAGCATCAACATGTTGGACTTCATGTAAAAATAATTTAGAAAGACAAATTTAGAAAAATTACTGTAGCTCAAGTTATTATAAAAATCATTATCATCATCATCATCATCATCATTATTATTATTATTATTAGTAGTAGTATTATGCAGCAATTTATATTATAAGTTGCAGCTGGTACCTGCAAAGCAAAAGAAACACATATATCAATGCAATTTCATACATTACCAATAGAACAACAACATGCAGTCTACTTCTGCAAGGGGACACCATCAGGTAAATCTTCGGAGAATCGGGCCTATCGACAGCTAAACTCACATCGCTAATATGACTCGAATCACCATTTAGATGAGTAAGAGCAACAAGAATGATCAAACGCAAATCAATGAATCCCCTCAAGAGTGTCCTACCCAGATTGTTATGCTAAACTTCAAAAAGTTTATGATTGGTCAGTACCTGGGGTGGCTTACGATTCAACCAATAGTTATTTTATTTGATAACCTAAAATACAATTACATCAACAATAACAAGGACACATTCATAACAGTAACTTTTCCTCTTCCGTCTTGTCTGTGACTCCATTGTTCCATCTTGTATAAACTTCTCTTCTCAGGAAGAAACTTTTCAGCCTGTAACATTTACTTCCATCCTTGAGTATGGACATTCAAACTCATGTAATGACTTAATAAATCTGATCTTGTAAGACATAATGCAGCAACCCGCTAGGGGTAGCTATCTAAACATTTATAAGCTATTAAACACACTCTTTTATGTAAGCATGAGCAACGGAAAATAACTACGACTTTAGCTAGAGTTTTGCTTAAACAGAGAACAAAAATTGATTATAGCGACCATTTACAAAAGTCACCTGCTTTCACAGGTTAATTCACCACATGATTAATACATTAGTAATCATAAAAAAAATATTTAAAAATTCACACTCTCGCAACTTCTGCAAGCGCCAGTGTCATCCTTTACACTAATGAGGAAGAATTCTGCACAAGTGTGGTACCTGCTGTCACTGCACAAACCTCTGATATCCTTATCTATTAATAGCAAATAAATTATTTCCATATCCAGAGTAACACTTGTTGGACTGCTGGTGTCCCTGACCTGGGGTGAGACATTCCCCTGTGGCCCAAATGGTGACACAACACAGAGATGTTCCTTGTTAAATGTCTGTGGATTAAATTGATAAACTCTCAAATTATTGCTACGCTTATTGCAGTGGTTTATTGTCAGTTCCTTTAAATACTTACATTTATAATGGTGTGTTGGCTCGTGCAAAAAACACTGTTTGGTTCATTCCCTCCTTACAGTTCCCTTAGCCCTTCTTTCTGGGCAGTGAAACCCATGTTTTTTTATTTTACAGTCACTGTTGGGTGGGCAAATTTGGGATTTTGTCCAGTGAGGGTTCTTGGCTTCCACAAACAGCTACATGTACCATTATGCACTTCACCTGTACACATCATTCTATTATCGTTCATCCTTCATACAATTCTATGTGTACTCTGGTTCACTATAACCCTGCTACATACAAATTAATGTCTACTTTTGATCAAGTATATCTGCTATTGACCTGGAATGTTCAGGGTATGATCTCCATACAGAAAAGGTACAAGGTACACTCTGCCTAGATTCACTGGAACATAAAAGTTGCTCTTTTACAGGAGACACAAGTAAATCACACTGGGATTCCACACCTGCAGCACAGATGGCAGGTACAAATCTGCTGTACCACTGACTCACCCAAAACTAGGAGGCACACATTTGAGTCAAGGCTTGAACCCCTACCAAGTCCAATAGTCACACGTAAACATGAAGGGTTGCTATGTACTAATGCTGGGCAAATTAGATGGTGTAAAATTGATCATCCAACATACTTGTCCAAGATTTCAGCCTGCCTAGCTTAATGGATGGATGTGTCATGGTATATAGGGTGGGGATTTCAACTGTGTACTAAAGAACCAATTAGATTGTTCACTCCCCACACTACGTCTGTCACCAGCTTAAAATGAGGCTAAACACTATACACCTGGCTACAACATTGATAGTTAGGAGATATATGGTGCATTCATAGCTCCATGAGCCTACTCTGGGTTATTGTCCCGTATATGATATGCATTCTCCCTTAGATAGATAGTTATCTACGTCTGATTCAAACTCTTGCCCTGCTACAATCAGATATTAACCTAAGACACTATCAGATCCTTCGCAGGAATTAATTCTCATTGAGATCAACAGATCTTTGGACCCTGCATAGGATGTAGTAGAACCATTAAAACAATTTCAATTCAAACCAATTAAGTTACACAGTATGACCAATGTGCCCATACAATGAAATCACCAGTCAGGAATAAAGTTAAGAGTGTTATTACAAACTTTAGCTCAAAGTCATGTAGACAACTCACAAGACAAAGTTATAAATATATAGAATCACCAAGGGTTGCCCAATGTAACTAAATAAGTTCAGGTGAACTAACATTAAAAAAACTAAGCATTCAATAGGAAGAGCACAAAACATCAACAGGATTATCTGAGGTACTGAAATAAAGCGTTGCTCATACTTGGAAAGCATCAAATGAATTTAAAATCAGCAGAGTTGTAATTTAGCTGGGCAAGAGGAAATACTACAATCAGCCAAATTAGGGAAGAACATGTGTGGGGCAGAACACATGCAGGCAAAGGACAAAAAGAAGAAAAGAGCTAAATTAATTTGGAAAAAGGTAATCTCAGGCAACAAGGTCCTAACTAAAGTGGACAAAACATAGGTAAAAAGAGAAAGTGTTAGCATGTCAGAAGTGTGATTAGCATCTTCTGCCAGGGTTAGGAAGAAAATCTTCAAGTCTCAGCAGGGCATCTTGAAGAATAGGACCAGGGATTAAGACACCTTTCCAAGGGGATCACATGCGGGGTTCTTCATCTGCAAAGGATCTGGAAAATCTGAAGATTTTATCGCTTCTGACTAAAGTCCAACTGGTCAACAACATATCAAAGTTCATACAACAATCTTATACACTCTGAGAAACAGTGAAGGGGCATAATTCAATAGCAATCAATCACATGGCATCAAGTTGAAACATTGGCACATCTCCTCCGGTCTGTCATGGGAACATCATTCATCCAGGTTGCTCCACACAGGATTGAAACAATTGTAAACAATGCCAGTCCACAGTTCAGGATGTCTTTTACCAAAGCTAGTCTTCTCATTGAAACAAAATCTGAAGGAAAGCTCGCATTATCATGCACAATCATGAAAAACAGGGCCTAGCAGGCCTGACTTAGGCCAATGCAAGTGAATTAATACAGCACATTAATACATCAAAGAAAACACATTTTAAGATGTAAACTATGAATTTTACATCAATCATTTTTCATTAACATTCGTGTTACAGTAACTTTAACATGAAATAACTATTAATACATTTCAGTCAGTATAACTTGGAACTACATTTTTCTATATGTGCACACTTATTTAAATCATGAATCATTAGAAATTCAATATAGTTTCAACACATTCTATTAATTTAGAGTCTAAATTATTTCATACTATCAGTTTAATCCTTCAAACGTTTAGTTTAATGTAAATACCAACTATGTTGAACTCTACAGTTTAATCAAATGCACATTTAAAATGACTTCTCATTGTGACTTCTACATTCAAACCATTAGTACTTTGATTTGCATAATGCATAAATTGTCACATATAGATGACTTCTTTGACATGAGGGACAGCAGTAAAACTTCTGCTACATCAGCCCCCCCCCCTTGATGGTGAATCAAGCCATCACAAAATACTCCAATTCTCATTTTCAATGAGACAACTCAACCTTTCAGGTAACATCTTCTGAAGTCCTCCAACTGCTTGATGTTACTATAGTATATGCTCCTCTTAGACTTCATTTCAATCTCCTCCTTTCTCAGTCTATACGTCACTCATCTGTCTTTCAACTCCTTGTATAATTTGTAAAAACCAACTGCAACTAGGCCACACAAGACCATGATCAATAAAGTTCTCAAAATGGTTCCCACAATTTCTCTTCGTTGGTTTCCAAACCATCTTCCAATAGGCGAAAAACCATTACCTATCACTTTCCATGCAACTGCTGCTGTTAACTCTTTCAGGTCTTGTTTCAAGGCAGTCATGTTTGAAATGTACTTCCCTATTGCTTTACTATTGTCAGGTATATAAGTGCAACATTGTTGACCATGCAACATTTTGCAAACATCTCCTTCCTGTGTTAGGAGATTGTCTAATGCAAGGCGATTCTGCAAAATCATTAATCTCACAGCAACCATTACTGTGTCCATTAACAATGTGGCACCTGCAATGTCTGTAAATAGTTTATCTACTATTGTTGTCAACTTTCTAATCTTGAGATCATTCAAGATAACACCTGCTGATGGAATTCTGGCACCAACAATATCTCCTGCAATCTCTGAAGCACTAGCTCCTCTTTTGATTCTGGTGTTTGATTTCTCATTCCGGACTGGATCATTAAAATGGTCCACATGATCAATGTTTGGAAAAGAAAACTCCCAGCTAACATGTATCATACCAGCCTTTCAGCAGCTTCTAATAAGCATTTTCCCACATGAAATAAGCACCTGGTTTGGCCGGGTTCTTGTCTATTCAGCATAAAAGTCCAAACACTCTTAACTAAAAATATGTCTACATTCACTAGTTGCTACAAAATGTGTGTCAGTCTTTGATCTAGGTTTATATAACTTCACTACATGTTGCCAGTTTATAGCCAGGAATCCTTGATTTCCAGCCACTGAAAGCATTGCGTCCTTTTCCCAATTTTGTAAAACTACCCCCTTTTCTATCTTGGCTTTTATAGCTCGTCTCCTCTCCTAAACTTGTCCATTGAACTCTTTTTCTACTTGACTAAGAATGCAGGTTACATTGTTTTTGTGGGAGTAAACTGTACCAAATGTCAATGTCAAAACAGAAACCTCCCACTGTTTCAATGTTCCTCATCTTTGCAACACTGCTCAAATGTTTCATGATGGGTACGATACAAAACACTAGGTCATAATTTGAGTAGAAGTATTGATAATACTCCTGCTGATCCAACTGTGTTAATAACAAACTACAGGAAATTCCGTAAGTTAGGGGTAAACTATGATATTTGGTTTTCTCAATCACTGATGAAGGCAACTGTGTGCAAACGTCACAACCTCTAGCCTCCATGGAGTCTACATACTCATAAAGTAGTTTGTAATATTAAATCACCTCTAACCCCATCCGTGTGCACATGTTTGTCATCATTGTACAAGGCATATTGATCTGCAATGGGATTGGCTAAACTTGGGGCACGTGTGGATGTCACTTTCTCTGAATCCTTTGCCATGAGCAGGCTCAGTCCAATGAGCAATAATATGATCAGGATAACTGTCACTATCATTATACATAGGCTTCTACATTTGCAACCTCTATTTTGATTTGACTCCATGAGTGCTCTAATCTACGTCCAAAAGTTTGAATTCAAAAATCAAAAGCCAAAAATCAAAAATACAAAGAGGCTTTAATATATCAGTGTCACTTATCAGTCCATTTTATCTAGAGCAAAGCATAAATCAAAAATGATTTATTTAAAAGGGCAAATTATTCACAAAGGTTCCATGATCTTCTAGAAAGTTTATAAAGAGTTTTCTCTACTTGCAAATGTTCAAAAAGCTCACATTAAATGTTCCAATGTTTCTAATAAATGCACAGCTTGTAGTCACTAGTAATCACGTCCACAACATAGTTTCTTTGTTCATCAGGAGGCAATGAGATTTCAAAGCTCAGCTCCATCACAATTTCAAACTCAAGAATAATGAACTATATTCAAATTGTTAAAACAAAAGGTTGCAAACTCCTTTTCTCAGTCATTGGCAACAAACTATGTCCATCCAGGTGATGAGTACTTTCAGCTTAGTACTCTCTTTCTTTTTGACCTTCTGTTTACTCAACCGTCAATATCAGTGTCACTTTCACTCAACTCTTCAGTTTCTTCAGCAATAGTCGGAGCCACTTGTGAAGCCGGCACTGTTCATTTGGCCAATTGTCTCCTGGTACTGCTCTTTTTTCTACAGCAACCGGTCCTTCATCAGCATCCTAGTTTGCATGAGTCAACTGATTCCATCTCGACCCTTCCCTACCATCCACTGTTGTTGACTTTGGACCCCATCAGACCGAGCTTATGCTGTAGCAGCCACATGTCCAGTCCCAACAGCTTGACCGACCTCTTCAATCTCGCTTACTGTAACTGAACCTTCTGGGACAGATGCTGTTCCATCTAGGGGACCTGGAACTTTGTGAGTGTGACTAGTATGTACCCAGTTCGGGAGACCAGCACACTTCACAGCTGTAGTGGTTACTAAATCCACCTGGTGACGGCCTCTCCAATGCAGTTCCAAACAGGTTTTTCATACATGCTTTTTGATCATGATCCAGTCGCCTGGACATAGGTAATGACAAAGCCCCTGCTGCAGCTGTGCTGTAGATTTTCCAACTTGATGCGACAAGGAACAAACCAGATCAGCCAGTCCTTTGAAATAATCAGTGGCGGCTCCTCCGTATGGGCGGAGGAGCATCACCGCTCTGCCGGCAGCAATAGC
Organism: Pleurodeles waltl; assembly: GCF_031143425.1. Lineage (NCBI taxonomy): Eukaryota > Metazoa > Chordata > Amphibia > Caudata > Salamandridae > Pleurodeles > Pleurodeles waltl. Next base: position 1,536,241,498 of record NC_090440.1, on the reverse strand, counting down.
TGTGAAACCTTTCAAACAAAACTATAATAATACACTATGTTTATTATCGTTTTGTTTTAAAGGGGGTGGGGCCACGGGGTGACTGCACTGGGGGGAGCGCTCAGCACTCCCCCTCAGAGCACTTGTGTGTTTGGCCAGCCGTCTCTGGCCGGCCAAACACACATGCGCTGTAGGCTGTCTCCAGCCCGGCAACACAGTTGCCGGGCTGGAGAGAGCCTGCACAGGCTCCCGGTCTGCCTGGGAGCACCCTGGCTGGGCGCTCCCAGGCAATCCTGAGCCTGCTTTGTGCAGCTTCAGGATTGGCCACAGAGGATGCTGTGAGCCTGTCCCTGCGTCCAGCCAGCAAGGAAGAGGATTGTGGTGCGGGACTGTGCAGAACAGGTGTGTTTTTTTTTAAAATAGGGGGCCAAGATGGCTGCACAACTCTGAAGCTCCAGCAGAGCAGGCCCAGTTTTTTACATTAAAATGGACACCCAGCATTGCATTGGTGAGATCCAGGTAGCCCCACGGCTGGTGATGTGCTGGGCTTAATGGGGCTGTCTCATAATGACCTGCAGCCCCCTGCTCACCAGCACTACTGCTGCAGTGCTGTGATTCCTTGTGGGAGCTCTACTACATGCTGGAACCCACTTGAATCATTCCTGGAGTCTCTGCCTACTGCTTCTGCGTCCATGGCACAGTCCTCCTCCTTGACTCCATTGCTGCAACGTGTGCCGCCTGGCTATTTTAGCACACCACTGTCTGCTGCGCCTCAAGGGGCGTACTTTCCTCTCACCCTACAATCATGGTCAGGGGTAACAACCCACCATGCAAGCTCCCATACACTATGACTAAAGCCACAGAAACACAATCTGTTGCCTCCACAATGGAACTGGAACCCACTGCTGCAATGGGGGGGCCTTCCGCTGATGGGGAAAGATGCCATCATGGCAGAGCTACGGACGGGGTTCCGAGCTATAGGTGACAGACTCAACACCTTGGTTGGCTGTCTCAACAGAACTCGGGAGAGATTGGACTGGAACCAGACCAGGCTAGAAACAGCAGAGGAGCGTATGGAGGATAGCTCTGTCACAGCAGCAAAATGGATTAACAAGCTTGAGAGACTCCTCAAAACAGTGGCCATAAAAAATGAAAACCTGGAGGCCTGTGGGGGACGCAATAATAGCTGTATAATGGGAGTGGCACAATCCACAGACACTGGGTGACTCAACATTTTGTGGAATGCCTGCTCATGGACTTATTTGACCATCAAAACTTTACCCCCACCTTTGTGGTTGAGCGTGCACACCAATCCTTGGGATCTTGCCCTCTCTCCTGGGCTGCACAAAGACCAATTATGGCCAGGCTGCTGAACTTTCATAACCTTTGCCTGGCACATGAGCGTAGCCAGTTGAAGTGGCAGAGATCTGCTCTCTTGATATTCCCAGATGTCACTCTGGCAGTGCAAGAGGCCCACCGCAAGTTTTCCGAGGCTAAAGTGGCTTTAAGGAAATTGGAACTTCGATGCGGCATGTTGTATCAAGCGCACCACCAGATTGATGTCCATGGAAAAACCTGTTTTTCCAACTCACTAACAGATGCCCTGAACTTTTGCAAGCATTACGCATGATCGGCCTCTTCACTGAGATGCACTTCCACGGACATTGCCTCGCAGGACCCTGGTCCTACATCCAGCACAGAATTCTTTCCTCCAGACTAGACCAACACTTACCCTGTTATGTAGCTCTCTTCTCGGGTCACGGTTTGTGGCCAGATATCCTTATTCCCTGGATATCAGCTGTGCTTTACACTCCTGCAGATCTTGCTGATACAGTTTCAAGATGGTCCATGTATGTACTTTCACCATTGCCTTGTATCTGGGCTTGCCATGCTGAGGCATTGCCCCTTCCTTGTGATACACACACTTCTTGGATTGTTTTGCTTAATATTGAATTGGGGTATTGCACGTTCAGGGTTTCTGGGTGACTTTTTTCCCAGGTCAGGTTGGGGGAGGGATTTGGAGATTTTTGTTTATTTTCTTCAGCCGCTACCTACTTTACCATCATGGTGCACACCTCACGCTCCTTTATTCCACACCAAACCACACATGACCACGCAACAAGATCATAGCGTCCCATTCCTAGATATCAAGCTTCTCTCTTGCAACACACGTGGTCTAATTGACCATTGCAAAGGTAGACAAGTATTCCACTATCTCATCAGGCACAAAGCCATGATAGCGTTTCTACAGGAGATCCATCTGCTTCCGGGTAAAGCCCTATCCTCCGCATCCACTTGGGGTTCACACTGTTATTTCTCCTGTTACAATTTGTACTCTCCAGGGGTCAGTGTCCTTATACACAAGAGCCATCCCTTTCACTTGTTGTCCACCCTCATAGATGAGGACGGCAGGTATGTTCTGATAATGGTGATTTTGGAGGGTCACCAGGTTCCATTAGCCAACATATATGCCTCAAATCTTGAGACATCAGTTTTTTTGCACGCTCATGGCCCACTTTAGCCACTTGGACAGCAATCCCATTATCCTAGGGGGTGACTTTAATCTTCTTCTAGACCGACATTTCCATCTCCCTGGCAAACAAACCAAAATCAGTGCAATTAGTCAACAACACCTGTTACTTTGAATTTGTAAAGTGCACTACTCACCCGTGAGGGTCTCAAGGCACTGAGGTTGGGGGGGAGCTGCTACTGCTACAGCCAGGTCTTGAGAAGTCTCCTGAAGGTAAGGAGGTCTTTGGTCTGACGCAGGAGGATGGGAAGAGTGTTTCACGTCTTGGTGACGAGGTGTGAGAATGATCTGCAGCCGGTTGTAGTTCTGCAGATGCGTGGGCGAGGTCGGCAGAGTGGAGTTGCCGGGTCGGGGTGTAATAGGAGATACGTATGTTGAGGTATTCTGGTCTGGTGTTGTGCAGTGCTTTGTGAGCATGGGTGAGGAGTTTGAAGGTGATTCTCTAGTTGACGGGGAGCCAGTGCAGGTATCTCAGATGGCCTGTGATGTGGCAGTGGCGGGGGATGTCCAGGATGAGGCGTGCAGAGGCATTCTTGATGCGTTGCAGCCTCTTCTGGAGTTTGGCCTTGGTTCCTGCATAGCGGGCATTGCAGTAGTCCATTTTACTACTTACGAGGGCTTGGGTGACTGTTCTTCTGCTTTCAGTGGGGATCCATGTGTGATCTTTCGGAGCATGCAGAGGGTATGGAAGCAGGAGGAGATGGCGTTGAGTTGCTGGGTCATGGATAATGAGGAGTCCAAGATGAATCCTAGGTTGTGTGCGTGGTCGGTGGGAGTTGGAGCGGATCCGAGAGTGCCAGGCCACCAGGAGTAATCGCATGTGGAAGGGGGGGGCGCCCAAGATGAGGACATCTGTCTTGTCGAAATTGAGTTTGAGGCAGCTGTTATTCATCCATTCGGTGATGGCCTTCATTCCTTCGTGGAGGTTGGTCTTGGCGGAGTCCTTGGTGAGGGAGGGGATCCGCTGGGTGTCGTCGGCATATGAGATGATGTTGAGGTTGTGGGATCGGGCGATGTTAGCGAGTGGGGCCATGTAGATGTTGAAGAGGGTCGGGCTGAGGGACAAACCCTGGGGTACGCCACAATGATTTTGGTGGCTTCGGAGCAGAAAGGGGGGAGGCGGACTCTCTGGGTTCTACAGTGAGAAAGGAGGTGACCCAGTCCAGGGATCTGCCGTGGATTTGTGCATTGCTGAGGTGTGTGCGCATGGTATGGTGGCAGACGGTGTTGAACATGGCCGAGGGGTCAAGGAGGATGAGGGCTGCGGTTTCGCTGCTGTCCAGTATGGTTCTGATGTCGTCGGAGGCGGCGATAAGGGCAGTTTCGGTACTGGGGTTGATGCAGAATCCGGATTGGGAAGGGTCCAGGGTGCTGTTCTCCTTGAGGAAGTGAGTTAGTTGTCTGTTGATAGCCTTCTCAATTACTTTAGCCGGGAAGGTGAGCAGGGAGATAGGCCAGATGTTCTTGAGGTCTTTGGGTCTGCTCTGGGTTTTTTGATGAGGGCGTTGATCTTGGCATGTCTCCAGCTCTCTGGGAAGGTGGCAGACTTGAAGGAGCTGTTGATGATCTTCCGTAGTTGAGGTGCAATGACGGAGCTTGCTTTGTTGAAGATGTGGTGAAGGCAGGGGTCAGATGAAGAGCCAGAGTGGATGGTGTTCATGATTCCGATGGTGTTGTTGTTGTTGACGGGGGTCCAGGAGAGCAGGAGGCTGGTCGGTGGTGAGTCTGTGGTGTTGGTGGTTGCTGGGGGCGGGGTCTGAATGCTGAAGCTGTTGTGGATGTCTACAATCTTGCGGTGGAAGTAGGAGGCTAGGGAGTCGCAGAGGTCTTGAGATGGCAGGATGTCATTGGCGTTGGAGCTGGGGTTGGAGAATTCCTTCACGATGTTGAAGAGATCCTTGTGGCTGTGTGCATTGTTGTTGGTTCGGTCTTTGAAGGCGGTTCTCTAGGCAGTTCGGATGAGTTGGTGGTGTCTGCCCATGGCGTTTTTGAAGGCTGTGTGGTTGTCCAGTTCCTGATCTTGGCGCCACTTCTTTTCGAGTCTTCGCCAGGTTTGCTTAGATTCGTGGAGGTCTGCGGTAAACAAGAAGGCCTTTCTGTCAGTGCGTCTGTTGGAGAGATTCTTGATCGGGTGAGAGTGTTGGCACAGGTGCCGAATCATTGCCTGAAGTTGCGGGCAGCTGTGTCAGTGTCGGGGGTATCGATGGCTGGGTTCTGGGAGAGGATCGTGATTAGTTGGGGTTTGGTGACCTTGTTCCAGCTGCAGTGGGGAATCTGTTGTGGGTGGTGGCGTTTTGTGGGTTTGTTGACGGAGAAGTGGATCCAGTGGTGATCTGTCCAGTGGGGTTTGGTGGGGAGGCTGAAGGAGACGTGATTGCTGGTGGAGAAAATAAGGTCAAGTTTGTGTCCTGCGGAGTGGGTCGGTGTCGTGACAAGCTGTTTGAGGCAGAGGTTGGAGAGGTTGTCGAGCAGGATGGCGGTGTTGTTGTCGTTGGTGTTTGTGAGGTGGAAGTTTAAGTCCCCAAGGAGTATGTAGTCAGTGGTTGCAAGAGCGTGCGTGCTGATGACGTCGGTGATGGAGACGCTGAACTGCTGTCAGAGACCGGGGGGCCTGTAGACGAGGGTCCCTCAGAGGGTGGTGTTTGAGTCAGCGTGGATCTGGAAGTGGAGGTGTTCTGCAGTACTGAGGGTGTCTTCGGTGCTGGTGGTGATCCTGAGGATGTTCTTGTGGATGATGGCGATGCCTCTTCCTGGTTTGTTGGAGCGGTCCCTGGGGGTGACCTTGTAGCCATCCGGGATGGCTATGATGATGTCAGGCACTGAGGAGGGGTTCATCCAGGTCTCGGTCAGGACGGCGACGTCTGGGGAGGCTGAGTCAAGTAGATTCCATAGCTCTACTGCGTGTTTGTGGACGGAGCGGGTGTTGAGGAGGATACATCTGATATGGTTGCGTGAAGGGTCCGTGGGTGATCTGAGGGGAGGCTTGAAGGCAGGCGGGAGAGCGGCTGGTGTTGAGGGCGCAGAGAGTGGCGTCGTCATAGTGAAGAAATATGTAGCAGCGGTGGGGGGGACGAGAGCCAGGGGTTCCGGTGCTGAGTGCGATCCAGGCGCAGACGTGCGCAGACGGGCTTGCCTTTGGAGTGCCTTCTGTGCGCCAGCGGCGCGGCCGCCATTCAGTAGGGAGGTGGGGGGGAGGAGAGAACAGCTGGGAGGCATGTCAGTGGTAAAACATGGTAACATTGGCTTCTCCATGCTTGGCATATTTGATTTACTAGTAAGTCCCTAGTAATGTACACTATGGGGGTCATTACAAGCTTGGCGGGCGGCTACCGCCGCCCGCCAAGCGGTAACCGCCGTGCAGCCGCCAATGCAGCCGCACTCCCGCGGACCCCATTACGACATCCCCGCTGGGCCGGCGGGCGCACACCAAGTTTACGCCCGCCGGCCCAGCGGGGATCAGGCCGCAACATAGGAGCCGGCTCCTAATGGAGCCGGAGGTGTTGCGGGCGTGCGACGGGTGCAGTAGCACCCGTCGCGCTTTTCACTGTCTGCTATGCAGTGAAAAGCTGCCCGGGGCTCTATTAGGGGGACACCCCTTACCGCCAGCCTCTTCCTGGCAGTGCTTGCGGCGCTGCCCTGTTGGATTATCACCGCCGGGGCTAAAACGGCGGGAAACCGCCGGCCCCGGCGGTGCGATCGCGGTGCTACCGCCGCGGTCGTAATACGGGTCTCCGTACCACCAGCCTGTTGGCGGTACGGGTGCCACATTACCGTCGTAATGACCCCCTATGTGTGCCCAGGGTCTGTAACTCAAATGCTCCTAGTGGGCCTTCTGCACTGGTTGTGCCAAGCACTGCAGTAGCCTTTCAAGCATGTCTCAGGCCTGCCATTGCAGAGCCTGTGTGTGCAGTTTAAACAGCCATTTTGACCTGGCAAGTACACACACCTGCCAGGCCCATACCTTCCTTTCTATTGGCCTTTATTAGCCCCAAGGGCAGGGTGCAGTGCATTTAAAAAGTTGGACATGTACTTTTAAGTTTAACAAGTCCAGGTGGTGAAAAACTCTTAAATTCATTTTTTACTATTGCGAGAAATATCTCTCCCATAGGCTATCATTTAGGTTACCTTGGAACATCTTCTAAGTGTAATTTCCAGTTGGGAAAAGAGAGAAAAAATTAGGAGGTGTCTCTGGCCTCGCTATTTAAAAATACATCTTTTGGTAAAGTTGTTTTTTAAATTGCAGGTCTGAACATACCTTTTTCAGAAAGATTTTCTTACTTTAACCATTTTGTGCCTTAGCCTGTCTCTGAATACACGTCTGGGTTTAGGTGACAGCTACATTTATGTTTTCTCTCCAGACAGACACAAACAGGAAGGGCTGGGTGTGACAGAAGATACATCTGCATATTGATAGTCATCCTGGGCAGGGAGAGGGAGAGGCAGTTCACCCTTGCATCTGAATAGGCTGTGTCCTGTCCTCACACAAAGGGCTGATTACCCCTTACTGGTAGTCTGGAGCCAGGGCTGGGTTGAAAGGGAACCTTGTGCACTTCAGAGAATTATTTTGAAGTACCCCTACATCAAAGGCCATTTTAGGTATAAGTACTCAGACTTCAACACCATATACTATGAACGCTTATGGACTGAGGACATTCTACCAGGAAGGACCGCTTTACTGTCAAGAGGGACTGCCACTTTGCTGTTTTCTCTGCTGTGTTGGCCTGCTAACTCTACTTCATGCCTGGGAGTGAGAGGACTAGATTTAACTCTCTACATCCTGCAATCTAAAGTTTCTCCAAGGACCAGACTGATCTTGCCTCCTGCTTCTGGAGTCTCAGGGACATCAAAGATGTCACTTGCACTTGCACCTGTGTTCCTGTGCTGTGAGTCCTGCTCTATCAAATGATGCCACATCCAGTCTTGGGCCCTTGGAGGTGAGTGTGATGCTGTAACACAAGAACTGATGCAACAACCCTAGCGTGTCACTTGGAACTGACACATACCGCTGTAGAAACTCCACATTGCCACTGCCTGCGCCCAAGCCGTGAACACCGCTTGCTGACTGTGCAACACAACGACCTAACTTTCAGCGCAGCCCCCACTTGGCCAATGCAGCACCGATGCATTGGAAATGGTACACATCACTTCTGGACATCAATGCATTGTCACCAACCTTTGATGCAATCAAGGTACTGTCAGCAGGTCTGCTCGACTCCTGTACCTGGCCTGTGCTCCATCATGGTCAGACTGAACTTTTGGGTTTGTCCCGGTCCAGCCTGACCAGATAACCCCAGGTGGGAGCTATTGTCTTCTATTGCATTTTTATTTAGTCTTTGAAAATTCATAACATGACTTGTGCATGTTGGATGTTTGTCATTTTTGTCTATTTGGCTATTTTTATAAACTGGTGTGGAGTCCTTTTGAGGTGTTTTCACTGTGTTACTGTACAAATGATTCACACTTTTCCTGTCTAGTTTAGCCTGGCTACTCTATGTCAAGCTATCAGAGGATGAGCAGAGGTAAAGTACACTCTGCATTTTTGGAACAGCTATCCTATTTCAGCCTTATTGCCTTTTAGAGATTTAACAGTTTAAAATAAGTTATAAAGCCTCTTTCTGCTATTTAGTATTTTTACTCTTTTTACTGTGGGTCGATCTGCTGTTGGGAACTTTTAACCAAAGGACTCCGTTTTTTCAGTCCTCAGGGGTGCTACTTTTATAAATATTGGTTTTGTGTTTTTTACTCTCTTTTTCTGCACCAGTGCCCAGTTTTTGGGGGCTCCTGGTGCATCTCCTTTTACTTTTTATTCGGCAGCCATTAAGGTGCCATTTTCCGGCAGCCATCTTGGTTGCCGGTCTAGTTGTTGGTGCTGGAGCCAGGTCAGGCCTCCCTCATGCTCTTTTCAAACGTGGGCAGCACCGGCCGCGCAGCGGTTGCGCCGAAGGCGCGCTTAAGGCAAGCCCGTCTGCGCCCGTCCGCGCCCTGACGAGCCCAGGGCCCAGAGATGCTGCTCGTTTTAGGTATTCAGCTTCACATCTTTATGCTTTTAGAAACACCCAGATATGTTCCACTCCTGTAGGGCCTAACCAGTCGTCTGTGTGTCCCCCCTGTTCTAGTTGTTCTTGGGCTCCCAATTTCATCTCGCCTTCTAATACCTCCTCCCATCAATTAGGTAAGCTATTACTGCTTAACTGCCGCTCTCCTTACATATTCACATGCTCCTTGAAGAGCTATCACCAGATGCCTTGTTTCTCACTGAAACCTGGCTGAATGGAGATTCTTCAGCAGATTTATGCAGTACCTTAACCCCTAACTATTGTATAGTTCATTTAGACAGACTTGAGAGGTGGCGGTATAGCTATTATTCACAAAATCTCCATTAAATGCTCAATATTCCCACTGGAAATTCCAGGATGTGAAAGTATGTTCTTCTCTCTGCGCTTGTCGTCTACTTATACTTTCTCAGGAATCCTTCTCTATCGCCCCCCTGGCCCATGTGGAGTCTTTTTAGAAGCTATCCCGGAGGCAGTGGCCAGTTCTATTGGGAAGGCCTCTTACTTAACCGTCCTCAGCGATTTTAATATCCACCTAGACAATCCTAACTGTCCATCTGCTAAATCATTATTAGCCTCTTTTACCTCTATGGGTATGGACCAGCATATTACTGGTCCAACTCACACGAAAGGCCATACTTTAGACCTTTTTTTTAGTAATATCCCTAATCTTACCTTCTCCTCCTCTCTACCTCTACCCTGGACCGATCACTATTTAGTGTCACTTACGTTTCCCTATGATGCTCCTAGAGAGACACAGCCCAGGTGCACCACAATGGGTCGTGCTTGGTCGAAGTTGGTACCTAGCACTTGGCATATGGCACTCTGTGCTTCTCCTTTAGCCAGTGACCATGCCTCCATTAATACGGTGGACCTGTTTAACAAATGGATTTCTACCTCTTTAAACTCAGTTTTGCCTTGCAAACTGAGGGTGAAAAAACCTGCTCATAAGTCTAGTCCCTGGTTTTCATCTTCTCTATTGGACCTTAGAAAGAACTGTAAAATATTAGAGAGAATTTGGAGAAAAGATTATAATCCTTCTGCTAAAGAAGCCTATAGATCAGCTATTAGATCTTACCATCAGAATATTAAGACAACACAAGCTCTATATTACAGCAGTAGAATAGAGAACTCATCCACTTCTCAGAAAGAAATCTTTCAGATCTTCAAGGAGCTCACTTTACCCCCTATGCTGCCCTCCCCGGTGGAAGCTTCTATTATGCATAGTAATGTATTAGCGGCTCACTTTCAAGACAAGATTAACAAGATATACTCTGTTTTTCCTCCATCTCCCTCTCAGAATAATCTCATGGGGCAGGAGATTAATTCTTCGACGGGTATGACCCAGTTAACCAATTTTTCCCCCCTCACAGGTACTCTGATTGGGAACTTTCTTGCCAATATCAAATCGGGTTCTCCCTTGGATCCGGGCCCTCCTTCTATTCTTTTGAAGGCAGCAGATATTGTTGTTGGTCCTTTGACAGAAATACTTAATAATTCCTTGTCCCCTGGTATTCTTCCCAGTTCCCTCAAACATGCAATCATAAAGCCTCTCTTAAAAAAACCTAGGATGGATCCCTCTGTCTTGGATAATTATCGACCCATTGCCCTTCTTCCTATATTGGCAAAAATTCTGGAGAAGCACGTGAACCTGCAATTGACCAGGCATCTTGAGAGCCACGATCATTTACATCCTTCTCAAATGGGTTTCAGAACCCATCACAGTACAGAATCAGCACTCCTTACTGTAACTGAATCTGCTCGGCAACTTCTAGATCAAGGTGGTCATGCTGCTATTATCCTCCTTGATCTTAGTGCGGCATTTGACACTGTCGATCATACTCTTCTCCTTGATAGACTTTCTAAGATAGGGTTAGGAGGTCGAGCCCTTGCCTGGCTCTCCTCCTTCCTCATGTGAAGATCCTTTCAAGTTTTGGATCGCTCTTTTTTGTCTGACGTCAGGTCTCTATCTTGTGGAGTCCCGCAGGGTTCCTCTTTATGCCCCACCTTGTTTAACATCTATCTGTCATCCTTGGCCACAGTAGTCGCTCCTTATAACCTCTCTATGGTCACTTATGCTGATGACACGCAATTGGTGGTTTCCCTCTCTAGTAGTAGGGACTCCCCCTCTGCCAACCTGGCTGACTGCATGAAAGATATTGGGGACTGGATGACCCTGTCAAAACTGAAATTTAATGACAGCAAATCAGAGGTAATGATTATAGGTAATGGCGCCCCTACCGCCCCTCTGGCTATGTACTCTGAGGCTTTTAACAGCCTGCCTCCTCCAATAACACAAGTAAAAAGCCTTGGCTTTCTGCTTGACCCACGCTTAACTATGGAGCCACAAGCTAAAAGAATCTCCTCGATCTGCTTCGGCTTAATTATAAGTGTCAGGAAGATTCTTGGACTTCTGCCATTCGCTGCCAGAAGAATTCTTGTACAAGCCCTAGTTCTCTCCCGCCTGGACTACGGGAACTCCCTATATCTTAGTTCCCCAGATTATGTAATAAAGAGGCTGCAGGTTACGCAGAACGCGGCAGCTAGACTTCTCATGAATACCCCAAGGCATCTTTCCGCTAAACCAGCACTTGCAGCTCTTCATTGGCTCCCGATTAAGCAGCGCATTGAGTTTAAAGCTCTGTGTCTTGTTCACAGAGCCTTACACAATAAGGGTCCCCTTTCCCTTAGAAAACGTATCTTTCTTTACTCGCCCCTTAGACCTCTTAGATCTTGTTCTTCTCGACAGGTTTACATCCCTTCGGTCAAGAGATCATGGGGAGGTAATTCGTTCTCCATCAGGGCTGCTCGGCTCTGGAATGCCCTGCCCTTTGAATGCCATCAGGAATCCTCTGAACTTCTCTTTAGGAGGAAGTTGAAAACCATTCTCTTTCCCAGTTAATCTGCTTCCCCTGGCTCTTCCGACATTCATGGTGTACTTTAGCGCTGGGATGCCCCCGGGTAGCCATGCGCTCTACAAATCAATAAACTAAACTAAACTAAACTAAAGTATTAGTGTGTATTGTACTTGCCCTGACTGGGATTGTGGTCCCTACTTGGACAGAGTGCAAACCTCTGCCAACTAAAGACCCGATTTCTGACAACAAGTATCTCACTGCAGACAATCCATTAACCCAGTGTCTACACTTGTGTGTTATCTCAGGATCTCATGCCATGACGAATCCGTCAACAACAGCAACCACGGACATTTCTGAGCAAACAAGTGCCACAATCACTTTGAGTATGATGACTCCTCAAAACACTTCACAACTTCACACTTTACTGCAATCTGCAGGCCAAAAGCAATGTAAGAGCACAACCCTATTAATACACACACATCCATTACTTGTAGGCATAAAGCAGGAACTTCATCTATCTTCAGAACGAACCATGTGACAGAATTCAAGGTTGACAACTTTTGTGCTGGGCAATCACAAGGGGCCCATCCTATCTCCATAACACTAAACTGAAATGGTAACCCCCCCCCCCCCCTGAGGTACTAAACAATTCCTCTGCTACCAGATCTGCTGGAGCACTTTCATCCTTCAGAGGAATCAATGCTCATCGAGGTCAACAGATCTGTACACCCTGCATAGGATGTGGTAGAACCATTAACACAATTTCAATACAAACCAATTATGTTACACAGTATGACCAATGTGGCTATACAAGGAAAACTCCAGTCAGAAATAACGTTAAGGGTTTTATTACAAACTGAAGCTCAAAGTCATATAGACAACTCGCAAGACAAAGTTATAAAGATATAGAATCATCAAGGGTTTCCCAAGGTGACTAAATAAGTTCAGGTAAACTCACATTAACAAAACTAAGCATTTGATAAGAAGAGTACAAAACACCAACAGGATTATCTGAGATGCAGAACTCAAGCTCTACTCAGGTTTGGCAAGCATCAAGTCAATTTAAAATCAGTGGTGGTGTAATTTAGCTGGGCATGAGGAAACCCTAGAATCAGCCAAATCAGGAAAAACATGTGTAGGGTGGAGCACATGTAGGCAAAAGACAACAAAAACAAAAAGGACAAAAAGGGTTTAGAAAAAGGTAATCTCAGGCAACAAGCTCCTAACAAAGGTAGGCAAAGGATAGGTAGAAAGGGAAAGCGTCAGTATCTAGAACCTCGTTCAAGAGTCTTCTGCAGGGGTTAGGAAGAAAATCTCTAACTCTCTTAGCATTCAGGGTTCTTCACCTGCAAGGGCTCTGGAAAATCTGATAATCTGATTGCTTCCAACTAAAGTCCAACTGGTCAATGACATATCAAAGTTCATATGACAATTTGATTTGCTCTGAGAGACAGTCCATATTATGTTGAAGGGGCATCATCCAATAGCAATCGACCACAAGGCTCCAAGTTGAAACAATAGCACATCCTCCAACGTCTGTCATGGGAACATCATCCATCCATGTTGCTCCGCACAGGATTGAAACAATTGTATATAATGTCAGTCCACAGCTCAGGGTGTTCTATATTCAAGGAAATTGTTTCACTTCTCTCTATGTCTAAAACAATAAGGGTCTTTTACCAAAGCTAGTCTTCTCATGCAAACGAAATCTGAAGGAAAGCGCATGTTAAGGAAATTACTTTGCATTATCTGCACAATCATAAAAACAGGGCCTATCATGCCTCACTTAGGCAAATACAAGTGAATTAATATATCACATCAGTACATTAAATAAAACACATTTTAAAATGCAAACTATGAATTCTGCATTAATAATTCTTCATTAGCATTCATGTTACAGTCACTCTGTAACGCAATAACATCTGTTAAAACATTTCAGTCAGTATAATATGGAACTATATTTCTCTATTTTTGCGCACATATTTAAATCATTAGAAATTCAAAATCATTTCAATATATTCCATTAGTTTGGACTAAATTACATTATATCAGTTTAATCCTTCAAACGTTTAGTTTAATGTAAATACCACCTATGTCAAACTCTACAGTTTAATCAAATGCACATTTAAATTGACTTCTCAGTGTATCTTTTACAGTCAAACCATTAGTACTTTGATTTGCATAATGCATAAACAGACACATATAGATGCCTTCTGTGACCTGAGGGAAAGCACTAACCAGTTTCACCAATCTATTCAGGAACACATTGCAACCTCCTTTATTAGAAAGAAAATACTGTGTCCTTCCACATAATAGAATTGGAAGCATTTAAATGTGTAACCAGTGGTTACTGCATACAATTATTAACTGGAATAAGAGGATTTCCCAATGAGGAAATACTGCACATTGAGACTGTTCTGTGTGTCTTGAAAACATTCTACCAGACCTACATGTATTGATGAATTGAGCTTCTTGAAAACCAAAAATTACAATAAACTTTAAGTGCTTTGTTGTCACTACTATTCCTCCTACCTCTCCAAAATACATAACAAAGGCAGTTTACTGGCTCAATTGGTGAGGCTAGTTTCCCCTCAAATTATTTCCTTGGAAATAAATAATCCCGTAGGCGGTGTAGTATATACACAAACCAGCATTAATCTATTATTTTGTAATTAATATACACAACTGTTCTCTCCGGTGGACCTCTGTGCACATTTTTTTTACAAGAGCTATCCTTCCCTACAACCACTATTAGGTCAACCAACTACACTCTATGAGATTAGAGGAGTCCTGTAGAATTTGCCACAGGGAAAACCCCTGAAACTGATATTATCACGTTCTCTGTACAGTTAGTCCTGTAATTATGGTAGTATATAAAAAAGAGATTCTCAGAGGGTTTACTCCACCTACAATGTGGGAAGCATTAATCAGAACAATACCTAAGCCAAATAGAAATCCCAGCAATATGGTCTCCTATATTCTGTTGTTAATAATAAATGTTGACTATAAAGTCCTAGTCTGCTGACTACTACCCAGAATGCCATTTCTGATCCACCCGGATCAGGCTGGTTTTATGGTGGGATATAAAAGTTCTATAAACATTTCCAAGTTTAAGTTTGTATGTTTCGATTTAAGGATGCATGGCTGTGAGCAGCCTGTATAGCTCTAGATTCGGAGAAGGCTTTCGATTCATTGAACTGGCAATATATGCACAGAATTCTGGAAAAAAATGGTACATGCAGTTACTTGCATGAATGGATTTACATCCTATACACAAATACCACTGCTATAGTGAAAATGGGCAAATGCATCTATGAATCCTTTGAGATACACAGAGACACCTGACATGGATGCCTTTTATTGCTCCTGGCTATTGAAGCATTGGAAACTTGCCTCCATCTACTGGGCACTCACTGGAGCACACTACTATGCAGGGAACACCACACAATTTCCCTTTATGCGGACATCCTGTTATATTTACTAGATGTTACAACAGATATCACTAGCATCATCTGTGAACTGAAGGAATTCCAACACATCCGGGGCCTCCGAGTAAACCTGTCCAAATAATGCATTTTACCTCTTAACCAGAACTACAGCCCAGAGTAAAGCTCACTACTAGAAAGCCAACTGCTATGGAAACTGATGACTTTTCATTTAGTTGGGCATGAATATTTATCACACAGCTTACATACTTTGCCTTATCCAGAAGTCGACAAAAGACAGCATTAACAACAATGCCACTCCCATCTTATATGAGGGGGCTAGGAATTCTCAACATGGAAAAAATACCTAGTAGTCCAGCTGCAATGGGTAAGTGGCTGCCTAATCAAGCTCTCCTTATTGGAGACTGTTCTGCAGGGCATAAACCTAAACAAAGGTGCATTGCAATGACAAAGTCTTCTAAGAAACAAGCCAGGTGGCACACAATGGGCTCCTACAAACTACAATGGCATGCTTGCCGTGCATGCTGATGCTCAATAAAAACAACCTCCTTTATGCCCTGGCTGTTCCACTACTGGGCACCAAGCTCAGCTCTTCCACTAAGGCAAAGGAGCGTCCCACCCCTCCAGCAGCAGGCAAACTTTTACAATAAATGATAATGAACTGGGTAAACTCAGCACTCCCCCTCAGTGTTCAGGCATGTTTGGGCAGCCGTCTCAGGCACGCCAAACACACATGCACACTAGGCTTTCTCCAACTCGGCATTGCATTGCCGGGCTGGAGACAGCAGGCAGAGACTCTCACTCTGCCTTGGAGCGGCCTGGCTGGATGCTCCGGCCAATCCGAATGCTGCTTTCATGCTGCCAGCGGCATGACAGCAGCGTTCAGATTGGCCGCATGGCAGGCTGGGAGTCTGTGCCTGCAGCTGCAGCGAAGGCAACGCCAATTCAGGTAAGTTTTGGGTTTTTAATTCATTTTGCTTCCCACCCCCACCACGTGCTGCCCTGCCCCCATCATGCGCTGCAAGCCCCATGCACATATCCTTGCTCATGGCTACCCAACTCCATCTCCGGTTGGAATACGGCATTGACACAATAGGGTCTCTCTTTTCCAACAGGACTTTTAGACTCTTCCCCAGTTTGAAAATCCATCACAGGAATTTGATATTCTGCAAGAACAATTCCTTACTTATCAACAAATCAAACATGCTTTGTGCCACTTACGGCACATAAGGACAACTAAAATGCCTACTCACTTGGTCCTTGAACAATATACTGTATTGGTGAATCCAGTCATTTAAATAAATCTACAGTGCCCGTACTCAACACCTGGACATTGCTCACCAAAAACTGTGAGATCAATGGAAAACAGATACATCCAGAACCGTACATGACACAGAATTGATAAAAATCCTGCACACGTAATGCAAAATTTTAACTGATAAAATTTCACATACGTAACAGAGCCTACCTACACCACATCGCAATGAACCTGAAGCTGACTTCCCCCACATGATGTGGTCCTGTACTTCACTGCACATCCACTGAGACAGTCACATCAACTCTAATTCAGTCCACTGGACACGTTGTTCAAAAACACTTGAGACCAGCGTACTTAGGGCCTCGTTTATGAGGCACTACCAGCACACTGCACAACTGGAGCATAATTTTTTTTAATGCTCCTGTAAGGCCACGCAAAGCCACCTTGGGTGGTTTTTCATGGCCTCGTAAATATGGAACCCTTTCATGCATAACACTGAGTGAAAGGGGCGTCCCATGGATATCACTTGGGGTGTTCCCCCACAGCACCCATGGAACATGAAGGAATCTGATGCATTTACAAGTCTGGGAATAAGTCAGATTCCTATGCCACCACAGGGGTGGCTTAAGAGTGATGCAACAGGTATCAATATCTTTAATTCTCCCTGTTTTTTCCTCTTTCCATGTGTGCTACATTCTGCAACACACATAGGAAGAGGAAAACACCTCTTTTGATGATTGTTTTTGTGCAGGAAACTGTCCCTTCCTGCACAGAAGCAATCACCCCCACAAAGCAGGCACCCTTGTACCATGGTGGAAGGATGCTTGCGTTGCTGCTAGGCAGCACTTTGTGCACCAGCGCAGGTAAAGAAGACAGAAATGCACCTTATCCTGTAGATATGGTGCATTTCTGCCCTTCCCGGTGGTGCAGGGTGGCACAGAGGGTTACTTGCTGCGCTGCCCTACGCAGAAGGCCTCATAAATGAGGCCCTTAGGGCCTTATTTACAAACATTTGGCATAGGGCAGCGCCTCAAGACTTTTAGCTGCGCTGCCCGACGCCAAATGAAAAGGGGAGGAATGCACCATACCATAAGACACAGTGCATTCCTGTCCTTTCAACCAGCACCAGCGGAGAAATTGCAGCTGAGCACCAGCACAGGCACTATTGCACCATGGTGCAAGGGTGTCTGTGTTGCTGGCACAATTGATTTTTGTGCAAGAAGGGGCACCTTCCTGAACAAAACGAATCATGAGAGGCATTTTTCTCCTTCTACTTGTGTCACAGAATGGAGCACACATGGCGAGAGGACCTGCTCTTGCGAAGCGAACGTTTTTCGTGCTGCCCCAGATTTACGATATTCCGGAAATCTTGGGAAGCATTAAAAACCATGGGTGTTGAGTGGAAACACTCAAAGCAAAACCCATGGCACTCCTCCCAAATGCAGTGTGAGGCAACGCAGCAACTTACACTCCATTGCCTTACACCATATCTCCAAGGCAATGTAATGCTACAGCGGGTGGCTTTGCATGGCCTTGTAGATATGGGTCTGCACAGTGCGCCACTGGAGCATCAAAAAAGGTGACGCTCTGGTGGCACAGGGGATTGTAAATAAGCCTCTAGGTCTTTAATCTCACCCTAAAAACAACAAAGCACTGGGAAGTTTTATAGATTTGGCTTTATTATTTGTGTGACACACTATTACAATGAACGGGAAAAATACCTCTCCTCCATTGGCCGCAGACTGGCACACAATAGCAGCCAAATGGATAAACCTCGAGAGTGGACATCTTCAAAGGAAAGAACAAGTAGGCCTTTGAAAAAATCCCACAGCCCAAGCTGGAACACTGCGCAGGTAGCTTTTCAATCTCATATAAAAAACAAGCATTGGCAAAGCCAATGGGCTTTGCCTCTGAAAAACCTATTGCTTTCGGGTAAAGTAAAAAAAAAACTGACATAGTGTTGTCAACGATGTCTACGTCATAGCGCTTTTTAAAACAAAAAAATTAAGCCACGTTGTACAGTAGCTAGTGCCACTTTGCAATGTCTCAAAAAAACATCGACAAAATCAATAGATTTTGCAAAGGCAAAGCCGGCTTTGAAAAAAGACCAGTTGCTGAATAATATGCCAAGAGATGAGCTTTGTGTGCACCACATCTCAGAAGATTTGGAGGCCCTAGTAGCACATAACTTAACCCATATTCCACCTCCGAGCTAGCTGGCTAGGTCTCTACAGGTTTCATATTTTTTATTTTACTTTCACACACTTCAGCTTACCATCGGGATTGTTAGTTGCCAACAGTCTTAGTTTATATCTACATCAAATTATTTATTTTTTCCATCTATACCTCCACTTGGGTCTGACGATTTATCTCAAGGTTGTATGGATGTTTTGCAATGAAAGGAAGATGGGCAGAAAGAACATTTTGAGTAAAAAAACAGCTATGCATATATGTTTGCACAGTTCACCGTAGGTATTATTTGGACGATATTTATTTACGTTTGTGAAATTTGTGACATTTCTCGAAACTAGGCATGGCATCATTTCGCCATTTAAAAAAAAAAAAAAACCAGACAGCTCATCTTGACTTAAAAAGTCTTGCAAGCCCAGCAGGAGACTGGTATGAGTGGAAAACGCAACGCAGAGATATTTTTTCTCCTTTAACTATTTTTTATTTGGAAAGAACAGCGACCAGAGAGGGCTGTTTTCATGCCTTTTCTGAGCCTACGCCAAGACGCTGGGTTCTTCGAAAAAAGGGAAAACCAAATAATGCAAATGTCGATGAACAGCGTGAATTTTTCTATAGCGGTGAAACTACTTTGCTGGCCAACTTCTACTGACACAAAAAATGACGTAGGTGTTGACATCAGTTAGAAAACACAAGGGTATCCCTTTGGAATTACTTCATTCGAGCGAAAGCCGTTTAAATAGCAACTTTTTGCATCAGCTGATTCCAATGCATCAAGTCAGCGTTTCAGGCATGAATGTGCAGGTGTGATTCTAGAAAAGCGAGAAAGAGAAGCTTTAAAAAGTACCAAACAGCATGAAAGGATTGACTTCGCAATATTTTACACCAAAGTAACTCCATTAAAACCCCAGTCATGAAAGAACAAAATAATAATAATAATATGTATAATAATAATAATAATAATAATGCAGCTTCGGCCAGCATTAGCCTCTTTAGCGGTGAACAGGAAAGTTTGTTCTCAGTTAAATACAGTCAGGGAGCTCCATGTGACATGGTCACGTGTTCTAGGGTGTCCTCCCTAAGACTAATTGTCATTGCGAATAAACACACCAGCACTAATGTTAGCATCACTTGAACCGTGACACCTGCTGAAGCAGATATGTTAATTTTAAAAAATTAATTCGTGTTTATGCATTTTGAATAATAAAAATAAATCGTAGAGAAAATTAATATAGAAAAATAATGTGTATGTTAGAAAATGTGCCCACGGAGAGTGGTTACCAAAACTCACGCATTATATTAAAATGACTGAAAATATGTGAAAATGTTGAAAATGCGTAATAATAATGTAGTAATATGTCATATTGAGTTACATAACGTATGTTTTGCATTATAATATAGAGCTAACATAGCCGAAGTTGTGGCCTAGTTTGCCAGGCCTTATGTAGAAGCTGAATAATCATGCAATGTAGGGAAGCTGATGTGTTGAACTAACCCTTAACCACTTGTGTTAATAAAATTTGCTTAGCTAGAATATTCTGCAATGAACCGACGGACAGAAGATGAGGGACTAGAATATGTATCCAATTCAGTCTAACACAGACAAGATGTACTTTCCCATGACTCGAACAATAGAGACACTGACTAGAGAAGAAGATGCAACATTTTCGATACCTGATGAGCCGGATGATGAGGACATCATACTGTGAACCAATCAACACCCTGAGAACAGCGAAAGATTAGCATTCATAGATTTGTAAAATAAAAGTCACTGCCTAGCGTCATATAGGGTGATTAATTTACCAATTAGGATTTAGGAGATGGACTGGGTAACTTTAATATAATGCTGTGACGGAGGGAAAAATCTTCAGGACTTATTCCGAAATTGATGCGATACTTGGGGAGAAGAGATTCGAGAGTCTGTCATTGGGCTCATGCTCTTCAGAGCCTGATGCATTGTTGATCGATTGATGACCTGAAGATGAAGACTGCCTTTGTTGCTGATCCATACCGAGGATGGGTATCTATGACAATGTGACTGATTGATTTTTTGTGCCTTTTTGTTTGTAGGTACCAACTGCGCTGTTTTACAATTTTTCTTATAGCTAGATGTTTTTCAAAATTCATGTTCCAATTTGTTTTCTAATGAAGTCCCACATGCTAATGCTAATCTGTGTTAGGTAGGGTTCTGATTCTGAGATGTTGACATATATGGTGACAAATGATTGATGGACTGATTTGCTGAACTCTGCTATTCATGTTAACATATTCTTCTTTATTGGATTATGTTGAAGCATTAGAAACCATGTTTTCTGAAGTTCTGATTAGATTACGTTATTGGTGGTCACTAATGAATGAATCTTGAGTGAATTGAATAAAGTTTGAATTAACCTTATGACTTAGTATTGTAACAAATAGGGAAATAAAATTGATAAAACATATAATTGGGTTGTGGCTATTTGAGAGATGTTGACGCTATTCACTGATGATTAATATTTTTGCTTTATGATTATTGATTTGTGTATCGATTATTGATGCACATTAGCTACACCATAGCTAGGATACTCCATGCAAATCAAAAGGTTCATCAACCTCTACGCGTCCCCTTGTAAGTCTACTTACTAAGGACCAGGCGCGCTAACAGTTTTTGGTAGCAGCTTGATGGTTAGTTTCCTTGGAGAGCTAGTTATGTGGTGACTGATGGTTATGGTGATAGTTTAAATTAGGGTTAGGTATTCATTTTATAAGATTTGAATTTTGTTTTCTGAAATCACAATTGTAGCAAGAATGCTGTCCCTGTAAGCCCAGAAATGACTTTCCCAGGTCCTGGGTCCCGCTAGTAAAGTTGGGTATGTTCTCGGCATTTTTTGATAGTGTGAAAGTGGTAGGTTGCGCTTACAAAGGCTTATGCAGACCACAGGTGAATTGTGATGTATGTGAGGAAAAATAGGGGGTCTGTGTACTCCAGTTGAGGTTTAGTAGGAGTGTGCGTACTCCGCAGTATGAGAGTAGGGAAGTCATTGAACTTCATATGTGTATGGCGCTTTGTGCTAAAAAATTGTCCACGTGGTTGTTGGTGATGTACGGACCCTGCATGGTCTAAGACTGCGGAGTATATTGACAAGTGTAGGAGACACTTGGGTTTATGTTGTAATCTGTCTAATTTAGTAGATTGATCTGGCGTGGTCAACAAGTCAGTGTGTAAGTTAAGTGAGTAAGAGAAAATTTAGACTGAGATTTGGCGAGTCCTATGTGCACCTGGACAGACCCATTGATCAGTTGAGAGTAAAATTTGCAAGTCGAATTTTGCTTGCGAAAGTGGGAGATTGAGAAAGAGGAATAGCTGAATGAGCAGAAGGGCCATCAGTGAAAATCCGTAAGGTCTCTGAAGCGATTGTGTACCTTCCTGTAGTAAACCAGCTGATTTGTTTTGGTTATTGGTTAGTGCTCGCAATACTTTTGCATTAGTTTCGTGTGAGTTGAAAATTAGGAGGACAAGCCGCAAGACTTGTCAGCCGCAGTGTGTGAGTGTGACG
Source organism: Pleurodeles waltl (assembly GCF_031143425.1). Taxonomy (NCBI): domain Eukaryota; kingdom Metazoa; phylum Chordata; class Amphibia; order Caudata; family Salamandridae; genus Pleurodeles; species Pleurodeles waltl. The sequence goes on along the minus strand of NC_090440.1, from coordinate 1,536,219,651 downwards.
TCAGAGTGAGCCGCGCTGGGATAGGTTGGTTAGTGAGAAGAGTCGCAAACGGATTGGCAGCCTTCCGTAACAGACAATTGGTTGAGAAAGCGGGTGAAGGGAATTGTGAGAGTAAAAGTCATTTCCTTATTGAATCGAATAAATACAACAGAGAAAATTACGTTTTTCAAAGCGTTCAGGAGTGCCATGAAGGGCGATACATACATTAAGGCGACAGTGGGGGAGCCAGCCCCATCGGAAACTTCTCCGGCATTTATTTTGATGGAGGGGCAAGGTGTTGCGCCATCTCTTTGGTTAAAGCAGTGGTGCAAATTGACAGAGAAACAGGGAGCTTTAGTGTTTCCAGAGCATGGAACGTTTGATTTGAGAATTTTGGATCAGTTGCAAATGACATTATATGAGATGAAGCCACTTCCGAGACCAGCACAGTTTGAGGCATTAGCGGTTTGGGAGCTCGTAGCAACAGCAAGAAATGAAATTCCAGAGGAGGATAAGGAAGGTAGAGAAGTCTTTAGCAGAGGCAAGATGAGATTGGGAACAGAAGAAATGGAGAATTTCAATGTTTTAGGGTGTTAAGTTGTTTCCTGCTATCACAGAGGAAGATGAGTCAGAAGGGAAAGAGGATATTAGCAAGAGTGATAAGAGTTCGTCAGGGGGTAAGAAGAAAAAGACCTATGTGGAAGAAGAAGATTCACATGTTGAGGACCTTATTTCCTCAGGTGTTGAGGGACTGACCTCCACCATATGCAATACATGAAGGGGGTCCAAGTACTAATTCTGCTCCAACTGCCCCAGCTCAAGTACCGGGACAGTGGGACCAGTACAACCAGACAATGAACAGGTATAAGGGGTAATACAGAGTACTCCTAATGCAGTGACTACGGTGGTACAGACGCAGATGCACCCACCACCGATACAGAAAATTTATCCAGAGATACTGATGCTTGAGACAACCTCGAACTTAGTGGTTCCTACGGAGCACGTGGTTCAGAGGCCGATGTTAGTTCAGACCGAACCGACTCCAATGTTGTTGCCTCAGGCACAGCCACAGGGTTTGCTGAAGTTCACACCAATGACAGGGACACAGTCAGATGTAACTCCAGTAATTAACCAGAGTATGGAAGTAGCCCTCTCACAGAATGCGGGTGTCAGAGCCGCACCAGATGCAATATTGCTGCTGATTACTGTTGGTCCAGTGGTACCCTTATGCATGCAGGACAAGCCTGTTGCAGGAGAACAGGGTGAAATGTCACAAAGCCTCTTGAGGAGGGGGTAAGAGAACATGTGCAGGTGGTCTTATCCATGCGTCAGACTTTTGATGAATCTAGGCCATTAATGGACCTTAGTCCACTCGTTGCACTTACAGATGCCGTAAATGGCCCAAGTGTAAGTCAGAGCGTGAAGCTTTTGACACTACAAACTCCAGGTGCAGTGGAGCAACATGTGCCATTGCCAAATGTGAGTAATATTACATTACAGGGATTAACAGCACAGCAGTTAAATGAGTGGTTAGACAGTCCGAATTCCCCTCGAAATACATCCAAGGGTGAAGAGTAGATTAATCGTGTAAGACTGGCTACCGAAATAACCAAACTAGTTGAAGGGTCAATGGGAGTGAATAGGTTAGAATCCTATACCGAAGAAGAGCTGAGATATTTGCATCCAAGAATCACGAGAGAAGTGGGCAAGATACATCAGAAATTGACAGATTTGGTAGACAAACATGACATAGAAATTGAGAAAACAAAGCATTTGAAGCGAAGCTTCAATTTGGATTTTGAGGCAAAGGACTTTGAACACATGAGGTCAGCTGGGATGAAAGCGCATCTTAAAGAAATATTGCAGAGTGCTCAGATCTGGGGAGCATTAGTGAAGTGGGAAGGCAGATGGGCAAAGAAGAAGGATAAACGGAAACGGGATTCACAAGAAGGGTCTGAAAGTGTTCAGAAAGAAAAAGATCCAAGAAAATTTTTACCAATGAGGGAAATTCCAGGAGGGCAATTTGTTTACATTCCGTGTCACAGGAGTGATATTCTGTCATTCACAAATCATTATCCAAAACTGAGAGAGAAACCGGTTGGGTGGTACCAGCAAACAGATAGATTTGTGAAGCTTTAGAAATGTCTGTGGGAAGACTTGAATACTGTGTTGGAGATAGTAGTGACAGCTGATTTGTGGGTCGAGTGCAAGAGAGCAGTGGATTGGCCGACGAGTGAACCAGAAAGGGACACAGTTACAGGTGCACTATTACCTGAAGTGATAAAACATTATTATAAGGCGATTGAGTTCCTGAAGACAGGACTCTCGCCTAAAAACACTGATTGGCAGAGAATTGACAGGACAGTGCAGGAAGTCAAGGAGTCGATACATACTTACTGTGAAAGATTGTTGAAGGCGTTCAAGGAGTACAGTGGTAAGGAAGCAATTGAGCCGAAAGACATGTTGCACTTTGTGTACAGGTTCGTAGAAGGATTGAGACCTGAAATAGGTCAGATGATTAAAAGTCATTTGATTTGTTGGCAAGCGAAACTGATTGATGAGGTATTGCAGTATGCAAAATACTTTACTGATGAGATTGAGTTGAAGCAGAAAAAGTTGAAGGAGAAGGCGATGGTGATGTAAATCAAGGCAGCAGAAACAGGAGTGCAGGGAGCCGTAGTGCAACTGATACCGCAGCAGCAGGGAACTATCATGTTCCAACCCCAAGTGAGAGGGAGGGGTCGTGGAATCAATATGCAACGTGGTCCGGATTTGAGTGCTGTAGTGGTTCAGAATGATGTACAAGGGATGAAAAAGATGTTACCATGTCATCTTTGCGGACACGTGGGACACTGGAAGCGGGAGTGTCTGATGATGGTGCAGGATGGTGTTGTTCAGCAAGGTGGTGATGTCAATACATTTCAAACTGTAAAAGTCCCTAAAATGAGAGGACTTAATCCAAATTTTCAGAATAATATAAATCAAGTGCAGAATTTTCAAACTATGCAGCAGATGCAAATGCCAATTAACACAGTTGCAACTAATGCAGCAGCAGGTTCCTATGGTACCTAGACAGCTAATGCAGACACCTCAAGCCCTGATAGAACTGCAACAGATAATGCTTACTCAACAGGTCAGAGGTAAGACAGAAATAGTAACACAGTGCACCAATTCCCCTTACATAGTGAAAATCATTTCGGAATAAAGGATGAATGGATGTGTGAAAGTTCAGATGAAGAGCCATGCATGCTTGCAGCATCCCTAGAGGTAGACCAGAGAGGACCTTTTGTGAAAGGAAAGGTGATGGGTCATAGGGTCTAATTTCTAGTTGACACAGGAGCTACGTGCTCTATAGTAAGAAGTGCAGAAGTTCCAAACTTACCTCTTTCAGGCAGGACAGTTCAGTTTGTAGGAGTAGCCAATAGACAGTTGATAAATCCGATCACAGATCCAGTACAGGTTGAGATTGGCAACTTCCAGGGACTGCATAAGTTTGTAGTCTGTGATTCAAGTCCAGTATCCCTACAGGGAAGGGACTTGTTTGTGCAAGACCAGATGTTCGATTAGTTGTTCAATTGCTGGAATAGAAGTTTAGACGAATTGTGATGATGAGAAAGAACAAGCTCCTGAAACTGAGAATGAAACCATTAATGAAGAGTACCCGTTGATTGAGTTCTGCCCGATGTTTACTGTGAAGAAATTACATGCAGACTTGCAGGGAACAGTACAAGAAAATGTGTGGGGTCTGAGAGGTAAAGAAGTGGGTTTCATCAAGGGAGTGGAGCCGATTAAGATCACTTTGAAGCCGAATGTAGTGTTTCCGCAGCTTCCACAGTATAACATGGCACAGGATGTTCTGATGAAAGTGACACAGATAACTGGAGATTTTCTGAAACAAGGGGTTTTGAAGGAAGTGTTGAGCAGTCTATGTAATTCACCGATAATGGGCTTAAAGAAGCTGTGTGGGAAAGTACGAATTGTGCAAGACTTGTGAAAAATGAATGACCTGGTGGTCAAGTGTTGTCCTGTAGTGCCAAATCTAGCAGTAATACTGTTTCAGATTCCATGCGATGCAGAGTGGTTCACAGTGGTTGATTTGTCACAAGCTTTCTTTTCTGTGCCTCTCCATGAGCATAGTCAATTTCTTTTTAGTTTCAAATTCCTAGATAGAGTCTGCAGCTGGTGCAGGCTTCCTCAAGGGTACACAGGGTCACCATCTCTGTTCAACCAGATCTTAAAAAAGAATCTGGAGTCATTGGAACTACTGTACCAATCGACTCTGGTGCAATACATTGACGACTTACTGATTGCATCCAAAATGAGGGACAAGTGTAAGTACGACTAGACTGCCCTATTGAATCAGTTGGGAAAATTTGGACATACAGTGTCATCATTGAAACTGAAGTACTGTCAGAAGTCAGTGAAATATCTGGGACACCAAATTGAGAAAGGGTTAAGGAGAATTTCCAGAGAAAGGATTACAATGATATTGCAGAGAAGTCCCCCGACTTCACAGAGAGATGTCAGAATGTTTCTGGGGATGGTAGGCTATTCCCGTCAGTGGATTCTCAATGTTGCTGAAATTGCTAAGCCATTGCAGCCGCTGACACATAAGGAGGTTACATATCCCATTACTTTAGACCAGGATCAGATGAAGGCGTTCACTGAATTGAGAGAGAGTTTGTGCAGAGCTTCAGAATTGGGAATGCCTGATTACACAAAGCCATTCATATTGTTTTGTCCTGAACGTGATGCTTGTTCTTGTCTGTCTTGATACAGGTCCATGGAGGTGCTTATCGTCCAGTAGCCTATTTTTGGATATGCGGATCAAGTTGCAAGATTTTGCACATTGAACTGTATATCGTTCAAAGATAAGTGGGAACTGATGTCAGAAGAAGACAACACAAGTACAAGTTTTGCATTGAAAGTGATCGATACTTTGGAAGAGTTGAAAACATTGCAAAATAATGTTGACAAGGAAGAGAAATTACTTTGGTCTAATCTAAAATGTGTCCAAAGAGCTGATGAAATTTGTGTTTCTGAGGATGGTCAGATGGTTCTCCCAAATAGTTTATTGTCGCAAATGGCCAGATATTATCACGGACAGGTACACATTGGGAGGGATGCCATGGTTCGATTGTTTAAAATTGACTGGTTCAATCCTAAGTTTAGGCAGGCAGCAGAGGCAGTATGTCATCGCTGTATAATTTGTCAGCCGCTAAATGTCGGAAAAGGGACAGTGGTACATTTGAGCCACATTGGAAGAGCAGGAGGTCCATTCAGCAAGATGCAATTGGATTTTATTGAGATACCTGTGTGTGGAGGTCTGAAATACGTGTTGGTGACTGTGTGCATTTTTAGTCACTGGATTGAAGCATACCCCACAAGAGGGAATGACAGTCTCACAGTAGCAAAGTTGTTGCTTAGGGAATTTATACCACATTTTGGGTTTCCGATCTCTTTAGAATCAGATAGGGGAACTCACTTCAACAACGAGGTGATTAAACTCTTATGTGCAGAACTAAACTTGAGCAGAAGTTGCATTGTAGCTACCGCCCTGAAGCATCAGGACTAGTGGAACAGATGAATGGTACTTTGAAATCAAGAATTGCCAAAATGTGTGCAGCTACGAATCTGAAATGGCCAGATGCATTGCCTTTGGTGTTGATGTCGATGAGAAATACACCTGACAGCAAGACAGGACTGTCGCCCCATGAGATCCTCTTGGGCAAAGCAATGAGATTACCAGCAGTTCCAGCCAATGCACTTGTAAATATTACAGATGATATGGTTTTGGACTACTGCAAGGGTCTAGCTGATGTGGTTCGCTCTTTTTCTCAGCAGGTGCAGGCCACCACCCTGCCACCCACCCACGATCCAGGGCACAATCTGGGAGCCGGTGACTGGGTTGTTGCCCGAAACATGTTCGCAAGACGTGTTTAGAGCCACACTGGAGAGGACCTCACCAGGTGGTCCTAACGACAACGACAGCTGTGAAGTGTGCAGGACACACGCGAGTAATACGAAGAAAGTGGCATGTCCACAGGATCATGAAGAAGTGTTGTTGAGAGCACCAACAACAGCGAAACAAGTTGCTGCACCTGAACCAGAAAAAGAACCAAGAGAGCCTGAAATTGAAAAAGAGCTTGTGGAAGATAGTTCTATTACCCCTGTAAGACACGATGGTGAAGAAATACAGGAGGGTGCGGAAGAATCAATCTTAACGAATACAGCAGGAGAACCTAGCGCAGCAGAGGTTCTCTCAGAAGCAGACGGTGCTGAAAAGCAGACAGAGCAAGTGCCAGACCAAGAGGGGGAAAGAGTTGAGACGGATCAAAGTCAAGGTGATCCAAATCCTCCTGAGCCCGTGGCAGGTCCATCAAGAGAAAACACCATAGAGAAAGAGAAGGAGAATAGTCCAATCCTGAGAAGAATATTGACAGAAGGATCGAGAAAAGGAGATAACAGGCCTGAGTCGCAAGTGGGAAAAAAAAGGAATTGGTCATAAATGAAACAATAGAGAAAGATGTAGATACTACGAGAAAAGAAGAACTAAGTGAAGGAGAAATAAGTGGTGATCGAAAGTTGAAAAGGAAGAGAATAGCAAGTCGGCATTATGCAGGTCCTGAATGGGCGTATACAACTACTAATGAATGGCAACACAAGTTTATGTCCTTTTGCTTTGATAGAGAGGTTCCGAGTCAGTACTTTGATGTAACCTGAAGGTGAACGAGAAGCTGAATTGTTGAACCAATCTGAAATACCTTAAAGAGACTGTTGAAAATAAACCGAAAGAGACATTGATAACCTGATTTGATATAAAACCGGATGTGACAAGCTGCTAATCGATTTTGACAAAGGAAAAGGGTTCCTCGATGTGAAACTGAACTGTGAGAGAATAATTTTTCCCTTGTTTTTTATTTTTACTGCACTATATATATATATATATATACATATATATATATATATATATATATATATATATATATATATATACGTATATAGATATATAGATTTTTTTTATAGGAGTTTCTTCTACTTTCTGATTCTTTACAGATCATGGCTGAACTAAATAATCAAGTTAGGAATGCTAGGCTCTGTAAATATATGAGCATTGGATTGGTGATTATGTGTAGGATTTTGTTTATAGTGGTGATTGTGGGAATGTCTGTTCTTGTTACGAAATGAGCCAATTGTGCTTCTGGTCCTGAAACTACTACACTAACAACTTTAGAGAGATTTAAGTTAGATGAGAAGTATTTGCATGACTATACTAATGCTCAAGGAGAGCTTTCTTCTAACGATTTCTATCGCTTGTTGAGTGAATATGTTGAAACGATGGATGCAAGGGACTGTCTTGTGTGTACGCAGATTCCTTCGTCAGTAGAAGAAGGCGTTATGTACCATAGGTTACTGCTAACCTACAAAATAAGCTGTAGTTTGCTACTAACAAGGTTCTATAGTCAATAGTATATACAATATTTTTACTCTAATTACAATGTAGTGTTATCATTTGTTCGTATTGTAGGAAGGTAGCCTCTTTCTAGCCTTGTTACCCCCACTTTTGGCCTGTTTGTGAGTATATGTCAGGGTGTTTCTACTGTCTCACTGGGATCCTGCTAGCCAGGACCCCAGTGCTCATAGTGGAAACCCTATATGTCAGTATGTTTGATATGTGTCACTGGGACCCTGCTAGCCAGGACCCCAGAGCTCATAGTTTGTGGCCTATATGTGTTCCCTGTATAGTGCGTGACTGTGTCACTGAGGCTCTGCTAACCAGAACCTCAGTGTTTATGCTCTCTCTGCTTTTAAAATTGTCACTACAGGCTAGTGACTACTTTTACCAATTCTCATTGGCACACTGGAACACACTTATAATTCCTTTGTATATGGTACCTAGGTACCCAGGGTATTGGGGTTCCAGGAGATCCCTATGGGCTGCAGCATTTCTTTTGCCACCCATAGGGAACTCAGGCAATTCTTACACAGGACTGCCACTGCAGCCTGAGTGAAATAACGTCCACATTATTTCACAGCCATTTTACACTGCACTTAAGTAACTTATAAGTCACCTATATGTCTAACCCTCACTCAGTGAAGGTTAGGTGTAAAGTTACTAAGTGTGAGGGCACCCTGGCACTAGCCAAGGTGCCCCCACATTGTTCAGGGCAATTTCCCTGGACCTTGTGAGTGCAGGGACACCATTACACGCGTGCACTACATATAGGTCAATACCTATATGTAGCTTCACAATGGTAACTCTGAATATGGCCATGTAACATGTCTAAGATCATGGAATTGTCCCCCATGCCAAATCTGGTATTGGGGTGCCAAACCCATGCATCTCCGGGGCTCCAGCATGGACCCCAGGTACTGCCAAACTAGCTCTCTGGGGATTTCACTGCTGCTACCACTGCTGCCAACCCACAGAGAGGCTTCTGCCCTCCTGGGGTCTGGCCAGTCGAGTCCCAGGAAGGCAGAACAAAGGATTTCCTCTGAGAGAGGGTGTTACACCCTCTCCCTTTGGAAATAGGTGTTCAGGGCTGGGGAGGAGTAGCCTCCCCCAGCCTCTGGAAATGCTTTGAAGGGCACAGATGGTGCCCTCCTTGCATAAGCCAGTCTACACCGGTTCAGGGATCCCCCAGCCCCTGCTCTGGCGCGAAACTGGACAAAGGAAAGGGGAGTGTCCACTCCGCTGTCCATCACCACCTCAGGGGTGGTGTCCAGAGCTCCTTCAGTGTGTCCCAGACCTCTGCCATCTTGAATGCAGAGGTGTGAGGACACAATAGAGGCCTCTGAGGGTCCAGTGCCAGCAGGTGACGTCAGAGACCTCTCCTGATAGGTGCTTACCTGGTTAGGTGGCCAATCCTCCTCTGAGGGCTATTTAGGGTCTCTCCTGTGGGTTTCTCTTCAGATAACAAATGCAAGAGCTCACCAGAGTTCCTCTGCATCTCCGTCTTCGACTTCTGCCAAGGATCGACCGCTGACTGCTCCAGAACGCCTGCAAAACCGCAACAAAGTAGCAAGAAGACTATCAGCAACATTGTAGCGCCTAATCCTGCCTGCTTTCTCGACTGTTTCCTGGTGGTGCATGCTCTGAGGGCTGTCTGCCTTCACCCTGCACTGGAAGCCAAGAAGAAATCTCCTGCGGGTCGACGGAATCTTCCCCCTACTAACGCAGGCACCAAATTTCTGCTTCACCGGTCCTCTGGGTCCCCTCTCATCTCAACGAGCGTGGTCACTGGAACACAGGAGCTAGATCCAAGTGACCCCGACAGTCCAGTGGTCCATCTGTCCAAATTTGGTTGAGGTAAGTCCTTGCTTCCCACCGCCAGACAGTAATCCTGTGTACTGCGTGAACTGCAGCTGCTAGGGCTTCTGTGCCCTTTTGCAAGGAATCCTTCATGCACTGCATAGCCCAGGTCCCCAACACTCCGTCCTGCATTGCTCAACTCACTGAGTTGACCAACTACTTCGTGGGGCCCTCCTTTGTAGTGTTCAGACAACTGCTGTGCTCAGATTTGAACGCCTGTTCAAGTACTTCTGCAGGTGCTGCCTGCTTCTGCATGGGCTCCCTGTCTTGCTGAGTGCCCCCTCTGCCTCCTCCTCCAACGGACGATGTCCTGGTACTTCCTGGGCCTGGGCAGCACCCATTTTCTTCAACCGCAGGTCTTGCAGCTAGCAAGGCTTGTTTGCAGTCTTTTTGCGTGAAAACAACTCTACATCCTCCAGCACGCCATAGGACATCTTCTGTGCAAAGGAGAAGTTCCTGGCATCTTCTGTTGTTGCAGAATCTTCAGCTTCTTCCACCCGTAGGCAGCCCTTTTGCACCTTCATCCGGGGTTTAGTGGGCTCCTGCCCCCCCCGGACACTTGCGTGACTCTTGGACTTGGTCCCTTTCCTTTACAGGTCCTCAGGTCCAGGAATCCACCTTCAGTGCTTTGCAGTCAGTTGTTGCGTTTGCAGAAACCCCTATCACGACTTTAGTGTGTTTCTGGGGTAGTAGGGTAACTTTACTCCTACTTTTCAGTGTCTTCAGGTGAGGTATCTTGGACACCCTTAGTGTTTTCTTATACTCCCAGCGACCCTCTACACACTACACTAGGCCTGGGGCCCATTCGTGGTTAGCATTCCAATTTTGGAGTATATGGTTTGTGTTGCCCCTAGGCCTATTGTATCCTATTGTGTTCTACAGCGTTTGCACTACTTTTCTAACTGTTTACTTACCTGATTTGGGTTTGTGTGTATATTTTGTGTATTTTACTTACCTCCTAAGGGAGTATGGGGGTCATTACAACCCTGGCGGACGGTGTTAAAGGTGCGGTAATACCGCAAACAGGCCGGCGGACAAAAAAAGGGAATTATGACCATGGCGGAAACCGCCAACATAGACAGCCACTTTAACACTCCGACCGCCACGGCGGTACAGACAAGCAGCGCGGCGGTCACCGCCAACAGACAGGCGGGAGACAATGTACCGCCCACAGTATCACAACCCGCCAATCCGCCACCTTTTCCGGGGCGGATTCACCGTGGATAAAAACACGGCGGAAACAGCTTTTGCAATGGGAAAACGCTCACCTTCTACACATCCCACGAGGAAGGAGGACACCATGGAGCCGGAATTACAAATCCTACATGCCCTTGTCTTCCTGCTCATTTGTGAACACCAGCAACGGCGGTGGCGAAGACAACGGTCAGTACTGCACCTACGACATAGGGGAGGGGGGAGGCAAAAGTCAGGGGGACACACACGAAATACCCCCACCCCCACCCTCGCACATTATCACACACAGCTATGCATGTCAAAACATCACAGTAACAACCCACAACCCCCCGGAAGAATGCAAAGACCAAAGGAAATCAGTCGAAAAATTGTAATGTATCCAAATACAGTTACCAAATATATACAGATATACATATACACATTCAAAAGTATATACATTACGAGAAGCAGTGCAGGTATGCACATATCAATGTCCGTGCACCACTGGTCCAAAAATGAATGGGCGAGGCCCACAAATAGATACCTTTCCACAAACGGAGAGAACACTGCTGGGGCATCAGATCGAAATACAACAGGCACCTCAGGGGGAAGGGGAGGGGCACCTCAGCCGGATTACAGCACCACGCCAGATCCACGACGGGGCTCCATGCCCATTGATGTATCCTGGGGAGTGCAAAGTCACAGTCTCTCCAGTCTCTACAGTGGGTGGGTTGCCCACTGAACTATCCTGGGGAGTGCAAAGCCACAGTCTCTCAAGTCTCTACAGTGGTTGGTTTGCCCACTGAACAATCCCGGGGAGTGCAAAGCCACAGTCTCTCAAGTCTCTACAGTGGTTGGTTTGCCCACTGAACAATCCTGGGGAGTGCAAAGCCACAGTCTCTCAAGTCTCTACAGTGGTTGGTTTGCCCACTGGACAATCCTGGGGAGTGCAAAGCCACAGTCTCTCAAGTCTCTACAGTGGGTGGGTTGCCCACTGAACAATCCTGGGGAGTGCAAAGCCACAGTCTCTTAAGTCTCTACAGTGGTTGGTTTGACCACTGAACAATCCTGGGGAGTGCAAAGCCACAGTCTCTCAAGTCTCTACAGTGTTTGGTTTGCCCACTGAACAATCCTGGGGAGTGCAAAGCCACAGTCTCTCAAGTCTCTACAGTGGGTGGTTTGCCCACTGAACAATCCTGGGGAGTGCAAAGCCACAAGTGGATAACAGTCTCCACTGGTTCTGGAGGGGGAATGGTGCCCACACTGCATTAAGCTCCCTGTGACGGTTCCTGTTCCGTCACAGTCCCAGCTGTACATGGGATAACGATGCTTGATGTGGCGGTGTTTCCTTGTTCAGCGGTGCTTTGCCATGGCGGTCTCTAATCTGTTCAGCGGTTCTCTGCCATGTTCAGCGGTGCTGTGCCCTGTTCAGCGGTCTTCACCATGGCGGTGATTCCCTTGTTCAGCGGTGCTTTGCCATGGCGGTCTCTGATCTGTTCAGTGGTTCTCTGCCCTGTTCAGCGGTGCTTTGCCCTGTTCAGCGGTCTTCACCATGGCGGTGATTCCCTTGTTCAGCGGTGCTTTGCCATGGCTGTCTCTGATCTGTTCAGCGGTTCTCTGCCCTGTTCAGCGGTGCTTTGCCCTGTTCAGCGGTCTTAACCATGGCGGTGATTCCCTTGTTCAGGGGTGCTTTGCCATGGCGGTCTCTGACCTGTGCATTGGTGTGTGGCATGATGGTCCCTCATTTTCCAGCGGGGCTGTGGCAGCCTGGGCCCTCCTGGGCACTGACTCTGGCGGTGGTCTCCTGACCAGTGACGACACTCCTGCCTTCCTGGGCACTGACTCCGGTGGTGGTCTCCTGACCAGTGACGACACTCCTGCCCTCCTGGGCACTGACTCCGGCGGTGGTCTCCTGACCAGTGACGATACTCCTGCCCTCCTGGGCACTGACTCTGGCGGTGGTCTCCTGACCAGTGATGACGGTGCTGGCGGTGGCATCCCGGCCACCGGGGAGGATGGTGCCCTTCTCCGCCGTGCTGCTCTCACCAGACTTCCTCTGGCCCCTTACCACCTTTGGAGGAGTCACAGCTGACTCTGCAATCCCCCTGGGACCCTTGTGAGCAGTTTTGCCGCCAGGAGTCTTCACCCTGTCCCGTCGGCCACTTTCCAACTTGAGATGCTTTACAGGGGGTGGACTGGCAGTGCTTTGGCTCCGTGTCACACTGTCTGCCCTGGTGGCCGGTGCACTCCACACACCTGTAACACGCACCACTGGTAGTGGAGTCTTTTTGGCTGAGGCGCTACTACGGGACTTATCAATTGGAGGGATGGGGTTGGGGGCAAAGAGGTCAACGTTGCTGAGGGAGAGTTTATGACAAACACTGGGATGGGTAGCTGGAGGGGGTCTTGGAGTGGAGGAAGAGGAGGTGGTTGTAGGAGGTGTCACTTTAGATGTTTTGGGTGCAGGTGCAGGTACTGGAGGCTGTCGTGAGGTGGATGGATGTTGGGTGTGTGGGTGCCCGCGTTTGTGTACTTTGGGAGGGGGCGTCACAGACACACTGGGAGAGGACACAGGGGACGTGTAAATGGGAGTGGGGGTGGTGAGTGCAGGTGAGCGGGGTGTGGTGCTGGGTGTTCTGGTGCGAGTCCTAGTGGCTGTAGATGTAGTGCATGCAGGTGAGAGTGTAGACGACACTGGGAGGGAGGAGGGAGACGATGAGGAGGGGGACACAGTGGAGGCAGTGGATGTTGCTGTGTCTCTATGTGTCTGATGCTTGTGTGAGTGCCTGTGGGATGTGTGGTGCCTATGTTTGCCTGAACTACTTTTGTGTGTTGAGGTGTGTGCATGCTTGTCTGATGGTGTACTTGGGATAGGCTGGGGTACAGGGGCTTGGCTCTGGGTGGAGGAAGTTGGAGGGGGGAGGCTAGACACAGGGAGAATGGCTGCCATCAGTGCTGAGGCCAAAGATTGCAGGGTTCGATGAAGGGCAGCCTGACCAGAATTAATGCCCTCCAGGAATGCATTACCGTGTTGCAACTCCCTTTCTACACCCTTTATGGCATTCACAATGGTAGACTGCCCAACAGTGAGTGACCTGAGGAGGTCAATGGCCTCCTCACTGAGGGCAGCAGGGGTGACAGGGGCAGGGGCTGAGGTGCCTGGGCGAAGGTGATGCCCACCCTCCTAGGTGAGCGGGCACGGGGTGAACGCTGAGGGGCTGCTGGGAGGGCGGTGCTGGTAGGGGAGGTGGCGGCTGTACCTGTAGAAGTGGGGGGCACAGATGGTGCCGCCACCACAAGGGAGCTCCCATCGGCGGACGAGTCCGTGTCGCTGGTTGGTGATCCGGTGCCCGACGTGAAGCTCCCCTCGCCCTCCGTCCCACTGGTGCATTCTGAGTCCGTGGTGTGGCCCTCCATGGCCATGTGGGATGCAGCTCCCTCGTGCTCCGGTGCCACTGTACCTCCGCCTGATGATGTTGATGCACAAAAGAACAGGGAGAGCAGAGAAAGGGGGGGACAGAAGAAAGACAGGTTGAGTGCATGGCTTACCGCTACCGTTGGCGGACAATACAGACAAAGCAGCCCCCTGCACTACGCCGTGCTCCTGGATTCTACAGATGCAATTCCTGGGATATGGCCTACATCGCTATGGTGGACATCTGCACACATGGATGCCACAGGGGCATGTAGACCTGTACTTGGCACTCTACTGCGGTGGGGTGGAGTGCCACATGACCTGCATTATGGAGGGGCCTAGCCTATGGAAGTCGCCCTGGCCGAGGGAGACCCACAGCCCTCCTCCCACACCTAGACCCCTCAACTGCGCGCAAATTCCCCAGAATGAGGGTGTACTCACCCCCTTGTGTCTGCTGTGATGCCCTCAAGCGCCCATCCAACTCAGGGTAGGCCACTGCCAGGATCCGGAACATCAGGGGGGTCATGGGGCGACGGGCACCCCTCCCACGTTGGGAGGCCATCCCCAGCTGACCCTCCGCCGTCTTCTTGCTCCAGCGGCGAATGTCCTCCCATCTTTTACGGCAGTGGGTGCCCCGTCTCTGGTGTACCCCCAGGGTCCGGACGTCCTTGGCGAAGGCACGCCAAATGTCCTTCTTCTGGTGGGCGCTAACCTACATGACATGCACAGGGGAAGAAGAGAAGTCATTAGCAAGAGCACCGTCGAAGTGAGTGGCACCCATCCCTGCCCTTGCCATGTGGCACATGCATTCACAGTCCTTCATGTTCACTGCACTCTGCCCCCTTCCCTCTTACAACCAGCCCTCTCCACCCAGGCATAGCCCATACAACGTGCTCCCTGTGTACTTACCTGTTGGTCTGGAGGACCGTAGAGTAGCGTGTACTGGTGGAGGACCCCGTCCACGAGCTTCTCCAACTCCTGAGCAGTGAAGGCAGGGGCCCTTTCCCCAGACGCAGCAGCCATTGTCTCTTCCAGACCGAGGTCACAGCAGCACTTGCTGTGTAGGTCCTCTCCTGTCGAAGATCAGGTATCAAGTGATTGAACAGATAGAAAATGGCGGTCATGTCCGCGGCGGTGACGTCCGCGGCGGTGCGTCTCATCACCGCCGGTGCACATCATCATTGGCTCCTGGGACCCATAGGGTCCAATGTTAACCAATGCAGCTTTGCGCCGCGGTCTTCGACCGCCTACCGCGACGGTGTACAACGCCAGCGCAGTTACCTCACATCCCATTGTCCCAGTTTAGAGGTCAGGCAGCCGCCATTTCCGGGGCCCACATGGCTTAATTTGCAACTGCGTCACACATACCTGGGCCTACACTCGACACACGTACAGGAAGATTTTTGTCTTTGGTGTTGGGTTCTGTGTATCTGTGGGTACATACCTGGGATTTTGTTGACTCTGTGGTCGCTGTTGTCCTTCCTAGGCACCGTCAGCTTGGACATTTGAGAAGATGGCGGAATCCTCCAGTGTACCGACCGCTGGTGGACCTGTTGACAATGGAGGAGCGACATTTACTCATCACCTACAGGTTTGACCGTGCCACTATCCAGGAACTATGTACCCAGTTGGAGCCAGACCTGATGTCACCAATCCGCCATCAACCAGGAATCCCCCCTCAAGTGCAGGTGCTGTCAGTGCTCCATTTCCTTGCAAGTGGATCGTTTCAGACAACAGTGGCCATGGCATCAGGGATGTCCCAGCCAATGTTTTCCAACGTGTTGTCCAGAGTGTTGTCTGCCCTGCTGAAACACGTAAGGAGCTACAACGTTTTCCCTCAGGTGGAGGATTTGCCTACAGTGAAAGGTGACTTCTATGCCCTTGGACATATCCCCAACATCATAGGAGCTATTGATGGAACCCATGTAGCTCTGGTCCCCCCCCACAGGAGTGAACAGGTGTACAGGAACCGGAAGAGTTATTATTCCATGAATGTACAGATGGTATGTTTGGCAGACCAGTACATCTCGCAGGTAAATGCTATGTTCCCTGGCTCAGTGCATGACGCCTACATCCTGCGCAATAGCATCATCCCTTATATGATGGGTCAACTCCAGAGGCACCGGGTGTGGCTATTGGGGGACTCAACCCCAACCTGTCCTAGCTATTGACCCCAGTGAGGAATCCCAGGACCAGGGCAGAGGAACGCTACAATGAGGTCCATGGGTGGACTAGGAGGGTGATCGAACGCACTTTTGGCCTCCTGAAGGCCAGGTTCATGTGCCTGCATATGACAGGTGGTTCCCTATTCTACTCACCAAGGAAGGTGTGCCAGATCATCATCGCCTGCTCGATGCTTCACAATCTTGCTTTGCGACGCCAGGTGCCTTTTCTGCAGGAGGATGGTCCAGATGGCGGTGTTGTGGCAGCTGTGGAGCCTGTGGAGCCTGTGGACAGTGATGAGGAGGACGCTGAGGAAGAAGACATAGACAACAGGGAGTCAGTCATACAGCAATATTTCCAGTGACATACAGGTGAGAACAGTTTTCTTTTTACCATTACATTCAATTTCACACTTCTACCTCTATCCTGTCTGTCAGTTCATAGCAGTATTTGGTCACTGAGTTGTACCTTTCCATTACGGTTTCACAGGTGTGGTTAGCAACGTGTGTCATCTGCTTGCATCCATCAAGGACTTGTGATGTGTGACATAGGTATGTTGGCTTTAAAATTGGAAACGCATGTTGACACTGTCATTGATTATGCATATTTACCAAATCACAGACTGACTCCAGATTGTTTTGTGGTTCAAGGGTGTTTATTTCAGTGTAGGAGGCTGGACTGGCTTGTAATGAGTACCAAGGGGTACTTACACCTTGCACCAGGCCCAGTTATCCCTTATTAGTGTATAGGGTGTCTAGCAGCTTAGGCTGATAGATAATGGTAGTTTAGCAGAGCAGCTTAGGCTGAACTAGGAGACGAGTGAAGCTCCTACAGTACCACTAGTATCATATGCACAATATCATAAGAAAACACAATACACAGATATACTAAAAATAAAGGTACGTTATTTTTATGACAATATGCCAAAAGTATCTCAGTGAGTACCCTCAGTATGAAGATAGCAAATATGCACAAGATATATGTACACAATACCAAAAATATGCAGTATAGTATTAGAAAACAGTGCAAACAATGTATAGTTACAATAGGATGCAATGGGGACACATAGGGATAGGGGCAACACAAACCATATACTCCAAAAGTGGAATGCGAAACACGAATGGACCCCAAACCTATGTGACCTTGTAGAGGGTTGCTGGGACTGTAAGAAAACAGTGAGGGTTAGAAAAATAGCCCACCCCAAGACCCTGAAAAGTGAGTGCAAAGTGCACTAAAGTTCCCCAAAGAGCACAGAAGTTGTGATAGGGGAATTCTGCAGGAAAGACACAAATCAGCAATGCAACAACGATGGATTTCCAAACGAGGGTACCTGTGGAACAAGGGGACCAAGTCCAAAAGTCACAAGCAAGTCGGAGATGGGCAGATGCCCAGGAAATGCCAGCTGTGGGTGCAAAGAAGCTGCTACTGGACAGTAGAAGCTGAAGATTCTGCAGGAACGACAAGGGCTAGAGACTTCCCCTTTGGAGGATGGATGTCCCACGCCGTGGAGAGTCGTGCAGAAGTAGTTTCCTGAAGAAAGACCGCAAACAAGCCTTGCTAGCTGCAAGTTGTGCAGTTAGGGTTTTTGGATGCTGCTGTGGCCCAGGAGGGACCAGGATGTCGCCAATTGCGTCAGGGAACAGAGGGGGTGTGGTGCAAGATAAGGAGACCTCTCAGAAGCAGGCAGCATCCGCAGAAGTGTCAGAACAGGCACTACGAAGTGGAATGAAACGGTGCTCACCCAAGTCGCACAAAGGAGTCCCACATCGCCAGAGGACAACTTAGAAGGTCGTGCAATGCAGGTTAGAGTGCTGTGGACCCAGGCTGGACTGTGCACAAAGGATTTCCGCCAGAAGTGCACGGAGGCCGGAGTAGCTGCAAAAGTCACAGTTCGCAGCAATGCAGTCTGGCGTGGGGAGGCAAGGACTTACCTCCACCAAACTTGGACTGAAGAGTCACTGGACTGTGGGAGTCACTTGGACAGAGATGAGGGATCCAAGGGACCTCGCTCGTCGTGCTGAGAGGAGACCCAGCGTACCGGTGATGCAGTTCTTTGGTGCCTGCGGTTGCAGGGGGACGATTCCGTCGACCCACGGGAGATTTCTTCTGAGCTTCTAGTGCAGAGAGGAGGCAGACTACCCCCACAGCATGCACCACCAGGAAAACAGTCGAGAAGGCGGCAGGATCAGCATTACAGAGTTGCAGTAGTCGTTTTCGCTACTTTGTTGCAGTTTTGCAGGCTTCCAGCGCGGTCAGCAGTCGATTCCTTGGCAGAAGGTGAAGAGAGAGATGCAGAGGAACTCGGATGAGCTCTTGCATTCGTTATCTAAGGAATTCCCCAAAGCAGAGACCCTAAATAGCCAGAAAAGAGGGTTTGGCTACTTAGGAGAGAAGATAGGCTAGCAACACCTGAAGGAGTCTATCAGAAGGAGTCTCTGACGTCACCTGCTGGCCCTGGCCACTCAGAGCAGTCCAGTGTGCCAGCAGCACCTCTGTTTCCAAGATGGCAGAGGTCTGGAGCACACTGGAGGAGCTCTGGGCAACTCCCAGGGGAGGTGCAGGTCAGGGGAGTGGTCACTCCCCTTTCCTTTGTCCAGTTTCGCGCCAGAGCAGGGCTGAGGGGTCCCTGAACCGGTGTAGACTGGCTTATGCAGAAATGGGCACCATCTGTGCCCATGAAAGCATTTCCAGAGGCTGGGGGAGGCTACTCCTCCCCAGCCCTAACACCATTTTCCAAAGGGAGAGGGTGTAACACCCTCTCTCTGAGGAAGTCCTTTGTTCTGCCCTCCTGGGCCAAGCCTGGCTGGACCCCAGGAGGGCAGAAACCTGTCGGAGGGGTTGGCAGCAGCTGCAGTGAAACCCCGGGAAAGGCAGTTTAGCAGTACCAGGGTCTGTGCTAGAGACCCGTGGGATCATGGGATTGTGCCAACTATGCCAGGATGGTATAGAGGGGGCAATTCCATGAACATAGACATGTTACATGGCCATATTCAGAGTTACCATTGTGAAGCTACATATAGGTAGTGACCTATATGTAGTGCACACGTGTAATGGTGTCCCCGCACTCACAAAGTCCGGGGAATTGGCCCTGAACAATGTGGGGGCACCTTGGCTAGTGCCAGGGTGCCCACACACTAAGTAACTTAGCACCCAACCTTTACCAGGTAAAGGTTAGACATATAGGTGACTTATAAGTTACTTAAGTGCAGTGTAAAATGGCTGTGAAATAACGTGGACGTTATTTCACTCAGGCTGCAGTGGCAGGCCTGTGTAAGAATTGTCAGAGCTCCCTATGGGTGGCAAAAGAAATTCTGCAGCCCATAGGGATCTCCTGGAACCCCAATACCCTGGGTACCTCAGTACCATATACTAGGGAATTATAAGGGTGTTCCAGTATGCCAATGTAAATTGGTAAAATTGGTCACTAGCCTGTTAGTGACAATTGGAAAGAAATGAGAGAGCATAACCACTGAGGTTCTGATTAGCAGAGCCTCAGTGAGACAGTTAGTCATAACACAGGTAACACATTCAGGCACACTTATGAGCACTGGGGCCCTGGCTGGCAGGGTCCCAGTGACACATACAACTAAAACAACATATATACAGTGAAAAATGGGGGTAACATGCAAGGCAAGATGGTACTTTCCTACATTCAGTGCTCAAAAATGGAGGGGGGTAGTGATATGGTGATGGGGGACGGTGGAGGAATGTCCATGGCAGAGTCCAGTCCATTAGTCACACAGGTGCACTGCCCATATGGGCATAGGAAGTGGAGATGGGGCAGTTCCAATCGGGACAGGGTAACAAAGTGAGACAGTGGGAGGACTATCAGGGTGGTCTCATTTCCTGGAGGGGGTCTTGCCATCTTGCTCTGTCCTGTTCCTGGATCTCAGGGACCGCTTGCGGGGTGGTTGTCCGTCTGCAGGGGGTGGGGTGCTGGTGTGGTGGTCCTGTGGTGGGGCGTCCTGTCCACTAGCGCCGGCGGAGGTGGTGGGCAGTTCATCGTCCATGCTAGTGTCAGGGGCACCTTGGAGTGCCACGTTGTCCCTCATGGTCTTTTGTATGTCCTTCAGCACCCCTACTATGGTGCCCAGGGCGGAGCTGATGGTTCTGAGCTCCTCCCTGAACCCCAAATACAGTTCGTCCTGCAGGCGCTGGGTCTCCTGAAACTTGGCCAGGACCGTCGCCATCGTCTCCTGGGACTGGTGGTAGGCTCCCATGATGGAGGAGAGGGCCTCGTGGAGGGTGGGTTCCCTTGGCCTGTCCACCCCCTGTCGCACAGCAGCCCTCCCAGTTCCCCTGTGTTCCTGTGCCTCCGTCCCCTGGACCGTGTGCCCACTACCACTGCCCCCAGGTCCCTGTTGCTGTTGGGATGGTGGGTTATCCTGGGTTCCCTGTAGTGGTGGACACACCGCTGATTGACGTGTCCTGGGTACGGAGGTATGGGCCCGCTGGGTGGGTGCTGTGCTGGTGTTACCAGAGGGTGGAAGGTCAGTGTTGGGCTGTGCCTGTGCAAGGGGAACCGACTGTCCTGAGGCCCACGATGGTCCGGGCTGGTCATCAGGATCCAGTAGGGCAGAGCTGCTGTCGTCACTGTGGGCCTCTTCTGTGGGTGGAGTGGAGTTGTCTGGACCCTCCGGTGTGGTGATGTTCCGTAGTGGTCCTGCAGGGATATAAGAGCATGATTAGTGCACGTGTGTGAGTAATGGTGTGCAATGGGTGGGTGTTTGTGTACCCCAGTGCAAGCATTCCTGTGTGTGGGTTTGTGTGATGATGGTTAGGGGGTTACTATGGGTATGTGCAGTGAGCATGCTTTGGCGAGGGCTGACCATGCTTTGTTTTTCCATGTGGGGCTTAGTGTTGGGATGGGTGGTTTGTGTTATGAGTACATTAGTGAGGAGTTGGAGTGATAGGGTTGGGGGTGAGGGTGGGGGTGTGTGATGGCATACAGGTAGGGTGGGGGTGTGTGATGGCATGCAGGTAGGGTGGGGGATATGATAGTTGAGATTTAACTTACCAGTGTCCATTCCTCCACCGACTTCTCCGAGGCCCTCTGGATGCATGATGGTCAAGACTTGCTCCTCCCATGTTGTTAGTTGTGGGGGAGGAGATGGGGGTCCGCCGCCAGTCTGCTGTACCGCGATGTTGTGCCTGGATACCACAGAACGCACCTTCCCCCGTAGGTCGTTCCATCTCTTCCTGATGTCCTCCCGATTTCTTGGATGCTGTCCCACATCGTTGACCCTGTCCACGATTCTTTGCCATAGCTCCATCTTCCTGGCTATGGATGTGTGCTACACCTGTGAGCCAAATAGCTGTGGCTCTACCCGTAGGATTTCCTCCACCATGACCCTGAGCTCCTCCTCGGAAAACCGGGGGTGTCTTTGGCGTGACATGAGGTGGTGTGGGTGATGTGTGGGGTGGTGTAAGTGTTGATGTGTGTGGTGATGTGTAGTGGTGTGTGGTGTATTGTGCATGTAATGTTGTATGGGTGATGGTGTTGTGTGCCTCTGTGTGGTGGGGTTCTCAGTTGCTGTGCGCTCTGTCTATCTGGCCTTCGTCTCTGATTTTTGGTCGTAGGGGTTTGTGGGTGATGTGGGTGTGTGTTTTATATTGTGTTGGGTGTGTGGGAGTGGTGTTTGTATGTGTTTCAGGTGTGTGTATTTGGAATTGTCCAATGTGGCGGTGTTTTGGAGATGTGTGTGTATTTTGAGCGCGGCGGTGTGTACCGCCAATGGAATACCGCAGTTGAAAGACCGCCGCGTGGATTCGTGGGTCGTGATAGCATGGGCGTGTTTCTGTTGGCGTGACGGTGGAGGTTTTGTTTTCGCCAGTTTATCACTGACCTTTGGTGTGGCGGTCTTGTGTGGGTGTCTGAATTTCGGCGGATTCCAAGATGTGTGTCATAGTAGCTGTGGCGGAATTCCGCGGCGGCGGCGGTGTTTTGGCGGTCTTCTGCACGGCGGTAAGCGCCTTTTACCGCCAATGTTGTAATGAGGGCCTATATCCTCTGAGATATTTCTGACACATTGTCACTAAAAAAAAGTACCTTTATTTTTAGTAACTCTGAGTATTGTGTTTCTTGTGATATAGGCCGTCATTCTGACTTTGGCGGGCGGCAGAGGCTACCCGCCAAAGTCCCGCCGTCAGAATACCGCTGCGCGGTCAGAAGACCGCCGCGGTAATTCTGAGTTTCCCGCTGGGCTGGCGGGCGACCGCCAGAAGGCCGCCCGCCAGCCCAGCGGGAAACCCCCTTCCATGAGGATGCCGGCTCCGAATGGAGCCGGCGGAGTGGAAGGGGTGCGACGGGTGCGGTTGCACCCGTCGCGATTTTCAGTGCCTGCTTGGCAGACACTGAAAATCTTGGTGGGGCCCTGTTAGGGGGTCCCTGCAGTGCCCATGCCATTGGCATGGGCACTGCAGGGGCCCCCAGGGGCCCCACGACACCCGTTCCCGCCAGCCAGGTTCTGGCGGTCAAAACCGCCAGAACCAGGCTGGCGGTAAGGGGGTCGGAATCCCCATGGCGGCGCTGCTTGCAGCGCCGCCATGTAGGATTCCCTTGGGCAGCGGGAAACCGGCGGGACACCACCGGTTTCCAGTTTCTGACCGTGGCTGTACCGCCGCGGTCAGAATGCCCATGGGAGCACCGCCAGCCTGTTGGCGGTGCTCCCGCGGTCCCATAGTGCTATATGATATAAGTGGTATGGTAGGAGCTTTGCATGTCTCGTAGTTCAGCCTAAGCTGCTCTGCTATAGCTACCTCTATCAGCCTAAGCTGCTAGAACACTACTAAACTACTAATAAGGGATAACTGGACCTGGCACAAGGCGTAAGTACCATCAGGTACCCACTATAAGCCAGGCCAGCCTCCCACATTGGTGGCAGTGGTGGGATAAGTACTTGTAACTGCTTTACCACTTTGGCATTTGTGCTTTTCATAAGAAAAACATATACCAAATACTTCAGAACATACACAGTTAACCTGGACAGTTTAACTTCCTTTCTTTAAACTTTCTAAAAAGTTTTAGAAACGTTTTCAAAGGTTTTGGAAAGTTTAAAAAAAGTTTTTCTCTTTTCTCTAAAAGTTTCTAAACTTTTTTCTCTCTGTCCTAAACCCTTTCTAACAATCATGTCTGCAGTAGAACTTACTTCCACAGTGGTCCAGGCAACCTATGGTAGTTTAAACTTTAAAAGTTTGAGGGGTCTCTGCATTGAAAGAGGTTTATGCATTGGTAAGAATCCTACCAAAGATCTTCTCCTTAGCCTTCTCCTAAAAAGTGACCAGAACCAGTCTGGCCCATCCCAGGATCAGGAGGTAGAGGAGGGGGGTACCCAGCAAGACTCAGAGGAGTCCCCTGAGGATGCTGGGGAGGGTTCTTCCGAAGACCTGCCAGCTAACAGGCCATCTAGTGACACTGGTAGTGGGAGGGGGTCCCACACTAGTAGGGTACCTTTCACTCCCAAAGGCCAGGTTACTAGAGTCCAGCCAGTTAGGGACAGGTCTTACTCTGCCAATTCCCACATTTCTTCTGTGTCTCAGAATTCCCAAGCCTCCCACCCTGAGGATAACCTTATGGAAAGGGAACTCAGAAAGCTGAGGTTGGAAGAGGACAGGCTGAAGCTAAAACAGCAGCAGCTGGCCTTAGACATGGAATCTCCGGATGTAGAGAGGGAAACGCAGAGGTTGGAGTTAGTTCCCAATGGTGGAAGCAGCAGTGTTTTTGATAGCAATCCTGTGAGAGAACAAGATTCCAGAAACCTGCATAAGATAGTCCCCCCTTACAAGGAGGGGGATGACATTAACAAGTGGTTTGCTGCACTTGACAGGCCTTGTATGGTACAGTTGGTCCCTCAAAGGCAGTGGGCTGCTATCTTGTGGCTATCTTTCACTGGTAAGGATAAGGATAGGCTCCTTACTGTCAGAGAAAGTGATGCTAATAATTACAAAGTTTTGAAAGATGCACTCTTGGATGGATTTGGCTTAACCACTGAACAATACAGGATTAAGTTCAGAGACACCAGAAAAGAGGCCTCTCAAGACTGGACAGACTTTGTTCAGTGAAGGCCTTGGAGGGTTGGTTACATGGCAGTAAGGTGACTGACTATGAAAGCCTGTATAATCTAATCCTGAGAGAGCATATTTTGAACAATTGTGTGTCTGATTTGTTGCACTAGTACTTGGTAGATTCAGATCTGATCTCTCCCCAAGAATTGGGAAAGAAGGCAGACAAATGGGTCAGAACAAGAGTGAACAGAAAAGTTCATACAGGTGGTGACAAGGATGGCAAGAAGAAAAATGTTGAGAAATCTCTGGATAAGCATGGGGATAAGGGTAAAACTAAAGATCCTTCTTAAAATCCTAAACACTCTTCAGGGGGTGGGGATAAATCATCTTCTTCCTCTTCTTCACAACACACACACATTAAAAAGCCTTGGTGGTATGTGTGTAAAAATAAAGGCCATAGGCCAGGGGATACGTCCTGCCCAGGTAAACCCCCTGAGCCTACCACCACTAATACATCAAACTCTAATGCCCCTAGCAATAGTGGTAATAATGGTGGGACTCTGGCAACAGTCAACATAAGTGTGTATTTGGATTCACTTTTGGGTCCATCATAGAAACTGGGGTAGTCAGTCCCAAGACAGTTTCTGTCACACCGGGTGGCATTGGCCTTGCCACACTGGCTGCTTGTCCCCTTACAATGGATAAGTACAGGCAGACAGTTTCAATAAATGGCATTGAGGCTCAGGCCTACAGGGACACAGGTGTCAGTATCACTTTCGTGACTGAAAACCTAGTGTCTCCTGCACAACACATCATTGGACAAAAGTACAAGATTATTGATGTCCATAACTCCACTAAGTTCCTACCCTTAGCTATAATTCAGTTTAGTTGGGGTGGAGTTACTGGCCCTAAGCAGGTGGTAGTATCACCTAGCTTACCTGTAGACTGTCTCTTAGGTAATGACCTGGAGGCCTCAGGTTGGGCTGAGGTAGAGTTTAATACCCATGCAGCCATGCTGGGTATCCCTGAGGAATTGCTGTCTCTCATTTCAGCTGAAATGAAAAAGCAAAGGAGAGAAAAAGGCCTGAAAACTCAGGATCCTTCTCCAACAACAGTTAAAAAGGGCATCAAAGTATCCCCTACCCATCCTTCCATTCAGGATACCATTCCTGTGGTGGGAGAAACCTCTCCTGGGGTGGCACCGGTACCAAGGGAATCATCAGCTAACACAGCTGTACTCCCTGAGGTAGAAGTACCTCTCTGTGGGACAACTAATATTGGTGAGAAAAAGTGCCCCATTTTAGTTAACATGGAGCATCCCTCCAACCCTCCCAAAGAAACTTTAGTGCAGCAACCCTGCACTGCCTCACAACACTTAGGACAGCAGCCCTGCTCTAGTGTGGAGCCTATAGGACAGCAGCCCTGCCCTGCTCCACTTCAAGAGAAATAGCAACCCTGTTCCCTCTTTCAGCCATATGGACAACGTTTTTGCCCAGCTATGGCTTTATTGAGACAGCATCCCTGTCTAGCATTCTCATTATTTGACATAGGCCCAGTGGACAAGTGCCACTGCTCTAAACGTAAACATACTAATAGGAACTCTGAGAATATAACTTCACATTGTTGGCTAGCTAAAAAACTCCAAACAGGGTGGTTCACATCCCCACAGAGAAGTAACCATACAGTGAATGATAAAGGGAGTAGCCAATCTATTACAGAGCTACTCTCCGCTTATCACCACTTAGACAATAAAGACTCAACTGGCCAAGGTTAGCCTCATTGTCCTTCGTTTGGGGGGGTTGTGTAGGAATGTCGCCTCTTTCTAGCCTTGTTACCCCCACTTTTGGCCTGTTTGTGAGTATATGTCAGGATGTTTCTACTGTCTCACTGGGAGCCTCAGTGACACAGTTAGGCACCACACAGGGAACACATATAGACCACATACTATGAGCACTGGGGTCCTGCTAGCCAGGACCCCAGTGCTCATAGTGGAAACCCTATTTGTCAGTATGTTTGATATGTGTCACCCGGACCCTGCTAGCCAGGACCCCAGAGCTCATAGTTTGTGGCCTATATGTGTTCCCTGTGTAGTGCCTAACTGTGTCACTGAGGCTCTGCTAACCAGAACCTCAGTGTTTATTCTCTCTCTGCTTTTAAACTTGTCACTGCAGGCTAGTGACCATTTTCACCAATTTTGATTGGTACACTGGAACACCCTTATAAGTCCCTAGTATATGGTACTTAGGTACCCAGGGTATTGGGGTTCCAGGAGATCCCTAGGGGCTGCAGCATTTCTTTTGCCATCCATAGGGAGCTCAGACAATTCTTACACAGGACGGCCACATCAGCCTGAGTGAAATAACGTCCACATTATTTCACAGCTATTTTACACTGCACTTAAGTAACTTATAAGTCACCTATATGTCTAACCCTCACTCAATGAAGGTTAGGTGCAAAGTTACTAAGTGTGAGGGCATATAGGTCAATACCTATATGTAGCTTCACAATGGTATATCCGAATATGGCCATGTAACATGTCTAAGATCATGGAATTGTCCACCATGCCAAATCTGGTATTGGGGTGCCGATCCCGTGCATCCCCGGGGCTCCAGCATGGACCCCAGGTACTGCCAAACTAGCTCTCTGGGGTTTTCACTGAAGCTACCGCTGCTGCCAACCCACAGACAGGCTTCTGCCCTCCTGGGGTCTGGCCAGCCCAGTCCCAGGAAGGAAGAACAAAGGATTTCCTCTGAGAGAGTGTGTTACACCCTCTCCCTTTGGTATTAGGTGTTAAGGTCTGGGGAGGAGTAGCCTCCCCCAGCCTCTGGAAATGCTTTGAAGGGCACAGATGGTGCCCTCCTTGCATAAGCCAATCTACACCGGTTCAGGGATCCCCCAGACCCTGCTGTGGTGCGAAACTGGACAAAGGAAAGGGGAGTGACCACTCCCCTGTTCATCACCACCCCAGGGGTGGTGTCCAGAGCTCCTCCAGTGTGTCCCAGACCTCTGCCATCTTGAATGCAGAGGTGTGAGGACACAATGGAGGCCTCTGAGTGTCCAGTGCCAGCAGGTGACGTCAGAGACCCCTCCTGATAGGTGCTTACCTGGTTAGGTGGCCAATCCTCCTCTGAGGACTAGTTAGGGTCTCTCCTGTGGGTTTCTCTTCAGATAACGAGTGTAAGAGCTCACCACAGTTCCTCTGCATCTCTCTCTTCAACTTCTGCCAAGGATCGACCGCTGACTGCTCCAGGACGCCTGCAAAACCCCAACAAAGTAGCAAGAAGACTACCAGCAACATTGTAGCACCTAATCCTGCCGGCTTTCTCAACTGTTTCCTGGTGGTGCATGCTCTGAGGGCTGTCTGCCTTCACCCTGGACTTGAAACCAAGAAGAAATCTCCAGTGGGTCGACAGAATCTTCCCCCTGCTAATGCAGGCACCAAATTTCTGCCTCACTGGTCCTCTGGGTCCCCTCTCATCTTGATGAGCGTGGTCCCTGGAACACAGGAGCTGGATCCAAGTGACTCCGACAGTCCAGTGGTCCTTCTGTCAAAATTTGGTGGAGGTAAGTCCTTGTCTCCCCACGCCAGACAGTAATCCTGTGCACTGCATGAACTGCAGCTGCTAGGGCTTCTGTGCACTTTTGCAAGGAATCCTTTGTGGACAGCATAGCCCAGGTCCCCAGCACTCCGTCCGGCATTGCTCAACTCGCTGAGTTGACTACTGACTTCGTGGGACCTTCCTTTGTAGTGTTGAGATGACCGCCATGCTCAGATTTCTCGAATGCCTGTTTAAGTGCTTCTGCAGGTGCTGTCTGCTTCTGCGTGGACTCTCTGTCTTGCTGAGTGCCCCCTCTGCCTCCTCCTCCAAGGGAGGACCTCCTGATCCTTCCTGGGACCAGGCAGTACCCATTTTCTTCAACTACGACTCTTGCAGCTAGCAAGGCTTGTTTGCGGTCTTTCTGCGTGGAAACAACTCTGCATTCTCCAGCACGCCATAGGACATCTTCTGTGCAAAGGAGAAGTTCCTGGCATCTTCTGTTGTTGCAGAATCTTCATCTTCTTCCACCCAGAGGCAGCCCTTTTGCACCTTTATCCGGGGTTTAGTAGGCTCCTGCCCTCACCCAGACACTTGCATGACTCTTGGACTTGGTCCCCTTCCTTTACAGGTCCTCAGGTCCAGGAATCCATCTTCAGTGCTTTGTAGTAAGTTGTTGACTTTGCAGAATCCCCCATCACGATTTCAGTGTGTTTCTGGGGTAGTAGGGTAACTTTACTCCTACTTTTCAGGGTCTTGGGGTGGGATATCGGACACACTTAGGGGGTCATTCTGACCATGGCGGTAAAATCCGCCAGGGCCAACGACCGCGGGAGCACCGCCAACAGGCTGGCGGTGCTCCCTTGGGCATTCTGACCGCGGCGGTACAGCCGCGGTCAGAAACGGAAAACCGGCGGTGTACCGCCGGTTTTCCGCTGCCCTGGGGAATCCTCCATGCCGGCGCAGCTTGCTGCGCCACCATGGGGATTCCGACCCCCATACCGCCATCCTGTTCCTGGCGGTTTTGGCCGCCAGGCACAGGATGGCGGTATGGGGTGTCGTGGGGCCCCTTTAACAGGGCCCCACAAAGATTTTCAGTGTCTGCCATGCAGACACTGAAAATCGCGACTGGTGCAACTGCACCCGTCGCACCCCTTCCACTCCGCCGGCTCCATTCGGAGCCGGCATCCTCATGGAAGGGTGTTTCCCGCTGGGCTGGCGGGCGGCCTTCTGGCGGTCGCCCGCCAGCCCAGCGGGAAACCCAGAATACCCACGGCGGTCTTTTGACCGTGCAGCGGTATTCTGGCGGTTCCAGCCAGGCCGTCGGCGGGGTCAGAATGACCCCCTTAGTGTTTTCTTACACTCCCAGAGACCTTCTACACACTACACTAGGCTTGGGGTCCATTCATGGCTCGCATTCCAATTTTGGAGTATATGGTTTGTGTTGCTCTAGGCCTATTGTATCCAATTGCATCCTATTGTGTTCTACAGTGTCTGCACTACTTTTCCAACTGTTTACTTACCTGATTTTGGTTTGTGTGTATATTTTGTGTATTTTACTTGCCTCCTAAGGGAGTATATCCTTTGAGATATTTCTGACACATTGTCACTAAAATTAAGGCCCATTTTATACTTTTTTAGCGCCGCATTTGCATAATTTTTTGACGCAAAAGCGACGCAAACTTGCTAAATACAATTGTATTTTGTAAGTTTGCGCCGTTTTTGCGTCAACAAGCGGCGCAAATGCGGCGCTAAAAAAGTATAAATATGGGCCTAAGTACCTTTAACTCTGAGTATTGTGTTTCTTGTGATATGGTGCTATATGATATAAGTGGTATTGTAGGAGCTTTGCATGTCTCGTAGTTCAGCCTAAGCTGCTCTGCTATAGCTACCTCTATCAGCCTAAACTGCTAGAAGGTGTAAGTACCATCAGGTACCCACTATAAGCCAGGCCAGCCTCCTACACCTATTATTAAGTATCTGAGTAGAGTAGCTAAGGATCATGATATAGTATTAGTCAGAGGATTCTTTGAGCCTACCCTAACATTTGGAACCACATATGCGCTTAGAAATAATCTTATGTGCTTACTCACACCTTTAGAGGTCATATGGCATACTAATGACAGGAGAAAGGCATTAAAAGAAAAAATAGAAAAAGACTTAGAGAAAAGGACTTATAAGAATGATTATGCTTAAACTGCAATGAAAATACAAGGAAAATTAGCATTAGATGTATTACACGTAGGGAAGCTTTGTATATATAGGGCAAAATCACGCACGGACACTTTATTTGTGGGAACAAGTGAATGTAGGCATGTGTTTTTGTTTCAGATTAAATGGACCTTTATATTGAATGGTCACGACCCTGCAATTCCTGGTATCTATTATATTTGTGGACTTAATGCTTATTACTGTCTTCCATGAGGATGGTATGGGACATGTATGGGACATGTTATTTGGGGATAGTTTTCCCAAAGATTTATCAGATAAATGACTTGAAGAAGTTTCCGAAATTGAATGAATTACATCATAAGCGACAGAAGAGGGAAACCTATTCTGTAGTTGTGGGAGATATCTTTGGTGCGGTGATTCCTTCACTAGGAGTCATCCTGAATTCAATCAAGATACAAAAGTTGTCTATTATTGTGGATAACATGCTGACAAACTTTACAAGGGCAATACTCCTGATAGATACAGAATTAGCTGTGTATAGAGCTATGACGCTTCAGAATCGCCTTGCTTTAGACATCCTTCTAGTGAAGGACGGCAGAGACTTAGGGCAAAATTAAAAAAAATTGACGCAAAACTGTGCGGACGCAGTTTTGCGTCAAAAAGGTTACTGTGGGCTAATGCCATTGCGCCGCATCGTAAAGCAAAACGATGTTAACGCGGGGAAAATGACTCTAATCCGGTTTGCGACATCGCAAGCCTGATATGCGCCATTTTCCAATGTATTAGCATCAAAAAGTGGTGCAAATGCAGCAAACAGTGCTAAGGAGCCCCAAAATGGATCACAGAAGCCATGAGAGACCCCAGGGAGACCCCAGTCTACCAGGAACCAGCTAGGAGGACACAGACAAGACCCAGGGGAGAGACAAGAAGAAAAATAAGTTTTGTTTCAGTGCAGAGGAGCATGAAATACTGGTCAGAGAGGTGACGGAGCACGAGCATCAACTTTTCATCACCTCAAAATTGCCAATTGAGAGGAGAGAAGCAATTTGGCAACAAATTGTCAACAAGATAAACAGTGTGGCAGAGGTCCGGAGAACTGTCACGGAGTGCAAGAAATGCTGGCAGGACGAAGGAAAAATTGTCAAGGAACAGGAAGGCAGCACTGCAGACTGGAGGTGAGAGTCCAGCACCACAGGAGGCCCCGGATGAGATGGAGGAGATGGTGGCAGCCGTCATCCCAGAGGAGATCGTCACAGGAATCGCAGGACAGGACAGCGCAGACTACCAGGAAACAACACATATGCAGGGTAAGTTTCATGGGGGACAAAAATGCCTAAATGTTAACTGCAAGCTGGGGGAGGTACATACCTACTACACAATGCATGTCAGCCATGGAAATCAGGCAGTGGAAAGAGCAAAGGGGCACGGCACAGGTGCATGGGTTGTGCAGGGGAATCCATGGGCAAAGCACAACAAAACACCAACAACCTTTGCATGGGGGTACTCCCTCATGCCAAGGCTGCTGGAAAGGCAAAGCCAGACCAGGATGGTAGGGTAGAACATAAAACTAGGCTGCTGTCACAGGACAGCTGGTATTGTCAGAATGTGAACTAAGGGGAAATGCCCAGTCTCAGACCACTTACTCAAGCAGCATTTTCCATTGACAACAGTTGTCACTACCACCTGTGCTGTGTGTGCTGGTCAAGTAGGAAATGGCAGTTAGGTGCTCATGGAACAAACACAACAAAAATAGAGGGTTCAGTATGACGACATGATCAATCTCCTCCAATTCCTAACAAAGTGTAAATCCTGTCAAATGCTCAAGTCTATAGGTGCAATAAACATCATGTATTGTTACTTACATTATGAAGTACACAGCAGTACTGTTCCAGGGTCTACCCCGTTCCTGTGTTACAATAGCTGCAATGCCACCTTGCAACATCTCAACTGTCATACTGCTAAGAGAACAGCATTGAGGGAGAGGACATATGTATCTAGCTAGTGAAACACACACGCACAGTCATAAGAGGAAATGGAACACTTCCAGGCCCATCAGTGCAATCCAATGTAGCACACATTGGCAAACATCAACATGACACACTACCAATGCTGACACCTGTATCGTGTCATGCTAATGCAATACATGGTATGTGCTAGGTCTCAGCAACGTATAGGTGTATGTGAAATATCATAGACTGGGTCAATCCCATATTGTTATGTGTGGTGCAAGTGGCATCAGAACACCCACAAGCATTGCAAGGTCTCACCATGCTAATGGAAGTAGAGGGAGGGGTGAGTAGGACAAGAACGTGGCAAGAAACAATTTGGACAGAACCTACACCTAGAGGATGTGATGCAGACAATTCCCCAAACTGCCCACACTACATGTGACATGCAGGTGGGGCATAGGCCTGTGAAAATGCCAATATTAATGACAGGAAGAATGAACATGAACCAATATTACAATGTTCCACTAATAGGAAGTCAGTGACATCACAATACAACTGGCACAACACAGACACACTAATTGTACAATATCTCATGGCAGAGGACGATGGCTCTCCTGTGGATATGCCTGTCCTGGACTACCCTGATGACATGATTGACGAGCTGACAACCATTAGCCAGGAATACCCTCCAAGATGTCCTGGTAACCATCCAGACCCCACCTTCAGTCACAAGGAGGAGCACAAATGTAGCAGCCATCACAGAGGACCCAACCACCACCCCAATAGTACGACCTGCCTGCTCAAACACAGCTGAGGACTCCGATGATACTGGTACCACCTTTGAGAGGACAGAAGTGGGAGTGCAGCGGGAGCTGACCAAGGAGGTGGGGGTGGGGATGCAAAATATGTCAGCCAGCCTTGAGGGGATGTGCATGTACATGTGCATGATGACATCCGCAGAACAGTCAGCAGCTATGCAAGTCCAACAATCCCTACTGCAAGAACTACAACAGTGTGTGAGGGACTTCACCACAGCAGTTAGGGAGTTGCCACAACACATGGCATCCCAAACATTTCACTGCGTTCATGACTACAATCATGACCCCCTCAGGGCCGACCTGGCTGTCTACCACAGCGATGTAGCTGCTGTACTCAATAACCAGGAGCTCCGCCTTGCTGCAGTTATGCCCTTAATAGCCCCACAGTTGGGAGCTACCAGGAATTCAGAGTCCACTTCAAACACTGAAGTGTGTGTTGCCCCCTCAAAGCACCACCACCAAGGGCAGAGGAGACTACACACACATCAGAAGATGAAGACGTGGAACAGATCACCTTCAGCCGTAGGAGTACTCGGTAGCACCAGTCCATGCCACATGGGCAATGATTTTCCTGTGTCCTGTGCTTGATAACATGCCAGTCTTGCTACAGTTGGTAACATGCACTGTTCTCCAACACACTGTTTACCTTACCACTATGGACTGCAATTGTCTCTCACTACCAAATTGGCAATTCATGTTCCTCTGCACTGAATGACACTCCATCACAGCATGTACAATGACATGTCCCTCACCATTGCACTTGTGGTACGTCACAATAGAAGGCGTCACACTAATGGACTTACAATCCTGGACTATGTAAATAAGGCACTACAGTACTTTAAAATAAAGAGCAACTACACAACTACTTTGTCTCTGTGTAATGTGACACATCAACTGTGCAAGAGATATGTGATGCATGTATCATGTAAATGACCACAGAATGTCAATCTAATAGTGTAGAAAGAATGTGGGCTGATATTTATGCATAAGGGTCTGGATTTTATCATCATCTGTGCTGCCTTTGGCTTATTTCTGAAGTGAAAGCATTAGTATAATGTTGTGTAGAAATGTATATTTCAGGCCCAAAGTATGTACAAGATGAAACTCAATGCTACCCACATCCTCTACAAAACAATCATTATGTATGTGACATCTGACTCTAAACTTTAATCCCACGCCCACACCATACAGCAGGAATGGATGTGTACAAGTGTCTGGACAATGACGTCACCTGGGAGTACAATGTAATAAATCATAGGTGTGATTTATGTAGACTGAACTTCATACGATTATGACACCACTCCGTTTATCAGCGTTCACATGAAGATCAGGCTGCAAGCAGATGTCTCGCAGTGCCCAAGATTCCAACACAGGACTCAAATGATGACAGATTTAAAATCACACCAACCTTCACAATACATTGGGAACCATAGTTACCTTGAATGGTGGGTCCAATGGATGGCAAATGCATAGAGAAGTAGCTTTGTTGTAGCTGGCAATGTGACAGCTCATTTGGAAGTGGGAATAACCATGTCAAGAATAGGATGTGGATGCAGGATGGAACACATAGGCAAACACAAATTTGACACTGTACACTCATGAAGAGGCCATGATCCCCAAACATATGACACCTACTGTAAAGGAGTAAATCAAACTTTATTATATATGTATGAAAGGAAATTTAAACTATGTCAAACACCTAAACTAACCTAACCTATCCTAACTATAGATTACCCACAACTGGCCCCAATTACCCTAAGCTAAACTCACTTACCACATGTAACTAAACACTCTAAACATCAACCCCCAGCCCCCCTTATATGACGGGACATGTGTAGGCAACATATACTAACCTAAACACATTGTTAACTAATCCCAAACAAATATATTTTTTTTCTATTTAAAAAAAAAAATTATTTATTTATTTTAAATACACATAAACCCCAACATCAACCCCCATCCACCCACCCACAAACCAACATGTAATAATATAACTTCCCCCAACCCACTTATCCACATTGGCGGAACACACCGCCGGGCTCAAAATACACACACACATACAAAACACCGCCACGTTGCACAATTCGAAATACACACACCTGATACACATACACACACCACACCCACACACCCAATACAATATAAAACACACACCCACATCACCCACAAACCCCTACGACCAAAAAAGTTCAGAAAGAAGGCCAGAGACAGACACCACCATCCACAAACTAGCAGCCACAGGCACTCAACACCATCACCCACACAACTTCCACGCACAAAACACCACACACCACTACATATCACCACACTTATCACCACACACACCACCCCACACATCACCTAAACTACCCCATGGCATGGCAAAGACACCCCAGGTTCTCGGAGGAGGAGCTCAGGGTCATGGTGGAGGAAATCGTCCGGGTAGAGCCACAGCTATTTGGAGCACAGGTGCAGCACACCTCAATTGCAAGGAAGATGGAGCTATGGCAAAGAATAGTTGACAGGTTCAACGCAGTGGGACAGCACCCAAGAAATAGGGACGACATCAGGAAGAGGTGGAACGACCTACGGGGGAAGGTGCGTTCCGTGGTCTCAAGACACCACATCGCGGTTCAGAGGACTGGCGGCGGACCCCCACCTCCTCCCCCACAATTAACAACATGGGAGGAGCAGGTCTTGGCGATTCTGCATCCGGAGGGCCTCGCAGGTGTCGGTGGAGGAATGGACTCTGGTAAGTCAAACCTTTAACTATTATATCCCCCACCCTACCTGCATGCTCTCACAGACCCCCACCCTCCCTATCACTCCAACTCCTCACGAATGTACTAATAACACAAACCACACATCCCAACACCAAGCTCTGCATGACACAACAAAGCATGTTCACCCATCACTAAAGCATGCCCACTGCACATACCCATAACACCCCCCTCAACCATCTTCACACAAGCCCACACACAGGAATGCTAGCACTGGGGTACACTGTCACCCACCCATTGCACACCATGACACACCCAGATGCAATAATCATGCTTTTACACCCCTGCAGGACCACTACCCAACGTCACCAGACAGGAGGTTCCAGACAACTCCACCCCACCCACAGAAGAGGCCCACAGTGGTGACAGCAGCTCCGTCCAACTGCATCCAGATGACCAGCCCGGACCATCGTGGGCTTCGGGACAGTCGGTTCCCCTCACACAGGCACAGCCCACCACAGACCTTCCACCCTCTGGTAACACCAGCACAGCACCCACCCAGCGGGCCCATACCTCCGTACCCAGGACACGTCAATCAGCTGTGTGTCCACCACTACAGGGAACCCAGGGTAACCCACCACCCCAATAACAACAGGGACCTGGGGGCAGTGGCAGTGGGCACACCGTCCAGGTGACGGAGGCACAGGAACACAGGGGAACTGGGAGGGCTGCCGTGCGACAGGGGGCAGACAGGCCAAGAGAACCCACTCTCCACGAGGCCCTCTCCTCCATCATGGGAGCATACCACCACTCCCAGGAGACGATGGCAACGGTACTGGACAAGTTTCAGGAGACCCAGCGCATGCAGGAGGAACAGTATCTGGGGTTCAGGGAGGAACTCAGAACCATCAGCTCCACCCTGGGCACCATTGTAGGGGTGCTGAAGGAAATACTTAACACCAGGAGGGACACTGTGGCACTCCAAGGGGCCCCTGACACTAGCCTGGACGATGAACTGCCCACCACCTCCGCCGGCGCTAGTGGACAGGAGGCAGCGCCACAGGACCACCACACCAGCACCCCACCCCCTGCAGACAGAGAACCACCCCTCAAGTGGTCACTGAGATCCAGGAACAAGACATAGCACAATGCCAAGACCCCCGCCAAGAAATGAGACGACCCTGATTGTCATCCTACTGTCCCACTTTGTCACCCTGTCCATAATTAAACTGCCCCACCTCCACTTCCTATGCCCATATGGGCAATGTACCTGTGAGACTAATAGACTGGACTCTGCCATGGACATTCCTCCACCATCACCCTTCACCATTTTACAACCCCCTTCCAATATTGAGCACTTCAATAAACACCCTTGAAGCACAAAACAATCTGGAGTCAGTCTGTGATTTCGAAAATGTGTATTAGCAATGACAGTGACAAAATGCTGTTTCAAATGTAATGTCAACATACCTATGTCACACATCTCAAGTCCATGAGGAATCTAAGCAGATGACACTCGTTGGAAACCACACCTGTGAAACCGTAAGGGAAATGTACAACTCAGTGACCATATACTGGTTGAAATCGACAGACAGGATAGAGGTAGAAGTGTGAAAGTACTTTTAGTAGGCAGGAATGTTTTCCCACCTGTGTGTCACTGGAAATATTGCTGGATAACTGAGTCCCTGTTGTCAATGTCTTCTTCCTCTGCTTCCTCCTCATCACTGTCCACAGGCTCCACAGCTGCCACAACACCGCCATCTGGACCATCCTCCTGCAGAAAAGGCACCTGTCATCGCAAAGCCAAGTTGTGAAGCATACAGCAGGCCACGATGATCTGGCACACCTTCTTTGGTGAGTAGAATAGGGAACCACCTGTCATATGGAGGCACCTGAACCTGGCCTTCAGGAGGCCGAAGGTGCGTTCTATCACCCTCCGAGTCCGCCCATGGGCCTCATTGTAGCGTTCCTCTGCCCTGGTCCTGGGATTCCTCACTGGGGTCAGTAGCCATGACAGGTTGGGGTAACCAGAGTCCCCTAATAGCCACACCCGGTGCCTCTGGAGTTGACCCATCACATAAGGGATGCTGCTATTCCGCAGGATGTAGGCGTCATGCACAGAGCCAGGGAACATAGCATTTACCTGGGAGATGTACTGGTCCGCAAAACACACCATCTGTACATTCATGGAATGATAACTCACCCGGTTCCTGTACACCTGTTCACTCCTGTGGGGGGTGGGCCAGAGCTACATGGGTCCCATCAATGGCACCTATGATGTTGGGGATATGTCTAAGGGCATAGAAGTCACCTTTAACTGTAGGCAAGTCCTCCACCTGAGGGAAAACGATGTAGCTCCGCATGTGTTTCAGAAGGGCAGACAACACTCAGGACAACACGTTGGAAAACATAGGCTCGGACATCCCTGATGCCATGGCCACTGTTGTTTGAAATGACCCACTTGCCAGGAAATGGAGCACTGATAGCACCTGCACTTGAGGGGAGATTCCTGTGGGATGGCGGATTGCTGACATCAGGTCAGGCTCCAACTGGGCACACAGTTCCTGGATTGATGCACGATCAAACCTGTAGGTGATGATCAAACTTCTTTCCTCCATTGTCGACAGGTCCACCAGCGGTCGGTACACCGGAGGATTCCGCCATCTCCTCACATGTCCCAGCGCACGGTGCCTAGGAAGGAAAACAACGACCACAGAGTCAAACAACTCAGAGGTATGTACCCACAGCCTACACAGAACACCATTCATACACAAAATGTGGCCTGTATTTGTGTTGTGAGACTAGGCCTAGGTATGTGTGATGCAGTTGGTAATTAGGCAATGTGGGCCCCTGAAATGGTGGCTGCCTGACCTCTAAACTGGGACAATGGGATGTGAGGTAACTGCGCTGGCGTTGTACACCGTCGCTGTAGGCGGTCGAAGACCGCGGCGCAATGCTGCATTGGTTAACATTGGACCCCATGGGTCCCAGGAGCCAATGACGATGTACGCCGGTGATGATGGTACGCACCGCCGCGGACGTGACCACCATTTTCTAGCTGTTTAATCACTCGATACCTGATCTTCGACAGGAGAGGACCTACACTGCAAGTGCTGCTGTGACCTCGGTCTGCAAGAGACAATGGCTCGTGCGTCTGGGGAAAGGGCCCCTGCCTTCACTGCAGAGGAGTTGGAGAAGCTCGTGGACGGGGTCCTCCCCCAGAACACGCTACTCTACGGTCCTCCAGACCAACAGGTAAGTACACAGGGAGCACGTTGTATGGGCTATGCCTGTGTGGAGAGGGCTGGCTGTAAGAATGAAGGGGGCACAGTTCTGAGTGCATGAAGGACTGTGAATGCATGTGCCACATGGCAAGGGTAGGGATGTGGGCCACTCACTTAGACGGTGCAGTTGTTAATGACTACTCTTCTTCCCCTGTGCATGTCATGTAGGTCAGCGCCCACCAGAAGAAGGATATTTGGCGTGCCATCGCCAAGGACGTCCGGACCCTGGGGGCCCACCACAGACAGAGCACCCACTGCCGGAAAAGATGGGAGGACATTCGCCGCTGGAGCAAGAAGACGGTTGAGGCTCAGCTGGGGATGGCCTCCCAACGTGGCAGGGGTGCCTGTCGAAACATGACCCCCCTGATGTTCCGGATCCTGGCGGTGGCCTAGCCCGAGTTGGTTGGGCGCTTGAGGGCATCACAGCAGACACAAGGGGGTGAGTACAACATCATTCAGCGGACTTTGCACACAGTAAAGGTGTGGGGGATGAGGGCTGTGGGTTTCCCTAGGCCAGGGCGAGTTCCGTACGCTAGGCCCCTCCGTAATGCAGGCCATGTGGCACCCCACCCCACCTCTGTAGAGTGCCAAGTACAGCTATTCATGCCCCTGTGTCATCTATGTGTGCAAATGTCGTCTATAGCCATGTAGGCCATATCCCAGGAATTGCATCTGTAGAGCCCAACAGCGTGACGTAGTGCAGGGGTCTGCTGTGTCTGTATTGTCCGCCAACGGTAGCGGTAAGCCATGCACTCAACCTGTCTTTCTTCTGTCGTCCCCCCCCCCCTTTTTGTGGTCTCCCTGTTCTTGTGTGCATCAGCATCATCAGGCGGAGGTACAGTGTCAACGGCCCACGAGGGAGCTACATCCCACATGGCCATGGAGGGCCACACCACGGACTCAGAATACACCAGTGGGACGGAGGGCGAGGGGAGCACCACGGCGATCACAGGATCTGCAACCAGTGACACGGACTCATCCTCCGATGGGAGCTCCCTTGTGGTGGCTGCAAAATCTGTGCCCCCACTTCTACAGGTACAGCCGCCACCCCCCCTACCAGCACCGCCCTACCAGCAGCCCCTCAGCCTTCGCCCCGTGATGCTCACCCAGGAGGGTGGGCATTACCTTTGCCCCAGGCACCTCAGCCCCTGCCCCTGTCACCTCTGCTGCCCTCAGTGAGGAGGCCATTGACCTCCTCAGGTCCCTCACTGTTGGGCAGTCTACCATTTTGAATGCCATCCAGGGTGTAGAAAGGGAATTGCAACACACAAATGCATTCCTGGAGGGCATTCATTCTGGTCAGTCTGCCCTTCATCGAACCCTGCAGACTTTGGCCTCAGCACTGATGGCAGCTATTGTCCCTGTGTCTAGCCTTCCCCCTCCAACTTCCTCCACCCAGACCCAATCCCCTGTACACAGCCTATCCCAAGCACACCATCAGACCAGCCTGCACACACCTCACCACACAAGGTAAGCTCAGGCAAAAATAAGCACCACACATCCCACAGGCACTCACGCAAGCATCACACACATACAGACACACCAACATCCACTGCCTCCTCGTCTCCCTCCTCCCTCCCAGTCTCGTCTACACTCACACCTGCATGCACTACCACTACAGCTACTACATCCCGCACCAGCACATCCACCACCACACCCCGCTCACGTGAACTCACCACCCCCGCTACCATTTCCACGTCCCCTGTGTCCTCTCCCAGTGTGTCTGTGACGCCCGCTCCCAAGATACACAAACGCAGGCACACACCCACCCAACAGCCATCCAACTCACGACAGCCTCCAGCCCATGCACCTGCACCCAAATCCACAAAAGTTACACCTCCTACAACCACCACCTCTTCCTCCACTCCCAAACCCCCTCCAGCTACCCGTCCCAGTGTGTCCAAACAACTTTTCCTGTCCCCCCTTAACCTATTTCCCACCACCCCCCCCCTCCAACTCATAGGTCCCGTACTAGCACCTCAGCCAAAAAATCTCCGGGACCAGTGGTGCCTGTAGTTACAGGTATGTGGAGTGCACCGGCCACCAGGCCAGCCAGTGTGGCACTGAGCCACAGCACAGCCAGACCCCCCCCCTGTGAAGCACCAGAAGTTGGACAGTGCCCCGGGGGAGAGGTGGAAGACTCCAGCCAGCAAAGCTGCTCACAAGGGTCCCGGGGGGGAGTCTCGACTCAGCTGTGACTCCTCCCAAGGTGGGGAAGGGGCAGAAGAAATCTCCAAAGTCTGGGAGGAGCAGCACGGCGGAGAAGACCGCCATCATCCCCGCTGCCCATGAGGCCACCGCCAGCCCCATCATCACTGGCCAGGAGGCCACAGCCAGAGTCACTGCCCAGGATGCCAGCCCCATCGTCCCTGGCCAGGAGGCCACCGCCAGAGTCACTGCCCAGGAGGCCAGCCCCATTGTCACTGCCCAGGAGGCCACCGCCAGAGTCACTGCCCAGGAGGCCAGCCCCATCGCCACTGCCCAGGAGGCCACCGCCAGCCACAGCCCAGCTGGCCAGGAGGGCCCCACAAGCCACAGCCCAGCTGACCCATGAAGGACCGCCAGCCACAGCCCTGCTGGGCTGTTCTGCGTTCCTACTTATCAGAGCTTACAGAACCTCTCTGGAATGCACTTCTGAGTTCAAAGAAGACCTTTATTGTTATTAATTCTTCCCCACCCACAAGTTCTTGAGAGACGAATTAATAGACTTCAAGCACACGTTCAAAAGAGTAAACGTAGTTGCAGCAATGAAAACAAAATATTTCACAGTACTTCTCAGTTGCAATGTACTTAGCAGTACAGATTATATTAGCAAAGCATAGAAAATCAAATTCATCACCGTTTGAGCAAGGCGGCAGGGCCTAACTCAGCTTCATCTTTCTGGGGTCTGCAAGTTGATGACTCCGGTCAACTGCGAGAAAGAGATTATCTACCCAAACGGGAGACTGGCAACTGGCACCTAGTTCCAGCCTGAAGTCAAGCAGATTTGAATCTAACTCACTGTAGCCCCGAGTCATCCTTACAAAAGCGTGCCCCCTCCTCTCAGACTCGGGAAAACTACACAAGCCTTTGGAGACTGGCCAGATCTCCTAGACTTCTCCTCTTCCCAAGCCTGAGCAGAAAGGAAAACACCAACTGTACTCTCTCTTATCAGGTCTAGTCTGGTGTGAAGAAAACAACTTGGTTCATCTTGTGGAAAAACACAGCTTGGAAAAATACAGACATCTGCGATGTTTCAACTGCAATGTCTAACTCCATGTTAAAGCCAATAGGCAGCTAACCTAAATATCAAATGTAATGTCTAATATCATGTCAAAGCCAATAGGCAGCTAAGCTGAATACAAAATGTAGGGGCATATTTATACTCCGTTTGCGCTGAAATTGCGTCGTTTTTTTTGACGCAATTTCGACGCAAAACTAACTCCATATTTATACTTTGGCGTTAGACGCGTCTAGCGCCAAAGTCCATGGAGTTAGCGTCATTTTTTAGCGTGGACACCTACTTTGCGTTAATTATATGCAAGGTAGGCGTTCCCGTTTAAAAAATCGACTCCGAGGCATGTGCGTCGGATTTATACTCCCAGGCAAAAATCACGCCCGGGAGTGGGCGGGTCCAAAAAAATTACGTACGGCCGCTTTTGTGCTGTTTTTTTTGCGCCTGCAAAAGACAGGCGTTAAGGGACCTGTGGGCTCTGAAGGAGCCCAGAGGTGCCCCCCCATGCCCCCAGGGACACCCCCTGTCACCCATGCCCACCCCAGGAGGACACCCAAGGCTGGAGGGACCCATCCCAGGGACATTAAGGTAAGTTCAGGTAAGTGGTTTTAAAAAAAAAAAATTGTGGCATAGGGGGGCCTGATTTGTGCCCCCCTACATGCCACTATGCCCAATGGCCATGCCCAGGGGACAGAAGTCCCCTGGGCATGGCCATTGGGAAAGGGGGCATGACTCCTGTCTTTGCTAAGACAGGAGTCATTTCAATGGGGGTTGGGAGTGAAAAAAAATGGCGCAAATCGGGTTGAGGCGAAAAAATTGCCTCAACCTGACTTGCCCCATTTCTTGATGCCCATGCTCCATATCCCCCTACGCCGGCGCTGCCTGGTGTACGTCGTTTTTTTTAAGGCACACCAGACGCCGCCGCCGGCTAACGCCGGCTAACGTCATTCAATAAATACGGCGCCCGCATGGCGCTTCAGAATGGCGTTAGACGGCGCTAATTTTTTTGATGCAAAACTGCGTTGGCGCAGTTTTGCGTCAAAAAGTATAAATATGGGCCGTAATGTCTAATATCATGTCAAAGCCAATAGGCAGCTAAGCTGAATACAAAATGTAGGGGCATATTTATACTCCGTTTGCGCCGAAATTGCGTCGTTTTTTTGACGCAATTTCGACGCAAAACTAACTCCATATTTATACTTTGGCGTTAGACGCATCTAGCGCCAAAGTCCATGGAGTTAGCGTCATTTTTTTGCGTGGACACCTACTTTGCGTTAATTATATGCAAGGTAGGCGTTCCCGTCTAAAAAATCGACTCCGAGGCATGTGCGTCGGATTTATACTCCCGGGCAAAAATCACGCCAGGGAGTGGGCGGGTCAAAAAAAATGACGTACGGCCGCTTTTGCCCCGTTTTTTAGCGCCTGCAAAAGGCAGGCGTTAAGGGACCTGAGGGCTCTGAAGGAGCCCAGAGGTGCCCCCCCATGCCCCCAGGGACACCCCCTGTCACCCATGCCCACCTCAGGAGGACACCCAAGGCTGGAGGGACCCATCCCAGGGACATTAGGGTAAGTTCAGGTAAGTGTTTTTTTTTTTGTTTTTTTGTGGCATAGGGGGGCCTGATTTGTGCCCCCCTACATGCCACTATGCCCAATGACCATGCCCAGGGGACAGAAGTCCCCTGGGCATGGCCATTGGGAAAGGGGGCATGGCTCCTGTCTTTGCTAAGACAGGAGTCATTTCAATGGGGGTTGGGAGTGAAAAAAAATGGCGCAAATCGGGTTGAGGCGAAAAAATTGCCTCAACCTGACTTGCCCCATTTCTTGACGCCCAAGCTCCATATCCCCCTACGCCGGCGCTGCCTGGTGTATGTCGTTTTTTTTAACGCACACCAGACGGCGCCGGCGGCTAACGCCGGCTAACGTCATTCAATAAATACAGCGCCCGCATGGCGCTTCAGAATGGCGTTAGCCGGCGCTAATTTTTTTGACGCAAAACTGCGTTGGCGCAGTTTTGCGTCAAAAAGTATAAATATGGGCTGTAATGTCTAATATCATGTCAAAGCCAATAGGCAGCTAAGCTGAATACAGAATGTAATGTCTAATATAATTTCAAAGCCAATAGGCAGCTAAACTGAATACAGAATGAGACGTATAATATCATGTCAAAGCCAATAGGCAGCTAAACTGAATACAGCATGTCAAAGCCAATAGGCAGAATACAGAATGTAATGGCTAATGCAATGTCAAAGCCAATAGGCGGCTAAACTGAATACAGAAAGTAATGGCTAATGCCATGTCAAAGCCAATAGGCGGCTGAACTGAACAAAACATATAATGTGCTACTGGTGAACATTGAGCAACTAATATGTGAAGAAAACAACTTGGTTCATCTTGTGGAAAAACACAGCATGGAAAAATACAGACATCTGCGATGTTTCAACTGCAATGTCTAACTCCATGTTAAAGCCAATAGGCAGCTAAGCTAAATATCAAATGTAATGTCTAATGTCATGTCAAAGCCAATAGGCAGCTAAGCTGAATACAAAATGTAATATCTAATATCATGTCAAAGCCAATAGGCAGCTAAGCTGAATACAAAATGTAATGTCTAATATCATGTCAAAGCCAATAGGCAGCTAAGCTGAAAACAGAATGTAATGTCTAATATAATTTCAAACCCAATAGGCAGCTAAGCTGAATACAGAATGTAACATATAATATCATGTCAAAGCCAATAGGCAGCTAAACTGAATACAGCATGTCAAAGCCAATAGGCAGAATATAGAATGTAATGGCTAATGCAATGTCAAAGCCAATAGGCGGCTAAACTGAATACAGAAAGTAATGGATAATGCCATGTCAAAGCCAATAGGCGGCTGAACTGAACAAAACATATGATGTGCTACTGGTGAACATTGAGCAACTAATATGCGCAGAGGTGAAACACAAAGTCATTG
This sequence comes from Pleurodeles waltl, assembly GCF_031143425.1. Classification (NCBI taxonomy): domain Eukaryota; kingdom Metazoa; phylum Chordata; class Amphibia; order Caudata; family Salamandridae; genus Pleurodeles; species Pleurodeles waltl. The sequence continues at coordinate 1,536,174,975 of NC_090440.1, read as the reverse complement.
GTCAAACACAATAAATAGCATCACATCCCACCCTATGACCAATGAATTTTTGTTTCACATATCTCTTGTTTCAAACAAAAAACAAAAAAAACATCAACACAAAAAACAGTATCAGCAAATCAGATTGGAATTATCAAAGCAATCACTGTAAAGCAATGGAAGTGGATTAACATATTGTTCTCATAACCTTTCACATCAGATACATCTACACAGAAAAGACTGAAACTTTTATACTCTGAAAGAGAAAATAGTGTCTCTAAAATAGCAATTTGATGTAGCATGAGTTCTACTCATGTAAAGATGCACAGTCCACCTGAAAGGTTTGCTGGAATGTAAGCGAAAGTCAGAGTTCCATACGAAAAAACACAGACAGTTAACTGTTAAGGTTGCTTAGTTCCAGTAGAAGAATGTAATCAAACAAGTTGAACTTGAACTGAATGCGCCATTTGTGCAAAATGGATCCATGGTGCTTGCACTTTACTCAGTCAGGTTCAGGTTGGGGGTTCGGTACCTTCCCCGACCCCACACGCACACACCCGAAGGGAGACCACACAGCACACTCAGGGACAGTGGCGAAACGTGGTAGGATCTGCAAAAGAAAAAAGTATGACTTTTCTTGCAAATAACATTTGTCATTTGAAATGTACCCTTCCTCTTTTCCCTGTCTTATAATCAGCAGGACGATTTGAGGGCCCTTTATTATAATTTCTGCAGGTTCTGGAGGGTCACTTGGGGCTTCGAAGCAAACCTCAGTACTGAGGTTTTTATCTACTGCACCACAGCTTCCCTTTTCTTGCACTGTCAGAAGGGCTGGGGCAGACTCCTTCTTTACCAAACCTCCATTCACTGCATTTTTGACAAGTTGGGCCATTCTGTCTCCAATTTGTATGAATTAATCAGATTATTTTCTAGTTATCAGCATAATTTTGATTTCTCCTTGGTAATCTGCAGCAATCACTCCCCCTAAAACCTGATCAATTTGCCATATCTGTCCTGGTAACTTTTCTTTCCCCAACTGCTCTGTGACTGCTTGTGGGACAGATTGCTTTTGTGCGTGCTGCACAGTTTTTATCAAATCTAGGGGAATGTGCATCTCTCTCATCTCTGCCCACCTGTAAGTGGCTTTTTCTCCCAGATGTTCACATTTCTGGTGCAACCACTTAGCCATCCCCACTAAATCAGAATTCTGGGTGTACACTTCTCTCTCTGAATTTTTCTCATTAACATCTGCAAGGGAACTGAACCAGTTATGTACAAGCCATGTGGAAAACCAAACGGCTAAACCATTGGCAATGAACCAAGAATCAGTGTAAAAATGATACATCTCACGCAGCTCTTGCTTTAAAATCTGACACACATTGTACAACACTGTTCCTTCTCCTGTGCCAGAAAACAACATTTCAGTCAATGAATCATTAGTCAAACAAACATGCTTTTTATCATCAGGGGACACAAAATCAAATGGTGCACTCAATTTCACTGGTGACTCTTTTACCTGTGGTACTCTAGCCCTGTCTTGCAGGTACCAGATCCAGTGTATGATCCTAGCTAGGGGCACTCTTTTCTTCCCCTGTTCCTGATTTCATATAAATCAGTGTTTCCCTCTTGCACTGCGCAAAAACCTAAAGTCTGAATTATTTCATTTGCCAAATCACAAGCGCGCAGCTGTATATAACTTTTCCCAGTGACCATATACCAAAGTGTTAGGATTTCACTCAGATGAGGGCTATTCTGTTTCCAAAAATCAAACAAGCAAATGAAACTCGGTGTCTCTTGCTTAGTGCAAACAGTAAGAAACTCTAAAATCTTTCGTTTTACTTGTGCATTTTGCGATACATTCTGAGCTCTGTTCTCCGTGTTATCAGTTAAGGAATGCACTTCGACTGCCAAAAAACCTGGCTCACACGGAGGCTCAGACTGGCTCGGAGCTGTCTTAACCCCCTCATTACTGGAATGGGAAAAGACAGATTCTTCTAAGACAGCAGTTTTATAACTTTCAGCATTATCTTGCATTAACGTATTCTGGCTAATTTGCTCACGTAAATTCTTATTTTCATGTTCTAACTGCCTACATCTCTCCTGCATTTTTCTGTAAGCAGATAAAAGTATCCAAACCCTTCTGTCAAAAACAAAAGGAACATCATTGCTTCCAAAAGGCACATTTTCTAAATATGCTTTATCACAGAAAGAAAACATTTTTCTCACAGCACCAACAGGCAGTTTAACTACACATGCATTTTCAAACATGGTCTGCCGTGCTTCTGTAATTCTCCCAACAACAAAAAACAATACACTTTTAAATTGTGCACGTAGAAATCTATAATTCGACCCCACTTCTGGTACCAAAATGTTCTGCGTTCCTACTTATCTCCTATCAGAGCTTACAGAACCTCTCTGAAATGCACTTCTGAGTTCAAAGAAGACCTTTATTGTTGTTAATTCTTCCCCACCCACAAGTTCTTGAGAGACGAATTAATAGACTTCAAGCACACGTTCAAAAGAGTAAAAGTAGTTGCAGCAATAAAAACAAAATATATCATAGTACTTCTCAGTTGCAATGTACACAGCAGATTATATTAGCAAAGCATAGAAAATCAAATTCATCACCGTTTGAGCAAGGCGGCAGGGACTAACTCAGCTTCATCTTTCTGGGGTCTGCAAGTTGATGACTCCGGTCAACTGCGAGAAAGAGTTTATCTGCCCAAACGGGAGACTGGGAACTGGCGCCTAGTTCCAGCCTGAAGTCAAGCAGATTTGAATCTAACTCACTGTAGCCCCGAGTCATCCTTACAAAAGCGTGCCCCCTCCTCTCAGACTCGGGAAAACTACACAAGCCTTTGGAGACTGGCCAGATCTCCTAGACTTCTCCTCTTCCCAAGCCTGAGCAGAAAGGAAAACACCAAATGTACTCTCTCTTATCAGGTCTAGTCTGGTGTGAAGAAAACAGCTTAGTTCATCTTGTGGAAAAACACAGCTTGGAAAAATACAGACATCTGCGATGTTTCAACTGCAATGTCTAACTCCACGTTAAAGCCAATAGGCAGCTAACCTAAATATCAAATGTAATGTCTAATGTCATGTCAAAGCCAATAGGCAGCTGAGCTGAATACAAAATGTAATGTCTAATATCATGTCAAAGCCAATAGGCAGCTAAGCTGAATACAAAATGTAATGTCTAATATCATGTCAAAGCCAATAGGCAGCTATGCTGAATACAGAATGTAATGTCTAATATCATTTCAAAGCCAATAGGCAGCTAAGCTGAATACAGAATGTAATGTATAATATCATGTCAAAGCCAATAGGCAGCTAAACTGAATACAACATGTCAAAGCCAATAGGCAGAATACAGAATGTAATGGCTAATGCAATGTCAAAGCCAATAGGCGGCTAAACTGAATACAGAAAGTAATGGCTAATGCCATGTCAAAGCCAATCGGCGGCTGAACTAAACAAAACATATTGGGGGTGATTCTAAGTCTAGCAGGCGGCGGAGGTCGCCCGCCAGACTTCCCCCCTCCAGAATACCGCACCGCGGTCGGAAGACCGCTGCGGCTATTCTGTGTTTTACACTGGGCTGGCGGGCGACCGCCAAAAGGCCGCCCGCCAGCCCAGTGTAAAACTACCTTCCCACGAGGACGCCGGCTCAGAATTGAGTTGCACCCGTCGCGAATTTTCAGTGTCTGCAAAGCAGACACTGAAATTCTTTTTGGGGCCCTCTTACGGGGGCCCCGCGACACCCCATACCGCCATCCTGTTCCTGGCGGGAGAACCGCCAGGAACAGGATGGCGGTATGGGGTGTCAGAATCCTCCATGGAGGATTCATTTGGGCAGCGGAAAACCGGCGGAAGACCGCCGGTTTTCCACTTCTGACCGCGGCCGAACCGCCGCGGTCAGAATGCCCAGCAGGGAACCGCCAGCCTGTTGGCGGTGCCCCCGTCATTTTAGCCCTGGCGGTCTTGGACCGCCAGGGTTAGAATGACCCCCATAATGTTCTACTGGTGAACATTGAGCAACTAATATGCGCAGTGGTGAAACACAAAGTCATTGGTCAAACACAATTAATAGCATCACATGGGCAATGAAGGACCGCCTTGGCAAGGACCGCTGAACAGGCCAAGGACCGCTGAACAGGGCAAAGACCGCCATGGAATGCACCGCTGAACAGGTCTGACACTGGCAACGCAAGCACCGCTGAACAGGCCAGGGACCGCTGAACAGGGCAAAGACCACCATGGAAGGCACCGCTGAACAGTTCTGACACTGGCAAAGCAAGCACCTCTGAACAGTCCAGGGACCGCTGAACAGGGCAAAGACCGCCATGGAATGCACCGCTAGCCCATTTGCGGCAGGGGCAGTGACGCAACCCGGACCGTCACAGGGTGTGTGCAGCACTCTGGGCACCAGTCCCCCTCCAAAACCAGTGGAGAACAGCATCCACTCCATCTGTCCTGCACAGGATGAAGCACTCTGGGCACAAAGCCCCCTCCAGAACCAGTGGAGAAAGGCATCCACTACCTCAGTCCTTGGCAGGATGAAGCACTCTGGGCACAAAGCCCCCTCCAGAACCAGTGGAGAAAGGCATCCACTACCTCAGTCCTTGGCAGGATGAAGCACTCTGGGCACAAAGCCCCCTCCAGAACCAGTGGAGAAGGGCATCCACTACCTCAGTCCTTGGCAGGATGAAGCACTCTGGGCACAAAGCCCCCTCCAGAACCAGTGGAGAAGGGCATCCACTACCTCAGTCCTTGGCAGGATGAAGCACTCTGGGCGCAAAGCCCCCTCCAGAACCAGTGGAGACTTGCATCCACTCCGTCTGTCCTGCACAGGATGACGCACTCTGGGCACAAAGCCCCCTCCAGAACCACTGGAGACTATTATCCACTTGAGAGACTGTGGCTTTGCACTCCCCAGGATGGTACAGTGGGCAACCCACCCACTGTAGAGACTTGAGAGACTGCGGCTTTGCACTCCCCAGGATGGAACAGTGGGCAACCCACCCACTGTAGAGACTTGAGAGACTGTGGCTTTGCACTCCCCAGGATGGTACAGTGGGCAACCCACCCACTGTAGAGACTTGATAGACTGTTGCTTTGCACTCCCCAGGATGGAACATTGGGCAACCCATCCACTGTAGAGACTTGAGAGACTGTGGCTTTGCACTCCCCAGGATACATCAATGGGCATGGAGCCCCCTCGTGGATCTGGTGTGGTGCACTCATCCGGCTGAGGTACCCCCCCTTCCCTTCCCCCTGAGGTGCCTGTTGTATTTCGATCTGATGCCCCTGCTGTGTTCTCTCCGTTTGGATTGGGTATCTTGAGTGGGCCTCGCCCATGCATTTTGGGGCCAGTGGTCCACAGACTATGAATGGTGCAATACCTGCACTACTAATCGTGGTGTATATTTTGTTTATTGTGTATATATATATTTATATATTTGCTTACTGTATTTTGATATATTACAATGGTTCAAATCATTTCCTTTTGTCTTTGCATTCTTCCGGGGGGGGGGGGGGTGGGCGGTGTTACTGTAAGGTATAGAAATGCATTGGTGTGTGTGTTGTGGTGGGTGAGGGTCGGGGTGGGGGTTGGGATGTTGGTTGTGTGTATCCCTGTGTTTTTGCCTCCCCCCTCCCCTATGTCGTAGGTACAGTACTCACTGTGGTCTTCGCCGCCGGCGTTGATGATCCTCGTATAGGAGAAGGAAGACTATCGCAGGGAGAATATGGAGTTCCGGCTCCATGGTGCCCTCGTTCCTCGTGGAGTGTGTAGAGGTGAGCGTTTTTCCATCGAAATTCCTGTTTCTGCCGTGTTTTTATCCGCGGTGAATCCGCCCCGGAAAAGGTGGCGGATTGGTAGGTTGGGATACTGTGGGCGGTACATTGTCCTCCGACTGTCTGTTGGCTGTGACCGCCGCGCTGTTTGTCTGTACCGCCGTGGCGGTCTGAGTGTTAAAGTGGCTGTCTTTGTTGGCTGTTTCCGCCACGGTCATAATTCAAATTTTTTTACCGCCGGCCTGTTGGCGGTTTTACCGCCGCTTTAACACAGTCCGCCAGGGTTGTAATACGGGCCAATATATAGAGCACACAGGAGACAAAATCACAAAATCCACAGAGAGACAATCCAAAACACAGCCACACAGTCTAGAATAATCACAGACTGCAAAGTGAAAGTGAAAGTACACCCACTGTACCATTTCTGCAAACAGGATATCCTATTCCATCACTTCCTGTCTCATTTGCGGCCCATTGTTTGTCTTGCATGTACATTTTTTATGCTTACTGGGTTTGCGTCAATATTTTTTACGCATATATGTTAAAATCCCAAGCATTCATGGATCAATACATTATCAACGGATATCCGCATGCTTGAGGTGCGCTGGTGGAATTAACGCTAGGGACCAATTGATGTATAATGTGCATGAGTGTCATTTTTTTACGCATTTGTGTCATTTTTTGACACGTTTACGTCAAAAATTCTGTCTTAAACTGTGTTTGCATCATTTTTCAAATTTTAACATGCATGCAGCCTATAACTAGACAAAGATAGGATGGTATGACCTGCAGTGTGTGTTCTAGTGTTTGGGCACATATGGCAGACCATACTACTGCGGCCCATAATACTCATGTTGTTGTGCAGGATTAGCTAGCACAAACTTTGGAAATTAAAATTGATTTTTCAAGTTTGCGCTGGTGTTGCATCAATAGAGGACAGCAAGGCTACACTACTAAAAAATGAATCATGGCCTGTGTGTTTTGTGTGTGAATTGTCTGTTAAAATTATTTGTGTGCCTCTGTGGTAATGGCATGCAAAACATTTGGCGTAATGTTCATGTATGAATGTGTTACAAATGGGTATAACCATCAGATTCCAATCAATGAGGGACATCAGTCATGATATGTGTTTGTAATATCTCTTGCCTGTTATGCTGTGTGGGGACAATGCATTTCCCATGACAAACTATACACAGGAAAGATCGAGGACGGCTGATGAGGGCTATGTCAGATATGTTACCCCTCACATTTCATGAAATGTTGGCTACCACTTCATGGTCACTTGTGTGTATACTACTCATGAGTCAGGCATTTGAACATGCTAGGTAGGTACAGTGTTTGTGACACAGAGTCTCAAATCCAATCATAACATTGTTATGTACACCACAGTTTGACTAATGTAAATGACCTATGTTCCTCCAGTGGCTGTGGTGGACCAGCAGACCATGCTGCATGTGTTCACATATTTCCAGTGGTTCATTACACAAAAGTGTCCAGTTCAAGTGTGTGGCCATGTATACACTGTGTCAGTATTGGCCTCTATGGTGTAAAAGTTACGTGCAGGTCTAATCAGGAGTCTGTGGAGCCAACCCTTGAATAAACTGAGTATCCTTCGAAGCAGATTTGACCAAAAGCCAAATGATCACGTAATGGCATACAAGGGGATAGGGCAGCTATGGTACAGCAGAAATGTCAGAAAGGTTACGACGGAGAAACCTTGGTGTGGTCAAATACGTTATGGATCAGTAATAGACAAACAGGCAGGATTCATCACTACATTTGTACACAGGGTAGGGATCTGAAATTCCCACCGCAACAGGGAATATCAGTGCCTCTGTGCTGATTAATCTCACAGCTAGTCACCACGCAAGCCCCATCAAAAGGTGGAGGCAGAAGTGAATCTGTGTCTGGACCGTCAGGGCACAAACATGTATTGTCCTTACATACACATTAGCAGCCCTTGTTTGTTGGGCTGGAGGCACTGTACCAAATGCAGGCATACAGCCACAGCACACTGTCACTGTTTAGTTATGGCACTAGTTAATACATGCAAAAACAGACAAGGGATGGGGGCTGGACTCGCCCCTTTGAAAACATGTCCCAGAACAAAATAAGATAAGAAAACCAATTAAACTATTCTATACATTTGAGGACAGATCGTAGACCTACCAGACACAAGCCTCCAAGAGGAAACAGAGGGCATGGAAACCAACTGTGAGGCAAATGTAGCCACAGGGAACGTCAGTGGTGAACGCAAAGACTGGAACCACTCTGGCTAATAGGATGCAGGCTCTGTCAGGAACAAACATGAACAGGGCAAATACACAGTGAGCAGAGTCTGACTGGAACAAGCAGGAACAACATTGTGGAAACAAAGAGCAGTTTCTGGTGAACTCTGCCCTGTAACACAATCCCAGAAGGACTCTTGTACACAAATGAATTGTACTCCAATGCACAACAAGGAGAATCAGGAAATGGCATCTTCTAAGCAGATCCAGGCAGCAGCAAGGGCAGGGCAGAGTCAAAGGGCCGGACTGCATGAGAGTGCTTACAGGTGTGTGCAGCTTCAGTCTCTCACAAGTCCTGGAGTTGAGAATCCAGTATAAGGGGCCAACCAGACCTTTCACATGGGAAGCAATGGACAGCAGACTACAGGTCTTAATGACTAGCAGGCAGTGCATTATGGGACCTGAAGTCCATGCAGACTGATGAAGTAGAACTATGGCATGCCATACTGTTGTGGGACTTAAAACATGGCAGTTGCAGGACTTATTACCTGGGATGGACTGCACAGGGCATGTCTTGTGAGCGACGAACTACATGTGCATGAGCATTTCACCTCTGAATGGGACATCTACATTTCTCATCTTTCTCTTGCTGATCAGGTCATGCCATCTCCTGAGAAACAGAGTTTGCAGCGTGCTGTTCATTTAGCCCCCACTGCCCATAGCCTAGTATGCAAAGTCCGCAATGATGGAGTCTTCATGGGACACCGTGTGTACATGTTCGTCCCTAAGTGCACTGAACCTATCCACTTCCATGCCTATTCTCAAGTAGACCTTCCATAAACTATCTTTCTTCCCGAAGTGCTATTAACCATCAGTAGCACTTCTGAACAGGCTGAGACTTATTATGTTTATAAAACAGAGCTTATGTTTGGCTGCCTAATGTCTGGTCTGGATCCTGCTACCCAGTTTACGTTATCACTACAGTGAGACATTTACCAACATGACCAACCTCTCTGCGTGAGAGACGACTGAGAGATATTTCAAATGTTGCCTAATTCTACTCCATGTTGATTCCAACCTACAGGGCGGCTGTCAATCTGTGAGATACGCTGAGTCACTAAGAGTTTGGGAAGGTAGCAAACTTAGTTGCAACAACCTTAAAATTAATTTCTACCCAATATGTTTCTCATCGAACTGTCACTTTGTAAATAGCAAGGTTTCTTCATTTTGTCTTGGCAGCCAGTAGAGGTGTCTGTACCATAACTGAACACTGCACCTTTATTTCGAACATTTCTTTGGGTAAACTTGACCAAATAAATGAAAGTGTCAATGACTTACCCAAAATTGATGATGGCATGACTTTTGAAGTGTACGACCCTATGTCATGGTTAAAAGGCATATGTTAAGCTTACAGTGAAGGCAAGAAGATTATGCCAATATGGAAATTGAAGAATGTAGTCAAATGTAGTCTTACTTCCAAATGTCATATTTTCCACTCAATCTCTCACCATCTAGGAGGTTGTAGCTCAGTTTGGTATCAGGATGGCTTGTCTGTTCAATGGTATCAATGTGACACGATGAAATTGACTCGCATGTTGCAGATTCAGCATCAGTCAGCTAGGGTATTTTGCTGCATGAGTGCTGAGACAGATGCGAGTGACACTTTCTCTGAGCCACTGTTGAAAGTGCTCAACCCAGTTATTGTATTTTAAGTATATCGAAACTGGAAGTAGAAAATCCATATCCTCGCCTCTTGTTCAGCCTTTATCCATGCCAGATATTAACACAAAACATACCTTATTGTGTATTTCGAAAAGAAAAATCCAAATCCATTATGGAAGAAAATAGCTTTTTTATCTCTTCCTCTTTCCTTTTAAGGAGATCCCTCTTTGAGCATACATAAGTCATCTGTTCAGTCTCTCAGTGCATCGCAAATTCGCCCTCATTTGCTCCAATTTGCTTCTTGATTCAGCTACAAGGATCCCTGCTGCTGTTCTTGATCTGCCTATATTCATAGGGTTTTTTGCTCCCAGACTTTTTTCCTCTAAAAACGAATTTTTCTTCAGTCTGTCACCATTTCCACTCCTCCTCAAGTCTCCATTCTGGACCTAGAAGTGGAGATAAAAGGCAGCAGGGCTTTTCCATGCACAATAAGGCATCCAGGAGAATTTTTAAAAAGCCTTGCCTTGACAGTATGTCTGGAGGATGTGAAGTGAAGATCCTTGTAGTTGCCCTGATTATTGTTCTTTACACTTTTACTGGTTTATATCCTTATCCTAATCTAGATTGCTCCAATCTCTAATCTCACTAGAGACAAGGGTGCTTCCCATTTTACCCTTAGCTATTCCAGGATGATAATGATGGTTGAAAATGTGATGATGGTGCTTTGGAATGTGGTGAAAGTGATGTAGAATACACATTGAATAAACCAAAGAACACTGAAGAATTTTAAATAGCGATGGACTGAGAAAACGAAAAGCATATTTATTTTCATTACTCTTACCGTAACCTCCTTCATCCAAGTTTTCTTGCTCAGTCTAATATTGGTCACAGGAAGTGTCCATATCTGATGTAGAGCCACTTTTGCATCTTGGCTCCCCAGATGAGAAAAACTGAGAAGAGATCGCTCAGCTGCACCTGCTTAAGTAGCTACTACTATTTGTAGACCATCCTTTCCTGTTCTCATTATCTATCACTAGGCACCTGCTAGTACTTACTGTACGAAATACAAATAAACACATGACTATACTTGAAACCTGTATTTTAGGGCAGTGGTTCCCAACCTGTGGTCAGGGGACCCCTGGTAGTCGCAAAGCCTCCTCAGGGAGTCCGCAACTGCTTAGAACATTAAATATTAACAATTTAGGTCTCCAGCTTTAAGTAGGGGGGCAGATTCCAATGATTCAGTGGGGGTCCCTGGGTTCCAGAAATTATAAAAATGGGGGTCCACAGAAGTCAAAAGGTTGCAAACCACTGTTTTCGGGTATCAGGCTGTGCTGTCTTCTGTTAACTAACTGTTGCTAAGAATCTGGCCGGATGAATCTTTGACTCACAGAATCTACATTTTTCTTTTGTCAATAAACGATTACCATGCAAGCAGATTTTTTTTTTATACGAGCAATTTCTGTTTCCCTTACAATCTATCAGCACATTGTTGCTTTGCGAACAGTCCTCTGTTGTGGTCATGCACGTGCTGACATCCATTTCTATCGCAAGCTTATGGAAGCACAGTGATTTTGAAAAAGTGTAAACGTAATGGAAAAGTAACTGTTGATTCAGAGAAATAATACAAAAAAATCCTCTACAATCATAAACAAGGGAATGGAAGTGATAATTTACCAACAATTACGACTCGAACACGAGACTTCTTTGACTTTGTCACATCTGAACCTTTTTGCCGATCGTATATGGAGAAAAATGCAGTTATTGTGGCAACCAAATTGAGAACGCTGCTCATTGGCTTACTTACGCTCTCCTCAAAAAGATCAATAACCTATTGAGCCCACCAAAAGCCTCGATTGTCTCGCAAAACAAAGGAAGAGAAGCAGGAGCCAGCTATCGTGATAATATCTAAATAGATGTGCTGCTTGTAAACCTTAGACAAAAACAATAGCCTCTGAGGACGTCCTGTGACCCATCATTCCCCCAGTTGATGAATTATGTCTGTTAATACAATTTACAAACCAAGAGCACTAATTTGAAATTCTGCATTTGTGCGCCACCGTAATTACTTGCAGAAGACGTCTGCTCGCGAGAAGATACAAGGGACTGCTCTTCCTTCCTTGTGACAGGAGTTTTAGGTGTGCCTTCAAAGAGGAATAAAAACAACCTCTCTAAAACATTGAATTTATGACCCGCTGGACAGAGTCTTTGTCAGCAGCATGAAGCACAGCGGTATCCAAAGAATCAGATGCTGTATTTTCTGCTGGGGAGACTGGTTAATCTCAGCAGTGCCACCATGTATTATTCGGCCCTTGGCAGACGCGTAAATTGCAGTGTAGTGCTTGGTTTTGAATATACCGCGGTGGAGTTTGAAACAGTCTTTTAAAGAGACAGTGTAATCAGTGGAGGCCGGTAATTTTAGGAGGGCGGGCGTGAATCACACTCACACTCTTTCATTCACACACGCACGCACAACCATTCACAACACTCATCAACATTCAAACATACACCCATGCACCAGACACTAGTTTAAAAAACAAACACACACTTACGTTCATCCTCAGAGGTCCCAGGAGGGTTAGGACTGCTACCTTCCATCACTGGCTGACCTTAGGTCACCCAGTGAGGGTAGGCAGCAGTCCCAACTCCGTCACAGAGTGGGATGGGGTCAGTGAGACTTCTGACCCCACCCCACTCTGTGACAAGGTTTCACTGATTGATACTCTCCCTGGGCGCTTCAGGGCTTAAACCTGAAGTGCCCAGGTCAGAGTCAATGGGTGACGCTTCCCCTCGTCACTGAGTGAGAGGGCCTCGAGGCACCTTTGCTGAGCCGAGGAGGTCACATCCATCGGAGCTGGGACCTCTTCAGCACAGCAAAGTTCAACGCAGGCAGCCAGGAGTCTGCGCAATTGGCGCATTTCTCACTCCTGGCTGCCTGAGCTTAACATAAAGAGTGTCTGTCAGGCTGACCTTTGCTCAGCCTGACTGGCACTCTTCATGAGGGGCAAAATGTAGGGGATCATGGCCCCTCCGCCCTAAAGGACGGGCTGCGGTTGAGTGTAATGTGTATTGCTTCTTGCAGTCATTCAGCTAATTATAGCTTTAAGTCTGGCTTGACATGACAGCTTTATGTTACATGCTCTTAACAATTCTTTCACCCCCTTCACTGGTAGGACTCCCTCTCCCCCCTCCCCACCCTGTGCTAATCCTTTTTTCGCTATTTGGAGTAGTTTGCGCTTAGGCAGTCATAACTATTTGTCCACATAAGCTATCCAAGCCAAATATTTTGTGTTGTTTTTTCAAAAGGTAGCCAGGGTTTGTGGTTTCCTCTGAAGAAGACCAATAAAATAGCCAAAATATAGCTCCATTTTGTTATTTTGGGGAAAAATGAGAAAAAAGTGCTGCAGCAGAAAGTGTCCGTTTTTTTCCAGCACATAGCATCAACTAAAGGTTTGCAGTGCTAAAGTCACCATCTTCACAGCTTTCAGGAACAGGGAGACTTGATTCAGAAAACCAAATTTTCTAACACTGGTTTGACATTTGATTGGGAGAAGGCCCATTTTTAGGTCAAGCGTGCAATCACTTTGACCTTTTGTTAGAATTGTGGGCTTTTAACCACACCCACGCAGGCCCATCACTTTCACTTGTTAGTGGGTTTGCCTTTCAAAAATCCTTTGTTATCATTGGAAAAAACTCTATGTCTGTTCCTCCTTGGGGAGTTTTTGTTACCGCCTTGCAGACTGACCATGTTACATGGATAATTGCACGATTGCAGATATGTTTGACTGCAAGTGATCTTCTTTTTGCTTTTGTGTCTCTCCTTCGCGCTCATTCTCATGGCCACCATGGTGCGTTGAATTGGCTCACTTTTGTCAACTAATTGTTTAGTTTTCATTTTCAATTTATGTGGCAAGAAAAGTCCAGTTAGGAATTTAAAAGACAGACTACCTGGAGCAAATGCTAGACCGATTTTATTGCCAATGCTTGTTCCTATTTGTTTGTGCTTTAATCTTCTTCCAGTTTGTGGTGGAAACAGGTGTGAAACCCAGGGTAGATCCTGGAAAGCTATGCATTTCTGAATTTTGTGGATTCCATTGGATTCTGGAAGTTTCCATCACAGTAATCTGAAGATAATTGTGTGTTTTTAGTCAACATTTGAGGTTTACAGGGCACTGTGGGTAAGAAAATGGTGAGGGATGGATGCAAAGCACACCAGCCTGAACTACCCAAAATGTCTAGTTTTCAGAACTGTCTGGGTCTGGTAGGTATTTCCAGGTGGCAGCACCCCTACGCCCAGAAAGTGCAGCTGTTCACATTGAGGTGGGGTGATACTGGAAGATATCCAAATTCTCCCTGTCCATTGGTAAAATCAACACCCAAAAGGATCAAATGTTCTCTTGCTTGCCATTGGGATGAGATGCTTTAGTCTGCAGGGGTGCAGAAAGACTGTTTCCTCATTTTTGAGGAGGTGGGGGCATGGTCATGCCCATGCTGGGCAGAACCCACCACTACAAGAAGAGGTAATTGTTGGTGTCTAGAGGGCCTTCTGTTCCCGCCCCTCCTGGGGGAGGATCAGATGGGCGTAAATCATGCTTCCCTGTTTTTGGGGGTGGTGGGGCATGGCTATGCCCATGGTAGGCAGACCCCACCAATACAAATAAAAAAATAGCAATCCCTGTTATCTCGTGGATTTTCTGTCCCCCTGGTGGCATATGAGGATAATTGCCTCCTCTGTCCACCCGGGAGCAGAAATACTTTTTCCCTTTTTTGGGGGTTGGGTTCAAGGCCATGCTAATGCTGAGCAGCCTCCACCCCCACAAATAAAAAAAAGTAATCCCTGGTGTCTGGTGGGCTTTCTGCCCTGTGGGGGAATGAGGTATCAGGTCAGGACAATTGCTCCCCTCTGCTCCCCTGGAGGAGAAGAAAGACTGTTAAACATTTTTGGAGGGGTGGGGTCATGGCCATGCCCATGCTGGACAGCTCTCACCCCTACAAATAAAAAAAACAAGTAATCCCTGCTGTCTAATGGTTCTCTACCCCCCTTGGAGGCAGATCAGCCTAAAAATATGGCCAATCTGCCCCGGGAGGGAGGTAGAAAATGGTCATAATTAGGCTCCATAATAGGGAGGGGCACTTGCACAAGGGGCCACTCCCTAGCACTTTATATAAAAATCCTTGGTGTCTATTGGTTTTCTGCCACCCACCTGGGGGCAGACCAGCTTAAAAATATGGCATGACCAATTTCCCCCCCCCCTATTGGGAAGTGACTGTTGGCAAGGGTCCGCTCCCCAACATGTTTTTTTTCAAATCCCTGGTGTCTAGAGGTATTCTCCTCTCCCCCCCCCCCGGGGGATGTATTGGCCTGCAAATAAGGCCAATCAGCCCCCATGCGAGGGGTAGAGAATAGCCAAAATTAATTCTTAAATAAGGGGAGTAACCCTTGCCTAAGGGGCAACTCCCTGCCACAAAAATAAATCTCTGGTGTCTAGTGAAGTGGATCCCTGCTTGAGGATTGCCTTTCTTAGATGATCCCCAAGCAGGGATCTACTTGGGAAAGGTAACATTGGAAAGGGGAGATTCTCCGCTTTTTAACAATACCTCGCACATGTGCTTCCGTGTTCCAGGGCTGAGATAGCCCTGCGAGCACCGTGGCAATGAGAGTGAAATGAGCCAATTGGCTCATTTAACTTTCGCTTTCAATGTAATGATGTCAGCGCACCATGTGTGCAATGATGGATAGAATGCAGAACAAATAAAACATTCACCCCCAATTACAGATATGGGTTTAATTCATCTGTTCTTTTTGCATTTGTCACCCTAAGTGGACGGGTATGCCCATGCTGTCTATTTCACCAGATTTAAGATAGCCTGGCTGATGAGGGGTGATACCCTGAAACCGGTCCCAGGATGGTTGTTTCAAGTTCAGCGAGGACCTTGCCTGCCATTTCGGCCTAGACTGTTCCTATGGGGAACAGGGTTCAGACTGATTTGCGTACGGCTGGGTCCAAACTGTAATGGAATGGTGACCAAAAAAAAACTGATGGATTAAACCTGGATCCGTGACTGGGGAGGAATGTTTGATTTGCCAAGCTTTCCATCCATCATCTGTTGTTTTTGTGTTTGTCACCCCACGTGGGAAGGGTATGCCCAGACATGAGTCACATGCTCGCTGTGCCATCAGATTCAAGCTAACCTAGCTGATGAGGGATGATACCCCGAAACCGGTTCCAGATGCCTATTTCTAGTCCAGCGAGAACTTTGCCTGGCAGTTCAGGCTGAACTGTTCACACAGGGAGCAGGGTCCAGAAAGATTTGCATATGGCTGGGTCCAAAGTGGAATGGCATGGCAAGCAAAAAAACAGATGTATTAAACCCAGATCTGTGACTGGGGTTGAATGTTTGATTTGTTCTGCATTCGATCCATCATCTCTTCTTCTTGCATATTCCTTCCTATTTAAGATCTGGCCACACAAATGGCTCAAGATTCAGCACCCCACAGGCACCAACAAAGACTCGACGACATTCGACTGGAAACATTTGGAAGTTATGTGGAAAGTTTGGCTACAGTGACATCAACTATGTGTGTAAGAACAGCAAACATGCATGCTTGATTAGTACGCGACAGTACTGATGTGCAAAGACCTTGCACAAACTACAAATAGGATTGCGGAAATGCAAACTGCTAATACATAAATAGGCACCAAGGCCATTTGTGGAAACTGAAGAGGGGTCATTTGTGAGCAGCCTGTCACTTGGTGGGCCTGCTACATCTAGGAGCAATAAAAGTCAGAGAGAGGAAGGACAGACAAGGGACACCCTATGTTCTTATCTATGACAAAGTACTGGATGTCAAAAGTATAAACAGTGAATAAAGCTACGACAATGTGTATTACAATGTTAAGATGTTATGTTTTATTTACTTTATTAAAATTGAAACAATAATTTGCTTGTAGGAAAAAATGTGCTGTTGTCCAACAGGAAATACAGTCAGTGAATAAGCAGAAAAAATATTCATTACTACTTTGAACATTTGATTTAATTTTTTTCTCCTTATTAACCAAATAGGTTGCAAGTACTTCACATCAGCTCGGTGTGCACATCCTCCAGCAGCACTTACAGCACCAGGTTCATGGATTTGGAGATTGATTTGGGATTTCATCATTCTCTTCAGTATCATCACTTTCTGCTTCATTTGTTAGACTCCTAAAGACTCCTATGCAAGCTAGGTTGTGTAACATAGCACATGTGACAAGAATCTTCAATTGTGTGGTCTTACTACAGGGCACCACCACTTTTAGGGAAAAATTAAATTAGCCTTTAAGTAGTCCAAATATTCATTGTGTTAATGCTCTTTGCTTGCGGGTAGCACAGTGTCTCCCTTGTCTAGGGATTCTAGGCTGTAAGTATGGAGTCATAATTCAAGGTGTTATGGAACATACACTGTCATCTCGTCAAAGTATACTGTATTCAATTTAATAACATAAGTAGGAATGCTATCAATAATGACTAACACCCAGCTGTTTCTAAAATCTATTCTGGATAGATGATCATACAGTCCACAGTACCTAAATATAAAGGAGTCATGAGTACTCCCAGCTTATCGTAAGACATATACTACTTTTATGTTTAGCTTTTGTGGTTACGATACACATACTCTGTGTCAGAGGGTGGGAAAATTAAAATATGTGTACCACCTACACAACCAAACACTTGTGAGAAATGTGCTTTTGCATAGAAATGTATTTTGGTACTTTCCAACTCTGCAAACATGCTAGGAAAAGAAATGTAAGAATTTATTCTAAACAATATAGCTTTTATAAAATTACAGAAAACCCTACACAATGCACTTTATGGAATTCCATCTGCCACAGCCACAGTGCCTTGGTTAGCTACTAGAAGCTAGCAGGTACAAACTACACAAAACCTGAATATGTGTAAATATTGCTATGCTGTAGTGTGTAGGCCTGCTTAATAAAGGGTCGAGGTCATTAATTAAATTCAAAATACTTTTTTTGGTAAAC
This sequence comes from Pleurodeles waltl, assembly GCF_031143425.1. Taxonomy (NCBI): domain Eukaryota; kingdom Metazoa; phylum Chordata; class Amphibia; order Caudata; family Salamandridae; genus Pleurodeles; species Pleurodeles waltl. The sequence continues at coordinate 1,536,157,289 of NC_090440.1, read as the reverse complement.
CTGTGTCTAGCATAAACCTCCTCATCAGTTTGTTTAAAGTCACTCTCTGCCTGAATATCATGTCTCTCTTCCTCTTTCTCTGTTGAGCTGCCAGAATCTGCATCCTCCTCACTACCACATAGAGTGCAGCCACTGTGAAAGATTCCAGGGCATTTTTTGGACTCCTTTAATACTTTGCAGGTGGATAACGCGTTTCAAATGCATGCTAATCTGCGCGGACAAATTGCATTGTTTTACCAAATTTCTTAGTTCTGAATGCTTTATACATCAAAATATCAACTTTTCTTTGGAAATTACATTTAGCAATTCAGTATTATTTGGTGTTGTGCGCAATTTTAAGAAACACTAATTTAGAGAGCCTTTGCACATCACAAACAGACTATTGAGCAATCTACAACCACTTTGCGATTGGTTACCGACTCGCAAAATGATTGCACATCAGGCCCTATGGACCATATGTACGAACATATTTTCCCATAGACATAGAATGGGTAAAACCCTTTGATACATCTGGCCCTATATTCCTTATCTCACAGGTGCACTGGAAACAGAAAGCCATCATTTTTTCTCTGTTGTCACTACAGCAGGGTTTTTCCCCAAAGTTTTACTCAGGAAGTGTGTTCAAGCCACATCCACATTTATATATATATATATATACCTATATATTTGCCTGGACAAACAATCTCACACACACACACACATTCACAAATACTCAATTCAGCTGCTTAAAGCAAACAAGTATTGGCAAAAGCAGTAGGTTTGGCTTTGAAGTTGGAAACACAAGCAAGGACAAATACAGTTTGAATGCATTTACACATTAAAGCCACACCTATTGCCTTTGCCAATGCTTTTAATATAATAATTATTATTTTGTAGACAAGAATATGTTTTATTATGTTAGTTCACTCTATTTGCAGAAAATCCAAGTCGTGCTTTTACTTTGCTTAGCTGAGGCCCGTAATTTAGAAAACTAGCCCACTCTCCATTCATGTGGACAGTAAATTAGGGTCATTTTAAAGTCGAACTTTATTCAGAGGTTAATTGTTTACGAATCATAATTCAAACAGAAAAAAAGGCACGGGGATGAAATCTGATTTACACAGGGACACATAACCATGTTCTATGCCAAGGCTCAGGAATCCTAGTTCCACAACCAATATGATAATACTAACCCACATCCCTATCTCCGTATCTTGACTCTGCAATGCACTCCTATCTTTAAAGCAACACTAATACACACACTTTATATGGTCTCCACACTTGTCAACGTAAAAACCATAGCCTTGACTGCAGTCCTATGTCCATGTTCATAATTGTGTATTAGACATATTGAGTTCTTTGCACAAACTGTTATGCATGACCAAGGCCAGGAGGGCAGAAATGCGTTGTGTTTACCGGTGTTGGAACAATAAATTACTCGAGTACTGTATAAAAAAAAAAACATTTACTGGTGTTGCAGCAATAAATCACTTGGATTCCATTCCTGAGTGTGTGTTTCCTTCATACACAATTAGATACATTTCGGCCCATATTTATACTTTTTGACGCACAACTGCGCCAACTCACTTGTGCGTCAAAAATTTTAACGCCGGCTAACGCCATTCCAAAGCGCCATGCGGGCGCCTTATTTATTGAATGACGTTAGCCGGCGCTGCGGACTGGTGTGCGTCAAAAAAAATGACTCACACCAGGCAGCACCGGCGTAGGGGAAAATGGAGCTTGGGCGTCAAAAAATGGGGCAAGTCAGGTTGAGGCAAAATTTTGGCCTCAACCTAATTTGCGCCATTTTTTTGGACGCCCAACCTCCATTGAAATGACTCCTGTCTTAGCAAAGACAGGAGTCATGCCCCCTTGCCCAATGGCCATGCCCAGGGGACTTATGTCCCCTGGGCATGGTCATTGGGCATAGTGGCATGTAGGGGGGCACAAATCAGGCCCCCCTATGCCACAAAAAAAAAACGAAAAAAATACTTACCTGAACTTACCTCAACTTCCCTGGGATGGGTCCCTCCATCCTTGGGTGTCCTCCTGGGGTGGGCAAGGGTGGCAGGGGGTGTCCCTGGGGGCATGGGAGGGCACCTCTGGGCTCCTTCTGAGCCCACAGGTCCCTTAACGCCTGCCCTGACCCAGGCGTTAAAAAACGGCGCCCATCAGGCTGGGCGCCGTTTTTTAAGGCCTGCCCCCTCCTGTGCGTCAAAATGACGTCACAGTATAAATAAGGCGCACAGGCCTTAAAGTCATTTTTTGGAAGGGAACGCCTACCTTGCATATAATTAACGCAAGGCAGGTTCCCCCTTCCAAAAAATGGTGCACATTGTGGAATTTTGACGCCCGCTGCATCGGACGTCAAAGTATAAATATGGGGCAGGGTTTGCGCCGAATGTGTGTCAAAAATATTTACGCACATTCGGCGCAAACAGAGTATACATATGCCCCTTCCTTTTCATACCTGATTATCGGGTCCGCCCTATACAATGCCCCACCCCCATGGAGAGCAGCAGCCTTCTGGAGGAGTTAGTTACTTTGACACTTTAAATATAATAAGAGTTAAACAATCCATTAAAAATCAATAACAGAAAAAGACAAGATTAGAAGATGACACTGTGTTGAATTTTATGCTTTATTGCGTAATTACTTAAACTCATTGCAACCCTACAGCGGAGATGTTAAAAAACACCATAAAACAATTAATACATTCTTGCTTTCCTTGTGGTTTTTAGTCTGGTTAAGCCCTGTTCACGTGTCGATCATCTTGACATGTTTAGTCTTACTGTTAGAAATGGGGTCTTTGGTTGGCAGTTAGGTTACCCCCTGTCCAAGCAAGTACCCTCACTCTAGTCAGGGTAAAAGAGAATCACCCTCAGCTAACCCCGCTTACCCCCTTGGTAGCTTGGCACAAGCAGTAGGCTTAACTTCAGAGAGCTAGGTTTAAAGTATTTGTACCAACAGATACAGTAACTTAATGAAATCACTACAAAATGACACAACACAGGTTTAGAAAAATAGAGAATATTCATCTAAACAAAACAAGACCAAAACGTCAAAAATCCACAATACACAAGTCAAGTTAGCAATTAAAATGCAAAAAGAGTCTTCATGTATTTTAAACACACACTAACACTGTTAGCGTGAAAATGTGCCATGGGTGCATTAAAAATAACCCGCACAGGCGGGTGTTCATCAAAAAGGGCTTGCAATGCATCGATTCCACTCACGGGCATGACCTTGCGTCATTTCTCCTTTCGTCAGGTCGGGGCACGTAATTTCTTCTCTCCACAGGAGAGCGATGTGTTGATCCGGTCAGCAATCCTGGGTCCGGGCAGGCCTTACATTGTTTTAACAAGCCCAGCGGTGCATGCTTCAGAAATCCAGCGGCATGATGATCCGAAAACCACGCAGCGCAGGTTGCGATCTCACTAGCCTCCGTCAGCGATGTTGCGTTTTGTTTCTCCAGCTCTGTGCATCGATTCTTCGGTCGCATCACAGATGAGCGTCGATTTCAGCTGCGAAGCCGGCGGCGCATTGATTTCCCAGCCGCAGATCAGTCACGTCAATCTTCACCCCGCACGGCATTCTGTGCGTGGATTTCTTCCTCTTAGGCTGCCAGCTTCTCCTTTCAGGGTCCCAGGAACTGGATGGGCACCACTTGGCAGGATAGGACAGAGACACCAGGTGCTGTCAGAGAAAAGTCTTTGCTGTCCCTGAGACTTCAAACAAGCCCTTGGAGATCTTCACAAGATGGAAGGCACACAAAAGTCCAGCCTTTGCCCTCTTACTATGGCAGAAGCAGAAACTGCAGGATAGCTCCACAAAGCACAGTCACAGGCAGGGCAGCTCTTCTTCCTAAGCTCTTCAGCTCTTCTCCAGGCAGAGGTTTTTCTTGGTTTCCAGAAGTGTTCTAAAGTCTGTGGTTTTGGGTGCCCTTCTTGTACCAAATTTCTCCTTTGAAGTAGGCCTACTTCAAACCAAATTCTTTCTTCAATGTGAAATCCTGCCTTGCCCAGGCCAGGCCCCAGACACTCACCAGGGGGTTGGAGATTGCATTGTGTGAGGGCAGGCACAGCCCTTTCAGGTGTGATAGACCACTCCTCTCCTCCATCCTAGCACAGAGGGCTCATAAGGATATGCAGGCTACACCCATCTCCCTTTGTGTCACTGTCTAGTGTGAGGTGCAACCAGACCAACTGTCAAACTGATCCAGAGTGGGAATCCACAAACAGGCAGAGTCACAGAAATGGTATAAACAAGAAAATGCTCACTTTCTAAAAGTGGCATTTTCAAACACACAGGCGGTCATTCTGACCGCGGCGGTCGGCGGTCGCCGCCCGCCAAGCGGTTCCCGCCGAAAGACCGCTCCGCGGTCAAAAGACCGCAGCGGCCATTCCGGCTTTCCCAATGGGCCGGCGGGCGACCGCCAGAAGACCGCCGGCCGGTCCAGCGGGAAAGCCCCTTCAACAATGAAGCTGGCTCGGAATGGAGCCGGCGGAGTTGCAGGGGTGCGACGGGTGCAGTGGCACCCGTCGCGATTTTCACTGTCTGCAATGCAGACAGTGAAAATCCTTGTGGGGCCCTATTAGGGGGCCCCTGCACTGCCCATGCCAGTGGCATGGGCAGTGCAGGGGCCCCCAGGGGCCCCACGGCACCCGTTCCCGCCATCCTGGTTCTGGCGGTGGACACCGCCAGAAACAGGCTGGCGGGAAGGCGGTCGGAATCCCCATGATGGTGCTGCAAGCAGATTCCCTGGGCCAGCGGGAAACTGGCGGGAAACCGCCAGCTCCCCTTTTCTGACCGCGGCTTTACCGCTGCGGTCAGAATCGCCCAGGAAGCACCGCCAGCCTGTTGGCGGTGCTTCCGCCGCCCTCCGCCATGGCGGTCATGGACCGCCAGGGTCAGAATGACCCCCACAATCTTAAAATCAACTTCACTAATAGATGTATTTTTAAATTGTGAGCTCAGAGACCCCAAACTCCACATGTCCATCCACTCCCAAAGGGAATCTACACTTTAATCAGATTTAAAGGTAGCCCCCATCTTAAACTATGTGAGGCCTTGCAACAGTGTAAAACGAATTTAGCAATATTTCACTGTTAGGACATATAAAAGAATGTTACTATATGTCCTACCTTAACCATACACTGCACCCGGCCCTTGGGGCTACATAGGGCCTTCCTTAGGGGTGACTGACATGTAAGAAAAGGGAAGGTTTAGGCCTGGCAAGTGGGTACACTTGCCAAGTCGAATTTACAGTTAAAGCTGCACACACAGACACTGCAGTGGCAGGTCTGAGACATGATTACAGAGCTACTTATGTGGGTGGCACAACCAGTGCTGCAGACCCACTAATAGCATTTGATTTACCAGCCCTGGGCTCCTCTAGTGCACTTTGCTAGGGACTTACTAGTAAATCCAATAAGCCAATCATGGATAAGGCAATTACATACACATTTTGTAAAGGAGCACTTGCACTTTAGCACTGGTTAGCAGTGGGAAAGTGCCCAGAGTATCAAAAACAGCAAAATCAGAGTCCAGCACACATCAACAACCTGGGAAATAGATGCAAAAAGTTAAGGGAGACCACGCCAAGGGTGAAAAGTCTAACACTTACTTACTGGACAACCCTTAGTTACTGACTGTTAATTTAAACATTTCTCGAAGGGAATCTGGGCGAAAACATCGGACAGCATTTTTTTTTTTTTTTTTTTACTGATAAAATATAAATAGTTCAGTCTACAGGTGGTGTATGTGGTGTGCCATTGGTGTTGATGCTGCGGCCATTACTCATGAGCCTGGGGCTGCCGGTGTTCAGTTCCTATGCCAGTTGAGGGCGTGTTTTCTCATCTTGGTTTTTTGTGGCATGTTTTAAGGAATGTTCTGCTTTTAAAATAAATTTTGCAAAACAGCCCATGTGTTGTGGAGTCAATCCTTTCAGACTAAACAGGACAGCCTGCCGGCATGTTCCGATACCATTGGTGTTGAAAATGTTTTTCAGATACAGCTTTCTCCAGGGTAGTAGAGTGGGGCAAATACAAAGGATGTGTCTAAAGTCTTCCCAGTGGGGTGCGCAAAGTCTGCATTGTCTGTTGTTTGTGGATCTAAGCCATTTTGGTTCGGCCTCCAATGCAGGTAGTAGTCCGAGTCTGGCGTGTAGCACCTTTATTTTTAGTGGTGTTTTTTATATTTCTGCCATATAAGGATGTGCTTTTGGAGCCTCATATGTGTTGATTGTCATCCAGGAGTGAGATTGATTTCTGAACTTATCTTTGATCTTGCTCCAGGAAAGTATCTTGATTTGTTTGTTTAGAAGTTGCTTGAAATTTTTATGGGGTAAAGACTTTTGCCATAACTCCTCTACCTGCAGATGCTTTATGGCAAAAGCGATTCTCTTTAGCCATGGATTTGGGATTTTCCGCCTGGTTTGTGTTGATTTCCTCCCACCATCAGTGCCTTTAGTGTGTTTGGTTGGGCCTGTCTTAGCATGAATGCATATTTGAGCAATGCCCGTATTGTACTAATGTTTGATCTTGTAATCCGAATTCCAACCTAATCTGAGCTGGCGAGGAGCTCTGTGGAAGGCGGAAGAGCAGGCGAAAGATCTTGCTTTGTGCTTTGTTCATAAAGTCGTTCAGTTTCCTTGGATATATTTCCGAATCGTATGTTAGGTCTGGCAGGAATTTTTGTTTTATCACTGTGAGGAGTGGACACCAGATTAGGGTTTGTAGTTTGGAGGCCAGGGCTAGAACCTATGCAAGTAGCGATGCCAACCTCGCTTTCAGGGTGTTTAGGTGCAGGTGATGCGACCAGCACTCCTGTATCCAGATGCCAAGGTATTCATAGCTTCTGCTTCTTTCCACACATTGATTCCCACAGAACCATTTATTTTTCTTAATTATCCGTTTGCCAAAGCTGATTACCGTGGTTTTCTCTGTATTTACCACCAGCTCATTAGTCATGCAAAATTGATTGAAGGTGTTTAGCACTTTTTGGAGTCCTGTACCTGGGAGATTCAGTAAGACAATGTCATCTGCATAAAGTAATGCTGTTGGGGGATGGTTACTCACTTTGTGGGGATGGAAGCTAGTGGTGTTCAGCTGTGTGCAGAGATCTGCCAGGTAAAGGTTGAAAAGCATTGGAGCCAGAACACAGCCCTGCTTACACCTCTGTCTATCTGAATTCTGGCCAATACTCTTCCGTTATTTCTAACTTTCACCCTTACCCAATTTTCTGAGTACAGAAGCTGTATTCTTTTTAGGAGCTCTGGTGGGATTTTAAGGTTTGCTAGTTTCCCCCAGAGCATGTTCCGGTTCACTGAATCAAAGGCTTTGGACAAGTCCACAAAGCAGGTGTAAAGGGACATTTTTTTGTTTGTATATTTTTCAGTGGGCCTGGCTAGCGTTAGCAGGTTGTCAGAAGTGCTTGCCAATGGACGGAAGCTGGTTTGATTCAGAGGTATTAGAATGAATTTGCTAGCGCATTCTTTGAGATCCTCGAGCAGGAGGCTCCCCTTTCCAGGAATCCGGAATTTTGTTTTCCGTGCTGCTGACATTAAAAGGGTTGCAGAGCAGGCCAGTTCAGAGGGCAGGGTCGTGTTTTAGTATTCGTGTTGGCAGACCATTTGGCCCAGGGGCCGAACTCTGTCTGCAGCGTGGTAGCTGTTCCTCGATGTATTGTATTGCGAATTCCGAATGATAATGGCTTTGCCTCACTGCTTGTGGTGGGAGATGGCTCCTCTATGTTGGGGCTGCCATAGAGGTTGGAGATGTGTTCAATCCACTTTCTCTCCGGAACTGCATTACTTTAGATCCTAGTAGCCATACTCTCCAGCTGAGTGACAATGGACCACAGCGACCGGCTGTTCTGTTCTTTAGTGGCTTCCACAATTCTGATCCATTCCTGATCTATGTGAGCCTGCTTTGCTTCCCATATTGTCTTCTTGTATTCCTTTCTTAGTTCATGAAAGGTACTCTGGTAGCTGTTACCTGCTGGTTGAATATTTAGGAGTCTGGCGAATTTGGTAAGCTGTTGTCTTTGTTGACTTAATGTCTGCGTGAACCAACTTTTTCTGCTCGGTAGTGGGCAAGCCTTGAATGGTTGATTAGGCTCTAGCTGGTGCCTCAATGATGTTAGTGTGGCCTCCCATTTTGAAATTATGTCCGCCTGTTCAGTTGATTCCGACGTTAAGTTGGCTTTCCATACTTCATATTTCTCCAAGCACTTGTTGGACCATCTTATGCGATAAAGGTGGCTTCCCGGGTCTTGTTCGCCTATCCTCAGTAGTGGAGCAGCAAGAATGCTTTTGTTTGCTACTTTCATTGTTTGTGGGTGGTGGTCACTTTCGCATCTCACCACTATGCTGAAATCTTGGAAGTTCTTGAAGATGTCCGTTGAGACAAAAGTGTAGCCTAGGGAGGAAGCGGACTTCTTGGCGGTGTGGCTCGGGTTCATAGGGATGTCTTTAGGGAATCTGCCACTTAGGGCCCTTAGTCCTAGTGCCTCTTGGAGTCTGACAAGGGGGTGATCACATTGTCCTTGTCCTTAAAAGGCGATTCTTGTGGTGGAATGGCCAGACGGTGGTCCAGGGCACCTTCCCGGGAGCTTCTTTTGCCATGGTTGGCCATGTTAAGGTTAAAATCACCTGTGATGATCCAGGGGGCATTTCCAAATTCCGTTTTTAGGAATAGCCACTCTTTTTCGGTTGTGTCTAGCAGGTGCTGGTTACGCGTCATGTAAGGGTTGATGTAAATGTTTATTATTATGATGGACATGGGTATTTGTTCCAGCATCCAGTTTTCGATCATAATAGCTGACATGTGAGCTGACTTCAGGTCTATGATCTTGGCACTGAAAGATTTGTGTGTGGTTATGTAGATTGAGAGGCTGCCTTTTGGGTGCCCTCTGGGTTTGGGTCTAGCTGCTAGGCTTAGGAATTCTTCAAATCCAGCTATCAGATTTTCGGATACTTTCCAGGATTCCTGTAGGCAGATGATATCGAAGTCATTCAAGTAGGCTTCCAAATTTGGGTCTTGCATGATTTTGCTGACCCCTGAATTATTCAAAGATATTATGTTTGTGACCCATGACTTGCTTTTGGACAGCATTAGTCCGGTTGGGATTGTTTTGGCAGAGCAACTTCCTTATCACTGTGTAATTATACAACCTGATCAGATTGGTGCAGCAAACTAAAAAGAGGGGTTCAAACGTCTTCACACATAAACCTATCTAAAGGTATTTTTTTGTCTCTCCTGTAGTCCGAGGTAGGCAGCCTTATTAAACTAATTTGTTGAATCATATTACTTGTTATTACTGTCTAAGTATATATGTTGATAAAACGGCCACGGTTTATTTTTCAGGCAGAGGATCATATGTAAAGTTTATAACTTGGGTTTCACTCTTGGTTTAAATGCTCTGCCTTCCAGCTGTAAGTGTTTGTTTAATGTTTTGCCTCTTTCATAAGGGCAAGGAGGGAATTCAATGTGACCTATGCACAACTTTCAACTTATCAGACAGTTTAGTTCAGTGTGCTGTGTTTTCGAAAATAATTATAACCTTTTGAAATTAAAGAAATCAGTGTGTTCTTACCACACTGCAATCCTGGAGCAAAAAACACCTATGGTGATGGTTGACTTGAATCATCAAACATGATTACAGACCTCAGTGTCTGGAAAAACAGATGCATGAACCAAGTACGTTGGCCATGAAGTTTGTCACGTTCTGGCGTTCAAGCTCTGCTTTGCTTAGTGATAGAGGTCATTTGTCAGTACACATGCCATTTGAGAAATTTTTGGTGCTAAATACCACAATTACTTATCAGCCAATTCAAAGGCATTCAATTGCTAGTCATTTGGCTGATGACAGGAATGTGCTTAGGTCTTCAGACCATCAGGTTTCACCCAGATCTTGACAATGATAACAGGGCTGGACTGGGAACGCAAAGTGGCCCTGGCAAATTTTGGAAGCCTATCCTCTGTATGGTGCAAAGTGAGTAAGCACAGCAATCAAGCCTAACCACTACCAGGGTGGCTGAGTGGGTGCTCCCCCCAAGAACATTTTGGAAAAAATTGCAAAAATGGTGCATTCAACAACACATTTTTCATTATGTGTTTAATTGTCTTACGTTTTAAAGCATAGTAAATGATGACCTTACACTGCACCAGGATACAACTATCTTTGTTGGCGCTCTTCAATGATTCCCTCACTACCACTCTTCAAAAGTGCCTCTCATCTCTCCATAGCCCCTCTGTCACATGTATTTCATTTGCTTTATAACGCTTGTCATACCAGTGTAGGGTGTTGGACTACTTTACATCACACACACACACATACAGAGACAATGAATCAGATGTGTGTAATCAGTGTATAGAAAATGTTACGTAAGACAAAGAAGACTACAAGGTGTAGGATTCACATGCCATCCATACTGGTAGTCATTTTTTAATGTTGTTTGGTCTGGAGAAGCACAACCTCGGGATTCTGAACATGACACAATGTTGCGAGTTATCTTTACAAATAAGAACTTATTTCTACTCAAACAAGTCCTTTTTAGCAACATTAGAATAATGAAAGACTGGGAAAAAAACCTAACTGTCTAACCTGTACCTTGCACCTCACTGTGCTAAATTATGATTGTAGCTTATGAACTGCAGAGTAACAAAGCGATTTCTGTGACAAAAGCAGTAACCCACTAAGCTTTGCACATAAAATACTGTTCCATGATCTGCATGGTACAAATTTGTATCAGCAGGCATATTAATCCTCAAAGCTACCTTAGATGAGTCAAAATTGCCACTAGTTAAAACTCCGATCCCTGTCCTGCAGGTACATTAATCACCTGAGTTGTCTTGACACTTTTATAGTTGCCTGAAAAATGCTGGACATACATGGAACTCTGCAACTGGAGCTTTTAAAACTGCTGCAGTGTTTCAAAACCGGGTCACAATAACAAAATCGTCCCCACCCCTTCCAGCCTGTCTGGGAATCACCCATGCCCAGTATGTGTTAATGAGAAATGCATAGAGTGGGTAGTGCTAAGACAATATGCACAATTGTGCCACAGGAAAGACTGTATGGCTGAGTATGTAAATCTATGATTCTCACAAGCGAGTAAGTACTTGAAAGACATAAATAAATTATTAGTGGAATTCAATAGGCAAAAAAAAAAAAAAACGAATGTAACTTGGCAAGTCATCATCCTGATGGTGGTGGGTGTCACTGGAGACACTCAGGGCCAAGATACTGAAGGGCCCACGCAAAGATGGGAAACCCATAATACTTTAAAGATGTAAAGGATTTAGGCCCTCATTATAACACTGGCGGTAAAAGGCGCCTACATCCGAGGCGACAGTGACAAAATACCGTTGCCGCGGCTTCCACCCGTCTGCCAAATTATGACCGTAGCCGGAATTCCACCAGAAGGATGGCGGAATTCCAGCTGCGGCCATGGTGGCGGATGGCGGTAAGGTGGCGCTCCCAGCAGCAGCACCATGCCAGTAGACCGCTGAAGACCTATCATGACACATTGCACGGCCTGGCAGTGTTCTGCTGCCAGCAGCGCCCGTCGCGTCTCCTGCCGGAGGACCCCCTGAAATCAGGTAAGTTGGGTGCTCTGACAGGGGAGGTGATGGGGGTGTTGTGTGTGTGTGGGGGGTGTGTGTGTATGTTTGTGTGTGCGTGGATGTGAATGTGCATGTATGGCTGTGTGAGTGCATGTATGTTGTGTTGTGTGAATTTGTGTGTGCACTATGTATGTAAGTATGTCTGGATGTGTGTGTGAATGGATGTATGCATGCATGGATGAATGTGGGTATGAGTGTGTATGCATGTGTTTGATGGTGCATTAAGGTGCGTGTATGTGGTGGGAGGGTCTGGAGAGGGAGGGGATGGGGTTAAACCTGGGGAGGAGGCGGAAAGCCCCCTATCAGTGAGAGGGAAAGAAATCCCTGTCACTGATAGTGCCTAGTGCCATGGTTTTCTTGGCAGTAAGGAAGCCATGAAAACCATGGTGGTAGGTGGGGTCATAATCCCGCGGGTGGGCTCGTGACGGCCGCCCGGCTGGAGGCTGAAGTCTCCAGTCCGGCGGCTGTTACCGTAGTGGCGGACGGAGTTATACATTGGCGGTTTGGATTGAGCCAAACCGCCAATGCCGTAATATGGGTAAAAGTACTGCCAGCTAGTTGCAGTAACTTTCTCCATTTTACCACCGTCGCCAGGGTTGTAATGAGGGTATTAGCGCTCAGGCTGTCAACTCTAGGAACAACAGTCACTATGCTAGCTAGTACCAATGTATAGGTGACATCTATGTTCTAATCTCACATTGTATTTGTTCTAGCTCCATGTCTTCTTTATAAAATCAATTATAATACATTAGGAATGTATATCCAACAAAAGGATCTATAGGGGTGAAATCAAAAGCCTTCTATGCACTTTATTTCAAACCACCCTTAGGCACAAGATTGCTTAATTGCCTGAAGTTCTACCAAATATACACAATGCAGGCTTGGGTTATTAATAAAGCACAGAGTCTATAACAAGGGCCAACAAATGGACAGGAGAATTATTACTGTTTTTGGCTAGCTGTCTCAAAGTGATAGTTGTCTATCATAGTCAACTGAGAAAATGAAGGACAGAGCAAGGGATTCTCTGGGGTTGGAGGTCCCAATTAGGTGAATATATGTACAGTGGTTTCAGAAAAGCCTTTGGGAATGAAGCAAAAACATTTTATTTTGAAATCTGGCCTTGACTTGGAGCTATTGCTTCATGTAACTGAGATGCAGTTTATTGGGTAAAGGCCAACAACTAGGTAGAGGCTAGTGTCTTGGGATATTTGAGATCTTCTTAAACTCAGACCATTAATGTAGTCTAATTTAGAATGTATATTATTAGAGCAAAGAGAAGTCCAAGAAATGAGGGATCTAATTGGATAACCATCCTTACATGTCAAAAACAATTCACAATTCTTCATCTTTCGGCACTAGCTTGATATATTGATTAAGCACATTGGGCACATTCATTTAAAAGATTAGACAGTCATGCTGTGGTACTAAATAAAATATTCTTAGGTTTTGAAGGGTTCACATGAGACCACCTGTTGGGCAGTCAATGTGCAGTCATTGATGGAGGAGAATATAACAAATTATATTGAAAAGAGTCATCATCTAATTTCAAGACAATCGTCACATCATTACTGTAGGGTTGAAAATCAAGACTGGTCAGGAAAAGTGGTGACTTTTAATATCTGTATGTTGAAAATGTTTCCACATTAAGGATCTGAAGTCTGATCAGAATACATTTCATCTGCCCCTATTGAAGCTTCCATATTCACAATTATGGGGTGTCATCTCTTTCTTGACACTACAATCTCCACTCTTCTGTGTGCATCCATAGAACAGTCCTCGAGTCCCTATTTCTAAGGACTTTTTTGATTTAACAAACTGTTTGGAAAGTCCTTGCAGCTGGTGCCTAATGTTGGAATCATTCAGAAATATTCAATGCTGTATTACATTACATGGGCTCTGTCACTTGATGGAGGATAGATTGGATGGGAGTGTAAGGTCTGGCACTATGGGTCATGAATACTTAATACTGCCACATCAAAGATAGCATATAGTGATCCAACACAGGCAAATGGTAACAAGAAGAATAGTAGACCTCTATCATGTAGGAACCATGTTAAACAGCACAAATGCTTACCTGATTTGGCAGTATGCTCTTGGTTGGCTCCCACAGAACATATGACAATGGGAAGGTTACGTAAAGAGCCAACTTAACAGGATTCTTCCTGGTGGGCAATGAGATTGCTAACAGTTGGATAGACCGACTAGCAGCATGAAAGACATCATTTCTAAGCATTGGTCCCAGGGGAATGTGGGGCCTGTTTTAAATGTGGGGTGGAGTACAATAGATAATGTAAGAAGTTGTGGGAGAGACCCTGGATGACCCTGGCAGAAACATCTTCTTTTATCCAGTGTGTGGAAGACTTCAAAGGGGATGAGTAGAATCTTCTTACAAGGAAGGACTATTTAACATATCACTAGGCCTAGGTTAGAAAATTAGGATTGGATGATTTTCACTCCTTGAAAAGTCTTGATACTATCCCTGAAAAGGTATTCTGGATTACAGACTGAAAGACAAGTATTGATGACTACCAGGAAGAGGGAAAGAGATATGAAGAATGATATCTAAAATGTCATTTGCTCAATAGGACTTGGACATTCAGCAAGACAGAACCAATTCACCAGGAACACCAAATCAATCAGTTGGAGCTAGATGTTCCACAAAAGGAACCTTAAGATGGCCACCAAGTGTTAAAATGCTCCCACTAGTTGTTTTTTTGTCTTCCTTATGAAATCTTGCAATGGTGCAGTGAGAGGAGGTTCCAGAGGCACTAGCTACCTTCTAAGGGATGCACTTCATTGAAGAAACTCTGTTGGGTAGTGTCTTCTCATAATACGTGGGCGTTTCCTCAAGTTCGAAAATTTAGGGCTAGTGTCATCATTGTGGAGCTTATTTTCGGGCTTTAGAGAATAGCTCCTTGGAGACGTGTCGGGTCTTGTTGGTTTGAGAAAAGAGAGTTGGAATACTACTGACCTCCTGTTCTCTTCTTCCGTGGAGTAGCTAGTGCTTCTCTCTTCACTGATTCCTCCAGTATTCAACAAGATTTTTCAGGAAGAAATGTATTTTCTGGAAAAACTAAAGATAGTTATCAAAATAACGGAAGAGTATTTATATTCAGAATCCCATTCAATTACCTACTGAAAATAATCTTCCATGAATTCCATGAAGTAAACATGAACTTGTGGCTCTTTCTTCAAAGACAATTCCTGGTCACGCAAGTATCCCTAGATGGGAAGAAAACTAAAGAATTGTAATAAGTTATTGTTGCATTTGAATAGAGCGAAAATACAGAACATCTCTCAGAGAGTATGTTAATGACATTTTCTAGAAATTTTGAAGTTCAACAGAGGATGCATTAGGAAAGAGCCTATACCAGCTAAGAACTCTTATAGCATAATTGTATACATTTAACAGAAGAGAGGCTAACATCCTTTTCTTATGGGGTATGTTAGTTAACAAGGAACATGAATGACATATATAATAAGTGTAAACTGTAATGGGTCATTGAAAGCAATGTTAATGATCATGTTTATTTACAGTTCTCCAACAACATCAATTGCATCTCTGGGCCCAAGACAAGGGCAGTCTCTTCTTTTTCTCTCCACATCTCCTTTCCCCCCTTGGAGAGCTCCTAAATCTCTTGAGTATATCATGAAGATTGCGAGGGGTGTGGGAGAGCCATTGGAATTTTGGCATCATTATGCTACCATTAAATTTGGGTATCACAATAGTAACCCTGAAAAACATACATCAACAAAAGGAAACCATAAGACTTTTACCAGAATTTATGACAAATTACTAGTGGGATTAGGTACAACAGGGAAATTCGGTATGACAATAGCATTTATAGCACTTAGGTCTTGTACAAATTAGTTGATGACCTTACTAAGTTTTTTGTTAGGCAGGAAAGGAGTGTAAGAGATGCCTACAGTGGGTTACACATATTAGATGTTCTAAGTATTCCAGTTCCAGCAGGAGAAGCCACAAGTTCATCGTCAATTATTTCTTCTGTATCAAGCTTTGAGTTTGCAAGGGAATTTAATTGTTGGTCATTTCAGCAGTCACAATGCTTTCTAGATTGCTAGCATGTTAGGACCATAAATAGAACTGGAGTTGATCCTAGATGTAACACTTGGTCGGAGGAGGAGTATGTGTTCAGTGTATCATGACTATAAGAGGAATACACATTTTTGCAAAGAACAGCTGAAACAGCATTTTCTTTCTAATGGGCTTATTCAAACAGACACCATCATTGGTACAAAATACATTACACATCGGCTGACATGGAAGCTTTCGGTGGGACTCAGGCAAAAGGTGTGTTGGTAAATTATTGGACCTAAGAGAATGAATATGAGACCAGCGATATAGTGAGGAATGTGTGTGTTAGAAATTATTAAATACATCAATAGTTTTGTATGAGAGGAAACTTTTAACATTTCTAGGTTACTAGGGTTCATAGGATGGCACCAATACCAATGTGTTTTGGCGGAGCTTTCTGTTAATTACACATCGTATGTATGCTCATTCTGACCTACAGGAATCAAAGTCTGTATAAAGCAGTTAACTGTCCAAAAGTGCTCAGTATCAACTTTGTCTCAGAGAAGAGAAATCAGACTGCCCTGTTTGACTGGGCAAGCCATGGGGTGAGTTTGGCAACCACTCCTTTCACTTTTCTTGTTGACCACAACCAAAACAGGAGGAGTTATCAGGCAAACTATCACCTTTCCTGAAGTTCATTCGTATCCATGTTCTTACCTTTTTTCCCCATTCCTTTCTGACTCTTCCCTATGACAATTTGTTGGGGTGGATTGTATTTGAAATGACATTACTTTAGATTCAGAAGATTCTTTTTTAGCTCTTGAACTGCTCCATATTGATATGCTACAGAAACCAATTCAGAGATATTTTTGTTTTGCCAATCAATACATATTTTTCTTATTTGATCCTGCATTTTAGGTAATAAGCCTTCAAAGGAAGTGCTCTTACAGCTTCTTGAGTTATTTTGACATGTTACATCAATCAGAAAAGCAATCAAATGTATCTTCCAAATGATACAGGAAATCAGCAGCAGCTTCTCCTTTGTTTTCTTAACAGTTACTAATCTTGGTCCAACCTGTATTAGCAGGGCACACTTCAATAACAACATTCAAAATGCATCTCTAGCAACAATTAGAAAAGCATTAATTGCACATGATTGTTTTGGACAATTGTCCTTTGGACATAATAACAAGTTAAAAAAATGACTAATACTAGGCCAGTTAGGATGATCTTAGTCAGAAATAGTTTGTAGTTCTTTTTTGAATTGCCAGGAATTAAGTTGCATCTTGAGGAACTGGCAGGTGTTACCGAGCAGGTACCATAGGGGCAAAGGGATATAAATAATACCACAGCTCCTTTCTGGGGTCAGGGTATTTTCGCAAGGGTAAGAGAGCATCGGGCTGGACATGCACAAAGTCACTGAAGTCATCACTAGGGGAAGGGGACAATATTTCAGTTTGAGGGGATTATCTGTGTTTCATTCTCTTCGTCCTGCAGTAAGTCTCAGACTATTCTAGACAATATTAGGAATTTGCATTCAATTTCTCTAAGATAGTGCACTATATTAATGGGTAGGAAACAATATTTTGTCAGGCTCTTGATTTCTCTAGTGCTCGCTGCAGTACTGTCATACATGCTGCGCTCATCGCTCTTCGCTACTTGGAGTGGTCTCCGCCTTCCTCCATCGATGTGAGCATTCGAAGGTGTTGCACCATTCCTGGGTGCAATCTGTGGTGCATCTGTAATATCTACTGCTGGAAATAGAAGGCTCAGGGCATCTAATATGTCCTCCTCTTTTTCCCTTTTTGTTTAGAAAATGTTGTCAACCATCCAAGTACATAAATATGAAAGAGGCATAGGAGCAGGTGAATACAATCTCTCAGATGGTTAGTCTGATATGTTAGTTTTTCATTGGTGTCAATGAGGCACTGCTGCTCAGATTTCTGCTGGTGTTTCATGGCCTCCCTGCACCATTGTTGAAAACTCAATCACTGATCTGGGCTTTGTTCTTTCAATCTTTTCTTAAGATTATTCAAGTGCTCAAAATTAAAGGTTCCTTCTTCTGGAAAGGGCTTTGTCCCCTCATCATTAGTAAACTTTATCCAAATCTCTAAATACCTGCATGTTCTCCTAGAATACTGGCAGTACATGACATAGGCGGTATTCCCTCTAAGTTGGGGGGTGATATTCAATTTGGATTCTCCATTTTTTTCATATTCAGGAAACCATTTAGAAAATCTGCCGCCTTGTGCAGCGGCTTCTACCAGTAGAGAAGGAGAAGCGCAAAAGAGGAGTAAGAAAGAGTATTAATGATCTGACATTACCTGCTCAGTGCAGCCCATGTGTAACACCGCAATGAAGTCGCAAACCCTGACGAGAAGAAGAAATACATTGACACTCATTCACTAATGCATGCACTGTTGCACCCACTGAGACACTAACATATCCACTTAAAGACCTAGACAGACACTTGTACACCCACTCAGATATCCACTCAGTCACTCATACACCCACTCACAGACTCACTGACACACGGATGCACTCACTCACTCAGAGACACAGCAAAGCGTGTACACCCACTTAAACACCAACTCAGACAATCATACACTCACTCAAAGACCCATTGAGACACTCGGACACCCACTCACAGATACACTCCCACTCCCACACACCCACTCACAGACCCAGTCAGACATTCACGTAGCCACTCATAGATGCACTTGGACTGTCATGCTCACACTCACACTCACAGACACTGACACACTCATTCACAGACTCAGATACTTGTACAGCCACTGTGAGTCCCTCTGAGTCACTCACAGACCCACTGACACACTCATGCACCCACTCACAGACACAGTGGCACTTATACACCTGCGGAAAGACCCAGTCAGACACTCATACACCCACTCACAAAGCCCTCAGACACTCATGCACCCGCTGACAGACCCACACAGACACTCACACAGCCATCCATGGATCCAGACAGAAACTTGTATACTGATTCAGAGACCCACTGCCTCACTCATACACCCACTCACAGATCCACTGGCACACTTTGCAGCCACTCACAGACACAGTGACACTAATACAGCCTCTGAAAGACCCAGTCAGACACTGACTCACCCACTCACAGACTCCCTCAGACCTTCATGCCCCCACTCACAGATTTACTTGGACCTTCATACACCAACTCACAGACCCAATGACACTCATACACCCACTCAAAAAAACACTCAGACACACACACACACTCATAGAGTCAGCCAGATGCTCATGCACCCACTCACAGCTTCAGTCACAGAATCAGGCACCACCTTACAAACTCATTGACACTCATATACCCACTCAAAGATCCACTCATGCACCCACTCACAGACCTACTCGGACCATCAAGCACCCACTCACAGACCCACTCAGACACTCACACAGCCATCCACAGACCCAGACAGACACTTGCACACTCACTCAGAGACCCACTGACAGACTCTTGCAGCCACATCTAGACACAGTGACACTTATGACATGTATACAGCCACTGGAAAACCCAATAAGACACACACCCATTCACAGACCCACTCCGACACTCATGCACACACTACAGATGCACTTGGACACTCACACACCCACTCACAGACCCACCTAGACACTCATGCACCCACTCGGATCTTCATGCACCCACTCACTGACCAACTTAGATATTTAAACACCCACTCAAAGACCCAGTCTAACACTTATACACCCACTCACAGACCTACTGAGGCAGACATTCACCTATTTACAGAGCCACTGACAGTTATAGAATCAGTGGAAGACACACTCTGATATTAATATTTCCACTCAGAGACCCAATCACAAACTCATGCACCCACTCACAGAACCTTTCAGATAGTGAAGAACTCATGCACTAACTCACAGATTAATTCAATCCTCCACCCACACACAGAACCAGTCAGACACTCATGCACAAACTCACAAAGCCACTCAGACACTGATGCATTCACTCACAGACCCACTTAGACACTCATGCACTCACTTATAGACTCACTGAGACACTCATAAACCCCCTTATGGACTTACTCAGATACTCAAAAATCCACTTATAGACTCACTTAGACACTTATGCACCCACTCACAGACCCACATCAATATTCTCATAAGCAGTTACACAGGCACTCAGGCACCCACTCACAGAGCCAGTCAGACACACAAAAACCCACTCACAAACCTAATCAGACACTCACCCACCCACTCACAGACCCATTCAGACCCTCACTAATCCACTCACAGACCTAGTCTGAAAATGTCACACACCCATTTATAGACCCAATCAAACACTCATGCATCCACTTACAGACCCCACTAGACTTCCACTGAGGTGTTTAGAAATGTATTGCAACATGGAGAGAGTGAAAGAAAGACATATCAACAATGTGTAGGTGTTGTGCATTGAATGTGTGCTTTTGCTTTGCAAATCTGCAATGGAGTTGCGACTCCAAATTTGTTGTCAAAAAAATGTTCAGATTTTCTTTCAAATTTAAGAGTGTTTGGGTCATAGGGTGGCTCTCAAAAGAGCCCTTGTGTTTATTGGGTGTATATGTTTAGTACATAATAAGAGTAGATGCAGAGTGTCAAGTTCTGAGAACCACTCTGTGGCCTTCATCTGTAAAGTGCACTCCATCTCTTCTATATATCCCATCCATGTGAAACTGGAGGGTAATATTGTAGATAGAGCCCATGTTATGGTCTCTGAGGAATGCTGAAACCGTTTTATTAACATGTTTCCCGGCTTTGTCAATCTGTGGGCAGAATGGATTTGACCATTTTCATTTCTGCCTCTGGCATATGTTAGGGAACACAAAGGCAGTGTGAGGGAAAAGGTGCATTAATTGAACAAATGCATCCTTCGTTAGGATTCCCAACTACCCCAGTCAGTGTGCCCAGGTCATTACCACCACAGTGCACAAACATGAGGTGAGGTGGTTGGCAATCTCTAATGCTTTCAACCAATGAAAGCAACTGCTGCCACTTTAACCCTTTGTGGTCAACCAAAGTAATGTCCACGTTAGGCAAATCCAGATACCTATCAATGTCACTCTTTATATCTTACTCACTAGCCCCAAAATTATAGCTGTGACCTAAAATCCACACTATCAGCATTTTTAAGGGAAGGAACATTTGCACGCAGGAGAAGGCTGCAGCTGAATGAAGGAGTTCTAAAAAATTTACGTGGTTAAAATTGAGGGAGCATCTGATTAAAAAAAGCACATATTTGATTGGATGTTGTAAAAACACTGATAGATAAAAATAGGTTGTAATGAAAAATATTTCGTCAGTCAATGTGTGATTGGTTCTTATTATTTTTAACAAGTAATCCAATTTTGGATATGCTTACGTTAAGTAATAGTCAGCCACACCTGCTGCAGCACACAGTAAAGATAGACTGCTGCTAACAAAAATGTTATGAACTTTTTAGCTCCTGGTACAGTAGAGTGTTCTACAGGAGCTTGCTTCGGCACCTGTGGAGATACAGTGTGTGGGGAAAAGCAGCTCTTAAAGCAGACATACTTTTTTATATAAAGGGAGCTTCTTGTGGAGTAGGAACTGCAAATAGATGATTTCAATATCATCCCTAATTTTCTAAGGCAGATAAAAATGTACAAGAAAAAAATGGGAAATATATTTTCAAACACTTGACTGGAGTCACAACTCTTTTGTGAAGTTACTCAGTGGTCCACGCAGGGGGACGTGACGGAGGTGCCACTTCAGCATCACAGAGTAGGAAATAGGGCTTCCTACCAAATATACTGGAAAAGGTTGTCAGTCACTAACCATTGAGATGTGGGATAACATGAGTAAAACATGAAATGCACTTTCTCATTTGATAACTAGGGCAGTATCACTGAGGGCAAAGGTGAACAGGTTGACATTACAGGTTGCTTGGACTAAAAGTCTGAGATTTAATTATCATATAAAGAAAAGAGCCAAAGTGATAATGTCATAGTACTTTGTCTGTCAACGGAAGCTATTAACAGCTATGTGACTAAAAATATTAGCTTGAAAGCAAGCTGTGTTTCTAAATAAGAGTGATAAAAGTATTTATGATATTGATAAAAGTATATTAACTCACTTATAGCCAGAGAGATATCAACACTTTTATTCATATATGTAGTGATGGACTGAGGCCAGATTTACAAGGCCCTAGTACTTCCTTACACCACATTAGTGTAATTCTTTAATGCTAATGTGGCTCAACAAGGCAAAAATCGCCACACCACATTTACAAGGTGGCACACAACTTTGTGATCCCTTGTGCCACATTATCCTTGTGCAAGGCATAATGTATGCAAGGGGAGCGTTCCTGCATTAGGAGGCCCACAAAAATGGCGCAATGAAATCTACAAGATTTCATTTCACCATTTTTGGCCTAATTTTTAATGCCTGCTCAAAGCAGGCATTAAAAGGATGCACCCATTGAAATTAATGGGGATCCTTGCACTTTGCTGCACTAGCGTCAACATTTTTGATACTTGTGGAGAAAAGTGCCACAATAGCATAAAAAATGCTGATGCCATTGGCCTAACATGCACCATGGTGCACTGTATTGAAAATACGGCGCACCAATGGTGTCATTAGGTGGGGGGTGCAAGAAATCTTTCGCATTAGTACTGATGCACCAGATTCTTGTAAATCTGGGCTTTAATGTTTTAGAAAATGATTACCAGTAGAAGGTTTAACATCATACCTTTTGCTGCGAATTGTACATTTTACATGTACAATTTACGGTGCAAGTTTTTATATCCAGTTAGATAAGCATACAGTTACTTTTTTAGTACATAGAGATTATGGTGGTCATTACAACCCTGGCGGACGGTGTTAAAGCGGCGGTAAGACCGCCAACAGGCCGGCGGTAAAAAATTTGCAATTACGACCGTGGCGGAAACCACCAACAAAGACAGCCACTGTAACACTCCGACCGCCACAGCGGTACAAACAGCGCATTGGTCACCCCCATGAGACAGGCGGGAGGCATTGTACCGCCCACACTATTACAACCCACCAATCCGTCACCTTTTCCGGGGCTGATTCACCGCAGATAAAAACACGGCGGAAACAGGATTCCGAAGGGAAAACGCTCACCTCTACACACCCCATGAGGAACGAGGACACCATGGACCCGGAACTCCAAATTCTCCCTGCGATAGTCTTCCTGCTCCTCTACCAGGAACACGAACGCCGGTTGCGAAGACCACAGTGAGTACTGCACCTACGACATAGGAGAGGGGGGAGGAAAAAAACAGGGACACACACATGCAACACCCCCACCCCCACCCTCACCCACTACAACACACACATTAATGCATGTTGATACA
The DNA here is from genome assembly GCF_031143425.1 of Pleurodeles waltl. Lineage (NCBI taxonomy): Eukaryota > Metazoa > Chordata > Amphibia > Caudata > Salamandridae > Pleurodeles > Pleurodeles waltl. The sequence goes on along the minus strand of NC_090440.1, from coordinate 1,536,134,271 downwards.
TCACAGTTACACCCCCCAACCCCCTCCCCCGGGAAGAATGCAAAGACAAAAGAAAATGAGTGTAACCATTGTAATATATTAAAATCAAGTAGGCAAAAAAATAATATATATATATACACCATGTACAAAATACATACCAAGCATAGTAGTCCAGGTAGTGCTCCAATTAAGTTTGTGGAACACTGGGCCCACACGGTATGGGCGAGGCCCACACAAGATCCCCGACCATGACGGAGAGAACACTGCAGGGGCATCAGAGAGCAACTAAACAGGCACCTCAGGGGGAGGGAAAGGGGGGGCACCTCAGCCGGTTGAGTGCACAATGCCAAATCCACGAGGGGGCCACATGCCCACTGTTCAATCCTGGGGAGTGGAAAGCCACAGTCTCTCAAGTCTCTACAGTGAGTGGGTTGCCCACTGTTCAATCCTGGGGAGTGCAAAGCCACAGTCTCTCAAGTCTATAGAGTGGGTGGGTTGCCCACTGTTCCATCCTGGGGACTGCAAAGCCACAGTCTCTCAAGTCTATAGAGTGGGTGGGTTGCCCACTGTTCCATCCTGGGGAGTGCAAAGCCACAGTCTCTCAAGTCTCTACAGTGGGTGGGTTGCCCACTGTTCCATCCTGGGGAGTGCAAAGCCACAGTCTCTCAAGTCTCTACAGTGGGTGGGTTGCCCACTATTCAATCCTGGGGAGTGCAAAGCCACAGTCTCTCAAGTCTCTACAGTGAGTGGGTTGCCCACTGTTCAATCCTGGGGAGTGCAAAGCCACAGTCTCTCAAGTCTATACAGTGGGTGGGTTGCCCACTGTTCCATCCTGGGGAGTGCAAAGCCACAGTCTCTCAAGTCTATACAGTGGGTGGGTTGCCCACTGTTCCATCCTGGGGAGTGCAAAGCCACAGTCTCTCAAGTCTCTACAGTGGGTGGGTTGCCCACTGTTCAATCCTGGGGAGTGCAAAGCCACAGTCTCTCAAGTCTCTACAGTGGGTGGGTTGCCCACTGTTCAATCCTGGGGAGTGCAAAGCCACAGTCTCTCAAGTCTATACAGTGGGTGGGTTGCCCACTGTTCAATCCTGGGGAGTGCAAAGCCACAGTCTCTCAAGTGGATAACAGTCTCCACTGGTTCTGGAGGGGGCATGGTGCCCATAGTGCTTCATCCTGTTAAGGACAGAGGTAGTGGATGGATCTCTCCACTGGTTCTGGAGGGGGCATGGTGCCCAGGGTGCTTCATCCTGCTAAGGACAGAGGTAGTGGATGGATCTCTCCACTGGTTCTGGAGGGGGCATGGTGCCCAGAGTGCTTCATTCTGCCCGTGACAGACTCAGTAGCGTCAGTGCCCTTGGCGCTCATGGGCCAGCAAGTGCTTGAGGCGGCAGTGCCCTGTTCAGCGGTTCTTGAGGCGGCGGTGCCCTATTCAGCAGTGCATGAGACGGCAGTACCCTGTTCAGTGGTGCATGAGGCGGCAGTGCCCTGTTCAGCGGTTTTTGAGGCGGCGGTGCCCTGTTCAGCGGTGCATGAGACGGCAGTGCCCTGTTCAGCGGTGCATGAGGCAGTGGTGCCCTGTTCAGCGGTTCTTGAGGCAGCGGTGCCCTGTTCAGCGGTTCTTGAGGCGGCGGTGCCCTGTTTAGCGGTTCTTGAGGCGGCGGTGCCCTGTTCAGCTGTGCTTGAGGCGGCGGTGCCCTGTTCAGGGGTTCTTGAGGCGGCGGTGCCCTGTTCAGCGGTTCTTGAGATGGCGGTGCCCTGTTCAGCGGTGCTTGAGGCGGCAGTGCCCTGTTCAGCGGTTCATGAGGCGGAGGTGCCTTGTTCAGCGGTTCTTGAGATGGCGGTGCCCTGTTCAGTGGTGCTTGGAGTGGCAGTCTCCATTGCAGTGTCCTTCATGGCCCAGCAGGGCTTTTGCTGGCGGTCCTTCATGGCCCAGCGGGGCTTTTGCTGGCAGTCCTTCATGGCCCAGCGGGGCTGGTGCTGGTGGTGGCCTCCTGGGCAGCTGGGCTGGTGCTATCTGTGGCCTCCTGGGAAGCTGGGCTGGTGCTGGAGGTGGCCTCCTGGACAGCTGGGATGATGGCGGTCTTCTCCGCCGTGCTGCCCTTCCCAGACTTGCTGACTTTCTTGTGCCCCTTCCCCGCCTTGGAAGGTGTCGCAGCTGACTCCACACTCCCACCTGTACCCCTGGGAGCGGCTTTGGTGGCTGGAGTCTTCCCTCTCTCCAGCCGGGCACTGGCCAACTTCTGATGCTTCACAGGTGGGGGACTGTCTGTGCTGTGGCTCCGTGCCACACTGGCTGCCCTGGTGGCCGGTGCACTCCAGATTCCGGTGACTACAGGCACCACTGTTCCTAGAGATGTGGTGGCTGAGGTGCTAGTTCGGGACCTAGGAGACGGACGGGGTGGGGGAGGTGTCAGAAAGAGGTCAAGGTTGGACAGGAAAAGTTTTTGGGACACACTGAGATGGGTAGCTGGAGGGGGTTTGGGAGTGGAGGAAGAGGTTGTGGTTGTAGGAGTTGTTCGTTTGCTGACTTTGGGTGAAGGTGCATGCGCTGGAGGCTATCGTGAGGTGGATGGCTGTTGGGTGGGTGTGTGCCTGCGTTTGTGTATCTTGGGAGGGGGCGTCACAGACACACTGGGAGAGGACACAGGGGACGTGTGAATGGTAGTGGGGGTGGTGACTGCACGTGAGCGGGGTGTGGTGGTGGGTGTGCTGGTGATGGTAGTAGTGGCTGTAGAGGTAGTGCATGCAGGTGTGAGTGTAGACGAGACAGGGAGGGAGGAGGGAGACGAGGAGGAGGGGGACACCATGGAGGCAGTGGATGTGGGTGTGTCTGCATGTGTGTGATGCTTGCGTGAGTGCCTGTGGGATGCGTGGTGCTTATGTTTGCCTGAGCTTCCCTTGTGTGTTGACGTGTGTGCATGCTGGTCTGTAGGTGTGCTTGGGATAGGCTGAGGTACAGGGGATTGGGTCTGGGTGGAGGAAGATGGAGGGGGGAGGCTAGACAAAGGGACAAGTACTGCCATCAGTGCTGAGGCCAGAGTCTGAAAAGCTCGCTGAAGGGCCGCCTGACCAGAATGAATGCCCTCCAGAAATGCATTTGTTTGTTGCAACTGCCTCTCTACACCCTAGATGGCATTCAAAATGGTAGACTGCCCAACAGTGAGGGACCTGAGGAGGTCAGTGGCCTCCTCACTGAGTGCAGCAGGGGTGACCGGGGCTGGGCCTGAGGTGCCTGGGGCGAAGGTGATGCCCACCCTCCCGGGTGAGCGGGCACGGGGTGAAGGCTGAGGGGCTGCTGGGAGGCGGTGCTGGAAGGGGGGGTGGCGGCTGTACCTGTAGATGGGGGGGCACAGGTGTTGCCGCCACCACAAGGGAGCTCCCATCAGAGGACGAGTCCGTGTCACTGGTCTCAGCTCCTGTCCCCGCAGTGGAGCACCCCTCACCCTCCGTCCCACTGGTGAAGTCCGATTCCGTAGTGTGGCCCTCCATGGCCATGTGGGATGCAGCCCCCTCATGCTCCAGTGCCACTGCTCCTCCGCCTGATGATGCTAATGCACACAAGAACAGGGAGACCACAAAAAGGGGGGGGGACGACAGAAGAAAGACATGTTGACTGCATGCATTACCGCTACCGTTGGCGGACACGCCAGACACAGAAGCCCCCTGCACTACGCCGCGCTCTTGGGCTCCACTGTTCAATTCCTGGGAAATGGTCTACTAGAGCAAAATCAGCAGAATGCAAGTGTACTTACCCCCTTGTGGCTGCTGTGATGCCCTCAAGCGCCCATCCAACTCCGGGTGCACCACCGCCAGGATCCTGAACATGAGGGGGGTCATGGTGCAATGGGCACCGCTCCCACGTTTGGAGGCCATCCCCAGTTGAGCCTCCGCGGTCTTCTTGCTCCAGCGGCGCATGTCCTCCCATCTTTTCCGGCAGTGGGTGCTCCATCTGCGGTAGACCCCCAGGGTCCAGACGTCCTTGGCGATGGCATGCCGAATATGTTTTTTCTGGTGGGCGCTGACCTACATGATTTGTACAGTGGGAAGAGAAAGTTATTACCAACTGCACCGTCAAAGTGATTGGCCCCCATCCCTACCCTTGTCATGAAGCACATGAAATCACCGTTGTTTCATGAACGGTGCACTCTCCTCCCTTCCTTCTTACATCCACCCCTCTCCACACAGGCATAGCCCATACAGCATGCTCCCAGTGTACTTACCTGTTTCTCTGGAGGACCGTAGAGTAGCGTGTACTGGGGGAGACCCCGTCCACGAGTTTCTCCAACTCCTCCGATGTGAAGGCAGGCACCCTTTCCCCAGACACTCAAGCCATTGTCTCTTCCAGACCGAGGTCACAGCAGCACTTGCAGTGTAGGTCCTCTCCTGTCGAAGATCAGGTATCGAGTGATTGAACAGATAGAAAATGGCGGTCACGTCCCCGGCGTTGCGTACCGTCACCGCCGGCGTACATCGTCATTGGCTTCTGGAACCCATAGGGCCAGGGCAGTTACCTCACATCCCATTGTCCCACTTTACAGGTCAGGCAGCCGCCATTTTAGGGTCCCATGCCTACAATTTCAACTGCGTCACACCTACCTAGGCCTAGACTCAACACACATACAGACCACTTTTTAGATTATGAATGGTGTTCTGTGTATGCTGTGGGTACGTACCTCTGAGTTGCTTGACTCTGTGCTCGATGTTGTCCTTCATAGGCACCGTCCGCTAGGACATGTGAGGAGATGGCGGCATCCCGACCGTTGGTGGACCTGTCTACAATGAAGGAAAGACATGTGAAAATCACATACAAGCTTGACCGTGCCACAATCCAGGAACTGTGTACCCAGTTGGAGCCAGACTTGATGCCAGCTATCCGCCATCCCACAGGAATCCCCCCTCAAGTGCAGATGCTGTCAGTGCTCCATTTCCTTGCAAGTGGGTCATTTCAAACAACAGTGGCCATAGCATCAGGGATGTCCCAGCCTATGTTTTCCAACGTGTTGTCCAGAGTGTTGTCTGCCCTGCTGAAACACATGCGGAGCTACATCGTTTTCCCTCAGGTGGTGGATTTGCCTACAGTGAAAGGTGATTTCTATGCCCTGGTACATATCCCCAACATCATAGGTGCCATTGATGGGACACATGTGGCTTTGGTACCCCACCACAGTAGTGAACAGGTGTACAGAAACCAGAAGAGTTATCATTCGATGAATGTACAGATGGTATGTTTGGCAGACCAGTACATCTCCCATGTGAATGCCATGTTACCTGGCTCAGTGCATGACGCCTACATCCTGCAGAATAGCAGCATCCCTTATGTGAAGGGTCAACTCCAGAGGCACTGTGTGTGGCTATTAGGTGAGCACCTGGAAGCTAGTCAGTGGGAATGGTTGTGTGGGTCTGGGATATCCCTGCAGGTTAGTGTGTGTCTAACAGTTGCCCCTCTCCATTTGCAGGTGACCTTGGTTACCCCAACCTGTCATGGCTACTGACCCCAGTGAGGAATCCCAGGACAAGGGCAGAGGAACGCTACAATGATGCCCATGGGCGAACTAGGAGGGTGATCGAGCGGACCTTCGGCCTCCTGAAGGCCATGTTTATGTGCCTCCATATGACAGGTGGATCCCTATTCTACTCACCAAAGAAGGTGTACCAGATCATCGTGGCCTGCTGCATGCTTCACAACTTGGCTTTGCAACAACAGGTGCCTTTTCTGCAGGAGGATGGTCCAGATGGCGGTGTTGTGGCAGCTGTGGAGCCTGTTGACAGTAAAGACGAGGAAGCAGAGGAAGAAGACATGGACAACAGGGACTCAGTGATCCAGCAATATTTCCAGTGACACACAGGTAAGAATACAGACCTGCCTACTACATGTACTTAAGCACTATCGCCTCTGTACTGTTTGTCGTTTTCACCCAGTGTATGGTCACTGAGTTGTCACTTTCCCGTACGATTTCACAGATGTGGGTCCCACTGTGTGACATCTGCTTTGATTCCTCATGGACTAGAGCTGTGTGGCATAGGTATGTTGACATTACAATTGAAGAGCATTTTGTCACTGTAATTGCTAATACAACATTTCAAAATCACAGACAGACTCGAGATTGTTTTGTGCTTTAAGGGTGTTTATTTAAGTGCTAAATAGTGGAGGAGGTTGTAAAATGGTGAGGGGTGATGGTGGAGGAATGTCCATGGCAGAGTCCAGTCTATTAGTCTCACAGGTGCATTGCCCATATGGGCATGGGAAGTGGAGCTGGGGCAGTTTAAGGATGGACAGGGTGACAAAGTGGGACAGTAGGATGACAATCAGGGTGGTCTCATTTCTTGGCGGGGGTCTTGGCATCGTTCTCTGTTTTTGTCCTGGATCTCAGGGACCGTTTGCAGGGGGTGGGGTGCTGGTGTGGTGGTCCTGTGGCGGTGCCTCCTGTCCACTAGCTCCGGCGGAGGTGGTGGGCAGTTCATCGTCCAGGCTAGTGTCAGGGGCCCATTGTAGTGCCACAGTGTCCTTCCTGGTGTTGAGTACTTCCTTCAGCACCCCTACGATGGTGCCCTGGGTGGAATTGATGGTTCTGAGTTCCTTCCTGAAGCCCATATACTGTTCTTCCTGCAGGCGCTGGGTCCCCTGAAACTTGGCCAGTACGGTTGCCATTGTCTCCTGGGAATGGTGGTGGTCCAGGGAACTGACTCTCCAGGAGGCCCTCACCACGATCCTGGGAGCATACAAACATTCCCAGGATACGCTGGGCCAGATCCTGGACAAGATGCAGGAGAACATGTGGCTGCAGGAGGGACAGTACCTGGGGATCAGGGAGGACTTGAAGTCCATTAACACTTCCCGGGTCTCCATTGCAGGGGTGCTGGAAGACATGGCCAACAGTATGAGGGAGGCAGTAGCACATCAGCGGGCCCCTGACACTAGCCAGACTACTGAACAGCCCTCCGCTTCCGCTGGTGGACAGGAGGCCCTGCCACAGGACTAACAGGCCACCAGCACTCCTCCACCTGCAGAAGGAGAACCACCCCGCAAACGTTCCCTGCGATCCAGGCAGAAGCCAGAGACTATTGCCAAGACGCCTGCCAGGAAATAAGACTCACCTGATTGTCACCCTTGTGTCCCACTCTGTTACCCTGTCCACCTTGAATTGCCATTGCTCTCCTTCCTATGCCCCCTTGGACAATTCACCTGTGCTACAGATAGACTGGACTCTAACCTTGACTTTCCTCCATCATCACCCCAGCCCATTGCACTTACCCCTTTTTCGTCAGAACACTGCAATGAACACACTTTCAAAAAATACAAGTATGGAGTATGTCAAATGATTTAAGTATTTATTCGTTTAACAAAGATTTAACATTGCAATTCAACTGTACAGTAATGTTTACATAGGAAAGACCTGTAGTTAGCTGCAGTGAACACACCAGGGCCAATAGTGGGGCACCAACATCTGCAAAAAGAGATGCCAATGGGTACAGTGTGTGGGCATAGAAGTAGGAATTCACAGCCTGCCAGTGACGATGTCAAACATTAAACTGTCAATGAAATGTGAAATAACACTGTCTTACCTGTGTGTCATTGGAAGTATTGATGAATGACTGTACTTCTGTTGTCCTCATCCTCTGCCTCCTCATCTTCACTGACCAGACGGTCCACTGCTGCCACACAGCCATCTCCATCCTCCTCCTCCTGCAGAAAAGGTACATGGCATCTCAAGGCAAGGTTGTGCAACATACAGCATGCCACGATGATCTGGCAGACCTTACTGGGTGAGTAGCACAGGGATCCACCTGTTAGATGGAGGCACTGAAACCTGGCCTTCAGGATGCGAAAGGTAGGTTCAATAATCCTTCTTGTTCGCCCATGTGCCTCATTGTAACGTTCCTCAGGCCTTGTCCTGGGATTGTTCACAGGAGGCAGTAGCTATGATAGGTTGGGGTCACCAGCAAATATCGAGGGACAACTGTTAGCCACACACCAACCCTTATGGCCCACACCATACCCATACACCAACTTCCACTGGGTGGGAACCAGGGCTCACCTATTAGCTAAACCCTGTGCCTCTGGAGCTGGGCCATCACATTTGGGATGCTGCTGTTCCTCAGGATAAATGCATCATGCACCGAGCCTGTATACTTAGCATTGACATGGGAGATGTATTGGTCCGCCAAACACACCATCTGCACATTAATCGAGTGAAAACTTTTTAGATTTCTGAAGACCTGTTCATTTTGCCAGGGGGGGGGACAAACGCAATATGTGTTCCATCAATCGCACCAATGATGTTGGGGATGTGTCCCATTGCATAGAAGTCAGCCTTCACTGTGGCCAAATCCTCCACCTGGGGGAAAACGATGTAACTGTACATGTGTTTAATCAGGGCAGACAGCACTCCGGTCAGCACTATTGAGAACAATGGCTGTGACATTCCTGCTGCCAAGCCCGCTGTCACTTGGAAAGAACCTGTTGCCAAAAAATGGAGCACTGATAGCTCTTGCACAAGATGGGGGATCCCAGTGGGGGGACGGATAGCAGATATCAGGTCAGGGTCCAATTGGGCACACAGCTCTTTAATTGTGGCCCTATCAAGTCTGTAGGTGAGGCTGATGTGCCTGTCCTCCATTGATGCCAAGTCCACCAGGGGCCGTACACAGGAGGATGTCTCCATCTCCTATTCATCCGCAGCGGTTGAAATCTATGGGGCAAAAGAGTGAGCAGCTGGTCATAATCTGTACATTGTAACCACTACAGTTCAATGCATATTGTGATTGTTACAATTTATAGGGGGCATATGTCCAGAATGTGAAACTGTGAACTGTGACGCAGTTAGGATCCATAGCTTGCCCCCCCTCCACTGAAATGGCATCCGCCTGTCCAGTAAGGAGGGACAGGTGGAAATGAGGTAATTCCGCTGACGTTGTGTGCCGTTGCGGGAGGCGGTTGGGAACCGATGTGCAACTCCTCACTGACCTCAAACAGGAGAGGACCTACACTGCATCTGCTGCTGTGACCTGTGTCTGGAACCTACCATGGCTTGTGTGACTGGGGAATGGGCCCCTGCCTTCACCTCGGCAGAGTTGGAGACACTGGCGAATGGGGTGCTACCCCAGTACCAACTGCTGTATGGGCCTCCAGACCAACAGGTGAGCACACTGTGAGTACGATACATGGGGCATGAATGCATGGAGTGGTGTGTGTGAAGGCCTCGTGTAGGGGGGAGTTGATGGATGGGCCCTGGGCAGCATGCAGCATGTATGCTGGGCCATGTCTGTGCAAATGGGGATGGGAAGGGGCATGGTGGGCCACATGGTCTGACTAAGACCTTTCTCTGGGTCTATTTCCTGTACAGGTCAGCGCCCATCAAAAGAAGGGTATATGGCATGCTATCCCCAAGGACGTGCGGACACTGAGGGTCTACGGCAGGCGGAGCACCCACTGTTGGAAACGGTGGGAGGACCTGAGACACTAGACACAGAAGACGGCAGAGGCCAGCTGGGGATGGCCTCCCAACGAGGAAGGGGTGCCCGTCGAACCCTGACCCGCCCTGATAGCCCGCATACTGCCAGTGGCCTATCCGGAGCTGGATGGGCACTTGGGGGCATCTCAGCAGCAACATGGGGGTGAGTACAGTGCCCTTCATTACTACATACGCCTGGTGGGATGGTATCCGGGTGGGGGATGTGTGCCTGTGGGTGCCCCAAGGCCAGGCTTGGCATTGCAGAGTAGGTCCCATATTGGGCAGGGTTCTGATGTGAATTTCCTCCAACCTAGCTAGTAGGCATCCAGTGCTGGGCAGGGGTGTGTGGGTCCCAGGTATGCTGCAGTTGCTGGTATGTGTCCCTCCCCATGCCCTGGTGGTTAGCATTGTAACTGGTAGTACATTGCCTAGTGCATAGGGCTGTTGCCTGTGTGTGAGTGTGTTGTGTACACCAACGGTGGTGTCGGTGCTGCCATTGACTAACTGTATCCTTTGTCTCTCCCCCACTTCTTGTTTTGTCACTCTATCCTTATGCATTAGCATCATCTGGCGGAGGAGCAGAGGCACCAGCGACTGAGGGAGCTGCATCCCACAGGACCCAGGAAGCCGAGTCCACCGATGGTGAGGGCACCAGTGGGACGGAGGGCGAGGGGAGCACCACGGAAGAGACTGGAGGGGACAGTTCGGACACAGACACCTCCTCCGATGGAAGGTCCCTGGTGGTGGCAAACGCCTCTGTGCCCACCCCAGCTACAGGTACAGCCACCACCCCCGTACCAGCACCGCCCTCCCAGCAGCCCCTCAGCGAGTCTCCCGTGTCCGCTCTCCCAGGAGAGTGGGTATCTCCTTCTCCCCAGGCACCTCAGTTAGCCCTGCTGCCCTGAGTGAGGAGGCTATTGACCTCCTTGATCCATCTCTTTTGGGCAGTCAACCATTGTGGATTCCATCCAGGGGTTGGCAGCCTAAATGCAACAGTCCAATTCCTTTCTGGAGGGCATTCACCCTGGCTTAGTGGCCCAACAGGGATCAATCCAGGCTCTGGCCTCCTCTCTGATGGCAGCCATTGTCCCTGTTTCCATCCTCCCCGCTCCAACTTCCTCTATCCAAACCCATTCCCCTCAACCCCAACCTATCCAAAGCACACAGGCAGATGAGCATGCACAAAGGACAACACACAAGAGTGGCACACGCAAACACAAGCACCCCACTTCAGTGGTGTTGTTCCATCTCGCGGCTGAGGTGCCCCCGTTCCCCAAGCCCCTGAGGTGCCTGCCTATTTTCGAACAGATGCCCCTGCAGTGTTCTCTCCATGTTGTTGCAGGAGTCAAGTGGGGCCTTGGACTTTGTAATGTGACCCTGTGGCCCATGAACATTGAGGACTGGGCAGTGCCCCTTCATTTGTAAATATGTATATACTTTTTTTTTATTTGGATGCACGTATTGCTAATATATTTATGTTATTACACTCACTTTGATCTTTTGGAGTTGTCCTTGCAATATTCCTTAGGGGTACGGGGTCAATATGTTTTGTTATTGCATCTGCTTGTGTGTATGGTGTTGGGGGTGAGGGTGTTGCGTGTGAGTCACTCTCCTTTCCCTCCCTCCCCTGTGTGCTAAGCGGCTGTACTCACCGTGGTCGTCTTCGCCATCATTGGTGTTCGTGGTGGAGCAGGACGTAAAACAACACTGGGAATATGTGCAGCTCGGGCTCCATGGCGGCGTGGTTCTTCCCTGAGTCTCCATAGGTGAGTCCTTTGACTTCTGAGATCTGTTTCCGCCAGGCTTCCAATGTCGTTGGTACCGCCCCGGAAAAGGTGGCGGTTTCCTGGGTCTTAATATGGTGAGCGGAACATTGGCTTCCGCTTGGCTGTAGGCAGTTACTGCCATGGTGCCTGTTGATTCTGCCCTGGCAGTCAGTGTGTTAAAGTGGCTGTCTGCCTGAGCTCTTTCCACCATGGTCATAATTTGGCTGTATTTAGCGCAAGCCTGTTGGCGGTATTACCGCCACTTTATCACCAACCGCCTAGGTTGTAATGAGGGCCATAGGGCAAGTGTCTTGCTGAACTGCCTTGTGGCACTGAGAAAGGAAAGAAACCTGCCGATTCTACAAGATATGACACATTTCTGTCATTTCCACCTGTGCTGAAACATACATTACTACCTAGGATGAATGCAGGCACCCTGTAATGGTGCATAGGTGCCTGCGTTATGTGGATGATTGTTTTAGTGGAAGAAGGATTAATTACTGCACAAAAAACAATCATAGGAGGTGTATTACTGTTGATATGTGTGCTGTATAATTATATATACACAAGAAGTATCCCATATACCCTAATGTATATAGGGGCACATTTAAGGAAAGTGGCGCTGCATGCAGTGCAGTGCCAATTTCCTTGCACCCCTTAGAGTCCCACCAATCGCCACCCAGTGTGCGCTGTATCTAAGATATGGTGCACCATGGCACAGGGTAGGGGGCAAAAAATCGTCATTTTTATTGACGCTATTGATGTACTCTGCAGGAGTAGCACCAAAATATTGGCGCTACTCCTGCAAAGTACATAGGGGCCCATTATAAATAATGGAAGCCCCCAAAGTACCATAAAATATGATTCAAGGAAATCTGTCAGATTTCCTTGCACCATTTTTTCGGCCCCCCTAACAGGGGAACACCCCCTTTGCATACATTGGGGGTCATTACAACCCTGGCGGATGGTGTAAAAGGTGGGTTAATACCGCAAACAGGCCGGAGAAAAAAAAAAGGCATTTACAACCCTGGCGGTAACCGCCAACAAAGACAGCCACTTTAACACTTCGCCCGCCACGGCGGTACAGACAAACAGCGTGGCGGTCACCGCCAACAGACAGGCGGGAGACAAAGTACCGCCCACACTATTACAACACACCAATCCGCCACCTTTTCCGGGGCGGATTCACTGTGGATAAAAACACGGCAGAAACAGCCTTTGCTATGGGAAAACGCTCACCTCAACACACTCCACGAGGAACGACGACTCCATGGACCTGCCCTTCTGCTCCTGTACGAACAACAGCGACGTAGGCGCAGAACATACCGGTGAGTACTGCATCTACGACACGGGGGAGGCAAAAGATAGGGGGACACCCACCAAACACCCCCACCCTCGCATATTACAACATACACACCAATGCAGACAAAAATATCACATTAACAACCCACAATCCCCCCGGAAGAATGCAAAGACAAAGCGAGATCCGTTCAAATATTGTAATGTGCCAATATACATGTCATATAAAAAATATACTGAATCATATCTCGAAATCTGTCATGTTTATATATACAATACAAGAAGTAGTGCAGATATGCACACAACAATGTCCGTGCACCAACAGTCCAAAAATGCATGGGCGAGGCCCACAATAGATACCTGACCAAAATCCGAGAGAACACTGCCGGGGCATCATATTGAAACACTACAGGCACCTCAGGGGGAAGGGAAGGGGAGGCACCTCAGCCAGATGAATGCGAAGCCAGATCCACGACGGGGCTCCATGCCCATTGATGTATCCTGGGGAGTGCAAAGCCACAGTCTCTCAAGTCTCTACAGTGGGTGGCTTGCCCACTGGACCATCCTGGGGAGTGCAAAGCCACAGTCTCTCAAGTCTCTACAGTGGGTGGCTTGCCCACTGGACCATCCTGGGGAGTGCAAAGCCACAGTCTCTCAAGTCTCTACAGTGGGTGGCTTGCCCACTGTGCCATCCTGGGGAGTGCAAAGCCACAGTCTCTCAAGTCTCTACAGTGGGTGGTTTGCCCACTGTGCCATCCTGGGGAGTGCAAAGCCACAGTCTCTCAAGTATTTACAGTGGGTGGGTTGCCCACTGGACCATCCTGGGGAGTGCAAAGCCACATTGACGCAAGTAGATGCAGTTCTCAACTGGTACTGGGTGGGACTGGTGGCCAGACTGGATGAGTCTCCCCGTGAAAGTTCCTGTCCTGTCACTGTCCCAGCTGAAGGAGAAGGATGCCTGATGTGGCGGCCTATTCATACCCACACGGTGTTTACCCTGATCAGCGGTCTTCACCATGGCGGTCTTGGCCTTGTTCAGCTGTGCTTTGCCATGGCTGGCTATGGACTGTTCAGCGGTCTTCACCATGGCGGTCTTGGCCTTGTTCAGCGGTGCTTTGCCATGGCTGGCTATGGACTGTTCAGCGGTAGCCTGAGATGGCGGTTCAGATACTGACATTGGTGTGTGGCATGACGAACTCCACACTGGACATTGGGGTGTGGCATGATGAACTCCACACTGGACATTGGGGTGTGGAATGACGTTCCATCATCGCCCAGCGGGGCTGTGGGATCCTGGTCCCTCCTGGGCCCTGACTCCGGCGGTGGTCTCCTGACCAGTAACGATACTTGGGCCCTCCTGGGCACTGACTCTGGCGGTGGTCTCCTGACCAGTAACGATACTCGGGCCCTCCTGGGCACTGACTCTGGCGGTGGTCTCCTGACCAGTAACGATACTCGAGCCCTCCTGGGCACTGACTCTGGCGGTGGTCTCCTGACCAGTAACGATACTCGGGCCCTCCTGAGCACTGACTCTGGCGGTGGTCTCCTGACCAGTAACGACGGTGCTGGCGGTTGTGTCTGGACCGCCGGAAATGATGGCGCACTTCTCCGCCGTGACACTCACAACAGGCTGGGCAGACTTCCTCGGAACCTTTCCCACCTTCTTTGGAGTTACAGCTGACTCACCAATCGCCTTCGATCCCATTTCACTTGTTGTCCCACCAGGAGTCTTGACACGTTCCCGTCGTCCACTTTCCAATTTCGGTGCCTTTACAGGGGGTGGGCTGGCAGTGCCTTGGCTCCGGGTCCTACTGCGTGCCCTGGTGGACGGTGCACTCCAAAAACCTGGAACACGCACTACTGGTACTGGAGGCTTTTTGGCTGAGGTGCTACGACGGGACTGATCAACTGGAGGGGGAATGGGGCAAACAGGTCAATTTGACAGAGGGACAGTTTCTGACGGACACTGGGATGGGTAGTTGGAGGGGGTCTAGGAGTGGAGGTAGAGGAGGTGGTTGTAGGAGGTGTCACTTTAGGTGTTTTGGGTGCAGGTGCAGGTACTGGAGGCTGTTGTGAGGTGGATGGATGTTGGGTGAGTGATTGCCGGCGTTTGTGTACTTTGGGAGGGGGCGTCACAGACACACTGGGAGAGGACTCAGGGGACGTGTAAATGGCAGTGGAGGTGGTGAGTGCAGGTGAGCGGCTTGTGGTGCTGGGTGTTCTGGAGCGAGTCTTAGTGCCTGTAGATGTGGTGCATGCAGGTGTGTGTGTAGACGACACTGGGAGGGAGGAGCGAGAAGAGGAGGAGGGGGACACAGTAGAGACAGTGGATGTTGCTGTGTCTGTATGGGTGTGATGCTTGTGTGAGTGCCTGTGGTGTGTGTGGTGCCTATGTTTGCTTGTGCTACTTGTGTGTGTTGACCTGTGTGCCTGCTGGTCTGTAGGTGTGCTTGGGATGGGCTGGGGTACAGGGGATTAGGTCTGGGTGGAGGAGGTTGAAGGGGGAGGCTGGACACAGGGACAATGGCTGCCATCAGTGCTGAAGCCAGAGATTGCAGGGTTCGCTGAAGGACAGCCTGACCAGAATGAATGCCTTCCAGGAATGCATTACCGTATTTCAACTCTCATTCTACACCCTGGATGGCATTCACAATGGTAGACTGCCCAACAGTGAGTGACCTGAGGAGGTCAATGGCCTCCTCACTGAGGGCAGCAGGGGTGACTGGGGCAGGGCCTGAGGTGCCTGGGGCGAAGGTGATGCCCACCCTCCTGGGTGAGCGGGCACAGGACACACGCTGAGGGGCTGCTGGCAGGGCGGTGCTGGTAGGGGAGGTGGCGGCTGTACCTGTAGAAGTGGTGCGCACAGATGGTGCCGCCACCACAGGGGAGCTCCCATCGGCGGACGAGTCCGTGTCGCTGGATGGTGATCTGGTGGCTGACGTGAAGCTCCCCTCGCCCTCCGTCCCACTGGTGAATTCAGAGTCTGTGGTGTGGCCCTCCATGGCCATGTGGGATGCAGCTCCCTCGTGCTCCGGTGCCACTGTACCTCAGCCTGTTGATGCTGATGTACAAAAGGACAGGGAGAGCAGGAAAAGGGGGGAGACAGAAGAAAGAGAGTTTTAGTGCATGGCATACCGCTACCGTTGGCGGACAAGACAGACGCAGCAGCCCCATGCATTACGCCGTGCTCCTGACCTCTGCACATGCTATTTCTGGGAAATGGCCTACATGGCAAGGGAAGTAATCTGCCCACATGGATGGCAAAGGGGCAACTATACATCAACTTCCCTCTGTTTTGAGCTGGGGTAGAGTGCCACATGGCCTACATAACAGAGGGGCCTTGCCTACCTAACTCGCCCTGGCCTAGGGACACCCACAACCCACCCCCCCCACCCAGACACCTCCACTGCACGCAAAGTCCATATGATGAGGTAGTACTCACCCCCTTGTGTCTGCTGTGATGTCCTTAAGCACCCATCCAACTCCGGGTAGGCCACCGCCAGGATCCGGAACATCAGGGGGGTCATGGTGCGACGGGCACCCCTCCCACGTTGGGAGGCCATCCCCAGCTGAGCCTTCGCCGTCTTCTTGCTGCAGCGGCGAATGTCCTCCCATCTCTTACGGCAGTGGGTGCCCCGTCTCTGGTGGGCCCCCAGGGTCCGGACTTCCTTGGCGATGGCACGCCAAATGTCCCTCTTCTGGTGGGCGCTGACCTACATGACATGCACAAGGAAAGAGGACAGTCATTACCTACTGCACCGTCGTTGTGATTGGCCCCCTCCCAACTCTATCCCTGTGGCCCATTCATCCCCATGCATAACTGTTCTATGTACTCTGCCCCCTGAAACTCATCCACCCAGCCCTCTCCACCCAAGCCTAGCCCATCCAACGTGCTCCCTGTGTACTAACCTGTTGGTCTGGAGGACCGTAGAGTAGCGTGTACTGGAGGAGGACCCCATCCACAAGTTTCTCCAACTCCTGTGCAGTGAAGGCAGGGGCCCTTTCCCCAGACGCAGCAGCCATCGTCGCTTCCAGACTGAGGTCACAGCAGCACTAGCAGTGTAGGTCCTCTCCTGTCAAAGGTCAGGTATCTAGTGAGTGAAGAGATAGAAAATGGTGGTGACGTCCGCGGCGGTGACGTCCGCGGCGGTGCGCATCATCACCGGCAGCGCACCTGTTCATTGGCTCCTGTGACCCATAGGGTCCAATGTTAACCAGTGCAGCATTGCGCCGCGCTCTACGACCGCCTACCGCAACGGTGTCCAGCGCAGTTACCCCACAATCCCATTGTCCCATTTTAGAGGTCAGGCAGCCGCCATTTCAGGGGCCCACATGGCTTCAATTACTACTGCGTCACACATACCGAGGCCTACACTCAAAACCTTTCCCGGATGGGTTAATTGTCTGTTGTAGTCTTGTGTGTGACTGTGGGTACATACCTGGAGGAATGCTGACAGTTTCTTCGCTGTTGTCCTTCTTAGGCACCGTCAGTTGGGACATATTGGAAGATGGCGAACCCGCCGGTGTACCGACCGCTGGTGGACCCGTTGACAATGGAAGAGCGACATGTCATCGTGACCTACCGGTTTGACCGTGCCACAATCCAGGAACTATGTACCCAGTTGGAGCCAGACCTGATGTCACCAATCCGCAATCTGACTGGAATCCCCCCTGACGTGCAGGTGCTGTCAGTGCTGCATTTCCTTGCAAGTGGGTCTTTTCAGACAACAGTGGCCATGGCATCAGGGATGTCCCAGCCTATGTTTTCCAACGTCTTGTCCTGAGTGTTGTCTGCCCTGCTGAAACACGTAAGGAGATACATCATTTTCCCTGAGGTGGAGGATTTGCCTACAGTGAAAGTTGATTTCTATGCCCTTGGACATATCCCCAACGTCATAGGTGCCATTGATGGGACCCATGTAGCTCTTTTCCCCCCGCAGGAATGAACAGGTGTACAGGAACAGGAAGAGTTATCATTCCATGAATGTCCAGATGGTCTGTTTGGCAGACCAGTACATCTCGCAGGTAAATGCTATGTTCCCTGGCTCAGTGCATGAAGCCTACATCCTGCGGAATAGCAGCATCCCTGATATGATGGGTGAACTCCAGAGGCACCGTGTATGGCTATTGGGGGACTCTGGTTACCCCAACCTGTCCTGGCTATTGACCCCAGTGAGGAATCCCAGGACCAGGGCAGAGGAACGGTACAATGAGGCCCATGGCCGGACTAGGAGGGTGATCGAGCGGACCTTCGGCACCCTGAAGGCCAGGTTCAGGTGCCTCCATATGACTGGTGGATCCCTATTCTACTCACCGAAGAAGGTGTGCGACATCATCATCGCCTGCTCCATGCTCCATAACTTGGCATTGCGACGCCAGGTGCCTTTTCTGCAGGAGGATGATCCAGATGACGTGGTGTAGCAGCGGGGGAGCCTGGGGAGCATGTGAACAGTGATGAGCAGGAAGCTGATGAAGATGAAAACGACAACAGGGAGTCAGTCATACAGCAATATTTTCAGTGAGACACAGGTGAGTAAATTTTCATGTTTCACATATTATTAACTTTCACACGTCTACCTCTATCCTGTACCTACATTTCACTCCC
Organism: Pleurodeles waltl; assembly: GCF_031143425.1. Lineage (NCBI taxonomy): Eukaryota > Metazoa > Chordata > Amphibia > Caudata > Salamandridae > Pleurodeles > Pleurodeles waltl. Next base: position 1,536,116,170 of record NC_090440.1, on the reverse strand, counting down.
TATTTGTTAACTGAGTTGTCCCCTTCCATTTCAGTTTCACTATTGTGGTAACCTACGTGTCAACAGCTTCCACCCTTGAAAGGCTTGTGATGTGTGACATTGGTATGTTGGCCTTCCAATGGGTAACCTTTTTTAACACTGTAATTGACAATACAAAGTTCACAATCATTGACTGACTCCAGTTTTATTAGTGTTTCAAGGGTGTTTATTTAAGTGCATAACAATGAAGGGGGGTTGTGAAATGGGGATGGGTGATGGTGGAGGAATGCCCATGGCAGAGTCCAGTCTATTAGTCTCACAGGTACATTGCACATCTGGCCATTGGAAGTGGAGCTGGGGCAGTTCCGATTTGGACAGGGTAACAAAGTGGGACAGTGGGAGGACGATCAGGGTGGTCTTATTTCCTGACAGGGGTCTTGCCATCTTGCTCTGTCCTGTTCCTGGATCTCAGGGCCGGCTTGCGTGGTGGTGGTCCGTCTGCAGGGGATGGGGTGCTGGTGTGTTGGTCCTGTGGCAGTGCCTCCTGTCCACTAGCGCCGGCGGAGGTGGTGGGCATTTCATCATCGTGGCTAGTGTCAGGGGCCCCTTGGAGTGCCACGGTGTCCCTCAAGGTCTTTTTAATGTCCGTCAGAACCCCTATAATGGTGCCCAGGGCGGAGCCGAGGGTCCTGAGCTCCTCTTGAACCCCAAATACTGTTCCTCCTGCAGACGCAGGGTCTCCTGCAACTTGGCCAGTACCGTTGCCATCGTCTCCTGGGAGTGGTGGTATGCTCCCATGATGGAGGAGAGGGCCTCGTGGAGAGTAGGTTCCCTTGGCCTGTCCTCCCTCTGTTGCACAGCAGCCCTCCCAGTTCCCCTGTGTTCCTGTGCCTCCGTCCCCTGGACCGTGTGCCCACTGCCACTGCCCCCAGGTCCCTGTTGTTGTTGGGGTGGTGGGTTCGCCTGGGTGCCCTGTAGTGGTGGACACACCGCTGATTGACCTGTCCTGGGTAGGGAGATTTGGGCCCGCTGGGTGGGTGCTGTGCTGGTGTTCCCAGAGGGTGGCAGTTCAGTGTTGGGCTGTGGCTGGGCAAGGGGAACCGACTGTCCTGAGGCCCACGATGGTCCGGGCTGGTCATCAAGATCCAGTGGGGCAGAGCTGCTGTCGTCACTGTGGGCCTCTTCTGGGGGTGGAGTGGTGTTGTCTGGACCCTCTGGTGTGGTGACGTTCCTTCGGGTTCCTGCGGGGGTATGAGTACATGATTATTGCATGTGTGTGTTTCATGATGTGCAATGTTTGGGTGTGCGTGTACCCCAGTGCAGGCATTCCTGTGTGGGGGCTTGTATGGTGATAGTTGGGGGGGTGTTGTGGGTCTGTGCAGTGGACATGCTTTAGTGATGGGTATCCATGCTTAGTTAGGTCATGCAGGTTTTGGGGTTGGGATGGGTGGTTGGTGTCATGGGTAGATAGGTGAGGATTTGGAGTGATAGGGGAGGGTGTGAGGGTGGGGGTGTGTGATAGCATGCAGGTAGGGTGGGGGATATGATAGTTGAAATTTGACTTACCAGTGTCCGTTCCTCCAACGACTCCTGCGAGGCCCTCAGGATGCAAGATGGACAAGACTTGCTCCTCCCATGTTGTTTGTTGTGGGGGAGGAGGTGGGGGTCCGCCGCCAGTCCGCTGTACAGCGATGTTGTGCCTGGATACCGTGGAACGCACCTTCCCCCGTAGGTCGTTCCACCTCTTCCTGATGTCCTCCCTATTTCTTGGGTGCTGTCCCACAGAGTTGACCCTGTCAACTATTCTTTGCCATAGCTCCATCTTCCTGGCTATTGATGTGTGCTGTACCTGTGAGCCAAATAGCTGTGGCTCTACACGGATGATTTCCTCGACCATGACCCTGAGCTCCTCCTCGGAGAAGCCGGGGTGTCTTTGGTGTGCCATGGGGTGGTGTGGGTGAGGTGTTGGGTGGTGTATGTGTTGATGAGTGTGGTGAGTGTAGTGGTATGTGGTGTTTTGTGTGTGGGTGTTGTGTGGGTGATGGTGTAGTGTGCCTCTGTGTGATGGGGTTCTCTATTCTGTGCTGTCTCTCTCTGGCCTTCTCTCAGAAATTCTGGTCGTAGAGGTTTGTGTGTGAAGTGGGTTTGTGTTTTATATTGTATTGGGTGTGTGGGAGTGGTGTGTGTATATGTATCAGGTGTGTGTATTTCGAAATGTCCAATGTGGCGGTGTTTTGTAAGTGTGTGTGTATTTTGAGCGCGGCGGTGTGTACCGCCAATGGAATACCGCGGTTGAAAGACCGCCGCGTGGATTCGTGGGTCGTAATAGCATGGGCGTGTTTCCGTTGGCGTGGAGGTGGAGGATTTGTTTTCGCCAGTTTATCACTGACCTTTGGTGTGGCGGAGTTGTGTAGGTGTCTGAATTTCGGCAGATTCCGAGATGTGTGTCATAATAGCTGTGGCGGTCTACCGCGGCCGCGGCGGTGTATTGGCGGTCTTCTGTACGGCGGTAAGCGCCTTATACCGCCAAGGTCGTAATGACCACCATTATGCCTGGCGCAGGCATTATGTAGTGCAAAGGGATACAAGTTGGCGCAATGCAAGCATTGCGCCACTTTGTAAATATGGCACGAGGATTTTGGTATTGTTGGGCTGCATTAGCATTTAAAAAAATGACGGTAATGTGGCACAAGGTGGCGCTAGGTGATTATAAATATGCCCCACAGTGTCAAGTTGACTTTCACACTTCTGCATACAGTAATAGACACAAATACACATTGTTGCATAATAAGAGGCTTGGAGGCAGACACTCATGGATTTGGTGAGACAGCCAGGCAATTAACAAAAAATGTATGTACGGTGCCTACAATATAGTTATGTCACTGATTGTATTAAGAGCTGTTAGAAATGAGGGGCCAGATGTAGCAAAGTCCCAAATTGCAACTTGCAATTTGCGAGTCCCTATTAATGAGGTGGGTCGCAATTTGCGACCCCATAGCGATTCAGGGCACTCACGGACATGGAGGCCTGCTGGGAACAGCAGACCTCCATGTCCGTGACTGCTTTTAAATAAAGCAGTTTTTGTTTTTCAAAGTGCAACCCGTTTTCCTTAAAGAAAAACAAGCTGCACTTTGAAAAATAAACCAAAACCTTTTGTTTCGGTATTTTTCAGGGCAGGTAGTGGTCCATTGGACCACTGCCTGCTCTGAAAAATTATTTTTTAGGCCAGACACAAAGGGGAAGGGGTCCCATGGGGACCCCTTCCCGTTTGCGACTGGGTTACCATCCACTTCAAGTGGATGGTAACTGCAAGTCCATTTGCAACCGCTTTTGCGGTCGCAAATGGAATTGCATACCAGTGCGACTCCCAAATAGGAAGGGAACACCCCTTCCTATTTGCGACTCCGAAATGCATTTTGCGAGTCGGTTCCGACTCGCAAAATGCATTTCTACATACCAAATGGGCTTTAGCGACTGGCAAACGGCGTTTTTCGCCATTTGTGACTCGCTAAAGCTTTCCTACATCTGGCCCGAGGTCTCTAGTTGGCAGTCAGTTTGCACCCTCTTCAAATAGGGACCCTCACTCTAGCCAGGATAAGGGAGGTACACAGCAGTGGTGGCTGGTGGAATGTGAAAGGGGTGGGGCGCCTCTGGTATGCTTTCAATATGTGGGAGCTTTTCACTTTAGTACGTCAGTTTAAATCACTATATTGAGAAGCATTTATTAAAGCTGTTAATACATGCCTCTCAATATAATGATACAAACTGATGTAATAAAGTGAAACAAGAGACTAGAGCATTTTTAAATAGGTGAGCTCAGGATGCACACATCCTGTAATCACATATTCAAAAGTGCTCGCTTGTATTCTATTAAACATGCAGGAGAGTTTCACTTCAGTACATCAATTTATATCACTATAGTGAGAGGCATTTATGAACATTTTTAATAAATGCCTCTCAATATAGTGATATAAACTGATGTACTAAAGTAAAAGGCCCCCGCATGTTAAAAGCACACAAAGGGAGCACTTTTACATGCATGAGCTCTGGGTGTGTGCTCTGCTGTGCCAGCTCCGGTTTGTTTTTATCATTTCAAAAATCAAAAATGAACTGCAGGCAGACATCATAGAAAGCCTCCATCCCCCAGGCCCCACTGACCTGCAAATCCTGCTCTGGAACACTCTCCGTGGCCCACAACAGGGTGCGCTGCTGCAGTTCCAGTCCAGGATGGGAGGCTTGAGAGTGCCCAGCGTGCCCTTTTGGCCTCTGATGGCTAGAGGTCACAAAGTCTTGTGACTTTGTGACCCTCGAGTCACATACCTGCAATCCTTCAAAGACTACAAGCAACACCCTTTCCCAACACATCACAGGTGACAAGTTGGGAAAGGGTGTTGCTCGCAGACTGTGAAAGTGATTGACAAGCAGACTCGGTAATACAGGGCTTGTGCCCTAGATGCCGGGACTGCCTGTAAATATGATGCTGCTGGCTTCATGAAAGGGAGGTCGCTTCATACCCCCTAATATTGAAGGCCAGGGCTGGCACTTGGTCAACCCTGTGACTGCATAGGGATTATTGTTTTATAAAAGGGAAGTGCTAAGAGATACATGATCACTAGAGCATGTGTCCCACTCGAAAGTGCCTGGCTGACTGACTCATCGTAGCAATTGCAAGAGGCAGCCAGGCACTAAAGCAGCACCTGGCAGAGGCTTAGAGACATTATTTAATATTTAAAAAAAAATTATGTGGATGGTAATTGCTTTGTGGAATTACCATACACATAACTTGGAAAAGGATGTGGGCGGTGCCCTGGCGCCCTCTAGTGGCAGCCGCTACTGCTCGGCAGCTTGGCACAAGCAGTTAGGTTAATCTTAGAAGCAATATGTAAAGTTTTTGTACAAACACACACAGTAACACAGTGAAAATACGACAAAGAACTCTACACCAGTTTAGAAAAATAGTCAATATTTGTCTAAATAAAACAAGATAAAAATGACAAAAATCCAACATACACAAGCAGAGATATAAGTTTTAGAAGATTAAGGGGGTCATTTTGACCTCAGCGGTCTTTTTTACAGACCGCCGAGGGACCGCCGTGCGGAAGACCGACAGTGCAGGCGGTTTGCTGCTCGGACTATTATGACCGTTGGCAGCTCTCCGTCCCTTTACGGACGGAGATAGCCTCCAACAGCCATACTGGCGAGCAGCGGGGAAGTGGAGGTTGCTCCACCTCCACCGCCACGCCAACAGAACACTGCCCAGCGAATCACGTCCTGTGATTAGCCGTGGCGGTGTTCGGTTGGTGGTGTGGTGTCGGCGGAGCTGCCCCCATGGCTCCCGTCCCCTCCCGGAGGATCGACGGACCAGGTAAGTCAATCGTCCGTTAGGGGAGGGGGGATGTTGTGTGTTGTGTGCGTGCGTGGGGGTGTGCGTCTGGGTGTGTGAGTGAGTGGGGCTGTTGTGTGTATGGGAATGAGTGCGTGTATGTCTGTGGGTATGTCTGTATGGATGTGTGCGTGTATGTTTGAATGTGGGTGTGCGTGTCTGACTGTGTGTGTGTATGTTGGCATGTATGTCGGGGTGTGTGCGTGTGTGTATTGGTGGTGCATGCGTGTCGGGTATGTGTGAGTTATGTGATGTTGGGGGTGGGGAGGGGAGTCCTGCCACCTTTGGGGGGTGGCAGGGGTGGTGAGGGGTGTAGGGGAGGGAGTCGGGTGGGGGTGGAAGAGACCCCTATCAGTGCCAGGGAGGGAATTCCCTGGCACTGATAGTGCTTACCGCCATGGATTTCATGGCGGTTCAAACCGCTGGAAATCCACGGCGGTAAGCCGGGTCCAAATACCGCCGGTGGTATAGTGACGGCCGCCGGGCTGGAGACCCAGGTATCCATCCCGGCGGTCGTCTCCGCCCTGGCGGGTGGAACGGAGAACCGGCGGATGACCATGGCGGTAACCGCCATGGTCATAATTCCACAAGGGAAGACCGCCAGCCTGTTGGCGGTCTTACTGCCGGTTCTCCGCCTTCCGCCAGGGTCGTAATGACCCCCTAAATCCCAATAAAAACACTTAGGGGCATATTTATACTTTGTTTGCACTGAATTAGCATCATTTTTATTTTACTCTAATTCGATGCAAAACTAACTCCATATTTAAACTTTGGTGCTAGACCCGACTAGCGCCAAATTTATGGAGTTAAAGTCATTTTTTTTAAGTGGAGACCTACCTTGCCTTAATGAGACTTCTTAACAGGAGACAAGCTCAGTCCAAATCTTTGGAGAAACTTCACAAGCAGGATTTCAGAAAGCAAAGTCCAGTCCTTTCCCTCTTAAGACAGAAGCAGCAGCAGACCAGCACAGCAAACTAACAGGCAGAGTGGCAGGTACTCCTCAAACATCAAGCTCCTCTCTTTGCCAGAGGTTCCTCTTGATCCAAATGCAATCTAAAGTTGTGGGGTCAGCAGTCCAATATTTATTCTCATTTCTGCCTTTGAAGTAGGAAAACGTCAAAGGAAAGTCTTTGCAGTGCTTAAGTCCCTGCCTATTCATTGCCTTGCCCCAGACACACTCTTGGGGGTTGGAGACTATATTGTGTGGCAGGTGCAGCCCTTTCAAGTGCAGGTGTCAGCTCCTCCTTCCCATTTCAGCCCAGGGAACACATCAGGATATGCAGGACACAATTCAGCTCCCTTTGTGTTACTGTCTAGAGTGAATTTGCAAACAGACCAACTGTCAGTCTAACCCAGACATGTATTCAGTAGCAGGAAGAGGCACAAAATGATTCAGCAAGAAAATGCCTACTTTCTTAAAGTGGCATTTTCAAACAGACAACCTAACTTTACCAATGATATATTTTTTAATTGTGAGTTCAGCGACCCCAAACTCCAAATCTCTACATGCTCCCAATGTGAAACTGCACTTAAAAGATATTTAAAGGCAATCCCCATTTTTGGAAGGTGGGTCATTAGTTGTGTGGCCTGCACAAGTAATGGGTCAGCACTCAACAACCACTGGGAACCAAAGAGCCCATTGTAGCGCTTGACTCATAGGGTAGTGTTGCAGAGCAGTCCAAGGCTTACCCAAGGGAGGTGGTGTGGACTAGTAATCACAATTCACGAGCACACAAGAATATCTCTCAATAAATGATTGTCCAGTCTGTACTTTTCCTATTGATAAAGTAAGAGTACATTTATTATACACATACTTCTCAATACTATGCAACAATTTGCAACTATACACAAATTGATGGAATTACTCTTGGATGATATTGTGTAATCATTCTGGTCTCCCCCGAGGGGAAATATAATCAAACCATCCTCATGGCAAAACATTTACTTGTATCCCAATGCAATATTTGACAGTAACTTGGAGGGAGAGCACCTAATTCTTGCAATGAAATACATCTAATTTGATCATCGGTGGCTGTCAGTCTCATTACCCCAATAAGCATGAACAAGAACCTGTATAGGCATGTTAGAATGATTGGTACACTTATGATTACTCTCAGATTACTTTCAGATTCCTACTGATTAGCATTATGTAGTACTCTCCTGCACCCCTAGAGGGTGCTTTGTCATATGACCTTTCACAAGTCATATATTGGTCTTCATATTGAAACCACGCATTTTAGAAATACACTTAGCATACTATGCTACCGTTTCCACTATTGCTGTAAAAACACTTGCAATGATAACCTTTCACCCATAGAGGGCGCAAACCCACGAGTCAAGAACAAAAGTTTCAGCAGGGTCATGCTTAAAAATGCTTTGAAGCCTTTGGGGAGGTTATCATTCTTTTTTCCCACCCAACATAGGGTGGGAACACAAATCATTAGGCTGGGGTAGGCTGCACTGCTTCTGCAGCTGCTCCTATCCATTGGCGTTCTGTTGGTGGTGGCCCCATCTTCCTGGGATAACCACAAGCTGGGAAAGGAGCCAAGAAAAACGTTGGGCATCGCAATGTATTGTGGAACTCTGTCCATATCTGATTAGCGGCTCTCCTGCTGTGCTGGAGAGAGACACTTTGTTTTCTTCGGACTCCTAGTGCACCACTTTTTTTTCCTGGGGTGTCCGGTCCTACCAGGGTACCCCCATGATGCTGGAGGCTGGCGCAGGGAGATTGCCCTTCATCTTCAGGGGTGTCTGGTGCTATCTGGACACCCCTGTGAGGTAGGTGACATTGGGGACCCACCCCTGACTGCTCCTGCCTGGTGGTGCTGCAGCAGGAGCTGTCACTCCTCTCTTCGGTGGTCTGCCCTCTCTGCTGGGTGGACTCTGCTGAGATGGCCTGAGGACAGGCCGCACGGGGAGGCATATTGTCACTCCCCTGCCTCTCCTCTGGTGTCTGCCCGCTACTACAGACGCGATGTTGGTGGTGGCCCTCCCGGCCGCCATGAGGGAGTGCCATGGAACTCATCCATCCACATCTTCACAGGGAGCGTGATGACTCTCCCTGGCTTGCTCATCCTTGCCAGGCCCCAGAATGGGTTCCAGGGCCATAGGATGGGAGTACTGGGCCCATTCACAATCTCCACCGTCACGCTCCCTGGCCTCTTCTTCGGTCACTGGTCCCTCCCACAGCCGTCGGCCATCTTCACGAGGGGCATGACGGCGCCCCTGAGCCTTCCTTTTTGGTCGGGCACCGGAATGGGGTCCCTTCCTGCATTTTCACAGGGAGTGCGATGGCACTACCTGACTTTGCTTTGGGGCAATGGCTCCATCCAAAACTTTGCGGGGAGCGCAACAGCACTCCCCAGCTTGCATTCGGCCACATGGGGCCCGGGTTGGGGACCCCCATTGCGGGAGTGGGGTTGTGCGATGGCTGGGATGCGATGGGACCTGTGGCCTCTTCCTTGGCAATTGGATGAGTGCCAAGGCACTCCCCCCACACTCCTCTTCTTCTTCCACTGGGGGCAGTGTGGAGCAGCGGCATAGCCCCACATGCTACGTCACTGGCTCCTGTAAGGTCAGAGGTCACTGACCTGCTCATATGTGATAGCTCGGATCACCGAGGGCCATTTGGGATGATCTAGGTGTCATTTCGCTCCTGGTGGTGAGCCCAGCTTTCTCCAAATGGGTCCTCAGGGAGTGTAAGGAGAACAGCTTACCTGGCCATGGCATGCGTCTCTTTGGGTCCGAAGTCATTCAGAGGCAGAGTCCTTGCCCCTGTGGACAGTCAGGGGGTTCTTCTTTGCTGTTGTCCATGATGCCCAGTTTCAGTCCCAGTGTCCTACAGTGAAACACAGCCAGGAGAGAGAGTCCTCCCCTGTGCAAGGCCTTTTATGTGGGGTTGGAACTGACCAGCAGGCCTGCACATCTGGCCTATCCAGATATGCCACATCTCTTCCTTGGCCCTATCCCCTCCTTCCTGCACAATCTTCTGGGACTGCTCAAAATGGCATTGTCCAGAAGTTAGTTGAACATCTGCTTTGAACGTCTCAGCCCCTCCATCCCCTCCAACCTGACATTCCTTCCAGTGCCTCCCCAGCCAGCTCCTAGCTGAGTGAGGCAAGGCCCTGCTTAGGCAGCTGGACAGAGCGGTAATAGGCTCTAATCCTGAGATGAGTTAGAGAAAGATGACATTCCTGGATGACCCATAAGTTATACAATTATGCTTTTGTAACCTACTGCATATTCTTTTCATACAGGTTACAGTGTACATTTGTGTGACTCTGGACTTAGTGGACTCTAGGGGACCGGAGTTGCACCCTAGGCCATCCTTTCTCATTGACATTTAATGGAGTGTTACTACAAGGAAAATGCAGTAAGTACACTGAGGAGCAGATTTACGAAAAGTGGTGCTGCATCTACTGCAGTGCCAATTTTCTTGCACCTCTTAGCTCCCCCTAACGCCACCATGTCTGTGCTGAATTTAATATTCGGCGCACCATGGCAGTAGTTAGGGAACTAGCCTCATAATTATTTACGCTTGTTTGGTGCATTGCTGGACCAGCATCAAAAATGTTCACGCTAACCCTGCAAGGCACCCAGAGGCCCATTGAAACCAATGGGAGCCTCCTTTTAACGCCTGCTCTGAGGCGCAAAGAAAGATTTATCCCCCCCAATGGGGGAACGCTTCCCTTGCATACATTATGCGTGGTGAAGGCATAATGTGGCGCAAGGTGTTACAAAGTAGCGCAATGCATGCATTGCGCCACTTTGTAAATATTGTGCAGTGTTTTTGACCTTCCAACAGCACATTAGCGTAAAAAATTATGCTAATGTGGTATTGGAATGGCGCTAGGCCCTCTTAAATCTGGTACTGAGTAACTCTCCCTCACATGTGTCCACCCATCTCATGAGGCCTACTCCAGGTCACCACCCACTCTGCATAGTGCCTTCTGAGGCCAGACTACCTAAGTGCCATTCTTGGGCTGTGCCAGGAATCCTCCAGCAAAGCCCTCAAACAGGTGCACACATGTATGTACACGTGATCACTTGTAACCAGCCCTGGGCCTCCTACTCTTGCTGCATTACAGCAGCCTTTCATTAGCAAGGCAGCACCGGAGGTAAACATGTGCAATTCTCAATTTTACCATGAGTTTACTGTGGGTGAGTACCCAACTATGAGGCTCCCTCACAGTAAAAGGTCAAAAAGCAGTTGATCCTAAAATGAAAAATCAAGGCGGACCAGATAGTCAGAACCGTCCTCTCACACCCATGTTAACCTGTGGGAGAGCTAGGCCTTGCAATAGTGAAAAACGAATTTGGCAGTATTTCATTATCAGGAAAAACAACAGTACTTGTCCTACCTTCTAAATACACTGCACCGTGCCCACGGGGCGACCTATGGCCCACCTTATCTGTAGTAAAAGGGAAGGTTTAGGCCTGGCAAGTGGTTACACTTGCCAGGTCGATTGGCAGTGCAAAACTGCACACACAGACACTGCAGTGGCAGGTCTGAGACATGTTTACAGGGCTGCTCATGTGGGTGGCACAATCAGTACTGCAGGCCCACTAGTAGCCTTTGATTTACAAGTCCTGGGTACACATGATGCTCTATACTAGGGACTTATCAGTAAATCAAATGTGCTAATCATAGGAAAACCAATCACCAATCCAAGTTAGACAGAGGGCACTTGAACTTTAAGACTGGTTAGCAGTGGTAAAGTGCCCAGAGTCCCAGAGCCAACAAAAACAGGTACAAAATAGGAGAAAGGAAGCAAACATTTGGGGGGTGGCCCTGCAAAAAGGACCAGGACCAACAAAAGCATATTGTAATGGTATGTAATTGAACATTTTGTTATGTAAATCTAAATCTGTATTTTTTGTGTTTCAGATATTTATTTTCACTAAAAAGAGACATTCAAGAGGCCAAAAATGTTTTAAACAAGAAACAAAAACTGAGGAAAGCCTACTATCTACTTGCAACACAAAAACACAAGTTAGAAGATGAGAAGATTGTGGTTAAAGAGAAAAGAGCCAGTAGTAGGAGAAGCTGAAAATTCCTTAAAACTATATGGGGGAAACTGCTAGCTTAAAAAGAAGGCAGAAGCAGATCAAAGAAATTAGAGTTAGAATGTTTCATGCCAGAGTCTTCAGAATCTTTTTTAAAATATGAAGAAGTACAAAAGGAGAAGGCGAGTGCTGGAACAAAAAGAACTTCTTGCGGCTGTAGTTGATAGGGCAATTGCTTTAAAGAGGAAGCTTTTTTTATTCTCACTAGAATGAGAACACTAGATAAAACAGTGTTATGTATGAAGAGCAGCAGTCAAAGGAAAGACTTGTCAATAAAAGTAAAATCTTTAGAGGTGAATGGAAGCACACCTCCAGTACTGAACCTTTCTTTAACAAAGAAGGGTATTTACAAGAGAACACATTAGTGCATGCACTTGATTCAACTGGTCGATATTATGAGATGAAGGATGGCAGTCCCTCTGAAAAAGAAGAGATTGTTCCCAGAAATGTGGAAGACGTGGTAGCTGAAGTGGTTCGGGGAAGGCTTACACAGGCTCCTGTTTACAAATTCACCTGTAGCAGTATTGTAGCATTTGGCAGCAATCTATTGATTTGTTATGCACCTTTTTACCTGAGTTTCCATGTGGAACTCTTAAGTAAAATAATTCAATTTTTGACTAGATCCATGTAAAGTAAGAAAGTTTACAAACCTACAAGGACATTCATTAGCATGTTTATTGAAGAAAGTGTCCCAAAGCATCTTTCAACATTTTAAAATGTTGGCAGTTCAAAAATACAAACTCAAATTAGGAGACTTTACTTTGTGAAGACTCCAGCTTTATGTTTAGGAGAGATGAATAGAGTACTATGCATGGTACTGTACAAAAGGTAGAAAAAGTTTGTGAGGATATGCAGTTTCCATTCTTTGGTCCTGAAGAGGAATCTAGGGAGAATTAAGAATTATTTGTAGGTAAAGGTATTGAGGACAAGAGCACAGGAAGTTCTCCTGACAATTTTGAACAAGGTATTGTACAGTTTACTACAGCTTGTTCTGAAAAACCTAACTGTGGGGCATATTTATACTTGCTTTGCGCTGTTTTTGCATCTTTTATTTTGACGTTAAAATGATGCAAAGTGAACTCTATATTTACATTTTGAAGCTAGACCTGTCTAGCGTCAAAATATTGGACTTTGCACCATTTTTTGGATGCGTGAACCCACCTTGTGTCAATGAGATGCAAGGTAGGCATTCCCATCCAAAAATGACGCTAAGCCCTCAGCCCCATATTTATCCCCTTGTGTGAAAATGATGCACGGATGGGAGGAAGACCCAAATAATGGCGTTAAGCTTGTGTAACGTAATTATTTAATGCCTGGGTCAGACCAGGCGTTAAGGTACCTGTGGACCCATTTCCTCGGCCAAACACGATGGACACTCCCACCCACACCAGAGGGACATCATAAGATGGGAAACCCCATTCCAGGTGAGTAAGGTAAGTATTTTTTTATTATTTTATTAAAATGTCATTGGGGGGCCTCACATGGGGCCCCCTACCTGGCACTGGGTGTAATGACCATGTCCCTGTGCTGGGTCACTGGGGTGGTGGACATGACTCCTATCTTTACTAAGTCAGGAGTCATTTTTGGGTGGGTGTGCGTCAGGAAATGACCGTAGGCTGGTTACCGGCATTCATTTTGCAGCTAATCAGCCTACCGTCGTTTTTTGTCGCACAACCTCCTTTTCCCATACGGCCACCCCCACCCAGCTAGCATCTTTTTTTGGGACGCTAACCCAAGCTTAGTGTTGGCTTGAGCCATCCATTCAATATTGTGCCCGCCTTGCGCTGTAGAATGGAGCAAGCCAGCACTATACGTTTTGCGTCAAAGAGTATAAATCTGGGCCTATTTTTGCATTTGCTGAAGACGCACTCACTACAAAAGTCAAATAGAAAATGTACATGTATTTTCCAAAAGTGATGGGGAAACAGAGAAAAGTGTCAAGAATTTGCTGCTTATTTATTTGTAGAGGAGCTTTTGACTTGTCCATGCAGCAAATTATATATAAGTACTGCTATGATAAGTTAGAGGATCAGAAAACACCAGCTAGAGCAGTGTATAACAGGTTAGAACTTGTGACTATTCCAGAACAACTAGGAGACCTAAATGTATGTTAATCTATCCTTATACAATCTGTACATCCATTTCAAGCAGGGATGTTTGAGTATGAGTGATGGCAGTGAAAGAGTTTTCCAGTTTTGTCCTTAGAGCGTTCGTCTTTGTATATATAAAATAGGTATTTGTTATAAATGATAATAAAAAAATAATTTTTCTACACATTATTTATAATAGTTTAGTGTCATATGTATGTATATTTTCTCTATGCTCAACGTTGCTTATTTTGTCTAGGAATCTTGTTGGAACCTTTGAAGGAGGTGGGTTTTCTTTTCTTTTTCTTTAGCTTATCCCTGTCCTGCCCCTCATGATTAATTTTGGGTACCCGTTGCGATACTTGCCTTCTGCTCCCGCAACCATGCTGCTTAGGGTTTGCCTGGCTTTTCTCTATCTTTTGGCTTGTGCCTTTACATCACACATCTAGATTTGTTGTTATTTTGTCCTTGTCCATCTGGGGATCTCTTCGGGGCTTCAATCTCGTGCTTCTGGTTTATTTTTTCTATTAATTCTATAGTTCTATTTATTCCGTGAATTTTATTGTATTCTTTGGACTTGCATTAGTGAAGATTATGGATTCGCTCAAGACATTTGTTTTTTGTGAGGATCAATTTCTTGCATTAGTAGTCAATTCTACAGAGATTGACTGTAGGAATGCCGTTTGGCATGAACAAGATGCAGAAGGAATAAAACTGTTGAACTTAAAGAAAAAAGTGAAGAGAATAGAGGCACATGTAACCTTTATATTAGAATATTTAAAAAATGGAGCTATTCCTATGGGACTAAGAGTAAAGAATATTCCTGGTCTATTTGTTGAGATCGTAACTTTTTGGAAAAATGGGGCCAGATGTAGCAAAGGTTTGCGACTCGCAAACGGGCAGAATCGCAATTTGCGACAGTGCAAAATCGGAAATGGGATGCAAAAAGCCCATTTCCGACTCGCAAAAAGCGATGGGACCCGTTTGCGAGTCGCATCCGTTGCGACCCCATTTTGCGACCCGCAAATACCAAGTCGCAATTTGCGAGTCGCAAACCTTATGCAATTGCAACTCGCAAATTGCGACTAGTCGCAAAAAGGCCATTTTGCATGTCCCATTTACCACTAACTCAGAGCAGGTGGTAACCATTACCAAAGTATAAAAGGAGACCCAGAAGGCATCTGGGTTACACAAGATGGCGGAGATATACCTGATAGCAGTGAGAAGGAGAGTCCACGCAGCCCAGCAGAGGAGGAGGAGGGGCCACAGACAGGAGAAGATATATAGAACAAGGCAGACTCTTTTTCAGCAAACTGAGGATGAGATCTATGACAAATACCGCCTTAGCAGCGCAGCCATCCTAGAATTAATAGATTTACTCAAACCACAGCTAGAGCACCAAACTCTGCGTGGCTGCGCCATCCCTATGCATGTGCAAGTGCTATGCTCACTGCACCTCTTGGCCTCAGGGAGCTATCAGGGGGTCATTGCTGTGGCAGGTGGGGTATCCCAAAGTGCAGTGTCAAGGTTCCTCAGGGCCTTCCTAGATGCCTTAGTCACGCACATGTCCCACTTCATATACTTACCAAGGAATGAGGCAGAAATGAACAGCACCAAGCTGGACTTTTACCGCATTGCCCACTTTCCCCATGTCATAGGGTGTGTAGATGGGACACACATTCAAATATGCCCCCCTGCTAATCTAGAACACATTTTCCGCAACAGAAAGTGTACCCACTCACTCAATATTCAGGTTGTTTGTGACGCCTCACTGACGTTGTAGCTAAGTTTCCAGGCAGTACCCATGACTCATACATTTTTAGGCATAGTGGGATACATCAACGCCTGGAACGTGCGGAATTCGGAGACGGTTACCTCCTAGGTAGAGCCACAGACACTTGCAAACATACACACAGGTCACTGTGCACGACAATCTGGACTTCCTAACAGTGTACTTTTGTGCCCAACAGGTGACAGTGCATATGCTCTCAGGCCTTGGATCATGACTCCGTTTTTAACACCCAGCAATGATTCAGAGAGGCAATACAACAGTGCACCTAAGAGGACCAGGAACCTCATTGAGCGCACCTTCGGACTTCTGAAGGCAAGATTCAGATGCCTCCACCGCAGTGGAGGTGCCCTCCAATACACCCCCATTACCGCATTTAAAATTGTGGTCGCATGCGCCATCCTCCACAACATAGCCACCCGACGTGGGCTACCTCTCACCCCTGCAGACCCAGATCCTGATGATGAAGAGCAAGAACAACCACATCGCCATCATGGGGATAGGAGTTTGGCAAATCAAGGCAGACTGAGACGGGAACACATTGCAACACAATATTTTGGACGGTACGTGTCAACTCCAACCATACTCACCTATTAACCAAAAACTCCATTTGTTAAGTGGCAAAAAAATAACTGTTTTATTAGTGTATTAAATAAACTATTCACAAGTGAAGATTGTCCATGGGCAGTAAAATGCCAACCAGGCATGTGGCACATTAACGTCATGTGCCACATTTAATGGTCCAGGGTGATCTCTAAGACCTTCAGCCCCTCCTGCCAGCCTGGCTAGTCCCTGCTGCTTCCGTGGTGCTCTGCCTGCCACTCCTGAGCACCCTGCTGTCAGTGACAGAGACACTGCTCACTGTTGAGCCCTCCTCACTGTCCTGGGGTGTTTCCCCTGTGGCCCTCGACATTTCCCGTGTCTCATCAGTTCGATAATGTGGGTGAGACGTCCCAGGCCCATTGCCACATCCCCAGCGAAATGGCCCATCTCCACTTGCAGCCCAACTGTCCTCCTCGACAGGCCTGTGGTATTCATGGCGAGCCTGCCGATGGATGTGGCCATCCTGTCCAGTCTGTGCATGATCTGCCGATCCCTGCGCCGCCCACCCTCTGCCTGGGCCAGTAGTCCTCCTGCCAGTTCCCTCATGGCAAGGGCAAGGTCCCCAGTGTTACTGCAGATCATGTCCATCCGTGTGTTGAGGTGCTGCATGCTGGCATGGTTGTTGCGCACAAAGCGGTGCAGCACACCACTAATTCTGCCCAAAATTCTGTTCTGCAGGCGCTGACCACGCAGCAGATGTGCCTCACTGGTGGTTGGAGGAAGTAGCCCGGATGCAGACTGCAGCCCAGATGGTATTGACCTGCGACGCCTGCGCAGCGGTGGCTGCCCTGTGCTTCCACCTGTCTCCTCCCTGCCTGTTGCTGGGGCAGCCTCTTGCGGAATTGTTGCAGCAGGTGTGGCTACTGCAGGGATGCTGCTGAATGTGCAGGTGGGGGTGCTGGGGGGTCCTGGGGTGTCCTCATGGGCCTGGGTGCTTGGAGTGTTGGTGGTGTCTTGCTGGAGACCTGTGGGACATGGGGAACAGACTGTCAGTGTCTACTATCTATTGCACACTTCCTAATAAACATTTGCCTATGAACTGCCTACTTGACTACATTTCCCATAATGCATCATTCTGGCATTTGCTACCCTGAAATGGAGCTATTTTGGTTGTGCATGCCCCTGAGTACATGGTGGGTGGGGGTATGGCATTCATAGGGGTACAGGCATATCACATGGTACTCACCGGTTGATGTGCTGGGCTCTGAGGTGTCCAGGTCCCCAAATCCAGACACTGCCTCCTGCTCCAAGGTTTCTTCCACCCTTTCTTCCAGGGGTGTGGGTGGTGGCACAGACGATGGTCCCCCTCCTGTGCCTCTCATCTCCCAGAGCCTTTCAGCCACCCTCTCCTTGGTCCGGGAGCGGAGGTCATACCACCTCTTCTTGATGTCGTCGATGGTCCTATGGCTCACCCCCAGGGAATTGATCTTGTCCTGGATGTCCTGCCACAGTTGTTTTTTTGTGGCCTCAGGAACATTGTGGGCTGCTCTCCCAAACAAGTCATGATAGTGCTGACAGCATTCCTCTGTCAGCACCTCCAGCTCCCTCTCAGAAAATTTGAGCTTCCTCTTTCTTGGGGTTCCCTCCATGGCAGCTGCTGTTTGTCCTGTGTGAAATTCAGCAGTTATAAAAGGGTGTGGTCCTCCCTGCTCCCAGATGTATTTGTAAACTTCCTGGCTGTGATGTCATCATCATGTGCCAGGAAGTGTTTCCAGAGTGTTCTGGTGTGGTTTCTGGAGTGTTCTGCTGCACCTGTAAGCAATTTTCAAGGTAATCACAATTTGCGACACCTACTCGCTAATTGCGAGTTCGTTTTTTGCACACTCGTAAAAAGCGACCTCGCAATCTGCGGACTCGCACACTGCGTTGCAAGTCCGGGTGCGAGTCGCTATTTCGGAACTTTTTTTTCCTTGCATTACAAATTGCGACTCGCATTTTGCGAGTCGCATAAACTCGCAAAATGCGAGTCGCAATTTTTTGTTTTGCTACATCTGGCCCATGGTCTCTTATAGCCAACAGTTGTCCTAGAGACTGGATGATATTAATTATAGAAACAGCCAAAGAAATGATAACTATTTTGGAAAAAGAGATTTGTCAACTTGAAGACAAAATCAAACAAACGGAAACGATAGAGGATGCAAAGAGAACATTTGAAGGGATGATTGAACAAATCGAGGCATATCATCAGTATTTACTTAAAAGGAAAATAGACAAATTAAAAAAAGATCGTAGAATTTTCTCACAAAAAAGAGTATATCCTTACCTTTGCATTGATTTTTATTCAGAAGAGATATCTAGAGAGTACAGTTTTACCCCAATTCCTCAGGAGCCCGGAGAGTCACTTTTTCAGATACTTCTGAATCTGATGGCGAGGATGGCTCTAATAGACATGATTTCCTGAGGGAAGTAAGATCACAGATCATGCGAGACACAAATTCTTTTTAGAGGCAGGAACAGCCCCCAGAGAAGACAACAGAACAGAGGCGGAGGGAGGCCTTATAGACAGTCGGATCAGTCCCATCAGAATCTACAAACACGAAAAAAACAGTACTGGAAAGCATAGATGTCTCTAAAACTTTACCTATTTTTAAGTTGTCCCAAATCAATCTGTCTCAGTCAACTATGGACCTCTTGAAGAAAGGTCTATTGTTTGTCCCGAGTCAGAGGGTTAACAAATTTGAACTTGTCAAGAATCTTCAAGCTTTCTTTCGCAAGATTAGGGTTAATGAATTCTTCTCCAATAGAGAAGTTTAATTGGACAACAATACTTCCATCATTATCCCTAGTCTTGACTTAGTTGGTCGAGAAGTAGCTATCTTTGAAAAAGCAGTTATGAGTAAAATCAACAAGGTTATAAGATTTGTTCCTCCTCCTTCGTTTAATCTTACATCAGTACAACAGACCACTTTAAGAGAACTTCAACAGAATAGGTCAATCACTATAAAACCCTGTGATAAAGGTGGAGGAATAGTAGTTATGGACACTGAAAGATATAAACATAAGATGAATAGCATGCTGGCCATTGAGGATCACTACGACAAGATTCAAGGCAATCCATCTATGCAAATTAATTCTAGAATTAAAGCCCTATGTGAAAAAGGCATACATAATGGTGATATTTCTAAAAGTGAGTTTAATTTCCTTTTAGGTGGGAATTCTAAACGTCCTACTATATATGGAGTACCTATGACCCATAAAAAGATTGAAGACCCCCCTTTGAGGCCCATTGTGTTCACTATAGGCTCAGCTACTGAGCCTGTATCTAAATACATTGATACCTTCTTAAAACCTTTGGTTCAAGAGTTTCCATTGTATATTAAAGACACAAAACACATGATTTCTAGAGTGGAAGGTCTACCTTTTGACCCTAATAAACATTTAGTTGCTTTAGATATTAAAGCTTTGTATACCAATATTCCACGAGATGGTGCTTACAAGGCTGTAGAGAAAGTACTCAGGGAATCAACCTCCCCGATGCCCACCAATGTCATCCTCAGCTGCTTAAAGATTGTGCTAAGGGAAAACTATTTTGAATTTGATGGCAATACGTACAAACAAAAGGAGTTAGCATGGGAGCAGCATGTGCTCCAAGTGTGGCTAACATCTTTATGGGATTATTTGAAAAGGGATTCATATATAATGAAGTTGCACCTTTCGTTGGAAATGTCAGACATTGGTCACGCCATATAGATGACATTTTCTTTATATGGGAAGGAGACAGAGATGCTTTACAGGAGTTTATTGAATGCTCAATTTATGTGATGATAATTTGAGATTTACTCCTAATATAAGTAATCAACAGGTGGAATTCTTGGATATTCTCATATATGGAAATCAAGGACATCTATTGGTGTCTTTGTATACTAAACCCACAGCCTGCAATACTTTACTGCATTTTGAGAGTTACCATCCGAGATGCCAACGTTAAAGTATCCCCTTTAGCCAGTTTTTGAGGATTAGAAGGAATTGGAGTGATATAATTGAATATGATAAACATGCTAATGAGTTAAAAGAGAAATTCCTCCAGAGGGGATATCCTAGAAGACTGATTAGAGACGCATATAAGTGAGCCAAGTACTACAACCAAGAGACAATGGGGGTCATTTTGACCTCGGCGGTCTTTTGTAAAGACCGCCAAGGGACTGCCGTGCGGAAGACCGCCAGTGGTGGCAGTTTGCCGCTCGGCCTATTATGATCGTTGGCAGCTCTCCTTCCTTTTACGGATGGAGAGCCACCAACAGCCATACTGGCGGGAGAAGGGGAAGTGGAGGTTGCTCCACCTCCACCGCCACGCCAACAGAATACCGCCCAGCGAATCACGTCCGGTGATTCGCCGTGGCAGTGTTCTGTTGGCGGCCTGGTGTCGGCAGAGCTGCCCCCATGGCTCCCTTCCCCTCCCAGAGGATCGTCGGACCAGGTAAGTCGATCGTCCGTGAGGGGAGGGGGGTGTTGTGTGGGTGCATGGGGGTGTGCGTGTGTGTATGTAGAGGGGGTGTGTGAGTGTGTGTATGCTTGCGGGGTGTTGTGTGTATGGGAATGAGTGCGTGTATGTCTGTGGGTATGTCTGTATGGATGTGTGCGTGTATGTTTGTATGTGGGTGTGCGTGTCTGACTGTGTGTGTGGATGTAGGCATGTATGTTGGCGTGTGTGCGTGTAAGTGTGTAGGTGGTGCCTGCGTGCGTGTCGTGTGGGTATGGGTGATGTGAAGTTGGGGTTCGGGTGGGGAGGGGGGCCCTGCCACCTTTGGGGGGTGGCAGGGGTGGTGGGGGGGTAGGGGAGCGAGTCGGGTGGGGGTAAGGGGTGGGTGAGACCCCTATCAGTGCCAGGGAAGGAATTCCCTGGCACTGATAGTGCTTACCGCCATGGATTTCATGGCGGTTCAAACCGCTGGAAATCCACGGCGGTAAGCTGGGTCAAAATACCGCCGGTGGTATAGTGACGCCGCTGGGCTGGAGACCCTGGTCTCCAGCCCGGCGGTCGTCTCCGCCCTGGCAGGCGGAACGGAGAACCGGCGGATGACCATGGCGGTAACCGCCATGGTCATAATTCCATAAAGTAAGACCGCCAGCCTGTTGGCGGTCTAACCGCCAGTTCTCCGCCTTCCGCCAGGGTCATAATGACCCCCTATGTTTGAAGAAAGACAGAAGAAAGAACAACAAAGGTTGGTGTGTGTGGTCAGGCATTCCAATATTAATATCAAAATCAGAGGAATAATCAATGCACAATGGAATATACTGAACAGCAATGAAGGGAAACATTTTCTTCCTCCTCCTTTGTTTGCATATAAAAGAAATTCTAATTTAAAAGACAAATTGGTTAGAACTAGGTCTCCCTTAGAAAACACATTTATACACAAAAGTATAACTGGAACTAATCCTTTCTTAGGAAATCATAGATGCGGACAATGTCATGCATGTTAACAGGTTATTGTATCTGACCATTTGAGTGATAATAACAGGGTTATCAGTTTGAGAACCATGACTAATTGTAAAAGCAGTAATATTATTTACTGCATTCTCTGTCCTTGCAATTTAGGTTATGTGGGTGAGACAGGAAGAGAATTCAGAACTAGATTTAGTGAACATAAATCTGCTATTAAGAATCTTAGGTTCCAAGGTCCATTGGCTTTTCATTGCAGTGAACATCAACATACAGAGAGTGACCTTCAATGTACCATTTTGGAAAAAATAGACCTGCTTAAATGCCCTGACTTAGGTATATATAGAAAGAAACGTGAGGTCTTTTGTTTTTTTTACTTGAATACAGTGGAAAGAGGAATTAATGATAGAAATCCATGGGAAAATGCACTCTAGCTAGCTTCATTACTCTCTCTAGTCCCTGACTCGTTTCTTTTAATCTTTTCGGTGGGGGTATTGATTCATGTAGGGTGGTCATCTCTCTTTATTTCCAATTCATTACTTTGATTTTAAGCATTGAATGTATATTGAACATGTTATGTATAGCTTGGTCTTCTTTTACATGACTGTGGTGGTATTTTTGTACGTATACACACATTTTTTGAATATTTACAACATGGCTGCCTGTACAGCTGCTTCTCTTTCCATAAGCTGTTTTCTTTATGTGCAATTTGATGATACTTGGTCCATAACGACTAGGTCTGTCCTGTAATAATGTAGGCTATTGAAGATGATTATTTATTTTTTTCTTTTATAATCGGAGTAGATACTAGGAGTGTTTTCTAGGTTAGATGGCTGTTTAGCTGATTATTTATCTATATCACTATTTGGATATTTTGGGATCAGAATATTGGTATAACAGAGGTTTATATTTAATCAATCCTTTCAGCTACATCTGATTGTATAGATACTATTTTCATATTCTATTACAATATGGTGGCCGCTCTGGACGTGATGACTTGGTTCAGATGGATTACTCCGTTCTGTATGTTGCTGACCATGGCACACGTATTTACATGTTACCGGGTGCAGCTAGTATCCGTTTGCTACCAAAGTTGGTGGTCAGAAGATATGTTGGACCGCATTTGTCAGTGAAAGGTCCCTTGGACTCCAGCGTACACTTGTGGTGGATGCTTGGTTTGGTTGTGCAATGCCCGAATCCTCCGACATATGAGGACCGGTGAGTATAATGCACTTGATGTGGCTGTTTCAGCTTGAATAGAATGTGGATTCTATACAGGTCCTATTATTCCTTTCAGTACTATACATTATCGGTTATAGGTTAGGTTTAATGATTACTCTGGGTGAATTTTTCGTTAGACTTACTCTATATTTCTAGTCTCTTCCCTACTTATCTGTTAGCTCTAGGGGTTATCTTGAGCAGTACGTTCTATGTAAATATATTGTCTCATTATTAGGGACATTCGTATAACAGCCTTTCCTCTTGCTGTGTATGTTCTCTTTTAGGGTCTAACGTACAATATACACACAGTGATTGATATATGTTATATGCTGTGCGTTGCTCTTCATGATAGTTAGTAGATGGATCGATATTAGTAGGTGAGCCCCCACAGTGTTCTCTATTGGTTTTCTTCTTCTCATTCTCATTTTTTTTATTTTGACAGTAGAAATTGCACTAGATTCTTTGGGATTATCTTTAGCAGTGAATCGTTTATTTGGTTTTTAAATTATTTCTATTCAGTCTTCTGACTAGGATAATCACTTTAGGGTGTCTGATTGCACATGTCTATGGGACTCTAGATTTATTCACTTACCATACTGGTTTGTAGACGTCTATGTCACATGGGTGCGTCTATTTTTCCACACTGGGTGTGTTATGTTCTGGCACAAATTAGACATTGGATTGAGCAGTTTATTCATTTTTTCTTTATCAATTTGTTTAGAGACTGACTTTATTGATGGGTCCTCTCTTTCTGTATATTTTAACAAGCCTTGGACAATATATCTGTGCCCTGAGGAAGGTGTGTGACCTGTTGGCCACATTACACCGAAACGTACGACTGCATGTTGGTTTACGAGGAGGAGACTGGAAGTTCCTGGACTGTGCATCTGAATTATAAAATGTTTACAATCTATAAAGTAAATGACTATATAAGGAGGAAACAATAAAATAATCCTTCTATAAATAGTTTGAATTGAAGATGAACTTTGGTCATGGGAGAACATTCAGTTATATTTAATTCATTTTATATATAAATGATATAATGTACAAAAATGACTCCTCTAATGGGATATTTGATGATGTATGTACTGATTAAGTATTTTGCTTATTTATCTTTTTTTATTGATGGATGTATGTGGTATATTTGAGTATGAGTGATGGCAGTGAGAGAGTTTTCCAGTTTTGTCCTTAGAGCACTTGTATATATGTATATATATAAATTAGGTATTTGTGATTTTCTACACATTATTTATAAAAGTTTAGTGTTATATATATGTATATTTTCTCTATGCTCAACGTTGTTTATTTTTTTTTAGGATTCTTGTTGGAACCTTTGTAGGAGGTGGGTTTTCTTTTCTTTTTCTTTAGCTTATCCCTGTCCCGCTCCTCATCATTAATTTGGGGTACCCGTTGCGTTATTTATGCTGTCAAAGATAGTATTCAGTGTCCCATGTTCAAAACTACTTGAAAATGTTACATTATGATATAGAAAAGGAGGAAATGATTGTTGATGAGGTAGCTAAGGGTCGTTCTCAAAGCAGCCAGGGTTCTGCACCTTCAATTCAGGATGCACTTGGACAAACTATTATTAGGCGTGGGCCGAGTTCATGGAGTTCAACTCCCCAGAATTCTGCAGATTTGATTGAAAACTCTGTGGAATCCCGTGGAGGCGGAGTTCTGTGAGCTGCTGAGTCCTGAAAGATCCCGATCTCGGAAGCACTAAGCAGGGTCTGGCCTGGTTAGCCAGTACAGTACAGTACAGTTTTACAGTATTTGAAACTCACAATCAGTCAGTGTGTATTGTAAATACTCATATCATTGTACATATATGACATACATTCACTTATTCATTCACTCATACTGACAAACATAGTATCACTCACTGATACATACTCCACATGTATAGTCATTAGGACATCCATACATCACTCCATAGACCCACTCATGCATCTATTTACCTATCCATGCAGCAACTACTCTGTCAGTCACCTATAAAATCATTCATAGATCCATTCACTCACCAAAGCAGCAACTCCTGCACCCAGTCATTTATGCATACAGTCACTAATGCATACACCCATACACTCAGTCACACAACCAGTCATTTACCTATACTGCCACTTACACACCCAGTTACTTGTTCATATAGGCAATGATGCGCCCAGTAACTCACCCATAGAGCCACTCACGCACCCAGTCACTCATTCATACAAACACTCACACATCCACTCACTCAATTATACAGCCCCTCATATACCCATTCACTCAGCCACACAGCCACTCATACACCCATTACCTCACTTACACATCTACTCATGCACCCAGTCACTCACTGACACACCTGGTCACTCAGCTACACAGCCACCCACACACCCATTCACTCAGCCACACAGGCACTCACACACCCATTCACTCATCCATACATCCACTCATGCGGCCATACACTTACCCATTCACCCCTCATTCACCCGTTCACTTACCCATACAGCCACTTATGCACTCGGTCACTCAACAATATAAACACTTACACATTCAGTCTCTGATCCATACAGCCACTACTGCATGTCACAGACGCACCCATTTACTCACCCATACAATCACTCATGCAAACACTCACTGACATTTTCACTCACACACACTCATTCACCTATACTGCCAGGCTCACAGTAAGTCACTCAGCCATATACCCACTGACAACCCAGTCACTCATGCATACAGGCACTCATGAAGCCATACACTTGCCTACACAGGCACTCATTCACTGATTCAAGTGAAAGAGATGTTTTTTTTTTAGTTTTGCAAACTTTTTTAGCACTTCTTTAACAATTGTGATTTTTTTTGTGTTTTCTTTTTGATTTTAGAAACAAATGAACATGACTTGCAATGCACGCATATAAAAATCACAAACTGTGAAATAGTATCAAAAGGGAAAAAAAAAAAATTGTGTATATTAATAGTATAGAAACAGCCTCTTCGCCTACACTTAAATGTGTTTTGCATTTTGTGCAGAAAATCCCTACTTTGGCAAACTCAGGTAACATTGCTGGAACTCCAGTACTCTGCCCTCCTGCTGTTGATGTCCCAGGCTGATTGCCCATTGCGCTACAAGTGCCTTGCTCTAGTTCCATCCTCTGCATTTCAGCTCTTGCAAGCCGGTTAGAACGCATAGTATTAAGGTGTTTATACATGCTAGAAGTCCCGCATGAGTACTTTTATAAGTTCCAGGAGATAGCACTTTGTGGCAAATTGCAGGTCACTTTTTTCACTTTTTTTCTCCTTCAGGAATCGAGAAAAATTGCCAGATGACACTATCTTTTCACTTTTTCGCACAGGTTCCTCTTCTCTAAAATATTATCTTCCTCCTCTTCTTGATGGTGTGCAGAAGCTGCCATGATGTCCAAAATCCCAAAAAATAACCAGCCAATACAACTGCAAAGAATAAGATTGGAGGCACAAGTATAAAGATTCAAAGCCACTTCCAACTATAAGAACAAGCATTTGCAATGCAATGGGTCTCGCGTTTGCTTGTGTTAGTGCTGATAGCGTTGTAAACTCCTAACCAGACTTTTCACTGGTGATGAAAACTATCGGCAAAAATGCATTTATGTACCTTACCCGAACAAGTGCAATTAACTGTGTAACAGGGCCGATATTATGTAAAGCGCTCGACTTCTGCCAAGCGAAATCGCGCTGGGAAAATAGAGAAAAAGTAGTCCACGAGCCGGACGGAAAACAGCGAGCCTCGCATGTTTTCTGTACTTGGTCGATGCGCTCGAGGAGGGCTATCCACCGGAAAAGGCATGACATGTGCATGCCTTCCACTAATGAAATCAAGCACATTCTAACAGGCAAGTCCAAAAGCCAATGACAGACACTGACGTGACGTGGACAGGGCTCTGAGCCCTTTTTAATTACTGAAGCATCTCGCTTAGCGAA
Organism: Pleurodeles waltl; assembly: GCF_031143425.1. NCBI lineage: Eukaryota > Metazoa > Chordata > Amphibia > Caudata > Salamandridae > Pleurodeles > Pleurodeles waltl. The sequence goes on along the minus strand of NC_090440.1, from coordinate 1,536,089,726 downwards.
ACGCATGCGCATGCGACGCAGGCTCGACCCTAAAAATGGGTTGGACCTTTTCAAATACAAGATAGAAAGGTGTTCAACCAATGAAGTACCCTTTTTAATAGATCACATGGGATGCACAACATCACAGCAACGCCTTCAGCATGGAGATGCAACATAGTAAAAACTATATAAATCGTGTTTTAAACTTATTTCTTTTCTACATATATTATTGTTTTGTCTGCAAGTAAACCTCTCTCTTTAACATTAACATTAAATATGTCTATATATGTTTTGAACTTAGTTTAAAATCCATCGGAGGCACGTACCCTGCACGCCTCCGGAAATAAGTGCCAACAGGATAAATGATAGGGTCTCAGACCACAAAAAAGTAGTAAAAGAGCAATTACAACATTTGATATACATTTGTCTAGCATTTACTAAACAGTATTAGTAAACCTTTTTGCTAAAAAAATATGTTTTCTGGAAATATCAAAATCACAGTGGAGTCACTTACTGTTTGCGACAGTGCAGGAAGGGTGCTCGACTCCAAAAAATATATAAAACAAAAACAAAAGAAATAAGACCATAACATTACTACAAATACCTAAAAAGTATGTGCAATTTTAGCAAACTTGGTCAGTTTTACGAGATTGGGATGGCCTGCTCCCAAACCCTGTGCACAAGTAAAGATCATGCACAACAGTATAGTTAGGAAATAGAATTACAAAAACCATAGAAATTCATAAAAAAAAACAATATTACAGGGATGTTATAGTTAGGATTACATTTCATATGTACCAAACCATAGAAAGTTGGCAGTTATAGTTACCTGAGCTAACTATAACTTACCCCCCACCCCCACAGTGCACTGCTTACGACCTCACATATGACACCACTCATGACATCATCCGTGACATCACTGATCATTTTTTGTATGAATTCCTCCCAGTAACCTCTGATTTTTTATGTGAATATATATATATATATATATATATATACTAAAAAACAAATGTTACAGGAATTCGCTTAAAAAAACAAAGGTTAGAGGAATGTTACAGTTAGGTTCTGAATATACTAGCACAAAACCAGAGCAATTTAGCAATTATAGTTAAAGTTATTTCAAGTAACTATAACTCACGGCCTAAGGTAACTATAACCTGCGCCCCCACCATGCACTGCTAATTACCCCAGATATGACAGCACTCATGACAACTTTTAGAATGTCAATAAAAATAGCACCCTTTTTACTTCAATAATTTGACTTCTAATGTTTCATTTACATTTTTATTGTTGGTATTAAAGTTGTCTTGAATGCTGTAATATCTGGGATAATTAGCAGTGCATGGCGGATGCCCGGTTATAGGGAGATCGCCCTTTAAAAAAAAAAATCTTAGCATCCCTAGCCTTGGTCCTTTTTTTAATTTTGCCCCTGTGATAGAGGTACATGTGTGGTGAAAGTTTTTGTACTGAAGGCATGCGTGATAAAGACACATGCGTTGTAATGACGGCGTTGTAAAGGCATGTGTGATAATTGCATGTGTGGTTCTGTCATATAACCTCCTTTGCTACCAAAGCCTAATACACAAGGTTTCCTGCTAGAGGTAACGACTGGAGTATGTACCTGGTTGGTGTCACATTGGCAAAAGCAAACCTACATGCATTCTGGAAGTAGGGTGCGGCCTACTGCATGCAGTAATCATCGGTCCTAACATGGTGGTTGGAATTTTGACTTTCTAGGAGGCCTTTATGCTTATGTATTTCTGCCCAGCTACCAAACGGTATGAATATAAACTGAAGCTTTTTAAAGAAAAATAAAATGCAATGGGTGGAATGCTTGAATCAAACTCAGCTACTCTGGGATGCATTTAAGGCCATCATTTTGCGGCCCACTGTCCCACTTCTGATGAGAACCACCATAATGCAAACAGACTTCGTCCTACTCTAATAAGGGAAGTACTGCCTTAGATATCAGGTCAGGTTCCTTCTAAATGGGAAAACAGGTAACCCCAGACCGGTTGCTTGCCTATCACTGAGGTGCAGCTTCATTCTGTGGCAGAGCTAGTACTGGACCCATGTATGAGGATACATAGGGCGTCGTAATGAGGTAAACAAAAAGGGGATAAGTTGAATGTTGAATTAATCTCAATCATTGGTAATTACACCGTACAGCAAATAAAGGCTTTTCCTGCTCGAACAGGAACAGTGCAGTCAGAACGCCAGGTCAGGTCCTGTCTCAATGAGAAAATAAGCAACCCAACTGGTTTTGGATTACTGGGCCTTATCAATGAAGTGCAACGTGATTCCAATGCACAGGGAGCAAAGGGCCTATATAAATGTAGACATGCCTGAGTGTTTCTTGAACACAGAGCAGCATGCCGCCTATTCCTCAGGCTGGATATGAAGCTCTTACCCGGAGCACTCCTGCTGCTGTTGCCTATGCCTGTGTGTGAAAACTATAGGCAGCAACATAGAGGCAGAGCAGTGGCATAACGAAACTTGAGAGGGACCCTGCAAAGTATATATGGGGGTTCCCCTCTGGACCCACTCGGCCAGGGAATTGTGCTCAGGGGGTCCCCTGAAGATAAATCACTGAGGCACAGATGTTTTAAGGCAAGGGTGAAGTGGGGTCTAGCCCAGGGCCTCAGCCTTTCAGGGGGCCCCCTGATGGAGCCATATTTATTCTACAGAGAAACTTGCTCTGGTGACCTTGAATAATTCTTAAACAGATTGTTTTGAATACCACAATTTATTTTTAAAGTGGTTGATGTGTGAGAGTCTATTACAGACAATTTGCAGATAAATGCTTTGTTTATGTTTCATGCAACATCTATAAAAGCAATTTCTTTGAGATCAAAACAGGATCTCACATATGAGAACTGTGAGGGTGTCACAGAGATTATTTGCAGTACTGTTAGTGAGCTGCAGCTTTGTTTCAGTATTGAAAACATGCATCACTAACCCTGAATATTAGATGTAAACACATTGAGGCCCATATTTATACTTTTTTTGCACCGCATTTGCCTCATTTTTTTACGCGAAACCATCGCAAACTTACAAAATATAATTGGAATTTGTAAATTTGTGCCACTTTTTCATAAAAAAATGATGCAAGTGTGGTGCAAAAAAAGTATAAATATGGGCCTTAATATTTGGACGAGTGTGCCTGTGCACTGTCAGTGACCTGCCCATAGAGGGCAAGGAAGAGCAGAAATTGGATCATAAGTCAAAGTTGTTCTAAACGGGGGCCCTCAAAATACCATTGGCCCAGGGCCCGAAAATCCTTAAAATTTCCCTGCATAGAGGAGGAGCACCTTTAATCCATCTGTTCCCTTCACTAGACACCTGGGGAGCACTTATCATGCACCATCGATCTATAAGTGCAAGTAATCTGTGTTAGTGCCTGTTTCTCAATTTCGGCAGGACAGGGAGAGGTGTTAGCGCGCCTGACCTTAGGAAACTTACAATTAAGATGTTCTCACCATAAATCCAGTACATAATCAATAAACAATACAAAATGATCAATAATCATTAGTAGTCAATGAATCAATAATCGATGGAGTCAGTAAATGTCACACACCATGACCTTTCAGTCATGAATAACCACACCTTTAGTAAATGTTTATAATGTTTATTTCCCTATATTAACAATGCTAAGGTCATGTAAATTCAACTCAAAATCAGATGAAACATACAGAAACAACACTGGTTGCCCAAAGTGGCGTAAGAACCATAGCCTAATCAAAGCTTGCACTACAACACATTCTAGGGTTATGGTGCAAATCAATAGCAAAGTCAACTGAGTACACGTTATAACGTACATGCAATTCAGTAGAGAAATTCATCAAGCATTAGTCCCTGTTATCATAATCTATTAGTGAGAATCCTTAACTAGCCCTAGATTGGCATCAGCATTTGGGCTTCATGCAAAACAATTTAGTCACACAAATTTGAAAAACATCTAACTATGGTTCTATCAAAATAGCGTAGTTGATACCTAGAAAGAAAAAGCAAATATGCATAATAATCACAGTCTGGATATACCTATCCTCAGGGTGGATCAGCAAAGCAGAATCAGTCTTCGTCCTCGGGATATCAGTCAATCAGCAAAGCATCAGGCTTCAGCATCAGAATTTAAAAGGGCAAAATTTAAGCATTAAAGTTAAGCACATCTCTAGCAAAGACGTATAAGAAATATCGACCTTTCTGTCAGCAAGCAAATGGGCAATGAATCTATATAAAGGCAAGGGCAGAATAAGCCAGAATGTCCAAGAGTGTCCATCCTCTCACTGTGCACTGTCGTTATATTAAAGTTACCTAAACTATCCCTTAAATCCCTATTGGCCAGTTAATCGTATGTTCACACTCTGTCCAATAAAACTAATAACCTTAATCTATGAATTCCAATATTTCTTCATTCTCATATTGTTGATTGGCTCGTCTTGCAATGTCCTCATCATCCGACTTGTTAGGTAACAATATTGTTGCACCTTCTACTCTAGTCAGTATCTTCATTGTTCTTGTCCTGGGAAAGTCAGCCTCACACACATTACACATAAAATGTTGCATTAGCAAGAACATCATGTCCTAGCAGTCGGTTCTCACGAAAAGCTTTTGTTATGAGCGCATTTAAACAATACATTAGACATTCACAGTTTAAGTCACTTGGCCAGCTATTTTTTTAAACACTAAGAAATACAGCTTTTACATGACCCCTGGCAAGTAGGCCAAGACACTTGCTAAGTTAAGGCCTACAATTAATAAAGCTAAAGCTTAATTCATAACCTTCAGTATGATATATTACTACATTAGTCTAACATATGTTTGACATTTCATAATATTTAATCATTGATTAGTACATTCCGTTGACAGTGATGGCCATTCTTCGTGATTACATTTTCAAATGTGTGCATTATTTTTCTAAGTTATTATATTTTCTACACAAACCTATTAGTTAAAATACATAAACACTCATTAATAACTTTTATTAAGACACCTGTGCTAGCAATATCTCCTCTGATGACTAAATATGTCATCACACTAACTATTACCCACAAATATTTGCACCAGCTAAAATTCTGTCAATTCAATCCCTTCATACATTTGTTTCCCTACTGAATTTTCTCTGTACAAATGTACCCTTTTCTTTTCTTCCCTCCTCTGATTATTCTTTGACCTTTAAATTTTCATTCTTTTGCATAATTTACACAATCCCCATATCCCCAATAGACAAACCACAACAATTAATATCCCCTGCAATATTTTCAACAGTATCCCACTCCAAATGTTGCTCAGTCAATTTCCCACTGAAGCAAACGCTTTGCCAACCTTTTCCCAAACACCTGGTTCTTTCAATTCCTTCAAATCAGCAATTGCATTAGTCAGATCAGTAAGTAAGTCTCTTATCTCTTTACTATTATCTGGTATATACAAACAACAATGCCTAGAATTAATCATTCTACAGACTCCACCATTCTTTGCTAAAAGAATGTCTAAAGCAAGATGATTTTGAAGAGTCATAGCTCTGCCAGCAGCTAATTCAGTATCTATCAGGAGTATAGCCCCTGAAAAAATTGTCAGCATGTTATCCACAATAGTAGGCAACTTTCAAATTTTTAACAAATTCAGAATGACTCCCACTGAAGGAATCACTGCTCCAAATATATCTCCCACTATAGCAGAGGAGGACTCCCACCTCTGTCTCTTTTGATGTAATTCAGTCACTTTCGGAAACGTTTTCAAATCCTCCATGTAGGAAAGTCTTCCTTTTTGCCCTGGTCACCCCCAAACGTTTTGGACAGGTACTGGTGGTTACTGACTCTTGGCTGTGCCCTGGGTACTGTTTACCAGTCCCAGGGTCAGTGCTCTGTGTAAAGTGGATATGAAAATTAGGCTAATTATAATTAGCAAAGTTAACCTACCTATAAGTCCCTAGTATATGGCAGGGCATGGAGGTTTAGGGACCCCAGCATAGGTAGTGCCCCTATAGGTGCACTGCCCTATGTGCCCCTAGAGCTGGGTGCCATGTAACTATAAGCAGGGACCTTAAAAATAGTTTTATAAGCCCTGGTGAGGTAAAACAGCCAAATGTGTTTTCCCTCATAGTAGAGAATGGCCTCCATAGGCTAGAATGGGGAGACTTTATTTTAATTTTAAAAGTCCCCTTAAGTGACAGATACCAAATGTTTGGTATCAAATTAATTGTTATAATAAATCCCACAACTTCCAGTTGTGGGATTTAATATAACGTGTTCAGGTAAAGAGTTTTAAACTTTACCTGAAAAGTTGCCAACTTCAGCCCTGCAGTGTTTTTGCTGCTGTGCTCTGTTTGGCCAGCCTCTGGCAGCCTGGCCAGGCTGCCTTGATGAGGTGTGAAGTGGCCTGGCTCTACACAAAGAGATGTGCCTGTGGGAGGAGATCTCCCCTCAGCAGATGGTGAAGCAGGAAGGGGGAGGGCTGCCAAATTGGTCTTCAAAGGCAGAAAAGGACATTTGGAGCAATCCAGCAACGCCCTCACATCCTGCAAACCCAGACAATGAGGTGCCCCTTGATTAGATTAGGAGAGGGGTGTGTTTAGGATTTTTAGCCACACCAGTGGGTGGGCTCAGCCAGATGTAACCTCCAAAAATAACTTTCATCCATGATGGATTTTTGAGAAATGTTGCTCCCTGGGATTGATTTTTTGCCTCACTTCCCAGGAAGTGGTCATCACAGGGGGAAGGACCCTGCCCCTGATTGGAAAACCAGGACCCACCCTGTTTTTCACCCAGGAGCAAGGATAAAACTGGCAGACCTGCACCCACACCTCAGGTCCCCATCAGATTCCAACAAGGAAGAACTACAGGAGAAGAAGGACAGCTCTGCTGGACCCCTGGCCTGCACCTGGACTCTGCACTCTGAAGGACTGCACCAGCTACACACTTGGGCTTCACCACAAGAAGGACTTTGCCTGGCTTCAACTAGTTCAAGGAGGGACTCCCTGTTTGGTACAGGTGAAAAATTGCTAACCAGAGTCCCCTGCACCAGTTCCTGAAGAAACCAACCAGCTGACCACTGTCCAGTGCCCAAAAAGGAGTTTGCGCCAGGTGCATTCTGGGAGTTGTAGTCCACACCCCCAAGGAGCATTTCAGAGCTTCTGGAACCTTGGGGTGAGCTGTGGACCCCAAATGAAACTTAAAAGAACATCTGGAAGAAGATCCAGAAGTTTGGAGAACTTTTGGAAAAAAGCTCCATAGAGGCACCGACCCGCCGCGGCAACTCTAGCCGGCTTGCCTCCACCGCAACCCGGCCTGACTTGTAGGTTCGTCCCGGTGAAGAAAATCTCCAAAAAAGAGACTAAGTCCAAACGTAGGAAGTTGACCGTGGCCCTTCCAGCCAGCGTATCCAAGGAGGGCTCCAAGGACGTCGGATCAAGATCCAGGTTTGCCCCGGTCAAAGGATTTTCACCTTGAAAAAAATGACTACGTCCGAAGGTAAAAATCTCCACCGAGGGCTCCCGCGACGCGTATCCGAGGAAGAGTTCCAGGAGGTCAGATTGGACTGGCAGGTTCGTCCCGCTGAAGAAAATCTTCAGAAAACCGACTAAGTCCTAAAGGAAAACTTTTGACCAAGGACTACTGCAGGCTGTAGCCGAGCCGGGCTCCATCGCGGTCGGCCTTAAACTTGGACTTTGCCCCGGTCGAGGTGGGACCAGATGACCAGATTGGCGCATTTTGTTTCTATGTGCTAGAAAGCAATAATTCTTTAAAAATTCATATCTCCAGTTCCCCTTATCCGATTTTATTTGTTTTGGTGTCATTTTAAAGCTAAAAATATGTCCTATGTTGATAAATTGATTTTGGATTTTTAAACTGTTTCCTGTGTTTTATTTAATTACTGTTTTGTGATATTTGAATGCTTTACACTCTGTCGCCTAAGTTAAGCCTTGTCGCTCATTGCCAAGCTACCAAGGGTTGAGCTGGGTTTAATTTACTGAGACCTAACTGGACCTAAGTGGAGGTTAGTGGCCTATTGCTAAGTGTAGGTACTTACCTGCCCTTACCAATAACCCATTTTCCAACACTCCATTTGATAAATCTTTGAGAAAACTATACCCAAATACCATGTCACATACCATCATTTTAGAAGATGGTAATAAACATTAATTCCACATACATAGTATATCTCTGGAATTGCAGGGTCCTGCCCATTCAACATAAAGGCCTATTTACTCTGAAACAAAAACACATGCCTACATTCACTCGTACCCACAAATAAAGTGTCAGTGTGCGATTTAGGCCTATAGATACAAAACTTTCCTTCGTGTTGTGCATCTAAAGCTGATTTCCCTTGCGTTTTAATTGCACTATGAACATAATCATTCTTGTAGAAAGCTTTTCTCTGAGCTTTTTTCTAATTTCTCTTTTAACGCCTTTCTCATATCATCAGTGTGATGTAAGAAGCTCTTCCCTAAAGGTGTAAGCAAGCATGTCAGATTGTTGCGATGTGCATATGCTGTGCCAAACATTAATGTAGATTCAAAGAATCCTCTAACTAATACTATGTCATTATCCTTAGCTACTTTACTCAAATACCTATTTATAGGAACAAACGAAAGCACAAGATCATGATTCGAATAGAAGTACTGAGGGGCATATTTATACTCTGTTTGCGCCGAATGTGCGTCAAACATTTTGACGCACAATCAGCGCAAACCCTGCCCCATATTTATACTTTGACGCCCGACCCCGCGGGCGTCAAAATTCCACCATGTGCATCATTTTTTGGAAGGGGGAACCAGCCTTGCGTTAATTATATGCAAGGTAGGCGTTCCCTTCCAAAAAATGACTTTAAGGCCTGTGCCCCTTATTTATACTCTGGCGTCATTTTGACGCACAGGAGGGGGTGGGCCTTAAAAAACGGCACACAGCCTGATGTGCGCCGTTTTTTAAGGCCTGGGTCAGGGCAGGCGTTAAGGGACCTGTGGGCTCGGAAGGAGCCCAGAGGTGCCCTCCCCTGCCCCCAGGGACACCCCCTGCCACCCTTGCCCACTCCAGGAGGACACCCAAGGACGGAGGGACCCATCCCAGGGAATTAAAGGTAAGTTCGGGTAAGTATTTGTTTCCGATTTATTTTGTGGCATAGGGGGGCCTGATTTGGGCCCCCCTACATGCCACTATGCCCAATGGCCATGCCCAGGGGACATAAGTCCCCTGGGCATGGCCATTGGGCAAGGGGGCATGACTCCTGTCTTTCTAAGACAGGAGTCATGTCAATGGAGGTTGGGCGTCAAAAAAAATGGCGCAAATCCGGTTTGAGGCCTGAATTTTGCCTCAGACCTGACTTGCACCATTTTTTGACGCACAACCACCATTTTCCCATACGCCGGCGCTGCCTGGTGTGAGTCATTTTTTTTAACGCACACCAGTCCGCAGCGCCGGCTAACGTCATTCCATTAATAAGGCGCCCGCATGGCGCGTTGGAATGGCGTTAGCCGGCGATAAAATGTTTGACGCACAACTGCGTTGGCGCAGTTGTGCGCCAAAAAGTAACAGACTACAACTTATTCCATGGGTTAGGGGCAAACTATGATAGGTGACTCCTTCCTTGACTGATGAAGGAATCTGCGTACATACAAAACAATTCTTTGCATCCATTTTCTCAACATACTCACTCAATAAGCGATAGAAAAAGTTAGAAGAAAGTTCTCCCTGCGCATTAGTATATTCATGCAAATATTTTTCATCTAACTTAAACTTCTCTAATGCCGGTAATGCAGTAGTTGTCTCAGAAGCAGACGTAAGGTTGGCTCCTGTCATATCCATAACAGACATACCCACAGTCAACACCACAAACAATATCCCACACTTTATTGCCAAACCAATGCTCATATATTTACAGTGCCTAGCACCTCTACCTTGTTGATTAAAGTCAGTCATGATCTGTAAAGAATCAGAAAGCAGAAGAAAACTAGAAAAACTTTCAGCAAAAATCAAAAATAGACAACTCTTCCTTCAGCAATTCAGTTTCACTTCCAGGACCCCTTGTTAAAAGTCAGTTAGCAGCTTTGTCAAAATTAGGTTTAAAAAAATTTAAAATCAGGTTATCAATGTCTCTTCCGGTTGCTTCAATAGTCTTTTGCTAAAAAATCTCCTCTCAGATTGTTTCAACAGTTCAGTTCATTAGCTTCCTTCATGTGCCAAAATACTGACCTGGAACTTCTCTATCAAAACAAAAAGACAAAAACTCTTGCTGCCATTCTTTGGTAGTTGAATACGCCCATTCAGGACCTGCGTATCTTTGATTTGCTATTCTCTTTCTTTTCAATTTTCAATCACCATTCAGCTCTCCTTCACTTAAATCTTCTTTCCTTGTGGTATCTATTTCTTCCTCTATTGTTGTTTCGACTACCACCTCTTTCCCTTTCTCCACTTGCGATTCTGGCCATTTATCTCCTTTCTCCTTCTTGTCAATATTCTCTTCAGGATTGAACTTGAACCTTTTCCTTGTTCTGTGGTGTTTTCTCTTGACAGACCTGCAACCAGTTCAGGAGGAGTCAGATCACTTTAATTTTGATCCACCTCAACTCCTTCCCCTTCTGGGTCTGGCAATTGCTCTGTTTGTCTCTCATGAGTGTTTGCTTCTGGGAAAGCCCTCCTCTGACTAGGCTCTCCTGCTGCTTCAGTTGAGATAGGCTCTGCGATACTCTCCTGGAGATCTCCTCTCTCGTTTCTCACAGAAGTGACTGAACCGTCCTTAACGAGCTCAGATCCGGTCTCAGTTCATCTTTGTTCTCCTTCCGGCCCAGAGACTTGTCTCACTGTTGTTGGTACTCTCAACAGTGCTTCTTCATGATCCAGTGGACATGCCACTTTCTTTGTGTGGCTGGTGTGAATCCAGTTCGGGATCCCAGCACACTTCACAGCTGTAGTAGTCGTCAGGATCACTTGGTATGGTCCCTTCCAACGGGGCTCCAACACTTCTTTATCACGTGCTTTCGGATGACAGCCCAGTCCCCAGCGCTAAGGTTGTTCCCTTGGTCATGGATCAGTTGCAGTGTGGTGGCCTCCACCTGCTGAGAAAAAGAGCGGACTACATCAGCTAGACCCTTGCAGTAATCCAACACCATATCATCTGTAATGTTGACAAATGCATTTGCTGGCACCGCTGGTAACCTCATTGCTCTGCCCTTGAGAATCTCATGGGGCGATAATCCTGTCTTCATGTCAGGTGTGTTTCTCATTGACATCAACACTAAAGGCTATGCATTAGGCCATTTCAAATTCGTAGCTGCACGAATCTTTGCAGTTTTAGATTTCAAGGTACCATGTATCTGTTTCACTAGTCTTGATGCTTCAGGGCAGTAACTACAATGTAGCTTCTACTCAATGTTCAATACTGCACACAGTAATTTAATTACTTTGTTATTGAAGTGACTTCCCCTATCTGATTCTAAAGAGATAGGAAACCCCAAACGCGGTATCAGCTCCCTAAGCAGCAGTTTTGCTACTGTGAGACTATCATTTCTTTGTGTATTGTACGCTTCAATCCAGTGACTAAAAATGCAAACAATCACCAAGACATATCTCAAACCTCCACACACAGGCATCTCAATAAAGTCCATTTGCATTCTGCTGAATGGACCTCCTGCTCTTCCAATGTGGCTCAAATTCACCACTGTCCCTTTCCACGAGTTTAACTGTTGGCAAATGACACAATGATGGCAAACTGCTTCAGCAACTTGTCTAAACTTTGGGTTGAACCAATCATGTTTAAACAGACGAACCATGGCATCCCTCCCAATATGTGCTTGACCATGATAGTATCTTGCCATTTGAGACAATAGGCTATTTGGCAAAACCAATTGGCCCTCCTCAGAAACCCACAATTCATCTTGTCTTTGTACACATTTCAATTTGCTCCATGAACGTTTCTCCTCCCTGTCAACATTATTCTGCAAAGATTTGAATTCTTCCAAAGTATCAATTACTTTCAAAGCATAGCTTGTACAAGTTTCATCTTCTTCAAGTAACAGTTCCCACTTGTCTTTGAACGATATATAGTTCAATGCTTAAAACCTTGCGACTTGATCTGCATATCCATTTCCCAATGATATATAGTCCTGATACTACAGATGTGAACTGCATTTCACCACGGCAATCTTTTCGGGCATTTGAATCGCATATAATAGCTCTTTGATTTGAATTTGGAACATTTTCACAGATGGATTTGGCACTAAGGGACAACATTTGACCACAATCTCATTTATTTTTCTCAGATCCTAAACATTCGGAACCTTCCCACAGGGCTTCTTCAAACCCATTATTGGTGAGTTACATGGTCTGATCAACACTTCTTTCAGAACCCCGTGCTTCACAAAATCTGCAATTATCTGAGCCACTTTCATCAGGACATCTTCTGGCATGTGGTACTGTGGAAGTTTGGGAAAAACTGCATTCAGTTTTATGGTAACTTTTATTGGCTCCACTCCCTTAATCAGACCTACTTCCTTTCCTGTCAAATCCCACACTTTCTCTTGTACTGTTCCCTGTAAATCAGGATGGAGCTCTTTCACTGTGAACATTGGGAAAAACTCAATCAAAGGGTACTCCTCATTTGTAGTTTCACACTCTGTTTCTGGGTTTTGGTCTTCCTCATCATCACTATTTGTCTGAATCTCAATTCCATAATTTGATTCCATAATTTGAGCAAGTAATCAAACATTTTGTCTTACACAGCAAGCCTCTTCCCAGTAGGGATACCGGACTTGAATCGCAGACCACAAATTTATGCAATCCCTGAAAATTGCCAATCTCAACTTGAACTGGGTCTGTAATCGGGTTTGTCAAATACTAGTTTGCTACTCCCACAACCTGAACTGCTCTACCTGAAAGGGGCAAATTCGGAACCTCTGCGCTTCTCACTGTACAGCGCCTACCTCCTGTGTCAACCAGGAATGAAACTCTGTGACCCATAACCTTTACCCCCACAGAGGGTCCTCTCTGATATACCTCAAAAGAAGTCGCAAACACACATGGATCCTCATCTGAACTGTCACTCCTCCATCCACCATTTATTCCATCCTCACTGTGTAATGGAATTGTGCACTGTGTCACTACTTCTGTTTTTTCTTTGACCTGTGACCTGTTGAGAAAGCATCATCTGTTGCTGCTCCATCAGGGCTTGAGGTATTTACATTTGCTGTCTAGGTGCCATGGGAAACTGCTGCTGCATCGGCTGCAACTGTGACACTTGTGCACGGGGCATTTGCACCTGCGGCATGGGCTGAAAACTTTGCATTTGATTCACATTATTCTGAAAATTTAGATTAGGACCCCTTAGTCTCGGTCCTCTCACATTCTGAAATGAACTGATGTCATTACTATGCTGAACAACCCCTTCCTGCACCATCATTGGACACTCCCATTTCCAATGCCCCACGGCTCTGCAAATATGACATGGCAATAGCTTGTTCATTCCCTGCACATCATTCCGAACCACTACGGTATTCAAATCTGGACCACGATTTATATTGCCTCCATGACCTCCAACTCATCTGGGGCTAAAACATGATTTTTCCCTGCTTTTGTGGTGGCAACTGCTGTGACAAATTCCCCTGCACTCCTGTTTGAGCTGCTTTAATCTGCATTACCATCGCTTTCTCTTTCAACTTGTTCTGCTTCAACTCAATCTCATCACTACAGTATTTTGCATATTGCAGCACCTCATCAATCGGCTTTGCTTGCCAGCAAAGCAAATGACTCGTAATCATCTGGCAAATTTCAGGTCTCAATCCTTTCACAAATCTGAACACAAAATGAAGCATGTCTTTCGCCTCAATTGTCTCTGTACCGCTATAATGCTTGAATGCCTGCAACAATCTCTCATAATATGCATGTATCAACTAATTTGCTTCCTGAGCTGTCCTGTCAATCCTCTGACAATCAATATTCTTGGGCGAAATTCTTGATTTCAGAAATTCAATCACCTTATAGTAATATTTAATTACCTCAGGGCACAGTGCACCTGCATTCTTGTCTCTCCCCGGTTCACTTGTTGGCCAGTATACATTCCTCTTACAATCAACCCACAAGTCAGCTGGAACCACTATCTCTAGTATTGTGTTCAAGTCTTCCCACAAACATTTTGCAAGTTTCACAACCTGTCTGTCTGCTGAGACCACTCTACTGGCTTTTCTTTCAATTTGGATAATCATTTGTAAATGATGGATTGTCACTTCTGCTCCATGGGACGTGAACAAAATTTCCCCCTGGAATCTCTCTCATTGGTAAAATATTTAATGGATCTTTATCTGGCTGCACATTCTCAGTCAGCTCCAAAGAATCCCTTCTCTTGTCTCTTTTCTTTACCCATCTGCCTTCCCATTTGTCTAATACTCCCCAAGTCTGAGCACTTTGCAGTAATTTCTTAAGGTGTGCCTTCATTGCGGCCGACGTCATATGTTAAAAATCTTTTGCCTTGAAATCTTATCTGTAACTCCTCTTCAAATGCTTCGTTTTCTCAATTTCTATGCCGTACTTCTCTGCCAAGTCTGCTAAACTCTGATGCACTCTCCTTACCTCTCTCATAATCCTTGGGCACAAATATCTCAACTCTGCCTCTGTATAGGATTCTAACCTATTCACCCCCATTGTTCCCTCAATGAGTTCACCCGCTTCCATGCTTAGTCTAGCACAATTTACATACTCCTCTCCTTTACGGGCATTCTGTGGGGTATTCAGCTTGTCTATCGATTCAGTTAACTGCTGAGCTGTCAATCCCTGTACAACGAAATGCTACTCACTTGAATTGGTGGCACCTACTGTGCAACTGCATTTGGGGACTGTGGTGTCAATAATTTCAAGCGCTGGCTAACATTTGGTCCTGTCACAGCATTTGGAAGTGCAACAAGTGGACTAAAGTCTAACAATGAACTTGATCCGTCAAAAGTCTGACCCACAGGAGAAAATACATGAACATGTTCATTAGGTCCTCTCCTCATTAGGCTCTGAGACATTGCTCCCTGTTCACTTACAGTCATTTTCTTTTGTGCAAATATTGGTACAGCTGAACCAACAGTAATAGGTAGCTATATTGCATCCGGGGCTGCTCTGGCACCTACATTCTGTGGGAGAATAACTCCCATATTCTGATTCATCATAGGAGTCATATCTGACTGTGTTCCTGTCACTGGCGTAAATCTCAGCATTACCTGCGACTGCACTTGGGACAAAAAAATCTGAGTCAGCTCAGTCTGGACCAGTATTGGTCTCAGAACCACCTGCTCCGTGGGCACCACTAAGTTTGAAGTTGTTTCTAAAATGGGCACATCAGGATATATTCTCTGTATCTGTGGTGGCTGCATCTGTGTCTGCACTTCAGTAGCAGTTGGCACATTAAGACTACTTTGCACCGCATTCTGTGTCAGGTTATCATTAACCTGCACTGGACTCGCTGTCGCATTTACCTGTGTCGGGGCTGTCGGATCAGCACTAGTACTCAGAACACTCTTGCATACTGTATATGGTGGTGGCCGATCCCTCAGTAACTGTGTAAGGAACTTATCATCGTCCGATTCCTCCTCTACTCTTGAAGACTTTCTAGCTGTCCTACTTTCAGATGGACTTCTATTAGACTTCCTTGTCGCTTTCTTTCCTTCCTTCTAATTTTCCTGCATAGTTGCCAGAAACAATTTAATCCCTTGCAAAGTCTCTGTTCTCCATACCTTCTGATCCCAATCCCATTTAGCCTCCCCTAGAGTCTTTTCTGCCTTTCTCATCCGTCTATCAAATTTCAATTGTTGTTGCTGTCTGGCTACCAACTCCCAAATCGCTAATGCCTCAAACTGTGCTGGTCTTGAAAGGGGCTTCGATTCATATAGCACCATCCGAAAATACTCCAAAACCCTCAAATTGAACGTCCCATTTTCAGGAAACGCTAAGTTCCGTTTTTCTCTGTCAACTTGCACCACTGCTTCAACCAAAGACATGGCGTGACACCTCTCTCCTCCATTACAATGTAAGCCGGTGTATTCTTAGGTGGTGTAGGCTTGCCTGCACTTGCTGTAATATATGTATCTCCCCTTAAGGCACTTCTGAATGCTTTGAAAAACTTCATCTTTTCTACTTTTGTTTATTAAAAATTGAATCAGGACATTATTTTTAATCCCAAGATTCCTTTCACCCACGTTCTCAACCAATTGCCTCTCACGGACGGCTGCCAATCTGTGCGCGACTCTTCTCACTAATCGACCTATCCCAGTGCGGCTCCAATGATGTCACACTCACACGAACTGCAGCTGACAAAGTCTTGCGGCTCGTCTGCCCGAACTCCAATCCACACAAAACTAATGCAAAATATTGCGAGCACTAACCAAAAAACAAAAACAAATCTGCAGGTTTACTACAGGAAAGGTAACACAATTGCTTTAGAAACCTTACGGGTTTTCTCTGATTGCTCTTTCGGCACTTACAGCTATTCCTCTTTCTCGGTTTCCCAAATTCGCAAGCAAAATTTGACCCGCAACTTTTACTCTCAGCTGATCAATGGGTCTGTCCTGGTGCACTTAGGACTCGCCAAATCTCAGTCCAAATTTTCTCTCGCCCACTTTAACTCACACACTGACTTGTTGACGACGCCCGATCAACCTACTAAACCAGACAAATTACAACATATAACCAAGTGTCTCATACACCTTTCCAATATACTCCGGAGTCTTAGACCACGCAATGTCTGTACATCAACAACCATGTTGACAATTGTTTAGCACAAAGCGCCACACACATATGACGTTCGATGACTTCCCTACTCTCACACTGCAGAGTACGCACACTCCTACTACAACTTCATTTGGAGTACGCAACCTTCCTAAAACCCTTACAATCTTCACAATTCACCTGCGATTTGCATAAGCTGTGTAAGCGCAACCTATTTCACTCACTCTATCACCAGAATGCAGAGAACATCCTCAAACAACCATTAGCAGGATCCAGGATCTAGGAACATGATTTATGGGCTTAAGGGACCATAATTTTCTCTCCAAGTATCATAATTGAAAAACAAATCCAAATCTCAATAAAAATGACTCTCGAAAGGACCAGCTTCAAACTGCTACCATAACTGGGAGCACCTGTCACTGTATACTGCCTGTTCATGGTATGCTCCAATGGTATGCTCCTAAGGAGACGAACCATCGGTCTCTTACCATCTCTGTTATCACTCTGTACCGGACATCTATGGCAAACTCTTAAGAAGATTAACCATCAGTCTGCTACCATAACTGTTAGCGCATAAGACCTTAATAAGTAAACTTACAAGGGGACGCGAATAGGTTGATGAACCTTTTGACTCGCAATTAAGAAGTTCTTACCATGGCTCCATACATCATCAATAATCAATACACAATAATCATCAATCATTAGTAATCAATAAAATCAATAATCAATGGCGTCAGACCTTTCAGTCATGAATAACCACACCTTTAGTAAAGTTTAGTAAGTTTATTTCCCTATATCATGGATACTCAAAGTACGGCCCGCGGGCCTCATGCGGCCCCTCTGACCATAACATGCGGCCCTTCTAGCAACAGGAGCACTGGGCAGCTGTTTGCTCGACTCTGCACTAACAATAAAAAATATGAAATACACGCACAATCATTTATTTCAAGCTCAATTGGTCTTAAAGAAAGGAAGTAACTAGGGACTCCTGGACTTAACTTTAGAAAAGCCTTCATTTTTAAAGACATCTTGCAACTCAAGTGTAAAACTAAGACAGCCTCTTCAAAATTTAAAAAGTGTATTTAGTTAACGTGCAGAACCTTTTCGCCTTAATACAATTTATTTTATCAGTGCATTGAGATGTATCCATTTAAAAGTGATAGTTTTCAAACATAAATTTGGAAACATTAATTATTTCCCTAACCCTGAGAACATCACCAATAGTAACTTAAAGAGACAAGTCACTTGGTATGTGCGCTTTATGGGTGGTCTGGGTTCCTATCATACATGAACAACATTACACTTTAATAAATCAAACATAGAAGCAGGTTTTGTGAAGCACACCATGAATCATGTATTTCGAGGTCATCTTAAATGTGATAATGCAGAAAAAGGAGGGAAAGAGAGACTAAACAATTGTCTAGGATCACACAATTTGGAAAAGTGGGTAAGCCGGGATTAGTGCCAGGTTTTCTGGTTTCCCATTGTTTATTTCAGACACTAGATGTATATAATTTGCTTCTCCCACACCTTCCTTGCCACCAATACCCCCAGCCACCCCACCCGACCGCCACTGCCCTGGCATCAATGCAGCCCCCAGGCACGTCACAGACCCACATTTTTGGCCCCTGGGAAAATGTTTGCGAGTACCCATGCCCTATATTAACAATGCTAAGGTCATGTAGATTAATCTCAAAATCAAATAAAACACATACAAAAACAGCACTGGTTGTCCAAAGTGACAGAAGAAACATAATCTAATCAAGGCTTGAAACACAACACATTCTAGAATTACAGTGCAAATCAATAGCAGAGTCAACTGCGTTAATGAAATGATATACATGTAGTTAACCAGAGAAATCCATTAAACATTTGTCTTTTCATAAGTCAGAATCCTCAACTAACATCAGATTAGCATGGGCATGTTGGGCTTCATGCAAAACAATTTAGTAACACAAATTTGGAAAAACATATAGCTGTGGATCTATCAAAACAGCGCAGTTGGTACCTAGAAAGAAAAAGCAAAAATGCATAACATTCACAGTCTTATCGCATTATACCTATCCCCTAATTCCCTATTGGTCCGTTATTCAAATGTTCACACTCCGTCCAATAAAACTAATATCCCAAATCTATGAATTCTAATATTTCTCTGTTCTCATATTGTTGATTGGTTTGTCTTACGATGTCACAGTTTACTTCACTCGGTCAGCATTTTATTAAACGCTAGAAAATACAGCTTCTGCATGAGGCCTGGCAAAATAGACCAAGACGCTCACTAAGTTAAGGCCTACAATTAATAAGCTAAAGCTTACTTCATAACCCTTCATAACCCTTAATATTACATATTTCTGCATTAATCTATTACTTTTCAACATTTCATATGTATTCTTCATTAATTAGTATATTTCGTGAACAATGGTGGGCATTCTTCGAGGTCACATTTTCAAATGCGTGCATTATTTTTCTCCGTTATTTCATTTTCTACATAAAATCATTATTCAAAATACTTAAATACTCATTAATAAACTGTATTAAAGACACCTGCGCAAGCATGAGCAAGTGAACTCTTTCTTTGCTTGGACCCCAGTCACCTCCTGCCTCTTCAGGCCGCTGCATGTCCTTTTGGATCCCGCCCACCCAACCCACTGGATTGTACTAGGCTATCTGCTGGGTGAGGTGTTCCTACTGATCGACTTGTATTATAATTGAATGTGCTGTCGTATTTGAGTGTGGTACGCTTATGAATTCTACATAAAAAATTGTTACGATTCTTAAAATTTGATTCTTTTACCCAAGCGTTTGGAGCTCCAGTCATAACAGGAGGGTTGGCGAGGAAGAGCATTTACATGACTTTTGCTAGCTCTCCATTTTACTGCCCAGAGAATAGGGAATACGGGACCCGCTCCAGTCGCTCAAGTTGAGGCCCAGTTGCCTTGGAACATCTCCCAGAAGGGTATCCCCATAGAAATTCCTCTGACACGGTTTTTTGTTAGTATCTGAGCCGGTTCTGTGGTTGTCAAGTGGACAGCACATATCAGAATTGAGCAGGGGGCGCACACTTTGGCAAAGAGCACGATCCATGCGATTCAGGAGGGGGCATTTGGGGTATCAACCAGGATCTAATTGGTGGGGCTTGGGAGAGTTACGCAATATGAATTTCTTGGCTAATTAGCTGTGCCATAATGTTGTTATCAAAATCTATATACATTATATTTTTTCATACAAAAAAGTTAGCAATGTCTTTCTAATGTAAACACGTTGTAAGTAAACAAATACTCTCTGAGAATAAGCCTCAAAAGCAAGCCTCTAAACAAATCACACATATTCTATTCTCGAGTCAGTAATTGTGTGGCATTTTGATCTGTGAGTACGCATCGAGTTCGACGCGACCCATCCTATTGTACAGTGCTGTTTTGATTTGCTGCACTCAGGAAGCATCAGCACTCTGGTGTTGTATATTTCACCTAGTTATTGCTGAGGGTTTTGATGCTGTCAGTTGAGTAATTCCAAATACATGAACTATGGGCCAGATTTACAAGGCCCTAGCTCCTCCTTGCGCCACATTAGAGTAATTTTTTATGCTAATGTTGCTCAAAGTGGCAAAAATCGCTGCGCCATATATACAACGTGGCGCAATGCATGCATTACACCACTTTGCGACCCCTTGCACCACGTTATGCCTGCGCCAGGCATAATGTATGCAAGGGGGGCATACCGGCGTTAGGAGGCCCCAAAAAATGATGCAATGAAATCTACAAGATTTCATTGAACCATTTTTAGTGTCATTCTTGATGCCTGCTCAAAGCAGGCACTAAAAGGACGCACCCATTGAAATCAATGGACCTCCTTGCACTTTGCTTCACTAGAGTCAACATTTTTGACGCTAGAGGAGGTAAGCGCCACAATAGCGTCAAAAGTTTTGACGCTATTGGCCTAACACGTGCCATGGTGCACTGCATTGCAAACACAGCGCACCCATGGAGTCGTTAGGTGGCGGTGGGGCAGGCATAGAAATCTGGTGCTTTAGTACTGATGAGCAAGATTCTTGAAAATCTGGGCCTATGTTCGCTCTGAGGCACAT
This sequence comes from Pleurodeles waltl, assembly GCF_031143425.1. Taxonomy (NCBI): domain Eukaryota; kingdom Metazoa; phylum Chordata; class Amphibia; order Caudata; family Salamandridae; genus Pleurodeles; species Pleurodeles waltl. Next base: position 1,536,068,972 of record NC_090440.1, on the reverse strand, counting down.
AGCTGGAGACAACCCACCTCCTGCTTATCACCATGCAGAGATCAGGAGGGAGCATACGCCCAAGTTACTGAGAACTGACAGCAAACCATTAAAAAGGAGTAATTCTACTAAGGAATAATGTGAAAATCTACAATAAAGATTCTCTAAACCAGCGGGAGGGGGGGCAGCCTAAAACCTGTGATCCAGTCTAACCCAGGCAACTCCCTAAGATCATTGATGAGTCTGCTTTACATCAGTGGATAAGAGTGTTAAAAAGATTTAAGGCATCAGAGTGACATTGGAAATATTTTGATCGTATTTTGCTTTACCTGTTTGAAGCACAATAAGGAACTAAATCTTGCTGTTATATTTGATAATATGCTGCATACTCGGCTACTGTCATCCACTCACTATACATGCCAACACTCACAACTTAGCAAAGAGACTCACTTTTTCCATTACAAAATGATATTTTCTATTTATTAATTCCTAAAACGTACCTAGTAAATGCGATCTGACTAGATTATCGGTCACAGATTACTCATTCATATGAATTAGAGTACCGAGATACCTGATCACAGATCTTAATAACCATCAGACAAGAGTATAATACTGATAAGACAGCATGAGAGATGAAAGCACTTTTTCAGAGTTGACTTTAATATTTTAATCACTGTTTTGAATTGTCCTATATTATTTTAAGGTATTTCTCTGCCTGATGTAGAGCACATAGTGTAACCCATTACCCGTAGGTTTGTATGAGTGTAAGATAGCTCATTGGGATAATGCATTTATTGCAGAAATCCTTGAGTGATATTCAGTTCATACGTTCGAATCAAGGTAAAATGGCTGAGTGGGTTATGTGCCAATTGTAAACCGCCACTTCTAAAGGTGCAAATGCAAAAGTTTGAATTCTTGTCATCAGCAACTGCATTTTTTTTTTTTGTCAAGCTAATAAATTGGGTTTCATGGATAAGTATTGTGTTTAAAATCCACAATGTAAGGTCAAAGGTCAATTCAGTGTCCTTTAGTAAGCTGCACAAATGGTCAGTATTACTGCAATTGGCCACACATGCCTACATCTTTTACACGGAGAGCTAAGGAAAGTAAAACGCTTTGTATCTCCGTATATCTATTGACTAGCGTGTGAAATAACAGACACACACACAGATGCTCACTTTTCGCAAATGGGCTTCTTAGTCTGAGATGATATGCGGCGTTACCTAGCTGGGTCTCATGCGACATCCTGCACATGGCTCCAGTCAAGACACGAGGCGGACAAAAGAGTGCTTAAGCTGAGGCGTAGGACTCAGGTGCAGCGGCGCAGCACCAATGAGCCGCCCTATCAACCACCAGGTTTTACATTCAATAAAATGAGTGGAAAAAGTTGCATGAATGTTTCGATTAGTGTGTCCATAAGCAGGTCTAAGAATGGTAATTTATGGAGTTTTTCTCTTGAAACCCTGCTTCTGAAGATTTCTTTTCTCCATGATTTTAATGTGCAACATTGAGTCCCCCAGACTGAAGAATGCATTAATAAGATCCTGCTACTTCATGCAGTTCCCATCTATTGTCCCTTTCCGAAACTGATTACCTTAGTCCAACTTTCTGCAGAATGTATTCAGCTGTGGAGAACATTTGTAATAATGCAAAGGGGAACTCCCGACCTCAATCACTGATTGATTTGACATTCTGAGGCTCTGAATAGAGAGCCATGGAAGAATGAGTGCTTGTGCATAATGTACTATCACTTGCTCTATCTCGAGTGAAAAGCAGGTAGATCATTGTAAGACAGCAAACTTTTAAGAGGAGGTATGGTGAGAGGGACACTAGATAGGCTTTGTAGGCCATGCCCACCTTGAAACTTATGTCTCTCTTTCTTAGGGCCAAATTTATAAAAGAGTTGTGCCACTCTTGCGCCATGCAAGGGGCACAAGAGTGACGCAACTCTTAAGTTGGATTTATCAAGCCACACAATACCACCTTGCGTGGCCTTACCTGGCTTGATGAATCTAGAGGAACGTAACGCAGCATAAATTGTTGCATTGCATTACTCTCCCCAGGGAAGGGGTTCCATGGGTGATGCCACTGGCGACCCAGGTTGGCAGGGTATGCAGAGTCAATGCAGAGTTTTATTCATTTTATCGGCCGATTGGTATATGTGGCTTCCCAAGTGAGCTCCTGTTTTAGGATGAGTTGGGAATGGAGGGTGTTGCACATGAGCTCATCCTGCATCATGTCAATATATTGTCTCTCAAAGGCGAAAACTCATTTCAAGGTATTCTACTCTTTGGTGGAGTCGAGTCTGCTGGCCCTTGGAAGCACTTATGATGTCCCCGCGGAGTGAGGCTTTTTGAGCCTCCCGCAAGACCCCTGGGGAGTAAACTTGTCTGAGGTTTTCCTTTGAGAACCTCAGACGCATCTCTGTACATGCGTCTCTGAATTCCTCTCCACGCAGGTAACACCCGTTTAGTCGCCACCCCGCAACCTCCCTTTGGGGACCCCACTACACCTCCCTCAGTAAGGGTGAGTGATCAGAAACGTCTCTTGTCATCAAGCATATATTTCGCACACAGTGACCCTCAGGTTGGGAAGTTAAAAAGTAATCCAATCTGGACAAGGAGTGGTGGGCACTAGAGTAAAAGCTGTACCCCCTCTCCAATGGGTGGTTTGCCATCCAGGCGTCATCTGTCATCATGTTATATAACAATTTGGAGAGCAGAGTGGGGCCACCTTCCACGACCAAGGGTGCATTAGAGTGATCCAGTCCTGGATCACAGACCCCGTTAAGTCCCCAGAAACCATGGTGCCTCGGGCAACTCCTGAAGAAGAGTGCCTAAAACGGTCAAAAAAGTGGTGGTTAGAGGGGGAGGACATAAAAGCAGAGAATGGATATTGGGGATATCACTGCATATCTACCCAAAGTGTCATGCCACAGCTGTGTCAAATTCAGGGGGACTCACCTGTTTACTAAAATGGCAACCCCATGCACTCCCCGGGAACCCTGAGTGACCAAACATGGGAGTAGCCCTTCCAGGCCAAAAAGGGGCACTTGTTGGCCGTCAGATGTGCCTCCTGGAACAAAAGTATATCTGGGTCATGCTGGTGAGCTGACTTGAACTCTGTGCCATGCTTGATTGTATCTAACAATCCGTTCACATTCCAAGAGAGGAATGACAGTGCCTGCGGTGGCCTTACCTCATTGCTCTCCCCCATGAGATCTAGTATGGGGAACAAAGGTGTGTAAAGACAGTGGTGGTAGTGGGAACATAGCAACCAACTCCCTGCAATGCAAGAATCAAAATGTGGGATTGAACTCAACTAACCCTACCCCCCACCTAATTCCCTTCATACTAAGCAAACTAGAAGTGCCAGTCGTATGCCTTTCGGGGTAAAGCCAACCAGGCTATATTAGGTGTCCCAGCTCTCCTTAAGAGCTAACTCTCGTGCCCCTAGCTTAATAATGGAACCCTACAACTTAAGATAGAAGAATAACTTCTAAGGAGTAGGAAAAAATAAGCGCCTATTGATTTTACTCGCACCATGCTTACACACGTCAGTGCCATGGAGTTTGGTTACTCCAGTGTTTAAATGTGTGATAGAGAGTTAGTTGTGTGTGTAGCAGTCGAATCATATAAGCATGCGTTCTCTGTGGCAGTGGAAGCTTTGTGTCTCTTGGATGACGCACTCAGGACCCAGGGAATGGGCTCTCCTGTCCCTTCTCCTTGGACATATTTTTTGGCAGCCGTGTGCCAGTCCCTTGAGGACCCTCCTGCCTACCCCCCACTCTCTCTCTAGCTCTCCAGCTCACCTCAAGCCCCCTCTCCAGGCGAGAGGATCCTCTGCCTGAGAGATTGGGGCACTCCGTAATCCAGTCCCACGTAGCTTCCAGAGTTTCAAAAAACAGAGTTTTGTCCTGGAAGAGGACCTTCAGCCGGGCCAAAAAAAGAGCACCATGCACTTTATTCCCATGGCCATAAGTTTGTGCTTAGCCTCCTGAAATGTTTGCTGTTGTTGTTGGACCTTTTGGGTACAGTAAAGAAAAATCATTATGGGGAGGAGTGGCATGTCAGGGACCCCATGACCCATGCCACCCGGATGATCGCATCTCGGTCTGCAGAAGATGAGAACTTGGACAATGAAGGGACTAGGTGGAGCCCTCACTGGAGGCTTAGCTGTCAGGGCACAATGGGCTCACTCAATTACATAGCAATTTCATAAGTCTGCAGCAGGTACCCAGTGCTTAAGCCAATCAGAAATACAGGATGTAGTCGAGGTCCCCTCCACCCCCTCAGGGATGACTACGATGCAGAGGTTATTACATCAAGATCCAACCTCCACATCTTTCAAGCGAGCCCCCAACTGGTTGATTTGGCGCTCCAGAGTCACTAAGTGAGTCTTGTGCAACTTAACAGTATCTTCCATTTTAGAGACCCTGCTTTCGATCTCTGTGACTCTGTGCAGTGTATTACGTAGATCTTGATGAATCAAGGCAAGGTTGACTTGAGTTCCCCCACTTTTCCTAGCAGGGTGTCCTTGAGGTCTTTAATCACCTGCAGGATGGCAGTGTCTTGTGGATGCTCACCTTGCTGGGCCACCCTCCACCCCACTAAACCCCCTGCTGCACCGGCTTTGTCCATTTGTAGTGTGTGTTTTGTAAATTTGTCTATTTTTGGTGTGGGATATCACATCAGAGAGCTTGTCTCGCACCATATTTCCCTCGCAGCCTGGTGCTGCATGTCTGTAGCTCATAGGGCTCTTCAGAGTCCATGATTCTGCCCCTATCAGTTCAACCCCTCGCACATTAGCTCAGCAGAGGGTTCCGATACAGAGTGTCACTGGTTGCCTCCCAGGCCGACTACCTATCTGAGAGCACTGCATCTTTCTTGCCTGGGGCCTTCTAGAGGTGGGGCACCCCTCCATGGTGTGTTCAGAGCAGCAGTTTTAGTTGACCAGGGGACTCCCCATAGTGACCCCCCAGGGCACTCCCACTCCGTGCCTATGTTCACGGAGGGGATCGGCCATGGCACCAAACAATAAGGTACCGGGCCCACCCCCAAAATCCATCACTATTCCAGGGCTAAGATGCCAAGCAGCAGAGCTCACTTAGAGCACTTCTTCCATGTTCTGCTGCTTAGCAATGCCCCACTGGACTTTTATTTTGGTGTTGTTACTCTGAACAGGATGGTGGGCCTCATTTTCTCACTGCAAAGAGGATCAGTGACCTGAGTTCTTCACAACACATCTCATAGTGTGATTTTATGTATGTGTGTGTTTGTGTGTGTGTGTGTGTGTTTACATGTATGTGTATACACATTCACTGAAAGAAATAAAGGTTAAACTGATATTGAGAAATTTTAATAATGTGTGACTATATATATATAAATATATATATATATATATATAAATATATATTTATATATATATATATATATATATATATATATATATATATATATATATATATATAATCTTTGTGATTTACAGGCAAAATATGTTTTGCATGCAAAATATGTAAGGTATGTTCTATTGTATGTGGAGTTTGGTGCAAAATTCACAAATTCTTATTTTCCACATGAAAGTTGAGTAGGACGTATGGTAGATACTGCACCCCATGTTGGCTATATTTAACAGGTGAGGTAAATAATTCATCCTTACAATCAGCACCTTTATATTGTGGGGACTCTATTCAGTTCCATATTTATCTGCGCTGTAAATAGTTACATAGGATCATTTTATATGCAGTTCGTTAGCTGCTGGATATATTAAATCATTTTGCTCCTCTCTAGGCATAATTGTTTCTGTAAGGAAATTAACATTAGTTGTGTGGCCTGCACAGGTAATAGGCCCACGTATGTCCTCCACTAAGAACCAAACACCCCATTGTAGCACTTGACTCTCAGGGTAGCAGAGCAGTCCAAGGCATACTCAAGGTGGATGGTGTGGGCTGGTAATCACCATATGCTGCCACACAATATTATCCAGTCTTTGCTTTTTCATTTCAAAAAGGGAAAGTACATTTATTACACACACACTACTCAATACTATGCCGTAACTTACAAATAAACCCAAGGATGATGGAAATACCTTTTGATAACATTGTGTAATTACCTCCAACCCTCTAAATCAGTCAAGATCTACAAACCAGCAGTCAAACATCTTCATTTTAGGAGTAAATGCAATAACCAAAAATAACCATGAATGAATGCACTTATTAATGTTAACAAAGGGTATGCACTTTGATCAATAGTCACTGTCAACGTTATTATTTCAATAAAAATTAGCTTCTCACTGGTCTGTGTACTTTGTACATTTTCTCAAACATTGAAAATGCAATTATAAAAGTCTCTAGAGGGCATCACATTATGATCACACAACATGTAACCATTGACTTCATCCCTAGAGGGTGCTGTATAGCATGTGCTTTTTATTTAACACCTTCAATCCACAGTGATTGAAGCCATAATCAAAGGTTGGGATCCCGGGGTCTCCAGGTGTCAGGGAAGGGGGCTCCATGCACACTCCCTCCCAGGGCTTAGTATCAGAAGGACTACTTGTGGTGACCCCCAGACACTAGCCAAACCCAGGGGGTTTTAGCAGCTAGGCAGAGGAGCCTCACAGGCTCTGTGATCTCTGGGAGGGACAAAGGTCAACTCCTTCTCCTGCTGATACCTTTGGCCCATTGGGCTATTTTGCATGCTTTTGGGCTCATTTTGCCAGAGTTTATGAGCCCTAGCAACCGGGAGAACTTTAATTAGGCCCCCTGGACTATTAGGTGTTGAATTTGCAGGGAGATGCTTCCACTGATTCCCTGCACTAGCCTTTGTTATGGGATTCATCTGGGGCCTCTCTCCTCCTTGGTGCAGAAGCCCAGTCTTTCCCTCAACTAGTCCTGAGGGGAGTGTACGGGAACCAGCTCCCTGCTCCTGGGGAGAAACCCACTGGTCTTGGGGTCAACTGAAGTCAGAGTCCTTTTTCCAGATGGCATCAGGGGGTTCCTCCTTCCAATTGTCAATGGCTGCTGCTTCGATTCCAAGTGTCCAGCAGAAGCATAAAGCCAAGAGACAGCTTTCCCCTTTGTTTAAGACCTTTTAACTGGGGGTGGAAGGTGTTCCAGAAGTGAGTCATATCTGACCTATCCTGGGGGGCACATCACCTTTCCACCCCTGTCAAAACCTTCCTGCATAGCCTTTTGGGACATTTCAAAATTGCATTACCAGGAGTCAATAGTTACATCTGTTCTGGGAGCCTCAGCTCTGCCCCTCGCTGACATCCCTTCCAGGGCCTTCCCCACCAAATCATCAAAGCAATCCCACTCCTGTGTTGGCTCCAGAGGTCTGGGCCCCCTCCTTTGTTCAGCGGGCTTGGTCTGGCCCATCCCTGGTACAGTGTGACAGATGATTGATTTATACAGATCTTTCATCCCCACCCCTTTCCTCTTCACAAGCTGAGTCAAACACTGTTAATTGCCCCCTTTGTGTGGGGAGGCCTTTATTCCTGCTGCTAGAGAGAAATGTAATTAACTTGTGCCCAAGAAATATGACCATCATGAATGAGCCATCAGATGTACAGATATCCTTTTGGAACTTTCAGAATTGATTTTCTTGTACAGGATATGCCCCAATTCGATGTCACTGGTCTCTCTAGGCCAAAGAGAACAAAGCTGCACTTTAAGGAGGCCCCCAATAGGTGTATGATGGAGTGTCACTGCAAACAAGACAGCAAACCACACTGACTTTTCCTATGAGTGTACACTAACATTATGAGGCCTACCTCAGGTCAATATCTAAGACTACAGAGTCTCCTCTGCACTAGGCTACCTGTGGAGTGATCGAGATGTGCACCACAGGAGTCTCCCATGCACAGTCCTTGCATGTGTACATATATGTGCACATGTGCTCATGTGTAACCAGCCAAGTTCCTCTTACCTTTGCTGCATCACAGTGGGCTTGTCTTAAAAGGTGGACACTGGTGGTAAACATGCACAGTCCATTTAACATTAGCCACAGGTTGTGAGGGTTACCCCATATGCTAACTAAAGGGGATAAGGAGGGTTTTTAAGGGACTTGGTCTATCCTCCTTAAAGCTTCAGTAAATTTACACAAAGGCCCAGCCCGAAAGAATTTCCACTGGGTGACAAAAACACTTTTTTTGTACGAAAAACCTTCACCCACCAGGGTTACCCCTTGGTGGCATGCTTCATCATTTGGTTTCCTCCTGTTCTGCTATAGAACGAGGCGTGATGCGACCGACGGAATATGTGGGAGCACTGTTGGTTTCAACAATGTGAATGCTAAAAAGGGATAGGAGTGGTGGGGTCTTGTTGAGTTACAAATACTGCCCTCTGGATGATATTACTAATTTAATACGTCTCACAGGGGTGGTATGATTAAAAAGGGGTGTTGGGAGGGTGGGTTTATTATGTACTTTACCTCCTAAATGGTTTAAATGTTTCGGAGTCTACCTCCAGACTTCTCATAAGGACCAAAGTGAACTCCCTAGTGTCACTCCTTGTGCGCCTATCACTAATAAAAGCACTATTACTACATGCTCTGTGGTATGGTAAATATATACCACTAAATTAAATTAAATAATACCCATAGGTATCATTGTTCTGCTGGGCAAACTTTCAGCATCTATGCTATTCGCATCTTAGGTCCTTCGCGAGGGTGTGTGCTTGTAGTCACACATTAGTCAAAGCAACACTCCTGCTTGCAGCCTAATTCTCACCTCACCTCAACTCACCTACAAGCACACCCCCCTCGTCTTCCTCTTCGTCTGTTCCTCTTTTTACTGGCTTTAGGACTCTGGGCACTTTACCAGTGCTGTCCAGTTTTTCATTATTGCAAGGACTATCTATACTGTAGGGATTGCCTTAAAACATCTTTTATATTTAATTTATTACTGGGAAAAGATAGAAAATTGAGTTTGGTGTCTCTGGACTCACAATTTAAAAACACAACTTCTGATGAAGGTGGGTTTTAAATTGCAGGTCTGAAAATGCCACTTTTAGAAAGTTGGCATTTTCTTACTTTAACCGTCCTGTGGTTTAGCCTGCCTCTAAGCCACATCTGGACTTCATAAATACAGGGCACTCAACTGCCCCTGCATTTCATCTGCATTCTGATGGGTTTTCCTGAGCAGGAAGGGTGGGGAGGCTCTTATTTACACTTTAAGGGTAGTGTCCTGAACCCATACAAGGGACTGATAACTCCCCAGAGACCTCCTGACAGACAAGACTGGTGCTAAACTGGAACTGGGACACTTCAAAACCACTCTTTGAAATCTCCCCCACTTCAAAGGCACATTTGGGTATAAGTACTGGACCTCTGACACCATATACTCAAAACACTTCTGGACTGAGGATGCTCTACTAGGAAGAATGACCACAGACCTATCAGGAGGGACTGCCACTTTGCTGTTTGCTTTGCTGTGTTGGCCTGATGTCTGCTACTTCTTGCCTGAGAGTGAGAGGTTTGGATCTAACTAGGTATATCCTGCAATCCAAAGTTTCTCCTAGGGCCTGACTGAGCTTGTCTCCTATTTCTGAAGTCTCAGAGATATCAAATACTTGTCCTGCATCTTGCTACCAGCACCTTAGCTCCTCTGCTGTGAGTCCTGCTCTGTTGAGTGATGCCAAATCTTGTCCTAGGCCCTTAGACACGAGTGTGGTGCTGCAACACAAGAACTGGTGCAACAACACCGGCATGTCACTTGGAACCAACACATCCTGCTGCAGAAACACCGCTTCTGCTGCTGCCTGTACCAAAGCCACAGACACCACTCGTGGACTGCGCAAAGCAACCATCCGGACTTAAAAACCAGCCTCAGTTTGCCTGACACAGCAGTGATGCATCAATATCAGTACTCATCGCTTCTGGACCTCGACACATCACTGACATTGCCCTATAAGGAAACGATGCCTTGGATGGAAGTGCAACACATCCCCTCCTTGAACCAACGCATTGTCATCAAGCCTCAACGCAACCAAGGTACTGTTAGTGGGTCTGCATGACTCCTGTACCCGACCCGCACTCCATTGAGGTTGGACTGAACTTTAGGATTTGTCCCGGTCCAGCATGACAAAATAGTGCTGGGTGAGAGCTATTGTCTTCTGAGCACTGCATTTTGATTTAATCTTTAAAAATTCATAACTTGGCTTGTGTATGTTGGATTTTTGTAGTTATGGACTTGTTTGACTCAGATAAATATTAGCTATTCTTCTAAACTCATTCGGAGTCCTTTTGTGATTTCTTCACAATGTTACTGTGTGTGTGCACAATTACTTTACCCATTGCCTCTTTAGTTTAGGCTGTGCCAAGCTACCGAGCAGTGATACTCAAAGCATGGCTGCATGCAGCCCTCCTGCCCTTTTCATGGGCTGGGCTGCTGTTTGCTCATCAGCACTAACACTGAGAAAAAGTTAAATAAACAGGCATGCTTTTATTTAAAGGTTAGTTAAAGAAAGGACATGACTAGGTTATAGTGCACCACCTAACTTTCAAACCTCCTTTATTTTTAATGATATCTTACAACAAAACTATAAAAATATGATAAGGTCTCTTCAGAATTCAAAAAGTACATTTCATCAACATGCAGAACCATTTCAGCTTAGTACATCACTTTAAATCAGTGGACTGAGAAGTATTTTTTTTAAAGCAACAGTTTTCATACATGAACTTACAGGCATGCTGATAGTGAGCTAAAATGTGAGTCAGTTGTTAAGTGCACTCTTTGGGCTTTGTTTCTATTATACATGAAAAACAATATAGTTTATTAAATCAAACACAGGAGAAGGTTTTGTACAATGCACATCTAGAAATTGGGTATTTCAATGTCCTTTCATATATGATCGCGAAGAAAAAGAAGGGAAAGTGAAATTAAACAATTGCCTAGGATCACACAGTTTTGTAAAGTGGAGAAGCTGGGATTAATCCCAGGTTTTCTGGTTTGACATTGTGCAATTCAGTACTGGATGTACATGTGTATGTTTCGTTCCCATACCTACACTCACCTTACCAGCACTGCTTAGCCCCCACCTCTGACATCCTGCCGGCATCAATGGGGCCCTCAGTCACATTAGAGACAAAAGCTTTTGGCCACTGAGAACATGTTTGTGAGTACCCATGTACCAGAGGGTGCACACAGGTAAACTTTATTGTGTATCTTACTTGCCCTGGCTAGGATTGTAGTGTCTACTTGAACAAAGTGCAAACCTCTACCAGCTAGAGACCCAGTTTCCAACTGATATGATTGGAAAGACGCCTGCAGCCTTCTCACTCTGCCTTTTCCTAGTCAATCAACCTGCCCAACAATACAGCAGAGGTATTGTAGGGTCATCTCCAAAGTGACTATCATCCCAGGTAGGTGCATGTTCTTTCAGAATAATGCACGTGTCTCAGGCAGCACATGTAATACTATTCTCCCCTGAGCCCCACACTCAGTGACGGTGCTCAAAGTGTCTGATGAGATCCTCGCATTCACTCTGACCCTGCACTCTTTCTTTGACCCTATCTTATGACTATTTCATACTTGCCTTATTCCTCTTCCTTAATCAGGGTAGACGACAAGTTCCACACCACCAGCAGAGTTCACAAAGTCTTGCCCACTCTGCATTCCGCTTGGAGCGCGGAGTTCTGGCAAAACTACACCAACTGATGCATGGTGGAGTTTTTTCCTGTACACGGCTCGCCAATGTTACGCTGCCAAGCATGAGAGAGAATTTGTGTTGCCTAGAGTGATTTTCCACCTCTAGGACGCCTCCTGGCAAGACTTCTCAATGCGGGAGGTCACACCCATTCATGTTTAGAAAGCAGCCACTCGAGTGGAAAAAATCTACTTGAGCGGCAGAAAGAAGCAGTTCCCTCTGGTGGGAGTCATGGTGCCATTCGTGCTGATTTAACAGAGTGGAACGAACTCCCGGCACTAAAAATCAGTTCTAGCAGCACAGTATGCCTGAATTCTGCCTGCTTGCGGAACTCCATTGAATCTTACAGAGTTTTAACATGATTCAGCAGAATTCCATGGCGCGAAGCTCAGCGAGTTCTGCCCAGGCCTACATTTTACCACCTTATCCGACCTCTACCTTTCACTTTTGCCTTAATAATTCACTTTTTTCCTGACCACTCACACAATCTGGCATTCTGTCACAACTTCACTCTGCTCCTATTGTTTTTGCCCTCAAGGTACACCCCCTCATTTCACCTCTCCCTCTACCCTCTACCCCTGGTTCTTTCCCTAATCTCACAAATGCCTCTCACACTCTCCCTCTACCCCCGCTTTCTAATACTATTTTTTTTCAAATTTATTTATTGGTTTTCAAACATTGTATCCAATTGTTGTACAATATTCATGAGTGGGCACAGTTGCATTTCCAGTGATGACAATAGCTTAATACACACAGAAATTGCAGCAACATACACATGTGATGCCATATTGACAACATACAAAAGACTGTTGTGTGTCATACCAAAAAGAGCATGTAACATTTTTTAGGATGAGTGTTAAACATTGGGTCTCTAGTTGGCAGAGGTATGCACCCTGTTCAAGTAGGGACCACAGTCCTATTTAGGGTAAATCATCACACAACCTAAATTATCCTGTATTCACACTCCGGTAGCTTGGCACAGAGTTGGCAGGGTTAACTTTGAAGAAATGTGTAACGTATTTGTGCAATAACTCATACAGTAACACCATTAAAACACCACAAAAAGTACTCCACATCAGTTTAGAACAATAGATAATATTTATCTGAATAAAACAAGACCAAAACGACAAAGGACCAATATACACAGATCAAGATATCACTTTTTAGAGGTGGAGGTAAGTCTTAAGCCATAGGAATCAATGGTTGTTTCTCTTTAGCACAAAGTACCTGGGATGTGTAAAAAAAAAAGCCATTGCAGGTCACAGTGGAGGTGAAGCATCGGAAAGCAAAGCGAGGCGTCGGTTCCTTAATGTGCAGGGGAGGTGATGCATCGATTTGCTCCTCACAGGTGAGACAATGCATTAGATCCTTACAGGCAGGGGAGGTAATGCAGCAATTCTTTCCTCACAGGAAAGAAGGTGCATCCATTTCCGGACACGCAGCCTCGGTTCCTTCCTGCATTGTGAGGTTGATAACAAATTAATCCCTAGGGATGAAGAGTGGGAAATCCACACATGCTGTGATGTTGGAACGGCTGTGAAACATGTGCTGTGTCAATTCTGCAGGTGCTGCAGGATGGGGGAAAGCAGCCAAAATGGAGGGAAGGCCATTTGGATCAGCTCAGGACCTCCCCCATTTACTGCAAACACAGACAACAAGGTGCCCCCTTGATTACATTAGGAGAGGGCAGGAGAGAGGTGTGTTAAGGATTTTAAGCCACACCAGTGGGTGGGCTCAGCCAGACCTAACCTCTAAAATTCAGTTTCTGCCATTTTGGATTTTTAAGGACGGTTGCTCCCTGGGATTGATTTTTACCACAATTCCCAAGAAGTGATCATCCAAGAGGGTAGTGGCCTGCCTGTGATTTATCAGCTGCCCACCCTGCTTTTCACCCCAGGAGCAAGGATACATTTGGAAGTGCTGCACCTACACCTCAGATCCCTGCTGGAAGAAGATACTGGAGAAGAAGGACTGCCCTTCCCAGGTGCATGTATATGATGGGGCCACCTTTCTCCTCTTGTAGCATTGGTTCCTCCTTGTTCGTGTTGCTTAGTGGAGGCACTAACATTATACTGGAGCTAGCAAATCCGAGGCTGTCATGGAATGCTGATTGCTGAGTGATGTTCCAGCATGGGATGACCAGCTGGTTTGTGGGGGCCGGCAGTATAGGTGACAACCGTGGCCTTCCTTGGTGATGTGGTGGTGGGGTCAAATCCAGTATCTGGGCTAGAGATGTGAACAAGGCTCTCCCAGATTGCCGGATCATCAGGACAGAAGGATTGGAGTGACCCCTGTATGACACCACCGGGTGGAGTCACTCAGATATGGTTTGCAATAGCCCACAGGGGTCTTGAGGGCCCAATACAAACGCCCTCAGTAAGTCTATGCAGCAAACCGCCCTATAGTGCACCTCGTCCGGACACACAGAGCACTCAGGGCATTACGTCTTCAGGTTACGCAAAAAAAACTCTTCCATTGGGGCTGAAGAGGGTGTGCAGCTTTGGGCCTAGCTGGGCAGAGAAGCAGGGCATAAAATGAATGACTCCCTGGCCCCAAAAGTCATGTCATGTGCATGGAGATCAGAGACACTGGGAGCAACCCACAGAGTCAAACAATGTTGTCAACAGTAGGGTTCCACGGTAAGTCCAGTGTTAGGAGGTCGTGGCCCATGGGACTTCGAGTAACAGGGAGATCTAGATACCAGTCTAGCAAGCACACTGCCAATGCTGTGGACAGAGAGTCCCTGGCAACATAGGCACAGATAAAGGGAGTAGGAGCTTCACAGCAGGTCACAACTCCTTGGCAGTGCAGAAGCAAGTGCTACATGGCAATGTGCAGTGTCCTCAAGAGGACCATGCATGATCCCTCCACAAGCACAGATGAAGCAGGTAAACACCTCACTTAGGGCCAGATGTAGCAAAGGGTTTTTCCCATTCTGTGTCAATGGGAAAATGTGTTCGTACATATGGCCCTTAGAGTGGATGGGACCTCAACATGTCAGCTCCGTCAGTAGGCCCGCCTCACGGTTTGACGCCTCACGGTCGCGGTCACCATAGGTCGTGGGACCTGCCTGGAAAATAGCAGGATTATGTGGTATCTACCCACCTTTGGAGCAGCCCAGGCAGTAACCTGTGGGCAAACAGAGCTGGATGGGCAGGATGAATGCACAATGTTATGCGGGCCAGGTGTGGGGATCACTCTAGGGTGTCTGATGTGGCTGGCATCTTGGCCACGCCCCTTTCCACTTTCTATTATTATAATTTCAATCTACCCTCAGTACCCCTGTTAATCTCATAAACGTGCTCTATCTGCCTCTCCATTCTCATTATTCCACAACTCTTCACTCTGTTTACACTCATTTTCTGGCCCTTCTATCTCACTATGCTCATATCCTGTCATTTTGCACCTACTTTTGCCCCAATTTCTTAAACTGCATTCACTTTCTCCACACCTTGAACTTTTAAATCTGCTGCTGCTCTCCCTTCATCATCCTCTACCCCTATGTGGTCACACCTTTATGGTGCCACATTTGTCTACACATTCAGCCTTATTTCTCTTACTCGCCTCATACCCGATCAAACTGCCTACCCTCCCGTTGTGTCCTACCACCTCATCCTATACCTAACCTCTTGTTGTACCCTACTGCATCACTCTGCACATACTTTCTTGTACACCTTCACTCTACTGAAGGTTCACTCTACTGATAAGACTGTCCTTCAGCCCCTCCTGCAGTTCTGCTTTACACATTCACTTCACTGTATCCCTCACTTTGCTGCTAGCAGTGGCTGCTGGTGGAATTTGAAACTAGTGAGGCATAAGAGCAATTAAAGAACTTTGGAGCACATGTGATTGAGCTGAATCATTTCAGGAAAACTCTGGAGGTTTCTCCCCCGAGAACGTTTTTAAAAAGTGTGTTAAATGGTGCACTTTCCAGCACAATTCCTGTAATGAACTAACCAAAAAGCACACTTCTTGTAGGCATGTTTAAAGAAAGACAGATACTATTGTGCAGAATTTCTAATTTTTCAATCTCTAAATTGGAGAGGTAGAGGTGGGCGAGCCATTGAAAACCCAAGCCAACTGCCTGGCTTTGGCCAAGTTTGAGCTCCTTTTGGACTCGAGCCCAAATTGAGACAAGCCTTCATGTGGCTCCTGCTGCCCAGGCTCTAATCTCACGTGCCAAGAAAGGGAGACAAAAAATTGACTTTCAGTGAAAAATAGGACAAGGAGAGAAATGTCCATCTAGTGACTTAAGAGCTCATTGTGACACCAGACAACCAAGGATAGTTTCAGGATTCCCCACTTAACTAAATTTGGTGATCACAGGCATCAGAGTCTGGCTTCTCCACTCAGCTGGATTATGAGGTCCCTGGCTCCTCTTTATAGCTGCACACACCCCAGGGTCACCCGCCAATGCTCTGTTTAAAGCACAGGGACCAGAGAGTGCAAGAACTCACTAAGTATTGCACAGGACTATAATATTGAACATTTTAAGTTCTACTGCTCATCACAACCGGACAGTGCCATAGCTAATACAATCCACTGTGCAGTGAATTTAAAATCTTTTGCGATTTCAACCTGCCAGCAGGAATGATGCCCAACTGCCACAGACAGCGAAATAGCATAATTTGTGGACATCCCCCACAGCAAACGCATGAAAAGCAAAATCAAAATAAACAAGCATTTGCAATGAGTTAGAGCTGTTGGTATTGTAAATTCATAACTGGACTTTTCTTGCCAGATAAATTGGTCAACCCTGCCTCATAATTTCGTCTTTTCCTGCCGTATAATTCCAGTGGCCCTGCATATAACTCAAGCACTTCCATGTACCTTCTTCCTCTATCTGCAGCAAAAAATGAAAATGCTGCCATTTAGCATTCTAATTTAAATCTGCCATGCTAATTCCAATAGAATACCACTTTCACCAACCCACCATCAGATTTGCTGCCTGGCTAACACAATTCCCCCCAAAAAAGACACAAGATAGCCACAGAGGTGAAATAAACTAGAAGAATCACCCAAACCTGTCACAAATGTTCAACCAGTCATAGAGTATTAAGGATGTTAAGTTGGCATGAATCATGGTCATAATTGCAATAAAGAGAGATGATAGAAACATGAACAATTATCATATAAACCTTTATCAGAAATAAACCTTTGGCATTAGACTGTAACGCTCAAAATAGGCCCTGGAGAACACCATAACAAAAATATAATTTGTAAGAAACATGGGGCCTGATTACAACTTTGGAGGAGGTGTTAATCCGTTCCAAATGTGACGGATATACCACCAGCCGTATTACGAGTTCCATAGGATATAATTGACTCGTAATACGGCTGGTGGTATATCCGTCACATTTGGGACGGATTAACACCTTCCTCCAAAGTTGTAATCAGGCCCATGGTCATGTAACCATTTTGTTAGCCCCTAGATGGCATAACCCAATGCAAAAACAGGAGAAAGTAAAGCAGTGTAACCATATAATTAGCCCCTACAGAGCGTTTTTAGGGTTACCAGGCCTACTGCAATGATATTACAACCACAGTCTTTAAAACAAAACTTCTCCTAACTATAAAACAAAGGTTCTAGCCATAAGAAAGCTTAAAAGACACTGAATGTTGGGAGGGGTTATTATTTTGGGGTCCCCACTAACCTAGTGTGGGGACCCAGGGATGATGTAACCATGGGTACTCACAGACATTTTTCCAGGGGCCACGAAGTTTGGTCTGTGGTGTGACTGAAGGTCGCATTGATGCCAACAGGGTGGCAGTCAGGGGTAGGGTGGGGTTATTGGCATTAACGTGGGTCTAGTGTGACTGAAGGCCGCATTGATGCCAACAGGGTAGCAGTCAGGGGTAGGGTGGGTTTATTGGCATTAACAGGGGTCTAGTAGAAGTGAAGATCTAGGGGCATATTTATACTCTGTTTGCGCCGGAATTGCGTCGTTTTTTTTTACGCAATTCCGACGCAAAACTAACTCCATATTTATACTTTGGCGTTAGACGCGTCTAGCGCCAAAGTCCATGGAGTTTGCGTCATTTTTTAGCGTGGACACCTACTTTGCGTTAATGATATGCAAGGTAGGCGTTCCCGTCTAAAAAATTGACTCCGAGGCATGTGCGCCGTATTTACACTCCCGGGCAAAATTCACGCCCGGGAGTGGGCGGGTCAAAAAAAATGACGTCCGGCTGCTTTTGCGCCATCTTTTAGCGCCTGGTCAGGGCAGGCGTTATGGGACCTGTGGGCTCGGAAGGAGCCCAGAGGTGCCCTCCCAAGCCCCCAGGGACACCCCCTGCCACCCTTGCCCACCCCAGGAGGACACCCAAGGCTGGAGGGACCCATCCCAGGGACATTCAGGTAAGTTCAGGTAAGTTTAAAAAAAAAAAAAATTATTGTGGCATAGGGGGGCCTGATTTGTGCCCCCCTACATGCCACTATGCCCAATGACCATGCCCAGGGGACATAAGTCCCCTGGGCATGGCCATTGGGCAAGGGGGCATGACTTCTGTCTTTGCTAAGACAGGAGTCATTTCAATGGGGGTTGGGAGTCGAAAAAAATGGCGCAAATCGGGTTGAGGCGAAAAATTTGCCTCAGCCTGACTTGCCCCATTTTTTGGCGCCCAAGCTCCATATCCCCCTACGCCGGCGCTGCCTGGTGTATGTCGTTTTTTTTCACGCACACCAGGCAGCGCCGGCGGCTAACGCCGGCTAACGCCATTGAATAAATACGGCGCCCGCATGGTGCTTCAGAATGGCGTTAGCCGGCGCTAATTTTTTTGACGCAAAACTGCGTTAGCGCAGTTTTGAGTCAAAAAGTATAAATATGGCCCCTAGTGTCTGAATTGCACAGTGTGAAACCAGACACTTGGGATTAATCCCAGCTTCTTCACTTGACTACATTGTGTGATGCCATGCAATTGTTTAATTTCACCCTACTTCTTTATCTCCATTATCAATTTTTAATCACTTTCCCTTCTTTTATTTAACTGTCACATATGAGGATGTCAGAGTACATGATTTTAGGATGTGTGCTGTACAAAACCTTCCTCTGTGTTTGATTTAATAAACTATATTGCTGTTCATGTATAAAATGATCCCAGGCCACCCAAAGAGTGCGCATAACAACGGACTTGCCTGTTACTTCCCAATTGGCATTGTTGTGAGGGTAGGTGGAGGAGAATGAAAGTTTCTAAATTTATGTTTGAAAACTATCACTTAGAAGTATGTTTCTTAATTCAATTCACTGATATAATCTGATTTACTAAAGTGAAACAGTTCTGCATGTTAATTATATATCCTTTTTTAATTTTAAACATAATTTATCATACTTGTACACTATACAAGATGTTTATAAAAATGAAGGTGTTTCTAAATTTATGAGGTACAAGACACCCTAGTTATTTTCTTTCTTTGACTTAAGTTAACCTTTAAATATATGCTTGCCTGTTTGTTTAAAATCTTTTTAATGTTGGTGCTGAGTTGAGCCCAGTGCTGATGTTGACTGGGTGGCGGCATACTTTGAGTATCACTGATTGTAGACAGAAAGAGTGTTTTGAAGGTGGTCCCATTGTCCTAGGACCAATACAGGCTGGGCCATGTGCAAAAAATAATTATTAAAGTAATGCCCTGCAAAGCATTATGGGGAGAGTTTTCATGCTGCAAATTGTATAGAATGTTGACTGCAATGCTCAGAACGACCCCTAGAAGACACCACTATAAAAATAGCATTTTTAAGAAACATGGTTATATAACCATACAGTCAGCCCTTAGAGAGCATAACCATATGAAACAATGAATGGGAGAAAGCATTGCAGTGTAACAATATATATAGCCCCTAAAAAGCATAGTGGATTACACATTCTCAAGCCTAGCAGGCCTATTGCATCAACATTACAAATAAGGCACATAAAACATAACTTCTCCCAATTGTAAAACAGAAATTTCAACCATGAAAGGGCTTAAAAAGATAATGAATGGTGGCAGGGGTTATTATTTTTGAGTCCCCACTAACATAGTATGGGGACCCGGAAATGAATTAGACAGGAAGATCATGTTGTGGTGAATGTTTTTGAGGGTGGTTCCATTGTCCTAGGACCACCACAGGCTGAGTTATGAGCAAAATGTTTTGTAAAAGTAATGCCTTGCCAAGTATTATGGGGCAATTTTCCATGCCACAAATATTTACGCATGTTTATGTGACTGAAATGCTTAGAACAGCCCCTAGAGAACACCACAATGAAAATAGCATTTGTGAGAAACATGGACATATAACCATACAGTCCGCCCTTAGAGAGCAAAACCACACAATAGGAAAAAACAATAAATAATGCATTACAGCCATATATTTAGCCCTTAGAGGGCATGTTGCAGATTTTCAGGTAGTAGGCCTATAACAATGATATTACCAACAAGACCCTTAAAACACAAGCTATTCACAGGTGTAAAGCAAAGGTTAAGCCATGAGAGCACTTACATAGACATTATATAGTGGAAGGGGTTACTATTTTGGGGTCCCCACTAACCTATTGGGGACCCAGAGATGCCCTAGACAGAAAGAGCAAACAGAACAAGTGATGGACAGAATGCTGAACAATGTCAAACATTCACCCCAGTACAGAGATCTGGGCCTAAATCCATAGTTTTTTTGCTACCCATGTTTTAAACCTGACAGACTTAGGGTGGTCATCCCCCAACCTTTTGCCTGCCTCCCTCCACTTTTCTGACATTGTTTTTGCTGGTTTTAGGACTCTGCACACTTTACCACAATGCTAAAGTGCATTTGCTCTCTCCCTTAAACATGGTAACATTGTTTCACTCCCAACTGGGATCTTTGATTTACTTGTAAGTCCCTAGTAAAAGTACACTACATGTGCCCAGGGCCTGTAAGCTGAATGCTATTAGCGGGCCTGCAGCACTGGTTGTGCCACCCACATAAGTAGCCCCTTAACCATGTCTCAGGCCTGCCATTGCAAGGCCTGTGTGCAGTTTCACTGCCACTTCAACTTGGCATTTAAAAGTACTTACCAAGCCTTAAACACCCTTTTTTGTACATATAAGCCTCCCCTAAGGTAGGCCCTAGGTAACCCATATGGCAGGGTGCTATGTAGGTAAAAGGCATGACATGCACATGTGTGTTTTATATGTCCTGGTAGTGGAAAACTCCTAAATTTGTTTTCCACTACTGTGAGCCCTGCTCCGTTCATAGCATTAGGGCTTCCCTCATATACTATTTGAATGGTAGATTCTGATTAGAAAGGGGTAACCAGGTCATATTTAGTATGGCCAGAATGGTAATAGAAAATCCTGCTTGTTGGTGAGGTTGAATTTTATATTACTATTTTAGAAATGGCACTTTTAGAAAGTGAGCATTTCTCTGCACTTAAAATCCATCCGTGCTTTACAGCCTGTCTCCAATCTACGTCTGGGCTGGGCTGGTTGACAGCTCCCTTGTACATTTCATCCAGACAACCACGAACACAGGATACCCGATCACACCTCACACAATTGACTGGCAAATCCCCTACTGGGACCCTGGCAGATAGACCTGTGCTGAAAGGGGACCTTGTGCACTTCAAACCACTCTTTGAAGGCTTCCCCACTTTAAGGGCATTTTTGGGTATATAAACTGGGTCTCTGGCCCCACCAGATAAGACACTTCTGGACCTGAACCTGCAACCTGTCAAGAGGAACTGCCTGGCTGACCAAAGGACTCATCTGGGCTGCTTTGCTGAGAAGTACTGCTGCCCAGCTGTTGCCCTGCTGCCTTGGTGCCCTCTGACTTTGCTGAGAAGTGCTGTCCAAGGGCTTGGATTGAGCTTGCATTCTGTTTTCTGAAGTCTCAGAACCAAAAAAACTTTGGCCCATATTTATACTCTTTTTGCACTGAATTAGCGTCATTTTATATGACGCTAATTCAGCGCAAACTTAACTCCATATGTATATTTTGACAGTTAACATCATTTTTTGGATGCTTGAAACCTCCTTGCGTCAATGAGATGCAAGGTAGGTGTTCCCATTTAAAAAATTACTCTAAGCCCCTAGCGTCATATTTATCTACCTGGGCAAAAAAGACATGCGGTGGGAGGAGGACCCAAAAAATGATGTTGACTCCAATTAGCATCAAATTTTAATGCCTGGGTCAGACCAGGCATTAAAATGAGGCAAACACATCACTACTTAAGGAAAACACACAGAAGCAACATTACCAACCCACAGGACAGGGGGGAAGTGCTACTGCTCCAGCTTGCGAGATGACACAGAGGACAGCAACAACAACAGCAACCACCACCACCAAAACGCAGCCCACAATGGCAATGCAGAAGACAGGAGAGGATTATCAGAAACAGGACAACCCTTCTTGGCCTCAGGGAACAAGACATTATAAGGACATTCAGACTCAACCAGCAAGCCATATTACACCTGCTGCACCACATAGAGCCACAAATCATGACCAGCATGCAGACCCCACGCAATATACCATCTGTGACAAAGCTGCTAGCTGTCCTGCACAAGCTGGCAAGTGGCTCATTTCAAACAACGAGTGCCCTGGTTGTTGGTGTGTCACAGCCGTCATTCTCTGTGTTCCTGCCAAAGGTGTTAGACACAACTATCTCCATGACACCCCGCCACATCAGCTTCTACCACACCCAGCAAAAGCAGAAGGAGATAAAACAGGGTTCTACCAATTTCATGGCTTCTCTCATGTGCTTGGTGCAATTGACTACACCCATGTCTGACTTGTGCCATCTGCAGCAACAGAGCACTTACACCGGAATCGCAAGCACATGCATTCAATTAATGAGCAGGGCATAGTGGACCATCGGGGACTATTCACAAACATTTTGGCCAAGTGTCCTGGGAATGTCCATGACGCCTTCATATTCTGCCACAGCGGGATCAACAAACACTTCCTGGATGCACAATATGAAAATGGCCTACTTGTGAGTAAGTCAACAAACCTAGCAAAATACACACAACACACCAACCCTGTAGGACACACACCACTCCAAAAACACATGGCCAGGGTAACACAGATGTGCAGGAAACAAAACATATGCACACCACAAACACATTCACCCACATGTACGTAACCCACCCACAACTTGACAGGTACACCACGTGAAGGACAGGTGCAGATATGTACCCTTTGCCAACAGAAGAACTACACAAACCACTACAAGTGCCCACAGGTTACCTACTATGTACACTTCACACACAGTACACCAAACAAAGAATAGCACAGCAATGTCAGTGGCATACACCATGTTCATGTTACATAAATCTCACATAGGCACAGATCCCTTAAATCATGCTGTGCAAGTCACTGCCAGAACAAACATCAAATGCCAGACAACTGGTGCCAATACCAACTACATCTCATCATCACATACATGACTTACCTGTATTGTGTATATACATCTGCCTGACTCATTGGGTCACACACATAGGTATACACAATTAAGGCCCATCACACACCATGTGCCAGATTTATGAACAGTGGCACCACACCTACTGAAGTGCCAAATCACATGCACCACTTACTGACCCACAACACCATCATGTCTGTACCGTAAACAATAAATGGCCCACCATGGGGCAAAGTCACTGTTAGACAGTATAGATCATGGATGCCATAGTGGTACCCTGTAGGAGTATAGAGGACATCGCTGACCTTACAAGCACTGTGCCAAGGAACACATTTGCTAAATAGCTGAGCTCCATCCCATAGACTGCACTGTGCATGTGTTGACAGTATAAATGTTGATTCATGTTTTGGAAGATAGGAGAGACAGTGGTAGTAATGTTGATCATCCTGAAACAATGGGATACACACCCTTGGACACCTGATGGCTGGCACAAACATCAGCTGCCACTCAGGATCAATAAGGGACTTATTTAAGAGCCTCCAGTGCTATCGCCATAGCCTGCACTGTATGTACGAGTTTGCGGATGACCACTCATATGTGACTTGAAGCCACATTGGAAATCAGCCACCCTCCGATGCAACACAGCATGGAAGGGGGCGTGTAATGTGTGTTGCTGCAGGTCTGTCACAACAAGGTACACAGCATGATGATGCTGACTCAGATGTAGCATCATCCTGAGGCAGTGCCAACATCAAACACCACCCCAGGGGTGCTGTTCTCAGGTTGCAATGAGGAAATAGACTGTGATTTGAACTAATATTAATGTGCCATCCAAAGCATGTTGCATATTGCTGCACACACAGAAAGAGCCAATTGTCCATCAAAAATGTATATGTATGGGGAGGTGTCCCTTCCCGCAAAGATACATTCACCTTCACAGGGCAGCTAGTGCAAGGTTGGTAGTGTCAGTGCACAGCTGCATATAAGCCACTGGTGCAGGGGACAACTAAGGGTTGCCTAGTAACATGTCACACATGGTGCATTCCTGCATAGTCAAAATATTGCAGCACAATGCTGCCAATGTTGGAGCTGTGTTGTGCATTGTCACTTACTCATTTAAATGGGCCTAAGTGTTGCATTTCATTTGTCCAGGCTCTGTAGTGCTACCATGTTTCCACCACATCTGACCCTATTGTGTTGTGAGGATGTGTCATGTCCTCTCTAGTGATAGCACGCTGATACAAAGGTGCACTACAGAATGCATGGTACATACATACTGACCATCAGTTAGGATTCCAAATCATATGTCCCAGGTATTGAGCCAATACTCAAAAATGTCATGTCCAACAAGACAGTGCTCAGAAAACTTTGCCTAAGGTCAGGACCTCACACCATACTACAAACACATATGAGTCACAACCACCTCAAAATTAGAACTGCCATGCTATATGGCAAACCTGTTGCAAGCCTTAACAACAACTTACTCCTATTATCTTTTGCAGCGGATCAGGGTTATGGCATACAGCCATGGATTATGACCCCATTTGCAAACCCAAGCACAGCAGCAGAGCGTGCATACAATGAGGGATGTTGTAAGACACGGAATATTATGGAGAGGACTTTTGGCATACTGAAGTCAAGATTCAGGTGCCTGGACATCACAGGAGGCAGCCTCCAATATACCCCACACATATTGTGCAAAATCATCATGACATGTGCTATCCTGTGTAGTATATGTGTGCGGATGAACGTCCCAATGTATGTCCAGGTTGATGACCTTCCTGAGGAGGAGGATGGTGGTGTAGAAATGGAGGGGGAGCAGCACAACACAACTGCTGGGATACACCGCAGACAGAACATGGTTGAGGACCTTTTCACTTAAGAACCACTTCAATCACCCTGTCAAATTTGTAAATAAATACTTAACTTATACAACCAATCCAGCATTTGGTTTCTTCAATCTCTTCTACATATACCATAGGATTGTGAGTCTAACCTCGGGGAGCATGATATAAATACGAATCTGACAAGTATTGTTGCAACTTCATATTCAATGTGTAAGATTGTACTCCCACCATCACAAATATCACTAATACCCTAATTACTGGTATGTGACAACTGAAGATCACAATCTATGGACCGAAACATATCTTGTACAACCATGGTGCCGAATTGTTCATCAATAGCTCATCACACACAACTACATCATGTCCAAATAGGAAGTATGCAAGGGGCCCACGCATGAGGTAGAGGATGTCTAAAATAAGAAAGTTGAAATATAACACTGTCACAACTCAGTGTGAGAGTTGCAATGGCTGCATGGATCATGTGTGACAATGGGGGGACATAATGGTAACAATGGTCACCATGATTTGCCTGGGTATAGCAAGCAATGGAAGAAGTTGGGCCTGTGCAGTACATCCATGGTAATCTGTATTGCCACTGCCATGGGGTCCAGTCCTGACACAGGGTACACATGACCTCACACATTGCACGGACACATCTGTGGGATGCACTTCAGTATGGATGTGAACATATGCAGCTAGGGCTGCATGTCCACCACACAAAACCAATAACCATTGTTAAATACAATCAGTTTAATCAAATATTTGTGGTCAATATATAATCTGGGTGGAATGTAGGCAGAGTGTGTCATACACAGTATGCACCAAAGATGTAAACATGTCAGACATATTTATAGGCCACACACGTCTCCATAAACTCCTAATCTACATACGGAGGCAGTTGTTGGGTAACATTTCCTAGGTAGCATTGGTTTAGCCATCATCAACAATACTTGAGCTGTCTATGTAGTTTTAAATATTATGCTCTGTATGACAACATCATACATCACATACGAAAACACAATACACAATCGCAAACCAGAACTATTGCATTGGACTGACTGCCAAACATATGTGGATACACTGTTGTCACACATGCATATATATGCACAATGTGCAACTATTTGCATGCTGTTGATTCTGTGAAACACACATTGGTGTAACAGACCAATCACACCCTCATCACATTGTTGCATGGACTACCACCTGCGGCCATACACAATAGGCCACTCTGCAGCACAGCCCATGTCATTTCTATGTTGATTCAGGCTGCATCTAAGGACAATGGAACAGAAACACACAATAAGGATTTCAGTTTTAAAAAAATGATGCAAATGCATCTAAAACATCCACGAATACAAAGAATATGACACATGGGCAATTAGCGTGAATTCCACCTTCGCACTCTTCTCAATGATGATTTTCAGTGAAATTGACACATGACAATAAAGCGTCAAAATAAATGACGCACATGCGTCATGCATCGAAAATATCCATGTAAATGCCAAATGCGTCAAATAAATACACACCTAAATGAAAACGTGACGCGCAGGGACAGGAAGGGATGCAATAGGAAATCCTATCTATAAGCATGGTACAGTGGGTGTAGTTTCACTTTCTCTTTGCAGTCTGTGCCTTTTTGACTGTGTGGTTGTGTTTTGGAGCTGGTGGTTATGTCTTGCTTGCGTATTGTATCTTGTGGTGTCCCTCCTGTCGTGCTTTGTTAAATATTGTCTGCATTTTGTCCCAGTTGACATTTTGTGTGTTTTTTGTGTATATTTACATTTGTACTGTGGGGTGTCTGTCTGGGCTAGTTAATCAGGTGGAATAGTTAAGATTAATTATTGGGCTAAAGTTTCTGCAAAATTATATTTTTTTCAACTTATTTGGGATCAACCTTTCCAGAAATAACGTCTGGTAGAGGGAGGTTGACCAGGATGGGAGTGGATGATTTGGGTGACTTTGTGTGGCTGGTAGCCAACTACCTGCTGATGAAACTGGAGATGGGGGGACCGGTTCATCCTGGGCTACTGGACCGAGGCCAGGCTGCTGCGGTGGGGCAAGGTCCTCCACCACCTTAAGAGGGTCTATAAGCGCAGCAGGAATGAGCATTAGCTCAAGCAACACTGGGCAGATCTGGTGGCCAGGGAGCAGGATATGCTCTATCATCTTGGTGTCGAGATCAGTGGACTTGTTGGTGAGTCTCCCATTGGCATATTATTTATTGTTCACCGCTCTTGAATGACGGTACCAGATTTGTTGGAGTGCTGCATGCAATGCTTGTGAACAGGTTGCATGCAACCAGAATGAAGTGTAACTGCACCAGTCTAGACATGGAATTCATATGTCCTACCATTATACCAATGTAGGTCAGATGTCTGGTGAGTCATGCACAACCATCACAAAGTCACACATTTCAGGGGCCATGGTCACACCTGTGCCCTGGCATAGTGTCATCGATGATATGCCAAGGCACTGCCAACCTGCCATATTTCCCTGGATTGTGTCAACAAAGTTGGGCCATGCATGTATAGCGCAACTTTGTTATAATTTCACATCCCCTGACATTATTTCAGCAAATGGGGCTTACCCCTCTTAGGGGGCAATGTAAATGGGGCATTTGATACCATCAGACAACTTTGCCACATCAGTCATGGATTACTCAATGCATGATCATTGCAGACTTAAAATTGAGCCGCATATCTATCACAAAGTGCCTCTGGGTGCCTTGCAGGACAAGCTTGAGTACCTGAGTCAAATGCCTTGCAAAGCACCAGGGTAGTGTCATGTATTTGTTACACAACTCCCCTGTATACCATGGAGTCCCATAGTCTATAGATTGCCCACATGTGGTTGTTGTAGGGTGTAGCACTACATGAGTCTCTGGCCCAGTGTAAGTGTACAGATGTGTGTTTTTCACTCACCTGGGTGTCTGTGTCATCGTGTGTTCGTACTGGTATGTTTGTTGCACTGTTTTACACTGGGATAACTAGCTCATTCCTCTAAAATAGTACACACTAAAATTTGTTGTCCACTAGTAGTGACTGTGATATGACACCAAGAATGGTTTTCCATTCATATCTTACAGGTGGATTTTCCCCCTACATGATTGGCAAAGTGGCGCGAATTTGAGGGCCCAGATGTATCCAGTAAGTGTGATAATGTGTGTTCTGTGAGGTAATCCAGGGTTTGGTGTGATCGAGTCATGTGTGTTGCATACAATGCTAGATGTGATAAGCTGTCAAATGATCAGATTTGAAAGTAGGCAGGATGGAGACATTGGCCCTCATTATGACATTTGCGGTAAGTCCAGCTTGTCACCAGGCTGACTGCCGGCAACATACCACCGGGGTGGCGGATTACCGCTACCCATATTATGACACACACATAGCAATCCGTCACTATACAGCCACACACACAAGTTCGCCAGCCCAAAGGTCAGTGATAAACTGCCAGTATCCAAACCCATACTGTTATGCCAACAGAACTACGCCCACAGCATTATGACCCACAAATTACCGTAGCAGACATTCAACTGCGGTAAACCATTGGCGGTACATACCGCCGTGCTCAAAATACACATTCAAACAAAACAACACTACATTGGGCAGTTCAAACTACACACACCTGACACATCCACCCCACTATAAAACACACACCCACATTACCCACAACCCTTTACAACTAAAAAAAAATTGACAACTGAGAGAGACACCAAGAGCACCCACAGAACCAGACCCACATAACACCATCACCCATACACCATCCACGCACTTTATAGAACACACCCCAACACATCATCCCACACAACCTCACACACACCACACACACACTACCCCCATGGCACCACAAAGACACCCCAGGTTCTCAGAGGAGGAGCAAAGGGTCATGGTGGAGGAAATCATCAGGGCAGAGCCACAGCTATTTGGATCACAGGTGCAGCAGACATCTATTGCTAGGAAGATGGAGCTCTGGTGGAGAATCGTGGACAGGGTCAATGCCGTGGGACAGCACCCAAGAACAAGGGATGACATCAGGAAGAGGTGTAATGACCTACGGGGAAGGTACATTCCACAACAGCAAGACACCAGATAGCATTACAGAGGACTGGCAGTGGACCCCCCTCCTCCCCCACAACTAACAACATGGGAGGAGCAAGTCTTGGCCATCATGCATCCGGAGGGCCTGGCAGGAGTAGCAGGAGGACTGGACTCTGGTAAGTCAACTCTTTACTACTTTCACCCCCCTACCTGCATGCCATCACATACCCACACCCCTACCCTCACCCCCATCAGTCCACCACCTCACATACACCCCACCATCACAACCCACCCATCCCAATACCAAGCCCTGCACGTAACACAAATGCACGGACCCCCATCATAGACCTGCATGGACACCCATCACTAAAGCATGCACATTATAGAGAATCACTTAGCCCACAAAATCACCACTCACACAAGGCAAAGCTGACAGGGTAATCACAACCATAGAGGGCAACAAAGCCATGTGCAAGATGTCACTCGCAGAAACAATAACACTTCATTTACATCCCCACAAGTCCCACACCCAACGTCACCAGAGAGGAGGTGCCAGCAACATCCAGCACCCCCCACAGAAGAGGCCCACAGTGATGACAGCAGCTCTGGACACCTGAATCTGGATGACTAACCTGGCCCATCAGGGATCTCCAGACAGTCGGTTACCCAGGCACAGTCCCATACCACCACAGAGCCTCCCCCCTCAGGAAACACCACCACAGCACTCACCCACCAGGCCCATACCTCTATCCTGAGGACATGTCAATCAGCAGTGTGTCCACCACTCAGTGGCAGTGGGCACACGGCTCAGGGGACAGAGGCACAGGACAACAGAGAAGCTGGGAGGACTGCAGTGCAACAGGGGGAGGACAGGCCCAGGGAACCAACTCTCCAGGAGGCACTCACCAACATCCTGGGAGCATACCACCATTCCCAGGAGACGATGAGCCAGATACTGGACAAGTTGCAGGAGACCCAGCGGCTGCAGGAGGGACAGTACCTGGGGATCAAGGAGGACCTGAAGGTCATCCACACCACCCTGGTCACCATTGCAGAGATACTGGCAGACATGGCCAACACCATGAGGGAGGCAGTGGCACACCACCAGGCCCCTGACACTTGCCACACCGATGAACAGCCCTCCACCTCCGCTGCTGCTAGTGGACAGAAGGCCCCGCCACAAGAACAACAGGTCACCAGCACCCCTCTCCCTACAGAAGGAGAACCACCCCGCAAACGGTCCCTGAGATCCAGGCAGAAGCCAGAGAACATTGCCAAGACTCCTGCCAGGAAATAGGACTTCCCTGGTTGTCACCCTTGTGTTCCACTCTGTCACCCTGTCCACCTTGAACTGCCATTGCTCCACTTCCTATGCCCCCTTGGGCAATGCACCTGTGATACAAAAAGACTGGACTCTATCCTAGACTTTTCTCCACCATCACCCCAGCCCATTGCACATATCCCTCTACTTATTGGTACTTAAATAAACACCATTTAAAAAAAAAATACAAGTATGGAGTCTGTCAAATGATTGAACTATGTATTTGTTTAACAAGCTTTAAACACTGCAATACAACTATACAGAAATGTATACATAGGAATGACCTGTAGTAGGCTGCAGTCAACACACCAGGCGCCAGAGTGGGGCACAGATATCTGAGAATAGAGATGCCAAAGGGTACAGTAAGTGGCCATGGAATTGGGAGACTCTGCTTGCCATGTACAATGTCCAACACAAAACTGTCAATGTAAAGTGAAGTTACAGTGTCTTACCTGTGTGTCACTGGATGTTCTGTTGTATTATTGCTGTTCTGCTGTCCTCATCCTCTGCCTCCTCATCTTCAATGTCCACAGGGTCCACTGCTCCCACACATCCATCTCCAGCCTCATCCTCCTGCAGAAAAGAAACCTGGCATCTCAAGGCAAGGTTATGCAATATCCAGCATGCCACGATTATCTGGCAGACCTTCTTGGGTGAGTAGTACAGGGATCCAACAGTTAGATGAAAGCAACAAAACCTGGCCTTCAGGAGGCCAAAGATCCTCTTGATAATCCTTCTTGTCCACCCATGTGCTTCATTGTAACGTTCCTCTGCCCTTGTCCTGGCATTCCTCACTAGGGTTAGTAGCCATGAGAGGTTCGGGTAACCAGAGTCACCTGCAAATATCGTGGGATACCTGTTAGACACACACCTAACCCTTATGGCCAACACCATACCCATACACCAACATCCACTGGGTGGGAACCAGGGCTCACCTATTAGCCACACCCGGTGCCTCTGGAGTTGAGCCATCACATATGGGATGCTTCTATTTCTCAGGATAAAGGCATCATGCAAAGAGCCAGGATACTTTGCCTTGACATGGGAGATGTACTGGTCCGCCAGGCACACTATCTGCACATTCATGGAGTGAAAGCTCTTTCGATTTCTGAACACCTCTTCATTTCTCCGGGGGGGGGGTGGACAAATGCAATAGGTGTACCATCAATAGCCCCAATTGTGTTGGGGATATGTCCCATTGCATAGAAGTCAGCTTTCACTGTGGCCAAATCCTCCACTTGGGGGAAAACGATGTAGCTGCACATGTGTTTAATCAGGACAGACAACTCTCTGGTCAGCACTATTGAGAACATTGGCTGTGACATTCCTGCTGCAAAACCCACTATCACTTGGAAGGAGCCAGTTGCCAAGAAATGGAGCACAGATAGGACTTGCACAAGAGGGGGAATCCCGGTGGGGTGACGGATAGCAGATATCAGGTCAGGCTCCAATTGGGCACACAGCTCTGTGATTGTGGTCCTGTCTAGTCTATAGGTGAGGATAATATACCAGTCCTCCATTGTTGCCAAGTCCACCAGGGGTCTGTACACTGGGGATGTCTCCATCTCCTATTTATCCGCAGCGGTTGTAATGTAGGGGGCAAAACGGGGAGTAGCTGGTCAGTATTCCACATTTCCAAACACTACACTGCATTGCATGTTGTGACTGTAACAGTATATTGTTGTATAGGCCCAATGCCTATGTGTACTGTGAAGCTGCTAGGTGCCATGGCCTGCCCCTCCCCTGAAATGGCGTCCACCTGTCCTGTGTGGATGGACATGTAGAAATCAGGTAATGCCACTGATGTTGTGAGCCGTTGCGGGAGGCGTTCGAGTACCGCCGTCCAACTCCTCATTGGTTGTCAATGGGCCCTATGGGTTACAGTGGCCAATGGTGATGTATGCCGGCAGTGACGGTACGCACCGCTGCGGACATGACCGCCATTTTCTATCTGTTCACTCACTTGCTACCTGACCTTCAACAGGAGAGGACCTACACTGCAAGTGCTGCTGTGACCTGTGTCTGGAACCGACCATGGCTCGTGCCACTGGGGAAAGGGCCCCTGCCTTCACCGCTGGGGAGTTGGACAAACTGCTGGATGGGGGCCTACCCCAGTACCGAATGCTGTATGGGCCTCCAGACCAACAGGTGAGTACACTGTGATCACGATGTATGGGGCATGAATGCATGGAGTGCTGTGTGTGAGGGCCTCATGTGGGGGGGGTTGGTGGAAGGGTCCTGGGCAGCATGCTGCATGTATGGTGGGGAATGTCGGTGCATAAGGGGAAGTGAGGGCTATGGTGGGACATGAGTGTAACAGGTCAGACGGTCTGACTGATACCTTTTTCTATGTGTATTTTTCCACAGGTCAGCGCCCATCAGAAGAAGGGTATATGGCGTGCCATCGCCAAAGATGTGCGGACTGTGGGGGTCTACGGCAGGTAGAGCACCCACCGTCACAAACAGTGGGAGGTCCTGATACGCTGGGCAAGGAAGACGGCGGAGGCCCAGCTGGGGATGGCCTCACAATGAGGAAGGGCTGACCTGCCTGATGGCCAACATACTGGCGGTGGCCTATCTGGATTTGGATGGGCGCTTGAGGGCATCACAACAGCCACAAAGGGGTGAGTACAGTTTCCCAATATACTACTTGTGCGTGGTGGGGTGGTCTCCGGGTGGGGGATGTGGGCCTGTGGGTGCCCATAGGCCAGGCCAGACATGTTGGGCAGGGTCTGATGTGAGCCACCTCCAACCAAGCTAGTGGGCATCCACTACTAGGCAGGGGTCTGTGAGTCTCAGGTATGCTGCTATTTGCATTAGGTATTCCTTTCCATGGCCTGGTGACTAGCATTGTGACTGGTTGTGCATTGCCTAGTGTGTAGGTCTGATCTGTGTGTGTGTGTGTGTGTGTGTGTGTGTGTGCGCGCCGTGTATGCCAATGCTGGTGTTGGAGCAGCCATTGACCAAGTGTATCCTATGTCTCTTCCTCCCCCTTTTAGTTTTGTCACCCTGTCCTTATGTGCATTAGCATCATCTGGCGGAGGAGCAGGGGCACCGGTGAAGGAGGGAGCTGCATCCCACAGGGCCCATGAGGCCGAATCCACCGACAGTGAGGGCACCAGTGGGACGGAGGGCAAGGGGAGCACCATGGCAGAGACAGGGGGGGACAGTTCTGACGGTGATTCCTCCTCCAATGGAAGCTCCCTGGTGGTGGCAGACACCTCTGTGCCCACCCCAACTACAGGTACAGCTGCCACCGCCATCCCCATACCAGCACCGCCCTCCCTGCAGCCCCTCAGCCTGTTTCCTGTGCCCACTCACGCAGGAGGGTGGGCATCTCCCTCACCCCAGGCACCTCAGGCCCTGCCCCAGTTAGCCCTCTTGCCCTGAGTGAGGAGGCTATTGACCTCCTGCGATCCATCTCTGTTGGGCAGTCAACCATTGTGAATGCCATCCAGGGGCTGGCAGCCCATTTGCAGCAAACTAATGCATTCCTGGAGGGCATTCACTCTGGCATGGTGGCCCAACAGAGATCAATCCAGGCTCTGGTCTCCTCTCTGATGGCAGCCATTGTCCCTGTTTCTAGCCTCCCGCCTCCAACTTCCTCTACCCAGTCCCATTCCCCTCCACCCCAACCTATCCCAAGCACAAAGGCAGACCAGCATGCACCCAGGACAACACACATGAGTGGCTCAGGCAAACACAAGCACTACACATCATCCCACAAGTACTCACCCAAACACCATCCAGATGCAGACATCCACTGCCTCCACTGTGGCCCCCTCCTCCTCGTCCTCCACCTCCCTCCCAGTAGCATCTACACTCACACCTGCATGCACTACATCCTCATCCACTACCTCCATCACCATCACGCCTATCACTACACACCCCTCACTGGCATTCACTACCCCCAGATCCATGCACACATCCCCTGTGTCCTCTCCCACTGTGTCTGTGCCCACGCCTCTCAAAGTACACAAACGTACGCACTCAGACACCCAACAGCCAACCACCTCACAACAGCATCCAGCCCATGCACCCGCACCCACACTCAGTAGACAGACACCTCCTACAATCACTCCCTCTTCCTCCACTCCCAAACCGTCACCCTCTTCCTGCCCCAATGTCCCTAAGAAGCTTTTCCTCTCCACCGTTGACCTCTTCCCTACCCCTCCCCCCATCCTTCACGTCAGTGCATTGTGGTCAGAACCCACGCGAGCACCTCAGCCACCCAGTCCACGGCCACAGTAGTGCCGACAGCTACTACAGGTGGGAGAGACTCCGGTGAATCAGGTACCAGCACTGAAAGTGTGCCAGCATCAGGTGCGTCAAGGAAGGGCAAGGAGGTACCACCAGCTGCGAAAAGGAAGGACAAGGAGGCACCACCAGCTGCCAAAGGGAAGGGCAAGGAGGCACCACCAGCTGCCGAAGGGAAGGGCAAGGAGGCACCAACAGCTGCCAAAGGGAAGGGCAAAGAGGCACCACCAGCTGCCAAAGGGAAGGGCAAGGCGGCACCAACAGCATGCCGTCCGAGGCTGCAGGGGATGGGCTGGAGCCTCCCCCACCACTGCCAGCACCGCCACCAGCAGCAGCACCAGCACGACTGCTGGAAACAGCAACCCCAATGGGCAGCCATCAGAGGCTACAGGGGATGGGCTGGAGCCTCCCCCCACCACTGCCAGCACTGCCACCAGCACCGCCACCAGCACCACTGCCTGAAACAGCAGCCCCAGTGGGCAGCCGTGGTAGGCTGCAGGGATGGGCTGGAGCCTCCCCCCACCACTGCCAGCACTGCAACCAGCACCGCCACCAGCAACAGTACCAGTACCACTGCCGGAAACAGCTGCCCCAGTGGGCAGCCATCCGAGGCTGTAGGGGATGGGCTGGAGCCTTCTCCCACCACTGCCAGCACCGCCACCAGCAGCAGCCCCAGTGGGCAGCCGTCCGAGGCTGCAGGGGATGGGCTGGAGCCTCCCCCCACCACTGCCAGCACCACCACCAGCGCCGCCACCAGCAGCAGCATCAGCACCACCGCCGGTAACAGCTGCCCCAGTGGGCAGCCGTCAGAGGCTGCAGGGGATGGGCTGAAGCCTCAACCCACCACTGCCAGCACCGCCACAAGCACCACCCCCAGCAGCACCAGCACCACTGCCAGAAACAGCAGCCTCAGTGGGCAGCCGTCCGAGGCTTCAGGGGATGGGCTGGAGCCTTCCCCCACCATTGCCAGCACCGCCACCAGCAGCAGCAGACCCAGTGGGCAGCAGTCCAAGGCTAAAGGGGATGGGCTGGAGCTTCCCCTCACCACTGCCAGCACCGCCACCAGCACGGCAAAAAATTGTAAAAAGAACAAGTGATGGACGGAATGCTGAACAATGGCAAACATTCACCGCCAGTACAGATATCTGGGCCTAATCCACAGTTTTTCTTTGCTACCCATGCCATTCCAGTTTGGACAAAGTCATGTGCAAATCGGTCTTTACCCTGTTCCGCATGGGAACAGTCCAGCCCGTACTGCCAGGCCATGTCTTCCCTGGAAAGGAAACAAGCATCCTGGGACTGGTTTTGGGGTATCACCCCTCCTCAGCCAGGCTAGCTTGACTCCAGTGGCACGGGGAGCACAGGACCCATGTTGCCGGGTATGTTCAGGATGCTTGTTTCCGGTCCAGGGAGGAGCTGGCCTGACCGCTCGGGCTGGACTGTTCCCATGGGGAGCAGGGTCAAGACTGATTTGCATATGGCTGGGTCCAAATTGGGGTGGCAAGGTGAGCAAAATAATTGTTGGATTAAACCTAGATTTGTGACTGTGGGTGAATGTTTGATTGGTACTGCATTCCATCCATTATTTTTGTTTGTTTGCTTTTGTCTGGGCATGCCCAGATGTGGGTCCCGGACTCACTATGCCACTGGATTCAAGTTATCCTGGCTGGTACCCTGAAACTGGATTAAGGAATTTTGTTTCTGGTCCAGGGAGAGTCTGGCTGGCAGTTCGGGCTGCACTGTTCTCCTGGGGAGCAGGGTCAAGACTGATTTGTATATGGCTGGGTCCAAACTGGGGTGGCATAGTGAGCAAAATAATTGATTGATTAAACCCAAATCTGTGACAGGGGGTGAATGTTTGATTTGTTTTGCATTCCGGTCATCATTTTTTTTTGTTTGTTAGACAGAGAGAGTACATTATGCTGAACGTTTTGGTGGTGGCCCATAGTTGTAGGGCTACCACAAGCTGTGTTATGAGTAAAACATTTTTGTAAAAGTAATGCCCTGCAAAGCATTATGGAGCAATTTTCCCCAGTGCTGTGAATATTGTAGTATCGGCTCTACCGCTGTGCCGGGAGAACCACTTTTGCTTTGAGGATTTCTGATTTACGTAAAGCATTTACCAATATTAAGTGTTTTAAGGGAAGAGCCACAAGAAATGGCTCTGGTTAGGTAACTGAGAACAATGTGACCAGCGCTCCAATACCGTAGATCAAGTTCACACTGTTGTGCCTTTTTGCGCTGTGAGCGCCATGGCCGCAATCCAACACGAAGGAGAGAGACAAAAGAAAAAAAGTAGTTTGCCCTTGTTGAAGTATTTCAGCAATCGTGCAAAAATTAATGTAACAGGGGCAGTCTGCAAGCAAGAAACAAAACCTCCCCAAGGTGGGACACAAGTAAAGTAATTACCAATGACATTGAAGGATTTTTGAAAGGCAAGCCCAGGAATGGATGAAAGTGATGGGCGTAAGATGGGCGTAGTTAAAAGCCCACAATAATTACAACAGGTCAAAGCGCTCAACCTAAAAAGAAAAGATTATGAAAAGATGGGGAGGAGATGAAAAGACACAAAAGTTTAAAAAAAATAAGAGAATTTGCGGGACATAAAATGTGCAGCAAATACAAGGCGCAAAAGTAAAAGCATAATGAGGAAATACGAGGAGAGAACAGAGCGAACAAGAAACAGAAAACTGAAACTTTGGCATGGAATAAAAAGACAGAACATGCTAATGGAGAAAGAAGGAAATGGAGAAAAATTATTAGAAAGGAGGCAAGAGAGAAAAGAAGCATACAGAAATGAAGGAAGAAACTAGCACAAAAATCAAAAATCAGTTTAAAAAAAAATCACTACAGAAGGCTCAAGAGTGAAGAACTACTTATATCGCTGACAACTGCCTGTAGCCATTAATGTAGGCAGCTGTGATAGGGGTCTGAAGTCTGAAGCCAACCAGGTAGCAAAGCTGTTCTGCTCCTTTTTTCCTTGTAGCTCAGGCACTTTACCATACTAAGGCACTTCCACAGTCAGGTCCTCTTGCTCCACGTATCCAGTCTCCGGCTTACCTCCACACACTTCTTTACAGCAATCTAACACTAGTGGTGTAACAAAAGTTGAAGGGGTCCCCTGCAAAAAACATGGAGGGGGTCCCCTCCAGACTCACTTAGGAGCTCTCAGGCAGAGTGTTGTGCTGAGGGGGCACCCTGGAGCTTAGAGGCTCCCACGCACTGTGGGGGCCTTTGTTATGCCACTGTCGTAAACCGCACACGCTCCAATCAAATCTGTAAACCCACCTTTTCCCAGGTTGTCACAGAATGCCATGAGGTCAATGATGTCTGATAAACCCTCCCAACCCTGTGACGACTAGGAAAGGAAAGGAAGGAAGATCTGGTGTGAGCAGGGGTGGCACCTCTATAATAGCAAAGGAACGTCTCCTCTCAGCTCAGAGTCAGGCAGGCAGGGTGATATTAAAACAATTTTATTATCATTTTATTTGTTGTGGTTTCTCTAACAGCCATGGAATGTAGGATGGGGCAGGGATGAGCCATAGGAAGGAGGAGTGTTGGGCACTGTAAAGTGTGCATGTTGGTTTGGCTGGCTGTCGTAGGCCTGCCAAACCGACATGCAGACTTACATTTTTCCAGCCCAGCTGTGTTAAAGAACCGGGTTGGAGAAATGGCACAGGCTCTCTGTGCCTGAGTGAGCTTCCAACCAGCCCGCTTAGGCCAATCCTGGCACCACTCTGATGCTTGGTATGGCATGAGAGCAGCATCTGGATTGGGAGTCTGTGCCTCAGTGACTGCCGGGCGGAGAGGAAGTGGCCGGCTGGTGAACTGGGAGCAGCAGGTACATTTTTTTCATTTTTATTTTTGCACAGAATCCTCGGAATCCTCCTTTCTGACACATGCCACCCCCTTCCCCACCACTTGATTATCGGTAGCTGTCACTGGGTGCGAGGCAGCAATGAGTGGCATGCAGCCCCTGCCAGTAAAGGGATGAGGCCCAAAGAGCCAAGGGTGCTTGGAAAACAATATATTGCAGGTCATTTGGACGGTGGATCCTAAAAACCCCTATGAATGGAAGGACAGGGCAGTTAAGAGGTAAGCCCCGTGTAAAAAAGTACATGTACAGTGCCTGGCACATGCACACTGATGTATGTGCCTGGCTGCCTGACGCTCGTGTTAGTGCGAGTCAGAGTGTCAGCCAGGCACTGTTTTGTGCAGTGATGCACATCCAATATTTTAGTAAATGAAGATGGACGGTAATAGAAATTACCATCCTCGTTACCAGCCAGGGGGCATAGCCCCCACGCCCTGGCTTAGTGGCCACTGCCGGCTGATAGTTCCACGTTGTTGCTTCCACTATTGTGTCCTACCCTCAAAATTTCCTTACCCATATCTATGTCTTAGCACTCACCCTGCATTTATCTCTCATTTAAGTACTTATGTGTAAAGCAGCCCACTATTCTTGTCCTTACTCTGGTCCCGCTCCCTCATGTTCCTCATAATTGCCTGTAAGAAATGTTAGAAGTATTCTACGAGCCACAGGATCATAAATGTTTTACTCAGAATCACTCAATTTTAAAAAGTGGGGAAACCGGGATTTATACTATCCTGCTGCTTCTGAGGTATATAACTTGGTGCCTAAACTGCATCTCTCACAACCAGCTACCTGTAAACCTTTCATAGCACCACTGTTGTCAATCAAGAGCTTGTAGCATCCCAGGTACCTCAAGTGGGGACATGTAGTACAACAAAAGCCTAGGTGCAGCTCATGGATCCACATAACAACACTGCCGGATCCTTATTTATTTATTTTATTAACACCACGTGCCAGCTCTGAGACCAATAGGTATTGCTCAAAGGAAAGGCCGGGCTGTCCTGAAGCCCTTTCCCGGGGCTATAAAAATGTAAATTTAACTAGACAGACAGTTCTGTTTTTGCTGCACCATTTGAAATATTAAAGAGGCCACAGTGTAATTGATTAGCAGGTACGAGCAGCACAGGTTGAGCATGCCTTGCATGAGTTGGCCACAGGACTATAAATGTGTGGCTAATCCATTTTAGTGTGAAAAGGCAGACACCACACTAAAGTGCGTCACTCTAACCCCTGGTGTGTGGTACTTGGCAGGGCTAATACAGCCACCCAATCCCCTGGAGAAGCTGTGGGATAATTCTGTCTAGTCATGGTTCACATCATTTTCTTGTTCCTTGCATATAGAAGCATCTTATCAGGTCTTTAACTTTCCCCATTTAGCGCCTCTGTCAAACAAATAACTGTAAAACAAAATATGATTTTTCTCTGCTGGTTGTTCTTTAACTGACATGCACCTGACAGAACTGTTTAAGACCGCTTCTGTCAATGTGAGCTAACTATGAGACAATTTTAAGGCTCAGCCTCATCATTTCATGTGCCACTGTGGTCCCCGATTGCTTATCTGGGTGCACTCAGCCTTCCTTCAACTCTCAATCATCTATAATTCTCCCTGCCAGCCACTTGTCACTAATGGGGATCTCTTTCTGAAGCCTAGATATCTAGGGTTCACCTCTTAGCAACTGTGATTCTTCACCCCATGAAGTAGTTCAACCCAGTTTGGGTACAAGGTAGAGGCCTATTACCATTCACATGAAAACCATGTGGGGACCCAGTTACAGTTTTTAAAATGGACCCAGAAACCTAGAAAGGATAAGCAGGCCTGTCATCCTTCTGAGTTACACCCTAAAACCTCTAACTCCAGATCCCAACACCTGACAGCAAACAGGCCTTTCTCTTCTCAGCCAAAACCAGTTTTACCACCCTCAACATCCTACTTTGACATCATGTGTTGTGGTTCACATGATCAACTTTCCAAACCTCCAATACCAGCATTTCCATAGAGAGCAATCCTCCCTAAAATGAAATATGAAACAATATAGGCTGTCACGTAACTATACAATGAATAGCCGCAGGAACCCTTACACGGGGTCCTAGATTACCTTCCTTGAATAAACTGGACTAATTCTCTGGATTGCAACTGTTGGTAGAAATAGGTATCTGATGACATAGGGGGTCAATACGAGCCACCCGCCAAGGTTTGACCGCCGGGCGGCCGCCGATGCAGTCGCACTCGCGCCACGGCCATTATGAGATCCCCTCTGGGCTGGCGGGTTGAAACCTGGTTTCCGCCGGCCCAGCGGGGATCTCGGCCGCAACACAGGAGCCGGCTCCAAATGGAGCCGGCGGTGTTGCGGCCGTGCGACGGGTGCAGTTGCACCGTCGTACTTTTTACTGTCTGCATAGCAGACAGTGAAAAGCTGCACGGGCCGTGGCGTGGGGCCCTGCGACTCCCCTTTCCGCCAGCCTTTTCATGGCGCTGCACACCGCCATGAAAAGGCTGGCGGGAGGGGGACTCGTAATCCCCTGGGCAGCGCTGCAAGATGATTACCTAGATGATTACTCCCGCCGGGACTGAAGTGGCGGGAAACCGCCGGGACTGAAGGTGTGACCGCGGCACTTCCGCAGCGGTCATAATCCCCAGGATTTCACCGCCAGCCTGCTGGTGGTGAAATCCGCCAAAACAACCCTGGTGGTCAAAGACCACCAGGGATGGAATGAGGGCCATAGTGTCCTTTGCTCTCTTTCCTCCCTCCCTAAGAAACCTCCCTCTTTACCCTCTATCCTCTGTATGTCTGACTCTCACTGAGTGTGAAAATTGCCCGCTCCTCACCTCATAGGTCCCAACCTCTCCTTCTTTGAAACCATATCCATGCAACCTAACTGGGACGGCTCCTCCAAAAGGGCAGAGGAGCGTTGCCCCCCTGCCAGAAGCAGAAGCTACAAACCTTTCAGAACGAAAGGATAATAAACTATGTTTATTATCCTTTAAACGTTTCAGAACGAAAGGATAATAAACCATGTTTATTATCCTTTCGTTCTGAAATGGGCGGGACCACAGGTGTGACGTGCACTGAGGAAGAGTGCTCAGCAGTCTCCCTCAGAGCGCATGTGTGTTTGGCCGGCCATCTTGGTCTGGCCAAACATACATGCGCTGTTGCTGGGCTGGAGACAGCCTGCACAGGCCTCCAGTCTGCCTGGGAGTGCCCTGGCTGTGCGCTCCCCACCATTCCTGACGCTGCTTTGAGCAGCAACAAGATTGTCGCAGGGCAGGCTCAGAGCCTGTGCCTGCAGCTGGCTGTGGCAGAGACGAAGGAGCAGCGAGGCCTGCGTTCAGGTACGTTTTTATTTTTATTTTTTTTAGTAAGTTAATGTATCTCTCCCATGTCCCATTTTCCCCCCTGCCGCACTGCACCCACCCCGCCCCTTTTAAGAGCTGCGAGCCGCAACTGCAACCTAATAACAACTAATCTCATCTTGTCTATCTACTTATCCCACCAATCATTTGCAAAAACTCCCATACACTTGACTAAAGAGCACTCCTAACTCCTATTAATTCAAGATACCACAAAGAAACAGGAGTAAATACAAGGAGTGGTTTCTTTAAAGGCACAAAACCAATCAAAATAACCACAACTTAGTAATAATCTAATAACAACCAGCAATTACTAGTTTAACCACTAATCTTCGAAGCGTACCACCCACCATAAAGCTTTGTCAGGGTATTAAGCGCAATGTGAACAAAATTACAAAACAACATACCTCCTACTCTTTGCTGCTCCTTTGATACCCGCAGATCCTTTGCTACTCCCGGCCTCTGTGGTCAGGAAGGAAGCAGGAGAGAGAGTAAATAGGTTGGCCTCTAAGTTCCAGTTTTCTTTTGTTAGCGCGTTGGACCTTATTAAGTAAACTTACAAGGAGACGCGTATAGGCCGATGGACCTTTTGACTGCGCTTCGAGTAGTTCCCCCATGTAACCCCATACCAATAAAAATCAATGACATCAATAATCAATAGAAGTCAGTAATTTACACACACTATGACCTTGCAGTCGTGAATAACCACACCTTTATGTAAAAGTTAGAATGTTCATTTCCCTATGTTAACAATGCTAATGTCACGTAGCTTAGTCTCAATATCAAATGATAAACACACAAAACAATACTGGCTGCCCAAAGAGACGAAAGAATCGCAATCTAATCAAAGCTTGAGCCACTACACATTCTAAAGCTACAGTGCAAATCAATAGCAAGAATAACTGCGCAAAAGAAATAGCATACATTTAGATTCAGCAGAGAGAAGACATCAGCTGTTATTACAGGTACCGGAACTCATCAGTGAAAATCCTAACTAACATTGGATTAGAATTGCATGTTTGGACTTCATGCAAAACAATTAAGTCACACAAATTTGGAAAAACATCTATGTCTCTATCAAAACTAGCGGTTGGTACCTAGAAACAAAAGCAAATAGACATAACAATCAGTAACATTGTCTTATACCTTGCCTCAGTATGGTTCAGCAGGCTGTCACAGTCTTCGTCAATAGGGCATCAGTTCGGTCAGCAAAATATCAGGATTCAGCATTAGAGTTCAGAAAAAGCAAAGTCTCTTCATGCAGTTCGGAAAAGAATAATCATTAAACACTTAAAGACAGTAAAGAGGAATATCGTGGAATGGCCTCTCTCTTCTCGGTGCAGTGTGGCTAAGTTAAATTTCCTAAAACTATTTTCCACATACTTATTGGTCAAAGAATTGCATGGTTACATTTAGTCCAATTAAATCAAAACCCCAAATCTAAAGTTTTACTAGTACACGGTTCACGTGTTGATGATTGGCTCCTCTTCTCCCGTTCCATCATTTGGCTTGTCAGGTAACAATATTCTTGCAGCTCACACTCCAGTCAGTACATCCATTGTCTTCTCCTGGGAAGGTCAGTCTTACA
The DNA here is from genome assembly GCF_031143425.1 of Pleurodeles waltl. Lineage (NCBI taxonomy): Eukaryota > Metazoa > Chordata > Amphibia > Caudata > Salamandridae > Pleurodeles > Pleurodeles waltl. The sequence continues at coordinate 1,536,025,706 of NC_090440.1, read as the reverse complement.
CATATTACCTTAAACAATGTATCCCTAACTAGTAATACATCTTCTAGCAAGCAGTTCTCATGAGAAAGAATTTCAGCTACAAGCACTTCATCAGTACAGTGGAAAATCACAATTTAATTATTTAAGCAGCCATTTTATAAGTCGCCTAAGAAATGCAGCTCGACATGAGGCCGTGCCACAAGGCCCAAAACCTTCCTAAGTTAAAGCCTACGATTAATAAAGCTAATACATAATATATAATCCTTAATATGACATATAACTACATTAATCAAACATAAGCTCAACATTTTATGTTATTAAGCTATTAAAAAGTACACTTTGTGAACATTGACGGCCACTCAGGTGGGCGCAACTTCAAATGCATACATTAATTCTCTCTAAGTTAATTCACTTTCTATGCAAATTCAACACTCAGAATACATGAACATTCATTAGTACAATTCAATGATAACACTTTCTATACGTTCACAAACATTGCTCTTTGGCAAACAACAGCAAGGTAAAAATGGTGGGAACAGCGGTTCACCACATGATGTAAGCAGGGCTCAAAGTATGTGTGAAGTCACACTACCTCTGCCACTTTTGTGAACATATTCTCCTGTGGCCTTCCAAATGCATTGATTGCCTAAAAACTTACCCATATACCTAAAAGGCTGGAAAGTAATGGATAAGGCAATCAAATAAAAAGCAAGTCTGAAAATGAATCTGTTCCAGAACTATAGGTATCTGTGAAAATCCCTTTCCATGACGAGATTAGGGATGGTCCACCCTTAACATGTGGCTGATCTGCATGTCCTCTTCTCTGGCTGTCAGATTCCTTCTGACTGTGGTGTGTTTTGGGTACCAAGGTGGTGGCCTCATTACTCCACATCCATTTTGAATTTTGAATATTTGTGTTTACTTATGTCAGCAAGTTTCTTGATCAATTGGTTTTCCTTTGGCTGATCTGCCCCAACACTACTTGGCTTTTATAAGCACCGCACTGTCATGAATCGTCTACTTAGCTATTGGTCAGGGCCCTCCAGGGACCACTCGCCTTCATTAGCATTAATCCAAAATACAAGCACCTTCACCCAGAGTGCTTGGCAGGAAGCCTGCTGTGCCCTTCGTAGGCAGACTTGGCAAACGCGACCCTGTTTTGTTTAATTCAGAGCACCAGGAAGGGCTGTTCTGTAGCCTCGTTAACAGACTATCGCCCCAGAGTGATAGAAAAAGCCTTCATTTTTACAGCCCGCGTTTTAATTAGTTTCATTTATCTCCGAATTTAGGAAGCTTGTTCCAGGAATAATAAACACTCGGAGTGATCTGTAATTGGAGATCTCCGGCTCCTTCCCAGCTCCGGCGCCAAGTGAATGACTGGCTGCAGCTGATTGCACTCCATCACCGCCGATAAAGAGGGGAGAGGAGGAGGAAGGGGAGCAGGGGCGAGGAGGCGGCGGCGGCGGCGGCGAGAGTGTGAAGGGAGAAGAGAAGGGGAGAAAGGGGGACTGGAAGACAGCAAGGAGAGAGAAATACTCGAACCAAAGCAAGAGGGAGAAGGGAAGCAGGAGCTGGTGGATAACTGGAGCAGGGGCTGGCGGTGGTGAGATTTAAAGAGAGGAAAGGAAAATAAAAACAGAGAGCAAAGAGATAGCGAAGGGCGATGGAAAGATAAAGATGAAAAAAAAAACAAAGCCAGGATCATGATTGAGAGGCAGGGGGACGAGGAAAAGAAGAGAGAGGCGGAAAGAGCACATAGAGATAGAAACAACAAAGAACCATTAAAGAGGAGGAGAAAGGATAGGTGGAAGGTAAAAAGGAGGGCAAGTGAGACAACAAGAAAGAGGTAAAGATTGACAAAGAGAAAAGTGTAAAGATAGAAAGAGGTAGGGGAATAATTAAAGAGGAGAAAGAAGGGGAAAATTCAATGAGTGGAGGGCAAGAGTAGAAGTGAGGTGAAGAGAGAGAAGGAGGAAGAGAGAGGAAAAATAGAAGAAAAAAACTGCCTGCTCCCTAATGATCCTAAAATCTTTACAATTGTCTGGCTTCTGGCAAAATTGGTGATGATTCGTACTCAACAGCATGTTCTTTAGTCGAAGGCTCTCGATTTTGGCCGGATTGAAATTGTAAGTGGAAGGGTGTTTCCAGGCACATATTCAACAGCAAAGAAAACTAGTCAGAATTGAGTATAACGTGGAAATCTGTGTAGTAGCACAAATTTCAACATATTGTTACCGGTTCACATGTCAAAACTCATAATGGCTAATGAAGGCACAAAAATACTGCCTAGCGGTGGGCAAACTGCTGAAAGCTTGAGCTCAGGCCTGAAGCCTGGCACCAGCTCAGCTCGAGATCACATTGGAAACTGCCATCCGATCCTTGCTGGACCCTTGTGCACCACGAGGTGAAAACAAAGCATCAACACTTGAGTTCAAATGAAGTGAGCAATAGATACCCCATTAGTGGCTGATTTGAACAAAGTGAAACCAGGGAACCTGTTTAATCGCTGCTTCCTCGTCTAACCAAATGGTGTGATCATATGTAAAATTTTACCGATCCTCCTTTTTCTTCACTATCACATATGAAAGCACTTTCAACTACGTGAGTTGAAAATACTAGCTGTACAAAAACCTATTGTGTTTGATTAATAGACTTTAGTGTTGCACCTATCATCAGAAGACAAAACGGGTTATTGGCTCTATGACTGGGTGACATTCCCACATTGGATTTCTGTCCGAAATGAAGGGAAGATGGACAAAGTGGGGATAAGAAATGCCATCTAAGTCACCAGGCAGATGAAACCTTAAAGCATATTATATGCATCTGCCCCGCCCTGGACACTCAGAGAATAGGTTTGCTGAAATAACCTAGGGATTAGGTCATGCAGATCGACACTGATGGAGTCACTGGACCCAAGGAACATTATGCTGAATATTAGACTGGCACAGTCCACTGACATTTTTAAGTTTCTCATCAAGCTCGAAGTATACTTATAAGTGTGGTAGATGAATCTCAGAGGGTGCCCCAATAAGATAATGTGTATATATTCACACTCGACGGTCTGCTAGGGTCCACGACTGTTCATGGGTTCCTATCCCTCCAGGCTGAGTATACACTGGCACCTTTTGCTCATCTTCCGGCTAAATGTCAACACATTTAGGTAAATTTACACATTGCCAGTGCTCTGATATCAATGTTAGCATTCTCATACCTTATCCATCTTGTAAACCAGACGTCACACCATCAGTTTTTGGCCCCGATATTAGCACCTTGTTTGTGGATTAGAATACTGTTTAGGTTCTTTGCCAGTTTTTGCAACAAGGTTGGCTTTTTAGCAGTCATGAAAAGATGGCCCATCCTTGACCTACTAAATCCAGCATCAATGGCTACTGCCTGAGGTCCAATACTGAACAATTTGCGCTATAGGCACTGTTTGCATGTGCTGAACCATTGCAACTGACCTGCACATGTCTATAATTCTATCTTTGTTTTTTATTTTCATTCTTTGTGCAAACTTGTATATTATTTAGGACTGTATGGCAACTTTACATTTTAAGCTTTGTTGTTACCTCTGTCACGTCCGTATGAATTTGATCAGGCTGTAGGCCAGTTGCCAGCACTAATGGGCTGTTCAGCTGAGATTTAATGCTGCACAATTTGCACTTTATGCGTCATTTGCACAGTTCACATAATTTGCACTATATGCGATATTTGCACATTGGAGACATTTGAAAGGACTGGCACATGTCTATAATTTTATCTCTGTTTTCATCTAGTTATATGCTGGTCAATTATCACTGTCCTCTTTGCAAATCTGCCTACTATTCAGGTTGCAGGTCAGCTTCACATTTCAAGTTTTGTTGGCACCATTGCATCCCTGCGTGATCCTCATATTGTATAGGTTACACGCCAGTTCCACCGGATGATGTTAGCATCTCACAGTCGTGCCAGTCACCAATTACAGGTCCATTAACCCCTCGGGTGCCCTGGATGTGACGGTTACGTCCTCGTTTGCACTGCTCAGGTGCTGAGGAAGTAACCATTACGTCCAACTACCGGCCCTCGGGGGAAACGCTAACAGCAAATTGCCTACCCTTCCACCCCTGCACCCCACTGACCCCCCCCCCTGGCATCTGCTGATGTCACGCTGACCTCATCAGAGTCTGCCCCCTCCGCGTGGATCGGAAGAGAAATGCAAAAGCATTTCTCCTCCGATTATGTGGAGGGGTGAGAGAGGCATGAAAGGAGAGAAAAGGCCTTTCGTCTCCTTTCATGTCTCTCTGCTTTTCTGCTGCCTGATCGAGATGCGATTGGGCAGCAGAAATGCCCACCAAACACTAGGGATTTTTTTAATTTTTTTTTATATATAAGGGGATCGGCCACTTGGGCAAGGGCCGCTCCCCAGGGGGGCAAATTATTTTATTTTTGGCCTTTCCTGCCCCCCATGGGAGCAGATCGCCCTATTGTAATAGGCCCATCTCCCCTGGGGGGGGCAGAAACCCCTAGACACTGGTTTTTTTATTTTTTTTATTTTTTTTTATATGTGGGGAGCGACTTCTTAGGCAAGGGTCGCTTCTTTGGGGGGTAAATTGTCTTTAGGCCATTTCTGCCCCCCTAGGAGTCAGATCGGCCTATTTTAATTATGCCAATCTGTCCCCAAAGGGTGCAGAAACCACTAGACACCAGGGGGCATATTTATACTCTGTTTGCGCCAAATGAGCGTCAACATTTTTGACGCACAATCGGCGCAAACCCTGCCCCATATTTATACTTTGACGTCCGACCCCGCGGGCGTCAAAATTCCACCATGTGCGTCATTTTTTGGAAGGGGGAAACAGCCTTGCGTTAATTATATGCAAGGTAGGCGTTCCCTTCCAAAAAATGACTTTAAGGCCTGTGCCCCTTATTTATACTCTGACATCATTTTGACGCACAGGAGGGGGTGGGCCTTAAAAAACGGCGCACAGCCTGATGTGCGCCGTTTTTTAACACCTTGGTCAGGGCAGGCGTTAAGGGACCTGTGGGCTTGGAAGGAGCCCAGAGGTGCCCTCCCCTGCCCCCAGGGACACCCCCTGCCACCCTTGCCCACCCCAGGAGGACACCCAAGGATGGAGGGACCCATCCCAGGGAAGTAAAGGTAGGTTCGGGTAAGTATTTTTTTACGATTTTTTTTGTTTTTTTGTGGCATAGGGGGGCCTGATTTGGGCCCCCCTACATGCCACTATGCCCAATGACCATGCCCAGGGGACATAAGTCCCCTGGGGATGGCCATTGGGCAAGGGGGCATGACTCCTGTCTTTGCTAAGACAAGAGTCATGTCAATGGAGGTTGGACGTCAAAAACAATGGCGCAAACCCGGTTTGAGGCCTGAATTTTGCCTCAGACCTGATGTGCACCATTTTTTGACGCACAACCCCCATTTTCCCATACGCCGGCGCTGCCTGGTGTGAGTCATTTTTTTTGACGCACACCAGTCCGCAGCGCCGGCTAACGTCATTCCATTAATAAGGCGCCCGCATGGCGTGTTGGAATGGCGTTAGCCGGCGGTAAATTTTTTGACGCACAACTGCGTTGGCGCAGTTGTGCGTCAAAAAGTATAAATATGGGCAAAAGTGTTTTGGAGCCAAACTTTGAGGTTTGCAAAGGATTCTGGGTAAAAGAACCTGGTGGGAGCCCCACAAGTAATCTCCTCTTGGATTCCCCTAGGGGTCTAATTTTAAAAAATGCTGAGGTTTGGTAGGTTTCCCTAGGTGCCGGCTGAGCTAGAGGCTAAAATCCACAGCTAGGCACTTTCCAAAAAACATGTCCGATTTCAATGTAAAATGTGATGTGTCGATGTTGCATTTCCAATCGCGGCCATTAGGCCTACCCACGTAAGTGAGGTACCATTTTTATTGGGAGACCTGGGGGAACGCTGGGTGGAAGGAAATTTGTGTCTCCGCTCAGATTCCATAGCTTCCTGTCACCGTAATGTAAGGAAAAAGTGTTTTTTTGGCCAAATTTTGAGGTTTGCTAAGGATTCTGGGTAACAGACCTGGTGAGAGCCCCACAAGTCACCCTATCTTGGATTCCCCTAGGTGTCTAGTTTTCAAAAACCTGCAGGTTTGATAGGTTTCCCTAGGTGCCGGCTGAGCTAGAGGCCAAAATCTACAGCTAGGCACTTTGCAAAAAGCAGCTCTTTTTTCTTTGGGAAAATGTGATTTGTCCAGGTTGTGTTTTGGGGCATTTCCTGTCGCGGGCACTAGGATTGCAAAGGATTCTCGGTAACAGAACCTGGTGAGAGCCCCACAAGTCACCCTATCTTGGATTCCCGTAGGTTTCTAGTTTTAAGAAAAGCACAGGTTTGGTATTTATGCTATTATTAATGTAGATAACAACATTGATTTAAAATATGGAGAGCTGTGAAGGACCTTGCATATAAGTATCTATGGATATCTGTCTTTTTGTGCATTTTTTTTAAATTGTTTTTTCAATTGTTTTTGACTGTCCTTGATGTTGGAGAAGTAGAATGAAATAATTAATTGTGTAATTAAATTGTAATCTCAATGATTGATTTATAGTTTCATTAGATGTAAATCAACATTTGATTTTTTCCTACTATTTGACCATTTGCGGTCACACATTCTGGTTCAGTAATGGCAGGAGGCAGGAACTGTTTTAAGTTCATGTTTAAAACTATCATGTGATAAGTACTTCTTAGACTTATTAATGGCAAAGCTTGCACATGTTAAAGAAATGCATCTTTTTGGATTTTGAAGACATTTGATCGTATTTTACATAATGTTTGCTGTATGATTTCGATGCCCACATGTTCTAGGCTTGGCTCATGCATAGGCTTTAAGAGCCAAGCCAGACACTAATACTACTTGGTGTTAGTTATACCAAATAACGATAGGCTGTATGTCATTTTTGTGTTCCAAATGTTTTATAAATTTTTATAAAATACAGAAAGCAGTAAAAGGTAAGCATCATACATATATTAAAGGCCCAGTCTAGTATAAATATGCCCCATGTACTAAGTGATGTCAAAAGTAATCGATCAAATGTTTATATAGTAAATTAATCAAAAGTTGCTATAAGGCCTATTACGAGAAACAAAGTGTATATGTCAGTGTTACCATAATAGTCTAAGACAGCAGCAGCTGCCACAAATGTCATGGAAAGGTAGGGGGACAAAGGGGATAGGGGAAACAATAATAAAAAAAAAAAACACCTACTGTTCCGCCGGTCCCACCGTTGCCGCCTCCTGCCATCTCGCTCCTCTGCTCCTGATGGTGTCCCACCATTCACTGGGACACCAGCACAGGCTCCCCAGCAATCCTGGTGCTGCTCTCATGCTAAACCTAGCATGAAAGCAGTTTCAGGATTTGGTCTGAGCAGCTTGGACTGCTTCTCAGACTGGGCACTGGGGGTCTGTGCAGTTTCTCCAGCCCGGCTGTGCAACACAGCCGGGTTGGAGAAACCTAAGTGCGCATGTGTGTTTGACCGGCTTAAGACGGCTGGCCAAATACACATGCACACTTAGGTGCGCTCTACTCCCCAACCCATGGCCAAGCCCCTCCCCTCCCTTACCCTCCCTTCCCTGCACTGCTGGCTGGGTCAGCAGATGAAAGATAAAACAATAGTTCACTATTGTTTTATTTTTCATCTGCTGGCTCTTAGCCACGGGGTCAACGCTCCTCCACCATTGTGGAGGAGCCGCCCTGGTCTAAGAATGTTTTCCAAATTTACATAAAAAAACGAAAAATAGATAGGCTGTATGTCATATCCACTGACACTAGTTTGGTAATGCCAAAATATCAAACAAATGTCTATTTAGTCAAGATATGTAGATGTGGAGTTACATATTGTAAATTATGAAGAACACTGTGTGTTTTTAGCGTGCCTTATTAACAGGCCGCTTGTAGTTGAAAGGTACAAGATTTTAAACATCCGTCAAGCAGGACTGCACCAGACATGCCCATAGTAGTTTGCTCGAGCCAATGCACCCTGTAGCTTCATACTTCCTCTTCCAAATGTCTCCTCTGTCCCAATTCCTGTTGCTCCCGCTTGTCCTTACAGGAAGTGGTTTCACATGGCCTGTTGGTGCACTGTCCTTTTGGGAATTCGAGCTGAGATGACATCCCCCCTTTCTTTTGGAGTGGCAAACATCCTCTTCTATCAGCTTATATTTCTTCAAATAATTTCAAAGGCTTCTTAGACCGTCTGTGTTGCGGTCCATGTTGTTTCTGCTAGCATCTCATGGCCTATCATCATCATTTGCAGTGCTCTCAGCCATTGCTTTACAGTCTGGGGTGCCACAGCTGTGGTGATATCTTTTGAAGTGTGAGATGTTGGAAGCCGCTTCATGACCTCTTGACCATGCAGTCACCATTGACCCTTTCCCTGCAGTGACCTAAGTAGTCTACTTGTTATTCTGCGTCTGGCTGTTTGACTCAAACTTAGTCATCTTCTTTTAAAATGGAGTTGTGACCTTGTGTTAGTGTGTATGTATACTGTTTAATTTTCTCCTTCGCTTGTGATCTTTTCTGTGGAACTATCACTTACATCAAGAAGAAAGCAGCTGGTTTATGTGTGCACTTCTGCTTGGTATTTTCTTCTAAATTTCACAGCCCAGCATGAGTTTAGCTAGGAACTGACCTGTGGTGTTATGGGGTTAGTAGTGAAAAGCAGGTAGACTTACATTTGGTGACGTTTATACTTGGATGTGACCTGGTTCTGCCCTTTACAGGATTCTTTTGAGGTGGTCTTGAAATGCTCAACCATGCCATTTACCTGTGGCCACAAGGGTGTGACGTTCCGGTGTTTGAAATTTAAGTGAGCAGCAAAGGCAGAGGATTCATGTCTGAAATGGAGTACTGTTGTCTATCTTCATGACTTCTGTAATCCCCCACAATGAAAATATATAATCTAATGCTGGAATTACAGTAGTGCATTGGCACAGCACATTACACCATGCCTTTGCAGGAAGAGAAGACAGCTCTAGAGATGGTGGTTTTGAAACTGACAGCATTCTTGTAATGTGTCATTTGGTCTAGCATGGAGATCCACACTTGTTCTTGTAAAGCATGTTTTGTTTCTATGATTCTTCTGTGACCTCACATGAGGTTGATAATACTCTTCTGACATTTTTCAGGGAAACCAATTCTTTTATTTAAAGTGGAATGCCACTGCCTGCCATGAAAAGTTCCCCCTGGAAATGTTAAAATGTGATTATTTATTTGCTTGAACCTTACATTGAGAGATAATGGTCAACAGTGTGTCTCTACTGGTCAGTGTCTGCTGTTTGTTTGACTTCAGTTAGAGTCACATCTGTGTGAGTTGTCCCATGAATGGTATTGAGCGGCCCAGCAGGTGGCATCTCTTGATTAGTCATGAAGTTGAAGCACTCCTCTGCAGGTTGTGTTTCTGACCCCCCTTTAATGGTGGCAGATGTGCAAGGTTGCTATTGTTATTTTGTTTGTGTACGGTTGTGTATGTATGATGGGAGGAAGCATCTTTGCTCGTGGGTATCTACTGTCAGTAATGCCTGATGGTTCAATATTGTTGTGAATCAGTAACCATATGTGAGAAGGTGAAAGTGCCCTTACTACAGACAGACTTTCTTTTTCTGGTTGGTAGTATGCTTGTTCAGTGTTGGAGAGACTACAACCGGAATATCACATAACTTGCTGATTGTTATCTTCCTTTCAATGTTGTGCTAGAATAGTTCCTAAGATGACTGGTAGTTCCTACAATGACCTCAGTGGGTAGTTGTGGGTCAAATTAGATAGTGTATGTCGCATTGTTAACCTTCCTTTTGATTTCATGGTATGCATGTATCGGGGCAGTAGCCTGGCAGTCCTAAGTATTATCAAAAACTGCCCACACTAGGAGGATCTTGGTTCTCACTGAGCATATGGACTTTGTCAAGATCTGTGCTTATGCCTTTATCTGGGGCAACATGTCCACAGAATTTTAATTGATGTCAGTGGAATGTACACTTTTCTCAAATTTATGTCAAGATTGCCTTTTTTACAACTGGACAATTATGATATAAGCCTTTGTTGAAAACAAAGAGGCACCAAATACCAGATGTCATTGCTCTAATTTAGTATGTTGTTGATCGGTTTGATCATCCTAACTGCCACCAAAGACACCCTGAAGTTCAGTTTCTTCTATCAGAAAAGCCCTAGGTGAGTTGTGAATGTTATGGAGTAGCAAGAGTTCATAAGAAATTGAAGCAGATTATATAACCTTTGTTGCTGTCCAAGTTTATCAGAAGAGTAAACGTGTAAATTAAGTGTGGCCAATGATGATGTTCTTGCTCTATAGCGATGTTAGGTAGTCTTTTGTCAACACACGGATGCACCTTTCGTGTTGCATTTGGGAACTACCACCAATGGTGATGCCCACAGGATTGGTCCTTGTGATTCTTCAATGATCTTCACCAGCAAGAGCTTTTACAGTTCCTCTACCACCAGTCTATAAGGGTGGAATGGTATTCTCCATGGATGTTGAACTGCTGGTCTGCTATCATCATTAATGTTTAATCTCACTTCAAAGTCTTTCATGTAAACCTTTGGAGGTATCGTCTACCAATGGGGAATACATATTCTGCTACCTAAAAAGCAGCAATTCGTTTATTATGCTGTAGGCTTAGAAGGTAGTCTGCCAGTATGGGTCCATCAATTACACAAGAGTAGATCAGTTTCCACTATTCATTTGTGAGTGCTGTCTTGAATTTCACTAAACAGGTCCATGGGTGTTCCATCATTCACATGTAGACTGATGTCTTCAGTGTGCAACTTTAGCTTTGTACTAATCTTTCTATATTTTGTGGCACATATATAGTTAAAAGAAGGGCTGCTGCCAAGAACAAAATGGGAAGTATGATTTCCAGTATGCAAGTTGAATCACTGATATATCTTCTTCACTCTCGGGCTATCAGCTACCACAAAGAAATATTTGTCACTTTTTCTGGATTAAGAAGGCATTGAAAGTTTATAGAAGTTTTGTTATTTTGAACTTCATAAGCATAAAGCTACACTGACTTAATGTAAACATGTAAATTGTGCTGCTGCTGCCCTTGTCTTGCTTGTACTGTATTGTGTTTTTTCTCTTTATTTCTGATGCTTAACTGCGAATGGTAGTTGCAGCAGGTGCCTGGGTGTCGTGCCTGGCCTGTTGTCACTAAGGGACCTGTCTTCCTCATTCTGAGAACCTAAATGTATTAATTAGGGTTTATAGGGGCATTTCTCTTGAGTGTTGGGTGTACTTCAGTGCACAATTGGCTACGCAAGGTGGCATCCAGTAGACATGTGGGATAAGCATCTTTTGAGCCTCATCTAGTCCCATTTCTTAATGCCTCACTATGTTACTGCGCATTACAGGTCTCTTTGCTGGCAGTTGTGCAATCCATCCCCTCCACAGAAAGAGTTTCGCAACATGGGTCAAGGTATAGATCTCCTCATTGTTATTTAGCACGAGCTACAGGTGTTCATGGTTGATTGCCGGAGTGAATACATCCTGCAACATTGTACACATTCTCCTAGTCTGAAGGGCCCTGATCCCACCTCCTATTATTCCATTTTGCCCTTACAGAAAGTTGTTTCAGATGTCCAGCTGATGTGATGACCTCTCGGGAAGTCGTGTGGAACTGACAGGAAAACATCACAGGGCATTCCCCAGAAATACATTGATTCCCTTCCCTCCTCACACCGGCCTCTGAAAGAGCATAAAGTCTTTCTTTTTTCAACAAAAAAATGAAGACATGTCTCTTCTACAAGTAGTCTATTTGATTTGATATATATTGTTTAATTGTATGCCATCTAGCTACAAGGAGCTTTGGCATATGTATCCAGAAGATGGAAAAAAGGGGGGATCAGAGAGAAGTAAAGAGTTAGTAGAGTTGGGAGAGAGAGATAACGATTGGAAATATGATAGACGATAGAGACAAGAGAGGACACACATCCACTGGTAGAGTCGGAGAGAAAGAATAAAAGGGGAAAATGAGAGCAAGCAGGTTGGGAGTAAAGACAGCAAAAATGTGAAGGGAGTGGTCAAAGAAAAAAATAGTAGAAACGAGGTCAGTGATGGTGAAGAGAAAGGAGGTGAAACAGCAATGGGAGAATAGTGAAATGAAGGGAACTAGAGAGGGAATGTAACAGTCTAGGGTGAGAAAGTGTTAAAGAGAGTGACAGAAAGTTAAGCTGTCGAGAGAAAGACAAGAGGGATTGAATAATGGGTGTGTAGAAAGAAAAAAGAGGAGAGAGGTATGTTGTAACAGAAGTTGTATCTCTTAAGGCAGGTGTTCTAGATACCACAGACTTCACATTCTCTTTCTCCGTGAACAGTCTAGAAAAGACTTGATTATGCACTTGTCATCTGTCCTAAAGAGAAACCAACAATATTAAGTTCCTCTGAAGAGTTTGCCTCCATAGTTCATTTAGGTTCCAGTAACCTACTCTCCACTCAATCTCCAGGAATATCCCACATCTTGTGAGATCTCGTTATTCCATGTTGGTGCAACATATTGGATTCCAGCAGCCATCTTCGACACTGCTTACCACTGAAACATTTTAGAGACTGCTACGTCTCATCCAGCGTGCTGATGCTTTGCCTGCAAGAATATACATTTGCCTCCCACTTTGACCACAACTGTCTCTTTACTGCTGTCTGATAGTTTGGCTAGAAGACTCCCGAGTTTGAGCTTGGATTGCTGCTTGCTCGGTTTTGTGAACCTTCAAATCCCAGAGGAGTAGGTAACAGTATGAAGACCAGTTATGTTTTGCTCCTTTTTAATATTTTGCCTCAGAAAAAAAAGTGGAACGGATTGAGAAGGATCGTAATCGGATCACTATTTAATACTTTGCCAAATGCCATAAGCAGAACTATCTAAGAAACAATCACTGCTGATAGCGCGTCAGAACCTTGATAAGTAAACTTACAAGCAGACAAGCCTAGGCCGAGGAACTTTTTGACCACGCTCGGAGACTTCCCAGTACGAGGTATCTTTCTGGCATCACAAAATCAATATCTCAATAACCCAATCAATCTCTTAGTAACTAATCAACTAGATAATCAATAACATTTCATAGGAATCAATAATGAAATCACCATGACCTTTCGGCCACGAATAACCACATAAATCTAGTTAAGTGTTAGGATATTTATTCCCTATTGGTTACAATCTAATAGTCATCTCCGTTAATCTCATTAGCAATAAATCTCATTAGTAACTCTTCAGATACATAATTTGAACACAGTTAATCAACGCATAGAGAATATTCATTAAGCATTAACACATTGTTAATATAAACAGCTTAGCAAAGTCTCAGAGTACAAGATTCAACAAAGCAAGAACTCAGTCATTTGTCTATTTGTGTCAGATTTTAGTGAACACCTTAACTAACCTCAAATTAGCATCGGCATGTTGGGCTTCATGCAAAATAATTTAGCAAACACAAATTTGGAAAACATCTAACTATGGCCTGTATCAAAAGAGCAGTTGGTACCTAGAAAGAAAAGGCAAACAGACAATTACAATTTTCATCAGATAGTTACCCCTCCAACGAATCAGCAACAGCACCAGCGTTCGTCCTCAGGACATCAGTCGGTTCACCATCAGCAAGGATAGGACAGGGCAAAACAAAGTCTCAGTATGGCATAGCTAAAGAATAAGGCTCTTCCCTCATATGGAGGAGAAGCAAGCATCAGTAAGGACTTAGATAGAGGATGGTTGAAGTATCAGGAAGAATAAACAGCAAAGGCTCAAAAGAGCAATGGCAAAGTATGACTTAAGGCAGAATGTCAGAATAATGGCAAAAGTGTCCCAATAATGGCTAATAATGGCTTGTCAGAATAATGCTAATAGTAATGGCTGATTTCTCCTCGGGTCATGCAGTTATATCAAAACTGTCGAACTAGCCCTTCATTCCTCATTGGATAATATTTGGTGCATCATTATCTCTGCCCAATAATTCTCCACACACCTCACTAGAATTTTCCATAAAACACAGTTCTCATGCCGTTGATTGGCTCTGTTAATTGATGTCTTCATCAGTAGGAATGTCAGGTAAGAAAAGTTACACTTTACGTACCAGTCAATAGTCCCATTGTTTTCTCCTACTCCAGACAGCCTTGTACCTGTTACGAATTACACTGTTGCATTCAGCAAGAATGTCTCCTTGAGCAAGTTGGGTCCCATGAGAAAGAATTTACTACGGCTGAACACACATATCTCTAGCTACTGGAAAAGTACAGCTTTGTGTCCTTCAGGAAAGCAGCACATTGCACGTTAGAAAAACACAGTTTAATATGAGACCAGGCAGTTAGGCCCAGACCCTCGCTAACTAAGGCCTAGTGATTAATTTAGCAAAACCCCAATACATGACTTTAATCATAATATGCTAATACAAATCCATAAGTTAGTACATTATAAATTCATCATTAATAAGTTTCATTAGTCTTCGTATACATTGGTGGCCCCTCCCCGTGGGCACATTTCAAACACGTGCATTATTTCCTACGTTAACACATTTTCTATGCAGCTTCATTACAGAATATATTGCAAGCTTTTCATGTTAATATTGATTTTAAACGACACACTCCCACACTGCCGTTCCTCACGATTGTCTCTTTTAAGAGTATGGAACAGAGTCTTAATTAAAATTGAAATTGGAACACTCGTCCATTATAACTGGTCATCGTAGACGTATTCATATCTGATGAAAACTTGAAAACACATTTTAGTTTTGGAACTATAACCTTTATGTTTCCATGGCAATTAAATACATGAGTCTACATATATATTTTGAGAATTGTTGAACAATAACCTACACGTATTGTTCTGTTGAATTATTGTTTACAGTCTTCGTATACATTGGTGGCCACTTCCCGTGGGCACATTTCAAATGTGTGGTTTATTTCCTACGTTAACACATTTTCTATGCAGCTTCATTACAGAATATATTGCAAGCTTTTCATGTTAATATTGATTTTAAAAGACACACTCCAACAATCCCTACTCTGATGACTCGTCATCACACAAACCTTTCCCCTTACATTTTACATTCTAGAATTCCTTCATTTCAATTTCTTCTCTTAATCGTTCCCCCTGTGATTTTGGCCTAAACAATTTTTCCCTTTGTTTTTCTTTCCTCCTCTTATTATTTTTCGCCATTTTCAATTTTATTCTTTTACTAATTTTACATGACACCCATAATCCAAATAAGCAAGCAATAACAATCAACATGCCCTGTATTATTTTCACCAATATCCCATGCCAAATATTACTAAACCAATTTCCCACTGAAGCAAATCCTTTCCCAACCTTTTCCCAAACACCTAGTTCTTTCAGTTCCTTCAAATCTGTACTATCCCTAGTTAAGTTAGTAAGCATACTCCTAATCTCATTACTATTGTCCGGTATGTAAGCACAACAATGACGCTCATTAAGCATCTTATAAACTCTGTCATTTTTCGCTAAAAGAATGTCTAAAGCAAGCCTGTTTTGAAGAGTCATAGCCCTCTCCGCAGCAAGTTCAGTATCCATCAGGAGTAAAGCCCCGGTAAAATGTGTCAGCATGTTATCCACAATAGTAGACAACTTTCAAATCTTTATGGAGTTTAATATAACTCCCACTGAAGGAATTATCACCCCAAATATGTCTCCTACTACACCAGCAGCAGTCTCTCTCTTCTGTCTAGTATGATGTAATTCAGACAATTTCGGAAACCTTTTCAAATCGTCAAATTGATATATCTTTGGGAAAACTATCCCCAAATAACATGTCCCATACTATCCCTTTGGAAGATGGTAATAAGCATTAAGTCCACATATATAATAGATCCCAGGGATTTCTGGATCCTGTCCATTTAACATGAACGTTCACTTACTCTGAAACAAAAACACATGATACATTCACTCGTACCCACACACACATTGTCATAATATGATTTTGGCCTAGATATGCAAAGCTTCCCTACGTGTAGTGCATCTAAAGCTAGCTTCCCCTATTCCCTAATTGCACTATAACTCTCACTACTAGCAAAAGCTTGCTGCTGCAATCCTTTCTCCAATTTACCCTTCAATGCCCTTTTTCTATCTTCCGTGTGGTCTAAAAAGCTTTCTGTACAGGTGTAAGCAAACATATCAAATTATTGCGGTGCGCGTAAGATGTACTAATTGTTAATGTCGCCTCAAAGAACCCTTTTACTAATTTTATACTGTAGTACTTAGCTACACTACTCAAATCCTCTATGACAGGCATATAAGAAAACACAGGGTCATGGTTCAAATAAAAATATTGAATCTCTTCCTGGTTATAGAATCTTGCTAGTAACAGACTACAGCTTATTCCATATGTTAATGGCAGGCTGTGATAGGTAACCCCCTCTTGTACCGAAACAGGAATCCGTGTGCACACAAAGCAATCCTTCGCATCCATTGTTTCAACATACTCACTCAGCAAGCAATAGAAAACATTAGTTGATAACTCCCCTTTTGCGTTAGTTCCCTCATGCAAATATTTCGTATCCTGCTCAAACCTCTCCCAAGCTGTTAGTGCAGTGGCGGTCTCAGGAATTGTAGCATTGTTAGTTCCACTCTCACCCACTAATGGCATTCCCACAATCACAAGTATGATGAATATCACACACACGACACCCCAACCAACACCCAGACATTTACAACGCCTACTTCCCCTATTATCCTCTCTAGTATTAGCCATGATCTGTAAAGAATCAGAAAGTGAAGGATGATTAGTTCAAACAACAACCAACGGAG
Source organism: Pleurodeles waltl (assembly GCF_031143425.1). Classification (NCBI taxonomy): domain Eukaryota; kingdom Metazoa; phylum Chordata; class Amphibia; order Caudata; family Salamandridae; genus Pleurodeles; species Pleurodeles waltl. The sequence continues at coordinate 1,536,008,959 of NC_090440.1, read as the reverse complement.
GATGGTTAAAATTCCCCCTTTTTTTTATTTTCAACAAAGTGAAAGCAAGCAAAAGTCTTTTTTCAGCAATTATTTACAGCTTTCAGTTTCACTCCCAGGATCCTTGTCAATTCAGGTTAGCAGCTTGTCAAAATCGTGTTTCAAAAGTCAATTCAGGTTTTCAGTGTCACATCCGATAAGTTATCAGTCTCTATTTCTCAATTTTTTCTTTTTTAACTCAATTTCTCATGCCAAATCAGTCTCTTTGGCCAATCTCAGGTACCAAAGTACTGACCTGGGATCTCCCTATCAAAGCAAAATGCCAAGAACTCTTGTTGCCATTCAGCTGACGTTGCATGCGCCCACTCAAGACCCGCGTATCTTCTGTTTGCTACTCTCTTTCTTTTCAACTTGCGATCACCTTGCAACTCTCCTTTACTTAGATCTTCTCTCCTTGTTGTATCAACCTCTTACTCTATTGTATCTTCGACAACCACCTTTCCCTTTGTCACTTGAAACTCTGGCCACTTATCTCCATTCAGTGTCTCTCTGGCTTTTGATCTTTCCTGTGGCAGCCCTTCGCCCTCCTCTGACTCTTAGGTGTTCTCTCCTGATGGACATGCAATTTGCTCAGTAGGAGTCTGTACACTCTGACTCTCTTCCGCCTCAACTCCTTCACCTTCTGGGTCTGTCAGGGGCTCTAGCTCATTTCCATATTCATCTGCTTCTGGGAGAACCTCCTTCTGACTTGGTTCTCCTGGTGCCTCAGTTGAGATAGGCTCACTGTCTCCCCTCTGGGTCTCTTCTCGTTTGTCTCTTACTGGAGTGACCAAGCCGTCCTCAACGGGCTCTCCTTCTGTCTCAGTTCCCCTTCGATCACTCTCTGGCTCTGAGACTTCCTTCTCTGTTGTTGGTACTTTCAACAACGCAACTTCCTCATCAGTTGGACACGTCACCTTTTTTGTGTGACTGGCATGGATCCAATTCGGAATTCCCGCACACTTCACAGCAGTAGTAGTCATTAGTATTACTTGATATGGCCCCTTCCAATGTGGCTCCAAACACGACTTCCTCATGTGTTTCTTGATGACAACCCAGTCACCAGATTTCAGATTGTGTCCTGGATCATTTATCGGTGGCAGGGTGGTAGCTTCCACCTGGTGAGAAAAAGAGCGGGCCATGTCAGCCAGATCCTTGCAGTAGTCCAACACCATATCATCCGTGATATTTACAAGAGCATTCGCATGCACTGCGGGCAGTCTCATAGCTCGGCCCATGAGAATTTCCTGAGGGGACAGTCCTGTTTTCTTGTTAGGTGTATTTCTCATTGACATTAGCACCAAAGGCAAAGCATCGTACCATTTCAAATTCGTGGCTGCACACATCTTTGCCATTCTCAACTTCAGGGTACCATTCATCTGTTCCACTAGTCCTGATGCTTCAGGGCGGTAACTACAATGCAACTTCTGTTCAATGTTCAATGCTGCACACAATAGCTTAACCACCTCATTGTTGAAGTGATTTCCCCTATCTCATTCTAAAGAGATTGGAAACCCGAAACGTGGTATCAATTCCCTAAGCAGCAGCTTTGCTACTGTGAGACTGTCATTTCTACGTGTAGTTATGCTTCAATCCAGTGACTAAAGATACACACAATCACCAACACATATCTCAATCCTCCACACACAGTCATCTCAATAAAATCCAATTGCATTCTGCTAAATGGACCTCCTACTCTCCCAATGTGGCTCAAATTCACCACTGTCCCTTTCCCTGCATTCATCTGTTGACAGATGATACACCTATGACAGAGCACTTCTGCAGCGTGTCTGAACGTCGGATTAAACCACTCAATTTTGAACAACCTGATCATGGCATCCCTCACAATATGTGCTTGACCATGGTAAAACCTCGTAAACTGTGACAGGAGACTGTTCGGCAAAACCATTTTCCCTTCATCTGAAACCCACAAATCATCTGGTCTTTGTACGCATTGCATCCTAACCCAAGAACGCTTCTCATCTTTACTGGCACGTCCCTGCAACAATCTCAACTCTTCTAACGTGTCAATCACCCTTAATGCGTAACCTGTGCATGTGTCATTTTCTGTTTCAGGTAACAATTCCCACTGATCCTTAAATGATATACAGTTCAATGCGCAAAACCTTGCGACTTGATCCGCATATCCATTTCCCATTGAAACAAAGTCTTATGATTTCAAATGAGCAGTGCATTTCACCACAGCAATTTAATGAGGTAACTGAATCACGTGCACCAACTCCTTAATTCTTTCACCATTTTTCTCTGGAGAACCAGAAGAGGTCAGGAAACCCCTCTGTGACCATAGTTGGCGAAAATCATGAACAATTCCGAATCCGTATCTGCTATAGGTATAGATAGTCACCCTCAGCTGGGTAGAAGCATGGCAAGCTCTAGTAAGAGCAACCAATTCAGCCACTTGAGCATAATACACTCTTTCAAGCCAAGACATTTCCAGGATACCAGAGATCGTACATCCAGCGTATCCGGCCCTCAGCACTCCTACTGAGTCTCTTAAACAGGAGCCATCTACAAAGATAATTTGATCATTTTCTTCCAATTGGGTATCTTTAATATCAGGCCTCTGTTTGGTGCACATTTCTGTTACCTCAAGGCAATCATGTTCTACATCTTCAACATCTTCGACTTCTGTGTTTTCATTTGGAAGCAAAGTTGCCGGGTTCAACACTGTACATCTTTTCAATGTTACATTTGGTGACCCCAATATAATAGTTTCATATTTTGTCAGTCTTGCATTTGTCATGTGTTGCATCTTTGTACGGGTTAACAGGATCTCAACTGAGTGAGGGACCATGACTGTTAAAGGATGTCCCATCACTATAACTTCACACTGTGTGAGGCTTTGACCAAATGCTGCTACTGCACCTAGACAACCTGGTAAGGCTGCTCAACTGGGTCCAAAGTAGCTGAAAAATATGCTACTGGTTGGTTTACACCTCAATGGACCTGTGTCAGGACAGACAAAGAACATGCATCACGTTCATGACAAAACAGAACAAAAGGCTTCATGTAATCAGGCATACCTAAAGCTGCAGCCCTGCACATGCTCTCCCTTAGCTTAGTAAACGCCTTCATTTCCTTCTCTGTCAGCACTATGACATCTGGCCCTTCCTTAACCTTCAGTCTGACCAATGGCTTGGAGATGACTGAGAAATTTGGGATCCACTGACGACAGTAACCTACCATTCCCAGAAAAATCCTAACATCTCTCCGTGTTGTTGGGGGATTCATCTGTAACAGTGCAGTCACTCTTTCCCTGGATAACTTCCTCGACCCTTTCTCAATTTGATGACCCAAATACTTCACCTCTTTCTGGCAGTATTACACCTTCTTTGGGGACACCTTGTGCCCGTTCTTTCCCAGGTGATTCAGTAAGGCAATCGAATCATACTTGCACTCATCCCTCGTTTTGGATGCGATGAACAGATCATCAATATACTGCACTAGAGTCGATTGAAAAAGGAATTCCAATGACTCCAAATCCTTCTTCAGTATCTGATTGAACAAGGAAGGTGATTCCAAAAACCCTTGAGGAATTCGACACCAATTGTAAACCTTATCCAGAAATTTGAAACTGAAGAGAAATTGGCTGTCCTCATGAAGAGGCACAAAAAAAACGCTTGGGACAAATCAATCACTGTGAACCACTCTGCATCACATGGAACCTGGAACATAATCACAGCTGGATTTGGCACCACTGTACAGCATTTCACCACTATGTAATTAATCTTTCTCAAGTCTTGGACAATGCAAACCTTCCCACAAGGCTTTCTCAATCCCATTATTGGTGAATTACATGGGCTGGTCATCACTTCTTTCAAGACTCCTTGTTTCACAAAGTCTGCAATTAATTGTGCCACCTTTATAAGCACATCTTGCGCCATGTGGTACTGCAGTACCTGGGGAAACACAGCATTTGGCTTCACATTGACTTTAACTGGTTCTACTCCTTTTATCAGTCCTACTTCCTTTCCTGTCAGATCCCACACTTTCTCTTGGACTGTTCCCTGCAAGTCTGCCGGGAGATCAGTCACAGTGAACATTGGGAAGAAGTTTATCAGGGGATACTCCTCATCTGTGGTCTCCGTTTCAGGCTCTGAAACCTGCTCCCCATCTCCTTCATCGTCACTGTTTGTCTGAACCTCAATCCCGTCATTTGAACATGTGATGGAACATCTTGTCTTGCACAGTAAATCTCTTCCCAGTAGGGACGCAGGACTCGAATCGCAAACCACAAACATGTGCAAATCCCTGAAAAGTGCCAAGCTCAACTTGTACCGGATCTGTGATCGGGTTAGTCAGGAGTTGATTTGCCACTCCTACTACCTTGACTGTACGTCCCGAAAGGGGCAATTTCGGAATCTCTGCGCTTCTGACTGTAGAGCGAGTTGTAGCTCCTGTGTCAACCAAGAATTAAACCTTGTGATACACTACTTTCCCCTGAACATAGGGCCCTTTCTGATCTAATTCTAGGGACGCTGCAAGCCTACACTCCTCACTATCTGAACTCTCATCCGACCATTCATCGTTTATTCCATTCTCACCACGCAATGGGAACTGTTGTACTGTGTTATTTTGACTCATTCTTTGACCTGTGACCTGTTGAGGAACCATTACCTGTTGCTGTTCCATTGGCGCTAAAGGCACTTGCATTTGCTGTCTAGGTACCATGGGAACCTGCTGTTGCATTTGCTGCATCTGCATCGGTTGTACACGTGGCATCTATATCAGCTGCATGGGTTGGAGACCCTGCATCTGAATCATGTTATTCTGAAAGTTCGGATTAGGACCTCTCAACCTTGGTCCCTTCACAATTTGAAATGCACTGACATCATTGCTTTGTTGAACAACACCCTCCTGCACCATCATCGGGCACTCCCGCTTCCAATGTCCAACGCCCCCACAAGCATGACAAGGTAATATCTTCTTCATCCCCTGCACATCATTTTGAACTACTACAGTGTTCAAATCCAGACCTCAATTCACAAAACCTCCACAACCTCCGCCTCTCACTTGCGCCTGAAACATCCCGTTTCCTTGCTACTGTTGCACCATCTGTTGCAGACAACCTCCCTGCATCCCTGACTGTGCTGCCTTAATTTGCATTACCATCGCTTTCTCCTTCAGCTTCCTCTGCTTCAACTCAATCTCGTCACTGCAGTATTTCGCATACTGCAACACCTCGTCAATCAGCTTTGCTTGCCAGCAAATCAAGTGATTCTTAATCATCTGACTAATCTCAGGTCTCAACCCTTCAACAAACCTAAACACAAGGTGTTTCATGTCCTTCGCTTCAGCAACCTCTGTACCACTGTAGTTCTTGAACGCTTTCAACAACCTCTCATGATAGGCATGTTTTGACTCCTTCGGTTCCTGTGCTGTCCGATCAATCTTTTGCCAATCAACATTCTGCGGCGAAACCCTCTGTTTCAAGAACTCAATCACCTTATAGTAGTATCTCATCACCTCAGGAGATGGTGCTCCTGTGACTCTATCCCTTGCCGGTTCCGCGGTTGGCCAATCCACACTTCTCTTGCACTCAAGCCACAGATCGGCTGGAACTATGATCTCGAAGAGAGTATTCAGGTCTTCCCAGAGACATTTTGCGAGCTTCACAAACCTGTCCGTCTGCTGATACCACTCTATTGGTTTCTCCATCAGCCTGGGAAAGTCATTTGTAAATGACAGAATGTCACCTCTAGTCCATCGCACATGGACAAGAACCCCTCCGGCTGTTTCTCTCATTGGTAACATCTTTACCGCACCTGCATCCTGTGAGGCTTTAGCTGGCTGCTCTAAGCAGTCACTCTTCCTCTTGTCTCTTTTCTTCGCCCATCTGCCTTCAAACTTCTCTGAGGCTCCCCAAACTTGTGCACTCTGCAGTATCTCTTTAAAGTGCGCCTTCATCCCAGTAGATCTCATGTGTTCAAAATCCTTAGGCTCGAAGTCTAACCTGTAACGCCTCTTAAGATGTTTGGTATTTTCTAAGTCTATTCCATATTTATCTGCCAAATTTGCTAACCTCTGGTGCACCCTGCTCACTTCTTTAGTTATCTTTGGACACAAGTATCTCAACTCTGGTTCCGTGTATGACTCTAACCTGTTCACTCCCATGCTCCCTTCAACAAGTTAATTTGCCTCCATGCCCAACCTCACAAGATTCAGGTACTCTTCTCCTCCCGACCTCCCTACTGTTGCAGGAGTAGACTGTGGTGAATTCAACTTATCTAACCAGTCGTTCAGCTGTTGGGCTGTCAAACCTTGTAATGAGATATTTCCAGCCTGTGCTATGGCTGTCTGTGGCATATTCGCACTCAAGATCTGCGGTGTCAGCAGTCCCAAACCTGATTGTCTCATAGCATCTGGGGGAACCCCAATCGGACTGAAGTCTAACAATGACCTAAATCTTTCGAATGTTGGTTCCACTGGAGTCATCCTTTGAGAGCTCCCCACGAACCCTCCTCTTGTCATCTCATGAGTCATTATTCCTTGATCGCACACAGTAGGCTTTGGTACTGGTGGACCAACTGTAATGGGCAAAGATATAGCAGCTGACGGCTGCCTATTTCCCAAACCCTGTGGAGCATTAACTCCCACATTCTGGTTTATTATTGGTGCCATGGCTGACTGCGGTCCTGTGACCAAAGTGTAATTCTGAAGCATTTGTTGCTTCACCCGGGGCAGTAAAGGTGGAGTTGGTTCGGTCTGTATCAGCTTTAGTCTCGGAAGTGCCGGCTCTGACGGCACCATCAAATTCGTGGTAGTCTCTAATATTGGGACATCGGGGTGAAGTCTCTGAATCTGTGGTGGCTGTAGCTGAGGTTGCATCTCTGGACCAGTGGACACACTAATACTACTCTGCACCGAGACTGGTGTGAAGACAGGACTAACCTGTACCGGATTTATTGTCTCTTTGTCTTGGGTCGGACCTGCAGGACATGTACTAGTGCTAGGTCTACTGTCATCTATTGCATATGGCAGTGGTCGGTCATTCAGTAACTGATTAAGGAACTCATCATCGTCCGAGTCATCCATCTCTAACCAGGGCTTCTCAGCCTCTTTGTCTTTAGAAGAACTTTTGTCAGTCTTACAAGTAGCTTTCCCTCCTTTGTCTTCACCTTCTTGAGCTATTGCTGGAAACATCCTAATTCCATCTATTGTTTCTCTCCTCCAGACTCTCTGTGCACTACCCCACCTAGCCTCCGCTCATGTCTTTTCTGCTTTCCTCATTCTCCTCTCAAATTTCTTTGCTGTTGTCGTATTGCCAAATTGCTAGCGCCTCAAACTGTGCTGGCCTCTGAGGTGGCTTTAGCTCATTTAACACCCTCCACAAATTTTCCAAAATCCTTATGTTGAACGTTCCGTGTTCCGGAAACGCCAAACACCCTTCTTTCTCTGTCACCTTGCACCATTGCTTTAGCCAAAGACATGGAGCGACACCCCTTTCCTCCATTACGACATAAACTGGTGTATCTTCTGGCAGTGTAACTTCCCCTACACTCGCAGTAATATACACATCTCCCCTCAAAGTGCTCTTTAAAGCCTTGAAATATTTCATTTTTGCGTCTTTTATTTTGTTCACAATCGAATCAGGAAGTGACTTTAATTCCCAGAACTCTCTTCGCCTACCTTCTCAACCAATTGCCTCTCACGGACAGCTGCCAATACGTGCGTGACCCTTCTCACTAACGGACCTATCCCAGCGCGGCTCCAATGACGTCACACTCACACACACTGCGGCTGACAAAGTCTTGCGGCTTGTCTTCCTCACTCTCGATTCACACAAAACGAATGCAATATATTGCGAGCACCAACAAAAACTCAAATTTGCCGGTTTACTACAGGAAGGGGTAACTCAGTCGCTTCAGAACTTTACAGAGATTTTGCTTAGCCTCGGCCGCTACTCTCTCCTTCTCAGATCCTGCACTCGCAAGCAAAATTTGACCCACAAATTTTACTCTCGACTTGTCAATGGGTCGTTTTAGTGCACTTTAGAACTCACCAAATCTCCTTCGAAGTTTCCATTCACTCACATTGACTCAAACTCGACTCGTCAACCACGCCCGATTGACCTATTAAACCGCGCAAATTACAACAGAAACCAAGTGTCTCATACACTTATCAATATACTCCGGATTCTTAGACCACGCAGGGTCCATATATCACCAACAACCACATGGACAATTTTTTAGCACAAAGCGCCACAAGTTCGCCGACTTCCCTACTCTCATACTGCGGAGAACGCACACTCCTACTAAAACATCATCATTTGGCCTAAAATCCTCACAGACTTCACACTTCACCTGTGGTATGCATAAGCTGTGCAAGCGCAACCCCTACTTCATTCACACTATCACTAGAACGCTGAGAACATACTCAATCTCCCTTCGGCAGGCTCCGAGATTCTGGGAAAGTTATTTGGGACTTAGGGGCACATCTGGGGCCCCAAAGGGCCAAACCATCCTCTGCTACCAAAAACTGATAGCACGTCAGAACCTTGATACGTAAACTTACAAGGAGACACACCTAGGCCGATGAACCTTTTGACCACGTTCGGAGACTTTCCAGTACGAGGTATCTTTCTGGCATCACAAAATCATTATCTCAATAACCCAATCAATCTCTTAGTAACTAATCAACTAGATAATCAATAAAATTTAAAAGAAATCAATAATGAAATCACCATGACCTTTCGGCTATGAATAACCACACAAATCTAGTTAAGTACTAGAATATTTATTCCCTATAGGTTACAATCTAATAGTCATCTCCTTTAATCTCATTAGCAATCAATCTCATTAGTAACTCTTCAGATACATAATTTGAACATAGTTAATCAACGCATAGAGAATATTCATTAAGCATTAACACATCATTAATAAGAACAGCTTAGGAAAGTCTCAGAGTACAAGATTAAACAAAGCAAGAACTCAGTCATTTGTCTATTTGCGTCAGATTTTAGTGAACACCTTAACTAACCTCGAATTAGCATTGGCATGTTGGGCTTCATGCAAAACAATTTAGCAAACACAAATGTGGAAAACATCTAACTATGGCCTCTATCAAAAAAGCAGTTGGTACCTAGAAAGAAAAGGCAAACAGACAATTACAATTTTCATCAGATAGTTACCCCTCCAACGAATCAGCAACAGCGTCAATCTTCGTCCTCAGGACATCAGTCGTTTCACCATCAGCAAGGATAGGACAGGGCAAAACAAAGTCTCAATATAGCATAGCTAACAAATAAGGCTCTTCCCTGATATGGAGGAGAAGCAAGCATCAGTAAGGACTTAGATAGAGGATGGTTGAAATATCAGGAAGAATAAACAGCAAAGGCTCAAAAGAGCAATGGCAAAGTATGACTTAAGGCAGAATGTCAGAATAATGGCAAAAGTGTCCCAATGATGGCTAATAATGGCTTGTCAGAATAATGCTAATAGTAATGGCTGATTTCTCCTCGGGTCATGCGGTTATATCAAAACTGTTGAACTAGCCCTTAATTCCCCATTGGATAATATTTGGTGCATCATTATCTCTGTCCAATAATTCTCCATACACCTCACTAGAATTGTCCACAAAACACAGTTCTTATGCCATTGATTGGCTCCGTTAATTGACGTCTTCATCGGTAGGAATGTCAGGTAAGAAAAGTTACACTTTACGTTCCAGTCAGTAGTCCCATTGTTTTCTCCTACTCCAGACAGCCTTGTACCTGTTACGAATTACACTGTTGCATTCAGCAAGAATGTCTCCTTGAGCAAGTCGGGTCCCATGAGAAAGAATTTACTATGGCTACACACACATACCTCTAGCTTCTGGAAAAGTACAGCTTCGTGTCCTTCAGGAAAGCAGCATATTGCACGTTAGAAAAACACAGTTTAATATTAGACCAGGCAGCTAGGCCCAGACCCTCGTTAACTAAGGCCTAGTGATTAATTTAGCAAAATCCCAATTCATGCTTTAATCATAATATGCTAATACAAATCCATATGTTAGTACATTATTAATTCATCAATAATAAGTTTCATTAGTCTTCGTATACATTGGTGGCCACTCCCAGTGGGCACATTTCAAATGCGTGCATTATTTCCTACGTTAACACATTTTCTATGCAGATCCATTACAGAATATATTGCAAGCTTTCCATGTTAATATTGATTTTAAAAGACACACTCCAACACTGCCGGTTCCTCACGATTGTCTCTTTTCAGTGTATGGAACAGAGTCTTAATTAAAATTGAAATTGGCACACTCGTCTGTTATAACTGGTCATCCTAGACGTATTCATATCTGATGAAAACTTTAAAACACATTTCAGTTTTGGAACTATAACCTTTATGTTTCCTTGGCAAATAAATACATGAGTCTACATATATAATTTGAGAATTGTTGAACGTTAAACTAAACGTATTGTTCTGTTGAATTATTGTTTACATTGCTTCTTAATTATTATTTAAAATCAAGAAAACTCTATTCTCAAGAAGAACTTGTTCTAAGAGAAAACTTGTCTGGAAAAATACAAGGTGATCTGTAGATGGGTAAATGAATTTAGGGAGGGAATGCTGTCAACGTAACTCTTAAGTATGATAATGGCTTTGTGAATCAGTACTTTTGGGTTATATTTTGTCTATGGTGGCATAACATTTTATCCACTGTAGTAGCAGTTGAAACCGACATGTACATGGCTCCCTCACCTGCAGCATGTGGTGTAATTAAACAGAAAAGCTGCTGTATGTGATGATGCACTAATTTCAGGTCATAATTGTCGGGTATTGAGCTTGGAAGTAGCAGCCCCACTGATAAAAAACACTGGCTCTTCTACTTCTGGTTTAGGACGCTGGAAGACCACTCACATTTTTATCCTTAGATATGAAACTATCAAAATGACTGAGGAGCCTGTAACGAATTCATGAATTCTCATACGCTCTCAATCGTTTCTGCATCACCAATACACTATAGTCTAATAATTCAGAATACTTTATATTTTGTCTTACTTTTCAGCAAAACCAAATGAGAATTCATAGCCTATCAATAAATGACCATTACAGCTATTTGGAGTTCCTCGGTCTTCACTGAGCTTGGTGCATGTAATGGTGTAATGAGCTAGGAGATTCCACGGCGGCATTCCTGGATTCGTTTGGAATGGACTGGTCTGTCTGAAATGTTGGAGAATGTATCTGGTCCTTGTACTGAAGGGGCAGTGAGATCCAACTGTATCACACCTAAAACAGCAGGAGCGGGTTGCAATTTTAAACCCCAACACTTTACATTTTAGAACTTTCAGTCCTATGTTTTCGAGAAAATTAAAACATCAAGCTTGTTAGTGTAAATTGAACATGAGTCTGCACTAAAACGCGAAGCTCTTGCAGCAAAGGGCTGAGTTGTTATTCCCCATCTCCCTCCAGCCTGAACCCATGACCCGTTGTCATGACAAATTGGTGGAAATGAATGCTTTACTATTAGCTGATCAGTGTTAAATGACTTGCACCACTGAAGCTCACGGCTTTACAGTATAAACCGGAAAGCACATGTCTCTCCAGTTCAGCACGCACAGCATAGACTGACATTTCAGGCAATGCCGGTTTGGACAACCCTTTGAGTGAGATGAGTCCCGAACGAGAACCAGACATTTATGATGTCAAAAGGACTCTTTAATGAAATAGGTATGTATCACAAAAGCTTTACGTATCCCTGGCAACTGCCTTACAGGCTAAACATATGGCTCACTAGCCATCAATCTGTATCTAACACACAGAAACCTACTCCCCTGAATGCTTCTGATAATTTCTCTGTGAAACCACTCCATCTCTGTTCAGTTGTAACCTCATTTCTGCCTCCAGACCCAAAGGGAAACAGCTTTTAACCAGCTGTGGTATCTGTGTCCAGCGATGCCATCCTTTTCAGTGAAATGGACGAGGTTAGAGCTGTTCTAAAGGGGATGCATTTATTTGAAACCAGAGCAGTAGAGGAAAAGGACCTCTGGGAACATTCTTTTCTCTTATTAAATCTACCAATTTTGACATGTAGCTTCAGTCTAGAACCTTTGCAAGGTCCTATCTTTTCTGTGCCAAAGTAATTTGAACAGACCATAACTGTTTTCAAACTTCCCCAACCCCCACTGTACCCTTCTCCTCCACCTACAAATTAAGTAATCCACCCGATCAGTAAAGAGACCAACAATAAATGCACCCTTCCTAAAAATCATACAACTTGCCAAAGAAAACACCCTTCTCAAGGGGGTGGGGGGAGGAAGGGGTTCTGCTCTACTCCCCTTTAAACTCTCTCCCAACTCCTTACCTCTAACACTTTTCTCCCAACAATGACACCAACATGTCTCTCAACTCCATCAAACACAACTCTGTAGTGTCAGTACACCTAAAAGACAAGTACACATCATCATCATTCCTAAATTGGTGGTTATCATCAAAACGAATCACAGCTTGGTGCAACCTGTCTATCCCTTACTTGACATTGTCCTCCATCAATGACAACCTGCTTGACCACCTGAATCTACACTTGCTTGGGTATCAAGTCTGCCCATAACACTGTTTTGCCTGCCTAAAACATTTAAGTTTATTTGATATCTCTCTTCATGTTTTTTAATATTGCCAAACAATTCAGCTACTCTAAATTGTTCTCTCATAGGAGTGTAGCAAACACACTAATAACTTCACAAATGTCAACAACATTTTCCTCAATGTATACCTCCATTTCCCCACTACTGAATGTGCATCCTTGTATTATTGAAACCCAATTGTTTGCCATTTTGCCTCTTCTCAATGTGCGTGCTGCTAATTTCTTGAAGGAATACCTACAGATTCATATTAACATAACCAGCAATGCTGTGCCTGCAAAATAGCCTAGGCAAAAGCAGCAAAGAATATTTCTTGTCCATTGCAATCCACCCAGGCCGTATGTTTCTCCTAAAGCAATGCAAGTACCATCTCCCATTAGTCCTTATCACTTCCTCTAGACATCCCCTTTCACTTACTTTTGTGACAGCATCAGTCTGAAAGGAATGCATACTAAAACCTTATGCAACTTCACTTAAATGAACCCCAAAGCTTTCTGAAGCTGACAACTCACTATAAGAGACCCTTTAACACACACATTTTATTCTCTTCCACCTAGCCCTTTGTCCACAAGTTTTTGCCACCTCCTCATGGGACAGACCACACACACTGGGTATTTTGGCTTGCATACCTACCTGCCGACATCTTGCTGATCTGTCTTACCTTTTAATACCCACACTGACATAACATGACTTCTCGCTTAAACATCCTGTGTTATGAAAAATGCCTCCAATCTTTCTCCAACCAGCTCTGAAACCCAAACAAATCAAAATAATGACCATGACATTGCTGATACAAAAAGAGCCATCTCACTTTCATCAACATAGCTTGCCGGCAATGACTCCACCAATCTGGCATGCAGAGCTACCGTATTAGGCTGCCTCACCTGCTTTATAACCCTGCCCTCTCTAGGGCAACCCTCTAATAAACCTCAACCCATCTCACCTGCCATAGGGCCTTAACCACATCATAGCTTACCATAAAACATCAAACCTGCCTACTTCCTTGCAATGGTAACTGTTGACAAACCTTTGTGTATCATATTCATGATAAAATTGACCACTTCATCCCATCATTCCACCACACAGCTTAAGCACCGTCACTATTATTCCACTGTCATGTCCCTGACACTAAAAACTCAATCCATACTTGTCAATAAGAACGCCATGTAGAGACTGTGACCGCTCAATCAGTTTTATCACCCTCATCGAGATATCTTCCACAGGTCAGTCGGCATTGCTGTTTCCTGACACTCTATCTCAGGAGCAAGCCACCAGAGCCTCAACCACTGAAAAAAATCCAATACATCTTCATTATTATCATGAGTTAATAATAACATCATATTTCATTAATATATCGGATGAGCTTGAAGTATAATATTGTACTGCAAACAACCAAGAACAAAACTTCTCAGCGGTTTCAACACTTTAAATGTTGCAGACTGACTAACTGCTCTCTAAATGTACCACTGGAAAATTGTCAACATTGAAACCTAGCTTCTTGTTGTGAAAGCATGTGTCCCACAACACCTGATCCATCACCAACTGAAAAAACTCAAAGAATGCAATGCTTTTCTCTTCTTGTAACAATTCTTCCAGCCTCCACACACCATTTCCCCTGCCACTACAAACCAACGCCACATCCACCGGCTGCATCAGAATAAATTTGTGTAGTCCACTCTGATGGGTCACCAGTGCTCTGCAGCTACTCTGCAACTACACTCCACTAAAATGCCTCAAAGAGGCCAGCTAAAACACCCTCTGTCAACCTTCCTCTGTGATATGACAGACCACTCCCTGAAAAAGCTATATCCAACCCTCTTTGAAAAGCCCTGCCTGCGCTCTACTGTGCCCAAAAAAACTGTTTCATTGTCCTTTCAACCTAATTTTCTAGTGCTTCCTCTAGCAAATCTCCCATTTTCACCATCTTTTTGGCCAATCTTGCCTCCATAGACATCGAACAAATTTCTATGCCCAGAAAGTTAACCACTGCTGCTGACTCCACCATATTCCCTGATCCCAGCGGTATACCCTATTGTCCTCCATAAGTACCTCAGAACTATTTCATACTCCTTGACAATCTTGTTGCTCCACCGATCCCGCATAAAAGAAATTATCCAGGTAATGTGTTACAGGCTTCCAACCTAACAAATGAATGAAGAGGCATTGTAAAAATGCATTGGGTTTCTCAAATAATGAGCAAGACAAGACAAAAAACACTCCATGGGTAGAGCTATGTCTACGGAGAAAACTCTGTCAAATTGTATACTAAACAATTCTAAATCACCCGGGGTAACAAGGAGCAACCAACATGCTGATTTGATATCGCACTTCACCATAAAATCCTCTTGACCTGCTTTCTTCACCAACTCAGTGGCACCATAAACTAAAGTGCAATGTAGCACAATCAAGCCTTCAGAAATAAAATAATTTATGGGAGCCCCTTCTGACATGCTGTATTAACCTAAATTGCTTCTTTCATTTTTCTGCCCCACCTCAATGGGGATACTATTAAGGTCCTTCTCAGCTAATGTCCAAATGGGCCCTTCCTTCCAATAATTCCTTGTCCAATTTCAATTGAATTACTTACTTGGGTTCACCTGCTGACTGCAAGTTTTCCATGCACCTTCTAACCCTCAGGCCCTCATAACCTCCTAAAAAGCTTTTGCAAAACCAACTAAAACTATCACTCAACATCCAACAATGGATACAGCTGGAAACAAAAACTCAAAACATCAACTCTAACTGGCTTATGCCTTTTTTCTAATCTGTCCTTGGCTTCCTCTCCCCTTCCCCTCCCTCCTGCATCTGAACCTGCCTCCATGAATTGTCTCCATTCCTAATGCTCCACAACTAGAGCACAGTGTGATTGGATGTTTGCTGTGCATCCGAATCACTCATACCTGACCTTGCAAAACTCCATTGTGCAATAACTAGCGGCCCAACATGCCCGCCTTGTGTGTTTTTGGCCATCTTCTAGCCCTTCCAACCCATCTCTGGGTGGAATGTCCCTGAAAAGGCTGGTAAACTAATGGCAGGCTGCTGGGAGTATCAATGGTGAGTGCCAACCAGGTAGAAGCCATCCATTGCAGTCACAAATCTGTGCTTCCTATTTATCATCCACATCCTCAGCCAGGTGAGAGCTAAACTAATTCTACCTGACCCAAGCCAGGCTGCCAAAATGTATCTGTGTTTTCCTGATAACATCAATGTATTTAAATATACACTGCACTCTGGGGATGTTTTACAACATACACCTGCATAATTAAGAAAAACTGCCGTCCAATTCTCTATACTAACTGGCACCTTTAGCATTCTGGACAACTCTCATTCCTCCTTTTTTAACCCTTCATTTGCTCTCACCTCACTGTGTAATACCTCCACATACTCCCCTTCACCATTTATCTCCTATGTAGCCACCATTAATTGTACTCCCAATGCCTTTGTCACTCCTATATATAGCAGCGTTTTACGTTTAATCACTTAGCTCTCCTTCTTGTCTTCTACCAACTTACACCTTCTATGACTTTGCTTCCTCATCAACCACACCATCTCCTCCATTGTGAGGCCCTTATCAATGACATTGGTTGTATCCTTACCTCGCCATCCAAACTCACTTCCTCACATCCCCCACCAAGCAAACTGATCTCAACTTTGGCAATTTTTAAATCTTTGCAACTTGCCTACCGTTTTGCAATATTGGGGCTCACAACTGGGCCATCTGTCCCTGGCATGCCTTTCACTACTTATGGCCAACCTGCATCACGGTATCAGCAAAACCGCGCTATGTGGGTTGCGATGTTATCAGCCTCCGTCAGCGGGTGTTACGCGTCGTTTCTCCAGCTGTGTGCGTCAATCTTCCAGCTACAATGCAGGTGGAGCATTGATTTCTGCCGTGAAGCCGGCGGTGTGTCGTTTCTCAGCTGCGTCCCGAGGGTGCATTGAAATTTTCCCAGCACGGTGGTCTGTGCGTGCGTGCATTTTTCAGTCTTGGTCTACCAGCTTCATCTTTCAAGGGCCCAGGAACTGGACAGGGCATCACTTGGCAGGGCAGGAGTCTCAGAAGAGAGTCCGGGTTCTGGCAGGGGAAGTCTTTGATGGCCCTGAGACTTCAGCAACAGGAGGCAAGCTCAGGACAAGCCCTTGCAGATTTCTTCACACGCAGGAATGCACAACAAAGTCCAGTCTTTGTCCCCTTGCACAGGCAGAAGCAGCAACTGCAGGATAGCTCCACAAAGCACAGTCACAGGCAGGGCAGCACCTCTCCTCAGCTCTGCTCCAGGCAGAGGTTCCTCTTGATTTCCAGATGTGATCTAATTTTCAGCAGTTTGGGTGCCCTTCTTATACTCAGTTCTGCTTTTGAAGTGGGCATACTTCAAAATAAAGTCTCTCTTGTTTGTAAAATTCTGCCTTACCCAGGCCAGGCCCGAGACACACACCAGGGGTTTGGAGACTGTATTTTGTGAGGGCATGCACAGCTCTTTCAGGTGTAAGTGACCACTCCTCTCCTCTCCTCTCCTCCCTCCCAGCACAGATGGCTCATCAGGATATGCAGGCTACACCCCAGCTCCCTTTGTGCCACTGCCTAGAGAGAGGTGCAAACAACTGTCAAACTGACCCAGACAGGTAATCCACAAACAGGCAGAGTCACAGAATGGTTTAAGCAAGACAATGCCTACTTTTCTAAAAGTGGCATTTTCAAAACCAACTTCACCAAAAGATGTTTGTTTTATTAATTGTGAGCTCAGAGACCCTAAACTCTATTTTCTATCTGATCCCTAAGGGAATCTGCACCTTAATAATATTTAAAGGCAGCCCCCATGTTAACCTATGAGAGAGATAGGCCTTACAGCAGTGAAAACCGAATTTGGCAGTATTTCACTGTTGGGACATGTAAAACACATAAGTACATGTCCCACCTTTTACATACACTGCTCACTGCCCATGGGGGTACCTTAGGGGTTCCTTACATGCAAAAAAAGGGACAGTTTAGGCCTGGCAAGTGGGTGCACTTGCCAAGTCGGATGGGTAGTTTAAAACTGCACACACATACACTACAGAGGCAGGTCTGAGCCATGTTTACAGGGCTACCAATGTGGGAGGCACAACCAGTGCTGCAGGACCACTAGTAGCATTTGTTTTACAGGCCATGGGCAATTCTAGTGCATTTTAATAGGGACTTACTACTAAATCAAATATGCCAATCATGGAAAGCCAATCAACAATACAATTTACAGAGAGAGCATGTGCACGTTAGCACTGTTTAGCAGTGGTAAAGTGCCCAGAGTCCTAAAGCCAACAAAAACAGGTCAGGAAAATTAGGAGGAAGGAGGCAAAAAGATTGTAGATGAGACTGCAAAAGGGAAAACGTCTAACAATCAGTTATTGATTATTGATCTACATCTACTGGAGTTATGGTGGGAATATCTTAAATGTAAGTCAAAAGGTTCATCGACCAATTCGCGTCCCTTTATAAGTTCACTTGTTAAGGTCTGACACGCTAACACTTCAAAACACTGTCACTCATGTGCAAAAATTACCCAAATTGTACAAGTAGTATTACAATTTCTCCCCGAACAAAAGTCTCATTATGCAATGTGATGTAATGGCACAATCTTGGCAATTTAGTGTAAATTTGGTGTCAGCATAGTTAAAATTTCCCCCAGGCCTGCTTTTCTGTCAGGGTGTAGGAGTTTGTGAATCGCAGGACAAATTGAGGATACTGGTTTCAGTGCAAGGAAAATCAGGGGATGGGTGCTGGTGAATGGAAAGTCAGATGAAGAGCGAGAAGAAGATAGATAATAAAATGTAGGGGGTCAGTGTAAATAAAAGTTTGCCCAGACATACTTTTCAGCTGGGGACAGGAGTGTGGGTATCTCAGGATATTGGCTTCAGAACAATGACAGGAATGTCGGATGGAGAGAGAGAATAGGTAGGCAGTAAAGCGTATGTGGTCAGCAGAAGTGGAACTCTGTAAGTGGTAGTGACCACATAGTGCCGCATCAGATTCCAGGAGATTTTTGAGTAGCTTTCTTACCTGTTCATGAAGAGAAGGTTCAGTCTGGTTTTGCAGACCTTACATTATTGAGGAGCAGTCCTGGAGATGGAGGTGCGACCTCCACTTGATGCACTGAAAATTCCAGTTGAGTTGAGACTTAGGGATGGGGGAAATAGGGGATGCTGTTCATGAAAAGACGTAGCATGATTATGAGGAAGTTGAAAGAGAGGTGGAGAAAGGAGAAATTGTTAAATATGTGGATGAGAAAAGTAAGAGTATGGCACAAATGGAATGGTGGTCGGTGGCCAAAGGCTGCCTGATTGGGCTAAAACTGGTAGCACAGTTTTTTTTTGCAGACGCCAACGTTGAGGGTACCCACATAGCGCGGTTTTGCTAATACCGTGAAGCAGGATTTTCAACACAAACCTTGCTGGGCGCGGAAAAACAACACAACATCTTCTGCCTGGACCCGAGTGCTTGCCCGGATTGACACATCGCTCTCCTGCTGAGAGGGAAAACAACACACGCCGACCCAACCAGAGGAGGAGAACGACGCACGGTCTCGCTTGCGGGTGGGAAATTGACGCATCGCTAACCTTTTCTGATGCACACTCACCCGTGCGTGTTATTTTGATGTTACACAGGTACTTTCCAACGCTAACAGTGTTTTTACTGTTTTCTATTTTCTTTTTAAATGAATAACTTGACTTGTGTATGTTGGAGTTTTGTTGTTTTGGTCTTGTTTTGTTTAGATAAATATGTTATATTTTTCTAAACCTGAGTTGTGTCATTTTGAAGTGCTTTCACTGAGTTACTGTGTGTGTTGGCACAAATAATTTACACCTAGACTCTGAAGTTAAGCCTGCCTGCTCATGCCAAGCTACCAAGGGAATGAGCGGGGGTTAGCTGAGGGTGATTCTCCTTTACCCTGACTAGAGTGAGGGTCCTTGGTTGGACAGGGGGTAATCTTACTGCCAACCAAAGACTCCATTTCTAATGCTGATCAATAACAATAACAATCAATGATAATCAAAAGCACTAGTAATCAATTGGAGTTAGTAAATGTCACATACCATGACTTTTCAGTCATGAATAACCACACCTTTTAGTAAAAGTTAGAATATTTTTTCCCCTATATTAACAATGCTAATGTCACGTAAGATAATCTCAAATCAAATGATAAACATACAGAAACACTACTGGCTGTTGAAAGCAGCAAAAGCAGCGTAATCTAATCAAAGCTTGAGTCACTACACATTTCTAAAGTTACAGAGCAAATTAATAACAAGAACAATTGCACAAACGATATCACATACATTTAGATTCAGCAAAGAAAAGACATCACACTTTTACTTCCTTTGGCAGACTTGCATTAGTTAGGATCCTTATCTAACACCAGATTAGCATCAGCATGTTGGGCTTCATGCAAAGGCTGTATCAAAATAGGGTGTTTGGTACCTAGAAAGAAAAAACAAATAGTCTTAAGAAACACATCAGTAATAATATACCACTCCTGAAATGGACCGGCAAGCTAAGACAGTCTTTGTCATCAGGACATCAGTCCAGTCAGCGAGGCATCAGGATTTAACATCAAAGTTCAGAAAAGGCAAAGTCTTTAAGCAGTTTGAAAGAATAGAGGTAAACTATCAAGAAAGAATGGGGAGAATGGCAAATGGTGGTTTCTTCTCAGTGCAGTCTCTCTAAGTTAGATTTCCTAAAACTATTTCCCAACTCCCTATTG
Source organism: Pleurodeles waltl (assembly GCF_031143425.1). Lineage (NCBI taxonomy): Eukaryota > Metazoa > Chordata > Amphibia > Caudata > Salamandridae > Pleurodeles > Pleurodeles waltl. The sequence continues at coordinate 1,535,988,610 of NC_090440.1, read as the reverse complement.
GTCAAGGGATCGCATGTTCACACCTTGTACAATAAAACTAAAACTTCAAATCTATCATTTCTACTAGTACTCGGTGTACATGTCGCTGATTGGCTCCTCTTTTAATGTCCTCATCATCCGGCTCATCAGGTAACAATATTGTTGCAGCTTGTTCTCCAGTCAGTGTTGTCATTGTTCTCCTCCTGAGAAAGTCAGTCTTACACAATTTGCACTAATAAGGTTACATTTGACAAGAAAAGCATCTTCTAACAAGCGGTTCTCATGAGAACGACTTTTTAGCTACGAGCATATTTGGTTAGCACAGTGGAAAATCACAATTTAATTCTCTAAGCAAACATTTTAATAATGGGTTTAGAAATACAGCTTGACATGAGGCCATGCAACTAGGCCAGGACCTTCGCTAAGTTAAGGCCTACAATTAATAAAGTTAATACATAATGCATAACCCTAAATATGATGTATTACTACATTAATCAAACATAAGCTCCATATTTCCTATTAATAAGCCATTAATAAGTATACCTCGTGAACATTGGCGGTCACTCACGTGGACACATTTTCAAATGTGTGCACTATTTTTCTCTATATTATTTAATTTTCTAAGCAAATCCATTACTCAGAATACACGAATATTCATTAATATTGTTATTAAAACACTTGCTTCAGCAAAAGGCACAAGGCAATTCCTTTAACAAGGTCAGTCAACAAACATTTCAGGTAGATTTGTTACCAAGCGAACCTTTCAGTAAATTTTTGAGGGTAAAAGTACAAATCCAAATGTGAGCGGCAATGTTTTCAACATCAGATACCAGAAAAGACAGAAAATTACATTTTGAAGTTACATTTTTACCCAAGCAAACTGGGTATTTTTTTGAGCATGAGATGCATTTCATGTAATTATGCATAATTTTGCTCTAATTTTGTGCAATCACACCATAGCAAATTACATGCGCTTCGCACACCCCTACTGAAAATGTCTCTTCCCACCTTCACATGAAACCTTGTCTCACTGGCCAGTCGCTACCCCCACCACTATTCACCCCCCCAGCATTCCTCACCTCTAACACCAACCTAGAAGCCCACACAGTCTTCTCCTTCTTTCTTGCTGCCAGGCCATTCCACGCTGTCTCCCATGCAATTACAAGCCTCAGTTATTCTGTCCCCAGAGACATCCTAAGAATTCTGGCAGCCCTGCCCAAACATATTTTGGGGGCCCCTTGTTCAGAACAGCTTTGAATTTATGGTCGGATTTCAGGTTTAAATGCCTTCTTTGGACAGGTCACTCACTGACAGCGCACAGGCACGTTTAAATTCTAAATGTGTTTATATTTAATATTCTGGGATAGTGACATGTTCTTTTAATATTGTAACACAGCAGCAGCTCACTAATAATACTGCAAATAATCTCTATGATTCTGTCAGTTTTCTTATATGCAAAGTCCCCTGTTTTGAACTAAAAGAAACTATTCTAATTGATGTTGCATGAAACATAACACAACATTTCTATGCAAAATGTCTGTAATAGACTCTCACACATCACCCACGTTA